>NC_142852.1:1250000-2500000 GCF_061612785.1 Hesperophylax consimilis
ATATTTTCTAGTTCTGTTATTATTTCAGTTCTGTCAAGCAACTAGCCTATAATGATATAATATCAGAACTTGAATAGGACTTTCACAGAACTCGCAAATTAACGTTGAAATTCGATGAATTGTTCAAATTTTCCGAAACAACCGGTCCTAAGTGTTCATACTAATCGAAAAAAAAAATTGTTACATATACACTCTACAGTTTCTAGATGCAAATGGGAATAACGAAACTCATAAGAAAAGAATAGCCAATAGTGATGCGTGAATGGATGAAATCTCTAAATAGTATAAAATAAATTCGCTCTCCGTGTCTGTCTGTTTGTACGCTTAGTTCTTCTAAACTACGCAACTGATTCTGATGGAGTTTTCACTATCATTTAGAGATTCCGGATCAACTTTTCTATAAAGACTTAATTAAGTCGTAAACAAAATATTTCCGGGCGCTACCATTGCTAACGCTAGCTAAACACGTCAAAATAATGTACTACGGAATTGTATATCTTGAACAGACCTACAGTATATGTATAGTACATTATATATATATAAAATCTCATGTCCCCTCGTATACACCAAAATACAGAACATATCCAATTTGGTTCTCCACGGACCTAATACTCTTACTGAAACAAAAAAACAGCTACACAAAATTTTTAAACTGACACACCAAACCAACGACTATTCAAACTTCTCAGAAACAAGAAAGAAATGTAAAATACTATCAAAACTGTGCTATAAAGCACACATCACCTCCATTGAGAAAACTGCGCTAGGAACAAAGAATCTTTGGAATTTTGTTAAAAAATTAAACAATGAAAGTACAGACTACCCCCCCACAATGCATTATGATGGCAAAATAGCCAAGAGCACCTGTGATATTGTTAATTTGTTTGCAGATCATTTCCAAAGTGTATACGAAGGCGAAATATCAGAAAACAACGTACCATCATACACATATCAAAATACAATACATCTACATAATTGCCTCATAACACAGGAATCAGGCTTAAATAAAATCATTTCACTTGATCCTAACAAATCTGCAGGCCCAGATAACATCCCACCAATATTTTTCAAACAATGCGCATCTGCAATATCAGGTCCACTCACCACATTATTTAACCACCTACTTTCTTCTGGACATTTTCCAACCCGTTGGAAATCTAGTTATATTACCCCGATTTTCAAAAAAGGTGACGACACAGACATTAAAAACTACCGTCCTATATGCATACAATCAGCACTCCCGAAAATCTTTGAATCCCTTGTTCTCGATTTAATTTATCCATCAGTATTAAAAGTAATTGATAAAAACCAACACGGATTCGTTTCTGGTAGGTCAACTGCTACTAACCTGTTACTTTACCATAACTATATTACAGAATCTTTTACAAAAAAAAACAAGTTGACAGTATCTACACAGATTTTTCAAAAGCTTTTGACAAAGTATCACATAAAATATTACTTAAAAAACTGTATGCCTTAGGATTGAGAGGTAAGTTGTTAGATTGGTTCTCAAATTATTTGTCTAACAGAATCTTATTTGTTAAAATTAAACATACTAAATCTAAGTTATTATATGCAACTAGTGGTCTACCGCAAGGGAGTCATCTCAGCCCCATCCTTTTCTTAATATTCATAAATGATATCATAAGTTGTTTCGACGATGTAGAAGTTCTGCTTTTTGCCGATGACATTGTGGCAGCGTGAACGTCGGGATCACCAGTATGGCAGTGTATAGTCGGGATCACCAGTATGGCAGGATAAATGTAATTTACGATGGCTGCCGGTATCGTAAATCTGTGTTCAAGGAATTCTGATGATTGAAAGATAAAGGTCTGCGATCTTTGTTGAATTTATTTGCGAGAATGAATTTACAAGTTGAGTGAACGCAGAGACGGTGGTAGTAGAGAGTGGTGGTTTGGTCGAAAGTTGAAACTAGAATGGCAGAGAGTTGCGTTCCCGTCCGCGCTTGGCTCTCCCGGGGCTTCAGACGGCGGAGTAATTATTTAGTGTTATCATATGTGGGACGAGTTAAAGTAGTCCCCATAACATCAAATTATACAAAGAAATATCCAATATAGGCGACTGCCTAATCCTACAGTCAAACATTGTCAAATTGCAAAATTGGTGTGTCGCAAACAACTTATTCCTCAATATCGATAAATGTAAGACACTAACATTTTGTCGAACAAAGACCCCACTATCTTTCAAATACACAATAGATAATAAGATCTTAGAAAAAGTCAAAGAAATTAGGGATCTTGGAGTTGTGTTTGATATGCAATTAAACTTTATAAATCACATTCAACAAATAACTAACAAAGGCATGAAAACACTAGGATTTATAATCAGAACAATCAAAGACTTCGATTCGCTGGAAGTTATAAAAATCGTATATTTGTCACTCGTACGCAGCTTGCTGGAATACAATTCCATAGTTTGGTCTCCATATTATCAAATTCATATAAGAAATATTGAAAGAGTGCAGCACAAATTTTTAAGATTTATTAACTTCAAGTTACACATACCTATTCAACACATTAACTACACATCTTTACTAAATACACTTAAATTGCACTCCCTAGAAAACAGAAGAAAAATAAACGATCTAACTTTTTTGTTTAAAATTATTCACTCCGAACTAGATTGTTGCGAACTCCTGAATCTCATTGATTTTAAAGTACCTACTCGAGAAACAAGGCAAAACATATTATTCTGCAACAAACACACATGCACCAATTTCACGACTACACACACTAGGGAACAAATTCACCTCAAACATTGATGTATTTAATACAAGTTTACCTTTATTCAAGAAATATCTGAACAATATTTTTACGTAGAATATTTTGATATCTATGGAGCATCACATAGGGTCTAGTGCATATACATATTTGTGTATTTCTATATTAATCTACAATGTAAAAACCTATTACCGTTTTCTGTTTATGTATCTTGCATTTTGTCATGTATTATTCATCACATTTAATTAGTCACCTGTAAATTTTGTAATTACTAACATACATACTAGTTTATTTCTATGCCATTTACAACTTAGAATCTTTCTCTTTTATTGTGCACTATCTTTGCTTAAATTAATCTGTATACCTTTCATATGATGTTTACTAGTTATATTTTTATAGTTATCTTTTTTATTTATAAAACCGTCTCTGTATTATGAACTTGTCATGTAAAAGCCCATCAGGGCGTTGAAAATTAATAAATAAAAAATCTCTTAAGGATAACCCCCAGCAACGTCGGGTACACGTAAGCTAGTATCTACATATTACAGCTTGCCTAGCATGTAACGAAATGCATTAGAAAGGGATTGCCATTAAAAGAATATGTGTATACGGGTGAAACAGCTATATTATTATGGACGCCTGTCGTTTCTGTATGCGATGGACGGGCACGTAGCAAAAATCCATGTGAATAATTGTATTTAATGAAGTAAGGAAAGATTTTTGAGCATATACAAATAGAAAGAAACTCCACCAGATATTTTTTACTCGATATTGACAAAAAAATAGCCTAGACCGACGTGTTTGTGGCAACTTTTGACATCTTGTCTGAACAACGAACTACTAAACTCTTATCTCAAATCTCAAGTATGTCTTTTTTTTTTTTTTTTTTTTTTTTTTTTTATTTTTTTTTTTTTTATAAATTATGTCCGTATGTCCGCTGTACCAAGTATGTCCGCTGGACCTAGTTCAGTGAAGCCATGCGCGTTGTCCCAGTAACTTATCTTCTCTTTTTATTCAACTAAAGTTTACTTACTTTTCGTTTTTCTATTTCATTTGAATATAAGAATAGTCTAGCTGTACTACAGAGCAAATGGTTTTCCTTGTGGACATCTGGAGTCCTTATAACCATTAACCTGTGTTAAAGTGTCTAATCTAAATTCCTGCTTACGCATGACAAATCAATAGTATCTTTATTCGTTAATATTTTAATTCAATGTTTTAAAAAAATCATTTACGAAAGTAATATCAACAATCTTCAATGAAAATATGAAACAGCAAGACTCAAAAAATAAAAAGTAACACTCAAAAGTCACTGTAACAGAACTGTTGATACTACGTCTATGATTAAATTTTGAAATGCGTTTCAATAAGTTTTTATTAATTTTTTTTTAAAGCTCTAGAACTCTTTCTCAGAGGGAAGAACGCAATATATAATGAAAAACGCTTTTCGTCTCCGCACAACAAATTATCGATTTACGTTTTTGTGTTTTGTTTTTCCAGATAGCATCAATATGAAGACTGTTACCATCAAAGCGGAACCTGAACCCCGAGAAGATGAAGTGGAGATTCCTTATATGGAGATTGACATAAACCTGCTGGATGTTAAAAAGGAATCCATAGAAAGAATTACCCAGACAGCAGGTAAAACGTAATTTTTAACGTTTTTGTGAATTAACTGTTCTTACTTACACTTATTAAATTTATTCTTTATCCGTAATCTTTTTCAGACTTATTGACAGATCTGAAGACGCATCTTTTGAAAAAACGATTATCTTGTGCACACTGTAACTACTCCTGCTCTTATAAGTCACAGTTAAAACTGCACTTACGCATCCACACTGGAGAAAAACCTTTTTCATGTTCTGACTGTAACTATTCATGTTCTCGAAGGTCAGATTTGAAGCAACACATGCGGGTTCACAGTCTAGAAAAATCCTTTTCATGTTCTGAATGTGACTATTCATGTTCTCGGAGGGGAGATTTGAAGAAACACATGTGGAAACACGCTGAACAAAAACCTGTTTCATGTTCCAACTGCAGCTATTCGTGTTCTCGAAAGGCACAATTGACAATTCACATGCTGACTCACGGTGGAGAAAAACCTTTTTCATGTCCTGACTGTAACTATTCATGTTCTCGAAGGGCAGATTTGAAGACACATATGTGGACTCACGCTGCAGAAAAACCGTTTTCGTGTTCCGACTGCAGCTATTCATGTTATCGACAACGACAATTGACGATACATATGCTGATTCACACTGGAGCAAAGCCGTTTTTATGTTCCGTCTGCAACTATACATGTTCTCAGCGGGGAAATTTCGTGAAACACATGCTGATTCATTCTGGAAAAAAACCTTATTCATGTTCCGACTGCAACTATGCATGTTCTCTGCGGGGATATTTGACTATACACATGCTAACTCATACTGGAAAAAAACAATTTTCTTGTTCCGACTGTAACTATGCAAGCTATCAGAAGGGAAATTTGATTAGACACATGTTAACTCACTGTGGAGAAAACCCCTTTTCATGTTCCGACTGCAAGTATTCTTGTTCGCGAAAGCGAGATTTGAAGATTCACAAGAGGACACACAGCTGAGAAAAACCTTTTCATGCTCCTACTGCAGCTAATGGTATTCTCCAAAGGGAAGTTTGGTGAGACACATGACTCACGGTGGAAAAAAATCTTTTTAATGTTCTGTCTGTAACTATTCATGTTCTCAAAAGGGATATTTGGAGTATTACATGCTGACTCACTTTGTAGAAAAACCTTTGTCTTATTCCAAACGTAACTATTGATGTTCTCGAAAATGTCATTTGACTAGACGCCAGCCAATTTGCAATCAAGAAATTCCTTTTTTTGATTCCATTACTATTTTACTTAAGGCGATGCACTACGTCGTGTAATATTTTGAATCGAGCTGCTATCAATAACACACCTTACGTAGATGGCGATAAAGCTTAAATTCCCGCTTAACACCATCCACCTTTTTTGATTTATGCAAGAAAAAAACATGGCCAAAAAGTGCCTTTTATTTTATTTTGTGGATGTTCAGGCACAAATATTTAAATGTTTTTCGATCATTTTATAAATAACTTAATTTTCCATATTATACAATAAAACCATAACCGAAAATGGGTTAGTAAGTATGAAATTTTGAACTTTAAAGCAGTTTTCATAGGCCTATATATTATTTTTTTCTCGGCATATAAAAAGACTTATCTAAAAAATACTCGATCATTTCAAAGGCCAAAATGTATTCTACTTGCAGTATTTAATTAAAGCATCTGAAACATTTCTAGGCGACCAAATTTTCAAACCAAAAACACGTGATTTTGCATTACTACGTAGTGCATCGCCTTAATAAGATTTATAAAGGGTTCAACAGAATAGAGTTATTTGAAACTAGCCAGTATCGGTATTAGATGTGATGCGTCACTAAGGAATCTCCAGTATTCAAAATTTGAACGAAGCTTTTGATTCCTTGGAATGTATCTAGAATCACATGGTATTTTGATTTTTTTTTTCTAAAACTAAAGCAACTTTTAATTTTTATTTCGTTAGTAAATATTATAATTCACAAGGTTAAAAGGAAGTACAAGTGAATTATGAAAGAAGTCGCCGACATCTGAGAAAGATATGCTGAGATTGGGAGAATCAAATTGGTGAGTGGATCATGAATTCGAAAGTCAGAATAACATAAGAATATGTATGAGACGATGTTTAAATGTTATTGAACTAAAGTGCACTAACTTCGGGAGGTGATTATTATCACATAAAAAAGCATTAATCATCTCTCAATAGCGCAATCCATTCACCGTAACTGTTGCTCCAGCCTCATTTTCGAAAAAGTAAGGTCCAATGACTCCGCCGGACCATAAACCGCACCAAACATTCACACGTTTAGGATAGAGAGGCTTTTCAACAATAACTCTTTTCGATTTCCGAGCCCCAGATGCGACAATTTTGCTTGTTGACGAAGCCACCGAGGTGGAAATGGGCCTCATCACTCAAGATGATTTGCATTTGATTCACTCAAGTGAATTTAAAAATTTTTAATGCGTTGTTGAAGCGTGTATCGTTCCATTTTTATTAATGGCGTAGTTTCTACTTGTCAAATGTCAAAAAATGACAGCTTCAAAAGTAACATCTACCGAAATAGTGGGCTATTCAAAATAACACCTCTTATTGGAAAACCCTGTATAATGACTGTCTTTGTATTTGACGATTCGATGAAGGTCTTCTTTCGAATTTCTGAACCCCCAGTTAAAAATACCACGAACCGCCATTGTTAGAGACAATGTCATGACAATGTTATCAGTATAAACAAATACTCTATGAACTACAAGTAGTTAATACGCACAGCTTTGTCAAAATACTGGCAACATGCAACAACTCGGGCCGCTAGAGGCGCTAGTGTCCAACAGATGGCCCTGTTTAAAAAAAACATGAGTTTACCTGTCACAGGTGACAACTATATGTAAACACGTGCGTATTCCAAAGCAACATTATGTCAAAATTTCAAAGCAATCTGTGAAGAACCTTCGTTTTAAGATTTTGAACAAACAAACATTTACATTTTTACTTTAAAGTTTAAGGATACATACAGATACTGAGCAAGAATGCAAAAAAGGAATTGAATTTAACAGAAAAAAATACACAATATAAACTAATTTAGAAAATATTTTTTGGTATAAACCACATCAGGAGGTAAGAGAATGAGAAAAATATAGGCGTGAGGTTTTATAGAGTTTGTTGACTTGTCCGTGTTTGAATTTTGTGTGTAAAATTGTTAATATTTGTCGTATAAATGTATTATCTGTATATTATCTGGATCCACATACAAAACTAACCTTACTCTAATAGAAGTGGTACAAAGGTTAATAATCAAAATAATATTAAGAAAACCTTCCGATTACCCAACGGATCGATTATTCGAAGAATTTCAAGTGCCTTCATTTAAAGATCTTTATACTAAAAATGCATTAATTCAAATCATAAAAGAAAAAGACAAGTATCAATTTCTAACTGAAAACCGTACTCGACTTAAATATATTTTTCCATTTCCAAAATTAAACACTTCCTTTGCACAAAATTATTACACTTACCGGGCAAGAATTTTGTTTCAATCGACTACTTGAAGAAATTAGAAACATTAATGATAACATCCAAATAATAAACACTGAAAAAATATTTTAAAGACAAACTTACAAAAAATAAAAATGTTTCCAATTGAATTAATCTTAAGAATAACTCATCTCAATTAGTTTCCTTAAGGCGATGCCATACGCAGTAATGCAAAATCATGTGTTTTTGGTTTGAAATTTTGGTCGCCTAGAAATTTTTCAGATGCTTTAATTAAATATTGCGAGTAGAATACATCTTGGTCTTTAAAATATTGGAGTATTTTTTAGATAAGTCTTTTTATAAGCCCAGAAAAAAATAATGAAAAGGCCTATGGAAACTGCTTTAAAGTTCAAAATCTCCTACTTACGTACCCATTTTCGGTTATGATTTTATTGTATAATGTGGCAAATTAAGTTATTTATAAAATGATCGAAATAAATTAAATATTTATGCCTGAACATCCACAAAATAAAATAACAGGCACTTTTTGGCCATGTTTTTTTCTTGCATAAATCAAAACAGACGGATGGTGTTAAGTGGGAATTTAAACCTTATCGCCATCTACGTATGGGTTGTTATTGATAGCGGCTCAATTTAAAATATTACACGACGTAGTGCATCGCCTTAAGTAACATTCCATTCTTCAAATAAGTTTAAAAATCATTTTATTTTTAATTACTTACATACTGTCGCTAAAATAATAGAATCATTCGGCCTTCTATCTCACTGCTACGCTGATGACCAGCAAGTTTATTTTTACTGCTTACCAGAAGAAATAAACAGTCTAAAAATTCGTATAACTGAGTGTATAGAAGCAATTACTCGCTGGATGACCTCAAATAGATTGAAACTGAATCCCACAAAGACTGAGTTTCTGTGGACTGCTACAAGCAGACGTCAGCATAACATTGAAAACTCCCCAATAACCATTTCCGGAAGTGACATCACTCCAAAAACGTGCATCAAATTACTGGGTGTCAATCTGGACGCTAATTTTTCCCTTAAAACTCAGGTGAACAGAACTGTAAGCACGGGGTTCTTTCAATTAAGGCAAATTAAAGCAGTGCGGAGAAACCTGCCAACAGAGGCGACTAAATTGCTAGTCAATTCCTATGTTGTTTCACGTCTAGATTATTGCAACGGAATATATGCAAGTCTCCCTAAATGTCAAATCAACAAATTACAATCCGTTTTCAACGCCGCGGCAAGGCTTATCACCGGAGTATCTAAATACTCCCACATTTCAGAGCATCTCAAAAATCTGCACTGGCTCAAATGTCCTGAAAGAATCCAGTTCAAGGTATGCTGGATGGTATTTAAGTCACTTAACGGAATGGCTCCGGCTTATTTATCAGAATTGTGTATTCCAGAAGATTCCAATTCCCGACAGTCAACCCTTAGGTCAGCAACGTCATCAGCTATCGGAAGGTTGAAGGAACCAAAGCGCACACCAGATACAAAGTTCGGTGAGCGTGCTTTTGCCGTGTCAGGACCTAAAGCCTGGAATGGACTGCCACATGATTTGAGAATGATCGCAGACTCGACAGAATTTAGGTCTAAACTTAAAACGCACCTTTTCAGACAGTCGTATCCATAATTTCAGAAACCTCCACTTTCACAGTTGACGGCAATTTAAATTTAAATTAACAAAATGTAAAAAATACTAAAAATAAAATAAAATAAATAAAAATAATAAAAATAAAATAAAATAAATAAAAATAATAATTAAAAATAAATAAATAAAAATGATAACAACTAACAATTGGTAGGCTTTTAAGACAGTTAAAATACATTTAAATTAAAATAAAATAAAAACTATAGCAGACTTAAGATCATGCGACGACCAGTGTTTTTTGAAATAGTGTCCTCTGCGTGCAGTTCTATCTTTTATAAGCATAAACTTTTTAATATAAGTGTGTTTGTTGGAAGTGACTTGCCAGGTAAGTATGTTTTGGTATCTTTTCTAAATAACAAATGTAGATCCTAGGAAATAAATTGTACAGCGCCCTTGAGGTGATTTTTCACAAAAACGGCGCTCTACAAATTATCCAATTATTATTATTATTATTATTATTATTACTGTAATAAAACAATGTACACTCCTCTTCCAGCCACAAGCTAATGCTTCTATGGAAGAGGGGTCTTGAAATATTTGATCATATATTGTAACAAATATACAAAAATGTACTTATATAATAAAAAAATATTAAAATAAATATGAGATAATATACGTACAGACCATTCCTATATCCATCCTTCTTCTTAGCAGGAATGCTCGATGCACGCCGTAAAATATTTTTAGACCAATCACTTGAATCTTCAATCGATTAAACATGTTCCTTTGAAGACTTCTGCCTATCATAGTGCGCCAACCAACAGAGCGACTATTAGCAACAATTCTGCATTGACCATCGACATTTCCAAAGTCACTTACAGACAGTTCAGCAACTATCGTTTGACATATGTCACAATTGAGATGCCTGATTTATTAAGTCTAATTACCTTCCATATACCTATAAGAACTAGTCGATACAAAACTCTTTTTAATTGCAATAAAAATATCAGAACTGAGTCATTTAAATACTCGCTTATACCTAGACTGATTTTCTCAGAAGTAGTAGATGTGTTCAACTGCACAGAATATAGTTATGAGAAGGCTATAATAACATACCTGTCTGGAATGATAATATTCTTCTGCATGGCTCCTTGTTATCTTATAGTGTTAGCTAACATTTGTATTATTTTTTGTTATTTGTTTTTGGGGTATTATGCCGTGTTGCGCTAACTCCTTCTTTAGCCAACGTTTCGGACAGCATTGCAGTGTCCATCATCAGGGCAGATGTCTTATTTGAGGTTGTGTTAAAATGTGAGCTTAAGTATGAGGTTGTGATACCGTGTTGCCAGCTCCAACCCTCTGAGCTAACATTAACGTATCATTTTTTTTATTTAAAGTGGTAAAAACAGGAACTCTGGAAACAGATGGAGTGTATAAACTCAGCTGTTCCGGATGTGACAAGGTCTATGTAGGCCAGACAGAGCGGACTATCTCCAAAAGGATTTCGGAACACTTCAGAGCTTGTAAACTCGGCCACCCTGACAAATCGGCAATTGCCGAGCATTTGATTGACACCAGGCATTACTTTGGATTTGTTCCTGAAATCCTGGGGAGACCGAAAACTTATAGAGCACGGCTGATTACGGAGGCCATTGAAATTCATAAAAATCCCGTAAACATTAATAGAGACGATGGAGCTAAGCTTAATAGTTCTTGGTATCCGGTAATTGACGGCTACACCAGAGCTAAACGAAGAAAACCACTTTAAATAAATAAATGATACGTTAATGTTAGCTCAGAGGGTTGGAGCTGGCAACACGGTATCACAACCTCATACATAAGCTCACATTTTAACACAACTTCAAATAAGACATCTGCCCTGATGATGGACACTGCAATGCTGTCCGAAACGTTGGCTAAAGAAGGAGTTAGCGCAACACGGCATAATACCCCAAAAACAAATAACAAAAATACTTTTGGCCGTGAAAATCTTAAATTATATTTGTATTATTTTATTAAAAAATACCAGCTACTGTATTTGCCTACTCAGCTATTTAAGTACAATTAATGTTGTGGGTAACAATAAACTCACTACTGACTATTATCATAGACACCTCATACTTCCACTTACGACAGGTCTTATACAAGCCTAGTATAAATTAGTTCAACTATTGTTAAACTGGTATATATTTCTTTAGAATTATGCATTGTCTTACAGCACTTATATTAATAACTGCATCACTTGCAATAGTGTTTTTTTTTACACATTAATTGTTCTTTAATTTATTGCTAGTATTATTATCCTGTTTATCACTGTACGCGTGTAATTTGATTACCACTGTATTGTAAAAGCCATTACATGGCGTTTGAATAAACAAGTTTTATATTTTTACAATATTTAATATAATTGACAATTCATGTTTTTTTTCAATAAATTATAAAACGGTAAAATTCAATATAAATTAGGTATGAAGCAGTATTGTGAAATACGTACTTATCTGAATAAAAAATTAATTGATGTAAAAAAAGAAATACAATTTTTATATTTTTTCCCGTTCGAAAAGATGGATTTTGCTTTAAAACAGCTATATCTTTGAATATAATGCATATATTTTATTTAAAAAAAATTTGCATAGTAATCACACCCCAGCCATTAACCTTTCCTCATCTGTGGTGTGTATTTACTACACATTGCTTCTAATAACTTTAATAACTCTATAAATATAATAAATTCTGGGTACAGATTTTAGGTATTCCTCCGTTATACATTTATGCACTGAATTAAAAAATAATTTATTTCATAGTTTTCAAATTCAATTAAAAATCAGAGTTTTTTGTTAAAAATCGGGAACAAATACACCAATACAATCAACCGTGTGATACTTAATACGCGAAGAGTGTGCGAGGAAATGACACGCTATTGATGTCCCGCTTTAATTCTCTATGCGGGAATATGAGACATCCACACTTCTGCAGTTGTAGTTTTTGATTTAGACCATCGATAAATACGACCGCACAGCTGTGTTTGTACCAGCCGCTAGCCAGTTGGCCGCGAACCGTCGTTAGATGTGGACCCCTCGCACGTTTCTTTAGCATATGCCGATGGTTTTTTCATGTTTTCAGCAATAAAATTACAATTATTATCACTTTTGATATAAAATATAATAAACATAATCGATTAGCTATGAATATTCAAATTTTTCCAATATTAAATCGCTTATTTTGAGATGTGTATTGACTACACAGCACCGTAACGCGTGTATTTTTTTAGCACAGTAAGGGAAAGGTTAAAGTACTGTCTGAAATTAAAGCCTATTTTGTAATACGATTGCACAAACTGAAGTTAATTTCAGTTTTGGGCCATTTTGTGATGTTTTAAGCAGAAAAAAAATATGTTTTTTAATTATATTTTTAAAAAAAATTGTTTTAACTTATGCTGTGATTTATTTTTGGGGTATTATGTTGTGTTGCTCTACCTCCTTCTTTAGCCAACGTTTCGGACAACATTACAGTATCCATCGTCCTGCCCTGTGTAAAGATTGTAGTGAATTTTGTTGATTATTTTATCTCCGACTCTATTTGTAGGACAAAAACCTTCTAGATACTCTTTAACCTTACTGAAAAGGACGACACATCTCACTACAAGTATCGAGTCTAGGGTTTGATCTGGATACGTGCTCGTTCAAGGCCGTGCGTCCGCTCATGTAGGCCGTCGATGTACATCATTTGGTAGATAGCGTGGAGTTGATTAGTTGGTTTATGATTTGTATAACCAGTACGAGATCTACGATCGTTTTTAGTCAATGATGCCGTATTAGGTGAGAGCGAGAGAGTCTTCGAACTCCTACGGTTTCGTGTCACTACAACGAAGGAAGAGGTGTAAGGAGAATGTATGTCTTGTAAGTGTTGAAGAGGTCCGAGGAAGTCATGGCACGATCAAGTGAAACAAATCCTACTTATTACAATACAATAATATTATTTCCACCTTAAAAAATGCACCTAGTTGCCAAGCAATCCATGCTTTGGACCACTCTATCAACCAATGGAATGAAACATGCTGTATATCCACTATCCACATATCGAATTTCCCATATTATTTCATTATTTTCATTCCTAGTCCCGAAAGCTGTTCTGGGCCGAAGGAGAGAGACTCCGCCGATTAACTCTCACCCCAGAAGATAGGTGGAAACTTGAGTGGCAAACGGCCAACGTGGGAAATGCCCATCTCATACAGGACCCCACCGAGAGACAGCCTGAGTTCTGGTCTACCATCAATAGGTTAAGGTGCTCCAATAGCCGCTGTGCCCACATGATGCACAGACGGGGCGTTAAAGAGTCGGCGATGTGTGAATGTGGGGCGGTGCAGACCACCGAACATGTGGTCAACGAACGCCCGCTCCATTCATTCCCCGGCGGGATTGACGATGTTCACATGGCACTAGATGTCCACCTCTGACCACCCCACCATACGAAAGAAGAAGATTTTCATTCCTCACAATATTAATATGGAAACATATGAAACTATTGAATCCACCTAGATTTTGCCGTTCCCATTTTTCGGTTCTTTTAAACAAAAAGTTTTGACCGTCCGTATCCAGTGGTACTATGGCATTCGAAGTAAAATAAGTGGAGGGGGGAAGGAGATAGGTAGGAGGATGGTGGGTAAGTATTTGACTATTCAGATCTGGTGTCTAGCATGGTAAAATCGATAACTTAACAATATCAGATCGATAGGCATAACTAACGACGATTTTATGTCAACATCTCGAGTACGCTTGCGCTGTCGATACCCAAACCAATATAAACAACAAAATAAATAAGAAATTTTAAATTCTCTCATTCCTAAACGTTAGAATACGAATAAATTAACAATTTGTAAGTAAAATACTCGCATTAATATGTATACAGGGTGTATCAGCAAGTACCCGATAAACTTTAACCAGCTATTCCTTAGCACATTTGGAGTAAAAAATGTTATGGGCACTTTGCTGTCCGGTAACATTTTTTTTCCATTAAAAACAAAAAATAAATAAAAAAAATCCACACTCCGTCACTGCCATTTGCATTGTGTCTCGCGTTCAACAGCTGTTATTAGCAAGTGTGTCAAAAAGTGTCTTCGCTCTTTCGTACACACTAAATAATAATAGTTAAAAATGAGACGAATGGTGCCGTGCCATTTCGTCGTGATTGTAAAAGCGCGCCAACGTAGGTACGTACGTACATTATTCAACGAAACTCGAACAAAATATTGCCAGATGGGTTTTCAAACTTTGACAAAGGATAAAACAGTGGTGACATGTGGTGAAAATATGAATAATAAATTTTTTATTAAAAAAAAAATGTTACCGGACAGCAAAGTGCCCATAACATTTTTTACTCCAAATGTGCTAAGGAATAGCTGGTTAAAGTTTGTCGGGTACGTGCCGATACACCCTGTATATTGGCAGACCGCATGTACTTTTTGACGCTAAAGGTCTTTAGCTAAAACGCTGTGATATTGTGAACAACTTTCTGAATTCCATTTCTCCAAGCTCAAACGGAATCCATTGATCGCGTTTACGACTTCTTTCAATTCTAATAGCTTCAATTCTAAGAACTTTCAATTAGTTAATGTCAGGGCTTTATTTTTTAAAAAAAAGGTGCCGGAACTCACTTCATGTCAAGCTTTTTACTAAATAAAATTATATTCAAATGTCACTTAAATGAAATTTAAAGGAGCTATGCCACGAAGCGAACAAAAAAAGGTTGATTTTTACGATATTTTTTTTTTATTTTAGTCAAGACTAAGCTACAGAAACAATAAAATACATACATTATATTTGAAATATATTGTACAAATAATACTAAATTTAAAATATAATTGTAAATACATATGTAATGTATTTATTTATGAACTTGAATAAAAGTTTAGAGTGATTTCCAAAGTTTTTTCCAATTCTCGTCTGATACATCATCTCGATTCCTTTTCTTAGTGTTAGAGTCTAAGGCCGAATGTCTTCCTTTAAGTAACCACCTATCAACATATTTAGAAAAGTGTCAAGGGTGGTCCCACGAGTTTGATGAACAAGAGTGCCGAAACTGTTTTAGTGTTTAACGAAGCTCTTGTTGTAATAATAAGATTCATTTGCGAAAACCCCCGTTCACATTCACTTGAAGAAATGGGAATAGAATTCAGAGCATATACCAAACGCAAGAGTTTTTCAGAATATGTCTTTTCGAGAATGTATTCGCGAAATCCACGAATCATTTCTCGTTCATCTAGTTGTAGCCTGATCGAAATGTTTCTAATTTCCATCTCTCCAAATGTCAACCGATTATCAATGTCTTCAGGCCAATATTTTTGGTCAAGTACGCGAGCCCAAAGTGCAAACTCGACATCTTTATTATCTAGCAGCCTTTTTTCAATCGACGATTTCAACGTGGAATAAAATATTTTCGGATCAATAGGAGGATCATTTTTAGAAACTTTTTCGTGAAGTAAAACTCCACGAAAATGCAGATTGCTTATAGCAGCTGCAGCACATTTATAATAGGGTCCAAAATTCTGTTTTCTTTCTTCAAAAACTTGAACGAGTTCATTTATTTTTCGATTTGCAATGTAAAGGTTCACATTGCGATTTTGTAGATCCAAACTAAGTTCCGACAATTCTTGGAGAGCGTCGCACATCAATGCTAGATCCAATAAAAATGCTGTTGATGTTATTTTGTTCTTTAAGCCACTGTAAGTACACTTGTCATTTTTATCTCTTGTAGGGTCATTCATCGCTTCTTCAAAATGACGCACAAGGGATTCATAATTATTCCACACAGCCGAAACTGAACGAAAACTAGATGCCACCCAACGGGTACTTAAAACTCTTCCGATTTTCAGTACCTCAACGCCTAGTGATTCTGCACATAAATGCAACTCTCTATTATTTTTCGGCGACGCATGGTATAAAACATAAAGTTTATCAATAAATGATTTGAATCTATTGATCCCTGAAATTTTCTTTACAACATCACTTACTGATAATTCTAACCTGTGATTAGCACAATGCCAAACTATAATTGAAGGAAATTTTTCTGTCAGCAATTTTTTCACTCCATTTTTAGAACCTAACATCACAGCAGCGCCGTCGCATGCAACCGAAACTAAATATTTTTTTAAATATTCTTCTGTCATCCCATATAAATCAAGAGATTGGAGTAATGATTCAAATATTCCTTTTGCCGTTACGTCTTTAAGTTCAATCAAATCCAAAAACAAATTAATTGGTGAATTCATTCCAACACTTTCGACACAGCATCGAACATACACAATGAGGGTGGTTTTTTGGCTTATGGTGGTAGACTCATCAATTATCAAAGAAATTATATTTTTCGACTGAACAATTTCTTTGAAAACATTTTTTCTCATTTCATCACATATATGATTTACAATGTTGATACATGCGTTAGTGGAATGGAGAATATGACCCATTTCGATCCCATTTAGTTCTTGGAGATTAATTTCACTTTCAAACATATTGAATGATTGATTTTCCTTAGCTACTTTATATGCAGTTCGAAAAATGTTTGCTGTTATTACTTTTTCGCGAGATAACGATTTTAAGAAAGTATTTTCAATCCGCTTATTTTTGGCTTCAGAAATGATTTTTAACGCTGCTTTGTGTGCAATAGATCCTCTGTGATCGAAAATTTTTTTTCGAAGTGACCCCAATTGTAGCTTCCTCTCTTTCCCAGAATACGTAATTTCATTATTGGCCCATTCTTTGGATATTTTCATTCCCATTGTCGTTTCAGTTCCAAGAGTTCCAACGTTTCTGCAAATTGTGCAGCCAAGTTTCATTTTGTGTACGTTCAACCATTCGTTTTTTGAGCAAAAATCGTTTTTTTGATCTAATGACCAGCAGTCTGGCCAATCGTTTTGAGTTCGACCTTGATCCCCGAGATCAGCTCCAGATGATTCAGGAACATCTACATGTACCGATATTTCCATATCTTCTGTCATCGTTTCTGTTACTGTTTTGAGCTTTTTATTTACGGAATCGGCGCCGCTGCCGGTGGTTGAGAAGTAACAGGAAATTTTTTTCATATTTAAACTTGGAGTTGCACTAAATAATATATAAAACAACACGTAATCGTAACACAAACTGACTAAACAAACGTAAATAAAAATATACGCAGATGCCGCCATGCGATAAACGTCAAACCATAAATAAATGCGTCAAACTGTCAAAATCATAATACGCAAAGACATACGTATGAAGCTAGTTACATACGCAGGTTTGCTATTTAAACTATACGGTTACTTCACTATTATCATTTTAACGAATTATTATTGTAATTACAGCGCAAATATTTTTTCGTTTAATTAATTTTGAAATAAAACCGTGAAAAAAGGTGCCGGAACGCCGTTCCACCGCGTTAAATGGAAAAAAAAGCACTGGTTAATGTTAATCTCAAGTGACCTACCAGCTAAGTATTGTACTGTATATTATCTCCATATATAGTTAAGTAATAACATAGATCGTTATAGAAATGTATTATATATTTGTACAGCGCCCTTGAGGTGATTTTGCACAAAAATGGCGCTAAACAAATCATCCAAATATCATTATTATTCGTAAGTCTGCGTCCATTAAATATTTTTAACGCATTATGACTGTTAACCGAAGTTCAGTGATAATCAAGACAATGTGCTTATTTAAACGACTTTTGTCTATCCGCTGTCAGAATCAAATACTAACGTCGCCTAATAACCATAAATGACAGATTTTGTCAATATCGTATTGATGGTTTTATCAATTGACCATTTTAGAAACCCAGATCACTAAACATGATTGCAAAAAGCCATTTTAAGTAACAAAATGTTCGTACTTTACAAGGGCGAAACTGAGAGTATCTAAGATTCTTTTCCTTTTGAGCTTGTATAAAAATGATCAAATTTTATATTATATGTTTACTTTCAAACTTCAATAATGTTAAATTTGAATTAAAACAGTGTACAAAATAATGTTGGGCAAGTATCGCGCTAGTTAAAGAGCACCTTCCATTGAAATACAGATAGAACAAACACATCATCATTTCTATCTGACGTCACCCAAATTAATGACTTTCAGGAGGCAAAGCACAGACGATCGATAAAGCCTTATTTCAACACGATATTGACGAAATCCGTCATCTATGGTCAGTTAGCGATGTTTGCGAGCACAGTTAAATTATGATTCCGACAATCGTTAGACAAAAACCGCTACTTTTAGCACTAATATGCACAACTCTTTGGATAGTGTCGTTCGTTATACAAAATAACTGACCGAAGCTCTTAGAACTGAGAGAAATCATTTACACAACCCGTAGACTTGATTAATTTATCAATTGACTCCATTACAGTTTCGAGAAACAAGTTATAACGAGTTATACGAGTGTTGCCAGCGTATATTTAACTGCGGACAGAGCGCGGGTGCCATCGGCATAAAATCATTGGTAGTTAGGCTGTAGTAAAGTTATCGATTGCACCGTGCTAAACGTTAAATTAATTGAAATACGTAAATATTTTCAATTTTTTATATAAACATAATTTTCTAAAGATATTCAATTTAATGAATATAAAAAAATTGTATTAAATAATTTATCTAACTTAAATAAAAACGAGGAATTAATAATAATTGTTTATAAATAAACTTTTTCTAACACAATGCATAACGTGTTAACCTTTTTTAATTTCCAGTTAAAGTTATAAAAAAAAGTTTTCTTAAATTATAAAAATTAAATATTATATAAAAAAAAAAAATTTTAAGTATGATAAACTCACAATCGCTTTCACCAAAGCGGAGAAAATGCTTAGTTTTAAAAATGTACTCAATACGGAAGACTTAGCAAAGGATTTCTCAATTCGATATCAACAAATTTTTTTTTTTGGCTAGCGTACAATTTTGTAGAAGATCTGCACTTACAGTTAAGAAGACCTGTTTTCGGACTTGTTGCACTGGGTTTAGCAGGGTTTAGTACTTAAATCTGCTAAACCCAGTGCCACAAGTCCGAATACCGGTGTCTTTAATTGTCAGTGCACTTTGTACAGCATGTCCTGTTTTAATGGAAATGGCGGTGATCAGTGATATAAATAATTAAAATAGTCCAAATAGAAAATTCTTTAAAGGAAGATATACATTTAAAGTTAGCGGTTGCTCAGTTCGATTGGCGAAAGCGGCATTGAAAATTGGATTAAGACAATGCTAAGTGCCAATGCTTTAAATAGTTTAAAAAATTATAAAATTAAGTACCTACCTATTATGTTATTTAAAAATCATACACTAAAAATATTTGTCTACTTAAAAGCGAAATAAAAAGTCATTACTAAAAGTTTATCTAAAAAATAATGTTTTTAAAAGATTGTCGCTTGCGAAAACAAACAAAAAAAAAATGACACTATTTACATACAGTGAAAATATTATTAATTACAATTTAATGAATAATTGCACGATTATGGTCGTTCAACCAATAATTGCGGGATTATAGTTATTTAATCAGTAATTGCAGGATTACGGTAATGTGAATTATAATCATATGATTACGGATACTCTATCAATAATGGCATGGTTATAGTTAATCAATAAATTAATAATCACACATTTCCAGTTATTCAAACAATAATAACATGGTTATTCTACCAATAATCAAATCATTACAGATTTTCAAGCAATAATTATGGTTATTCAATCAATAATTGCAAAAATTGTTTACTTAAATATTATAATAAAATTTCTCATATTGCTTTGCTAAAATTGTTCTCTAAGCGGAAAAATTATCACTTTTCACTAAAAAAAAAAAAAAATAGACATAAATTAATAGGTCATTTTGTACAAATATAATAAATATATTATATTAATTAAATAGCGCGTTCTTAAATTAAAAACGCAATCAAAAATGCGACCATTCTCGCTAATATAAAAATTTGTACACACGGACAATATTATTCACGCTAAAATCCGTCTACATTATTTTTGGTAAAAATAAAAAATATATATTTTTATTATAATTAAGTAAGTACTTATTTAAGAACGTAAGTGATCCCATCAACTTATATAATTTAAAATTATAAAATCACTACAGAAGTGTAATTAATCTGGCTAAGAGCAATCAAATTAATTATCTGATAAAAAAAAAAACATAATAACATTTGATCAATTTTAGCAGAAGAAAGTACAAAGTGGAGCAAAAGTTTTTTCAACTTAATGTCATCAATTTTACATCTTCAAACAAACTTTTTGTGAAAACACGGCTCAATTATTTCCATTTTTAACAAAATGGCAGCCGATTCAAGTTATGACACAAGATGACGAGGAAAACGATGACAAAATTCACGCTGCATTAAAACAACAGAACGGAAATTGGTCAAATAAGCTGTAACAATAATTCCGCGTTCACATTATGACATTACTTTTGCCCCAAATTTATAAAAAATAGTTTAAAACGATACATTTCTATGGGCGTTAACGCTTCAGTTATCTCCATTCTCGCTGAAGGAATTCGTAATATATACATTATTTAATTATCACTTACATAAGTGTGAATTATCACTTATCAGAATAATCACTTACAATATAAGTGTGATTCTCATGAAAAGCTTTTATCATATTGTTTATAATTCTTTTAAAATACTGCTTTATGTCATTTGGAATCAGATTATATAAATTTATTGCATTGTTTGTTTAAAATATTATTTACAATGTTAACTTAACCTACAAAAAAACTATACTTTCGGTGCGCTTTTTAAATTGATTTCGCGCTCTTTCTCGAGCAATTTTCTCGCTTTGCGTCTGTGTAAGTACGGCATAATGCCCCAGATGCTGGCGCCACAGACCGTTACCATGCCTAGAGTGGAAAATATGGCAGAATACGAACCGCTGCTCTCGAACCATAAACCGCAGAGCGGCGGACCGATTAGCTGCATTATCCCATTGACGAAAAGACTTATTCCATAAGTTGACGTAAGTCTTTCCATGCCTAGCAGCTCGGCCATTATGATAGCTGTTACGCCAACGTAAGTGCCGGATGCCAGTCCGAACACGGCGCAACAAGCGCTGATTGTACCGTACGTCTTAACCAGCGGAAGCGCTGCTAAAGACGCTCCCGACATAAACAAACCACCGACAAAATACCAGGTTTTCGGTATTAGTCCCATGTCCGATAAAGCCGAACCACCGATACGTCCGCATAAATCAAACGCGGAAACGATCGAAAGCAGATACGCAGCTCTGCTTTTATCAAAACCCATATTAATCGCGTAAGAGGGAAGCAAAATAATGAAGTTCGTATAAGAGATAGCGTTTGTACAATTTGAAATAAGAATTACCAAGTAAATAGGATCTTTGAGCAGTGTTATATCAAAGAATTTACTACGTTCCTTCGGTTTATCGGGCGTTTTCGGGTCTTTCTTTGATTTGCAAAGACCGCAGCACGATGTAATCGGACTAAACGAATCTTTGATCGATTGCAACGTGAGCTGCGAAGCAAATTCATCCGGTTGTGCAAACGCGCTGAGCGTAGAACCGTGGAAAGGAGTCGACATGTATTGGAAACTGGACGTGCTTGGACTTCTCTTGGGCGTGCGATTCGATGAAACAGTTCGTCTGCTTGTGAAAGCTTCGGTTGAACCTAAATGGTATTTTCCTTCGGGAACGGACTGCAAGCCTAAGGACGGTGTGCTACGCATGTTTGAACGCGAATTAGAATTCGTCAGCATGTTTTTGCTGTTGATTCTCGGCACGTATCGACCGCCGGCGGACGGCATTGAAACTTTGCGCTTGCGTTCGTAGTCAGAACCTCGATTGAGATTCTGGACGACGGCAGCGGAAACCGAACGACCAAAACCGCCGTTCGGTTGTAAACCAACTACCAAGCTATCGCCGGCTTCTTCACCGGAAGATTTAGAAATTCCGTTGGCGACCGACGACGGAGTAGATTCACCCGACGATTCCAACATGACATTATTTTCTTGATTGAATTTAATGATGATCGGAGACTGTACGAGGTTGTTTGGGGAACGTGAGAGCTCTGGTGGAGTGATCGGGAACTTGTCGTTTTCGGGGGAGTTCTCAGACAGCTCTTCGAACGTCTCGTACGTGATGTCTTCCTCGCAGTGGATCTGATCGTCTTCGTCTTCATCTACTTCAATGGGCACGCGCTTCATATGTTCTTCGACTGGTCTGAAGAAGATGGCGGCCGCCCACACGTGAAGTGTTATGCCTCCCATGATGAGAATTGCACCCCTGGAATTGAAAAATGTTTTTGTTACAATATTTTTTTTTTTTATTTATTGAGGAAACAAACTGTTATATATAAAAAAATTACATGTTACATGGTTGCAAAAACGAACCAGTGAAGTTTCCATTAAATAAAATAGATAGAAAATGTAAAATTAAACTATATCAAATGAATATTAATAAAATGATCAAAGATGAACCAAATAAAGAAAGAAAAACTAGAGAAATATAACTTGAGGTAAGGTTGGGTGAAGTTAGGTTAGGTTAGGTTAGATTCAGTGTGGTTAGGTTAGGTAGTGACCTGTATCCGTAGGTCTCGAGCAGGAAGCGCAAGAAGGGCGGCAGCACAATGCTGCCAAGAGCGCTACCCGACATGCACAGACCGTTGGCCAGACCACGCAACCGCACGAAGTACGACGTCACGATGTAGATGGTCGGCGGGAATGCCAGTCCCGCTCCCGTCCCTACCAGAACACCGTAACTAGAAATGAGAAAACAAACAATAAATATATTCAAAGGAATACCATTAGACACGAGGAAAGGTCTAAGTTATGTGACAGGTTTGCGGGAAGACCAAAACTGCAAACTTTTTCAAGTGATGAAAATTAGAAATAAAAGTGGACCTAAATGAGATCCTTGAGGAACACCACTAGAAACTATGAACACTATCAAATATAGACACAAATACATTTATGAAACAAACGACAAATAAATACCATGTTGTTGGGAGTTCTAAGTTAGGTTACTGGACGGTATGGAGATAAAAATCGCAGCTTTTGTCATTGTTGAAAAGAACATAAAAGTGGCCCTAAACCAGATCCTTGAGGAACACCGCTAGAATTACATTTGTACACGGTTGACATTTGTCACATGAGAACGGGTCGCTTCTACGATTCGTTCTTAAGTTCAACAGCTCGGCTGTGGAACGAACTGCCGGCCTCTGTGTTTCCTCCCTCCTACAACATGGGACTCTTCAAGACCCATGTTCACTCCTTCCTCTCCACAAAAAGACCCTCCACACAGCATCCCCAAAGATGACATAGGCCCTGAAGGAAATTATTTTTTTTAGGGCCTTCTGTGTGGAGATAATATTTAAAAAAAAGGAAACCATGAACACTATCAAATATAGACACAAATACATTTAAATTAATTTAAAAAACGTTATTGTTACTTATTCCATGTTGTTCTTCAGTAACATTACTGGATTGTGTGGAGACAAAAACTGCAACATTTGTTATTGTCAAAAGTGTAAATAAAAGTGGTTCAAAATGAGATCCCTAAGGAACACCGCTAGCGAAATATGTACCTAATGTCATAGATGAACAGGGTGTTAGACACGAGGAAATGGAGGAAAACAGCAGGAGACCTACAGGAGGGAGACGTTGCCCAGAGGCAGCCATTACTCTAAAAGTGTTGTAGCACATTAGTCATTATGAAAAATATAAATAAAAGTGGTCCTAAATGAGATCCCTGGGGAACACCACTACAAAATATGAAAACCATCAATATAGACACTATTAAATTTATGAAACAAACAAGCAACGGCTTCCGCGGTTGAATGGTTAGTATTCTCAGCTAGGAATCTGGATGTCACGGCTTCAAATCCAGGCGTATGCAAGTAAATTTAATATGCAGTATATTTGCAGCACCTTCCAGAGTGATAGATACTTTCAATATCGCCCTGCTGAAAAAGCACCATTCAGAATTGAAACTACACCTTCCTAATTCCCATATTTTTCCCCTCTCCGCTACTTTCAGCCTCAAAACATACCCTAATCGGTAATGCCATGGTCTCACTGGCGCCAGACGATTAGGAGCAGTTGGGACTCTTCCGCGAAATTTACATTTAAAATCAATAAATTCGTTTGTTAAGATAAGGAGTGCAAAGGAGGGTGTTCTGTCTGACTGACAATCCGTTCTTAAGAGACCGATTGCAATCTCTAATGCAGAGAAGCAATGTGGGCATGGTGAGTCCGTTCTACAGGTATTTTAATGAATCCTGCTCTTTGAAGCTAGCAGCATTAATCCCAGTTGTACGTACATGAAACTCGATGTAGACGAACGGAACACCCATTCACAGTAGATTTTTTTTATGTGACACCTCACAAGAGTGTCCCTGCCTGTGAAGTGTACAGACAGGGGAACTATGTCACCACCCGGATGGGCGGCGTTGTGAGGCGGAATAAGGTAGGGGCTGTAGGAAGGGATTTGTTAATGCGGGCCTTGAAGAGGCTCGGATTATAGGAGGGAGGAAAAACAGATGCCGGTAGCTCGTTCCACATACGAGCCGACTTACACAAAAACGAGTCGTAAAAACGGCCCGTTCTCATGAAGCCAACGTCAACCGTGAACGGGTGTTCAGTTCGTGTCCGTCGAGTTTCGCGCACGTGCACCGGTGCATCAGGAATCATTGCTGCTAGCTCCTTGGAGCAGGCTCCATTGAAATACCTGTAGAACAGACACAGCATGCCTACATTGCGTCTATGCATTAGAGAAGGCAATCGGTCTGTTAACAACGGATTGTCAATCAGACGGATCGCTCTCCTTTGCACAGATTCAAGCAGGTTTATCAAGTATTTTGGGGCACCAGCCCAAAGGTGGCTCCCAAATTCAATAGATGGGCGGACTTGAGACTTGTACAGGGTCAGCAGCTGGTCACTGTTGAAGAATCTCCTAGCCCTGTACAAGACGCCCAACTTCTTGGAGGCCTGATTTACTCGGGCTTCTATGGATCCCCGATACTTGAGCTGGTCTGATATAGTAACTCCAAGCATTTCAATGGAGTCTTTATTGGGGAGAGTGCTCCCATCAAATTGCACCAGACAGTCATTGATCTCCCTCTTTGCCGAAATCAGATGTTGGTTTCATGAGAATGTTTTTGTGTAATATGTCTCGTTTGCGGTACAAGTTACCTGCATCTGTTTTTCCTCCTTCATTTAATCCTGGCCTGTTCATAATAAATCCCTTCCAACAGCCCCTATCTTAACCCGTATCACAACACTGACCAACCGGGTGGCGATATAGCTACCTTGCCTTTACACTGAGTCACATATATAAGGAGAACTTATGAAATCTACCGCAGACAGTTTCCGCACAGTCAAGAATATTGGGGCTCCAGACCAGAGATGGCTGCCAATATGGCTCAATGCCCTCACCTGATGTAGAGGTAATTGATGGAAGTGGCCCAGCAGCTGATGATCATGCCAGCGGCTGCAAAGGTTCCCCCGATGATAGTCACCGTCTTGTACGAATAGCGCACCGACAAAATGGACGACAGCGGCCCTGGAAACAATGGAAAAAATTCATAAACTGGACAACAGCTGAGGATAAACTAAATATGAAACAATATTAGTAAATAATATAGAAACTAGAACAATACTACATATAAGACAAATCACTAAAACTATATTACTAACACTAGTAGAATTTGTAGTATTCAAAAAGTGCTGGTATAGATTACGCTTAATTCCATAAATGGAGTCAGTAAATATATCAATAGTTCGACAAACTTGGTTCCCAGATCATGCATCCTTTTGGTTAGTGAGTGTGTCTGATAGTTGGTTGTGTATGTATTGCAAAAGAATGTAAAATTTTGTTTTGTGTTCCTAGTCGGTGCATGGAATTTAATAGTGGTGACAGTGGCATGCTACCCTAGCGCCTCCTAGCGGCATGAATTGTGCGCCTTTGTTTTCTTTAATACATTTTAATGGATTTTATGTGAAATATATTATTTATTTTACCTTTATAAATTATGGAAATCGAAAACAAAAAATTAGGTAAACTACATACCTAACAGCTCTTTTTTAGTCATACATAAAAATATTTAATTTAAATGAAGTTAAAATTGCTGAAGATTCCGTCAGTGTTGTTGCAATACTTTCAGAATAGTACGAAAATGTTGCTTTTGTAATGATGGAGAACTTAGCTAAAAGAGAATTGAACACACACAGCTGCAGTTGGAACTTAGCTAACACATAATTGAACACACACAGCTGCATTTGGAACTTAGCTAACAGAGAATTGAACACACACAGCTGCAGTTGGAACTTGGCTTAAAGAGAATTGAACACACACAGCTGCAGTTGGAACTTGGCTTAAAGAGAATTGAACACACACAGCTGCCGTTGGAACTTCGCTAAAAGAGAATTGAACACACACAGCTGCAGTTGGAACTTGGCTTAAAGAGAATTGAACACACACAGCTGCCGTTGGAACTTCGCTAAAAGAGAATTGAACACACACAGCTGCAGTTGGAACTTGGCTTAAAGAGAATTGAACACACACAGCTGCCGTTGGAACTTCGCTAAAAGAGAATTGAACACACACAGCTGCAGTTGGAACTTAGCTAACAGAGAATTAAACACGCACAGCTGCCGTTGTAACTTAGCTAAAAGAGAATTGAACACACGCAGCTGCAGTTGGAACTTAGCTAACAGAGAATTAAACACGCACAGCTGCCGTTGTAACTTAGCTAAAAGAGAATTGAACACACACAGCTGCAGTTGGAACTTAACTAACAGAGAATTAAACACGCACAGCTGCCGTTGTAACTTAGCTAAAAGAGAATTGAACACACACAGCTGCAGTTGGAACTTAGCTAACAGAGAATTAAATACGCACAGCTGCCGTTGTAACTTAGCTAAAAGAGAATTGAACACACACAGCTGCAGTTGGAACTTTACTAACAGAGAATTAAACACGCACAGCTGCCGTTGGAACTTAGCTAACAGAGAATTAAATACGCACAGCTGCCGTTGTAACTTAGCTAAAAGAGAATTGAACACACACAGCTGCAGTTGGAACTTTACTAACAGAGAATTAAACACGCACAGCTGCCGTTGTAACTTAGCTAAAAGAGAATTGAACACACACAGCTGCAGTTGGAACTTATCTAAAAACGAATTGAACACACACAGCTGCATTTGGAAACTATTACACATATCTATGTACTATCGCCTTAATGTTATCAAGTCACAATTATTGCAAACATACTTTTTCAGGAAGCCTACAATTATTTTTAAAAGTATAGATAAATAATTAGACAATAATTACTTTGAGGAAATCCTTGACCTACTTGTAACAATGATGGAATGTTATCTACACAAAAAATTAGTGGAGTTAAAAACATCACAGTTTTATCAGCTGTAAATTAAATTGCTGAATAAATTAGTGTCTTCAGATAAATATACAGAATGATTCATTTGTAAAACAATGTTTATCAATCTTTTGAGATGAAAATGAATTAATTTTAACTTTTTTTCTGTGGTTTTGGAATATGTGGTATTGTTGCAATCGGTATTGTTGCAAGTGGTGTTGATGTAATTGGTGGTGTTATTACAATTGGTGGTGCTGTTGTTGGAATCAGATGTAACTGGTGGTGTTGTAGTTGATGCAATTGGTTTTGTTGTTGTAATCAGTTGTAACTGGTGGTGTTGTTGTTGATGCAGCAGTGGTGTTGTTGCAATCAGTGGTGTTGTTGTATTTGGTGGTGTTATATTTCTTGGTATTGGAATGGTAGTACTGTTACAATTGGAGGTGTTGTTTTCAATTGTTGTGTTGTTGCAATCAGTGGTGATGTTTTAATTAATGATGTTGCTAATACGTGGTATTCATGATATTTCCTCTTGTTATCACTGTTGTTTTGATTTAGTGTTATTGGTGTCAGTAGGAAAGTTTAACAGTGACATACCCAGACTGCTGTAGAGGAAGTAGCAGAGAGCGGGGATCCAGGCGGCTGCAGCAGGACTTGCGTCAAACACCTCCAGGAACTCCACAAACAGCACCCCAAAGGACTTGACGGTTCCGGGGACGAGGATGTTCACCACCATAGCGCCTGCGAAAACAATAAAAAACATTAATATCTTCACTCTCGTCCAGGCTGTTGCCCATCACAGATTACCCCAAGCCACCGTAATACAAATACTAAATAAACACGCACATTCACAATTCACGTCTTCCTAAAGAAAGAGCGAGAACATTGATAGAATAATAATTAATAAATGACATCATTGTAGACATTATAAATATATATTCCCTTATCAGGCACAAGAGCTCCTCTTTTCTGATAAGGTATACATGACCATATATGAACCTTAATATTATATTTTGCAAAATATGTATGTATTAATGTAACCCATATGATGTATATTAAAAAAAATAATTAAAAAAAATATAATTTTTATTAATGACTTTTTAAGTACAAAGTGTTTATGATTTCCTCATCTTCGTGTTTGTTAATTGTAGGTTGTGTTGGTGTTACTCATAATGTTTATGATTTCCTCATCTTCGTGTTTACCATATTTTTCAAACTCTCCATGGTATTTTATTTTCATTTGGAAGAGCATTATATAATTTTGTGGCATGTAATTTTTAGATCTTTTGGACTTTTAGAGGTATTTCAAAATTATTAGACCTTAGAAAGATCACAGGGCGTGTGCAGATAGTAGGTAGGTATACCAGGAAAAATACGATAAAAAATATACACTTAAATTTACATCCAATCCTGGGTCACACTTCCTTGCAAATAGAGTAGTGGAAGCATGGTACAAACTTCTACAACATGTCATCCATTCTACTAATATGAACCTATTTAAATCTCTGTTAGATTCTCATTTAGAGATGAAAAACAATTGACTTCTTGTGAAATTAGTCCTCTATAACACAGGTGAACTCATAGCGTTAGACAGTTTACATCTGTTTGCATTTTTAGTTGGAAAAAAAGATAAATTAATAATAAAATATGAAGAAGAGAACTTACCCATGAGCACCAGCCAACCCCAGCCACCGTCTGGTGGTACCAGCATTGTGTCTTCCACGGGAGGTTCACCCACCGTGAACCCAGCCGCCCTGGGTTCACATGGCCCCAGACGAACTGAAACAGACAAACAATACGTTGATATACCTGAAGTAACACCTCCTCAAACTAATCTTCGGATCGGCACAAAGAAAAACAAGCGCAGGATCCAAAATTTTTGTTTAAAAGACACTAAATGAAGTTTCGGGTGTTCCTCGAGGATCTCATTTGGGGCCACTTCTATTTGTTATTTTCAACAGCGACATGGGAGTGTAAGGAGAAATGAAGGAGATTGAACAGAAAATCAATTTCATTGACTTGCCTAAAATCAAGAAGTTCTTATGGTCACAATCTGAACAGGGAACTCCTTATATTTTTTTTAATAACGACATTTAACTTAAATACCAGTATTTTTTTAGGTACTTAGTTCAAATAGTTGAAATAATTTTCAGTTAATGAGTTAAAATTTTTCGGGTCTCCCAAAATCGAACCAAATCTATTGACATATGTATTACTCACGTAGACTGGTTACGATGTCAGAATCAGCAGATTCAGTCCTACCAGCCAAAGGGTGTTTTAACCCTTCCAATACCAGAGTACCTCCTGAGGAACATGTACAAGAGATAATATCTCTTGATTTTGACAAACAAATCGCAACGTATTCTCATCTATTTTTGCCTCATTGCATATACACGGTGTCCGTAAATTCATAGTATAAGCGGGAAAGTGAAAATGATCTCTAAGGCGAAGCTTAATGCTAAAATCACTAATTTGATTAATCTTAATAACGAATTGGTGTACATTATGAAAACCAAAAAATATGCTTTAGATAAATTGAAGGTTTTCCTACCGTTTCGCTTCATTCAAATAAAATAATAAATTACTCAACAAAAAATATAACTGTAAACTACTAAAAAAATATATTTTTTCAATAGAAATGTATGAACGAGTAAAGAAAACAACTTTTAAAAAATACAGTATTATAGCTAAGATTATCTGTGACAGTTTCACTTGATTAACTTTTTTGCTTTCTTATAAAATTATTTACAAAATAAATAAAAACCAGTTTTTTGCTTGAAATCGAACGTTTCTAGACTCCGTTTGTCAAGCGATTTTAATGCCTATTACCTACAATATAAGGTATACCAAGAATATACATAATTTTTGGCTTGTAGCTTCCTCTTAAAATACGTATAGATGGTACTTCTAGATATTACCTGTTCACTGTTCAATGTCAGTTGGGACAATGTCCGCAATATTTTAAACTCAGTTTGTCTCTAAAATCAGCACTTTTTATCATTGAACAAAGAATATGTTTGTTTTCAAAAAGATTTATTTCAAAAATAAATTTCACATGGCATCGTGAATCATCAAACATTCTTATTTCGGTTGTCGGTCTGTCTGTGTGTGACTAAAACTCTGGTTCAATGAACTCGAATAACATTTTCTAATTTGTAACGTTTTTAAGAACTGTCTGGAGCCAGTGAGACTATTGCATCCCTAATTTGTGTGTTGTGGGGAGGATCTGGCTATTCAGATTTGGTCACCGAAGACGGCCAAAGCCATTTGAGGCAAAGTTTCAATTCAGAATGGAGAATGATTCTTATATCAGTATCATATAACCTTCTCTTCTCTAACTCTTATACAGTAAGTACCAACCTATAATACAATTTGTTTTTTACCAGCAATTAATTCTACATTTGAAATGTGTATTTCTTTTGTTTAAATTTATTTGTTAGGGTTATTAAGACAGATTTCGTGATTTTTAAAAGGTCGGCACTATTTTCATTTTCAAGAAAACTCTATAAAATAACTAACAAAATATCCCGTGATTTTTTATGATTTTTCAAGATTTAAATTTTCAAAATTGGAATTGATAAAAGTATAAATCCAAACAGGCAAGCGATGAAGTAGGTACCAAAATTAATTTATTGATTAATAATTCTTTATTTCTAAAATTGTATTTCTTTAATTTAAATGTTTGACAGATGTCAGTTAGATATTTTTTTCGCTTTTTCACAGGTAAATTAATTTTAAGAATCAACCGCTTTAACAACTGCGCCAAATTCCGATTGGGAAGACCCGACATTTATTTCGTATATTAACTGTTGTAATGTCATCCTCAAATCATACCTCCATTTAATGTAGTTTTTTTAACAGTAACTTTCTTGTATACAGCAGTGAATGGTGGAAGATATCGGAGACATCCGAGAGAGATTTTAGCTATAGCGAAGTATCCATTAGTCAATTATAATTATTTATTTAAAAATACATAATATTGATATTTCCCTGTAGTGACAATAGAAAACACATTTTTTTAGAATAATTTAATATTCGTTTGCGCTCGTCAAACAACTCAGACGAAAGATGTTACAAATTGACACATTACTTAGAAATTTGTTCCGTGACAAAATGCTAATTTTGTGGCTCTGCCAAAAATGTGATGAGAAATTTTTGGAAACAACGCATTCGTCATATTTTTCAGAATAAATATAATTATTTAGAGATAATTTTAAAAATATGCATACCACGGTGACCAGGAAGAATTCAATATGTACTGGTACTTCAATCAACAATTACAGCATTGTATATTTTAATTTGGTTGTTTACAGATGAAAAAATATAATAAGCAGTAATTATTGATTGAAGCACTGTACATGTTGAATTATTTGGCGTGTTGGGAATAAGGCGACGTAGCTCGGTGGTCCAGAGCGTCTGACCAGACATCAGAAGGTGTGGGTTCAATTCCCGTCGGCGGAATTTATTATTACTCGGGAGATATTTTCAATTTGTATGGATATTTCTTATTGCTTATAATTATTTGTGCTATGCATAAAAAACCTTGTTTTTTATTAGTTTATCATTAAAAAATGGTAACTATTTAACCTAGTTTTTGTTTCATCACTTTTAATGATTCTATATCACTTTTTAAAGGTTTGGTCAAACCTGAACTACTGCACAAGCGTAATTTTTGTTAGCAATAAAACGCAATTAACTTGTATACTATAGTCGTATATTCTTCAAGGATTACTACCGATTAATATACTATCTTCGGTGTATTATGCCATGGTATATTTACACCAATCCTGTATCTTGGGCTTTGCCTCAAAGAAACTGATGGCTGGCCTGCAGGTGGTCCAAAATCGAGCTCTCAGAACTTTTTTATATTAACTCCACACAGGAGGCCCTGAAGAAAATAATTTCCCTCAGGGCCTATGTCATCTTTGGGGATGCTGTGTGGAGGGTCTTTTTGTGGAGAGGAAGGAGTGAACATGGGTCTTGAAGAGTCCCATGTTGTAGGAGGGAGGAAACACAGAGGCCGGCAGTTCGTTCCACAGCCGAGCTGTTGAACTTAAGAACGAATCGTAGAAGCGACCCGTTCTCATGTGACAAATGTCAACCGTGTACAAATGTTGGGCGCGCGTTTGGCGTGTATCCCGACTACGCACCGGTGCCGAAGGGATCAATGACGCTAGTTCCTCAGAGCATCTTCCATTGTAATACCGATAGAACAAGGACAGCATACCTACCTGTGAATCTATCAAACGGACCGCCCGTTTCTACACAGAGTCAAGGGTTGTTTTCAGGTATTTAGGGGCTCCGGACCAGAGATGGCTGCCAAATTCGACAGTAGGGCGCACTTGCGATTTGTACAGGGTCAGCAGTTGTGTACTATTAAAGTATCTGCGGGCCCTGTACAGTACGCCCAGCTTCTGAGAGGCCAACTTTACTCTGGCTTCGATGGAGCCCCCGTAACTGAGCTGGTCACTTATAGTTACACCAAGCATATCAATGATATCAAACTGCTCTTGGTCTTCCATGGGACACACATCTCAAGGACATCTGTGTAATTTCCGGTATCCTTCCAATCAGAGTCCTTCCCAAACATGAAATCACGACCACCATACTACAAATTACCCAAAAATCAACCCACGCTAACATCAAGATAATCCACAACCACAATAAAATCCACATTCATCTAACACACACTACGAAATATGGAATGAAATCTCTTAATTCGATTGCCTACACACTCTATAACTCTCTTCCAGATATGTACAAAAACAGCCAACATAATCAAAAAATTCGAAGTAAGGCTTTAAAAGAATATTTTTAACGTAATTCTTGTCGTGTTGTACTTTGTTTTGTTTCTTTCTCTCTCTCCTTTTCAATCCCCTGTATTTGTAATCGAGCATAATCTATTTTTACCAATGTATTGTTGAGTAAGTACCTTCTTGTTTGTTCTACTTTAACCTCCCTTTTTCTATTTTTGTACCGTTTCGTATGTGAAACTTATAATTTTGATATCAAAATATCAATGTAAAATTGTACATATTAACTCCCATCAATGTATTGTAAGTTCCTATCGTCCTACAATGAGTTTTGTAACTCATCGGGATTGCTCTAGCAAGAAATAAAAATAAAGTTGAAAGAATGTAAACAATTCAACAGACGTAGGTATGAGGTGTATATTGTACTGCAGCAGATATACTAGGATAAAAACAACGCAACGCCAACTCTATATTGTAAGTGTGTGGCAACGTTTAGACTACAATACCCTAGCATGTATTTATATACAAGTTAAAAATAAAATGTTACAAGATTACATCTTAAAAAGTGTTAGTATTAATAGTACAGTCTACTGTGTGACGGGATAACTCATCAAAATGACAATTCAACACACCTATAAAAATGTAAAAGTATAAAGTTATGAAAAGTGATGAAATAAAAACTAGGTTAAATTTTTTTTTTTTTATAGTGAATACCTCACAAGAGTCCCAACTGCTCCCGTCTGGAGCCAGTGAGACTATGGCATCCCCAATTGGGGGATGTTGTGAGGCTGAAGGTAAGTGGGGAAGGGAAAGAGGAAGATGGGGAAGTACCTGGCTATTCAGATCTAGTCACTAAACACGGCTAAAGCCATTTGGAGCAACGTTTCAATTCTGAATGGTGGTCTTACACCAGGGCGATACTGGTAGTATCTTCCACTCTGGAACGTGCCGCAAATATACTATATATTATTTTAATTAATTAATTGTGAAATAACACAAATTAATAAAATTTATTTGCGCACGCCGGGTTCGAACCCGCGACCTTCGGAATGGTAGTCCAATGCGTTACCACTGGACTATGCCGGCCGTCAATATGTGTAACTATTTAACCTAGTTTTTGTTTCATCACTTTTAATGACTTTACATCACCTTTTAAAGGTGTGTTGAATTGTAATTTTGAGGAGTTATTATTCAACCCTATACAAAGTGTTATAAAGTTATGAAAAGTGATGAAAAAACCCTAGGTTGAATAGGTTACATGTGTAACAATTTAACCTATTTTTTGTTTCATAACTTTTTATCATTTTTTAAAGGTGTGTTGAATTGTCATTTAGATGAGTTATTATGGAACCCTTTAAAAAGTGTTGTAAAGTTAAGGTTACATATGTAACTATTTAACATAGTTTTTGTTTCATCACTTTTAATGAATTATATCACCTTTTAAAGGTGTGTTGAATTGTGATTTAGATGAGTTATTAATGTTATTATGGACCCCTTTAAAAAGTGTTGTAAAGTTAAGGTTACATATGTAACTATTTAACATAGTTTTTGTTTCATCACTTTTAATGAATTATATCATATTTTAAAGGTGTGTTGAATTGTCATTTAGAGGAGTTATTATGGAACCCTTTAAAAAGTGTTATAAAGTTAAGGTTACATATGTAACCATTTAACATAGTTTTCGTTTCATAACTTTTAATGACTTTTTATCACCTTTTAAAGGTGTGTTGAATTATCATTTAGAGGAGTTATTATGGAACCCTTTAAAGAGTGTTATAAAGTTAAGGTTACATATGTAACTATTTAACATACTTTTTGTTTCATCACTTTTAATGACTTTTAAAGGTGTGTTGAATTGTCATTTAGAGAAGTTATTATGGAACCCTTCAAAAGGGGTTATAAAGTGAAGGTTACATAAGTAACTATTTAACATTGTTTTCGTTTCATCAGTTTCAATGACTTTATATCACCTTTGAAAGGTGTGTTGAATTATCATTTAGAGGAGTTATTATGGAACCCTTTAAAAAGTGTTATAAAGTTAAGGTTACATATGTAACTATTTAACATACTTTTTGTTTCATCACTTTTAATGACTTTTAAAGGTGTGTTGAATTGTCATTTAGAGAAGTTATTATGGAACCCTTCAAAAGGGGTTATAAAGTGAAGGTTACATAAGTAACTATTTAACATTGTTTTCGTTTCATCAGTTTCAATGACTTTATATCACCTTTGAAAGGTGTGTTGAATTATCATTTAGAGGAGTTATTATGGAACCCTTTAAAAAGTGTTATAAAGTTAAGGTTACATATGTAACTATTTAACATACTTTTTGTTTCATCACTTTTAATGACTTTTAAAGGTGTGTTGAATTGTCATTTAGAGAAGTTATTATGGAACCCTTCAAAAGGGGTTATAAAGTGAAGGTTACATAAGTAACTATTTAACATTGTTTTCGTTTCATCAGTTTCAATGACTTTATATCACCTTTGAAAGGTGTGTTGAATTATCATTTAGAGGAGTTATTATGGAACCCTTTAAAAAGTGTTATAAAGTTAAGGTTACATATGTAACTATCTAACATAGTTTTGTTTTCATCACTTTTAATGACTTTATATCATCTTTTAAAGGTGTATTGAATTGTCATTTAGAGGAGATATTATGGAGCCCTTCAAAAAGTGTTATAAAGTTAAGGTTACATAATATGTAACTATTTAACATAGTTTTTGTTTCATCACTTTTAATGACTACATCACCTTTTAAAGGTGTGTTGAATTGTCATTTAGAGGAGTTATTATGAAACCCTTTAAAAAGTGTTATAAAGTTATGAAAAGTCATAAAACAAAAACTAGGTTACATATGTAACTATTTCTTTAACCTAGTTTTTGTTTCATCACTTTTAATGACTTTTTATCACTTTATAAAGGTGTTTTGAATTGTCATTTTGAGAAGTTATCGTGGAAACCTATTAAAAGTGTTATAAAGTTATGAAAAGTGATGAAACGAAAACTAAGTTAAATAAGTTTCATATGTAACTATTTAACATAGTTTTTGTTTCATCACTTTTAATGACTTTACATCACTCTTTTAAGGTGTGTTGAATTGTCATTTTGAGAAGTTATCATGGAAAAAACAATATATTTTATAAAGGTTTCAAAATATTCAATGAATTCCTTTTAAATATTAAGTCAAAAATCTTGCAGCTTTTCGTGTGTTATGTCTCAATGTTGTGAAGTCCAAATATTAGTACGTAGGTAATGGAATTTTTTTATACTATTATTTTATAATAGATGTACACTAGATATAATTTTTTTAAATTTTATAACTAAATAAAATATACTTATCTGGTCAAAAAAAATCAAGAAAAAAACAATCAATCAATTAACTTAGTATGTAGGTATGTATTAGGTATTTGTAGAGCAAAGAGTTCTCTGCATTCCCACACTGGTCATTCCCGCGTCGCGTCATTATGAAGACGATGTCTGTGATGATTATAATGACGCTCGCCTGATGTAGCGATGACAGAAATAACTTTAGACTTCTCTGAATTAATCAATGAGAGATCTTGGAACAAAAGGGGGTATTCTGCTATGATAACGTTTTCAAAATATGTTAAAATTTATTTATTTTTACCTAAATAACAGAACGGTAATTTTTTAATGAAACCACACAAGAGTCCCAACTAATCCCAATGGTCTGAAAGCCAGTAAAAATACGGCATCACCAATTTATTTATGTATCTTGTGAGGTTGAAGGAGATGGCAAAGAGAAATGTGGGGAGGTATCTGGATATTCAGATATAGTCAAGAAACACGGCTAAAGCCATTTCAAGCAATGTTTCCATTTAGAATGATGGTCTTACATCAGTATCTTAAACTCTGAAACGTGCCGCAATTATACTATTATTTTAACAAATTATTATCAATACAAATTGAAAATATACTCCCGAGTAAAAATAAAAGCCGCCGACGGGAATTGAACCCGCACCTTCTGATGTCCGGTCAGGTGCTCTGGACCACTGAGCTAAGTCGGCTTATTCCCAACACGCCAAATAATTCAAAATATACTAGTACTTCAATCAACAATTACTGCTTATGATATTATTATTGCTTATAATAATTTGTCATCCTTTGTGCTGTGATAGATGCATAGAAAACCTTGTCTTATAAACGTTAGTTTATCATTTAAAAATAATACTATTATTTAAAATGAAAAAATTGTGGAACAACACAAATTAATCAAATAAAATTAAATTGAACCCGCGACCTCCGGTTTGCTAGTCGATAGCCTTACCTGTCGATCACTACTGTTAACAATCTGTTTGATTTGACAAATTAATATCGATCTGTAGCGCAAAAGAAAATGTAAAAAAAGCAGTAATACTCATTTGCAGCACTATTCAGAAATATCAATTTACCAAAGCAAAGAGGGGACGCATAATCGAATTGGATGGATCGAAGCAATTCAAAACATTACAAATTTCATCTGAATAAACGTGAAGTTGCACGCGAAATGCGAAGATGACCGTGTTTTTTTGGTTTGGAACAAAGTGTTGCTGGTTTAAGAAAATCTTGCATGAATATTATTATGAGTAAAGATTTTAATCTGAGCAGTATACGACCGTCTTCAACGTGTAGCTACACCAATGCTACAACGACGTATTGTGGAACTTTATAAGTAAGGCGGCATGTATATAGCATTGTTAATGCCAAGTTGGATATCAAGCTCAGCTATTACAAGTACAATTAATTTTGTGGGTAACAATAAACTCACTACTGACTATTATCATAGACACCTCATACTTTGGTCTTATACAAGCCTAGTACATATAAAGTAGTTCTACTATTGTTACACTGGTATATATTTCTTTTGAACTATGCATTGTCTTACATCACTTATATTAATAACTGCATCACTTGCAATTGTGTTTTTGTGTATGCATTAATTGTTCTTTAATTTATTGCTAGTAATTATCCTGTTTACCACTGTACGCTTGTAATTCGATTATCATTATACCGAGAGATATCGTGATATATGGCGTACCATAATACAAATATATATATTTTGTATTTTTTTCAATAATTTCAAAATCATTTCGGGGGTTTAGGATCATAGGGGCATATCTACAAAGATATATTTATGAGATAAACGCAATTAAAGAATGGAATACGCATACGCCCTACTACAGAGTTTTCCAATAAGAGGTGTTATTTTGATATTCAATCGTAAAAGATCAATGGTTTCGTTGCTTGTGTGGCACGTAGCGCCGTTTTGTTGGCAGTAAACGTTGTCCAGATCAATACCATCCATAAAAAATCATTAATCATCTCTCGATAGCGCAATCCGTTTACCGTAACTGTTGCTCCAGCCTCATTTTCGAAAAAGTAAGGTCCAATGACTCCGCCGGACCATAAACCGCACCAAACAGTCACACGTTGAGGATAGAGAGGCTTTACAACAATAACTCTTGCGTTTTCCGAGCCCTAGATGCGACAATTTTGCTTGTTGACGAAGCCACCGAGGTGGAAATGGGCCTCATCACTCAAGATGATTTGCTGATTGATTCATTCAAGTGAATTTTAATAATTTCAATGCGTTGTTGAAGCGTGTTTCGTTCCATTTTCATTAATGGCGTAGGTTCTACTTGTCAAATGTCAAAAAATTACAGCTTCAAAAGTAACATCTACCGAAATAGCGGGCTATTTAAAATAACACCTCTTATTGGAAAACCCTGTATATGCCTAACTGTATCCTAGCTAACACCAGTTTGTGTAGTTAGGTCCATGTGATTATAAGCCCCGATTTAGCGGCGTCATTTCAATTATTGATTGCCAACAAAAGCTGATAGAATGCATTGTCATCGACAATGATTCCATTTGCCGAGTCTCAGCTCGATCGGATGTGTGAAAGTGGATTGGAAATGAAAAAAAATGGAAATGAAAAAATGCAAATTTTAAACATGGAAATTAACCCTCTTCTCGACTTCCGATCGCGCTGAATCTCTTCAGATAGACTCGTTGTCGGATTATGGGAGTGTTTCAGTAAAAAATAAAGTTTGTTTTATACGAGTTGATTTTTGTTATTATTTATTCAACTCTTTTATTTTTTTATTTATTTATGTCTATTCTTGAATACACGTTTTACAAATTATTACAGTGGTTTATATTGTAGTATAGAGAAAAAAGTACAGAAAAAAGGTATAAAAAATAAAGAACATAGGTAAAACTGTGTGTGGGTGATATTATATGTAACGTGAGCACCTCACTAGGAGAACCTGTGCTGAGGTGTTAACGTGTTTGTGATTAATTCGACAGGTATTTATGTGTTGTGGTAGAAAGTTTTTTTTTTTTTTTCAAAGACATATATTGAAACATGAAAACATACTTTTATATGTGAGTGTATGTATTTTTGGATAATTCTTGAAGAACGTGTATAATATTTAATTTTACTTATTATATTTTGGTTATGTTTGGTTTGGAATTATAATCTTTTGAATAAAGTGAATATCTTGATTTTTTATCCAGGCTACGATATGTTTTTTGAGAAAGTTTGTAGATGTGTTTTTAGACAATAATTGTTTCAAAGTAATGGGCATACTGTTAAAAAGTTTGGTTGCGTAATATTGAAAGTGTCTTTGTCCGTGTGTGGTGTGTGTTATCGGAATGTTCAGTGTTTTATTTGTTGAAGACCTGGTTTTTATTATTGCTTTTGGTTGATTTGTAATATGAAGATTATTACGGATGAAGTGTAGGAGAGCAGTTTTGGCGTAAAATTGTCTTTGCAGCTATTTGCAGCTACTCTATTTGCAGCTATTTATGCATTAAATAAATTAAATATGTGAAAAGATTTTAAAACGCAAATTGTCAAATGAATTTAATTTTTGTTTTTTGGTAGAATAGCCCTTTTCTCTGAGTTATAAATAAACGCGAGAGCATTGCCAACAGATGTACCAGTGAATTTATGATTCAAACGATCTGCCTACAGTGACTCAAGAATACGGGACAATACCCTAAAATAATGAAGTCGAAATCATAAGGGCATTTTTCGTACAAAACTTAAATTTGGATTTTAGACCAAAATACCCAACAAAACTGAAAAATTATTTTTTTAATCAAAAGATATTGAATTGATTGGTCAGTTGGCGATATTTGCGAGCACGGTAAGCGGATGATTCTGACCTGAATGTAATTGTCAATGGCCAGTACTGCAAGCAATATAGAACATTTTACATTTTTTGTGAGATAATTATAAAAAACCTAGCTGATGGTGTACCTGGCGTTGCTAGGGGTTTTCCTTAGGAGATAGACATATACCATTAAGGACTTTTCTGTAGGCCTTTTTAATATATACAATTCTGTAGTACATTATTTTGATGTATCTCATAAGGTTTAGCCAGCGTTAGCAATGTAAGTGTCAGAAAATATTTTTTTACGATTTGATTACAAAACATTGACTTTTCTCAACTTCCTATAAATATAATATACATGTATTACATCACATACATAGGAATTAATAGACGAGAAGATAATGGCGAGGGGTAAAATCAACTGTTGAAGAACGAAGGGAGTAAGGCTGACTGTGATTCGTCAATAAATCAATCTGACAGTAAATAGGCATCTCGCATTATAATATCACCATTTAATTCTTAAAAGTAAAATCTGCTTTTGAATGAATAGACATTTTTACATGGGAGCGCAAATTACTCGCCACGTTATGAACAAATTTGCGAAGTCCAAATTCGGCCCAAAAATTCGGTTCTATTTTCAGAGTCGAATATTTCGTTTAAGTATTTAGTTAAGACACTTTTATAAATGTTCATAATTTACTTCCCAGCAACCAACCATCTTTGTGTTTCGCGTCCAGACGTTTCTCGATGTGATAGTATATTATGTTTCTACAACTGATCCATATTATACGATGTGAATATGCTTAAAATAAAGTAAAATAATGCTTATATATGGAATGTAATACGACAATTGGGTTTATTCTCTTTTTCACATCTATTTTTACAAGTTTTCATAGTACAAGTCAACATTTTGCCGTGTTATTTCGTAAAATGAACCGATGATGCCTCGACCATAGTTCGCACAAGAATGATGACGTCACGTTTTCAAATTTCACTTGAGGCCATACGCGAGCCCAGCCGGCTCCAATGGAACCGGTATGGGGAGTGGGGAATAATACGCTTTTAATCACTTAGGGCAGGTCTACTAATATTCATATGTCTATGTATTATATACATAAACCTTACGGAAGAAATTCTCTAAATGGTGGTGAATACCCTATCAAAATCCGTTGCGTAGTTTAGAAGAACTAAGCGCACAAACGATTGCAACTTTATTTTATATTTTTTCGAAAAAACACATTCCCAATTTCTACAGATTTATAAAAAGTTTCTCGTTATTATTTGTGTTTTTTACAATAAATATACAATGTTTACAAGTCATACTGTTTTAATTTTTACTACACTTCCATTAAAAGCATTTGCTTGTGGATGGAAGGGGAGTGTACATTTTCGAAAAAATATTATAACTAGGTTACAAAGTAAAAAAAATTAACAAAATTAAAATCCATACAAATTATTGTATTTGGAAGGAAAAACTATATATTTGTTTTTTTTTTTGTTTGTTTGTTTTTGAATCTTTATTTAGATGTATGCAAATTATATGATGTATATATATATATTATGGAAGATAAATAGAGTATAGTAGGATAATTTGTTAGATTTTCAAGTCAAACTAGGGGAATCAGTTTTTTTGTTAACGATTTCCTTAAAATATTTTTTTTATATAGTTCAATATTTGTTTTTTATCATTAATGCTTCTTATTTCTTCTGGTAATTTATTAAAGAAATGTTTTCCTTAGTGGGTATAATGGTGCTGGGCAAAAGAAGTGTGTAGTTTAGGGCATGCAAATATATATTTAAGTATGGTTCGATTTTCTGTAAATTTCTGATATCTATAAATTTGTTATGTCGAAACGTTATTTATATGAAATTCCCTCCATAGAAAAACTCGCAAAGTAAGCTCCGAAAATTATTAAAAACACGTTTTGTTATGTTATTTAATATGTTATAGGCATGAAAAAATTCACAGTGTATCTTTAAATGCAACTAAAGCATTTGTCGAGATTTTTTTGCTCTATTTCAAACGAGTCGTGTTTTATTAAATATTTTCACTTTTTTCGATTAATTACTATCGTTTTTTTTTTAAATTAGCGCGTCCGTCTAACATTCTTATTCACAAATCTCCCTTTCAAACCATATTTGTACGCTTACTACGGGGCCTATAATAATATAACGTTCAATGCGTCAGAAGTCTCAAGTGAATAGTGAAGGGTATGACAGACTAAAAAGGTTATTTTTTAGTTTAGACTATGCAGACGATGCGTTAATTCTTTGCTGGTTAGTGGCGAAAGCATCAGGTTCCCATCCAGACGTTAGCGAGATAGCTAAGCTAAAAAAAATGCAATTGACTTTTTACAGCAATATTCCAAAGTGCTAGTTCTCTGTGAAATAGATAATTGAGGCGTGATTTTGATTGGCTGTCGGATCGGAGGCATGTCCATCACGTGACTGTAATTTGGGTGACGTCACAGCTGGTCCAGTTTACAACATAACATGACGTACAGTCAGCTTCATTGAAGCTGAACGAAATGTCAGTAATATTTATATATTTTTTAATTTATTTGACACCTCACAAGAACGCTGTTGTTTGTCTGTACAGTGTAAAGAAAGGAAACTATATCGCCACCCATTTGGGCAGTGTTGTGAGGCGGATTAAGGTAGGGGCTGTAGGAAGGAATTTATTAATGCGGGTCTTGAAGATGCCTGGAATATATATATATTTGACATTACGTGTAAAAATTAGCCCTATGATATTTAATCTAAAGAAATACAGAATTAAAATTATTGCCTTAACTTGCCTGAATTGTTGACACAATCAGTTCCAATTTGGAAAATTTAACTTAAATTCAAAACAAGTCCGAGTTCATTGAACCAGAGTTGCAATCACTCACAGACAGACCCATGACCGATATCAGTATGTTGTCCGGAAACTAGCGGTACAAGCGCGAAACTGGTGAATCATCATTTCATCTTTGGGGATGCTGTGTGAGAATGGATGAGGGGTGGGTAGGAATCTGAGGGTCAGTGTGTCTGGGAGTGACATGGATCGAGAGTCCGGCTGAAGAGGATGAGGTATTGCCACATGTCCCATGAGGTATTGCCACATGTCCTATGAGGTATTGCCACATGTCCTATGAGGTATTGCCACATGTCCTATGAGGTATTGCCACATGTCCTATGAGGTATTGCCACATGTCCTATGAGATATTGCAATATGTCCTATGAGGTAGGTATTGCCACATGTCCTATGAGGTATTGCCACATGTCCTATGAGATATTGCAATATGTCCTATGAGGTAGGTATTGCCACATGTCCTATGAGGTATTGCCACATATCCTATGAGGTATTGCCACATGTCCTATGAGATATTGCAATATGTCCTATGAGGTAGGTATTGCCACATGTCCTATGAGGTATTGCCACATATCCTATGAGGTATTGCCACATGTCCTATGAGGTATTGCCACATGTCCTGTGAGGTATTGCAATATATCCTCTGAGGTATTTCCACATGTCCTATGAGGTTTGCCACATGTCCTATGAGGTATTGCCACATATCCTATGAGGTATTGCCACATGTCCTATGAGATATTGCAATATGTCCTATGAGGTAGGTATTGCCACATGTCCTATGAGGTATTGCCACATATCCTATGAGGTATTGCCACATGTCCTATGAGGTATTGCCACATGTCCTGTGAGGTATTGCAATATATCCTCTGAGGTATTTCCACATGTCCTATGAGGTTTGCCACATGTCCTATGAGGTATTGCCACATGTCCTGTGAGGTACTGCAATATATCCTCTGAGGTATTGCCACATGTCCTGTGAGGTATTGCAATATATCCTCTGAGGTATTGCCACATGTCCTATGAGGTATTTCCACATGTCCTATGAGGTATTGCCACATGTCCTGTGAGGTATTGCAATATATCCAATGAGGTATTGCCACATGTCCTATGAGGTTTGCCACATGTCCAATGAGGTATTTCCACATGTCCTATGAGGTATTGCCACATGTCCAATGAGGTATTTCCACATGTCCTATGAGGTTTGCCACATGTCCAATGAGGTATTTCCACATGTCCTATGAGGTATTGCCACATGTCCTATGAGGTATTGCCACATGTCCTGTGAGGTATTGCAATATATCCTCTGAGGTATTTCCACATGTCCTATGAGGTTTGCCACATGTCCTATGAGGTATTGCCACATGTCCTGTGAGGTATTGCAATATATCCTCTGAGGTATTTCCACATGTCCTGTGAGGTATTGCAATATATCCTCTGAGGTATTGCCACATGTCCTATGAGGTATTTCCACATGTCCTATGAGGTATTGCCACATGTCCTATGAGGTATTGCCACAGGTCCTAAGAGGTATTGCCACATGTCCAATGAGGTATTGCCACATGTCCTATGAGGTATTGCCACATGTCCTATGAGGTATTGCCACATGTCCTATGAGGTATTGCCACATGTCCAATGAGGTATTGCCACATGTCCTAAGAGGTATTGCCACATATTTAATGAGATATTGCCACATGTCCTATGAGGTTTGCCACATGTCCTATGAGGTATTTCCACATGTCCAATGAGGAATTGCTACATTTCCAATGAGGTATTTCCACATGTCCTATGAGGTATTCCCACATGTCCTCAGAGGTATTGCCACATGACCTATGAGATATCGCCACATGTCCTATGAGGTACGTGTGATCAATGCAATGACCAAGTTTATTTTCGTTAGATATTGCGCCTATGGCGTTAAGTAAGACTGTGTCCATGTTTGGCAAAGAATGCTGATGGCTGTACACGTGTAGCTACATTAATGCCTGTTGCGTTTCAATTATACTGATTGGACCGATCAAAATAACATTGAGAGTACAGGGCGTACGGAAAATCATGTACCGAACCCACCAATTCGCTCATTTGTTCAGTTTTCAATTTGTTCGCTTTTCGGAACAGCTAATATCGTATCATAGAGATCGTTGTATCTCCCTTACTGCTATGGTTAGAAATATTATCTAAACAGTGTTAGAAAGAGAAAACACCAAGCTTTATATTCAAATTTTGAAGTTAACCACAGAATATTTAAAAACTTCCACAAACAATTTGAGAAAAAATTATAAATCTATGAAATTTATTAATTTTTATATCAAACGATAAAAAATTGAGGTGACATTTTTGTTTATTATACAGTTATTTTATTTCAGCCATTTTTATAGCTGTTTTCAAAATTATAATATTTGGATGATTTGTATAGCGCCGTTTTTCTGACAAATCGCCTCAAGGGCGCTGTAAAAATATATAATACATGTCTACAAATGTACATATGTTATTATTATTATTTATTTATATTTTGTTCAGGCAGATAATATACAGTACCATACTTATCTTGTGTTTATTTGTAATAAAAAAATTTGATTGCATATTTCATTATTTTCAGTTTTTAATTTTCAGATGCGTTCAGAAATATCATATTTTATTAGGTTTTTATTGAGACGAGGAAATAAACACAAATTAGTATATCTGTTCAATATGTTAACATTATTTAACAATTTTCAGACTTCCATCAGGCCAATCCAATTAATCACGAATTAATTATTGAAAAAGCAGATAATACTGATAAAACTAAACATGAAACAGAACAAGACACAGAAAAAAGAAAAGATAACAGTCACAACTAGGAATCGAACCCAGGTCTTTACAGGAACAGGAACCAAATTGACCATCAAGACCTATTTATTTATTTAACGGCAATACAAAGTAAAGTAAAAAAGATACAATATTAAATAAAATAAAGATATTGGAGAAGCAGTCGATTTAAAATTAGTGTGAATTAATTTTGAAAATATAAATTAAAAATAATGGACGAAAGAGACATCTCTGGTCAGTTTTGGATAGATTTTGCTCTGCAGGTGAGTGATGACGAATTCTAGTCACCTTTGCATTGATCAGTTGGATTCATCCAGATTGTATCATTTGTCAAAAGAGGTCTATTTAAGACAAAAATGATTAAAATATTTTTTCGTCACAATAATGTGGCAGTGCGTATTATTACAATGTGCTGATTCATCATTATTAATTATTCTACTCTCTTGAGAGCTGGTTGATATATTATAATCTCATAGTGCGAATTCAAATATATTATTGTGCTGATTGAGGATCAAGGAGTATTCTCTGGTGAGTCTTTCTGTTTATATGTATTTTGGTGGCTGGTTTATAAGTGTTGCTTCTCCTGCAGAGTGAATTCAATGATCAATCCATTTTTTTTCATAGGGAATTAAAATATTCCCTGATGGTCTGTGCTATTTACAAGCCAGATTATCACCAGATATAAATTGATGTAGTTTTTCCTCAGTCCTCCTCACTAGGTATTCCTGTTCCGAGGCGGATTGTAGGTTGTTGTATTTGTGTTCATCATGATTTCCTCATCTTCTAATTTGATGGTTCCCACAAAATATAAAATAAATTAGGCAAAAGGTATTTATGTTTGTTGTCTGTAGGTTACGTTGGGGTTACTTCATATATTTAATGATTTCCTCATCTTCATTTTTAGTTAGCCATAATTTGATGTCTCTTTGAAACTTTTCTATATCCATGGTGTTTATAATTTCAATAGGAAGGGCATTATATAATTTTATAGCATGGAAATAGTGGTTTTTCTGGTTGAAAGATGTATTTAATTTTTGAATGTTTAGTAGATTTGAGGATTTCGATCTTGTAGTTTAGGTGTGTTTTTCAGCAAGGTACTCATATTTTTCTTTAAAATTGAGTAGCGCATTTTTATATTTGTCCATCTCGTATTTAAAAAACTTTAACAATATAAAAATTAAAAAAACTAACTAACCATCACGCCGTTTCTCCGCAGGGGTAGGCAGAGAGGACAGACCGCCAAACAACTCGGTCTTGGCACACACTTCTTGCCTCATTCACATTCATACATCGTGTCATACATACTCTTATATTATTCTAACTCTTGACATGGCCCAATTCGAGTATCTGATTCACTTGATCGTGCCATGTCTTCCTCGGGCGTCCCCGACTTCAGCTACCATTCGCTCTACATGCCCAAACCATCTAAGCGTCCCTTTATTAATCTTACTCATTACACTTACATCATCCTTGCACTCTTTGCGGGTCTCCACATTTCTCCCACGATCATACATGGTTTTACCACACATACGTCTCAGGGATTTCATTTCAACATCATTCAATCTACTTTCATCCTTTCTCTGCCAATTCCATACATCAGGGTAGGTGCCAGCACTCCATTGTGGACTGCTAGCTTCGCTTCTTTGGACAATGTTTAGTTAGCGCCAACTGCGTTCAGTCCTCCATGAATGGAGTTCCCTGCATTTCCCCTTGTTTCAATATCTCTGTCAGCCTTCCCATCTCTCTAGAACATACTTCCTAAATACACAAACTCATCCACCTGCTCCAAGTATTCCTCAGCAACAACTATATTGCACACTGTTTTCGTACTCTCTCTTTCAAACACCATGACTTTAGACTTACTTACATTCATCATTAACTCATTCTTCATACATACTTGGTTCATCCTAGACACGAGAGACTGTAGATCTTCCATACTGTTAGCAATCAGCACCGCATCATCAGCATACAACAGGCAACATACTTTCAAATTATTAAAATTCGCGAAAAATAAATAAACAATATCATCTTGCAACTAATTGTTCCCATAATGATCAAGTTGGTTAAGACGCCTATCCCGGGAGGACAAGAGATTCTGGGTTCCATTCCTAGCTGTGATTGTTATCATCTTGTTCTGTTTCATGTTTCGATTAGTATTATCTTCAATGATATTGTTAAAAAAGCGATGCTCGCTGCCATCTAGCGTCAAACCTTCAAGGTTCAAGGAGTAGGTAAAACAGGTCCTATTTTTCGCACTTGTCGGTAAAGTGATAAACGCTACTGGCCGATAAAACAGATTCCATGTTCATTATGTAAATATTATTATGTTTGACATTTCGTTTAGTTATTCTATAAAAATTTCATTCAATTTGAATTCTTTCTCGTCTTTCTTCAAAACTAGTAACAGTAAAGGAGGACTTTTTACATGAGTCTGCAAAGTGGTCGGGCCGGGAAAAAATATTTATAATAAGTGATTCGTTAGTTCAATAAAAGTTAACCTTTGTTCCGAATATATAATGCGTTTTTGACTGAAGGGGTAACTTACAATATTTAACAGATATATTACATTGAAACTTTTTATTGATTAATTAATTGGCGTAGGTACCAAATACCAGTTACCCTGTACGCCTACAAATACTCAATAGTTTCTCGTATCAATCGTGGCGGTGTTTACAGCAATTTAACCATACTAGTATCATTCAAACCTTCTGAGAATAATAATAACATAGAAGTACTTCTAGCAACAGAGCCAAGGCCTTCTACTCTGACTGGAGTATGCAAGTCGATTTAGGATCAGGGGGTCTAGCACGGTCTAACTTATCCCCTCAGGCCTCTGGCATATTTACCGTTGTATTTCTTAAAGACTCTGTCAGAAAGTTGGAGAATTTGTGTGTATTTTCGTTTGGCAATAAAATCCAAATAAATGGAATATTTCTGAACGCATCCGAAAACTAAAAACTGTGTTTGAAAGCTGATAAAAAACGCTATTAGAAATAAACATAAATTTTTGTAATACTAAAGTTTTGAACCATAAAAAAGATTAATTAAAAAGTTGAAATAAAATAACTTTCTGGATTTGGATATAAAGCGTGGTGTTTTCTCTTGCAAACACCGTTTAGTTGATATTTCTCACCATTATAGTAATGGAGATAGTTAGATAGACTACCTAAACCTGCCTCACAACGCTGCCCCACCGGGTGGCGACATAGCTCCCCTGTCTTTACACTGTACAGACAGGGGAGCTCTTGGGATGTGTCACATATATTTTTTAAAAAGGTATCTAATTAGATGGATTGACCTCTTTTGTAAGGTATTTACTTAGATGGATTGACCTCTCTTGTAAGGTATTCACTTAAATAGACTGACCTATCGTGTGAGATATTCCTTAGATAGACTGACCTCTCTTGTGAGATATTTACTTAGATAGATTGGACTATCTTGTAAGTTATTTACTTAGATAGATTGACCTATCCTGTAAAGTATTCCTTAGATAGACCAGCCTCTCTTGTGAGATATTTACTTAGATAGATCGGACTATCTTGTGAGGTATTTAATTAGATAGACTGACCTATCCTGTGAGGTATTCCTTAGATAGACTGACCTATCCTGTGAGGTATTCCTTAGATAGACTGACCTATCCTGTGAGGTATTCCTTAGATAGACTGACCTATCCTGTGAGGTATTCCTTAGATAGACTAACCTCCCTCGTGAAGCATCTAGTTAGATGGACTGACCTATCTAGTGATGTATTTACTTAGATAGTCTGACTTTTCTTGAGGGGTATTTATTTAGTTTGACTGACCTCTCTTGAGCCCCTCGCCGATGGGCGGCAGAAGTGGCAGCTCCACGGCTTCGTCCACACCTTCCCCTAGCCCTTCTCTCTCCATCGGGTGGTCCCCCGTGTCCCCCCGCTCCTCCCCGGCCGGCCCCCGGGGCTCCAGTCTGGTCTCTCCGGTCACTCCCGGTGTCTCCATGCCGGCTACTGCAAAAACAAACGACTATGAATTTTATATCACTATGTATTTTTGGTTAATAAATAATACAAACAAGAACACGAAATTTATCACAGTAGTTAAATAATAACACGAAATTTACCACAATAGTTAAATAATAACACGAAATTTACCGCAGTAATAATAATACCTGGATGACTTTTATAGCGCCGTTTTTGTGCAAAAACACCTCAAGGCAGTAGTAAAATACTAACACAAAATTTACCACAGTAGTTAAATGATAACACGAAATTTACCACAGTAGTTAAATAATAACACTAAATTTTAAACAGTAGTTAAATAATAATCCGAAATTTACCACAGTAGTTAAATAGTAACACGAAATTTACCACAGTAGTTAAATAATAACACAAAATTTCCCACAGTAGTTAAATAATAACACGAAATTTCATTTCATCAAATTTAATTTCTATTTAAAGTTTTTTTTATCCATGTAAATTCAATAAAACCATTAATTAATTTATTTAAAAAAAACTAAAAGATACCCGTAAAATTTTTATTTTATTATAATACATCTAATTTCAAATGTTTAAAAAACATAATAATTTAGTTCGACTGAGGACTGTAACTTCCTTCCCAGGGACTAGAGTCAACCGCGCTAACAACCTAGCCAAACTCCGATCGGATAGGATCGACATTTATTTCGTTTATTACCCAACTGCTGAAATGTCATCCAATTTAAGAGAAATGCGTAAATTTTTGCGCGTGCGTACGTGATCACCACCAAAAGTTGATGGAATGCATTGTCATCGACAGCGAGTCTATGTGTCGAGTTTCAGCTGGATCGGAAGGCGGGTTATTTTCCACTTCCAAGATTTTTACAAATTCAATTTCCGAAAACAGAAATTCATACAGATGTATTTAAAACGAGGTTAATTATGTTACGTTAGTTTAGGTTACGGTAGATTAGGTTACGTTAGGTTAGGTTACGTTAGGTTAGTTTACGTTAGGTTAAGTTAGGTTAGTTTACGTTGGGTTAGTTTACGTTAGGTTCGGTTACGTTACGTTAGGTTACGTTAGGTTAAGTTAGGTTAGGTTACGTTAGGTTAGTTTACGTTAGGTTAGGTTACGTTGGGTTAGTTTACGTTAGGTTAGGTTACGTTAGGTTAGTTTACGTTAGGTTAGGTTACGTTAGGTTAGTTTACGTTAGGTTAAGTTATGTTAGGTTACGTTAGGTTAGTTTACGTTAGGTTAGGTTACATTAGATTAGGATACGTTAGGTTAAGTTACGTTAGGGTAGGTTACGTTATGTTAGGTTAGGTTACATTAGATTAGGATACGTTAGGTTAAGTTACGTTAGGTTAGGTTACGTTAGTTTACGTTAGGTTAAGTTAGGTTAGGTTAAGTTACGTTAGGTTAGGTTACGTTAGTTTACGTTAGGTTAAGTTAGGTTAGGTTACATTAGATTAGGATACGTTAGGTTAGTTTACGTTAGGTTAAGTTAGAATAGGTTACCTTAGTTTAGGTTAGGTTACGTTAGGTTAGGTTACGTTAGATTAGGAAACATTAGGTTACGTTAGGTTAGGTTAGGTAAAGTTAGGTTAGGTTAGGTTAGGTTAGGTAAAGTTAGGTTATGTTAGGTTTATATGCCAATTTGTTTTCATCACTTTTAATGATTTTATATAATTTTTTTAAAGTTTTTTTTTGACTGATATTTTTAATCATAAAACAAGTATTTTTCATAAGTAAACTAGTTAACCCGGCAGTGCTTCGCTATTGCTAACGTCTTTCTAGGACGTATCCGACATCTCCCACCATTTACTACTGTATACCACAAAGTTACTGTTAAAAACACTACACTACATCGACTTTAATTCCACGCAGTATCTCATTCCGATGTAGAGATATTGTGTCAAGTATTCTTCGGGCGTCCCCGACTTCTTATACCATTCAAATCATTCTCTAAACACTCTTATCAGTAATAAGAACAGATTGAAATTTTCAGCGATATCTTTAAATATTAAATCGGCGGGTTGTTTCGGAGAATTTGAACAATTCATCAAATTTCAACGATCATTTACGGGTTCTGTGGAAGTCCTATTCAAGTTCTGTTATTATATCATTATAGGCTAGTTCTTTGACAGAACTGAAATAATAACAGAACTTGAAAAAATCTTTCACAGAACTTAAAAATTAACTTTGAGATTTGAAGAATTGTTCAAATTCTCCGAAACAACCCATTGTCTTTTCAGAATGTTTCTTGTGTGGACAATGTATAAAACGTTTAAGGCGATGCACTACGTAGTAATGAAAAATCATGTATTTTTTGTTTGAAAATTTGGTAGCCTAGAAATGTTTCAGATGCTTTAAATAAATACTGCGAGTAGAATACATCTTGGCCTTTGAAATAATCGACTATTTTTTAGATAAGTCTTTTTATAAGCCCAGAAAAAAATAATGTTTAAGGCCTATGAAAACTGCTTTAAAGTTCAAAATCTCCTACTTACGAACCCATTTTCGGTAATCATTTTATTGTATAATGTGGCAAATTAAGTTATTTATAAAATGATCGTAAAATAATTAAATATTTATGCCTGAACATCCACAAAATAAAATAAAAGGCACTTTTTGGCCATGTTTTTTTCTTGCATAAATCAAAACAGGCGGATGGTGTTAAGCGGGAATTTAAACCTTATCGCCGTCTACTTAAGGGGTGTTATTGATAACGGCTCGATTTAAAATATAACACGACGTAGTGCATCGCTTTAAGGGGTTGTCTCACACAAACACTGTATTTGACTTACACAACACAAATTGGTACCGTTGCAAAAAGAAAACGTAAGAATAATCACTATAATCAGGTTTCTGAAAATGAATCAATATAAGTCATTACTTATTCATAAAAATAATTTAATTACATACGCGGCGGGCCATTGAAAACAGCAGTTATCAATATTCTAAGAAGGTATTAAATCATAATTTGCAAAACAACCTACGATATAGCAATAGATGTGGAGTTACATTCAAATTTTTTATAATTTTTAAAAATGATTTGATAAAATTTATGCAATGTCAATTTTAAAGCATCATACCTCTTTAACGGTACGGTATAGCGTCGTGAAAATTGTACAGATTTTTCCATTTAGAATTTTTAATCAAACACAATTATTTTTAACTAATTTGGTTATTTGTATCATAAGCTATGGAGACTTGAAAAAACCATGTAATATCTATTTAACGATCTAGATTTTAGCACGTGTCTAGACTGAAAAGGTATCAATGAAGTCTAAAATCATGGTGTTTGAAAGAGAGAGTACGAAAAATAGTGTGCAATATAGTTGTGAATACCTGCAGCATCACATTGGTCTCTATACAGTCTTAATTACGAGAAATTTCGTATTTGGGATTGGGCTCAAAAATGAGTAATCTGAAAGTATATCGCCTGTTGATTGTTGATGATTTCTAACAGTATGGAAGATCTGCAGTATCTGATGTCTAGGATGAATGTGTATGAAGAATAAATTAATGATAAATAAGTCTAAAGTCATGGTGTTTGAAAGAGAGTACGAAAATAGCTTGCAATAAAGTTGTGAATGAGGAATACTTAGAGCAGGTGGATGAGTTTGTGTATTTAGGAAGTATGTTCTAGAGAGATGGGAAGGCTGACAGAGATATTGAAACAAGGGGAAATGCAGGTAACTCCATTCATGGAGGACTGAACGCAGTTGGCGCTAACTAAACATTGTCCAAAGAAGCGAAGCTAGCAGTCCACAATGGAGTGCTGATACCAACCCTGATGTATGGCAGTAAGGCATTAAACTGATAGAGGTAAGCTTTAAATAGAGTGAATGCTGTACAGACAACATCTCTGAGGCATATGTATCGAGAAGAATGCAAGGCAGATGTAAGCGTAATGGGTATAATTAAGAAAGGGACCCTTAGATGGTGTGGCCATGTCAAATATTGGGTCGGTTCATACCAAGAGTAAGAACAACAGAAGGGTGGTATATATATGACTATGTATGAATGTGAACGAAGCAAGGAGTGTGTACCGAGACCGAGTTGTTTGGCGTTCTATCCTCTCTGCCCACCCCTGCGGAAAACGGCGTGATGGTTAGTTAGTTAGTAAAAACGACATTGTGTATGTATCAAAAACTGAAGGGATCAACTGATAGACGTGCGTTGTTGAGGGTTAATTTCACCACAGAATCAATTTTACCAAATAATGCAACCAGTTGTGTATCCCAGGGATCTCATTTAGGACCACTTTTATTTGTACATGTGAAATATTGTTTTGTCTGATAAATCTTGATGATACTTGAATATCATTAATAATGCGTTTTTGACGCTTAACTGGCTGAAATGTTGTATTATATCAATTGTCTACATTGTCTATCTAGAGACCCATCCAGTTAAGGTTATCTCTTATAAGCAGGTAATCATTTGATGAAAACACAGGTGTTCGCAGGCATGAATCTTTTATATAGATCAGAGATTCTCTAACTTTTTTTCGCACCGCCCCCCTCCAACAAAACTGCAATCATCATTGTCTTCTTACGTAATCTTTTATCGATTATTTACTTCGACGACTGCTTTAGAGAACTGGACAAAATAACCGATACACGTATTAGAAACACCTAACAGTAAAGAAATATACAATATGTTGACATAATATTATTTATTGGACTTCCCTTCCATAATTATGATTGATAAATATTACATATCAATGCCAAAAAGATGAATAGCGACTGCATTTATGTCGACAACGATCAGTTCTGAAAATTTAGTAGCTGCATAAATCAATTCATCTAGAAATATTACTGACAACAATAACATAAATCTTGTAAGATTCCTTTGCAAATAAATTACGTTAAACTATTTTATTAATTGAACTCAGAAGAGATAGAATTAGAATTCGACGATTTGGAGACAATGTGACAATTATTTTGGAACCAGAAGAATTCCAGCACGTACATTGACCGCCTCTAGCGAACATCAAAATAACGAGACCTTCACCTTGTGGGACTTTTCTGCGCAGGGTCTGAGTGCGCGTTTCTTACGTTTCTAGCTTTTGTGTGGCAAACCTAAATATACGTAACATGGGCGTTCACTCGACCTGCATGTGTGTGTTATTGCGGTAAGTAATTTGTAAATTGAGTTATAATTTATGGATGAAAGTAGATGGAATGCTGTTGAAATGAGATCCCTGAGGCGTATGTGTGGTAAAACCATGTTTGATCGTGTGAGGAATGTGGAGATCCGCAAAGAGTGCAGGGCTGATGTAAGCGTAATGAGTAAGATTAAGAAAGGGACGCTTAGATGATTTGGGTATGTAGAGCGTATGAGCGAAGAAAGGAGAATATATGATGCAAATGCGAATGATAGCAGAAGTCGGGGACGCCCGAGGACGACATGGCACGATCAAGTGAATCAGATACTCGAGTCGGGCCATGTCAAGAGTCAGAATAATAGAAGAGTATGTATGAATGTGAATGAGGCAAGAAGTGTGTGGTGTGACCGAGTTGTTTGGCGGTCCGTCCTCTCTGCCTATCCCTTCGGGGAAACGGGGTGATGGTTAATTAGTTAGTTATAATTTACGGCCAAAAGTATTATTGTGATTTGTTTTTGGGGTATTATGCCGTGTTGCGCTACCTTCTTCTTTAGCCAACGTTTCGGACAGCATTGCAGAACACAGCGAACTGAAATTCATAAAAATCCCGTAAGTATTATTAGAAACGATGGAGCTAAGCTCAGTAGTTCTTGGCATCCGGTAATTGACGGCTACACCAAAACTAAACGCAGAAAACCACTTTAAAATTATATGTTATTGTCAGCTCTTAGAGGGTTGGAGCTGGCAACACGGTATCGCATCTTCATACATAAGAACACACTTCACCACAACCTTACATTACACATCTGCCCTGATGATGGACACTGCAATGCTGTCCGAAACGTTGGCTAAAGGAGGTAGCGCAACACGGCATAATACCCCAAAAACAAATCACAATAATCACTATAAAGGAGTAGTAATTCGTAAGCAGAAAAAGTTAACTAAAATAATTAGTTGCCTGTAATATCAATACAAATTAAAAATATCTCCCGAGTAAAAAACCTTGTCTTATAAACATTATTAAAAAAATCATTTTATACGCTTGTCTGAATTCTCCAAACAAACATCTTCAATTTTGAAAATGACACCTAAAGTCCTGGAGTTCATTAAACTGGAGATACATGCAGACAGACAGACGAATTTACTACCGACATTAATAATTCATTTTGATGTCGCTTTAGCTGTCGAAAATCATGGAAAATATTTATATTTATTAAAATTCTCCAGTCTTACAAGATATAAGTGTTTATAGTCTCACGAGAGAACCCAAGAAAGATACTTATATTTAGAAAAATGTATACAGAAAATGTACCTAAAATAAATACAATACGATTTTTCACAGATAAAATAAACATATTTGCAAGTGACAAATCGACAAGCTATAATATCATTAATATACATTATTTACTTGTCAACCAAATAAAATATGTTTTAGTATGCTAGGAGATTTTAAGGCGAAGCTTAATGCCAAATCACTATTTTGATTAATCTTTATAACGAATCGGTGTACATTATGAATACCAAAAAATATGCTTTATATAAATTGAAGTTTTTCCTATCGTTTCGCTTGAGTAGAATACAAATAAAATAATAAATTACTCAATAAAAAATATAAATGCAAACTACTAAAAAATATATTTTTTCAATGGAAATGTATGAACGCGTAAAGGAAACAACTTTTAAAGAATACAGTATTATAGCTAAGATTATCTGTGACAGTTTCACTTGATTAACTTTTTTGCTTTCTTATAAAATTATTTACAAAATAAATACAAACGAGTTTTTTGCTTGAAATCGAACCTTTTGTCAATCGATTTTAATGCCAATTACCTACGATACAAGGTATACCAAGAATATACATATAATAATAACACCCCTTACGTAGATGGCGATAAGGTTTAAATTCCCGCTTAACACCATCCGCCTGTTTTGATTTATGGAAGAAAAAAACGTGGCCAAAAAGTGCATTTAATTTTATTTTGTGGATAAATAATTTTAAAAATTCCGACCATTTAATAAAAAACTTAATTTTCCACATTATACAATAAAATCATAACCGAAAATGGGTTCGTAAGTAGGAGATTTTGAACTTTAAAGCAGTTTACATAGGCCTTATACATTATTTTTTTCTGGGCTTATAAAAAGACTTATCTAAAAAATACTCGATTATTTCAAAGGCCAAGATGTATTCTACTCGCAGTATTTAATTAAAGCATCTGAAACATTTCTAGGCGACCAAATTTTCAAACCAAAAACACATTATTTTGAATTACTACGTAGTGCATCGCCTTAAGGTACAAAATAAAGTAATAAATTTGACGCAAGTCAAAACGGAAAATCCACGGTGGATTTCTATGCATCTTTTGTGTGACCGCAAACCCAATTTCTACCGATTTATAACAAGTTTCTCGTTAACTCTTTAAGTTTTTAAGTTCCAAACATATATATGTTATTGTTGAAGATAATATCTATACATTTTTTATGCCGAAACGTTAATTATATGAAATTTCCATGTTACAAAAAAATCGCACAGTATGTTCCGAAAATTATTAAAAACACGTTTTGTTATGTTATTTAATATGTTATAAGCATGAAAAAAATCACAGTGTATCTTTAAATGCAACTAAAGCATTTGTTGAGAGATTTTCGCTCTATTTCAAACGAGTCATGTTTTATTAAATATTTTCACAATTTTCGCTTAATTATTATCGTTTTTTTAATATTAGCGCGCTCCCTCTAATGTTAGTATTGACATATCTCCCTCTCAAACCATCTTTGAACGCTTACTCCGGGGCCTTAATGCAACTACCGCCCCTTTCGTATCTACATGCGTTTTCAACCACTTTGAGAACCAGTGGTATAGAATAATTTTGCCATTAAACTGAGAGACAATTTTAATATCTCGACACACGCAAAAAATTATGATTAAATTTAGAATACAAACCGAGAGGATATAAAAGTTAATAGTTTGATTGAGGATTTAACCTTCCTCTCCAGGGACTGGAGTAAACCACGCTAACAACTGAGCCAAATGCCGATTGGGTAGGACAAAGATTTATTTCGTAAATTAACTAGTGTAATGTCATCCAATTTCATAGAAATGCGTATATTTCCGCGTGTGTATGCATGATTGCCACCAAAACTTGATAGAATGCATTGTCATCGACAAAGAGTCCATCTGCTGAGTTTCAGATCGATCGGATGTCAGGAAGTGGGTTAATTTTCACTTCCAAGATTACATTTTATTCGTTTACTCATTCAAAATCAACTATACATATATGTATTTTTGTTAATTGTTTTTGGGGTGCTATGCCGTGTTGCGCATGTCATTAGACACATCTGACCTGATGATGGACACTGTAACGTTGTCCGAAACGTTGGCTAAAGAAGGAGCAACACGGCATAACACCCCAAAAACAAATAACAAAAATACTTTTGGCCGTGAAATCATATATCATATTAAATATATGTACATAAAATGAGGAAAATTCCTTTTTCCCAACCCTTCAAGCATAATAAATCACGGGCAACGCCGGGCAGTTCGCCTGCTTTTATGACAATACCGCACAAGAGTCCCAACTGCTCCCAACCGTCTGAAGCCAGTAAGATTATGGCATGCCCAATTGGGGTATATTGTGAGGCTGAATATAGTGGAAATGGGAATGAGATGGGGGAGAGAAAGGTGGGGGAGTACCTGACTATTCAGATCTGGTCACCAAATAAGGCTAAAGCCATTTCAAACAACGTATCAATTATGAATGGAGGTCTTATTACATCAGGGCGAGTATATTCAACCCCGGAACATGTCGCAGATATACAATAAATTATTTTAAATTATTTAACTGTGAAATTTACCGCGTCTGTCTGTTTGTGCGCTTAATTCTTCTAAACTACGCAGCGGATTTTGATAGGGTTTTCACTATCATTTAGAGAATTTCTTTCGGAAGGTTTACATATATAATACATGCATATTATATTTATACAAAGTAGAGAAAAGTCAATGTTTTGTAATCAAGTCGTAAAAAATATTTTCGAGCACTTACATTGCTAACTCTGGCTAAACCTTATGAGATACATCAATATAATGTACTAAGGAATTGTACATCTTGAAATGACCTACAGAAAAGTCCGCGATTGTATACAAACAGTTCATTGCTTTGCCTTTCAAGGTAAATAGGCAGATACCTCATCCTTGCTTACAGAAATTCTGAGAGATTTGCCACAGGTACTTGTAAACCGCTAACCAGTAATTCTGAGAGAGTTGATCATATAAACGTGTAATGTGGTTTTTGTATGGATTTTGGCTGAATTCGTGGCTGATGTCAAAACACAATTTCACAACATCTTACTGGAGGCGAAATCTACAGTTCTACAGTAAACAAACAAATTACTATATTTTTTATTTTGCATAATGTGTTAGTTCATTTTGCAGAATGTGTTAGTTCATTTTGCAGAATGTGTAAGTCCATTTAGGAGAATGTGTAAGTCCGTTTAGGAGAATGTGTAAGTCCATGTTGCAGATTGTGAGAGTCCATTTTGCAGATTGTGTAGGTCCATTTGCAGAATGTGTAAGTCCATTTTGGAGGAGTGTATGTCCATTTAGGAGAATGTGTATGTCCATGTTGCAGAATGTGTAAGTCAATTTTTTCATAAATTCAAATTTGAAAGCAATCTTTTAGCGTTATTTTTAATAATAATAATAATAATATTTTGATGATTTGTATAGCACCATTTTAGTGAAAAACCACCTCAAGGGCGCTGTATATTTTAGGATGACCAGATAACTCATCAAAATGACAATATTTCATATAATTAACGTTTCGGCATAACAAATTTATATTTATTTTCTTCAAAACAAACATATATATTTTTTGGAACTTAGAAACATAAAGAGTTAAAGAGGTAAAATTGGTAGAAATTTGCAATGCAAGGGTTAACTATTGGATTTTACCTCAACGAGTCGGCAAGGTTAAATTGAAAAACGTAAGTTTTATTAAATGCAGCGCGACCTTCTACTGAGAAGGAGAAATCTTTATCACAACTATGTACACGTATTTATATACATTCGTACATGGAGATATTTGCACGCGAATTTACCGGAATACGTAAGGATGTACTTATTAAATTACAATTAACCCGTCGTCCCACGAGTCGGCAAGCAATCGACATAAACCAAATGCTGTAAGACCCTGTGCAGAAAATTTTCACACTGAACTGCGCTGCAGATCGTGAAAGCGTTCAAAGATGGTTTGAAAAGGAGATATGTAAATACGAATGTTAGAGGGAGAGCGCTAATATTTAAAAAAAAAAAAATTAAGCGAAAATGGTGAAAATAATTAATAAAACACGACTTGTTCGAAATAGAGCAAAAAACTCTCTACAAATGCTTTAGTTGCATTTAAAGATACACTGTGAATTTGTTATATAGGTATGTATTATTGATTGGCAGGTATTGAAATATAAATGTATTATTGATTGGCAAGTATTGAAATATATTTGTATTATTGATTGGCAGGTATTGAAACAGGCCAGCGCCCTTGAGGTGATTTCTCACGAAAACGGCGCTATATAAATTAGCCAAATATTATTGAAATATATATATATATATATATATATATATATATATATATATATATATATATATATATATATATTTATCCCCTCTCGTACTATGTTGATCTCGCGCGACGGTACGCCAGGTATATGTTGATCCGTTTGCATTTGTTGATCCACCCCGGATATGTTGATCCATTACCCAAGCTGGCATACATATGTAAATCCCTACAGATCAACTTGTGTCATCGAGATTTAGCTGTAAGCCACGCCCATTTTTCGGTCGCATATACATTTTACACGATTTATTTTGTTGATCTATATATTTCTGACAAACTTGACGGCTTGCATGTGTCGTAACTTAACCGCCAATTTCGTGCGCGCTGTCGTACTTTTTAGATCCTGTTAGTACATCCATATTCTATGAAAATGACTTTATACTTACAGAGGATAGACTGCCTCACGAGTATTTATATTGAAATGGAACTTTCGCAAACATAAAATCCATGATAAAAAAATCTTTTGAACTTGATTAAACAAAAATTGTAAATTTATACAACATTTACTACGTTTCGTGACTTAGCAGGGGTGCCCGGGTTCATGGGGTGAGGTTTGTCTGGGTCATTTTATAAGAAAAATTTTGAACTTGATTGAATAAAATTTTATTTTAATGTATCTTTTACCATCTCTCCCGACGTAAGTTTCTTGTAATGATTAAGTTGAAACAAAGCGTAATATCCATAATATGTGCCTATTAAAATTGCGGCGATTAGATTGGTGAGAATTAAATTTTTCAAATTTTAAATTATGATTACTAAAAAATTTATTCTAATTTGTTTATTACTAAACATGGCTAAAGTCATTTCAAGCTACGATTCCAACCAACGATGTTTTAGTATATGTTCGTCAATCAACAGTAGCCATAATGTCTGTACATCAGAGCCCTCGAGAACTATTACAATTATGTGTACCGCCGCCCCGGGAACCATTTTATTAGATAACCAACACCCCTACCATAGGTCACCGCCAACGTTTAGCGAGATCGTTGTTTATTTCTTATATTTTTTACACATATCATATCCACACAGGAGGCCCTGAGGAAAATCGTAACCCTCAGGGCCTATGTCATCTTTGTGAATGCTGTGTTGGGGGAATTTTGAAGGAATGGAAGGAGAGTGAGTGAGAATCTGGGGTTCAGTGTGTTTGAGTGATATACATAAGAATCTAACTCTCCTACTGCGTTGCAAGGCGATGCGTTGAAAGAGGACTAATCGATCCGGCCCACCACGCAGTTATTAGGCAGGCGCATCCGCCGCCAAGCCCCTCACATACCTCACCCCATAAACTCGGGCACTCCTGATAAGTCACCAAACATATCAAACAACTTGGGGTGACCTATGGCAGAAGTGTGGGTTATCCAATAAATGGTTCCCGGGGCGGCGGTACACATACCCTCCTCCCAAATTGTGATAAACGTCTACTTACAAATGTAAAACATAATTTAAAACGTACCTAAATGACGGCCTCCGTTATCGAGGGGTAAGGCTATCGACTAGCAATCCGAAGGTCAACAATAATGCACCTGCGGACTCTGCGCCGGCCGGGATATAACAACACCCTGATTAGAATACCAGTACAATTGACCCAGTACTACAACTAAACCGCTTTTTATCGCAAAACGTAGAAAATGCTTAAAGTCAAATTGGTTCAATTGGCCCCATATAATATTCATTTGGGCCACTGTAAAAAAAACTTCATATAAATTATAATCGAACAAATTGATTAAATATAATTGCATTTGTAACCACCTTGTAGCTGTTTTTTAGTTTATGCTTTATTTTATTTCAAAGAAAGATGCCGACTTCCGGTCATATTGTTTTACAATATTAAATATGAGATGATTATTTTAAGAGCATTTCATTTTATTTAGAGAACTTTAAAATATAAACATTTCCGGTAAGGGTTCCATGATAACTCAACACAGTGACAATTCAACAAACCTTTAAAGAGTGATATAAAGTCATTAGAAATGATGAATAAAAAATTTAAACCTAACCTAACCTAACCTACTTAACCCAGTTAATAATGTTTTTGTTTCATCACTTTCCATGACTTAATATAACTTTTTAAAGATGTGATGAATTATCATTTTGATGATTTATCCGGTCACCTCCGGTAAGATGTAACAATCGTTTATACAGAATATTAATATTTGAAGTTGAGTTGAGTTGTGCGATTAAAAAGCTTAGGATTTTATTTACCTAATAAAATGTGATAATCGATAAAAGATGGGTGGATTCATTGGTTATAATATAGATCATTTTGAATGTCTCTATATTAAAATTCGGAGATATGATTTTTTATGTGACACCTCTCACTAGAGCGCCCCTGTCTTTACACGTTAAATACATAGAAACTATGTCGCCACCCAGTTGGGCAGCGTTATGGGGCGGGTTAAGATGGGGTCTGAAGGAATGAATTTATTAACGCGGGTCTTAAAGAGGCCCGGATTATATTGAGGAAGAAAAACAGATGCCGATAGCTCGTTCCATACGCGAGCCGACTTCGACTCCGACGATAAAACGAGTCAGAGAAACGACCCGTTCATATATGTATAGATAACATCAACTTAACTGTGAACGTGTATTCCGCTCCTGTCCGTCCGTCGAGTATCAAGTACGTGCACGGTGCACCGGGGATCAATGCTGCTAGCTCCTTTTAACAGGCTCTAATAAAATATCTGTAGAATAGACACAGCATACGCACATTTCGTCATACATGATTTTACCATACCGTACATATGCCTCAGGGATCTCATTTCTACAGTATTCAGTCTACTTTCAGCCTTCTTCTGCCAGTTCCATGCCTCACTTCCATATATTAGGGTAGGTACCAGCACTCCATTGTGGACTGCTAGCTTCGCTTCTTTGGACAGTTTTTTGTTAGCTCCAACCTCGTCCAATCATCCATTAATTACTCATTATAACCAAGAACCCGGCCACCCCTACTAAGTCACGAAGCGTAATCAGGAGAGATGGTAATAGATGCAAGTTCAAAATTTCCCATATAACATTATGCCTTTTGCCGCCATTTTGGATTTTGATGGTCAAAAGGTATCCCTCAACCAGTCTCTTTCGATCCGGCCCGCCACGCAGTAGGTATTTGTTTATGGATTTGATTTTTGCGAAAGTTTCGTTTCAATCTAAATACGCATACATTTCTTATAAACAATTCAAGCAACAAACAGTCGAATGAACACGTCATTTTTATTTGAAATGGTACCATCTCACACTCATTTCATGCGATATTCGACTCTAGAGACTAATACTTTGAGTTCAATATCACAAAAGATTACGGAATCACATAAAACCTTGTGATGAACAGTCCACCGATTGCCCCCTTGATTGGTTCATTTAGTAAAACCATATATAGGGACACAGATCAACTTTGTCTAATAACTTCTTACCTGGATCAACATACTACGGGAATAGACCAATATATATGAGATCAACATAAGTATGCCAATTTGGGTAGATCAACATAAATTATGCATCCGATTTCCATACAAATTTTGAAAATTTTAGAAACAGTATATCCAATGGTTTTTCTGGCAAACTGGCAACATTGATAATTATTGTACCACTGTTGTCAATTCATTCAGATGTATTCCATAATTGCCAAGTTATATGGTGTTAAAGGTGGATCAACTTAGTCTAACAACTTCTTACTGGATCAACATACTACGGGAAGAGGTCAATATATATATATATATATATATATATATGTATTATTGATTGGCAAGTATTGAAATAGATTTGTATTATTGATTGGCAAGTATTGAAATATATTTGTGTTATTGATTGGCAGGTATTGAAATAGATTTGTGTTATTGATTGGCAGGTATTGAAATAGATTTGTGTTATTGATTGGCAGGTATTGAAATATATTTGTGTTATTGATTGGCAGGTATTGAAATAGATTTGTGTTATTGATTGGCAGGTATTGAAATAGATTTGTATTATTGATTGGCAGGTATTGAAATAGATTTGTGTTATTGATTGGCAGGTATTGAAATAGATTTGTATTATTGATTGGCAGGTATTGAAATATATTTGTGTTATTGATTGGCAGGTATTGAAATAGATTTGTGTTATTGATTGGCAGGTATTGAAATAGATTTGTATTATTGATTGGCAGGTATTGAAATAGATTTGTGTTATTGATTGGCAGGTATTGAAATAGATTTGTATTATTGATTGGCAGGTATTGAAATAGATTTGTGTTATTGATTGGCAGGTATTGAAATAGATTTGTATTATTGATTGGCAGGTATTGAAATATATTTGTGTTATTGATTGGCAGGTATTGAAATAGATTTGTGTTATTGATTGGCAGGTATTGAAATAGATTTGTGTTATTGATTGGCAGGTATTGAAATAGATTTGTGTTATTGATTGGCAGGTATTGAAATAGATTTGTATTATTGATTGGCAGGTATTGAAATAGATTTGTGTTATTGATTGGCAGGTATTGAAATAGATTTGTATTATTTAATGCGTAACACAAGGACTTTTCAAAACATTGAGTCAATTAAATTACTCTACTGCTCTCTTGTGAGATCGCACCTAGAATATGCATCTCCTGTATGGTCTCCGATTTATACCTGTAACTTACACCGCTTGGAGAAAGTACAAAGAAAATTTCTTCGATACGTTCAATTCAAATTGAGACAGCCTGTAATTGATATCTGCTATAATACATTAATGTCTGGTCTAAATCTACCACTTCTTTCTACCCGGCGAACTATTAATGACATTCTTATACTTTTTAAATTACTGAACAATCTCATAGACTGCCCTCAAATGTTAAGTGTTATAAATTTTCGTGTCCCTGTTAAATCAACTCGACTCCACCATCTTTTCCACAGTGACAATCATAGCACTAACTATTTGTATCATTCACCGTTGGCGCGTTTTCACCGCACTGCCAACACGTATACAGACCTTTTTGATATTTTCAAAACCTCACCGTCTTGCATCAAGGCAAAAATACTTGGTTATGAATGTAATTGATATGTTTGTGAAATGTTAAATGTCTGTTTGTACTGCATCATACTGACTGTTGTGTTCTTCTTTATGTGTAACATATATATGGTGTTCTATACATATACATTCCAAATATATACATATATGTGAAATGTATATGTATAGCATCAATAAAAACTGCTTGTGGATGTATTATTTTAATGAAAAATGCTATTTCTAATTGTCAAGTCTCTGACAGCCCTGAACTGTGTACTTATAATCCCATGTTTCACATTACTGTAAAAGCCTTTTATGGCGTTTAATAAATAAATAAATAAATAAATTATTGATTGGCAGGTATTGAAATAGATTTGTGTTATTGATTGGCAGGTATTGAAATAGATTTGTATTATTGATTGGCAGGTATTGAAACATATTTGCATTATTGATTGTCAAGTATTGAAATAGATTTGTATTATTGATTGGCAGGTATTGAAATAGATTTGTGTTATTGATTGGCAGGTATTGAAATAGATTTGTGTTATTGATTGGCAGGTATTGAAATAGATTTGTGTTATTGATTGGCAGGTATTGAAATAGGTTTGTATTATTGATTGGCAGGTATTGAAATAGATTTGTGTTATTGATTGGCAGGTATTGAAATAGATTTGTGTTATTGATTGGCAGGTATTGAAATAGATTTGTATTATTGATTGGCAGGTATTGAAACATATTTGCATTATTGATTGTCAAGTATTGAAATAGATTTGTATTATTGATTGGCAGGTATTGAAATAGATTTGTGTTATTGATTGGCAGGTATTGAAATAGATTTGTGTTATTGATTGGCAGGTATTGAAATAGATTTGTGTTATTGATTGGCAGGTATTGAAATAGATTTGATAAACCGAATTTTCTACCTACTGGTATTTATTATTTATTTGTCAATTTATGAATATACGTTATCCTATGGATAAGTTTTCAACAGGATGGGGAAATATCCTCTAAGAATATAAGGAGAAAAATGAGTGATGTTGATTTATTAAAAATCATTGGCAATCCTGCTAATAACGGGACTGCAAGCCGCTTCCTGATAAAGTGTTCATAATTTTTTGATAATATCGGAACACGTGTTCATACACTTGCATTTGTCTTAATGATATATATCATTACAAAGTGCAAAAATGTTATATGAACTCGTGTTTGTGGACATCGTGACAAAACATTGTTATTTTACTTACTTAGTTTATCAGGACACAAATCAATTCATTCGTTAATGGCCTACAATTCCGTTTTTAACAGGAAAGCGAATAATTTGATGAGATTCATAATAAATATTTTTATCAAGAAGTTTTCTCCGGGTAAGAAAATGTTTTAGTATGAAAAATGACTTTTTTGTTAATACAAACGTTCCAACTGTTTGGGGCATGTTATGAGGCTGAATGTAGTACCTAACGAAGGGAAGGAGATGAGGAATAGGAAGGTGGGGAAGTTCCAGGCTATTCTGATTTGACTACCAAACACGGCTAAAGCCATTTAAAGCAACGTTTCAATTCTGAATATTTGTCTTGCATCAGGGTGATACTGAGAGTAGATATATTTCACTAGCTAAGTTAATACTGAAGAAATGTGCCTATTAAACGTGTCCCATGTCAAGAGTCAGAATAATAGAAGAGTATGTAAGAGACGATGTATGAATGTGAATGAGGCAAGAAGCGTCTACCAAGACCGAGTTGTTTGGCGGTCCGTCCTCTCTGCCTACCCCTTCGGGGAAACGGCGTGATGGTTAGTTGGTTAGTTAACCGTGTTCCATTACGGTTATTAGAAATATGTACATCAAAAGTGAAATAATAACAGATTTTAAAGAGAACCTTCACAGAACTCGAAAAAGAACTTTGATAGTTTATTATTTTCATCAAAAAATGTAGACAATTTGTCTCGACGCCATCTAGTGAGAGAGTTAGCACTTACAATGCCTTTCTCATATAAAATAAAGTTGGTTGTTTTCAGGTGAAAAAATGTAACAAGCAGTAATTGTTGAATGAAACACTAGTATATGTTGAATTATTTCGCGGATAAGAGATAAGCCGCCATAGCTCAGTGGTCAGAGCTGTCGACCGGAAATCGAAAGGACACGGGTTCAAGTCCCGTTGGCGTCATGTATCTTTTATCAGGAGATTTTTCAATGTGGATGAGTGTTTCAGGCTAATAATTATTGCTTATAAAAATAATTGTTGATAGTTTATGAATTGTTGAAATGAATCACTCTTGTACTCACAATATTTGCAGTAGAAATGCCTCCCGACTGCACAGATAAGTTTGTCAGTCTGTAACCGCTCTTCACAGACGCGGAATATATTATATGTCTAATGGGACAATGAAAAATCATAAATTACTTTTTGAATTTTTCACAATTTACAATGGGCAATTAGAATTATCGTTTTATGATGTTGACAAGTACTGGCTACGCAATAGATTATAATGGAGACCGACTATCTCATCAAAATGACAGTTCAACACACCTACAACAAGTGATATAAAGTCATGAAAAGTGATGAAACAAGTTACCAATGTAACCTATTTAACATAGTTTTTGTTTCATCACTTTTAATGACTCTATATCACTTTTTAAATGTATGTTTAATTGTCACTTTAATGAAATATCATTGAATCGATTGTAACAATTAGTTGAGTTCCCCGGCGTTACCCGGGCCAAACGCAAAGTTTTATTTAACATTAACTCCAATAATTTCCCTCAGGTATGAGTACTAGACCACTTGTTTGTTCTTATTAGTGTCAGCAGTGTTTAGATAGTGATTTAAAAGGTACAAGATGCCGGGAACGACTGAGAAAAACTTAACACATTATCTCTGCACTGAAATGAAATACATGAGTCGAATTAAACTGGATATAATGTAGTATTTTGATAGTAACAGTACGGTATACAGTTACAGAAAGACGTGGCACGCTCAAGTGAAACAATAAACTTATAAAAATTATACTTTTCAATCCTTTAGTATGATATTATTTCCACATTAAAAACTACACCCAGTTTTTTGGTGCACAGGAATTAACAACCTCGAAATTTTACCTCAAACCATTTACCCCAAATACGGAGTCGATATAATGTAGGTTTTTAGTGGTATATAGTAGTAAATGGTGGAAATCGGGGACGTCCGAGGAAGACATGGCAAGATCAAGTGAAACAAAATCTTATAAAAGTACACTTTTCAATTATTTAAATTATTATTATCAGTTTTTAGGTACACTAGAACTAGGTATACGTCAGCAAGTCAGCAAGTCAGTAATAAATGTTAATTATAGTATTAAGAGGAAGCTACAAGCCAAAAATGTGTTTATTCTTGGTATACCTTACATTGTAGGTAATAGGCATTAAAATCGCTTAACAAACGAGGTCTAGAAACGTTCGATTTCAAGTACAAAACTGATTTTTATTTATTTTGTAAATAATTTTATTAGAAAGCAAACAAGTTAATCAAGTGAAACTGTCACAGATAATCTTAGCTATAATACTGTATTTTTTTTAAGTTGTTTCCTTTACGCGTTCATACATTTCTATTGAAAAATGTTTTTTTTAGTAGTTTAATTTTATATTTTTTATTAAGTTATTTGTTATTTTATTTGTATTCTACTCAAGCGAAACCTTCAATTTAACTAAAGCATATTTTTTGGTATTCATAATGTACACCAATTCGTTATAAAGATTAATCAAAATAGTGATTTGGCATTAAGCTTTACCTTAGAGACCATTTTCACTTTCCCGCTTATACTATGAATTTACGGACACCGTGTATATGCAATGATGCAAATATAGTAATACAAGGTATACTAAAGAAACGTAATTCCTGTTACTTCTTTTGCACGATTTTTTTATAAGAAATTTTCCTTGTAAACACGTCATTATCTCTGTAGGTTATTTATATATCTATCTAAGTCTATAAATAAAAAATTTAATGTTCATTTGTTCAAAATCTTAAAACGAAAGTTCTCTTCACCGATTGCTTTGAAATGTTGACAGAACGTTGCATTCGAATACGCATGTGTTTTTATATACCTATTTTATACAGATGTCACCTGTGATCTGGGCGTAAAAGCATCACGCGCTATTGTTTCTCTATCTGCACAGACAGACTAAGTCACAGCAACGCGTAGGTTATATTTCCTAATGTCACACTTAACCCCCCGCATACCCAATTTTCAGATTAAATTCCAAAAATATATATGTTATTTATGAAGACAATATTTATACATTTGTTTTGCCGAAACGTTAATTATATGAAATTTCTTCGATAGAATAAAATCGCAAAATAAGCTCCGAAAATTATTTAAAACACGTTTTGTTCTGTTATTTAATATGTTATAAGCATGAAAAAATTCACAGTGTATCTTTAAATGTAACTAAAGCATTTGTCAAAAGATTTTTGTTCTATCTCAAACGTGTCGTGTTTTATTAAATATTATAATATTTTCCCTTAATTATTATCGTTTTTAAAATTAAACCGGCTTTCAAACCGTCGCACAGTGGGCTGAAAATCGCCTTTCATAGACATAGAGTCTTGAATTTTCAAGGGTATTTTTTTGGCTAGAAATGGATTTTGCTGATCATTACTATGCTATAAAATGTCGTACGAAGCAATTGCGTGTACAAATGAATGAGTTATAATTTTTTAAAGAAAAATTTGTATGGCGCTGACATTAAAAATGAAGCTATCTCTGGAATCATAAGGTTGGCCGTTCTATCCTTACACACAGATAATACTACTATTTATTTGTATTTTTTTACATACTTTATATTGTGGCGCAAGGTGCGATTTTTTTTTTTTAAATCCTAAAGTTGAAAAAAAATTTTTTTTTTGTTGATGATTCATTTTATTTATAAATGCTTTACATATGAGTATGCTTTGTCTAGTTTACAATATTTTATTTAAACTGCAAGCCTAAAAGCATTTAAGCATTAAAATGAATCATCAACAATAAAAAAGTTTTTTTCAAATTTGAGGATTTAAAAAAAAAAAATCGCACCTTGCGCCACAATATGAAGTATGTCAAAAAAATACAAATAAATAGTAGTATTATCTGTGTGTAAGGATAGAACGGCCAACCTTATGATTCCAGAGATAGCCTCATTTTTAATGTCAGCGCCATACAATTTTTCTTAAAAAAATTATAACTCCTTCATTTGTACACGCAATTGCTTCGTACGACATTTTATAGCATAGTAATGATCAGCAGAATCCATTTCTAGCCAAAAAAAATACCCTTGAAAATTCAAGTCTCTATGTCTATGAAAGGCGATATTCAGCCCACTGTGCGTCGCTGAAATTACACGCCGCATGTAATAGCTATTTCTCTCGATTTGTGGCGGAGTCTCTCACTCGGAGACGTCGCCACAACTTGTTGTATTGCCGAACAAGTAGTTAAAATCTGTATCGGAATGTATAAAAATATGTTTTGCTTTTCAGATGATTTCGTTAAATTTAGTTTACTAGGTATAGTTGTCTCAGTCGCCCTGGGTCTCGATTCTCGACGAAGCCATTCTACTCGAATTACGAATGATCGACCCACTCGTTTTCGAGTAGAATGACTTTTGATGTTTGGCGTTGTGCTAATACATTTACGTTCAATCATATTTCATCAATTCTCTGCCCAAATTTAAAAGTAGCATCATGTCAATGATATAAAAAGTGTATTAAATTGTTATATTTTGCCTATTTAAGAAGTCAATTTGAGTACAATTCTCCTGTCTGGAACCCACATTATAATATACATGTACAAGCTGTTGAAAGAAAACAAAACAAATTCTTATGTTTTATAAATTTTAAATTGGGTTTTCCAGCAATTATGTTGAACTACAATACTCTGTTAAATTATATGAATATGCTCAAATTGTCTGACAGAACAATTTTCACTGACTTGGTATGTCTATATAAAATTCTAAATGACTTAGTTGATAGTCCGGTATTGCTAGAATTGATAATTCCACAACGTAATACTAGAAGTCAGGATTTATTTCAGTGCAGAAATTCTGGGACTAACTACCATATGTATTCCTCGTTGCCCAGAATACTAATGGAGGGAAACAATTATACCAAGTCAGTGGACATCTTCAATTTATCTTTAAACAAATATAAAATGTTGTTAATGAAGCAATTCAGTTATGTACAATAAATAATGTATATTTCTTAATATTCTCATGTGAAAGCCCCGAAAAACAGCGTTAATAAATAAAAAATTAATTGTTCAATGCGCATAGATATACATAAATATACATAACACTTAAAAGACATATCATATCATTGAAGTATCTCAAAATAGTATAAAATAAAGTCGCTATCCGCGTCTGTCAGTTTGTGCGCTTAGTTCTTCTAAACTACGCAACGGATTTTGTTAGGATTTTCACTGTCATTTAGAAAATTTCTTCCGGAAGGTTTATATATATAAAACATGCATATTATATCTATAGAAAGTATAAAAATGTCGATGTTTTGTAATCAAGTCGTAAAAAATATTTTCGGGCGCTTACATTGCTAACGCTGGCTAAACCTTATGAGATACATCAAAATAATGTAGTACGGAATTATATGTCTTAAAAAGGCCTATAATAAAGTCCACGGTGGTATATGTCTATCTCCTATAAATAACCCCCAGCAACGCTGGGTACACGTCAGGTAGTGTAAAATTATTATTAAAATATTAGAAAAAAATATTTAACAAATTAAAAATTCATCATCATTAATCAATCAATATCAATTTGCCAATTTTAGTGAGAATAGAGGCAAATATACCGCACAGAGTTTTGGCAGCCAGGCGGATAGAGCCGACGAGTCACTAGGCAGGCCTTTGTTCCGTGCAAGAGCGTCGTCCCGCCTTGCAACATGGAGAAAAATTACTAATAAAAAATATTGCTAACTTATTAAGAATCTCTTCAAATTATTTGTAATCCGGTTAAAAACGGGATTGCAGGCCCTTAACGAATGAATTGATAGATTTCATGATAAATAATTAGTAAAATACAAATGTATTATCAGGATGTCGGAACACGTGTTCATTAAAATCCGAAAATTTTCGCATATCGTCATTATACATTTATTATCAAGACAAGCACAGGTGTATGAACACGTGTTCTGATATAAATACGAATTTACTAAAAGTTTATCAGGAAAAAGCCTGCAATCCCGTTTTTAACCGGATTGTATTTTACCGTATTTTATTTTAACCCCCTAGTGATCGAAAGACAATAAAAAATTCCAAAAAAATCATATCAAAAAACGTGTACCACAAAATCTACTCAAAATTTGAAGAAGATTCATTGGTTTCCAGCTTTAACTACGAGTTTCTGGACACCGTGTATATCTAGCAGTATAAATTATTATACGGATCTGAGAGTAAAGTCATGTAACCAATTTGTATAAGACGTTTCGACTCCTAGGCCCTATAAACCCTGAGGAGAAAATGAATAATGTTGATTTATTAAAAATCTCTTCTAATTATTGGTAATCCGGTAAAAATGGGACTGCAGGCTGCGTCCTGATAAACTTTTAGTAAATTCGTAATAATATCTTAACACTGTTATTATCTGTGATATCGTCAGTGGACCATGGAAGAAATCCTAGAATTATTGGCTTGGATTTCTCTGAAGCCGGCACTATAAGCCATTAATACTTAATAATGTGTGTTATTACCTGTGATATCATCAGTGGACCATAGGTGGAAGAAATCCTAGAGTTATTGGCTTGGATTTCTCTGCACGTAAGCATTTAATTCTTAATAAAGTGTAATATCGTCAGTGGACCATATTTGGAAGAAATCCTAGAGTTATTGGCTTGGATTCTCTCTGTAGCCGGCACTACAACCATTTAATTCTTAATAAAGTGTGTTATTACCTGTGATATCGTCAGTGGACCATATGTGGAAGAAATCCTAGAGTTATTGGCTTGGATTTCTCTGCACGTAAGCATTTAATTCTTAATAAAGTGTAATATCGTCAGTGGACCATATTTGGAAGAAATCCTAGAGTTATTGGCTTGGATTCTCTCTGTAGCCGGCACTACAACCATTTAATTCTTAATAAAGTGTGTTATTACCTGTGATATCGTCAGTGGACCATATGTGGAAGAAATCCTAGAGTTATTGGCTTGGATTTCTCTGTAGCCGGCACTACAACCATTTAATTCTTAATAAAGTGTGTTATTACCTGTGATATCGTCAGTGGACCATATGTGGAAGAAATCCTAGAGTTATTGGCTTGGATTTCTCTGTAGCCGGCACTACAACCATTTAATTCTTAATAAAGTGTGTTATTACCTGTGATATCGTCAGTGGACCATATGTGGAAGAAATCCTAGAGTTATTGGCTTGGATTCTCTCTGTAGCCGGCACTACAACCATTTAATTCTTAATAAAGTGTGTTATTACCTGTGATATCGTCAGTGGACCATATGTGGAAGAAATCCTAGAGTTATTGGCTTGGATTTCTCTGCACGTAAGCATTTAATTCTTAATAAAGTGTAATATCGTCAGTGGACCATATTTGGAAGAAATCCTAGAGTTATTGGCTTGGATTCTCTCTGTAGCCGGCACTACAACCATTTAATTCTTAATAAAGTGTGTTATTACCTGTGATATCGTCAGTGGACCATATGTGGAAGAAATCCTAGAGTTATTGGCTTGGATTTCTCTGTAGCCGGCACTACAACCATTTAATTCTTAATAAAGTGTGTTATTACCTGTGATATCGTCAGTGGACCATATGTGGAAGAAATCCTAGAGTTATTGGCTTGGATTCTCTCTGTAGCCGGCACTACAACCATTTAATTCTTAATAAAGTGTGTTATTACCTGTGATATCGTCAGTGGACCATATGTGGAAGAAATCCTAGAGTTATTGGCTTGGATTTCTCTGTAGCCGGCACTACAACCATTTAATTCTTAATAAAGTGTGTTATTACCTGTGATATCGTCAGTGGACCATATTTGGAAGAAATCCTAGAGTTATTGGCTTGGATTCTCTCTGTAGCCGGCACTACAACCATTTAATTCTTAATAAAGTGTGTTATTACCTGTGATATCGTCAGTGGACCATATGTGGAAGAAATCCTAGAGTTATTGGCTTGGATTTCTCTGTAGCCGGCACTACAACCATTTAATTCTTAATAAAGTGTGTTATTACCTGTGATATCGTCAGTGGACCATATGTGGAAGAAATCCTAGAGTTATTGGCTTGGATTTCTCTGTAGCCGGCACTACAACCATTTAATTCTTAATAAAGTGTGTTATTACCTGTGATATCGTCAGTGGACCATATGTGGAAGAAATCCTAGAGTTATTGGCTTGGATTCTCTCTGTAGCCGGCACTACAACCATTTAATTCTTAATAAAGTGTGTTATTACCTGTGATATCGTCAGTGGACCATAGGTGGAAGAAATCCTAGAGTTATTGGCTTGGATTTCTCTGCACTTGAGCATTTAATTCTTAATAAAGTGTGTTATTACCTGTGATATCGTCAGTGGACCATAGGTGGAAGAAATCCTAGAGTTATTGGATTGGATTTCTCTGTAGCCGGCACTACAACCATTTAATTCTTAATAAAGTGTGTTATTACCTGTGATATCGTCAGTGGACCATAGGTGGAAGAAATCCTAGAGTTATTGGCTTGGATTCTCTCTGTAGCCGGCACTACAACCATTTAATTCTTAATAAAGTGTGTTATTACCTGTGATATCGTCAGTGGACCATAGGTGGAAGAAATCCTAGAGTTATTGGCTTGGATTTCGCTGCACTTAAGCATTTAATTCTTAATAAAGTGTGTTATTACCTGTGATATCGTCAGTGGACCATAGGTGGAAGAAATCCTAGAGTTATTGGCTTGGATTTCTCTGTAGCCGGCACTACAACCATTTAATTCTTAATAAAGTGTGTTATTACCTGTGATATCGTCAGTGGACCATAGGTGGAAGAAATCCTAGAGTTATTGGCTTGGATTTCTCTGTAGCCGGCACTACAACCATTTAATTCTTAATAAAGTGTGTTATTACCTGTGATATCGTCAGTGGACCATAGGTGGAAGAAATCCTAGAGTTATTGGCTTGGATTCTCTCTGTAGCCGGCACTACAACCATTTAATTCTTAATAAAGTGTGTTATTACCTGTGATATCGTCAGTGGACCATAGGTGGAAGAAATCCTAGAGTTATTGGCTTGGATTTCGCTGCACTTAAGCATTTAATTCTTAATAAAGTGTGTTATTACCTGTGATATCGTCAGTGGACCATAGGTGGAAGAAATCCTAGAGTTATTGGCTTGGATTTCTCTGTAGCCGGCACTACAACCATTTAATTCTTAATAAAGTGTGTTATTACCTGTGATATCGTCAGTGGACCATAGGTGGAAGAAATCCTAGAGTTATTGGCTTGGATTTCTCTGTAGCCGGCACTACAACCATTTAATTCTTAATAAAGTGTGTTATTACCTGTGATATCGTCAGTGGACCATAGGTGGAAGAAATCCTAGAGTTATTGGCTTGGATTCTCTCTGTAGCCGGCACTACAACCATTTAATTCTTAATAAAGTGTGTTATTACCTGTGATATCGTCAGTGGACCATAGGTGGAAGAAATCCTAGAGTTATTGGCTTGGATTCTCTCTGTAGCCGGCACTACAACCATTTAATTCTTAATAAAGTGTGTTATTACCTGTGATATCGTCAGTGGACCATAGGTGGAAGAAATCCTAGAGTTATTGGCTTGGATTTCTCTGTAGCCGGCACTACAACCATTTAATTCTTAATAAAGTGTGTTATTACCTTGATATCGTCAGTGGACCATAGGTGGAAGAAATCCTAGAGTTATTGGCTTGGATTTCTCTGTAGCCGGCACTATAAGCATTGAATTCTCATTGTTAGATTAACTATTTATTATTATCTCACTGGTAACACTGCACACTTTTTATTTATTTATTTCACAACTGGCAACACATCACTTTTTTCATTTCTTTAAAAACTATTAAATATAACTGCCTTTTCATGCCTGAAAATAAAAGAGAGAAATATTTTTTTTATTTATTCATATTATATTTCATGACATACTGCACAATAGTCGTAACTGCCTGGAACCAGTGGATCTATGACATTCCCGCTGTGGGAAAGTTGTGAGTCTCAAGTGAGAAGAGCAAGTAGACGGGAAAACAAAATATTGGGAAGTATCTATGTACCGACTGATTACACTAGTCACAAAACAAAGCTAAAATCATTTCAAGCAGTGAATTGTAGTATTGCACAGACCGGAGCCAGTGGAGCTATGATATTCACAATAATTAGCGTATGTTGAGAGACTAAAGAGGAGATTAATTAACTTCATTTAAAATTAATTAATTAATTAAATTTAACTAATAAATTAATTAGGTTCAATTTAACTAATAAATTAATTAAATAAAATTTAACCAGTAAATTAATTAAATTAAACTAATAAATTAACTAAATTAAATTTTACCAATAAATTAATTAAATTAAACTAATAAATTAATTTAAAATTTAACCGATGAATTAATTAAATTTAACTAATAAATTAATTAAAGTTTAACTAATAAATTAATTAAATTAATTTTAAATTTATCAATACTTGACTGTTCAGATCTCATTAACTCCGCACATAAATTAATTTCCTTCAGGTCCTCTGTCATATTTGGGCATGCTGTGTGAAGGGTCTTTTGAGGAAAGTGAGGAGTCAACACAGGTCTTTAAGAGACGTAAGAGGCTTATGTTGTAGGAGGGAGGAAACACAGAGGCCGGCAAATCATTCCAAAGGCGAGCTGTTGATCTCAAGAACGAGTCGATGAAACAACCCGTTCTCATGTGATAAATTTCAACTGTAGAGTGGAATGGGTCAACGAAACTAGTTCATCGGAGCATCTTCTATTGAAATACCTGTAGAACAAGGATATTGGTAAAAGGATAAAACAGAAAAAATAGGTTGTTTTCACTCTCATGTGAAAAATTTCAACTGTGTACACAAATTTTGGGCCCGACACATCCCGATCAATAACACATCGGAGCATATTCCATTAAAATACTGGTAGAACAATGATACATAACTGTTGGTAACCGGATAAAACGAAAAATTATAAAATAATTTGTTACGATTTTTCTGTTCTCATGTGACAAATGTCAACGGTATCGAAGGGATTAATGACGCTAGTTCCTCAGAACACATTCCATTGAAATACCAGTAGAACAAGGATACGTAACTAATATTTGGTAATCGGATAAAAGGCACCACGACAAAACAGAATATTCGTCCTTGAAAATTCAATAGATGTCGCACATTAAAATAAAAATGGATATATTTTTCCAAGACACTATCAAGAAGAATCTTGTGATCATACATAAAGATAGCAGCCAATAAAAATATGCGCTAATAAAATGAACATAATTTTTGTAGTTCTTAGTCGAAGTATGTATATACAGCTAAATATGAACGAATTAGTGTCAAATTAGTGCAGTGGTTAGAACAAGGCCACGGCAAGTTCAAGTCTACAAACTAATCCTAGATTATTCTGTTTGAAATTTTCATTTGAGAATTGCTAATATTGTCTTCAATGATCAAATATTACTTTTTGTGGTTTTACCATCGACCAATTGTCTTATCAAATCAATGGGTATTACTAATTAAGTTATTACTGTGTTTCCTCCCTCCTACAACTTAACCCTGTTAAGTCTCTTTACTTTCCTCAAAAGATCCTTCACACAGCACGCCCAAATATGACAGAGAGGACCTGAAGGAAATTAATTTATTTGCGGAGTTAATGAGATCTGAACAGTCAAGTATTGATTAATTTAAAATTAATTTAATTAATTTATTAGTTAAATTTAATTAATTAATTAGTTAAATTTAATTAATTAATTAGTTAAATTTAATTATTTTTTAGTTAAATTTAATTAACTTATTGGTTAAATTTAATATAATTAATTTATTAGTTAAATTTAATATAATTAATTTATTAGTTAAAGTTAATGTAATTAATTTATAAGTTAAATTTAATATATATAAAAGACTAGAATAGGTTATGTTATGTAAGGCTATCGAATAGCAATCCGGAGGTCGCGGGGTCAAATCCCGGCGTGCGCATCATTTTTTTATTATTTCACAATTTATAGGTGAGTGGAAGATACTATCAGTATTGCCCTGGTATAAAGATGACAATTTAGAATTGAAACGATGCTAAAAATTGCTTTTTGCAACCAGATCTGGATAGCCAGGTACTCCCCTCACCTCCCTCTTCCTTATCTCCTTTCCTTTCCCATTATATTTAGCCACAACATGCCATAGGCTCACTGGCTACAGATGTCATAAAAAAATATTACGTGATGTGAGGTTAGGTTTTCATTATATTTTTTTTCCTCCACTTTTCTTCAATGTTTTGTTTTGTAACGGAACTGTCACCCTCAATATCAGGCCGTGTTGACGATTGTAGTAACGTTATTTAGCTTTGGAATCTTCCACGAAACTAAACAACAGCAAACCAACGCGTGCAACTCCAGTATTTATAGTTCAACAGTGATTCATTCTGATATTTCCATCGTAACGGGCGTTCATAACACACAACGTTTGTATCAAGGAAAATAACTGCAAATACACGCTAAAACTTCCTCTAGATCAGAGGTTCCCAAAGTGGTCTATATGGACCCCCAGGGGTCGATATCGGCATGCTGGGGGTCTATGTCAGCGAGAAGAAAATTTGGGGGTCCACGAGATTCAAATTACCTCAAGTCAACATTTAGGAGTTCCTTAAATGACACAATAGACCTAACACAAATATAATAGACTGAAAAATTACTTATTTGATATTTGTAATTGCTAATTGAGGTATATAAATAGAGTCTAAGTTCCTTTTCTCGTCAGAATTAAAATATATTCAAGCAATACATTGCACATTGGAAGCTGCGAATTTTCCTAGTTCCCCAACATGTTTTTGAAAAACGTCCAGGGTAATAATGAAGTTCAACATTTAAATGCACTTCACACAGACTTCAAAACTAAGTTTGAGGATATTTTGACTATGGAAATGCAAGGTTGAAGAATCGGATATCATGCAACAAGAAGAATACTGGAATAAAAGCACTGACAAAGAACTTAAGGGGCAGTTCTGTAGGGCCAGCTACAGAAAGAAATTCCCGTTGCTTATCCTGCTTCATTTTCATTTGGTGTAATACCTCACAAGGGTGCCCCTGTCTGCACAGTGTAAAGACAGAGGAACTATACCACCACCCGGTTGTTGGACAGGCAAGGGGAGGGAATCTTCTTATGAAAAAAATAAATGATTATCACATGGGACAAAAAAATATTTGGCAAGTGGTCTACGGGGCAAAAAAGTTTGGGAACCTCTGCTCTAGATCATGTCATCTTCATATCGGAGGTCGTATTGTATCAATTGAAGAAATTTCGTTCAGGGATAACCCTGGAAAGGTGGTATAAAAGTGCACAAAAATTTGTTTAAGACGAGACAATACCCTAAAATAAAATTTAACGACGTAAGAGAATAAGACATGCACACTAGGGTGGATCGATTTTTTGTTTTTATGTTTTTCTTAGCAGCGGGGTGTGGAATGGATGCTCTATGGGGATACCTTTAAAAGTCATTATGACAGCATTAAGATATTTCGAGTGCAAGTACTGCCCCAAGTCGATTCAAATTTTTAAAAAATAGCGTGAAACTAGAAAAAGAAGGGTTTAATCTTTGCTCAATAAAAGTAGTTAAAATATAAAAAAAATAACTTTTCATTTACTAATAATATTATCTACTAATCAAGAAACAATAAAAGTACCATTGCTACACAAAAAAATCACAAACACTGTTTAAAAATATAGTCAAAAATCATAAAAGTTATTGTATTTTATAGTCCTTCTTCGAATTCAATACTGGCATTATACGACAAGATTCTAGCTTATTTTGTATACACCCTTCACGTCTTTCAAGGCCGCAAACAGCAGAACATGATGCCGTTACCACTTTGATGCATCTTTCCGTGGCTTGCGTGTGACAGGGCATCAATCGGAACCTACACAAAATGTTGAATTCGATAATTTTGTGGTCTGCAATGGCATCAATTATTGTCTCGCTAGATATCATTTTTGTAAGAGGTGCTTCTGATGTTTTTTCCCAGTAGATCAAGTCAATATAGTCTTCTGCGTTGAAATTAAAAGTAGGTAGCTTAAATACTCTTATTGGAGAGAACCCCAACGTTCTTGGATACTTAGAATCCGTCTGAGAGCCAACTCTCTAATGTCTGTCTTCGTTCGTCGTTTAAGATACTAATAAGTATATTTTCGATTGGCCAAAATACCCTTTGCGTTGAATTATGGGATCTAACACCTTTTTCAAATGCTCTGGAAGGTAACGAGACAATTTTATGGTTTCGTGGAGGTGTCTCGCCGGTTGAAGTCTGCTCTTGGTTGTCTTAAAGGCTGTGTTTTTATTTTAAACCACATCGGAGCATACACTCTTAGCACAAATTCAGTCAATATCACCTGATTTCTGTTGGATTCTTGGTTGATGTGTAAAGTCGGAGAATAGTATTGGCTGTTGTTAACCAACGCGAATGACAGATTTTACCCGGATTTCTTTTCGTTAAGTTTTCATTACATTGTCCTTCGGCGATTGCTCGGCACATTTCCAATAAATAAAGCTGGTCTGTGCTGAGGTCGTCACGGGATTTTGTAATTTCATAAGTAAGGTTCATAGGTAAGTTGCATTCTATTGCTTGAAATTCTATCACGGGAAGATGTTCACAGTTCTTGAGTAACTTTCCTTGTTAGCCGCTAAAGCTTCTAGGACCTGTTGTCGTTCCATCAAGATATTCGAAAAGGTGCCTCAAACTTAACTCATTAGCATTGTTATGAAAATAACATACGATTTTCACTCTAAGTAAGAACCTGTCAAATCTGTGATTTATCTTGTCTATTGTTTATGCTCTGGCAACTTAGAACTTTAACAGGAAGTGAGAAGAAATTCAAGATGGTGGCACTTCCCGGGCGGGCACAGGAGAGACAGGCTGTCCGGTCGGGGGGTCAATTATTATTTCTGGAGGTCTGAGGCTCTAATCGAAAGTTATTTCATGGATTTGCGATTAATACCGAAATGTTCAGTTTGTGCTTCGAGATTAGAAGTCTAGTCATATTTCCCGCGAGTGGAATTCGCCCCGGGTGGCGTGAATAATGAAAACGTTTTTACCATGCGTGGCCATGGTGGTAATCCGAGTTTATTCAAGCGATCGGTGATTATTTCTGCCGATAATCTGTTTTCGCCGTGTGCATTTTGATTCAGAGCATTATTAAGTTCCACCTTGCCTTCGTGGAAGGGCAACTTACGGATTAACCGTCTACTCAGGGCTGGACCACACTGGGCCGTAGGCCAGCCACATTCTGATGCCGTCTACTCCTCTTGGCTGGACCACACTGGGCCGTAGGCCAGCCACATTCTGATGCCGTCTACTCCTCTTGGCTGGACCACACTGGGCCGTAGGCCAGCCACATTCTGATGCCGTCTACTCCTCTTGGCTGGACCACACTGGGCCGTAGGCCAGCCACATTCTGATGCCGTCTACTCCTCTTGGCTGGACCACACTGGGCCGTAGGCCAGCCACATTCTGATGCCGTCTACTCCTACTGGCTGGACCACACTGGGCCGTCGGCCAGCCACATCCTGATGCTGCCGTCCTCTAGCTACATGGCTGATTCATCTACTCCGCCATTCGCGGCACTCAGTGTTCGTTCCTCATAACTAAATACGTTCTTATTATTTTAGACAGGGTAGATAGATTCTACGTTCTGGTCGATGGGGGTAAGTTTTCACCTTTTTTGTATTTCTCTGTGAAATTTATCAAATATAATTTGTTACGGCCAGTCCAAAGTTTATCCAGATTACTTTCATTCTACAACCTTGCAACTTCCTTTCAAACATCATGTAGATGGGATATATTTTTCCCCGCCCTGAATGGAGAATTATGCTCTACCGTCGGTAGGTCGGTTTGGCGAGCTCTTTTCCAGTTCAACCACTGGAAGGGACTCTGGCGCGTTGGCCTTCAAAGACCAACAAAGTCAAACTTGGCCACCCACTATTCATTCATATTAACAGTCAATAATGTACTTAGAAAAACCACACACAATAACAGCCTATTAACGCATCTATGGGCTAAGTAAGTATCGTAACATTGTGTCAAATTCTTATTCATAACATGGCGCATCAACGTGGTTGGTTCGTATTTGTTCTTATTATTTGATTTTGAGTCGAAGTTGCAAGCATTTTAGTAATCATGTGTATTTGTTTTGTTTCGACGTGTCTCACATAAAACATAACCTATAAATGTTATTAGGTACATAAATGTCAGTCAACAGTGCGAACTTATTAAAGTGCCATCAGTGCAACCAACATAAATAACGATTTGTACGCATTATTATAATTTATTTTTATTTTACGGGCAATATTATTTTATTTTACGGGCAACACAATACTATGTGTCAACTTGACAGCTAGGAATGTCAAGCGTAAACAAACATCGCGATTTTGACAACAACTGTCAAAATAATAATACACTTTGAAAGTTTCGATAATTATGTTATGCAACCAATACTATACAGTGCTTATAAGTGCATTTAATTATATATTTGCCTCGCGGGAGTACAATATATTCATAGCTATCGTCATTAGCTAATTTATAATCATTTTGTATTCAATACTTGCGGTTTTATAATTAAACTTTTCAAGATGTCGACCTTAATAGATAACATCAATGGTAAAACGAAGGAGGAATTGTCTTCGGACCTTTTATCCAGAAATATTACACCGGACAGTACATTAGAGGAAATGCGAACTCAGGCCAGAAGGCATAACAAAAATATTAAGATTTCAAGAGTTTTAGAGCATCACGAGGGGAATGTTAACCCAGACAATGACAACGAATTTGGGACAAATTACATAAAATATACTAAAGTAATATATAACGAATCACATCCTTCCTCTTCTTCATCCTTAAGTACTATTAATGATTGGAAGATTAAATTTGATGGAAATAGTTGCGTAAGGGACTTTATAATTCAAATAGAAGAAAAATGTAGAACTAGGAACGTCAGTCATGTTGACTTAATAAGATGTTTTCCTGATATTTTAGAGGGTTTGGCCTTATTATGGTTTAGGTCCATCTATACTCCCGAATTAACTTGGATTGAATTATCTACATTACTTATAAAACAATTCGAAACAAATATTAAACAAATAGAATTAAAGTCACAACTTTTCTCTATGAAACAACCTGCCGGTATGTCTGCTTTCGAATTTACGTTGAGAATGCAGAAGCACAACAACATGCTTGATGCCAAATTACCTACCTCTGAACTATTACAATTATGTATGACGGCATTATTACCTACTTATATCAACCTTCTTGCGTCTCGGGACTTCAATTCTTTTTCAGAATTAACCGAAGCTACAAATAAGTTGGAGTCTTATTCAACGTCTAATTTAAGGGAAAATAAATCTTCTTCTTCTTTTTACAATACTCAACTTAAAGATAATACAAAAAATTATTATACCAATTCACGGGGTAATAATAATTTCAATTTTAATCATAACCCTTCTTATCGTGGTACCCACACTAATCGTTCAACGGATTATAATTATAAACAAAATAATAATAATAAACAACATAATGCCAATAATAAAAACAATAATAATTCTCGGGTTTTTTATAACCATCATTCGAAAAAACCAACTTCCAATGACAATAGAGAAAAGGAGATGTGTCATACTGAATCAAATTCCTCAGGGAACAATATTTATTGTTCTTTTTGTAAATTAAGGGGGCATCTACTATCGGAATGTAGGAAGAAGAGTCACAACAACTCTAAACCTAGGGTTGCTTCTTTAAAATATAGAGAATCAAAAAACTAAATGTGAGTCGCTCTGTTCACGCGCCTTCCTTTGCGCAGAGGAAATGCGAGTGGCAGAGTTGGCTCCGTTTGGTTAGACAGTTTCTTTCGGGCTCGAGTTCTGAGGTGGAGGTACCGCCGCCGAAGGATTCCGAGCTTGAAAGGGATAATCGACCTTTTGCGGATATCTTCATTGGAAATAATTTTTATAAAGCACTACTTGACAGTGGTTCTTCAATCTCCTGTTTAGGAGGAGATATTCATTTAGTTTTCTTAAAATTAGGTTATGAATTAGTTAATATCGATTTCAATGTTTCTACAGCTGATGGAACAAATCAGCGTGTTTTAGGTACAATGACATTGCCAGTTACGTACAAGTCTATAACACATAATGTACTTTTCTACGTCGTCCCTTCTTTATCTCCTAATTTTATTTTAGGAGTAAATTTTTGGAAAGTGTTTCAAGTCGCGCCGGAACTCTTTCCGAAAGAACCCAATCCTCAACGAACGGGTCATATCAATGAGTTGAGAGCTATTCAGCCAGCCTCTTCCTTATCCAAGGAGGAAAATAAAACTCTTACCAAAATTATTAAGAAATTTGAATCCATTTCTTTTGAAAAGAAAGGTTTAGGGTTAACACACTTAGTCAAACATAAAATTATTACTACGGGTCCTCCGGTTAAACAACGATATTACCCTCTTTCTCCTGCTAGACAGAAACAATTAGATAATGAAGTAGATGAAATGCTCAAATTAGGAGTCATCCGTCCTTCACGCTCACCTTGGTCTAGCCCAGTATTAATAGTCACAAAGAAAGATGGAACGGGTCGTTTTTGCCTTGATTCCAGAAGGATCAATAATCTTACAATTAGGGACAGTTATCCATTACCGTATATCTCTCGCATACTGGACAAGCTTGGTGGAGCCAGATATATCAGCTCAATAGATTTGTCAAAGGCTTTTTGGCAGATCGCCCTAGACAAAGATTCGTGTGAAAAGACAGCTTTTGTCGTGCCCGGTCGCGGTTTGTTCGAATTCACTCGGATGCCTTTCGGGTTAAAAAACGCTCCGAGTGAACTCCAAAGACTAGCAGACGCTCTGTTTGGACCAGAGTTCGATGAGAACGCATTTTGTTATTTGGATGACCTAATCTTAGTGTCTGAAGATTTAGAATCTCATTTTAAACTGTTAATTAAAGTTTTTGAACGGTTAAGAGATGCGGGTCTCACGATTAATTTAAAAAAATGTGAATTCTGTAAGTCAGAACTTAAATACTTGGGATATATGGTGGATTCCAAAGGTCTTCGCACCGACCCAATTAAGATAGAAAGTATAAAAAATTTTCCAATTCCTAAAAATGCTAAAGGAATAAGAGCTTTTCTCGGGCTATGTGGTTATTTTAGACGTTTCATAAAAGGATTCTCTAGTATAGCTGCTCCCCTGTCAAAACTTACTGGATCAAAAAAAGGAATAAGTTTATTTAAATGGTCGAAAGAAGCTGAAACAGCGTTTAATAAATTAAAGGAAGCACTTACGACTGCTCCTGTCCTTAGTTGTCCAGACTTTACTAAGCCTTTTGCTATTCATTGTGACGCAAGCTCTGTGGGTATAGGTGGCGTCCTTATACAATCAATTGAAGGGATAGAACACCCTATCGCTTATTATTCTAGGTGCCTTAATACACATGAACGTAATTACGGTATCACAGAGCGTGAACTGTTAGCAGTATTAGACTCGGTCACACATTTTAGACCATATATAGAAGGGGCACATTTTTCTGTTATCACTGACCACTCTAGTTTAAAATGGTTAGGATCTTTATCGAACCCTAGTGGACGTCTTGCACGTTGGAGTTCTCGCTTATCTCAATTCTCCTTCGATGTTATACATCGTAAAGGCACACAACACATCGTCCCGGACGTACTTTCGAGAATGGACCAAGCTACAATAGCAGTCATTGAATCTAATTTGTCCACCGATAAGTGGTATACAGATATCTGGAGAGGCTGCAAAGAATGTCCTCAGCGTTTTCAAAACTTTCAGATACGTGAAAATGAATTGTTTCGTCACACAAAAACCCGTTTACCTCTGTGTGAAGATACTTCTTGGAAAAAAGTAGTCCCTCTGGAAAACAGAAGGGAAATTTTGTCAGACTCACATGAATCCTCTCGTGCTTGTCACCCAGGAGTCTTTAAGACTTATAAAAAATTACAACTCCGTTATTTCTGGCCAAATATGTACAAAGAGGTGAAACAATTCGTAAATCAATGTGCCGTCTGTAAAGCACACAAAATTAGTACAGCCCCGCCTAATGGAATTTCTTCAAATTATAAAAAAGTTACGAGACCTATGCAGATGTTATCAGTGGATCTAGTAGGCCCTCTGCCTAGAAGTTATTCAGGTTTTACAGTTATATTATCATGCGTGGATGTTTTCTCTAAATATACCTGGTTATTCCCGCTACGCCAAGGAACCGCGAGAAGTATTATTAAAAATTTAGAGGAAAATATTTTCCTTGTACACGGAGTACCGCGTACCATTGTATGTGATAATGGGAGACAGTTCATTTCTAAAGAATTTAAAGAACTATTACAAAGTTACAATATAAGCCCTCCATTTTACAATTCACTGTACACACCTCAGAACAATGTTGTTGAAAGGTATAATCAAACCTTAGGCACGGCACTATCAATATTAGTGGAATCAGATCATCGTAATTGGTCCAAATTTCTCCCACAAATTCAATCGGCAATGAATAATACCGTAAATTGTACTACAGGATTTACTCCTTTCTTTGTTATGCACGGTAGAGAACAAATATTAGATGGGGATCTCCACCGTAATCCATTAGCAGATGAAGTATCCAGTCCGCAAGATTCCTCTCATCTCAAAATTTACACTGACAGATTAAATGGACTGTCCACAATTTATGAACAAGTCTCAAACGCTCTTTTTGCAGCATTTAAAAAAGGCGCTAATCACTACAATTTACGGAGAAGAAACGTTACCTTTCAGGTCGGAGACGTAGTCTGGAGAAGAAACTTTGTATTATCCAATGCTTTGAACTATTTTTCACAAAAATTGGCACCTCGTTTTGTTCAAAATATTGTTGTTAAAAAAAAATCAGACCTAGTCTATACACTGGCTGATTTAAATGGTAAGGAAACTGGTGACTTTCATGTCAAAGATATAGTAAAATCAGATAACATACCAGTTTAGTCTTCTACCATAAAGTATCGTGTGGAGACTGGCCATCTTTACAGGTGCTATCTTTAAATAAATCTTCTGAATACTGCTCATTTCAGTTCGGCCTGATCATCCGGATTGCTATGACCAGTATTTGTTAATAAATATACATATTTTTAAGTTTGTCCTTTACGGAAAATTAATTTTACTCCAGTTGATTACTCGAGTATAATTTCTCATTAGAATAATAAGTTAAAATTTTGTAGATTATAAAATATACATATTTTTAAGTTTGTCCTTCACGGAAAATTAATTTTACTCTAGTTGATTACTCGAGTATAATTTCTCATTAAAATAATAAGTTAAAATTTGGTAGATTATAAAATATATATACAAATGTGAGATGCTTCGAAACACAAATACATACATATTTCTGGTCACGATCAGTTCAACTTAGCTCATATTTATTTTTAAGTTTATTTTTATGTCAACTTGGATTATACGACGATATGAACCCGCATATCCTCTTGTATTCTAAGCTTAATATCATATGAACTGTGTTCATATACCTTTATATTGTATTACTTTAAGTAAAAACATATGGAATTATTCGCCCAGTATTTCAAGATGTTCCGAGTTTAAATATATTGTGCTTACATAGGTCTCATTGCCCATTTGTCTATGTAAGTATCTTTACTATTACAAAAAAAATTCTTGTTAAGTTTCTATAAACAAGTTACTACTGAACTAATATTAATAAATTTATATAATATTAAAACTTCATCATTTGAAAAATGTAAATCAATCCTAAAAATAAATTAGTGATTGATTGGTTCCGGTGAGAACCTCGGTAATTAGTTACACTAATACTACAATTTACAAATTGAACCCTCGGGGACAAAAGACGAATACTTAATTGATTGGCACCATTTTTAACGATGGTTGTAGACTATTTATAGCACCATTTATTTACGATGGTCGCTAACAATTCTATTGGCACCATTTTTAACGATGGTTGTTTACTAAATAATGTGGCATCATTTTTGCGATGATTGTAAGAGTATTCATAACACCATTCATTTACAATGGTTGGTTATATCCTGTATTTCATATACCAATGGTAAAATAAACTTATATGTTGTTTTCTATTGTATAACTGTCAGAAAAACTAAACCCACGAGACCAGTTTAGGGAGTTAGATAGGAATACTCTTCTATAGAGGAACTCTTCTTTTCCAAAATGGATTTAGAATCAGTGATAAAGTGCAGATGGTACACCATCTACGAGTGTAGCCTACTTTGGCTTATTTAAAAAAGTGAATCTGAACAGTGATGCTTTGTGCATATTTAATGTTTTGATGTATATTGATGTCATGCTTTAGTGATAATATTTGTATACTAATTTTAAGTTCTATTCTGTTATAGATGCTACGTCTACGGTAGTCCCAGACGAGAGTCAGAATACATCACCCAGCGTCGTACATGCTGCGGGTGATTACGGGCCCCGTCCACGTATCTTCTTACTGCTAATTGTGTACAATTTAAGGTCTTTATTTCTAAGTTCTGATTTTGTTATATCTAATACTCTGAACTTCAATTGGATGCGCCGCAGACTCATCCATCATGTCTTACGCATGATGGGCGCGACTGATTTTGTGGCACACCCTTTTGCAAGCATACTATTACTTTTAGTACATTTCTGCTATATAACTCGTTTTTTTATGTTATTATATCATGTATGTTTTAGGAACCCATCAGACCAAGTTAGGGTATCTCTTAGCTCAGGCTTTTATTTTGTTCTCCTTGTGTTTGAGGGCAAACACGTTGGGGGCGACCGGGGTAATGTTATGAAAATAACATACGATTTTCACTCTAAGTAAGAACCTGTCAAATCTGTGATTTATCTTGTCTATTGTTTATGCTCTGGCAACTTAGAACTTTAACAGGAAGTGAGAAGAAATTCAAGATGGTGGCACTTCCCGGGCGGGCACAGGAGAGACAGGCTGTCCGGTCGGGGGGTCAATTATTATTTCTGGAGGTCTGAGGCTCTAATCGAAAGTTATTTCATGGATTTGCGATTAATACCGAAATGTTCAGTTTGTGCTTCGAGATTAGAAGTCTAGTCATATTTCCCGCGAGTGGAATTCGCCCCGGGTGGCGTGAATAATGAAAACGTTTTTACCATGCGTGGCCATGGTGGTAATCCGAGTTTATTCAAGCGATCGGTGATTATTTCTGCCGATAATCTGTTTTCGCCGTGTGCATTTTGATTCAGAGCATTATTAAGTTCCACCTTGCCTTCGTGGAAGGGCAACTTACGGATTAACCGTCTACTCAGGGCTGGACCACACTGGGCCGTAGGCCAGCCACATTCTGATGCCGTCTACTCCTCTTGGCTGGACCACACTGGGCCGTAGGCCAGCCACATTCTGATGCCGTCTACTCCTCTTGGCTGGACCACACTGGGCCGTAGGCCAGCCACATTCTGATGCCGTCTACTCCTCTTGGCTGGACCACACTGGGCCGTAGGCCAGCCACATTCTGATGCCGTCTACTCCTCTTGGCTGGACCACACTGGGCCGTAGGCCAGCCACATTCTGATGCCGTCTACTCCTACTGGCTGGACCACACTGGGCCGTCGGCCAGCCACATCCTGATGCTGCCGTCCTCTAGCTACATGGCTGATTCATCTACTCCGCCATTCGCGGCACTCAGTGTTCGTTCCTCATAACTAAATACGTTCTTATTATTTTAGACAGGGTAGATAGATTCTACGTTCTGGTCGATGGGGGTAAGTTTTCACCTTTTTTGTATTTCTCTGTGAAATTTATCAAATATAATTTGTTACGGCCAGTCCAAAGTTTATCCAGATTACTTTCATTCTACAACCTTGCAACTTCCTTTCAAACATCATGTAGATGGGATATATTTTTCCCCGCCCTGAATGGAGAATTATGCTCTACCGTCGGTAGGTCGGTTTGGCGAGCTCTTTTCCAGTTCAACCACTGGAAGGGACTCTGGCGCGTTGGCCTTCAAAGACCAACAAAGTCAAACTTGGCCACCCACTATTCATTCATATTAACAGTCAATAATGTACTTAGAAAAACCACACACAATAACAGCCTATTAACGCATCTATGGGCTAAGTAAGTATCGTAACATTGTGTCAAATTCTTATTCATAACAGCATGTAACTGACAGACCAACCACTGAAGTGGACGATGGAGTTTTCCTTCAACAAGTCGAATAATGCCAGACTTAGTTCCATTATTAACTGCTGTTCCGTCACATCCGATAGCCACGATGCACGCTAAATCAATGGATTTTGCCACAAAATATGCAAACAATTTGTGAGCTATTGTTTTAGCATCACCGAACTTAACGCCCATGTGGCCAATGTATTGTGAGCTAGGTTCTTTCAAAGACTGATATGTTCTTCTATCACAACTTTTCTGCGTCCATCCTCCATGATTAATGTTTTATCTTTTGGCCGCCAAACGATATGCAAATGCACAAATCAAAATGGGGCTGGTTGATGGCAGTCAGAGTGGTCCTAGTTTTGGCACGAGCACTTCGAATCTTATTACGATCGATCACGTTTGTTAGATTATCTGTTCACTAATCACTAATCCAATATTTTGCAATGTAGCGCAGACGATGGCAGCACCTGCCTGATCAGAAATACTGTATCGATCCAATGTTCTGGATACAACAGATAGTCCACTGTCTGTTGGATTTATAACATAAGAAGAAGGAGTAGATGAAGCAAAGTAATGTTGGTCAGTTGGAAGATCAACGTTAGTAAAATTTGAAACTGTACTGCGAGATATGGACGGTTGATCTAAAGATGCGCGGTGCGCGAGCGAGGCGCGAGAAAGTGGACTCGGCAATTTGTCAAATTTTCGCGGAAAAATAAATATTATCACATTTTTTTAATATTATTAAATAGGGCGCGGCAATTTTTATTCATTATGAAATGTAAAAGTAAAAATTAAAGTATTAATGTTGACACAAAACTGTTTTATAAAGGGACAATTTTTTACCAGATTTTAAATAATTCAACTGCTTTGGGGCAGTACTTGCTATCAAAATTTTAAATTGATATTTTGTATGCTTAATTGTATGTACCTAGAGCATCTATTCCGCACCCCGCGAAAACTAATTTATAAAAAAAAAAAATTCCATACAATGGCGATCCACCCTAATGCACACAGATACGCCTTGTATATTGGACAGACCTGCGATTGAATTATTGTCCTAGCAAGTATCTAAAATAGTGGGAATCTTAACTATATAAGTGTTAAAGCCCCGTAGTAAATGTTAAAAGATGGTTTGAAAGGGAGATTTGTAAATATATTAGAGGGAGCGCATTTAAAATATTTAATAAAACACGACCCGTTTGAGATAGAACAAAAATCTTTTGACAAATGCTTTAGTTGCATTTAAAGATACACTGTGAATTTTTTCATGCCTATAACATATTAAATAAGAGAAAAGAACGTGTTTTAAATAATTTTCGGAGCTTAATTTGCGATTGTTTTTCTATCAAGAGAATTTCATATAATTAACGTTTCTGCATAACAGATGTATAGATATTATCTTAAAAAATAACATATATTTTTTGGAACTTAAAAACTTAACCAGTTAACGAGAAACTTGTTCTGAATCGCTGTAAATTAGGTATGTGAGGACTTAATCAATATTACGTACAGAGCTAGAATTAGTACTGGCTATTTTAATTGCTTGAAGATTAGTTTCAATTGCTCAGTTGTCAGAGTATAATCTATCCGCGTTGATGTTTTTATCTGTTTATAGTTAGAAATGATACTAAAATATATTATCTTTTAAAGTTGTTAGAAGCTGATAATTCAATGAGTTCTTGATAAGGCTATCTCACAGTTTTATTTAACGTGATATTTTAACAATATTGTTGGAGAATCATTTTTTGGTGGACTGTAATCAATATTTTAAACTTTATACGTAGTAATTTAAAATCATGTGTTTTTGGTTTGAAAATTTGGTCGCCTAGAAATGTTTCAGATGCTTTAATTAAATACTGCGAGTAGAATACATCTTGGCCTTTAAAATAATCGAGTATTTTTTAGATAAGTCTTTTTATAAGCCCAGAAAAAAATAATGTATAAGGCCTATGAAAACTGCTTTAAAGTTCAAATCTCCTACTTACGAACCCATTTTCGGTTATGATTTTATTGTATAATGTGGCAAATTAAGTTATTTATGAAATGATCGAAAAACATTTAAATATTTATGCCTTAACATCCACAAAATAAAATAAAAGGCACTTTTTAGCCATGTTTTTTTCTTGCATAAATCAAAACAGGTGGATGGAATTTAAGCCTTATCGCCATCTACGTAAGGTGTGTTATTGATAGCGGCTCAATTCAAAATATTACACGACGTAGTGCATCGCCTTAAGTAAAATTTACTTGTTTTTTAAAGAGATATACTATTTGAGATTAGTTAAATCTATGCTTGCGGTAAGTATTTCAGACCGGCTCACATATCTGGGCTCCGCAGAAGTCCGAGTAAATCTGGCTTCCAAGAAACTAGGCGTCCTGTATCCTGCTCACCCTGTATAAATCTCAAGTACGTCCAACTATTCAATTTGGGGGTCACCTTTGGGCTGGAGCCCCAAAATACTTGATTCTGTCCAAAGAATAGCGGTCCATCTGACTGACAATCCATTTTTAACCGATCGATTGCAATATCTAATGCACAGACGCAATGTGGGCATGCTAAGACTGTTCTACAGGTATTTTAATGGAGCTTGCTCTAAACGCGTTCACAGTTGATGTTGACTTCACGAGAAGGGTCCGTTTTTTCGACTCGATTTCGTATAAGACTGCGCGCATATGTAACAAGTTACTGGCATCTATTTTTCCTCCTTCATATAATCCGGGCCTCTTCAAGACCTTACCGTAACCCGTCTAACAAGGCTGCCCAACAGGGGGGCGAGTTAACGCCCCTACCTGTACGCTAAACAGACAGGGGCGGTCTTGTTTAGTGCTCGATAATGAAATATCACAACAAACACAATAAAATTCTGTTCAAATAACAAATTATTTCATATAAGGAAAATCCGTAAATGTTATCTTTAAATACGATAAGATAAGAAAATTAAATCATAAAGATTGTAAATCCTTCACTTTTCTCTGTCCAAACAAACATCATAAAATGTTTCACAAATCACGAGGTATTATTATCAATGACATCTTTACTTTAAGGCGAAGCTTAAAGCTAAATCACTATTTTGATTAAACTTTATAACGAATTGGTGTACATTATGAATACCAAAAAATATGCTTAAATTAGATAAATTGAAGGTTTTCCTATCGTTTCGCTTGAGTAGAATACAAATAAAATAATAAATTACTCAATAAAAAATAAAAATGTAAACTACTAAAAAAATTTTTTTTAATAGAAATGTATGAACGCGTAAAGGAAAGAACTTTAAAAAAATACTGTATTATAGCTAAGATTATCTGTGACAGTTTTACTTGATTAACTTTTTTGCTTTCTTATAAAATTATTTACAAAATAAATAAAAAAAACAGTTTTTTGCTTGAAATCGAACGTTTCTAGACTCCATTTGTCAAGCGATTTTAATGCATATTACCTACAATATAAGGTATACCAAGAATATACACATTTTTGGCCTGTAGCTTCCTCTTAAGTCAAGATATGAGGATGCGTCTATATTGTATAAAAGTATTTTTATCTTTTTTTCTATAATGCGGAAATACGTAATTTTTTTGACGTTAAAAAGAGAAATAGTAATTCTTTTTAGTTTGCCTAAAATATTTATACTGGTATCCATTAAAAAAATACTAAAAATAGCCAAAATTATTAATTCATCATATTTCGCGCCGCTATGGTAACAATCGTTATAACTTTAAAAATTAATACAATTTTTTTATTATATGAACGAGATAAAAGTGAAGGTACAGTTTTCTTACAAATTCTCCAAACAAAAATAACGTGTTTTTTTAAATATCGAATTCTCTCAATTTTTCTACGATTGATTGAAGTAAAAATGTGTTTGGCGTTTTTGACAACATTTTTCACGTTTGATATTAAAATTTAATTATTTAGAAACAGTAATATTCATTTTTAATGAATACATCGGACAGATAATTTTATCTAGTTTCTAAAACAGTTTTTGTTTTTACGGAAAATTAAGAAATGAGATGTATATAGCGAATTTTAAATACACAGAAAACATTGCAAACTGTACATTAGTGATGACCAGAGAAAACTTATAAAGCAGTATTTAGAAGAAAAACATAACATTAGATTTAATGGTTTTAATTACTATAGGGAGGTTATTAAATATTTTTAAAGAGAATCTAGCTGACGGGTACCCGGCGTTGCTAGGAGTTACCCTTAAGAGATAGACATATACCATCAAGTACTTTTCTGTAGACCTTTTTAAGATGTACAATTCCGTAGTACATTATTTTTATGTATCTCATAAGGTTTAGCCAGCGTTAGCAATGTAATGTAAGGGCACGAAAATATTTATTTTGCGACTTGATTACAAAACATCGACTTTTCTCTGCTTTCTATAAATATAATATGCATGTATTATATACATAAACCTTCCGGAAGAAATTCTCTAATTGATAGTGAAAACTCTATCAAAATCCGTTGGGTAGTTTAGAAGAACTAAGCGCACAAACATGCAGACGCAAAAAGCGACTTTATTTTATACTGTTTAGAGATATTGTAAATTTCTTTGTCATATAAATAATATATAGAATTCTAGCAACAAGTTCAATAGTCAGTATTGCCCTGTTTGGTAACCAGATCTGAATAGCAAGGTACTCCCCCACCTTTCTCTTCCACGTCTCCTTCCTCTCTCCACTACCTTCAGCATCACAATATCAAATTGAGGATGCCAAAATCACACAGGCTTCAGACGGTTTTTAGAGCAGTCGGGACTCTTGTGTGGTGTTCACAAACAAAAAATAATAATAAATAAGTGTTTTATTACTATTTGAATATCAGACAATGTGAACTATCTACAAATCAGTTCCAATTTTTAAAATGGCAACTATATAATTTAAAATGTTAAAAATATTATATTATAGGTAGGTATACTTTATCGCTTGTGAAAATGACACTGAAATTGAGTTCAATGAACCAAATTTCAGGCAGGGTAGCACAGACAAAAGAGATTAGTATGTTTAATGATGTTACATGAGAAAGCAGAACACTACTTAAAAGTGACTTAAAAAACTAACCTAACCTAACATATTATTTTCCGTTTTGTGTTATAGCGGTTACTATAAAAATGATTTTGCAATAATTATTGTTATTAAGTTAATTTTAAGTGTACACAGTAGGTGTTGAAACATCGATATTTGTGTTAGGAGACAAGGAGCTTATCACTACAGTACAAAGGCCATAAATTAACTTTGTTTTGATAGACTATCGTCTAAATTTTGAATAAAAATCGCCTTTGTAAATCAAATTCGAAGAACGCGCGAATGCGAACAATTCAAAAGATTCAATATAAATAACAAAAAATGTACAAACCAATTGTTATAACAATTCACTAGTCACGCTGGCTGATGTCACCACAACGCGTTTGTTATCGACAATTGTAATCGACACTTCAACAAACTGCCGATAAACATCTAACGGCATTAAACTGAGCCCACTGATATAATCATCCGCACTTGAATTAATCAATTTTTTGTTCGAGTTTATTTGTTTGGGCGACGTTTGCATCGTACTCTCGTCGGCGTGAGTTGAAACTGAGCGGCGATGGTGACACTGAACTGGGCTGAGATATATTATAACAGAGGTAAGCTAGACGGTTTCGCTGGATTGATGCCAACCGATTTGACAGAACTGTCAGTGCGCTGTCAGGTCTGGTTCGCGGATCGCACTGACGTTTAAAGCCATAGATAATGCGGCAAATAGATGGAGAATTGCTCTTTTGGTGTTGCAAGATTTTAATTTACATGTTGTTGGGTAGGTACTTCAACTAGTGTCCAAAATTATAATAATAATAATATTTAAATGATTTGTATCGTCGTTTTTGTGCAAAATTACTTCAAGGGCGCTGTACAAATATGTAATACACTTCTACAATGATATATATATTATTGCTAACTATATATGGAGTTAATATACACTACCATACTTCCTTCCACATATTTTTATGTTTAACTTGCTTCCAACCGTCTGGAGTCAGTGAGAATATGGCATCTCCTATTGGGGCATTCAGATCTATATTCAGATCTGGTCACCAAACACGACTAAAGCCACATCAAGCAACGTTTCATTCCTGGATGGTGTTCTTATACCAGGGCAATACTCAGAGTATCTTGCGCTCTGGAACGTACCACAAATATTCTAAATTTAAAAAATACAAATTAATCAAATTAAATCTACTTGCTCCGGATTGCTATTCAAGATCTGTGCGATAAACATGGCGTCGTTGCAATAAAGTTACAAGAGCACATTGGTGACTTTCCTTTGCTTTCAACGTCGTATATAGAGAGAAGGGGGGGATTAGGGAGTTCAAACCCCACTCATGTCCTCAGAATTGCGTAAGAAAAAAGAAAAGGATACTGGTGGATTTCATTCCTGGAAAATATGACAGTTTAATTTGCACCATCTTTTTAATCAATTTGATGTAAATAATAAGTTCTGGTCGTCTTTGTATATATTCAACTCTGTTACAGGGACGTGTGAAATCCATTTACCTGGGTATATTTAAACAGAAGGATTTATTTGGATGATGTTGTTTGACGAGAGATTATGGCACTGCTAGTCAAGTTTATTGGTCGATTTTCTAGTACCATGATTTACGACTTTTTAAAAATTATTCTTGCAAGTCACTGTTTGAATTGCAATGTGTGATTATGGTTTCAAATTTGTACTCTCTTGAAAGCTGGCTGCGAAGTATTGTTCTTTTCATGGTGCAAGTGATAATTTATGGAGCTGATTATTTACCGCTGCTGATCTGGAGAATAACCTTGTGGAAAGGATTTTGATCATTCTCAAGGACGGATGATATCATCAGTAAGTCCTCCATTTTCTTTAATGTATTTTAGTGATTTGGGCAATTTCCCCTCACCTTGATGGCAACTCCTGAGACGGCAGCTTCCTGGGCGTAAGAGGAACCGCCCGCCAAGGAACCTCCTGCCCTCCCCCTTGGATGGGTCTCCAAGGCTCTTCCGCCCAGGAAGCTGCCCTCGCAGGAGTTACCATCTCACCGCCGCCGAGGAACTTCCTGCCCTCCCCCTTGGAGCGGTCGCCGAGGCTCTTCCCGTAACCCCGCGAACTTCCGCCCAGGAAGCTAGAGTGGTCGCCAGACTTCCACCCAGGAAGCTGCCCTCTCAGGACTCGCTGCTGGCCGACTCCGCCCTTCAGAGCCTTGGCCCAGGCTGAACTAATTCCGCCCTTCGGAACCAGCCCAAGTTGCCGCTTGTGTTATCAGTGATAAGTGCGAACGTGAAGAATCCAGAATCATCGTAAAGGGAAGTGCCTGAACAATTTATGCATATTTATTTCGTAACGCGACCCAACTTTTAAAGACATTGAATGTACAATCATTTAGGATTAAGAAAAAGGACAATTAATATTAAGAATTACAATTTAAAACTAGTATTAAGCCTAGATTAAAACTAACCATTAACTTGTTTAATAGTGTTTGTCACTAAGTAACTTATATTTTTTACTCTTTCCTCCTTTTCTTTTACATGCATAGTGTTAATATTAAACTCCCTTAACCCTTTGCACTCCTAATTTTTTTTTTAATTACCTACTACCAACTCCTTAATTAATTTACAAAAAAGGGATAAAAAGTGGGCTCAATAAAAAGTTAAACAAAAATTTTTAAAATATGTAATTTTTATTACTCTTTTTTTACATAGAGTACAAAAAACATAGAAATATATAAAATTAACAACTTAATATGCCCTTATTCACTACTAACGAAATATTTGCTACTAAAAACAGTAAAAACAAATGTAAATACACAAACAGAACAAAATATTATGTGATAACAAGTGAATAGGTATAAGAATCCTTTGTTATGTGTTGGGAGAAATCCCTCAGCGCTTCCTATTGTTACGCAGGTAGACAGGCAAGTACCTACCTACTTACATGCGTCGCAACCAAATAACTGCGCAGTGCATTTACAAGGTTAAAAATAATACGATTTTAAAAATTATCTAAAAGGCGAAACTTGACGAGATATATGTATTTTACGTATTCGGAATATTCAGAATGAGATATAAAGTGTTTAAAAGAAAAAAAAATACATTTGATAATTTAAATTATTTTTCGAAATTGCGTTACTATAATGTCGAGTATGACTCGACATAGGAGTTGGTGTAAGAAATATAATGTCGAGCCACACTCGACAAAGGAGTGGTATGAGTTAAGTATAGTAATAACAAAGGCTTCTTACCATGTGTTACGTAAATACTTCCCGTCACAAGCATTTTTTTTAGTCGTCATTCCAAAATGAATAATTTCCCATCTTTTAATTTATCTATGCTCTCAACTGTCACCTACTGTCTGTCAAAATTATCAAAATAAAACAGTGCCGCGCAATGTAATCATTTACTATTCGACTTTGTTGCACTGTTAAAAATATTATTCCACGTGTATGTACCAATAATAGTTCAGATATGGAGAACGAAAGCGAAGATTTAGAAGAAGGAAAGGTGGAGTTAGAACATCACAAACAACAGAATCTGTGTACAACTCGCGCGGCTTATAGGCAGGGCAGGAAATTAACTGCTGTGAAGGTTAATTGTTTGTTTTTTAGGTAAATTTTGGATAGGGCCTGACACGCTTATTACGAATAATTTTTAGAAAAAAACTTTATATTCGCCTTAATTACTATAAAAGAAAACTTTGGTAATTTTTGGATAGGGCCTGACACGCTTATTACGAATATTTTTTAGAAAAAAACTTTATATTCGCCTTAATTACTATAAAAGAAAACTTTTTGCATTTCGGGCGGCGGAAAATTATGAATTTAAATTTTCAATTGCGTTAACCAAAATTCACTTCGCGAATCGATGCGGCGGCAATCAGCTGCCATTAGGTACGTCACTGTTATGTTGGTATCCCTGATACATTGATTTGTATCACAAACCATGTTACACAAACCTAGCGTAGCCGGTAAACTAGTTGAAAACTGGGATGTTTTTCTTGCCTTGACGCGAGCAGGCGTTATTAAGGGGCACTTTCCTTTGTATCACAAACCATATTACACAAACCTCGGCATCCCACGAAGATAGCAACGGTCGTATTTAGCTCTTGTTAATGCATCAGTGATACCAACATAACAGTGCGTTCCTAATGGCGTCGCGTTGTCGCCACATCGATTCGCGAAGTGAATTTTGGTTTTATGCAATTGAAAATCAAAATGCATAATTTTCCGCCGCCCGAAATGCAAAAAGTTTTCTTTTATAGTAATTAAGGCGAATATAAAGTTTTTTTCTAAAAATTATTCGTAATAAGCGTGTCAGGCCCTATCCAAAATTTACCAAAACTTTTTGCATTTCGGGCGGCGGAAAATTATGCATTTTGATTTTCAATTGCGTAAAACCAAAATTCACTTCGCGAATCGATGTGGCGACATTAGGAACGCACTGTTATGTTGGTATCACTGATGCATTAACAAGAGCTAAATACGACCGTTGCTATCTTCGTGGGATACCGAGGTTTGTGTAACATGGTTTGTGATACAAAGGAAAGTGCCCCTTAATAACGCCTGCTCGCGTCAAGGCAAGAAAAACATCCCAGTTTTCAAGTGGTTTACCGGCTACGCTAGGTTTGTGTAACATGGTTTGTGATACAAATCTATTTGTCTTCCACGAAGTTAGCCATAGTCGTATCTACGCAATGTATCAGGGATACCAACATAACAGTGACGTACCTAATGGCAGCTGATTGCCGCCGCATCGATTCGCGAAGTGAATTTTGGTTAACGCAATTGAAAATTTAAATTCATAATTTTCCGCCGCCCGAAATGCAAAAAGTTTTCTTTTATAGTAATTAAGGCGAATATAAAGTTTTTTTCTAAAAAATATTCGTAATAAGCGTGTCAGGCCCTATCCAAAAATTACCGTTTTTTATTTTGGTAAACTTGTCGAATTCCATAAAATAGGTTTTTAGGGTGTTATTTTAACAATTTATGCGTAATTCCTAACCTTAAAACTTAATTTACCAAATAAATAGTTATTTCTTAGTAATCAAGTTGAAACCAAGTGCTATTTATATATTTTTTGCGTATCATCTTTATATCTAATCATATATGTCAAAAGAAGCGAAGCTAACAGTCCACAGTGGAGTGCTGATACCTACCCTGATGTATGGCAGTGACGCATGGAAATGACAGAGGAAGGACACAAGTAGACAGAATGTTCTAGAAATGAAATTCCTGAAGTAAATGTGGTAAAAATTGAATTATTTTTCTCTTATTCCGCTTCACTCTTAATACGCAATATTTCACTTTCAAATAAATGGATTTAGCCTTATTAATTCAATACATGTTTTATTATGTCGGGGGAGACGGAAAAATACGCACTTTTAATTTTAATTTCGTTTATTAAGTCACTTACGCGATATGTCAATTAGTATGCGGCGCCGTTATAGTCGCAGTCGACGGCGACTATGTTCATATCAAGAGTTGGATTATATTCATAACATCGTATTAGAATTAAATCACAAACCAGTCTATACAAACCTAGCGTAGCCCACAAACTACTTGAAAACTGGGATATAACTCTAAAGGGGACGCGAGCAGGCGTTATTTAAGGTTTTCCCCAACATTTACAGTAACTTTTAGTAATAATATGACTAAATTCACATATTAATTCAAAGTAAACATTCCGTATTTACCGTGAAGCGGAATTCGTAACCTTTACCAAAATTTATTTGACTTACGTATTCTCAAGTACGATCAAAAATTGAATTTAGGAGCCACCTCTGGATTGGAACTCCTAAATAGTTGATAAATAAAGGATGGCAGTCTGTTCTACATGTATTTTAATGGAGCCTGTTCTACGGAGCTAGCAGCATTGATTGATGGAACTCAGCGGAAATGAACAGAACACCCATTTACAGATGACGTTTTTGTATAAGCATATGGAATGAGCTACCTGCATTTGTTTTTCCTCCTTACCTTACCTTAATCCGCCTCACAACGCAGCCCAACCGGGTGGCGACACAGTTCCCCTGTCTTTACACTCTACATAGTGGCGATCTTTCGAGGTGTCACAAATAACTGTGTTAAAAATTTGGAAAAATCTGGAAAGAGTGGAACGCTGATGCAAGCGTTATGAATAAGATTGAGAAAGGGACGCATAGATGATTTGGAGATGTAGAGCCGAATGTACAAAGAAAGGAGTGTAAGGAGAATATTCGACGCCGAAGTAAATGGTATAAGAACTCGTAGATGACCGAGTTAATCAAATATAGTATGTATAAGACGATACGAATGTGAACTTAGCAAGGTGTGTGCAGTGATCAGATCTGCATAGCCAGGTACTTTACCACCTTCCTCTTTCCCATCTCCTTCCCTTACCCAATATCTTCAGACTCACAATTAGGGATGACATCATAGTCAAATGGTTGGGAGCAGTTGGAACTCTTGTGCAGTATTCACATAAATAAATAAAAAACCCTTCACTCAATATTACTTCACTCGATATTCCTCGGACATCTCCAACTTCTTGTAACATTTAAACATGTCTAAACACTCCTGGCACTAATAAGAACAAACTTTTAAATTTCCACCGATGTCAGTCGACAACTTTTCGAGTTTTGCGAGCACGAACATAATCCGACAGAATTTTTACATATTAAGATGTTCCCGAACGTTCCACAACATTCCAGAATGTTTCGGGATGTTCTCGAATGCTCTGGACTGTTCTAAAAATTTCTAGAGGGCGATACTTCCAGCCCTTATATCTTCAAAAGCACGCTCTTCAGGTAAAAACTGGAACCTTCTTCATGGATGGGGGATAGAGAGCTACCACACCATATAATTCCCTTGATCGTACTGATTCGTTTGATTGTTTATATTTGTGTTTATAATCTAATGTCTTTAAATAATCACAACAATAAAACATGAATTGCTGTTAATTATTTATGACTCATGACAAAATACCTAATTTACTTAATTTGTGACAACCCTGCATCAGTTTGTAGGCCACACAACCTTTGGTCATCTGAGGTCAAGAATTCCTTACAATATTTTGCACAGGATCTCGTTATATTGTCACTCTAAGGGTTTAAATTTTTTATGTTTGCATTAAAAAATTTTATATTTAATAAATTGTATGTTTATTTCTAAAAATAAAATTAGAAACTGTATTTCATCATCTTTCAAAAACAGTTCAGAAATATTCAATATCTTTTAGATTTTATTGCAAAGCGGAAATTCTCTGACCTTGTGACAGAATATGCCAGAGGCCGGAGGGATTGATCTTGTTCATTACGCTTACATAAGCCTTGCATTGTTTCAATCTCATCATTTTTACACAACTTTAGCACACATACTCCTCAGGGATCTCACTTCTACAGAATTCGGTCTACTTTGGTCTATCCTCTGCCAGTTCTGTGCTTCACTTTAACTCGACTAACAAACGTAATTAATTTTGATAAACAATTAATTAAAGATTATAAACTGCAATTTATAACGAGATTTTTTTTTCTATCTCTTTCAGACATATACTGTGAACAGCGAATCCATCTATCTCTTGATATTCGGCGTGCCCAAGATAAACCTGCGTCCAGAATTGAAAAATCTCTGCCAAAAATACGGCGAGATAAGCAATCTCACCTACTGCGACCAGTACCCTACCGAGGACTTCACCGAGTGCTTTCGCGTCAAGTACGAGCGAATACAGTCAGCGAGGATTGCCAAAAGAATGATCGATACGAAGAATTTCTTCGGCGGTAGTCTGCACGTTTGCTACGCTCCCGAGTTCGAGACGCTCGATGAAACAAGAGCGAAACTGACGCAGAGACGTGTCGATGTGGTGAAGAGGTTGAAGATGAATAAACGCGATGAAATGACGGCGAGAAACGATGTTAAAGTTGCGCGTAATGATGCTTCTTTGTTTGATTCTGATGTAAATAAGACGATAGTTGATTATGGCGTGGATAATAAGAGTTTAATTAGTTCTGAGAGTGGCTTATATACAAATATACAATCTGTTGATTCTAGGTGTGATTTAAATGTAAATAATCAAGGTTTTGTTGATTCTAGTTGTTATACTCTAAATAATCAAGGTTTTGTTGATTCCAGTTGTTATAATCTAAATAATGAAGTTTTAATTGATTCAACAAGTATTTTAAATGTGAAAAATGATAATTTTGTTGAATCTCACACGAATGTTGATTCAATAGCTTCTGGAAGTGGTTTTAACACAAATTTGGATGTAAACATCAATAAAAAAGCCATTTCTAAACCTGAATACGTGTTTAAACACAAAACCAAGAAGAGGAATAAGAATTTAGACAGAGAAATAGAGAAGATAAAGATGTGTGTTAAAGAAATTGGACCACTGCCGAATGCAGAGGAAGTAAGTAAGAATGATATAGAAGCAGTTAATGGAAGGATAGTAGTGTGTGAACAGATTGAAACGCCGAGGATTGTAAAAATCAAACATAAACCAATGAATAAAATTGTTTTTAATATTAAAAACCCAAAGTTATAGATCTGTGGTTATCTTGGTGTACTAAATTAAAAGTCTCGTTTTACTCTAGTTGGAGTGTTTATTTAAGATTGGACAATATCAATCACTTCACAATAATAACGCGTTTACTTTATGGGAATGCAGGCGATATCTAGGTCAATGTTACAAGCGCGCGAGTAGTTGACTGAAGACTGACGACTCGCTGCGTCGGGCCTATTTATATAGCTAGGCCTAAAAATAAATAAAATCTGCTTACAAATTAATAGTCCTTTTAAAAATAGTGCGCAAATTGCTGGCTGTGTAAAATCTTAACTGCAAATCCCAATATATGTGCGCTTTGTTCTTCTAAACTACGCAACAGATTTTGATAGGATTTTCACTATCATTTAGAGAATTTCTTACGAAAGGTTTACATATATGATACATGCGTATTATATTTATAGAAAGTAGAGAAAAGTCTATGTTTTATAATCATACTTAAAAATACATTGTTAACGCTGGCTAAACCTTACGAGATACATCAAAATAATGTACTACGGAATTGTATATCTTAAAAAGGCCTACAGTAAAGTGCGCGATGATATATGTCTTTCTCCTAAGGATAACCCCTAGCAATGCCGGGTACACGTCAGCTAGTGTGTTTCAATTTACCCACCTCGCTCATTTTTGCGTCGCTACACAACTCGATTTGTAGAAGGTTCTGTTAAAAATGAACATTCAAATGCTGCACAGAAACGTCTCACAATGTACCTTTCCCTTGCTTTAGCAAACTTTACTTTTCTGCGCAGGTTCTTGTTATTTCAATGCGCACTCTTCGGCGGTCAATGTACAACTGATGTCGCAGTTTATTTAAAGCATTCTCTAACCCTTCTGGTGCCGAAAAAATCATCGAAATGATACCCAGATTTAACTTTAACCCTAAACTGTTTTCATTGTTTCATTGTAACTACACTTTCGTCGAGTGGACTACGCAATAAAACACTAGAAATAAATCAAAAATATTTAATTAAGCTAGGAACTTGTTACATGGCACAAAAGTAAGGTTTATAATGAACAAATTAATATCAAAATATCAGTCTACACAGTGACCACACATGTCAACATTATGTGGACCACAAATAGCCTCTCTACATCTGGTGCAACGGTGTTTGGTCATCCTACGGGCCTTGGATGGACACAGGTAGCTAATTTTAGGCACGTTAGACGTAGATGGAACGGGAGCTTCTATTTTAGAAGATTCGCCAACATTAACAATAAATATATGAATGTACATACCTTAAAAATAAAAATTGTTGTTTTAACTAAACTTTCGTCCAGACGATGAAACGCTCATTTTTTCAATTCAATTTTGTTTATTCATTTCAAAAACATTACAAAATTGTTAATTTCAATGCGTTTTTTAAATATTTTTGTAATAAAAATTCTAAGATTAATGTGTATTAACAGTGTGTATATCAAATATACCAGTGATGATTGAGCTTGCCTTTTAAAGGAAGCTTCATTGATGCTAAACATGTCGATATCCGAATTGATTCTGTTCAACAGCAAGATTGCTCTCCCCACAGGCATGACCATTGGCAAGTTAGTTCTGCAGGCCGGGAGATAAAATAGTCTATGTTGTCGGTGACGGAGATAACCATCGGGAACATAGAATTGAATGCTCTCCATGATGAGCGAGTTTTCAAACCATCCACGAATCAGTCTAAAGAAATGTGTAGCATTGCGCACATCTCTCCTGACCCGTAGATAGTTCAATCCGAGCATACCCAAAAGAAAGTCAGTGGGATAGAGCCACGGGTAGTAGCCATACTCCCTCGTGTAGAGAAATCTCAAGAATTTCTTCTGAACTCTCTCCAACATGAGAGAATACTTTACCTGGTGTGGACTCCAAATCACCGACCCACTTTCAAGTCTACTCCTTACTAAGGAATTAAAAACTATAAGTCATAGGACACGTCCTAATATGCGTGTGGCCGCAATCGCGTCACGTGCTGCAGTGTTGCCAACTCAACTACTACAAAATATGCTAGAGTGATGGGAAAAATATGCCAGAAATATGCTAAATTCCTTTAAAAAATGCCGAAAAAAAAGCCAACATAAATTTAACTTAGTATTTGTTGAGAAATAGAGTGATGGGAAAAATATGCCAGAAAAATGCTAAATTACTTTAAAAAATGCCAAAAAAAAGCTAACATAAATTTAACTTAGAAATAAAATCAGTGAAATAAAATATCAATATCTTCATCTTCTTCTTCTTCATTAACAGCAGCTGATGTGGCAGGCTGAGAGACGGAGTCGTAACTTTCTTTGGTCCCAATGCAGCGTAGTACTTCGTCAGGAACAGTGTAAGAATAACAGCACTTTCCTGCTCTCTTTAGGCCAAATCTCACTTACAAAATGGCATTCAGGGTTCTCACCGCCAAACGATTTCGGAGTTTTGTTTTGACCAGACTCATTTGGCTAAATACACGTTCAATGTCCGCATTTGAATGCGGCAATGTTAGAATAGACATTGCAAACTGACATAAATCACCGAAGGGGTTATTATTAGCTGCATCTTTATATTGCATGACTTCATTCCAAAACTCTACAGTGGAAGTCAAGGATTTCCATTTAATGTGAACTATGTTTCTCCATTGAGACACCAGTTTTTCAATCGATATCATTTTTGTTAGTTAAAAAATTGGTTTTTATTATTTTCATGTTTCTGTAAAAATAAGCCAAATAATTATGCTAAACATGGAGTAATTATGCCAAATTTAGCATATAATATGCTAACTTAGCAACACTGACGTGCTGCACTGTTTACTCAAATTAGGAAGGTAATGAAAGATTCAACGTCGGGGAGCGGGGGGAAGTAGGTGATTTAGAATTTCGCCGAGTAGCGCGTCGTCGCCTCGACGAGCGTTAGGGTTAAGACAAGTCTATCCCAATTTGTAATGTCTATGGTAAAAACATTATTTTTTAATAACAACTATGCACAGGAGAGCTTGAAAGAAATTACTTCCCTCTAGTCCAAGCGATGACCGTAAAACTCCCATCCCATAGGCCACATGAACCAAATTAGTACTGGGCTTTAACCACAAAAAAAAAACCCCACACAAAAGTTGGCCGAATGATTTTTTTTTTCATTACAAATTTGTAATCAACTTTTGCCGTTAGTTTTGGTAATGTGGCACGTCGGATATTTTCATCCCAAAAGTGACACCGGAAGTCGTCGCTTTTCAGGACTCCTCCCGGGCCGAAATCTGCATGAATGCGTTTTTTAAACTAATCTTATTTGGGGTTAAAGCCCAGTACTAATTTGGTTCATGTGGCCTATGAGATGGGATTTTTACGGTCATCGCTTGGACTACTCGGGGCCTGACATATGTGGGGATGCTGTGTGAAGGGTTTTAAGGAAGGAAAATCATTTCACCAACGAGAAATGAAAACAATATTATTATTTATTTTTTTGTGGTTTTTTATTACAATTGTGAAAAATAAACTTTTTGCATACATATAAAATATTTATTTTTATTTATTACAATTTGAAGCATCCACCTTACATTACGTATTAGGTACATATATTTTTAAATCTTACAAACCATTTTATAACAATATTTTATATGTACGAATTGAACTATAATTAATTATATCATTAGTCAAAAAATTATTTTGCAATTTTTTTTGCGTTTATACCGCACAAGAGTACCAACTGCTCGAAGCCAGGGTAATTATTTACCTAACTGCCGCACTATTAGACACAGATTATGCAAATTACACATTTTTTTCAACAATTTAATACAAAAAACAACTATTTACATGCATAAAATAAATTATTAGGTACTTATTTTGGGTTAATTTATGCATATTAAATTTTCTCAAACGTCAAATCCATAATGGCGACAAAAGAATTATTAAATAAATTAATTTTTATTTAATAATAATGCAATTTTATTGCAAATTTTACTTTGTGGATAGTTATTTCTTGTATTATGTAATTACATTGAAATTAAGTGTAATTTCTGTGCTATCGTAGGTAAATATTTAACCAAGCCAATATAACTATGGAATATGTTGTGACGCTGAAGGTAAGGAGATGCAAAGAGCAAGAACGGCTATTTTTCATATGTAAATCGGTATAAAAAAAGCACGTTGTAAATCGCCCGTTAGGTGCAAAATAATTTAGTTAATATTTTATAAACTTAACAATAAATTTTTTTAACAAACTATTTATAACATTTTTGCAAATTTTCATATGAATTCTGTTTCTTGTAACATTCTTTTGTTTGTAAGGAGAATATTTGATGTGATAAAGTGAAGGGACGGCCCGTTTCTGCAAAGTGTCTAGTATTTTGGGGCTCCAGACCAAAGGTGACTGCTAAATTCAAGTATCTGTCGGCTCTGCACACCTTCCGAGAGGCTAACTTGATCTGTATGTTATAACACGGTATTTTTAAAAGATAAATTGGAAACGGAATTTATATGGAAATGTTGTTGCATTAAAATCATACATATTTTTTAAAATTAATTTAACCCTTATACTCCAGAGAGCTATTATAACATCATTATTATATTAAAATATATTAATGTTAATTTTTTTATACAGGGTGACTTAAAAATAATGGAGTAATAGAACGGAAAAAAGTAGTAATTAATAAATACAAATATTTATATCAACTCCATACAGGGAAACCTCAATGCCTATCTCATCCTTGGGGGTGCTGTATGGAGGGTATCTTTAAAGAAAGTAAGCTGTAAACCATTCTTTTGGAAGCACAAGCGAAAAAATTATTCCACTGTTGAGTGTTGTAAAAATGACCCATTCTCCTAGTTGTGCACCTTCCATTAAAATACCAGTAGAACAAACACAAAATTGCCAAACACTGATTTGTGTGTCTGTGTTAATAGTTGATTTCATTTTTATATCTAGGAGCTCCAGGCCAGAGGTGGTTACCAAAATCAATTGCGATTGGTACAGGATCAGCAGAAGTGTACTGTTAAAGTATCTGCGGACCTTGTACAGTGCGTCCAGCTTCTAAGATGCTAATTTCACTCAACTGTTTACCTGTCTAGTTTTACTGCCTAAGTTTTACACGATCTAGTCACCCTGTTTATGCTAGGTTAGGTTAGGTTATCAATTGATGGCTTAATATGCTAGTTTTCTAACTCAGAGATTGAGATTGCGTGAGTTTAAGTTAAATTTTTAACTTAGCTATCGCTTATCCTGATTGCCAATAGCGGTCATTAGAGTTTGCTCAATTTTAATTGGTTAAAACAATTGTTAATCATTTAACTTCAAAGGTAGAGTTGTGACTTGCACTTTAAGATATAAATACCTACTAATAACCACTAAAGCGATAACTTATTAAAAAAATAAATTCATTTAAATAATCTGAAATACATCTAAATATGATAAACTTGTTGAATTCCACTGCAAGCTAAAGTTCCTGTAGTAAGTGTTCAAAGATGGTTTAAAAAGGAGATATGTAAATACGAATGTTAGAGGGAACGCGCGCTTATATTAAAAAAACGATAATAATTAAGGCGATTCACTACGTCGTGTAATATTTAAATTGAGCCGCTATCAATAACAACCCTTACGTAGATGGCGATAAGGTTTAAATTCCCGCTTAACACCATCCGCCTGTTTTGATTTATGCAAGAAAAAAACATGGCCAAAAAGTGCCTTTTATTTTATTTTGTGGATGTTCAGGCATAAATATTTAATTATTTTTCGATCATTTTATAAATAACTTAATTTGCCACATTATACAATAAAATCATAACCGAAAATGGGTTCGTGAGTAGGAGATTTTGAACTTTAAAGCAGTTTTCATAGGCCTTATACATTATTTTTTTCTGGGCTTATAAAAAGATTTATCTAAAAAATACTCGATTATTTCAAAGGCCAAGATGTATTCTACTCGCAGTATTTAATTAAAGCATCTGAAACATTTCTAGGCGACCAAATTTTCAAACCAAAAACACATGATTTTGCATTACTTTATTTAATTATTACTAAATGCTTTAGTTGCAATTAACCTTTCCTTATCTGTGGTGTGTATTTACTACACATTGCTTCTAATAACTTTATAGATATAATAAATTCTGGGTTCAGATTTTAGGTATTCATTCATTATACATTTATGCACTGAATTAAAAAATAATATTTTACATAGTTTTCAAATTCAATTAAAAATCAGAGAATTTGTTTAAAATCGGGAGCAAATACACCAATACAATCAACCGTGTGACACTGTTACGCGAAGAGTTTGCGAGGAAATGACACGCTATTGATGTCCCGCTATAGTTCGCTATGCGGGAACATGAGAAATCCACACGTCCGCAGTTGTATTTAGATTTAGACCATCAATACCTACGACCGCATAGCTGTATGTGTGCCAACCGTCATTAGATGTGAACCCTTCGCACGTTTTTTTAGCATCTGCCGATGGATTTTTCATGTTTTCAGCAATTAAATTACAATTTTTATCACTTTTGATATAAAATATAATAAACATAAGCGATTAGCTATGAATATTTATATTTTTCTGATATTAAATCTCTTATTTTGAGATTTGTATTGACTACACAGCACCGGAACGCGTGGATTTTTTTAGCACAGTAAGGGAAAGATGAAAGATACACTGTGATTTTTTTCATGCCTATAACATATTAAATAACAAAATAAAACGCGTTTTTAATAATTTTCTGAGCTTACTTTGCGATTTTTTTCTATCGAGGAAATTTCATATAATTAACGTTTCGACATAACAAATGTATAGATATTATCTTCAAAAATAACATATATTTTTTTGGGACTTAAAAACTTAAAGAGTAGAAGAGAAACTTGTTATAAATCGGTAGATATTGAGTATACGAGGGTTTATATAAATTGATATTAAAAATATATATAAATTGCACTTAGTTACTACAAGAAATAACTATTTATGTCGGACGAGACGGTAACAGTTGGATTAATATTTTTCTCAATCAAAGTATTAATATAACTCAGACTAACACACTAAAAACCATAGACATATGAATATTAGTAGACCTGCCCTAAGTGATTAAAAGCTATTCCCCACTCCCCATACCGGTTCCATTGGAGCCGGCTGTGCTCGCGTATGGCCTCAAGTGAATTTAGAAAACGTGACGTCATCATTCTTGTGCGAACTATGGTCGAGGCATCATAGGTTCATTTTACGAAATAACACGGCAAAATGTTGACTTGTGATATGAAAACTTGTAAAAGTAGATGTGAAAAAGAGAATAAACCCAATTGTCGTATTACATTCCATATGTAAGCATTATTTTACTTTATTTTAAGCTTATTCACACCGTATTATATGGATCAGTTTTAGAAACATATACTATCACATCACAATGTAGCGATTCTCAAGTGTGCTCATCGTTGTTTACTGGGGTAAGTAAATTATGAAACATTTGTAAAAGTGTCTTAACTAAATACTCTGAAACTAACTACGACTCTGCAAACAGAAGAAATTTACTTTGCCGAATTTGGACTTCGCAAATTAGTTCATAACGTGGCGAGTAATTTGCGCTCCCATGTAAAAATGTCTATTCATTCAAAGCAGATTTTACTTTTAAGAAGTAAATGGTGATATTATAATGCGAGATGCCTATTTACTGTCAGATTGATTTATTGACGAATCACAGTCAGCTTCACTCCCTTCGTTCTTCAACAGTTGATTTTACCCCTCGCCTTTATCTTCTCGTCTATTAATTCCTATGTCTGTGCTAAAAACCTATTTTGTGCGTGTTTACTTAAATGTTTTTTTAAACAGCCTTTGCATGCAGCGGAATTCGACAAGTTTACCCTGAATCTATTAGTTTTTTTTTTTTTTTTTTTGGACACCTGCAAAGTTAAGTATGCCAAACTATACACATTTTTTATTATTATTCTTGAGAATTTTTCCCAAAAATTTTAGATATTTTATTTAGTAAGCCGCTATAAGTGTTAAATTGGCCCGCAGACCGCAGCTTATGCATCACTGATCTGGAAGTAGATTATATCCTCACGGACAAGGCATTATGGTATCTATTACCAAAAAACACTTTATTCAATATTATTACAATTGCGCTATTTTTTGTGTGATACCGCATATAGTTAAAATATTTTTCTGGTCACCAAACACGGCTCAAGCCATTTCAAACAATGTTTCAATCAAAAACACAAATATTGCTGTGTGTAAATAAATTTTCTGATATTTTGCATTTAATTTTTTTATTTGTTTGTATTTTTTACAAGCTAGAATAGGCATAAAATGAAACCCAGCTAAATACACATCGAAAATGTCGCTTACTCAACAACTGTTCGTTAGCGACGGGTCGTGACTCATTTTATTAAGAGCGGGAGTCATGATACAAGCTCAATATTTTTGTACGACTCAAAGATTCGACACAATTGAACGTGAGTCATAAACTCAAAGCAATGAGCATACCCCGATACGGCTTCCAGCAACCGGTAAGTCGCCGCCTGGTACCACGAAAAAAATAATATGCTAAGTAATTAGTCGAGGCGTCGGACTGTCAGACGTCGTTCATGTCTCCGAGTATGTATTAACAATTTATAATCAGATAAATGACTGATGTCATCAGGAAAATCCATTAACTCTTTGCACGCAGCCGTATCAACTGTTGTTACGGCAAAAAGTCTACACTCACATGCGGCTGTATCAACAGTCAACAAATGTATTTCTTGCTCACTTGGACATTCGTAGAACTATCACGATGCTGACATCTACAAGTGTTTCTCAAAAATAAAATTGTATTTCATAAAAAAAGATCGATAATCAAGTGCGCCTCTTCGCGCCTTTTAGTCCTTTAGTTTACATTGTTGTGAACGGATGGCGTTAGTACTAGTATGTCATTCATAACTAAAAATGAGTGATTATGTTGTCCCACTTGTGTCTATCACCTAAGTACACACACGCCGAGTGAATGGCGGGACCACATTCAAAAGTTAAGGTACGTCTTTGTATGAAATTTTATGTTCTTGTTTTTATAAACATCTAAGAGTGTTGACAAACGAGGATTTGTTTTCATATTGTGGAGAATAATCTATTCTGTCTATACAGGGTGTATCGGCACGTACCCGACAAACTTTAACCAGCTTTTCCTTAGCACATTTGGAGTAAAAAATGTTATGGGCACTTTGCTGTCCGGTAACATTTTTTTTCCATTAAAAACAAAAAATAAATAAAAAATCCACACTCCGTCACTGTCATTTGCATTGTTTCTCGTGCTCAACAGCTGTTATTAGCAAGTGTGTCAAAAAGTGTCCTCGCTCTTTCGTACACACTAAATAATAATAGTTAAAAATGAGACGAATGGTGCCGTGCCATTTCGTTGTGATTGTAAAAGCGCGCCGATGTAGGTACGTACGTATATTATTCAACGAAACTCGAACAAAATATTGCCAGATGGGTTTTCAAACTTTGACAAAGGATAAAACAGTGGTGACATGTGGTGAAAATATGAATGATAAATTTTTTATTATCAAAAAATGTTACCGGACAGCAAAGTGCCCATAACATTTTTTACTCCAAATGTGCTAAGGTATAGCTGGTTAAAGTTTGTCGGGTACGTGCCGATACACCCTGTATAGTCCAATAAATCATGCCAGAATGCTATAATTTGACATTTAATTGCGTGCATAGGTATTTGAAAATATGTACCGCGTACGGGTATAGATAAAACGGAGCAAATTCAAAAGGTTAAGGACCTCAGGGTTAAATTTGATCCCAAACTTACTTTTTCAGATCATATACTGGGATTAGTATCATCTTGTTATAAACTTCTTGGATTTGTGATAAGAATACGCAAACAATTCTCCAAGCCCGAAGCAATGACATCGATGTTCAACTGCCTTATACGATCTAAATTAGAATGCGCTTCTGCCACAGACATAAGAATATATAGACTAGAAATTAAAGGTGAGGTGTAAAATCAACTGTTGAAGAACGAAGGGGGTGAAGCTGACTGTGATTCGTCAATAAATCAATCTGACAGTAAATAGGCATCTCGCATTATAATATCACCATTTACTTCTTAAAAGTAAAATCTGCTTTTGAATGAATAGACATTTTTACATGGGAGCGCAAATTAATCGCCACGTTATGAACAAATTTGCGAAGTCCAAATTCGGCAAAAAAAATTTCTTCTATTTTCAGAGTCGAATATTTTGTTTACGTATTTAGTTAAGACACTTTTATAAGTGTTCATAATTTACTTCCCAGTAACAACGATGCGCACACTTGAGAATCGCTACATTCGACCGCTACATCCGCTGATGTATCTCGATGTAATAGTATATGTTTCTACAACTGATTCATATTATACGATGTGAATAAGCTTAAAATGATGCTTACATATGGAATGTAATACGACAATTGGGTTTATTTTCTTTTTCACATCTATTTTTACAAGTTTTCATATCACAAGCCACTATTTTCCCGTGTTATTTCATAAAATGCCTCGACCATAGCTCGACGCTAGTTCGAACACGAATGATGACGTCACATTCTCAAGATTCACGGGAAGCCATACGCGAGCCCAGCCGGCTCCAATGGAACCGGTATGGGGAGTGGGGAATAATACGCTTTTAATCACTTAGGGCAGGTCTACTAATATTCATATGTCTATGGCTTCTGCTGTCTGGACCCCATCCCAGCTAAAATACATTAAAAATAAAATTTCAAAGATATCTTTATATGAGAATGCATGGTGAATAACCATGATCACATAGATTTGCTCTACGAAACGCACTACGAAAGTCTCCAATCTAGAAGAAATGGGACCCTTCAAGTAACAGCTCTTAAAATCAAACACACCTCTTGGAATGCTATAAATTGTTTGTACCGAACAACTACAGTCAGGGTTGACACCAAGACTTGCTCTGTATTCCACACGGAAGAACGGACGTTATGGCCCAGCATAGCATGACAAGAGGTATGGTGATTCTAAATGATACCTCGAAGTCTCTTGACATTTTCAACATTGGCCTTGAAGATTTCAAAAGTCATTTTAGCCAAGAACTCTAAAATATCGGTTATTGTAAAATATTTAATTTAATGTTTTGTATGTTTTTTGTTATATTTTGTATATTTTTGTTATTTCATGTGTATTGTAATAGGATTGCATCAATCTTTAATGCACAAAAAAATTTTTTAATGGCGCTATATTTCTAACATATCTCATCTAAAGGGTAACCTTTCAATTATTAATCCTGGTTTGATTTACCAGGAGTCGACATTTCTGACGCATCGCTAACGTCCATTAATTTATCAAAAACGGCATCCAAAACGTTAACATAACATCACTTTCGTTGCAAAATACACAGCTTTTTAAAAAAATAATGTGAAATTAATAACTTAAATCATTATAGTGGGAACGAAACTGTTGTTTTTGTATTGATCGAGGATTTAACTAACTGATGATTGAAGACGAGACGCCTGTGTAGGAACCCGACGCATCTGTCCACCCAGCTACTATAACCGAACAAAATAAATAGCTTCACATTGAATAAAGTGTACTCGGTAAGATTTCATTGAATGACTAAACATCTAACAATTGTCTATGTGATGAGGTGAGATTGTCTATGGTTGAGTTACATTGTCTATGGTGAGTTATCTACTATTGTCTATGGTTGAGTTACATTGTCTATGGTGAGTTTTCTACTATTGTCTATGAGGACTTGGGAAGTGCTCCTGCATCTTCAGTTAACTCGTTGAGCTCCGGTAAAGATTGCCTTGAAGAAGATGCTGAAATGCAATGAAACACAACATTAAAATCGTTAACGAGATCAAAATATGGAAAGGTGAGCTCTGGTATTACGAAATTTTTTTATGTGACACCTCTGTCTGGGATTGAATTTCTAGTTATAAACTTTTAAATGATCGTTTAAGTTAACTGGCACGATTAAGTCAAAAATTCGCGATAATACGTACCCTCACTGGAAACGCTCGGATTCTGAAACAAAAAGAAATTAATTAATAACTGACAGTAAAACAACTTGGTCTTGGCACACTTCTTGCCTCATTCACATTCATACATACTCTTCTATTATTGTGACTTTTCTGATTCACTTGATCATGCCATGTCTTCCTCGGGTGTCCCCGACTTCTGCTACCATTCTTATTCGCATCGTATATTCTCCTTACACTCTTTTCTTCGCTCATTCGCTCTACTTGCCCAAACCATCTAAGCGTCCCTTTCTTAATCTTACTCATTACGCTTACATCATCCTTGCACTCTTCGCGGATCTCCACATTTCTCACGCGATCATACATGGATTTACCCCACATACGCCTCAGGGATCTCATTCCAACAGCATTCAGTCTACACTCAATGTTTGGTATCTCGAATCTACATCACAAAAAAACTTAACTCGAATCCAAAATGTGATGTATATTCACAAATTTCCTGATTGTATTTGAAATTGAAGGCTAAGCGGGAATATTTTAAAATAAATCTCTAATCTGACAGATTTTGTATTGTCTAGATCTGTCCCAACATCAGAAAACCCTATACCAAGAGACATCGTCATTATCGACGATTTGAATCGCAGAAAAGCTGCCAAAAAGTTTGATGGAGGCCTGCTGTACGCCAGAAGGCTCACGCAGAGATTGGGCGGGCACCTTGGTGCTGGAGGTCCTCTCGATGGTCATGGAGGGCTGGGAGGTCTGGCGATCAGGCTCCATGCCCAGGGTGGAGTAGATCTCCTTCAGGATGAGCAGCATTGTGTCAGATGACTCCCTGGAGGAGAACAAATCAATCAAATTTATTTTTTTTATTTTGTGAAAAAGGTTTAATAGATACATTTTGATTTAATAATGGTGCTTGAACGACAGTTGAACTGAAGTGGAAAATCAAATTGAGGCAGAAAATGAAGCTAAATGTGAAGGGAGTTATAAAGATGTAACTGAAAATGAAGATGAAGCTGAAAATTAAAACTAAGATGAAGGTGAAGTTGAGGTTGAAGCTGAAAATAAAAACGACGAAAGCTGGAGGTCAAGACGAAGCTGAAGGTTTAGGAGAAGATGAAAATGGAGGTAAGATAAAGATGAAGCTGAATGTGAAGGGGGATATGAAAAATTTAACTGAAAATGAAGATGAAGCTGAAAATGAAAACTAAGATGAAGCCGAAGGTGAATCTGAAGATGAAACTGAGGTTGAAGCTGAATATGAAGGAAAAGACCTAACTAAAAATGAAGCTGAAGGTGAAGATGAAGCTGAAGGTTTTAAGAAGATGAAAATGGAGGTAAGATAAAGATGAAGCTTAAAATGAAACTAAATGTGAAGGGGGGTATGAAAATGAAGATGAAGCTGAAAATGAAAACTAAGATGAAGTCGAAGGTGAATCTGAAGATGAAACTGAGGTTGAAGCTGAATATGAAGGTAAAGGCGTAGCTGAAAATGAAACTGGAGGTGACGATGAAGCTGAAGGTTTAGGAGAAGATGAAAATGGAGCTGAAGATGAAACTGAGGATAAAAAAGAAGATACTGACCAGTAGCAGACATGGCTAGCCATGGCAAAGATATACTCATTGAACAGTTCGAATGGGGCCTCCTGAAGCACGTAGTCTACCCTGCGCCCTCCATTCAACTTTCCCAGCTTCTCCGTCAGGTCTTCTCCTTCGGAAGTCGGCTCCTGGAAGAAACCAAACACATCTTTACTACAACCGTCGCATCACACGTCCTATTCGGGACAGGGCCACCATCATGTGTCACCATCAAGAAACGTGAATAAGCATCATGCATTGACTCACTGTTATATCAGCCCCTGGAGAACTGACTTCTTCAGCAGCTCTCTCAGCAGCCTGTTCCTTGATCAATTCCTCTTCGATAACCTGAAAAAAAGCAACGTTTTTAGTAAAAAATTGACAATATGTACAGTGAGAATGAAATTAAACCTAAATCCTGCATTATATACTACAAATAACTAACTAACCATCATGTAATTTCTCCGCAGGGCTAGGCAGAGAGGATATACCGTCACAAGAACAAACTGTCTTGGCATGCTCTCCTTGCATCATTCTCATTCACTCAGTTGTGCCATGTCTCCAAATGTCTGTCATTTTTTATAAAACACGTCCTGTGAGACCTAATTTTCTTTCAAATGAAATTAGCAATAACTTCTAAAGTATAGAAAACAAGTTACAAATAACTCAACGGATTGTTATCGAACATCACATATATACTCAAGCAAGTTTTGGCATATTATAGCTAGTTTTGCAATGATTTCGAGCAATCGCTCGGGTATGGGATGGACGACGAAATCTAGGTGGATTCAATGGCTTTAAACCGCAGTAAGCAGTTTCATATGTTCGGACGGTGTCTCGCCGAGAGGTCAAGCCGGACGGTACCTGAAATTACTGCGCTATTCCTACAGGCAATATGCGACCGCTAGAATCTTCAGCGTTACGGGTGGCAACATATTGTAGCCATAGCAACTAGAATGTTCGAGAAAATTCTTAGGTGCAACCTGAATCGCATTCGAACCTACCAGCGAACACGGTAGGTAATGCCCATCTATCTACCCGCTGGATGATTCTCGATGCATTTGCACCATATTAATATTTTAAGGAATATTAATTAAACAATTTGGTAAATGTGTATTTATACACAACTAATTGCTCGAGTGGATATGTTCTACTTCTGCCAGTTTCAATTCAGGTATGACAGTAATACGCGTACAATTGTAATGTTATATTTCGCATTAGTTAGAAGTACACTGGAATATGCATCGCCTATTTGGAATTCACAATATAAACTTTACATAGATAGCATAGAACGTATCCAAAACAAATTTGTAAAATATATTACATACAAATTCAACAATAACTTTGAATGTACATTTGAAACTTTGCAGCGAAGACGAGCAGTAGCTGACTCAATATTTATACACAGAATTTTAAACAATAACATTGACTGCACTGAACTTCTGTCCCATATTAACTTTAACATACCTTTGAGACGTACACGACATACAGTGCTATTTCACACGCTCAATTATAAAACAAATGCAGCATCTAATTCGCCAATTAACCGAGCTCTTCATACTCTAAATAATATTTGTCTAAACTCTAACACTGACATTTTTTCGGATTCACTGCCTAAATTCAAACGTGGCATCATGTCAATAATTTAAACTATTCAATGCGCATACATACAGACACACACAAACAAACACTCACACATATATTACTCACATACTTTTCGGATTCACTGCCTAAATTCAAACGTGGCATCATGTCAATAATTTAAACTATTCAATGCGCATACATACAGACACACACAAACAAACACTCACACATATATTACTCACATACTTTTCGGATTCACTGCCTAAATTCAAACGTGGCATCATGTCAATAATTTAAACTATTCAATGTGCATACATACAGACACACACAAACAAACACTCACACATATATTACTCACATACTTTTCGGATTCACTGCCTAAATTCAAACGTGGCATCATGTCAATAATTTAAACTATTCAATGCGCATACATACAGACACACACAAACAAACACTCACACATATATTACTCACATACTTTTCGGATTCACTGCCTAAATTCAAACGTGGCATCATGTCAATAATTTAAACTATTCAATGCGCATACATACAGACACACACAAACAAACACTCACACATATACTACTCACATACATCTGGTAATTAAGGAATAAACATACCACTTAGCAGACATTACAAGGAAACATATCATTGGTATCCAACATAAAATATCTTATTTCTGTATATTGTTTCATCTCTGTAAATCATGTACTGTTTGTTTCTATAAAATAAAATAAATAAATGATGCATTGTTACCTCCTTAACACGTTCGCCAAAGGCGGCTTCTCTGGGAGATGAAAACGCCGCCAGTTGAGTGAACGAATCCCAAGTGCTCATAACGGATTGCATCAACTTCTGTTTGAGATCTGTGCCGACACGGAAAACCGTGTCCTTTAATTCTGTACAACAAATTATACCATCAGTTGAGCATTTTCACAAAGAGAAATGAAGAAGAAGAGGCACGATCAAGTGATCAGATATGTACTTGAGTCGGGCCATGTCAAGAGTCAGAATAATATTTATCTGCTTTATGGTAATAGAAAAAACATCGACCAACTACATCTATCTAAAAGTGAATTAACTAGGTAGTTGTACAGAGTATCCGGGGATTAAGCGCACAAACTTGGGCAGTGGGACATTCCAACTATACAGGGTGTATCGGCAGGTACCCGACAAACTTTAACCAGCTATTCCTTAGCACATTTGGAGTAAAAAATGTTATGGGCGCTTTGCGGTCCGGTAACATTTTTTTTCCATTAAAAACAAAAAATAAATAAAAAATCCACACTCCGTCACTGTCATTTGCATTGTTTCTCGTGTTCAACAGCTGTTATTAGCAAGTGTGTCAAAAAGTGTCCTCGCTCTTTCGTACACACTAAATAATAATAGTTAAAAATGAGACGAATGGTGCCGTGCCATTTCGTTGTGATTTTAAAAGCGCGCCAACGTAGGTACGTACGTACATTATTCAACAAAACTCGAACAAAATATTGCCAGACGGGTTTTCAAACTTTGACAAAGGATAAAACATTGGTGACATGTGGTGAAAATATGAATAGTAAATTTTTTATTAAAAAAAAATGTTACTGGACAGCAAAGTGCCCATAACATTTTTTACTCCAAATGTGCCAAGGAATAGCTGGTTAAAGTTTGTCGGGTACGTGCCGATACACCCTGTAGAGGTAAAACCAAATGTATCGTCCTGCATCAGTTAGACGTTGAATTTGAATGCAACGTCACTTGCCGTGCGTCGCGTCAATAACTTTTATTTTATCGAAAAGTAGATCTGATAATTAAATGTACTTGATTCAAAATTTGATTATTATAATCAATGTTAATGTTGTGCGTATTTATCTAGTGTGTGTTTATTAAGACTTACTCAAGGCGATGCACTACGTAGTAATGCAAAATCATGTGTTTTTGGTTTGAAAATTTGGTCGCCTAGAAATGTTTAAGATGCTTTAATTAAATACTGCGAGTAGAATACATCTTGGCCTTTGAAATAATGGAGTATTTTTTTAGATAAGTCTTTTTATAAGCCCAGAAAAAAATAATGTATAAGGCCTATGAAAACTGCTTTAAAGTTCAAAATATCCTACTTACGAACCCATTTTCGGTTATGATTTTATTGTATAATGTGGCAAATTAAGTTATTTATAAAATGATCGAAAAATAATTAAATATTTATTCCTGAACATCCACAAAATAAAATAAAAGGCACTTTGTGGCCATGTTTTTTTCTTGCATAAATCAAAACAGGCGGATGGTGTTAAGCGGGAATTTAAACCTTATCGCCATCTACGTAAGGGCTGTTATTGATAGCGGCTCGATTTAAAATATTACACGACGTAGTGCATCGCCTTAATAGAACATCTTTATTCCATGTGTAAACTTACCCAACTGTTTTTAAAACCATAATTTGGCGTCATGTATTTTTTATCAGGAGATTTTTTCAATGTGGATGAGTGTTTCAGGCGAACAATTATTGCTTATAAAAATAATTCATAATTTTGTTATTTAATTTCTGTTACCAATGCCTGGCTTTACCCACGAATAGCGGACAGAAATTTATTACGTTTACAGGCTACATTATGGAAATGCACGCGCCGCGCGCCAGTAATAAAAAGTGAATCTACATTTTGTTGTATTATTGCAGTTTTCTTTTTGAATTCGCTTGTCAACATACGATTTTGTAGCACATTGTAAATGTCAAACTTTCAGTTTTATGTTATTTTTTTTACTCCTAACATCATGTAGAATCAACTTCCAAAGTTAGTGCACTTTACACCTTTAGGACACCTGAATAATACTGTAAAAGATTTATTATTATTTTATTTCAATTTACCTGAGAAAACCCCTAGATACCAAAGAAACTGTATACCACATAAACATCAATATGAAATAATAAATAAATCAAAAAAAAAAAAACAGGCCCCCTTCCACCTATGATGTCCGAACAGCTCGGGAAGTTTTGAAGCAAAAAATTGACCACCACCTCGAGATGGTTCGTGCCTGGGGTAAGGCCAACTTGGTCAGTTTCAACGTCTTAAAAACCCAAGCGTGTCTGATTTCGGCAAAGAGGGAGATCAATGACTGTCTGGTGCAATTTGATGGGAGCACTCTCCCCAATAAAGACTCCATTGAAATGCTTGGAGTTACTATATCAGACCAGCTCAAGTATCGGGGATCCATAGAAGCCCGAGTAAATCAGGCCTCCAAGAAGTTGGGCGTCTTGTACAGGGCTAGGAGATTCTTCAACAGTGACCAGCTGCTGACCAACTATTGAATTTGGGAGCCACCTTTGGGCTGGTGCCCCAAAATACTTAATAAACCTGCTTGAATCTGTGCAAAGGAGAGCGATCCGTCTGATTGACAATCCGGTGTTAACAGACCGTTTGCCTTCTCTAATGCATAGACGCAATGTAGGCATGCTGTGTCTGTTCTACAGGTATTTCAATGGAGCCTGCTCCAAAGAGCTAGCAGCATTGATTCCTGATGCACCGGTGCACGTGCGCGAAACTCGACGGACAGGAACTGAACACCCGTTGACGGTTGACGTTGGCTTCATGAGAACGGGCCGTTTTTACGACTCGTTTTTGTGTAAGTCGGCTCGTATGTGGAACGAGCTACCGGCATCTGTTTTTCCTCCCTCCTATAATCCGAGCCTCTTCAAGGCCCGCATTAACAAATCCCTTCCTACAGCCCCTACCTTATTCCGCCTCACAACGCCGCCCAACCGGGTGGTGACATAGTTCCCCTGTCTGTACACTGCACAGGCAGGGACACTCTTGTGAGGTGTCACATAAAAAATAAATATATGATGCTTTCGGCTTTGAGTCATTTTGTAAAAACCACAAGACGAAGAAATCTAAGATTGTTATAAATAATGTCAAAATTAAGAGAACCAAAAAACTGAAATTTTGAGCAGCATAAAACAGAAAAATGTGAAGGGGAGGGGTAAGATGAAGGTTAACTCACCTAGATGCATTCTCTTCCTTCCTTTGTGGTGAGGTATTTGCATAGGAGGAACTTTGGACAACTCTGGGTTCAGCAAAGATTCAATTCTGTGGACAACAAATCGCACAAAATTATCAAAAATACAACTCATCGTCCGTAATGAGAGCTGTTTAATTTTATGAAATTTTATGAACTGAGACCAAAAAAACAATTTGGCATGATCAAGTGAATCAAATATTCAATTGGCATCAATTATTGTCAATCGGCGCCATTTCGTTTTATTGATCAAATTGTATTCAGCTGAAAATCATAACAACATGACAGTTGTGCTTTTTTGCCAATCAAAAATTGTTCAAAAGCCAAAACAGATCTAGAATCAGCGTTTAAGGCGATGCATTACGTCGTGTAATATTTTAAATTGAGCCGCTATCAATAACAACCCTTACGTAGATGGCGATAAGTTTTAAATTCCCGCTTAACACCGTTTTGATTTATGCAAGAAAAAAACATGGCCAAAAAGTGCCTTTTATTTTATTTTGTGGATGTTCAGGCATAAATATTTAATTTTTTTTCGATTATTTTATAAATAACTTAATTTGCCACATTATACAACAAAATCATAATCGAAAATTTGTTCGTAAGTAGGAGATTTTGCACTTTAAAGCAGTTTTCATAGGTCTTTACATTATTTTTTTCTGGGCTTATAAATAGACTTATCTAAAAAATAGTCGATTATTTCTAAGGCCAAGATGTATTCTACTCGCAGTATTTAATTAAAGCATCTGAAACATTTCTAGGCGACCAAATTTTCAAACCAAAAACACATGATTTTGCATTACTACGTATGGCATCGCCTTAACCTCTTGAGTGTTGCTATATCCATTTAGATTTGTCTGAGTTATTATGGAGAAAGTATTTGTAGTAGGTTATTTACTATTTTTACAAATATATGAACACATTATCTGGTAAGAATTTACAATTTACAAAAACATGATTTTGCAAAAAACAAGTGTGTTATTACGAAAATAGAATCAGCTGGCGAATGCGAAAATTTAGCATCGGCAAAAGTTAAAATACTACTAGATACTTAAGTCGTCAAAAAATGGCAACATCTTAAACATAATTATAGATCACATGAAAGCAACAATTTATCAAAAATACAGTAATACACATTCACAATCAATAATAAACATATATATATATATATTTTTTTTTTTTTTTTTTTACAGTAATACCGCACAAGAGTCCCAACTGCTCCCGTCTGGAGCCAGTGAGACTATGGCATCCCCAATTGGGGTATGTTGTGAGGCTGAGGGTATTGGGGAGGGGAGGGAGATGGGGAAGAGGAAGGTGGGGAAGTACCTGGCTATTCAGATCTGGTCACCAAACACGGCTAAAGCCATTTCAAGCAACGTTTCAATTCTGAATGGTGGTCTTACACCAGGGCGATACTGAGAGTATCTTCCACTCTGGAACGTGCCGCAAATTTACTATATATTATTTTAAATTAATTAATTGTGAAATAACACAAATTAATCAAATAAAATTTATTTGCGCACGCCGGGTTCGAACCCGCGACCTTCGGATCTGTAGTCAAAAGCGTATACCACTAGACCACGCCGGCCGTCAAATATCTCTGAACTATGCGTCCCGTAAAACACTGGTCTGAGTCAACTCTTAGATCAGCAACATCAACAGCTGTAGGCAGACTGATGGAACCTAAGCGCAAGACAAATACTAAGTTTGGTGAAGGCTTGGAATAAACTCCCTCCGGAACTAAGATCCATAACAAGTCCAACAGAATTCAGGTCTAAACTAAAAACTTACCTTTTTAAGCTGTCATACCCTTAAATTAAATATACCATTCCTGAAGAGATCGATATCCCGAGCATGGTTGCGCTGTGGATATCCGAACCGATATTGACACAAACTAAATAAGATATCGTTTTACGATGGCAAGACTTTCGGATCTGTCTATGGATTAACATTCCTAATGACAAACGGCTATAAATACTTGACTCGAACCCAGGAGATACTTACCTACCAACTGAGCTAATGGGACCCTATCTCCTTCGGTCATATTTAACTGTATCATACTTCGAATAAGAACTACCAATATTGTCTTAATTTTTTTCACTGCACATTTTTACTGGCAACTATCTTTATTTAGACTAACATTTATATGTAATGACAGTTTGCATTTACTTTTTGACCTTAAAACGGGAGTCAATTATTTAATGAGGTCTTTATCCTCAACTTGTTATATTTGAATAACTTTGGTACTTCCAAACTCGAACCAATGTAATGTCATTGGCCCGAACGCGTTCAATTGACCGCATGTTTAACTTCTTTCAATTCTAAGAGCTTCGTTGGTTCACTTCTGTTCATTAATAAGCCTGTAATTTTCAAAAAATTATCTGATACTTTGGAAGCCGGGCTAAAATTCGTCTATCGGCCGTCCGAACATTTCTTACCACTTGTTGACGGTGCTTGCAAATATCGCTAATTGACTATAGATGACGAATTTAGTCAATATGGCTAATCGACCGTGCTAGACGCCGTGGTGTGTAATTACTCACCTGTAAGCAACCGGGTCGAAGGGATGGAAGATATTGAAAAACGCAGGACAGGTGGGAAGTTGGAAGTTTGATCCCAACTCTTCGAGACCTCGCACGCAGACAAACATACCTGCAAAACATAACATTATTATACACTACATGAAATTATTTTAAAATCAATCAATCAACATTTCATATAAACATATTAACCATTTATTAGAACTTTATAATATGTGATTTGAGTGCAGTGTGTTAAAAGTGAATATTCGTTTATTTTCCTCAAAATATTCGACATTCGAAACGAACGTCGATCGGTAAATGCACCCCAGATCTCTTGCTGCAGAGTCTCTGTCTTCTATCTTTGTTGAACGTCACAGTGGTGCTGCCAAGGTCTGGTGTCTGTGAGAGGATATTGTGTCAGCGCTTTATCAGCAGCAGACACATACCTGGACGGATGACGAACCTAGTGCTGGCACTGTTGGTGGACGCGGTGGACTCTTTCGCTGCAGCAGCTGATGCCAGTTTTCTTCATCACCTAGGATTCTTGCTGCAGAATCTCCATCTTCTATGTTCATGTCACCTGTTCCTGCACTTCATCTTACTTAACTTAACTTCACTTTATTTTTGTAATATTTATATTTTTTTTAATACCTGCATCAAATGTAAAGCGCCCCTGAGGTGATATCTCACAAAAGCGGCACTATACAGATTGTCCAATAAATAAATACATGGTAAGGCAGCCACCTCTGGTCTGGAGCAGGTGTATCGGGGGAGTGATTATGAATCCATCCCTCCCACTGTGGTGCAAGGCAATTGGTCAAGAGTCTGGTTGGAGAGGTGAACTGGTCTCAATCTCTCAATCGGCCTCTCCTGATCTGTCCCGCCACAGAATTTTAACGGAAGATACTCCAAAGAAACAGCTTCGTTGATCCCTTGATCTCAACAAGATTCTCCACACAGCATCCCCAAAGATGATATTATAGTTCTTGAGGAAAATGTTTTCCCATATAAAATTGGACCTAAATGAGATCCTTGATGTACACCGCCAGAAAATAAAAATTGACGTGGATGTTTAATATGAAAAATCAATCTCATAAATTTTAACATTAGTCTCCAGAACTCTGGCGTAATGAAATTTGTAAGTTACCAATAGGGCTGCCTAGAGCGAAGAAAGCTTTAGGCTGGAACAACAGCTGGGGGTAAGTGATGCTGGGTTGGCCCGTACCCGCCGCGCCCATCACATAGGAGAGCTGTCTCTGCAGAGCCGGATTAGACATCTATAACAGACAGTTATTTAGAACAGAGAGCGTTACAAATGAAATAAAAAAAAATTACACTCGAGCCAGTAGTGTCACCAAATGACAGGTCCTCATAAAACTAGTTCTATCTCTTTTTATATTATGGTCAGACATATAATATAAGCAGATTTAGAAAGAGAAAACATCAAGCTTTCTTTTTGCATCTAAAAGTTTACGATAGATGCTCCCATATAATTTGAAATAATTCAATAAAAAAGAAAATGTAATGAACCATTTTTTTAACATGTGTAAAAAGAAAAAAATTGAAGTGACAATAACCTCCACTACGTTTGTCTTATTAAATGTTTGTTGATTATAGTTTATAACAATAAGAAAACCATCAGTAACGACTTTAAAAACTTTCGCTATTTTGCGTTATATATCTATTTGTAAGATCAAAATCTGAAAGTCTTTTATCTTCTTTAAAAATCTGTTAAATTTTGGGTTAAATCAATAAAACAGTGCTTCTATTTGAAATTGAAAGTCAATCAGGAATATACATACAGTCTATGCGTGCGATGACGCTGGAATTGCGTCACCCTAATTTGGGGCAGAAAAGGGCGTTGTTAAGAATTGTTTGGGCTTGATGAAGTCTTCAATAACAGACGCATGGTTTTTGTTTTTACTGCACATAACTGCATTTTTACTTTATTTAATGTTACAACGAGTTAAAATTATTCCCGGAATTGACCCGGACAAAACACTTTTACAAGTGGTCAGTTGACCATAATGACTGCTTGTTACTATTTTATAGGAGAGAAGAAGTGAAAAATCCACTCGGCGAGGCTTTTTATAATCTAATCAAGTAACACACACTGACAAGCTAATTCTCGAAACAAAACACTGTCAAAGAAAGCCAAATTGATAAGCAAAACATCTGTTTTATCTGTTAGTTTTACTTCTGACCGCTAGGTGCTAGACAGGAGCCTGTAAAGTAACTGGTGGTGAACTTTGCTAATAGTTTGTACATTTTTAACAGGCGTTATCTTTTCTCTGTTCCGGGAGACTTGTAATTTGACAAGGAGATTGCGCTACCCCAACCAACACACAAAGTAATCGCCAGAATTCTGCACTTACCCGGTTTTGTGATTCTTTGGTTTGATGTCCACCAAGCCCGCACTTGAGAAGACAATTGATCACAAGTCACCTTTTTTCACATGACCTAATGCCCACAATCGGCGAGCATGTGCCACGAATAATGAGAGTAAAACGGAGGTTTTTCTCTCCGGTCTTTTCTCGATGACGGTTGGATTGTTACTTGCCGCACATTTCTCGATGCGTGCCTGTTTCATGTACCAAAATCAAGCGCGGAGTTTGAATTCCTGCTCTATGGTTGGTGGGAGCAGAACAAAACTGATAATGCCAGAAAAATGACAAACGTCATAACGAAATACAGTAAGAGTGGTAATCTAACTTCAGTTAGCCAGGCACTGAGAATCAAATAATACATAGATAATAATGCAAAAATATGTTAAAATAATAAAAAGAATGACCTCTGCAGGAATAGGGTCGCCAAAGGCCGCAGTTTCTCGGGCCTTCTGGTGGCAGAGCAGGTCAAACACTATCACGCTGCCGAGGGAATGACCTCCTATCGACACTCCCCCCTTAAAGGTGGGATTCCTCTGGCAGAACAGCGTGTAAATACGGTTTATTTCGTCACCAACTGTGGACATTATGGTCTGAAAAAAAAAACCAATACAAATTTAGCTCTTAATTTGATACCGGAATCAGAACCTAACAAACAAGTTTACACACAGATAAAATGACAAATGGTTGAATTAAAACAGGGCCAATAATGTGTACCTGACAGAACTTGGGACTGGTGTAGAAGAGGATGTCCAGTAATGTGTCGTTGGTGAATCCTCGCAATTTGGGCACGGATTCCAGGGTGATCTGGTTGATGCGCTGGTCTATTCCAGATTCCTCCGAGTGCAAGTTCCAGTGCCATGAAACTGGCAACACCTGGAGCAGATAAAACAACAATATGTTATGAGGTGTCGCTGTCTATGAAACCCATAGACATATGAATATTAGTAGACCTGCCCTAAGTGATTAAAAGCGTATTATCCCCACTCCCCATACCGGTTCCATTGGAGCCGGCTGTGCTCGCGTATGGCCTCAAGTGAATTTAGAAAACGTGACGTCATCATTCTTGTGCGAACTATGGTCGAGGCATCATCGGTTCATTTTACGAAATAACACGGCAAAATGTTGACTTGTGCTATGAAAACTTGTAAAAATAGATGTGAAAAAGAGAATAAACCCAATTGTCGTATTACATTCCATATATAAGCATTATTTTACTTTATTTTAAGCATATTCACATCATGTAATATGGATCAGTTGTAGAAACATAATATACTATCACATCGAGAAACGTCTGGACGCGAAACACAAAGCTGGTTGGTTGCTGGGAAGTAAATTATGAACATTTATAAAAGTGTCTTAACTAAATACTTAAACGAAATATTCGACTCTGAAAATAGAACCGAATTTTTTTGCCGAATTTGGACTTTGCAAATTTGTTCATAACGTGGCGAGTAATTTGCGCTCCCGTGTAAAAATGTCTATTCATTCAAAAGCAGATTTTACTTTTAAGAAGTAAATGGTGATATTATAATGCGAGATGCCTATTTACTGTCAGATTGATTTATTGACGAATCACAGTCAGCTTCACTCCCTTCGTTCTTCAACAGTTGATTTTACCCCTCGCCATTATCTTCTCGTCTATTAATTCCTATGTCTGTGATGAAACCAAATTTTCCAACCGCAATTTGAAAAATTAATGAAAAAATGTGAATCGACAAAAAGTGAAGTCACATTTATAATATATTTTTCTAATAAAATGCATATTTTTTTTATTTTTTTTCCACACCAGGAAAAACTTAAGTGACCCATTTTTAAAACTGTTTGATGTTTGCATTAAAAATTTTAATATTTCAATAAATATGTGTTTATCTTCTATATTGTTCAAAATCTTAAATCTCCGAAAGTTCTACAACGATTGCTTTGAAATTTTGACACAAAGTTGCATTCAAATACGCGTGTGTTTTTATATACCTATAATTTATAGATGTCAGCTGTGACAGTAAAAAACGTGCTTTTTGTCACCTGTGTCAAGTAAAAACATGCTTTTTTTCTGTTGGACGTAAAATAACAAGCGATATTGTTTCTCTAACTGCATACAATGAGCAACAGCTAATCAAGAATAAAAACATTATTCATATGTAATTATTAATATATCACTTGTTGAAATAAACTTTCAGCTTACCTCAATGCGGCTGATAATTCCCTTGTCATATGAAGACTTGTAGTGAGATTGTACCAACTGACGACTGATAGATCTGAAATCGTCCACTGAAAAGTAAATTAGGACAAGTTTTATTTTTTTTATATTAACTCCACACAGGAGGCCCGGAAGAAAATAATTTCCCTCAGGGCCTATGTCATCTTTGGGGATGCTGTGTGGAGGGTCTTTTTGTGGAGAGGAAGGAGTGAACATGGGTCTTGAAGAGTCCCATGTTGTAGGAGGGAGGAAACACAGAGGCCGGCAGTTCGTTCCACAGCCGAGCTGTTGAACTTAAGAACGAATCGTAGAAGCGACCCGTTCTCATGTGACAAATGTCAACCGTGTACAAATGTGGGCGCGCGTTTGGCGTGTATCCCGACTACGCACCGGTGCCGAAGGGATCAATGACGCTAGTTCCTCAGAGCATCTTCCATTGTAATACCGATAGAACAAGGACAGCATACCTACCTGACGCCTGTGCTCTAAAGATTGCAGTCCGTTTGTTAAGATTGGGGAATCTATAAAACGGACCGTCCGTTTCTGCACAGAGTCAAGGGTTTTTTTCAGGTATTTAGGGGCTCCAGACCAGAGATGGCTGCCAAATTCGACAGTAGGGCGCACTTGCGATTTGTACAGGGTCAGCAGTTGTGTATTATTAAAGTATCTGCGGGCCCTGTACAGTACGCCCAGCTTCTGAGAGGCCAACTTTACTCTGGCTTCGATGGAGCCCCCGTACCTGAGCTGGTCACTTATAGTTACACCAAGCATATCAATGGAAGGCCTGTTCGGAAGATTGCTTCCGTTGAAGGAGACTAACTGTAACTAACGTTGTAACTGAATGCTGAATAAATGAGATCCCTAAGGCACACGTGTTGTAAAACCATGTATGATCGTTTGAGAAATGTAGAGTAAGATTAAGAAAGGGTGTAGATGTTTTTGATACATAAAGCGAATGAACAAAGAAAGAAAAATATATAGAGTGATAGAAGAACTCAGGTCATGTCAGAATAACACAAGAGTATGTATGAATGTGAATGAAGCAAGGAATGTGGAGAAGCAGTCGATTTAAAATTTAATTTATAATTAGTGGGAATTAATTTTTTTATATAAACATAAATTAATTAATTAATTTTTAACATATATAATGGACAAAAGAGACATCTCTGGTCAATTTTGGATGGATTTTGCTCTGCAGGTGTGATAACTGATTACCGACACCTTTTTGCATTGATCAGATGGATTCATCCAGTTTGTATCATTTGTCAAAAGAGGTCTATTGAAGACCTCTATGTTTGAAATATTTTTTGACAATAAATGTCACAAATCACGGCAGTACGTATTATTTCAATATGCTGATTCATCATTAATAATTCTACTCTCTTGAGAGCGGGCGACATTATAATCTTCCTAAGTGCGAACTCAAATATATTTTGTGCTGATTGAAGATCAAGGAGCAAAACTTATTGCAAGTGGGATTCTCTGGTGAGTCTTTTCTGTTCATATGTATTTTGGTGGCTGGCTTAAGTTATTTTCTCCCTGCAGAGTGAATTCATTGATCAATCAATTTATTTTCATAGGGAAATAAAATATTCCCTGATGGTCTGTGTTATTTGCACGCCAGATCATCAACCAGAATGTGTGCCAAGAACGAGCTGTTTGGCGGTCTGTCTTCTCTGCCTACCCCTGGGGTAAAAAAGGTCATACTGGTTAGTTAGTTAAAGTATGTTTATTTTCAACAATAGAAAAATGACAAAACATTCTCACCGACTTCTTCGAGACTTCGAAACTTGAGATCACAGACGGATCCAATGCCGTGGATGAGGAACAGGAGATGGTCCGACTGCACCTGCTCTCCTTCCTCAGTCTGCGTGGCGTCCTGGCCCCTACGCACGCTGCGGGCACGCGGCGCCCCCTGCAACACACAGAAACACAACATCATTCCGAGTAGTTCGGCGGTTACAGCAGGCGGTAACACTACACTACTTTGACACACACCGCACCCACAGAAAATCGAAATAAAAAAGATGAACTATTGTTAGTAGTTACATTCAACACCATTTTGTTTTTTTGACCGTTGAAAGCCTCCCATTAAATGCCGATTTTAAGTCCATTTCAACTTTTTCGAAGTTTAACGGGAACCTTACGTATATCAAAAAAACAAAATGGCGCTTAATGGCAAGTTGACGATAAAGTTACATTTGAATTTCTGCGAAACATTGCAACAATATAAATGTTAGTTCATATTAAATTAGTCAGAAATGAGAATTCTACACCCCTATTTCACAGAATTTGAACAATTCATCATTTTTAAAAGTCGATTTTCAAGTTCTTTGAATGTTCTATTCAAATTCTTTGATTATTTCAGTTTTTTTAAACAACTGACCAATAATTTTATAATAACAGAACTTGAAGAGAACCTTCACAGAACTTGCAAATCAGCGCTGAAATTTGATGAATTGTTCGAATTCTATGAAAAAACCCGTCCTTGGTTAGTGATTTACTCAGAAAATATTAAGATATCTATTGTAATATCTTTGAATTTTCTGCTAGTTATAGAATAGATTTTGCATTGAATCGTAGATTTCAAATTGTACACGGCGTCCGGGAACTCGTAGAAAAAAAATTTAAAATGCATAGTTTTTTTAACCCGAAATTGGGGAAAAAAATTGATAAAAATATGATTTTTTGGGTTTTCTATGTGATGTTAGTTCACTTGTACTGCAAGTTTACGGACACCTTGTATAAAAAAAAGTTAGAATAACTGTATGTAGCGGGTGGCGTGTATTTGATTTTAATACATATCTACAGTTTTATGTAGTATTTGATGAAATTTTGCACATTTGACCTTCAAAACAAGATGTGTACATTAGATTTCGAAAAACAGTGTTTCATGCAAGAACCCAGTAGGTAAAATTCATCATTCTATAATAAAATTTGTCTCTTTCTGAAAATATTTTGTAATAAGGTCAGCGACAAAACAGTTTTTACTAATAAATGCAATTAAAAATACTGAATTCGTTTGTGACTCCGTCTGTAACTCAGGTTCATTGCACTTAATGAGAATGTACTAAAATTATTTTATAATTCTTTATATAAAATATTTTCAAATTAATCTCATTGAATCTGATAAAATTTGACAATGTTTGTTTTTGAAAAGCAATGTTTTGTTCGCAAATCCTACAATCATAATATCCCGCGATATTTCACGGATCTGCCCTGGTGGTTTATTGCTTTTGTTATAACTTATAATAATCTTAAATTATTGAATTAATTGTGAAATTAATATGAAAAAACACACCGTACAATGCATGCGGAAAAAAAACTGTGATTAAAAAGGTAACTAAAAGGTTTTCCAATAAGACGTGTTATTTTGAATAGCCCGCTATTTCGGTAGATGTTACTTTTGAAGCTGTCATTTTTTGACATTTGACAAGTAGAAATTACGCCATTAATAAAAATGGAACGATACACGCTTCAACAACGCATTGAAATTATTAAAATTCACTTGAGTGAATCAAATGCAAATCATCTTGAATGATGAGGCCCATTTCCACCTCGGTGGCTTCGTCAACAAGCAAAATTGACGCATCTGGGGTTCGGAAAACCCAAGAGTTATTGTTGAAAAGCCTCTCTATTCTCAAAGTGTGACTGTTTGGTGCGGTTTATGGTCCGGCGGAGTCATTGGACCTTACTTTTTCGAAAATGAGGCTGGAGCAACAGTTACGGTGAATGGATTGCGCTATCGAGAGATGATTAATGATTTTTTATGGGCCGAATTGGATGGTATTGATCTGGACAACGTTTACTTTCAACAAGACGGCGCTGCGTACCACACAAGCAACGAAACTATTGATCTTTTGCGATTGAATATCAAAATAACACCTCTTATTGGAAAACCCTGTAGTAAAGGAAACTGGGATTTTTCGCTAATCGGGCAGAAGCTCTTCACTCTGAGCTACATTAATACATGTTCTCTGTGGCACAGCAGTTAAATCTTTGACTCTAAGTGTGGATATCAAAAATCTGGGTAAGCGCTTATAAATGTATAATATTGGCGTGAGTAATTATATATTACGTACATATACGCACTTTTCTCCTAATCTATGAGGTATTCGATAGGATGCTGGGCTAACAGTCAGACAGGCCGAGTTCGATACCCACAGCGCGTACTGACTTAACCCCTTTTCGACAGAATGTTTAGCGAAAAGGTCTGTATTATAAATTTTTGAGTTTATAACTTGCCGTTACTTCGCAGGGGTAGGCAGAGAGGATGAACTGACAACTCGGTCTCAGCACACACTCCTTGCCTCATTCACATTCATACACACAATTTATTACGTCATTCGGTCTTTTGACAAGATCCAACTCTAATATTTGTTTCACCTGATCATTCCATGCCTTCCTCGTGCTAACCTAACCTTATTGATTATGTTTACATCAGCCTTGCATTCTTTGCGGATCTCCACATTTCTCACGCAATCATACATGGTTTTACCACACATACGCCTCAGGGACCTCATTTCTACAGCATTCAGTCTACTTTAATCCTTTCTCTGCCAGTTCCATACATCAGGGTAGGTACCAGCACTCCATTGTGGACTGCTAGCTTGGCTTCTTTGGACAATGTTTAGTTAGCGCCAACTGCGTTCAGTCCTCCATGAATGGAGTTACCTGCATTTCCCCTTGTTTCAATATCTCTGTCAGCCTTCCCATCTCTCTAGAACATACTTCCTAAATACACAAACTCATCCACCTGCTCCAAGTATTCCTCAGCAACAACTATATTGCACACTGTTTTCCTACTCTCTCTTTCAAACACCGTGACTTTAGACTTACTTACATTCGTCATTAACTCATTCTTACATGCATATATATATCATCATTATACAGGATGTATCAGCACATACCTGATAGATTTTAAACGACAATTCTTAATCAATTTTTGAAGATATATTTCACAGACAACAAACAACCATAGAGACTTTTTGGAAATTATAATCTCCCAGCCTGACACGGTATCATAAAATTTATGCTATCTCATTTTGTACTATGGTGAGAAATATGATTTAAACAGTATTAGAAAGAGAAAATAACGCACTTTCAGTTTGCATACAAAAGTTTACCAAAGACGCTTCCGAAAAATTTGAAATAATTCTAAGAAACAACATTTACAGCCGTTGTTCCCAACTTTTGGAATGATCAATCTCAGGCTCCGATCAGCCAAGTAATTTGTTCAGTAGCGTTCGATTCGCCTGTTTCCAAACAGCTTTACCATTGATTATCTTAAGAGGCCCCGCCCACTTTCATAGACAGTAAAATGCCATCAAAGTTAAAATTTTTAATGCTAAATTAATATTGACAAATTAATTATTGTGTTCATTATTAATGCAATTTTCATTAAATACTTAATAAATAAACCGATATTTATTTAAACTGACGTAAGTAATATGTTAAAAATAAAGTGTTTGCTTGACTTTAATGCCACCGTTTCTTGGCGTTGCGAATATTTTTCACTCTGTCGACACTTTTTATAATTAGCCATTTATTGAGGCACGCTTAATCCAGTAGTTTGCCTTCCTTAAATTGATAGATCGCTCAGTCGTCACCTTTCCGTTGGAAACAGCCTAGTTGTGCCCTTGAGCAGTGTTGAGCCAACATTTCGGCTCAACTGTTGATCAGTAGGATTGGGAACAGTGGCCATTAGTGTTTGAAAAATATTTGTCAAGGTTTGCGAATTTTTAATTAAATATTTTTATAATTCCTTTTCATTAATTTCATTACAAGTGTTTTTTTTAGTTTTGTGTAAAGTTGTAATTACAATAAAAACCCAGTAAGCAACTTAAAAAACTAAACTTGTTGGCGTTCAAAAATTTTGTTTAATAGAGAAGTACTTCGCAAAATGTCAGAGGCTTTAGTAGTTTAGTATGTCATTTTGCTGTCCTATGACATTTTTTAATAAAAACAACAATAAAACATGTTTTTAATCCACCACTGAGTACAACCTGACACTCCGCCGCGTTCCAGCAGCACCGTACAGACGAGACAGAGCGCGTATCACGTGATCCGTTGCAACATGCGAAGTGTGATATAAAAATATATTTGCGTGTTTAATTGAAAAAATATAATATCGACAGCAAAAAATCTACATTTTTTACTGCAAATATGCTCAGTAATATCTGGTTAAAATATACCAATACTAATATACCCTGAATACGTATCAATTTATAAATATGAGTTAGACAAATTGTTATTACCAATTTTTCCCAACAGCGTGTTAGTTAAAAATCCACTCCTAATATGAAGACGAAAAACTCGACAGAACAACAAAATATCATTATTAATAAAAAATTAGTTCTACAAATATTTTTGTTAGTCTACTTGGTGAGAAGTGGCCTAAAAACGGGGAAAAACATTACAGAAGACAATAAAATTATAAAAATTGATCTTTAATGTTGAAAATGTGCAAATTTTTTTACTTTGTCTAGTGAGAGTTCATATTATATTTTAATTTTAGTTATGTTCGCATTAAAAAATTAACATTTTAGGTCACAATATGGCAAAAATCGCTCGAGTGTTATATGAAAATCTGATAGTGACTTTCCTCTGCTTTCGAGGGCAGTATTTCATTTTGGGATACATTCAAAAATAGTGAATCTATTTAAAAATGAATGTTGCAAAAAATTATTTGTTGAGATGATATTTTATTTCTTGACCTAAGGAGAATTAAAATTGTATTTGCAACTTTTATCAGGGTGTAATATTGCATACTCTCAGTATCGCCCCGGTATAGTTCTGATTAAACTTTAAACATAACTCTTGAAATGTCAGTGGTATCTGAAGCAGATTTGCTAAGAACTCACCGCACTTGTCCCGATTTTATGGTATTTTGAACCTTAAACAATACTTCCGGCGTACTAAAATATATTTTATCCGCTCGGCAAGAAAATAACGTATATTAATATTATTCTAGCTTGTCGTTTTGTCACTTGCAAACATATTTAATTTATTTGTGAAAAAGTACAGCGCAAATTCAAAATGTTGCAGATTTAAACGATCCCCGTCAATCACTGATTCTCAGCACGTTTCTGCCTTTAATCAAATTGTGATCAGCTCTCGTTTACGACAGTCATGTTGTAATGCTTTTCAGCTGATCACAATTTGATCAAAAGCTGAAATGGGTCGAGAATCAGCATTTAATATTAAATTTTGGTTAAACCATAACTCAAAAAATCCTATATGATCAAATTTTAATATTGTCTTCTGCAGTGATAATCCTTGGATATTTAAAAAAAAAAATTTACCCCACTACCGGTCAGTTTTACTATTTTAGTAAAACTAACGTGAATTTTACGTCAATCGTAAAATAGTGAAGAATAAAATAGAAGATGTAGAAAAAAAAAGTGTCTGACTTCTTCGTCTTCGTGTTGCTGTTGTTTTAACATCTTTTTAGGTTCCCCCACGCCGTGCACGAGGAAGAGCAGGTGGTCCGGACAGGCAGGTGGCTCCCCGGGCTCCAGCGAGAAGGGGGCCAGACCGCGCACCACCATCCGCTGGGTGGGGGGCGCGAAAAACGGCTGAAACCATCGTAGCGCGCTCAGTGGTTGCGTAGTGTTAGCGCTTGTGGCGTTAGTGGTATTATATGTTGCATAGATTGTAGCATTAGTATTACCGTCTTTCTATAGGTATAGTTTGTAGCATTAGTGTTATTGTCATTCTATGGTTATAGTTTGTAGCATTATTGCTATAGTCTTGCTACAAATTGCAGCATTAGTATTATTTTCATTCTATAGTTTGTAGCATTATTGTTACTATCTCGCTATATTTTCTAAAATTAATGTTATTGTCGTGCTATAAATTGTAGCATTAGTGTTATTGACTTCCTATAGATTGTTGCATTAGTGTTTTTGTCTTGCTATAAATTGTAGCATTAGTGTTATTGACTTCCCATAGATTGTTGCATTAGTGTTATTGTCTTGGTATAAATTGCAGCATTGGTGTTATTGACTTCCTATAGATTGTTGCATTAGTGTTATTGTCTTGGTATAAATTGCAGCATTGGTGTTATTGACTTCCTATAGATTGTTGCATTAGTGTTATTGTCTTGGTATAAATTGCAGCATTGGTGTTATTGACTTCCTATAGATTGTTGCATTAGTGTTATTGTCTTGGTATAAATTGCAGCATTGGTGTTATTGACTTCCTATAGATTGTTGCATTAGTGTTATTGTCTTGGTATAAATTGCAGCATTGGTGTTATTGACTTCCTATAGATTGTTGCATTAGTGTTATTGTCTTGGTATAAATTGCAGCATTGGTGTTATTGACTTCCTATAGATTGTTGCATTAGTGTTATTGTCTTGGTATAAATTGCAGCATTGGTGTTATTGACTTCCTATAGATTGTTGCATTAGTGTTATTGTCTTGGTATAAATTGCAGCATTGGTGTTATTGACTTCCTATAGATTGTTGCATTAGTGTTATTATCTTTCTATAGTTATAGTTTGTAGCATTATTGTTATTGTATTACTATAGATTCTAGCATTAGTGTTACTGTCTTACTATAGTTTCTACCATTAATGTTATTGTTTTGCTCAGTATTCGTGGGTCACGTGATGTTAGCACTTATAGCATTAGTGTTAATGTCTTGCAAATATTGTAATATAGCGTTATTGTCATGCTTTAGCTAGAAGCATTAATGGTATTGTCTTGCTTCAGTTTGTAACATTAGTGATATGACGTGCCATAGATACAGTATTGTAGTGTTATTGTCTTAAATAGTTTCTAACATTCATGTTAATGTCGTGCTATAGCATTAGTTCTACTGTGGTGTTATAGATTGCAGAATTGTAATGTTATTTTCTTGCTATAGTTTGTAACATTACTGTTATTGTTGTGCTATAGCATTAGTGTTATTGTCATGGTATAGATTATAAATTGTAGTGTTATTGTCTTAAATAGTTTCCAACATTCATGTTAATGTCGTGCTATAGCATTAGTTCTACTGTAGTGTTATAGATTGCAGAATTGTAGTGTTATTTTCTTCCTATAGTTTGTAGCATTAGTGTTCTTGTGGTGCTATAGCATTAGTTCTACTGTAGTGTTATAGATTGCAGAATTGTAGTGTTATTTTCTTCCTATAGTTTGTAACATTACTGTTATTGTTGTGCTATAGCATTGGTGTTATTGTCATGTTATAGATTGCAGAATTATAGCATTATTGTCTTAATATAGTTTGTAGCATTAGTGTTATTGTCTTGCTTCAACATATACCATTAGTGTTATTATTAATGTCTTGATATATTACAAGTTGTATTATCTTGTTATAGGTTGCAACATCGGTGATGACATCTTGATATAGCTTGCAGCATCGTAAAATTCATACTAATACAATACACCTAAACAGATTTTATGCATTTTAATACACTTTGCCGGACTTCAAACCTGCAAACTCTTGGCCCAGAGCCAAAGACCTAACTGCTCTGCCACACAGCTTGGTATATTATCTTCATATACGTCATAATAACTACACTTAAGCAATCAATTGAAGGTTTATTAAATTGGCTCAAGTAGCCATATTTTATGGGAAAAAGGACCGAAAAAATCAAAAGTACATCAATTGCTGAATGTTGTATTTTTCAAAAAAATTGTAATGGTGACTTCACAACTTTCATAATGGACGCTGAAACGTGACAGTATAAGCATGGCAACCAGAGTTGAGTCGAACCCAACACTCACACAGATGCATTACTTGCATATAGCAACTTGTTATCCAACTTCAGAGAACTAAAATTTCAGTAAAAATGAAAAAAAAATGTCAACATTTTAACAAAATAAATATTAACATTTTATTTTTAATTTGTGAGACTAAAAAAATAACAACTCGGTCCCACCACACACTCCTTGCCTCATTCACATTCATACATACTCTTCTATTATTCTGACTCTTGACATGGCCCGACTCAAGTATCTGATTCACTTGATCGTGCCATGTCTTCTTCGGGCGTCCCCGAATTTCGCTACCATTCACATTTGCATCATATATCCTCCTTACACTCATTTCTTCGCTCATTAAGCTCTACATACCCAAAACATCTAAGCGTTCCTTTCTTAATCTCACACATTACGCTTAAATCAGCCTTGCACTCTTTGCGGATCTCCACGATCATACATGGTTTTACCACACATACGCCTCAGGGATCTCAATTCTACAACATTCAGTCTACAATAATTCAATTAAATATCAATATCAAAAAAGGCTGATTCTCAGTGACTTTTCACACACTGTGTTTGGTTTGGGCCAACTCTAATTGCGCCACCTTTAATAATGCAGATGATATAAATTTCTACTGAGTGACATTATAACAAAACTATTCGTAAATGCAATATAGGGGGAGTTCAAACACGATCCAAATCAACAGATTTACATACGTATATGTCTTGAATTGAAAATCGTATAGTCGGTCTTTTCAACACAAGTAGAGTCGATAGACGGCGCCATCTATGGGATGCTTTCGTAACTAAATTCATCTGAAAAGGTTTGGGTCTCGGATAAATAACGATATGTATAAAACAGTATGGATTCGTACGTTGACGATTTCTACACACCCCTCATACCTTTTTCCTTCCAAGAATTTCTTCTTCTTCCTTTACTTAAAAAGACCTTCCACACAGCATACCCAAAGATGACGTAGGCCCTGAGAGAAATTATTTCATCAGGGCCTTCTGTGTGGAGATAATTTACAATTTATAAAAGAATTTTTAACTTTCTTTTTAAAACTACATTAATGCCATTCGTACAAGGAGATACATACGAGCAACTCGAGTTTTGTGCGCATCGCATATGCGCAACTCGTGCGTATTCGCCATACTATTTGGTAGTATACGAGTTTTGTGCGCATCGCATATGTGCAACTCGTGCGTATTCGCCATACTATTTGGTAGTATACGAGTTTTGTGCGCATCACATATGCGCAACTCGTGCGTATCTGCCATACTATTTGGTAGTACACGAGTTTTGTGCGCATCGCATATGCGCAACTCGTGCGTATCCGCCATACTATCTGGTAGGTACAAGTCAACTGTACAAGCAAGATGCATTCTCATCTCCTACTCGTTTGACAGAAATGACGTCTATTATCGTCATATTATTTTCTTCGTTGCCTTAGTCACCTGACATTGTGTTAATTCCGCAGCTGCAAGTGAAAAAATTAACAATCATACTACAGTTTCAGGCTACAACTCCTATGCAATTTTAGCTGATGTTTTAATATTTCAACTGAACAGAACGTTGAGTGTAATTATACTCTGTTTGCCATATAAAAGCATACATCTAAATAAATTACATGATAATAAAATGCAATAGCACTTGTACTAGGGTGGCTTTAGGGAAATTCTTCATCTATTGTATAGGCGCACGCCTTACTACTGGGCGACAGCCTGGACAAGAGTGTTTTCCGATCTCCGGCAGCGCTGAATCGTCCCGGCTACTCTGTGGCGCATTAAGACAGAGAACTCATGCGTCCTCATCTGTGAGGCGCTGCATCGCCAAGGGAGGTCGAATGTGTTGTTCATGACGCTTTGTGTGTACCTTATCCATAGTTCGCTAGTATAAAAGCTCATGCATTAGTCTGAAATACTTGCTTCTTCACCGACGGACTGTACCAGTTTAATCTCCTAGCGAGCATGTTTGCTTGCACTTACTTGCAAAAGTAAATGTTCGTTTGTTAAAAATCTTGTATCTCCTAAAGTTCTTCAACGATTGCTTTGAAATTTTGACAAAACGTTGCAGTTGAATACGCGTATGTTTTTATATACTTATATTATATAGATGTCGCCTGTGACAGGTAAAAACGTGGTACGTAAACCAGTTTAAAGAGTAACATATCGGTAAGCTACTTGTGTTTGCGTCCCAATCACGTAGCTTATAAGTATATCTGCGTACGAAGGTTCTAATACTTCATTTTTGTTTAATGGACAAACATTCCACGATAATTTCTCCTAACATCATTATAAGCTGAAGTTGTAGCTTGTGCAATGACGGAGAACTAACGGTGTTTCAAATTAAATTCGATCAGCTGCATTTTTCAAAATTTGGTGAATCTAGACAGCCTACGTTTTCGAGGGATAACGCTCTCGACTAGCAATCTGAAGGTCGTTCCAGTAAACGTAGAAAGTAACAAATAGAAAAAGGGCAAAAATATGGGATGAGGTTAGGTTAGGTCATAATGCATTGCATGCCACTATATTTTACTATATAACAAAGAGGAAAAGGGGAACTATATGGGATAAGTGAGGTTAGGTTACTATAGGAGTTACCGTATGAGGTTAGGTTACTATACCGAAAGTAACAAATAGGAAAAGGGGATGAATACCGGATGAGGTTAGGTTAGGACATAGAGCAATGCATGCCACTAAAAGTTACTATATGAGGTTAGGTTACTATATCGAAAGTAACAAATAGGAAAAGGGCAAAAATATGGGATGAGGTTAGATTAGGTTATTATATCGAAAGTAACAAATAGGAAAAGGAGAACAATATGGGATAAGTGAGGTTAGGTTACTTTAGGAGTTACCGTATGGGGTTAGGTTACTATACCGAATAGGAAAAGGGGATGAATATGGGATTAGGTTAGGTTAGGTTACTACACCAAAAGTAAAAAATAGGACAAGGGGAAGAATAAGAGATGATGTGGCTAGCTAAGCAGTGAGTGTTTACCGGGGTGCTGCCCCAGGCGTCAGGACTGGACTGCCGAAGGAAGTGTACCATTACTGCCGCACTGTGCAGCACCACACTCTCTCCGCTCGGTAGCGCCACCTTCCTGTTCCAAACCGAAGTGATGACTCCATGACGATACTCCTCCTGCAGACAGATAAGTGGAAGTCAATAACTTGAGACTGACATTTATCAGTGGTGTATATATATATTTTTTTTTTTTTATATTAATTCCACACAGGAGGCCCTGAAGAAAATAATTTCCCTCAGGTCCTATGTCATCTTTGGGGATGCTGTGTGGAGGGTCTTTTTGTGGAGAGGAAGGAGTGAACATGGGTCTTGAAGAGTCCCATGTTGTAGGAGGGAGGAAACACAGAGGCCGGCAGTTCGTTCCACAGCCGAGCTGTTGAACTTAAGAACGAATCGTAGAAGCGACCCGTTCTCATGTGACAAATGTCAACCGTGTACAAATGTTGGGCGCGCGTTTGGCGTGTATCCCGACTACGCACCGGTGCCGAAGGGATCAATGACGCTAGTTCCTCAGAGCATCTTCCATTGTAATACCGATAGAACAAGGACAGCATACCTACCTGACGCCTGTGCTCTAAAGATTGCAGTCCGTTTGTTAAGATTGGGGAATCTATCAAACGGACCGCCCGTTTCTGCACAGAGTCAAGGGTTTTTTTCAGGTATTTAGGGGCTCCGGACCAGAGATGGCTGCCAAATTCGACAGTAGGGCGCACTTGCGATTTGTACAGGGTCAGCAGTTGTGTACTATTAAAGTATCTGCGGGCCCTGTACAGTACGCCCAGCTTCTGAGAGGCCAACTTTACTCTGGCTTCGGACTGGAAGTTGTAATTATAATATGAAAGAATTGAACTTACCTCCAGAGTGTCGGCAACATCTTCAGTGTAGGGAATGTATCGAGCGTCACTTGTGCCCTTATAGAACCAACTACATCTGTAACACACAAACACACATTGCATAACAAGGATAACAAATTATTATAAGCAATAATTATTCGCCTAACTTATTAACTCGCAGCCTTCTGATTGCCGGAGAGCTGCTCTAATCACTAAGTTAGATCGGCTCATTACATTGTTAAATGTGTTGACGTTTTTCCATGTAATTTATAAAACACAATAAGTTCTATGTCTTTACCTTCTGACAGCTTCAATGTCTTCCCTCCAGTAGACGGCAGATCTTTCTCGCTTGGTCAGAGACACGTCGTATCGTCCTCCGTCTGTCGGAATCAGGCCGTCCAACGCGGGGGAGCCTGCAAACAGACAAACAATCAGACAATCAAACAAACAATCAAACAAACAAATAAATAAACAAGCAGTGAAACCGGGGTTTCAAAATATTTGCACATTTCAGAACACCTTCGTAACCTTCACTGGCTCAAGTGCCCTGAGAGAATCCAGTACCAACTGTGCTGGATGGTGTTTAAATCCATCAATGAAATGGCCCCATCCTACATCTCTGAACTATGCGTCCCGGAAAACACTGGTCTGAGGCAGTCAACTCTTAGATCAGCAACATCATCAGCTGTAGGCAGACTGATAGAACCTAAGCGCAAGCCAAATACTAAGTTTGGTGATCGCGCTTTCGGAGTATCTGGGCCGAAGGCTTGGAATAAACTCCCTCCGGAACTAAGATCCATAACAAGTCCAACAGAATTCAGGTCTAAACTAAAAACTTACCTTTTTAAGCTGTCATACCCTTAAATTAAATATACCATTCCTAAGAGAAAGTCCAGTTATATCCAATTATGTCCTAAATCCTGTATCTAAATTTCACCAATAAACAATCAGTTAATGTTAATTAAGTGTTAATCTCAAGTGACCTACCAGGTAAGTATAGTACTGTATATTTTCTCCATAAATAGTTAATTAATAACATAGATCCCTGTAGAAATGTAATATAAGTTTGTACAGCGCCCTTGAGGTGATTTTGCACAAAAACGGCGCTATAAAAGTCATCCAATTATTATTATTATTATTATTATTAAACATCAAAAGTTGATAGAATGCATTGTCATCAATAATGAGTATATCTGATGAGTTTCAGCAACAGCTGAACGGATATCGGGAAGTGCGTTAATTTCCATTTCCAAGATTTGCATTTATTCATTCCCGAAAACGTAAAAAAAGCTAAATTGTATGTATTTGAATATGAGCCAAGGATCGTAGTCTCTTCGACGTTAAAAACCAACGATTCTAGGCCCATTTCAGCTTTTAAGCAAATCGTATTCAGCCGTCAAGCAAAACGGTTGTGCTGTCACGAAAAAAAAATAGTACTCACTTGTGTTTTTAGTGTACGCTTCTTCCAAAGTGTTAGAGTCTATCTGAGAGAAGGGAGTCCATATCTGCTTCTCTTCCACTTCTTTACAGTGGAACCAGTGACGCTGCACCGGTTTGTAGGCCTGGTACGGCTGCTCCGACTTCTCGTCCTGAAACATATCAATCACCGTCAATATCTGAAAATTGGGATTGGGTGCAAAAATGAACCATCTGAGTACCAGGTCTACAAACGGTGATGCTGCACCAGTTTGTAGGCCTGATACGGCTGGTCAGACTTGTCGTCCGAAACATATCAATGTCTAACTAACTAACTAACTAACCATCACGCCGTTTCCCCGCAGGGGTAGGCAGAGAGGACGGACCGCCAAACAACTCGGTCTTGGCACACACTTCTTGCCTCATTCACATTCATACATCGTCTCGTACATACTCTTCTATTATTCTGACTCTTGACATGGCCCGACTCAAGTATCTGATTCACTTGATCGTGCCATGTCTTCCTCGGGGGTCCCCGACTTCTGCTACCATTTGCATTTGCATCATATATCCTCCTTACACTCCTATCTTCGCTCATTCGCTCTGCATGCCCAAACAATCTAAGCGTCCCTTTCTTAATCTTACTCATTAGCTTAGCTCAGGGATCTCATTTCAACAGCATTCAGTCTACTTTAATCCTTTCTCTGCCAGTTCCATACATCAGGGTAGGTACCAGCAGTCCATTGTGGACTGCTAGCTTGGCTTCTTTGGACAATGTTTAGTTAGCGCCAACTGCGTTCAGTCCTCCATGAATGGAGTTCCCTGCATTTCCCCTTGTTTCAATATCTCTGTCAGCCTTCCCATCTCTCTAGAACATACTTCCTAAATACACAAACTCATCCACCTGCTCCAAGTATTCCTCAGCAACAACTATATTGCACACTGTTTTCGTACTCTCTCTTTCAAATCCGAAATTTGGGCTTGGGTGCAAAAATGAACAATCAGAATGTACTAATCACGATTTATTTTTGGATTATTATACTGTGTTACGCTTCCTCCTGCGTTCTCATCATCAGAACAGATGTGTAGATTGTAGTGAAGAATGTGTTTATGTATGTAGAACTGATTGCGTATTGCGCGCTTCAATCCTCTTACGGCCGGTATTTCAGTTCAGAGGAAGCGCAACACGACATAATATACCCCAAATATAAATCATGATAATACATTCAGATTATTCATTTTCGCACCCAATCCCAACTGAGCCATATGCAAGACTTGACAAGAAGAAGATTGCAGACGGAAATACGAGACCTGTGGTGACAGCCGGTAGCACGCTCTCAATACAAGTTGACCATAAACATACACTTTTGTATCTGAAATAATCTGCTTTCAAAAATAACATTTAATTTTGGGATGCGTTAAAAATACGTGAATCTATTTGTAATTGATAATTTTCAATGATACTTACATCATCCTCAAACACTGGTTCTTCAACTGCTTTCACATCCATCTTGAAAACTATTTAACTTCACTTAATTTTCTTTAAAAGTTTATGTATATAGCTGTATCACTTTTAGACAAAACACTGATTTCAGATTACTGTAAGAAATAATAATTAAAATTAATTAATGCCATTGTTATCGATCCATTTTTCTTATTAATAATGTGCGTAACAGAAAGAGAGGTTACAAAGGCGCTCTCGGCGGCAGGTGCATAATAAATATTTTGTAATAGTGAATATAGATCTGGAATGTCAACTTAGATATCTTGTAGTAGTGAACACATCTGGAACTTTTACTAAGAGATATCTTGTAGTAGTGAACATTTCTGCAATGCCAACTAAGAGATATCTTGTAGCAGTGAACATTTCTGCAATGCCAACTAAAAGAAATCTTGTAGTAGTGAACATTTCTGGATTGACAACTAAGAGATATCTTGTAGGAGCGAACATTTCTGGTGTGCCAACTAAGAGATATTTTGTTTTAGTGAATATTTCTGTAATGCCAACTAAAAGATATCTTAAATTAGTGAACATTTCAGGAATTCCAACTAAGAGATATCTTGTAATAGTGAACATTTCTAGTATGCCAACTAAGAGATATCTTGTAGTAGTGAATATTTCTGCATTGCCAAATAAGAGATATCTTGTTGTAGTGAACACATCTGGAACTCTTTCTAATAGATATCTCGCACAAAGACAAATTTATTGGAAACACAAAACAAAAACTATTATAAAGGTTTTAAAATGTTCAATGAACTCCCAGTAAATGTTGAGAAAGCTATGGTGACTGTCCAGAAACGAATACAGGGCCGACCCTGAGCCAAACGGCGAATGGCGCTAGTAAAAACCTTAAGGGCGCTGTATTAGGTATTTTGTATTATCAGAGCGGCGGCTCTGACGGCCGGCGTGGTCTAGTGGTATACGCTTTTGACTACAGATCCGAAGGTCGCGGGTTCGAACCCGGCGTGCGCAAATAAATTTTATTTGATTAATTTGTGTTATTTCACAATTGATTAATTTAAAATAATATATAGTATATTTGCGGCACGTTCCAGAGTGGAAGATACTCTCAGTATCGCCCTGGTGTAAGACCACCATTCAGAATTGAAACGTTGCTTGAAATGGCTTTAGCCGTGTTTGGTGACCAGATCTGAATAGCCAGGTACTTCCTCACCTTCCTCTTCCCCATCTCCCTCCCCTCCCCAATACCCTCAGCCTCACAACATACCCCAATTGGGGATGCCATAGTCTCACTGGCTCCAGACGGGAGCAGTTGGGACTCTTGTGCGGTATTACTGTAAAAAAAAAAAAAAAAAAAAAAAGAGCCTTGACAAATCGGCGCCCGGAGCGGATTGCTCAGATAGCTCCTGTACAGGGATGATGTTGGATATAACAGAGACGTTTGGAGATATGGTCATCGAACATATCCTGAATCCTCATTGTTGGCAGAATCATATTTTTTTTTTTTTTTTTTTTAGTTTTTTTTATTAGTAAAAAAAAGATACACGAATTACATAATATAACAATTACATAATATAATTACACAATATAGTAGGTTATTAATTACATAATATAAGTATTCGATGTACCCCCATAAATAAGCAGGGCTTGTGTGTATGGGGGTGTTGTTATATTTGTTTATATTTGGTACGATTCAGTTCAACTGTTCGGAATACTTTTTAAGGTGGCTTTTGAATTCGTTTATATTTGCATTCATGTTTCTAATTTTTTCTGGTAATGAGTTAAAAAATTTAACTCCGAGATATTCATGGTTGAACTGTCCTATTGTTTTTTTACATTTAGGAGTAGGAAGTATTGACGTTTGTCTAAGATTTCTGTTATTTTTAAAGGGTGCAATTTTATTTTGAATATAGTTTTTATAAATTTGTAATGTTGCATGGTAGAAGTATAATGCACTTAATTTTCTGACCTTAAATTGTTTGAATAAAAGTTCGGACGAATATGAATAGGGTTTTTTTAATATGGTTTTTATTATTAGTTTTTGTGATATGTAAATTGTTTGAGTTTGATTTTTTATATGTACCGCCCCAGCCTATAATGCCGTATTGTATAATTGATTGACAGAAAGCGAAGTAGGTATGTGGTTCTAAGTAATTTTTCGTTTAAAATATCTCTTAAACATCTAAATATATATGTTAGTTTCCTTATTCTGTTGTTCAGAATATTTATATGTGGGGACCATTTTAAACGCTGGTCTATTGTTATGCCTAGGTACTTAATATCGGTCTTGCTTTCTATGTTTGTGCATAACATATTGCATTTGTGGTTTTCTGTATTTTTCACAGAGTGGATAATTATGTTTATTTCTTTAGGTGTTTCTTGTTTTTTAATGAAAAATGGTAAATATTTTTAGAGTTTAAAGTCAACAGGTTTTCATCAAACCATAATTTTAGTTCATTGATATCTGTATTTGCCATGTTATTTAGTTCTGACCAGGTGTTTGCTTTTAGTAGTAGGACTGTATCGTCAGCGTAAGAGACAATGTCTCCATATTTGGAAATATTGAATATATCATTGACATATATAATAAATAACAATGGTCCCAAAACCGTGCCTTGGGGTATTGAAAAGTCGCTATATTTTGAATCGCTGACTTGATTGAGTAATTTTACTTGTTGAGGTCTTTTATATAAATAACTAGTTATCCATGCTAAGACTTTTCCACTAATCCCTACCGATTTTAATTTACTTATTAATTTTTTATGTGATATGCTGTCGAAAGCTTTTTTGAGGTCTATAAATATGCCAAGACATTTTTTATCGGAATCTAGGGCCGTATATAAATAGTTGGTTATTTTTGTTGGTTATATCGCGTCGTGAGTACTTGTATTTTTTTTGAATCCGAATTGGTTATAATTAATTATTTTATTTTCTTCTAAGAATGTCCAAATTTGTTTTTTTACAATTTTTTCATATATTTTTGATATATTCGAGAGAAGTGAAATCGGGCGATAATTTTGTGGATCTTTACGACAGTCTGTTTTATAAATGGGGGTTATAATTGCTCTTTTATAGTTATTGGGAAATTCGCCATTTGCTAGACTTAGGTTTATTATATGTGTTATGGGGTGAATTAAGTATTCTTTCATCGATTTTATTGTTTTAGTATCTATGTTATCAAAGCCGGGGGCAGAATCTCCTTTTAGTTTCGAAATAGTTCTGTCAATGTCGATTTCTGTGACTGGGTGAAATTTATTAATTTGACATTGTGTTATTTGTTGTGAATTAGATATATTGGTCTTATTTATGGATTTTGCTAGGTTTTTTCCCACGTTATTAAAATAGTTATTTAAAATATTACAACATTTTTTTGTGTCATTTTGTACGTTATATATTATTTCCCCATCTGAGATTTCTGATATGTGCTTATATTTTTTCTTTTTATTTATTATTTCATTTGTTGTTGACCATATTTTTTTATTATTGTCTTTAGCTTCTGTTATAATTTTTGAGTAGTAGTCGTTTTTCGTTTTCCTTATTAGTGTAGTTAGTATATTTTTATACTTTTTATAGTATAATACAATTTTATTGTTAACTAGTGGCCTTTGTGTTATTTTATAAAGTTTATTTTTTTTCCTAGTGGCTTTTATTAATCCTAGAGTAATCCAAGGTTTAATTTTTCTTGTTTTTGAGTTGGGGACGATTTGTTTTTTTTTTGTTGATTCTAAAACGTGTTTATTTAAAGTGTTTTCAAACAGTAATGCACTTTGGTTGGCGCATTTATTTATTAAAATTTCTTCCCATTTTTCAGTTTTTAGTGATTTTTCTAATAATTTGTAGTCTATTTGAGAATATGGAAGATTTAATTTGGGTTTTGTATTTAGTTTTCTATTTGTATCATGTAGTATAAGACACGCGTAGTGATCAGTTATATTAGTTTTCCACACAGTAGATTTAATATTTTTTATTTCATTCAGATGTATATTACACCAGATGTGATCTATGCATGATGGCGTTTGGTTTTTAATTTGTCTAGTGTTATTATTAATAAAAGATTTAAAATTGAGGTGCGTCATCATGTTTATGAAATTATTTTTTTCAATTGAGTGATGGTTTGCAGAAATATTTATATTGAAATCACCACAAACAAAAGTAAGTATTCTCGGTAATTTGCTAAGATATTCACATAGTTCGTATGTAAAGTTGCTTATGTTTGATTTGTGCGTTCTGTACACTGTTAAAATTCTGTATAATTTATTTTTTAATTTTATATCTATTTTTAGACAGTTTACATATTGTATATAAATTTCTTCAATGTCAGTAATTTCACACTCATCATTAACAAATATAATTAATCCACTATTTTTGTTAATCGGTCTTGTTGTTGCGATGCCTTTGTAGTTTGGTAGCGCATTTATGTATTGATTGTCATTACAGTGCGTTTCCGTTAACACTATGCAGGTGGGTGATGTATGCAGATCATTAATATTTATCAAGAATTCATCTAGGTTTTTTGCTATGCTTCGGATGTTCATATGTAATATTAACAATGGGTTATTGTTTGTAATACACCATTTATTGACTTCCGTAATATTTTGACATATTTCTTCGGTTATTTTGTATTTTTCGTCAATTTTTTTTATTATAAAATCGGCCATTTTTAATTGTAATCAATTTTTTCTTGAGCGAAGGCAAGCATTTTCATCCTGTGTTTACATTTTTCGCTATTTGATTTGTGGTCTGTTGTATTTGTGGTTTTGAATTTTAAATTAAGTTCTGTGCAATTTATGCATTTTGGTGTTTCGTTTTTACTGTTGCAGTCTTTAATGTTGTGCTCACCCGCACAATGACGGCATTTTGGTTTGTTGGGAAGTTGAAGACAACGCACTGCTGTGTGCCCATATTTTTGGCAATGGTAACACTGCATTAGAGGGTTGCAATCTTCAACTTTTATTTGGTAAAAACCAAGGTTAACTTTTTTTTTCGTAATTAGCAGATTTCTCAAATCTCCACTGGTTTCGAGGATGATATTTTTTTGTAGAAATTTTTTAATTGGTATGGTTCCTTTATATTTTATTTTATTTGGATCCTTTTCATATATTATTTTTATATCTTCATTTTGCAGAATTAGATCCGATATAAATTCTTCATGTGTGTATTTTTCGTCGATTCCTTTAAAGATCATGCACGGTCTTTTTTTATCAATGCTTTCAATTTGTATTCCTTCAAGTTTTAATTTTGTGATTTCATTTTTGATGTTGGCCATATGATCTGCTTTTTGTAAATTGATTATTAATTCATTTTTTGATATCTTTCTGATGCTACTTACTCCGATTCCTAGTTTAGATATTTTTACATTCTTCATGATTGTTTCTTTTATGTCTTCATTTTCGTTTTTAGTTTGTATTATAACGGGGAATACTGGAATTTTAGGTGTCGTGTATTTTCCACTTGTGATGTTAGCGTAACTTCTCGTAGTTGTTTTATTTTCGAGATTTTGATATTTTTCTAAGTTTTGATTTGTTGTGATTATTTTTTCTAATTTTTGACTGTAGTTTTCATTATTAATAATTATTTGGTCTTGCAATTGAATTATTTTATTTTGTAGTTTTAATTGTTCACATTTTATTGCTTCTTCCACCTTTTTAATATTGTTTTCCAAACTTTGTTTTATTTTCGAGTCTTTTACAGTTGTTATTTTATTAATATCGATTCTTATGTTTTCTATTAATTCCTCCATATTTAGATCCGTTCACTCTTTCGGTCGAGTGGTTATTGAATTTACATGGCTTATTAATATCGAATTACAATAAGAAATAAAAGTCTATAAAGAGATGCGTCAGCTATTTGCTTGGTACCTAATTGATACCTAACCTCAAATCACAAAAACAAAAACATCACTTTTTGACACAATATCATTTAAAGTATACGATTTACACAGCGTAAAATAAAGCGAAATTGTGTTTGGTCACGTCAGCACTCCGGTACATGCGTTCAATTTTGAATTTTACTTGTTTTTTTTTATAAATTTGCGCGAACATTTGACAAAACGTCAGACTGTAATTGAAATAAGGCGGAGTAATTGAAATAAATATGAAGAGTCAGTGCAAGATTACAGAGATTTATGAATGTACGAAAGAGAATGATGGAAGGAATTCAATCCTTTCTGCCTTGAAATCCTAACTAGGAAACCCGGATATACTTTGCGATTGCGAATATCTTCATCGGGCGTCTACGACATCTCCCATTCATTCACCACTGTATTACCGTTAAAAATACTACACAATATCGACTCCGTATCTCTTTCCAGTGCAGATATATTTACTTCTACCACTCTTGATACTAATAATTATCAGGAAATCGATCGAGTAATTATCGAATCGACAAAGCACAAACATACGAACATTGCCCTTTACATTAATCTCTAAATAATATAAAATAAAGTCGCTATCGTTTGTGCGCTTAGTTCTTCTAAACTACGCAATGGATTTTGATAGGGTTTTCATTATCATTTAGAGAACTTCTTCCAGAAGGTTTATATACAGGGTGTATCGGCACGTACCCGACAAATTTTAACCAGCTATTCCTTAGCATATTTGGAGTAAAAAATCTTATGTGCACTTTGCTGTCCGGTAACATTTTTTTTAATAAAAAATTTACCATTCATATTTTCACCACATGTCACCAATGTTTTATCCTTTGTCAAAGTTTGAAAAACCCGTCTGGCAAATATTTTATTCGAATTCCATTGAATAATGCACGTGTGTACCTATATTGGCGCACTTTTACAAGCACAGCGAAATGGCACGTCACCATTCGTCTCATTTTTAACTATTATTATTTAGTGTGAGCGAAAGAGCGAAGACGCTTTTTGACATACTTGCTTATAACAGCTGTTGAACACGAAACACAATGCCAATGACAGTGATGTAGTGTTGAAATTTTAAATTTTTTTGTTTTTAATTGAAAAAAAAAATGCTACCGGACAGCAAAGTGCCCATAACATTTTTTACTCCAAATGTGCTAAGGAATAGCTGGTTAAAGTTTGTCGGGTTAGTGCCGATACACCCTGTATATAATACATGCATATTATATTTATTGAAAGTAGTGAAAAGTCGATGTTTTGTATTCATGTCGTAAAAAGCATATTTTCGGGCGTTTACATTGCTTACGCTGATTAAACCTTATGAGATACATCAAAATTATGTACTACGGAATTCCAGATCTTAAAATCCTCAAAACTTTACCACAAACCGAGCAGCGTCGGGTTCACGTCAGTTAGCAGATAATAAAATAAAACTTCAAATTTTGTGTTAATAATTTATTTCAAAGAATATTTTGGCAAAAACAATTTTTTCGCAAAATAAATAATTATTATAATATATACAAATAAAATATTAATTTTACCCAAAATCCAAAAAATAAAAAAATAAAATTAACAATAATTTCATTTAGCAATAATAATTTTTTTTTTAAATAATAAAATCAAATTACACATTTCTAGAGTTCACTGAATAGATAACCAGTAGGAGTGTCATATAAATTGATGATTTTAAAGCAAACTGATGTCACCATTTGCATAAGACTTTTCGTCTCCTAGGTCCCAAACAGGTTAATGAAACTAATGATTTGTACATAAATTTTTTTGATATCGCCAGAAGTAAGGAATAATTGACCCTACTTCATACGTACAGATAATAGATACTTCTTCATTTTATCTTTTCAGTGTTACAAATCGAATTAGATTTAATTAAAATATTGGCAAACTAATGGAACCAAATACCCTATAATATTAATAATACGTCCAACTCCAGTAAAATATTGGCAATATCAACAACTCTGGTCACTAGAGGCGCTAGTGTAGCATATTGGCAATAACATTCCTTTCAGTAACAAATGTAGATATAATATATCTCGACGCCATCTAGTGAGAAATTCAGCACTAACAAAGCCTTTCCTACAAAAATAAAGTTGGTTGTTTACAGGTGAAAAAATATAATAAGCAGTAATTGTTGATTAAAGTACTAGTACATATTGACTTATTTGGCGTGTTGGAAATAAGCCGACGTAGCTCAGTGGTCCAGAACACCTGACCGGACATCAGAAGGCGCGTGTTCAATTCCCATCGGCGGCATTTATAGATATATTCAATTTGTAATTTGTAAAATAATAAGAATATATTTCACATAAAATCCATTAAAATGTATGAAAGAAAATCAAGGCGTACAACTCATGTCGCTAGGAGGCGCTAGTGTACAATGTTGCCAACAGAATATATAGAAAATGTCAGAAGTATTATTAATATTATTGGGTATTTGATATAGTCGACGATCTAAACGCGTCCGGAGACGATCGCTGTCATATAAATCGAAGTGCGATTGACAAACATGCGGATTTTAAAACAGCGTCATCTGTTGGAAGCTATTGTTTCTCTATCTACAAAGACAGACTGAGCCAAAGCAACGCGTGGCGGGGTACAGCTGGTTATAAATAAAAAACGCATCTCGTTCCACTATGAAACTGTATTTCAGAGGGGCGGACAAATAGAGTAATTGAATGAACATCAATCGAGCAGCGAAACGATGAATTAGCAATTTTCAATTGTGCCAAAGACGTAAATTACTGACGATAATCGATATTGATCGCCTTCGGAGCGTTTACGAAACACAATGAAATACTTTTTTCTTTATGTCACTTCTACACCAAAATACCAATTGTCAGAAACTATGGCATCAACAAATTTACATATTTTACGAGACTGAAGTGGGGAGGATGAGATGGAAAGGTGAAGGTTGAAAAGTACCCTACTATTCAGATCTATTCAATTAACATGGCTAAACTAATCCAAACAACGTTTAGATTCTGATAGGAGGTCTTTGACCAGGGCGATATTAAAATTCGTAAAGTTTATTCTGACTAAAATCCAAATAATTAAAAATTGCATGTTAATTGGTGAAAAATGTCATTTGGTGATCAAGATTTGAGCACCTTCCATTGAAATACCTGTAGAACGAGCACAGTACTTCTGTTTTTACTCGCAGTATTTAGCTGTATAATCAAGATTAATAATTATTCTAGTGTTACATTGGACAATTCAAAAACCGTGATATTCACAATTTTGAAAAACTAAAAACTACCACCTTTACTACGCTATTATATGATTATATATTTTTATTGTTTACGCTATGGCACCATATGAGGGGCCGAAGATAGAGACAGATCACCTAGCTGCTTGTCGCTCCATAGAACTTTCCTTTGAACTCAGATTATTTCTGCCATTAAAATAATAATTATATAAGAAAACGAATGAGTAAAAATTTTAATTTTGTGTTTCGATCAACTATCAAACATAATGGGTATCAAAATTTGTCCAAATACTGACGGGCCGAGAATCGGCGGACAACGGGGATCGTTATTGTGGTTGAAATGTCTAAAAATATCGCCTACATAATAATTGTGAAGTAAATTAATATTTTTGGTGTTGATGACAATAATAAATTAATATTTGGGCGACGAATTACAATTTTTCTTCTGCTTCTTTACAGTCAAATATTTTAATTGAAATATTGTCTACAATTATTGGCATTTCGCATGGTAGGGACATTGTTGTTATTTTGAGGCATTCTGCTCGGTATGGCATCGAAATTTTGCAAAATATTCTGGTTGAAGCGAATTGTTTCTTCGTCGACTTGGACCGTTTGATTTGTTATATGCAGAGGTCCACATTCGGGAGGAATTCGGGCGTTACGATCGCGATGCAACTGTAACAACTCTCGTTGTTGAATCGACGACATTTGGTTGAAAGTTGACTCCAATGACGGCTGATTCAAGCGCATTTGCGACTGGTTCGACGTTGGGCGGTGTTGATTTGGGACATGTCGAAAAAGTGGAAACGTTTGCGGTTGATTTGATGCGATTTGAGGGTGATTTAAGCCGATTTGGGGTTGATTTGACGTCGATGGCTGTTGATTTGGTATTTGTGTACGAAGTGGAAGCATTTGGCGTTGATTTAAACTCATTTGCGGTTGATTCAACATCATTGGAGGTTGATTTGAACCCATTTGTGATTGATTTGACATCATTGGCTGTTGGTTTGACATCATCGACCGAATTGGCATTTGCTGCTGACTTGAAATCATTCTATTTTGATTCGGTGGGTTTCCAATCGCTTGACTCGGGTTTGTAATGATCGGAGTCTGCGACAACATAAAGAATTCCGAACTATCTTGATTCTGGTATTGTATATTACTGTAGAAGTTACCTTGTCCATCGACGTAATTTGGACGGCTCGATACTGCAACAGGAATTAAATAAGTAGGGTTAGAAACTCCGCTTATAACTGTCGGTGCGTCAACAAAGTTCGATGCTGAACCCTGGGATGAAGAACTACTCTGATTTTGACTGGACGAGTTGTATAAATACGGTTGTGCTACTCCTACAGGTCTAGTATCGTCCTTTTTACTTGTGCCTAAAATGTCTTCTCTTGCAGTTGGTTGTGCAGGTTTTGCAGCTTTATTTGTGCTGTTGAAATCATTAAAAAAGGACTGCTCATTGTCGAGACCGAATGAGAATGCGTTGAAAAGCGGGACTGTGTTTTGTTCAGGTTCCTTTTCCGGAGTTACGATGGTTTCAGGTTCTTCAGTAACTGATGAAGTGCCTTCTGTAATCTTTGGGGCCATTTCTTCTATCTTCAAAGCCTTAGTTTCAGACCAACTACCAGCTATTGTTTCCTTGTTCACAACATCTTCAGAACTATCGTTTCTGTCCTGAATTTTAGCAGAAATCTCATAATTTTGCTGCTCTTTATTACGAGATCCCAGCTCGACAGAAGTTGTTGCAGACATGCCAAAGTTACCTGAACTTTCAGCAATATCTCCGAACATTCCATCGTTTATATCTGCATGCTGAAGAGCATTCCTCAGTTTAGCGAAAGTTTCAGGTTCATAATCTGTCAATTCGTTATCAGGATTCTCAACCGCATCCAAATTGTCGTCGTCATCAAAACTATCGGTGTTGTTCGCATTTCCAGTTGAGTTTGGCACAAAATCAATGGATTGTACCTCCCTATCGCAAAGATCGTTGAAGTCACGCTCCAGTCGTTGTTCAATCGCAACGGACGTGGCCAAACTGACGTTGGACAAATCGTCATTGTTTGGATTCACGGCGGAAATATCTTCAACTTCCAACAGCTCGGGCGTCTGATCTCTCGGATAATCGATAACGTTTCCGTAGTAATTTGACTCAATTGATTGGCTGAAGTCATTGATGAACTCGTCTTTGTCATTGTTATGGTTGTTACCGCAGTCGTTTGTGGAGTCTTCCTGTTCTTCGAAAACCCGTTGTTCTTCTTCGATAGATTCATTGTCGGCACGACTCAATTGCTCTCCGACAGAGTTGTTGTAGAATGAAGGAATCGCGAGGGGCGGTTGCATAAACACGGAAACATTTATATTTTCATTTTCTGTATTCTTTTGAGCATCTTTAGGCAGTAATTCCATCTGTTCTTCCGCCATCACTCTTATAAAGCTGCCTTCGTCTCGGTCTGAACTGCACGATTTCCGTCTTCCACTGACAACTTGTAAAGACACAGATATGTTCCTCTGGTAATCGTATGTCTCGGACGTGTCGCTTCCGTCTTGGGCTTCTTTAGAAGAAGTTATAGAAGCGGCGTAAACCTCGTCAGGAATGAAATCAGAACTGCCGTGGTTGAAAGGTAATTGCTGTTGTATGTAGGCTAAAGGTACTCCGAAAGAATCGGTTGAATGGATATTGGAGTCGGCCGGTATTGGGTCATATAAAGACGCCTCATTTGTTTCTGTTTGACCAAAAGAGTTATTGTTAAAAGATGAATTGCGATCAAAGTTGGTTGAGTTCCGCGGAGAGAGCGATCTGATTGGAACAAAAGCAGCCATCGGATCGGAGTGAGATTGGGAATCTTTCGTAAAGTTCGAGAAATCGTCGAACTGCGAATCTAAAAAGTAGTTCCCCAAACTGCCGTCTTGCTTGTCGGCGGGCTTGCTCCCTTTCACAGGGATGTTTTCGTACACTGGAGAATCTTCGTCACTGTCGAAGGGGTTCGGTTCAATGGTGTATGGGTGGGTAAATTCTTGTAAGGTTGCGTCGCGATTAGGCGTGATCCTTTGTGCTTCCTTGACGATGATGTTCTGAAAGGTACCGATCAGTTGGTCCAGTTGTTCCGCCTCCCTCATGACTTCCTGCTGCATCATTCTGGTCATCATCAGATCCTCTTGAATCTCCTGGACGATGTCTATGTCTGTCTCGTTGTTGTTTTCTTCTAAGTTCTCATCAGCAAAAGAATCATCGTCCATCGTGTTACTATCATTGGCCTCGAGCCTTAGCTGTTGCAGCAACTGCTGTTCCAGTTCTTCGTTTCTTTGATCTGCTTCTACTCTTGATCGTGTTTCTATGTCTGTATTATTCTGGAGAGGCGTGTCTCGACTGAGCATTTCGATCAAACGTTGCTCTTCTTTTGCAATGTCAATTTGATCTTCTCGTTCGTTCCTGGCGTCAACCTCTTCAACTTCTTGTCGGATGTTCATGCTAGATCTACGCTCCCCGAGTTGTGGGTCACTCCATTCCTGTTCCAACAGCCTTCGCTCCCTCATCAGCTGGGCATTGTATATTTCCCTCGGGTCGATGGATCTTGGAGTACCGAATTGCGACTCCAAGCGCAGACGATGCTCCTCCACACTTGGATCGATTCTGTCTCCGTCCATTGCATTTGGATTCAGATACTCAATGGTTGTGCTGTTCCTCACAGGAGCTCTGTTGATATCAAAACTGGTGTAAACACGATCTGCCGGTGGAAAGGTATCTCTTTCATCGTCAGAATTTCTGCTCTCCAGAATATCAAATCTTTGGAGACGGTTATCTGGTAGACTGTGCCTGTTTGCGCTGGGATAAACAGGGCTGCCTGGATAGTCATAAAATCCGGCGGTGTTCATGGTCTTTTGGTTGTGGTATGAATGTTCCGGAGTGGTGTTGGTGATTTCTCTGTCTCTAACATTTAGGGTGTTACTTTCAGAAATACCACTTGTGCGATACCACTCTCCATCAAAATTAGCAGATTCATGAGGAGCTCTATTCTCATCAGGTCCAGATGCAATTTCTTTTTCGGTTTCTTTGTTTCCATCTTGCAACTTCAATTCAACTTCTGTTGCAGTACATACTGTTTCATCCATTACTTCCTGGACATCATCTTTGATGAAGTTTGGGTTATCGTTTAGATTCAGGTGTTTAAAAGTTTCTCCAATGCTCCTTGTTCCATCGTATGGATCATTAACTGCTTCTCCTTCAAAGCTATTATCCTGATGTCTGTCAAGAATCAAAGGATCTGTCTCAAAACTTGCGACTCTGGGAGAAGCTGGTCTTTTTCTAAAATCGCTTTGAAAGGGTATGGAACAAAAAATGTTACTTTGTCCATCGGGATTTTGGAAATGATCCTGAGAAGCACCACTATCAAAAGTGTCAAAAAAGCCTACAGCAGAAGGTAAAATTTGCTGATCCATTTTGTTGGAAGTAAGACCCTGCTTTTCAGAAGACAGTGGAAGCATATTTACAGGTGATTTGTTCACACCTGTTTGAGGAGTGTTCAACAAAACATCTGGAACTGCATTTACTTGTTCATGAAATTCAAGATTTTGCTGGACTATCTCATCATTGGTTGTTTCTGATGGTTGGTCATCAAAGAAATCGGCAGGATTGTAATACTGTGTACTGATGCTCTGTTTTGGTTCATTGCTGCGTGTTTCTGCTTCATTTTCAATGGGTTTCAATTGATTGTCGAAAAATTGACTGGGATTGTAGAATTGTGAAGTCAAATTTGAAGTGACACTTTGCTCTTTTGGCACATTGATCGCTTCTGTTGCATTTTCAATTTTGTTAGTTTCAGAATTGATCGGTTGGGTGTTAAACTTATTTGGATCATAAAATTGAGGAGTCACATCGGAGATGCTATCCAAATTTGGTTTGCTTCTTTCATGTCCAACGCCAGCATCATTTACAACATGATTTGATTGACTTTGATCAAGATATTGATTTGGATTATAAAAATGTGGAGTCACACTTTGATTCCCTCCAAAACCACCATACGCTACATTTTGGGTCGGGTTCAAATAATTTGCGGTTGTATTTATAAAATTGTTTTGATCAAATTGCTCAGAAGCATAAAATGGCTGTTGAACATTGTTTGCATTACTGTTGAATCCTGGTTGTGAATTAGCTCTGTATGTCTCTGTGTGACTCTGGATGAAGATTCCTTCAGCGGTATTAGTCTGTGGGTTGTTTTCTTCCTTTTTGCCCTCGTAATAATTTGCATCAAAGAAGGACGTAACGGCTTTTTGTAAGTTATTCAACGATACTTTTTCCTGCAGTTTTGAAGCTAAACCCAACAATGAAGTTGGACTTGTAAATATGCCAGTGTCACTGTTCTTATTGTTGTTTGCTGGTTGATATGGTGAGTTATTGAACTGTTGATTCTGTGTAGAGAATTGTTCATAGTTACTTGAGAAGGGTAGCGATATACTGGATGAATTGTCATCTCCATAAGCGCTACTGTAAGGAGATGTTTGACTATAACCTCTTGCAAAATTTTGAGCTCCCGGTAAAAATTCTTGATTCGAGGGATTAAAAACAGCAACGTTTGGCTGAGGATCGTTAGGTAGAGGATTGAAAATAGAGACATTTGGCTGACGTTCGTTAAATCCAGAATTAAAAACAGATATATTTGGCTGAGGTTTGTTAGCTTCAGGATTGACAAAAGCGACATTCGGTTGTGGTTTATTAGATCCAGGATTGAAAACAGCAACATTTTGCTGAGATTCGTTAGATCCAGGAGTGAAAAGAGCAACATTTTGCTGAGGTTCGTTAGATCCAGGAGTGAAAAGAGCAACATTTTGCTGAGGTTCATTAAATACAGGGTTGAAAACAGCAACATTCGGCTGAGGTTCGTTAGAAGCTTGACTCAACAGATTAGAAATCGGTGGTTTAGGTTCATTAATCCCATGAAAAGATATTGGTGCGACGGGAGCTGTTGCAACGTGTGGTTCCATTTGAGAGTAGTCAATCGGTCCAGAATAATATGTCAATCGTTTTTTGTGAGTTAGTCGGAATTTGTTTCCCGAATCGTCTCCAGAATTAGGAACAGATTTCGGAGGAGCTGGTGGTGGCACCAAAGCTGGTGAAGACCCTTCGAGGATGGACAAAGAAGGAAAAGATCCTTGACTACCAGACGCCTCCAAATTACCCGACTTCAGCTGTGATTGTACTCCAGAGATAGGCACATTTGGCTTCGGGGTCTCTTGGGATGAAGCACTTGAACTCATTGTTGAAGGATTGAAAAACATTGGAGGAGCAATCGGCTTTTCAACATTTGCACCAGAAGTATTCAAAGGAGCAACTTCAATGGAAGCTGAAACAGTATTAGAAAGAGCAGCAGAGAACGGTGGTAAAGGAGTTGAAACGGCTTCCGAAGACACAGAAGTCGAATGTGAATTGAAAAACAAAGGCGGATTTACAGCAATGGATGAATTTAAAGTATGTTGACCAAAGTCCAGAACACCGCTATTCCCAACGTCATTATTTTGTTGCATTTGAGCCAAATTTCCACTAAAAACATTGATATTTGTTGGTGGTAGGCCAAAATTTTGCTGACTTTGATTGGCAGAAATTGATTCAGGATTAGCTAAAGGATTAAAAATGGTAACGGGAGACATACCAGAAGTATTTGTAACTTCACTGTTTTGTTGTACTTGAGTCAAATTTCCACTGAAAGCATTGGTGTTTGTTGATGGTGGTCCAAAATGTTGCTCAATTTGACTGACAGAATTTGAAGATGCAAATTCTGGATTAGCTCCGGGATTGAAGATGACCACTGGGGGTGTACCAAAAGGGGCCGGGACAACATTGGGAAGGTTGAAATTATTTGCGGGATTGTTTCCACCTTCTTGGTTAGTACCTGTCAGCATTGAATTCTTCTTCAAAAGAGTGTAGAAGTTCTTGACACTCAAGTTGGACTTTTTACCTTGGGAAGAATACAAGTTTCCGGAGGGCGGAAGTTGAGAACTTGGAATCATCAAAGCATTATTTGCATTTGGATCGAAAAACATTGGACTTGGAAGGTTTTGCTCTATATTAGAACTCGGAATACCATCAGTGTTGGAATTCGATTGCAATTTTAGGTCATCATCCAACATATTTTTTACTTCTTTTTCTTCTCCCATCACTTTGTTCAAATCTTCATTCACTTCATTCAGATTAGCAGAAACAATTGGCAAGCTTTTACTGGTCTCACTTTCTCCTTTGGTGAAATTCTGACTTTTTTGCTCATGCACTTCAATGAAATTGTCAGAATTTTCTTTTATTGAAGCTTCTACGGGATTATTTGCAGCTTTAACACCTGAAATGTTGCCACTAGCACCAGTCGGTGTGTAGAAAAACTGCACACTATCCTCACTAGCTATATTAGGCTTTCCACCATAAGAAGGGAAGGTTGGAATCGGCTTAACGTCCGCATGAGACATACGACTATCTGGAACAATGTTGATATTTTGATCAGACATGTTAGAACTTGTTGGCGGTAAGGGTGAAAATACTGCGCCGGGCGGTTGATAAATGGATGGAATCATTGTGACATTTTGATTGGGGTTGTACGTAGAATTGGCCCCTATGGGCGGGAAGGACGGTATTTGTTGGGCAGGTGTATTGATGGGGGGAATGGGTGGTATTCCTGAAATGGGCAAGTGATGTCTCGGTTGTTCGTATTCCGTCTCTCCGAGCACTAAGCCGGGGACATGAGCGTAGGTTTTCTTCTTGTGCGAACCAAGCCGGTATTTATTTGCACCACCTGAAACAAAAAAAAAATAATTTTAATAAAAAAAATAACATTACAAATTTTGGACAGTGGCATTATCAAATTGAGAATTATTATGTGAGTCTGTAAGTAGATAAGTAGGAGAGGGAGGGCGAAGGTTGCGAAATATCCGACTATTCAGTTGGAGTAAAAAAAACCCGCATTTTATATTATTGTCAGTGGGAATAAAAACAATGTCAATTCAAAATATTCGCTTGGTAAAAAGTAATCAAAATTAAACAAATAAGAAAATTTGCCTATTTCTTTAACTGTTCAATAAGAATTATCTAGATGAGATCACATCTTCGCTGATGATGACCGTAACGCTATCCGAAACTTGTCTAAAGATGGAGGAAGCGCAACACGGTATAATAACACAAAAGATTATAACGGTATACTCTTGGCCTTGAAAATCTCAAATCAAGAATAAAGGTTTCCATCTTCTTTAGTAAAATGTAATGGAATATTAACATAGAGCTAGAACAGATTTACAAAATTATCTGTGCAGGCAGCCAAAAGAAACTAATGAACGAGTTTAACAAAAGAGGTTAGCATCAAGATCTAGAGTAGCGAAGATAAATTCATAATTGCAGAATTTATTTAACACAGAGTCAAATAAATATTGTTTAAAAACTTACCAATATCCGTTGGTGGTAAGCCGGGACTGCTTCTATGCTCAAAACTTTCTTTCGGAATTGCTCCGATCTTTCCATCCACCAAATCTCTATTTTCTTCATCCTTAAGCCCGTGGATACTTGACTTCCTGCTGCCGACTCCTTTAAAACTGGCAGTGTCAAAAAGCGGCACTGGCGCCATTGGCGGCATCTGGTACAAACTACCTTCTACAGAGCTCAAATCTTCTCCGATTTTAATTTTATTTTCTTCGGAAGGGGCGTCGCTCCTTTGCGCGTCTTGCCCAGTCTTCAAATATGGCCTATCGTCTTCCGTCTCCCATTTGTGAGCGTTCCAGATCGAAGAGAAAGAGTTAAAAACTGTGTTGGCTAAGTGCGGCAAAACGCTCGGGAGTTGGGAAAGGTTTTGAGCAAAATCAGATGCCATGCTGGAGTTTTCTCTCTCATCACTGACCAAAGAAGAAGATAGCAAATCAATTTCAGAGAATTCATTTTCTGATGTTTTGACTTCAATTCTTTCTTTGATTTCTTCTTTGTTTAAATTTGGAGTTGTTTGCAGCCTGGAGTAATATTTATCCAGGTCAAAATCGTCTTCCTCGTCTCTCTTGGAGAGGTCGATTTCGTCCAGTTTGGAAGTCATGACGGGTTTATTCTTGGCTGGTGGGATGTTGGGTTGGAATGTGAAAGTCGAGGGCTCGATATCGGGATGGTTTCGGATGATCGTATTTCCCGGGGGGATGGTGCGCGCTGGTCGGGTTTGGGCATTGTCTGAAAACAAAGAGAGAGAAATTGTTAGAAAATTTAAAAACATAAAATTGTAAAATTAGAGATAAAAAATCGTTGACATATAATCAGCATTAATCACTGAACGAAGAAATGAGATCTGTACCGATTTGAAAGAAAACTAATTTTCCTCAGGGCCTGAGTCATCTTCGGGAATGCTGTGTGGAGGGTATTTTTGAGGAGAGGAATGAGTGAACAAGTAGTAGAAGGAGGGAGGAAACACAGAGGCCGGAAAATCGTTCGACAGCCGAGCCGTTAACAAGTCGTAGAAACACCCCGTTGTCATGTGACAAATGTCAATGAATTATGCCAAAGGCATCAATGACGCTTGTTCCTCGGAGCACATTCCATTGTAATACCGGTAGAACAAGGACAGCATACCTACCTGACGCCTGTGCTCTAAAGATTTTAAACATCAAATTCAAGTCCTCGTGAAAGACTAGCATTCAGAATCGATGCTTGAAATGGCTTTAACCGTGTTTAGTGACTAGATCTGAATATTCTGGTACTTTCCAACCCTCCTCTACCCATCTCCTTTACCTCGCCACATTATTGGGGTTCCGTAGTTACGCGGTATTCACATTTTAAAAACATTAGAACTAGTTTAGTATTGATGACCTAATTAGAAGAACTCCAAAGTAAATAACAAAGAACAAACAAAGCTACAAAAATAAAATAATAAGTAGTTGTATTTTTTAGACCAGCGATTCTCAAACTAGGCAATATCGCCCACACGGGGCGATCGAGAATTAAAAGTTTGGGGGGGCGATTTAAATATAATTTTTTTTATCTCAAAACAGTATAAAATGAAATCGTCATCGGCGTCTGTCTGTTTGTGCGCTTAGTTCTTCTAAACTACGCAACGGATTTTGATAGGGTTTTCACTATCATTTAGAGAATTTTTTCCGGAGGTTTAAATATACAATACCAGTATATTACATTTATAGAAAGTAGAGAAAAGTCAATGTTTTGTAATCAAGTCGTAAAAAAATATTTTCGGGCGCTTATATTGCTAACACTGACTAAACCTTATGAGATACATCAAAATAATGTACTACGAAATTATATATCATAAAAAGGCCTACAGAAAAGTATTAAATGGTATATGTGTATCTCTTAAGGATAACCATTAACAATGCCGGATACACGTCACCTAGTTCAGATAATTTAGTGTTTTTTGTAGTTGTTTAGATTTACGTTTGAAAAAATTGTTTTCGATCAATTCCATCGCTAATGTGTTGGTTAATCTTCCTCAACGTAAATAGTTATAAATTAAAACGAAATATTATTTGAATTATTTACAATTGTAACATATTTTTAAATGTTGTCAAATTCTTTTTCAATTGAATAACTTCACCTTCCTATATTCTTTTAATTAATTCATTGATATTTTATTATTTGTTTATGCCAATGAAAAGTGTGGCGTAAACTCCACATGTGTTATTAATTGTTAATTTTGGCGAAATTTAAATAATTTATCCAATTACATGGACAACAAAGCATGTCTGTTTTAATTATTTTCAAAGTAGTTTAAGCCCATTTCAGCCGGAATTTGAAGGATTCAGAGATTCCCGAACTTTTTGGACTTATTGCTTATTTTTTCAAGTATATTTTGTTCAACGCCCCCCCCCCCCTGGTTGAATATTTGGTTGGTTTGATATCACAAAAGGTGTTAAACAAGACTGCGTAATGTTACCATTGTTATTCAATCTAAACATGGATAATTAACCGTGGGACTCAAATTCGCGCCCAATGGGATTGGGCGCGAATTTGAGTAATCTGAAAGTATGTTGCCTGTTGTATGCTGATGATGCGGTGCTGATTGCTAATAGTATAGAAGATCTACAGTCTCTCCTGTCTAGCATGATCCACGTATGTATGAAGAATGAGTTAATGATGAATGTAAGTAAGTCTAAAGTCACGGTGTTTGAAAGAGAGAGTACGAAAACAGTGTGCAATATAGTTGTTGCTGAGGAATACTTGGAGCAGGTGGATGAGTTTGTGTATTTAGGAAGTATGTTCTAGAGAGATGGGAAGGCTGACAGAGATATTGAAACAAGGGGAAATGCAGGGAACTCCATTCATGGAGGACTGAACGCAGTTGGCGCTAACTAAACATTGTCCAAAGAAGCGAAGCTAGCAGTCCGCAATGGAGTGCTGGTACCTACCCTGATGTACGGAAGTGAGGCATGGATCTGGCAGAGAAAGGATGAAAGTAGACTGAATGCTGTTGAAATGAGATCCCTGAGCTAAGCTAATGAGTAAGATTAAGAAAGGGACGCTTAGATTGTTTGGGCATGCAGAGCGAATGAGCGAAGATAGGAGTGCAAGGAGAATATATTATGCAAATGCGAATGGTAGCAGAAGTCGGGGACGCCCAAGAAAGACATGGCACGATCAAGTGAATCAGATACTCGAGTCGGGCAATGTCAAGAGTCACAATAATAGTGTGGGGTGTGACCAAGTTGTTTGGCGGTCCGTCCTCTCTGCCTACCCCTGCGGGGAAACGGCGTGATGGTTAGTTAGTTAGTTAGAAATGACGTTAAATACTGCAAATAGTTCGACGACACAAGACTCAACAAAGGGTTATATATTTTTTTGTTGTAAATTAATTTAGTTTCATTTATTTGTTTGGTCTGTGGTCTGAGGAAATTTCCATAATAAAGTAACACGTCTAATGTACAATAATTATCACAAATAACCAGGTATTTATTTAGATTTGTAATATTGACAGCGTTCAGAGTTAATGGCACAAAGGTGGGTCATCCGGAAATAGATTAGGGAAGTATTTACACCTGAACTAAGTCCTTTAGTAAGCCTTCCGGTTGACGCACCTTCCATTACTTCATAAAGCAAATACATACATGCCAATACTTAATTAATGCGTATCTTTGAAACAAATATACGAAAGTTAACAAGTGAGTAAAACTCAGTTATTTTATGATCTGTATTAAGGCGATGCCATACGTAGTAATACAAAATCATGTGTTTTTGGTTTGAAAATTTGGCCGCCTATAAATGTTTCAGATGCTTTAATTAAATACTGCGAGTAGAATACATCTTGGCCTTTGAAATAATCGAGTATTTTTTAGATAAGTCTTTTTATAAGCCCAGAAAAAAATAATGTAAAGGCCTATGAAAATTGCTTTAAAGTTCAAAATCTCCTACTGACGGACCCATTTTCGATTATGATTTTACTGTACAATGTGGAAAATTAAGTTATTTATAAAATGATCGAAAAAAAATAAACATTTATGCCTGAACATCCACAAAATAAAATAAAAGGCACTTTTTGGCTATGTTTTTTTCTTGCATAAATCAAAACAGGCGGATGGTGTGAAGCGGGAATTTAAACCTTATCGCCATCTACGTAAGGGTTCTTATTGATAGCGGCTCAATTTAAAATATTACATGACGTAGTGCATCGCCTTAAAAGGAAGCTACAAGCCAAAAATGTGTATATTCTTGGTATACCTTATATTGTACGTAACAAGCATTAAAATCGTGTCTAGAAACGTTCGATTTCAAGCACAAAACTGGTTTTTATTTATTTTGTAAATAATTTTATAAGAAAGCAAAATGTCAATCTAGTGAAACTGTCACAGATAATCTTAGCTATAATACTGTATTTTTTAAAAGTTGTTTCCTTTACGCGTTCATACATTTCTATTGAAAAAATATTTTTTTTAGTAGTTTACATTTATATTTTTTATTAAGAAATTTATTATTTTATTTGTATTCTACTGAAGCGAAACGATAGGAAAACGTTCAATTTATCTAAAGCATATTTTTTGGTATTCATAATGTACACCAATTCGTTATAAAGATTAATCAAAATAGTGATTTAGCACTAAGCTTCGCCTTAAAACAGATTCTTGCGGTATTATAGTGATTTGTTTTGGGGGTATTATGCCGTGTAGGCAAATCGGCAAATGCCGAGCATTTAACTGAAACCGGACATTACTTTGGATTTGTTCCTAAAGTCTTGGGAAGACCCAAAACACATAGAGCACGACGTTATTACGGAGGCAATTGAAATTCATAAAAAATCCCGTAAATATTAATAGAGACCAAAAGTACACCAAAACTAAACGCAGAAAACCATTTCAAAATGATATGTGAATGTCAACTCTTAGAGGGTTGGAGCTGGCAACACGGTATCGCATTTCATACATAAGCACACACTTCATCAACAACCTTAGATTACACATCTGCCCTGATGATGTATACTTCACTGCTGTCCGAAACGTTGGCTAAAGAAAGAGGTAGCGCAACACGGCATAATACCACAAAAACAAATCGCTATAATAGTTAGCCGTGAATATCTCAAATCATATTAGATTTTTACGGTGTTCCCCAAGGATCTCATTTGGTGCTCCATTAAAACGGAACAATACCCTAAAATAAAGGAATCTTAACAAAATAAGTGAAGAAGTTGTGTTGAACAATATTCGGCGCGCGGCCCAGCGTAATCAACGGACTTACGGTCGAATTTACCCAAGCAGGCCTAGAAAATAGATTTTTCCGTGGGGTTTATTTTAATTATTTGTGATGAACATATCACTAATTCATCGTCTAGACAAACAAAATCTGCTGCTTACTGCTAATTTGATAGTTGAAAAACTTATATCCGTAGATATCTGTCTAAAATATGTATGTATATATATCCTAGCTGATGTGTACCTGGCGTTACTGGGAGTTATCCTTAGGAGATAGACAAATACCGTTGTGGACTTTTCTGTAAGCCTTTTTAAGATATACAATTCCGTAGTACATCATTTTGATGTATCTCATAAGGTTTAGCCAGCAGTAGCAATATAAGCGCCAAAAAAAATTTTTTCGACTTTATTACAAAACATCGACATTTCTCTACTTTCTATAAATATAATATGCATGTATTATATATGTAAACCTTCCGGAAGAAATTCTCTAAATGATAGTGAAATCCCTATCAAAATCCGACGCGTAGGTTAGAAGAACTAAGCGCACAAACAGACGCCTTAAAAGTGTTTTCTGCAAAAATCTTTCAATATCTCTATCAGTCTTTCGATCTCTGACGCATTAGTGCTTGAATCCATTTGTACAGTGAGTTTTGTGCCACCCATTAATACTGACGAACTACTTGGACACATTTTCCTAATCTTCCGGACATCCGTTACAGAGTAATGTTTCGTCACACTTTCCAGCAAACATTTAAAATCCAAATTAGTCTACGTATGACGAAAAACTACAAGAAAATAGATTATTTTGGTGTTATCAGTAAACGATCTGTGTTTACTCCATAGACATATGAATATTAGTAGACCTGCCCTAAGTGATTAAAAGCGTATTATCCCCACTCCCCATACCGGTTCCATTGGAGCCGGCTGTGCTCGCGTATGGCCTCAAGTGAAATTTGAAAACGTGACGTCATCATTCTTGTGCGAACTATGGTCGAGGCATCATCGGTTCATTTTACGAAATAACACGGCAAAATGTTGACTTGTACTATGAAAACTTGTAAAAATAGATGTGAAAAAGAGAATAAACCCAATTGTCGTATTACATTCCATATATAAGCATTATTTTACTTTATTTTAAGCTTATTCACATCGTATAATATGAATCAGTTGTTACTATCACATCGAGAAACGTCTGGACGCGAAACACAAAGCTGGTTGGTTGCTGGGAAGTAAATTATGAACATTTATAAAAGTGTCTTAACTAAATACTTAAACGAAATATTCGACTCTGAAAATGAACCGAATTTGGACTTCGCAAATTTGTTCATAACGTGGCGAGTAATTTGCGCTCCCATGTAAAAATGTCTATTCATTCCAAAGCAGATTTTACTTTTAAGAAGTAAATGGTGATATTATAATGCGAGATGCCTATTTACTGTCAGATCGATTTATTGACGAATCACAGTCAGCTTTACCCCCTTCGTTCTTCAACAGTTGATTTTACCCCTCGCCATTATCTTCTCGTATATTAATTCCTATGTCTGTGGTTTACTCAATTCACTGAGGTCGTAATAGATACTAATTGGAAATTTTTATAAAAGGGCGAAATAGCTGTTTATCAACCTTCAGTACTTTCGTCACATTTGTTCAGTTTACAATGTTGATTGCGGTGCAAGGCGATTGGCTCGAGAGAGTTCTGCCAGAGTGGTCAAATGGTCTGCCTCAACCAGTCTCTCAAGCGGGCAGAAGCATCCGCCGCAAAGACATCACCCATGAACCCGGGCACCCCTGCTAATTCGCCAAACGCAGCGAACAGGGTGTTTCTCTGCATCCAAAAATTCATCAGCTTCCCGCTTGCACTACAAATTTCCGAACACCGTGTACGTCTAAGGCTCACGTCACACGACACGCACGTCTTCCGAGTTGACCTACATTAAAAAAAATTAATCACTTTTAAATAATCAGAAATTAGAGTTGAAATTTCCCTAAGGAATTGCGATAAATTCATTAATTTAGGTCAACAAACTCATCTAACGACAAAACGTATTCCTCTTCTAAACCGCACTGACCAATATTACGCGAAAGTTTTGTCACGATGACCAAATATTAGAGACTCGAAAATGCGAATCAGTTCATTAAATATTTTGGGGCGAATAAACGAAGTAACCAGTGTAATAATATATATGCCAATGCAAATGACAGAAAAAATCGGGGATTCTTGCAGCTGCGCTTTTCCTAGTAAATATAATCACGAAATGCGAAAATATTAGAATTTTTATGAACAAGGTTATCTACATTCGTGTTTCACTAAAAAAATTGTTAGGAAATCTGTCAATTCATTAGTTAAATGCCTGCAGTCCCGTTTTCAATAGGAATATGAATAATTTGAACGGATTTTAAATGAATTAGTAAGTTTTCTCGGTGTATGAGTATGATTATTTATGAGATGATGTATGAATGTGAATGAAGCATTTCTCGGGCGTACTGCTTCTAACACCCCACATTCTTCTCTCTAAAAACTCCTGGCACTAATAAGAACAAACTATGAAAATTTCAGCGATATCGTTCGACTACTTTTCGAGTTTTGCGAGCACAAACATAAGCAAGTATTTTTATATACTAAGAAAATAATCGAATAACGATATACGATATCGTGTTCGCAACGTTGATTGGCTGTCTCGATCCAATAGTCAGTAGCGACATTCGTTTCCATCAAAATCTATTATCTATTCAGCAATCCTGATGAACTGGCTAAGAGTATTTGAGTCTCTTGTGCTGTATTCAGTAACATATCGTATCATAATAATAATTAACAACCAAAAAATAATGGCAATTATAAGTTCTTTCAGGTGCTTCAATTGACAGAGTTGACAGGTAATATACACTGTAGGTGTTTGCACATGACCAATAACCAATCGTTATGATTATTATGACAGTAAATATTACACGTGTTATAATGTACCTAGTTATAGATTCCATTATAAGAAATGTTTGTAGTAATAACATCATCTTTAAATAGTATGAAACAAAGTCGCTATTCGCGACTGTCTGTTTGTGCGCTTAGTTCTTCTAAACTACGCAGCGGATTTTGAAATGATTTTCACTATCATTTAGAGAATTTCTTCCGGAAGGTTTACATATATAATACATGCATATTGTATTTATAGAAAGCACAGAAAAATCAATGTTTTGAAATCAAGTCGTAAAAATATATTTTCGAGTGCTTCATTGCTAATACTGGCTAAACCTTATGAGATACATCAAAATAATGTACTACATAATTGTACATCTTAAAAAGATCTACAGAAAAGTCTAGAGTGGTATATGTCTATCTCTTAAGAATAACTCCTAGCAACGCTGGGTACACATCAGCTAGTATATAATATAGAATGTACAGTACCATACTTACCTGGTGGGTCAATTGAGATTAAAACTGTTTATTGTTATTCCATGGGTATTTGATAATACGGGAAGTGGTAACATTATACCAATATAAATATGCTTCGATATGAAGTTACTGCATTTTTAATGATGTTACGAGTGTTTAAAAATAATAATTCCAATACTGTTATTTTTTTTTATTTTTCGGAATTACAATTAAAATATTTTTTTATTGATTAAAAAATAACATAAGATTCATCAAATTTAAAAAATGTTCTTCAAGTTCTGTGAATGTTCTATTCAAGTTCTGTTTTCATTTCAGTTTTGCGAAACAACTGGCCTATAACAGATCTTGAATAGAATCTTCACAAAGCTTGAAAATCATCAATGAAATTTCAACAATTCATCAAATTTCAAAGTTGATTTTCAAGTTCTGTGAAGTTTTTATTAAAGTTCTGATATCATTTCAGTTTTGCGAAACAACAGGCCAATAATGATATAATAACAGATCTGGAATAGAATTATCACAAAACATGAAAATCAACAATGGAATTTGGTTAATTTATAAAATGACAAAGTTGTTTTTCACATTCTGTGAAGGTTCTATTCAAGTTCTGTTATCATTTCAGTTTTGCGAAACAACTGGCCAATAATGATATAATAACAGATCTTGAATAGAATCTTCACAAAGCTTGAAAATCATCAATGAAATTTCAACAATACATCAAATTTAAAAGTTGATTTTCAAGTTCAGTGAAGGTTTTATTCAAGTTCTGACATCATTTCAGTTTTGTAAAACAACTGGCCAGTAATGATATAATAACAGAACTTTAATAAAACCTTCATAGAATTTGAAAATCAACTTTGTAATTTGATGAATTGTTGAAATTTTGCAGCTAATCAGACATAAAACGTTGCTTGAAACAGCTTTAACCATGTTTGGCGACCAGATCTGAATAACCAGTTACTTCCCCACCTTCCTCTTCCCATTTCCTTCCCCTCCCCACAACCTTCAGCCTGACAAAATATACCAATTGTGGATGCGATAGTCTCACTTGCTCCAGAAGTTAGGGAGCAGATAATAATCTTACGCGATATCCACATTAAAAAAATTGAAAACAAACATAACCTAAAAAACATTACTTAAAACTTACACCATCATAACCACGATCCACGCCGGGCACACGCCAGTGTCAGTTAGTATATATGTGTATAGTTCGCAGGTATAGTATTTCGGTACAAGTGTGGACAGACAAACCGGCGGCACTCGGCAACCTTCGGAACTGTTCGGCAATCTTCGTAAAACCGATTTATTAATCGACATTTTCCGAAGATTGTCAAACTGTAATTTAATTAGTGTTTTTTTATTCTTTAAAAACATTTAAAAATTACCAGATTACGATAACATGACAATACTTGAATTACTTCTTCTAACCTAATTATAGTGGGAAAAAATTGCTTAAATATATTATTAATTTAAATTGCAAACAAAATTATACTGGGCAGTTTGGTCATTCCTGATTAATGAGACGAAAATCATGTTCAGATCAAAGCAACAATTTTATAAGCAAACTAGTCCCGGCGTTGCTAATAATAACATGGCATTTATATAGCGCAGTTTAGTGTCCAATCTTAAAATGATAATTTAGTATTAGTTGTCATATTCTTAAAATTATTCCTACAGTAATGGTGTTTGAAAGAGAGAGTAGGAAAACAGTGTGCAATATAGTTGTTGCTGAGGAATACTTGGAGCAGGTGGATGAGTTTGTGTATTTAGGAAGTATGTTCTAGAGAGATGGGAAGGCTGATAGAGATATTGAAACAAGGGGAAATTCAGGGAACTCCATTCATGGAGGACTGAACGCAGTTGGCGCTAACTAAACATTGTCCAAACAAGCCAAGCTAGCAGTCCACAATGGGGTACTGGTACCTACCCTGATGTATGGAACTGGCAGAGAAAGGATTAAAGTAGACTGAATGCTGTTGAAACGAGATCCCTAAGGCGAACGTATGGTAAAACCATGTTTGATCGTGTTAGAAATGTGGAGATCCGCAAAGAGTACAAGGCTGATGTAAGCGTAATGAGTAAGATTAAGAAAGGGACGCTTAGATGGTTTGGGCATGTAGAGCGAATGATCGAAGAAAGGAGTGTAAGGAGGAAATATGATGCAAATGTGAATGTTAGCAGAAGTCGGGGACGCCAAAGGAAGACATGAACGATCAAGTGAATCAGATACTTGAGTCGGGCCATGTCAAGAGTCAGCATGATAGAAGACCAAGTTTTTTGGCGGTCCGCCCTCTCTGCCTACCCCTTCGGAAAACGGCGTGATAGTCAGTTAGTTAATTTTTATTCCTACAGCCTTACCCAATACAGATCTAATATTATAACACTAAATACACTGTTAATACAAAGTGTTGATAAAACTTAGAATAACAATAACAGCAGGACAGGACAAAACAAGAACATTAAAACTAAAACATCATACATATAAAACAGGAGGCAGTTTGTGCTCAGAAATGAGAATCTTCTAAGCAGACATTTTAAAAAGGTACAATAAGGAGACAACCGAAACCTAAGGCTTAACGCTGAGTTTTTCAAAATCTGACGTGGACAATAAATGTTGCCTTATTTTGAACGTCAAGTGTGCAAAATTTCAGGAAGAAGTATCGTGTAGTTTATCATAATCTCATGTATAAGTGACCATCATGTTGTATTGAAAGTCGAGTGTGCAAACTGTCATCAATCTCGTAATAAAACTGTAGATTTGTATAAAAACAAAGTCACGCCGTCCGCCAGTGCGCCTGCCCGCCAGATATTCTTTAATATATAACTGAAATGGACCTATAAAGTTTTTCATAATCAGATTTAGACAGTGACCTACCTCTTGTTTTGAAGGTAAAGTATGCAAATTTGCATCGAACTCAGAATAAAACTGTAGATTTGTATACAAATAAAATTGCCAATTCCATAGTCTCACTGGCTCCACACGGTTAAGAGCATTTGAGGCTCTTGTGCGGTATTTATATATAAATAAAAAGAATATTATAATGTTACATTTTAAACCAAGACAACAATGTCTCTCTCTCTCTCTCTTGATCGCCAGCGTATTCTCAAGGGTACTATTAAAAAATCATTTCTCTAAATATAAGTAGCTATTCTGATAAAACCACGTTCGATAGATTATATACTATTTGTTGCTGTGGCTAAGAATGTCTGTGCAGATAGAGAAAAAATAAAGCTGTTACTTTTATGTCCAACAGATATGCAGTTTAAAAAAAATGGTTTTTACCTGTCACAATGATGCATCGTTGTGTAAAAGTTTCAAAGCAATCGGTGAAGAATTTTCGGAGATTTGAGGCCCCGTAGTACGCGTTCAAATATGGTTTGAAAGGGAGATATGTAAATATGAATGTTAGAGGGAGTGCGCTAGTATAAAAACGATAATAATTAAGCGAAAATTGTGAAAATATTTAATAAAACACGAGTCGTTTGAAATAAGGCAAAAATCTCTCGAAAAATTCTTTAGTTGCATTTAAAGATACACTGCGAATGTTTTCATGCCTATAACATATTAAATAACAGAAAAAAACGTGTTTTTAATAATTTTCGGAGCTTACTTTGCGATTTTTTTCTATCGAGGGAATTTCAGAGTGAGCGCACTAATATTAAAAAAAAAAACGATAATAATTAAGCGAAAATTGTGAAAATATTCAATAAAACACGACTCGTTTGAAATAAGGCAAAAATCTCTCGAAAAATGCTTTAGTTGCATTTAAAAATACACTTTTTTAATTTTTTCATGCCTATAACATGTTAAATAATAGAACAAAACGTGTTTTACATAATTTTCAGAGCTTACTTTGTGATTTTTTTTTCAATCGAGGGAATTTCATATAATTAACGTTTCGGCATAACAAACGGATAGATATTATCTTCAAAAATAACATATATTTTTTTGGAACTTAAAAAATTAAAGATTTAACGAGAAACTTGTTATAAATCGGTAGAAATTAAGTTTTCGGGAACTTAAGATTTCGAACAAACGAAACAAAGATTATATGGTGAGATGCTGCAATTTACAAATAAATAAATTTGCAATAAAACAAGTAAGTTATTACGAAAATAGAATCAGCTGGCGCGCGACAAAAATTTAGCGTCAGCAATCAAGAAGTAATTAATAATTATTATTATTCTCGAGCCACAGTTTGACGATTCTGTCCTTTCATAATATTATATATTGCTGTGTGGTACCCACAGGTGTCAGTTTTCTGTAATTGCTCCAAGTGGCCGGTCGTGCAAAACTATTCGCGCGTGCAACAAACATCCTTACACCAACCTAACTATTTACATCTCTTACACAAAAAAACAAACAAAAGTTTTAAAAAAGTGTCAAACGGTAAAAAAAAGTTTTAAAAATCGTCAAATAAAAAATACACCGTAAAAAAGTGACATATTAATTCATATATTTTTCTTTTTATGTGAATACGCAAGTCTCAATTATCGTCTGGAACCAGTCAGACTATTGCCTTACTAATTGTGGAATATTGTAAACGTGCATGGGAAGGAGATGTTATTGATTAATTAAGGTTGAAAAGTACCTGGCTATTCAGATATGGTCACTATTGAAGTTATGATCTTTTACCAAATAATCTATTTGCATACTATTTTGTTGTTTATTTAAACTCAATCAAAATTAAATATCTTTATATATAAAAATCCAGCTTGCATATGTTTGTGTTCGCAAAACTCGAAAAGTAGTCGACAGATATCGCTGAAAATTTCAAAGTTTGTTCTTATTAGTGTCAGGAGTTTTTAGATAGTAATTTGAATGTTTGAAGCAGTCGGGGACGCCTGAGGAATACTTAACACAATACCTCTGCATCGGAATGATATACGAATGTAGTTTTTTGACAGTAACATTGTGGTATACAGTTGTGAATGGTGGAATAGGTCGAATATGTCAGAGAAAGACAACAGCAATAGCGAAGTAGTTAATAAAAAATGTTTTATTTTTAAGGCGATGCACTACGTCGTGTAACATTTTAAATTGAGCCGCTATCAATAACAGCCCTTATGGTTAGTACACACGCAAAGCTCACATCAAAAGTTAATGTACAGCGCATCATCTTTTCTACCGACACACGACGCTATCAAATATTTGTACCTATGGTAGGAGAGGGGGTCAGTTGAATTCGAGAGCGGCCGAGGAACATAATTTCATCTGTCAAAGTGACAACTTTACTAAGGGAACACGGAACTTAGTTGGTAGCTCCGTAATTAAAATGACCCCCTCTCCTTTTTGCGGCGGAGAGGGGGACGCATAACTTTTCAAATATCGCGTCGGGAGCGGTTACGTAAAATAAATTCGGTTAGCGAAGTTCAGAACCACACTTATAGCGCGTTATCTTTTTACGTGTGTCGGGTCTGTATGGGATTGTATGGCGAGCGCTATTGTGCTTTATATTATCTGTTGATGTGAGCTTTGCGTGTGTACTAACCATTACGTAGATGGCGATAAGGTTTAAATCACCGCTTAACACCATCCGCCTGTTTTGATTTATGCAAGAAAAAATAATGGCCAAAAAGTGTCTTTTATTTTATTTTGTGGATGTTCAGACATAAATATAATAAAAAATTTCGTTCATTTTATAAATAACTTAATTTGCCACATTATACAATAAAATCATAACCGAAAATGGGTTCGTAAGTAGGAGATTTTGAACTTTAAAGCAGTTTTCATAGGCCTTATACATTATTTTTTTCTGGGCTTATAAAAAGACTTATCTAAAAAATACTCGATTATTTCAAAGGCCAAGATGTATTCTACTCGCAGTATTTAATTAAAGCATCTGAAACATTTCTAGGCGACCAAATTTTCAAACCAAAAACACATGATTTTGCATTACCACGTATGGCATCGCCTTAAATTCAATATTTTACGAGTGTTTTAATATTTATTGTCAGTACAGCTGAAAGGTTATCAATCGATTACTTGGTAGATAAGTATATTTTGAGGAATTAGCTAGCAGAAGAGTTGAAACCACGACGCCTGGGTGGGAAACAGAGGCGTTTATCAACTCGGCCACTAATCAAGTCAACTTTTAAATTTAGAGTTGCGTTCATGACTACTTTTTTTGAATGAAGTGGAATCTTGGAAGTGAAAATTAATCCACTTCCCGACATCCGATCGAGCTGAAACTCGGCAGATAGACTCGTCGTCGATGACGATGCATTCTGTTAACTTTTGGTAGCAATCACGCATACACACGAATTTCTCTGAAATAGGATGGACATGATAAAAAAATACAGCAGTCAATACGAGATAAATTTCGTTACCATCCAATTAGTATTTGGCTTAGGTGATAGCGCTCATTTTAGTCAGTCCCTGGGGAGGAGGGTTCAATCCTCGGTCAAAAGTGGCAATCAATTGAATAACAAACGAAATATGAAATAATGGTGACCGGATAAATCATCAAAATGATAATTCATCACATCTTTAACAAGTTATTTATAAAGTCATGGAAAGTGATGAAACAAAACTTTAATAACTGGGTTAAGTAGGTTAGGTTAGGTTAGATTTAAAAAAAAAATTCATCGTTTTTAATGACTTTATATCACTTTTTAAAGGTGTGTTGAATTATCACTGTGTTGAGTTATCATGGAACCATCAAATAATATATGTATAGTTGTCGGTTCTACCCGATTGGGATTCGACTCGGTTATTAGCGCGGTTGACTCAAGGAAAGGTTCAATCCTTAATCGATCCACTTTTAAAACACATTTTAAGAGTTCACACCAGTTAAGTGCCGCGCATTTTATATCTTGTAAAATTGACATAATATTGCTTGGGTTTTGCACATTTTTATTGAAAAATTAAGTACGTAAAATTGCTTCAAAGTTTTCATAAATGACACTAAACTAAACATCATTATTAAATTTAACTAGCGGACATACCCGGCGTTGTCAGTGCTATACAAAGACTTTTAGAAATTAGATGTAGACAGAAATTTTCAACGTTTAAGGCGAAGTTTAATGCTAAATCACTATTTTGATTAATCTTTAAAACGAATTGGTGTACATTATGAATACCAAAAATATGCTTATATTTTTCCAATAGAAATGTATCAACGCGTAAAGGAAACAACTTTTAAAAACTACAGTATTATAACTAAGATTATCTGTGACAGTTTCACTTAATTAACTTTTTTGCTTTCTTATAAAATTATTTACAAAATAAATAAAAAAACAGTTTTGTGCTTGAAATCGAACGTTTCTAAACTCCGTTTGTCAAGCGAGTTTAATGCCTATTACCTACAATATAAGGTATACCAAGAATATACACATTTTTGGCTTGTAGCTTCCTCTTGAGGCCCCGTAGTACGCGTTCAAAGATGGTTTGAAAGGGAGATATGTAAATACGAAAGTTAGAGTGAGCGCGCTAATAATTCAAAAAAAAAACTATAATAATTAAGTGAAATTTGTGAAAATATTTAATAAAACACGACTAGTTTGAAATAGAGCAAAAATCTCTTGATAAATGCTTTAGTTGCATTTAAAGATACACTGTGAATTTTTTCATGCCTATAACATATTAAATAACAGGAAAAAACGTGTTTTAAATAATTTTTGGAGCTTATTTTCCGATTTTTTTCTATCGAGAGAATTTCATATAATTAACAAATGTATAGATATTATATTAAAAAATAACATATATTTTTTTGTAACTTAAAACGTTAAAGATTTAACGAGAAACTTGCTATAAATCGGTATAAGTCCTGGAATTGTTACAATTAAACAGGGTTTTAATAAAGTTATTATTGTGACAGCTGTTTCGGCGTTCAAAGCCATCATCAAAATGTCTTGTGAAACAGCTCACAATCACAATGATAGAAATACTTGCAGAAATTAATTATAACACTATTGCAGAATTCTTAACGCAATCAGTTCCAATTTTGAAAACGAGAATTTAAATAATTTTCTGTTATTGCTTGAGATGGCTTTAGCCGTGTTTAGTGACCAAATCTGAATATTCAGATACTTCCCCACCTTGCTCAATCCCATCTCTTCCAACTGATTCTAAATGAAATCCTTGGGGAACACCGCTTGAAACTATGAACTGGTAGGAAAGGTATGATAACATACCCCAATTAAGGATGCCATAGTCTCACTGGCTCCAGACGGTGTACATCTGTTCAAACTCAAATAAAAACGATAATTTGGCAGTGAAATTTAAATGGACTTAATTATGTTGTAGATATTATTAGTAGCGTAGTATGAGAAATTAGGTGATATTTTTACAAAGGTGTTTTGTCTAACATCTGTTAGGTTGTTTTTAAAAACCGGTTGACCTCGGATATTCAATTCTTGATTAATATTTATATTGCATACGTACATATATAAATATAACGTTGTCTTCGAGACAATAATAATTTATTTATTTATTTAACGCCCAGAGGGCTTTTACAGGTTGGTAGTATAATTTTAATTTGACAAATACTTTCAAACATAAAAAATAAGAATAAAATTACATTTGATAAAAGCTATGCAACAAGTCATACAAACACAAGAAACAAAAACAGAAAATTACAGCTATTTGTTGGTTTACATGATGTGTTTAGGAGTATTGTTGAAATAAATGTTTTAAATGATCCACAAAACTTGCCAAGTTGGTATTGAATATGTCAACATCACCCAAGTAATGATTTCCCATGGTGTGAAGTCGTTGTATCGGAGAGTGGGCAATGTAGTTACGCTTATGTGTGCTGAATAATGAACTAATGTATAATGAACTAACTAACCATCACGCAGATTCCCCGCAGGGGTAGGCAGAGAGGACGGACCGCCAAACAACTCGATCTTGATACACAATACTTGCCTCTTTCGCAGTCATACATACTCTTCTATTATTCTGGCTCTTGACATGGCATGACTTAAGTATCTGATTCACTTGATTGGCTTAATGTCTGGTTTTAATCTTACTCATTACGCTTACATCATCCTTGCATTATTTGCAGAACTCCACATTTCTCACAAGATCATACGTGGTTTTACCACACATACGCCTCAGGGAACTCATTTTCTACAGCATTCAGTCTACTTTAATCGTTTCTCTGCCAGTTCCATGCCTTACTTCCATACAACAGGAGAGGTACCAGCACTCCACTGTGGACTGTTAGTTTTAGTTAGCGCCAACTGCGTTCAGTCCTCCATGAATGGAGTTACCTGCATTTCCCCTTGTTTCAATATCTCTGTCAGCCTTCCCATCATTACTTAGGTGTAGTTTTCTAGAACCATAGACCTCGCGTCTGTTGTCGAATGTTTATAAGACAAGGTTTTGTATGCATAGCACAAAGGATAACAAATTATTATAAGCAGTAATGAAATATCAATACAAATTGAAAATATTTCCCAAGTAAAAATAAATGCCGCCGACGCGAATTGAACCCGCACCTTCTGATGTCCAGTCAGGTGCTCTGGACCACTGAGCTACGTCGGCTTATTTCCAAATAAGTTAATATGTACTAGTACTTAAATCAACAATTACTGCTTATTATATTTTTTCCCCTGTAAACAAACAACTTTAGTAGGTTCCCCTGTAAAGTTGGTAAACATCATAAAGCTATGCGTTTCAAAATCTTGCGTTAGAGCATTTCTTTTGTAAATAATAACAGTTACGTAAATGAAGTTTTTTATGTTAACAACAACAGATATCGATTGAAAATTTTGCAATAATTGAATAATAAAACGAAGTATTTAAAAAAATAATAAAATAAAAGTGACCTAACCAGGCAGTGAAGCGTGTATCCAGCAGAAACAAGTGATTTAAACAACGCGGTAATAAGTATTATAATAGACAAAAAAAACAACCATTAAAATAAACAAAATAAAACAGCTTGAACACCGCAATAATACAAACTAACAATGTGGTACAAAAAACGGAATAAAATGAACATAGCTTCCGTAGTTTTTTGTAGTCTGGTTTTATTGTTGGTACAACAGAGTGTAGTGGGACACGATACGAACATTACGTCAGAAATTGACAGATATCCCAAAGATGACGGGGTCGCAAAGCTCGGATTCGAGAACTCGTACGATCAATCAGAAGAAAAGGAGGATAAAACGTCTTTTAGAAACACGCAAATCGGACAGGAAGATGTCAAAAAACCAGGAGATGTTGAAATCATAGAAGAAAGAAAAGAGATACCAAAGATAGACGTTAAAACAACGCAATCAGAAGAATTAAACGATATGGTAACGTCAGAAATTAACAGAAGTGCACTTCTGAAAGAGTTAGCTAACAGTCTTGCAGGAAAAAGCGGCGGTTTCAAGTCAAGTAAGTCTACTTCGCAAGAATTGAGAGGAAAGGAGAAAAGATTGATACCTTTGGAAGACGTTGATTTGTCCAGTTCTGAGACCAGAGCGTTGAAGCAACAAGGAGTCCCGTTTTTTATAGCTGATGACGGTAAATCTATTCAACTGCCTCAGAGTGACGTCATCTACAATACGGAAACTGGAGAGATTCTGATCAGGAATAGGGTAACTGCTGATAAGATGAAGGCAGAAGCTGATATGGCCTCAGCAGAAGTCAAATCGCAAAATAATAAAAACGGGTATTTTAATATCAGACCTGATGGTATTGGATTCAAGAATTTGCAAGGTTTTGTCATTGCGGACAATGAAGGAAACTCTAATAGACCATCATTGTATCCTATAGCAGAAGACTCTAAGGAAAGTGGAAGCCACGAAGTTCATCTTAGAAGAAAGGGAATGGAATCAGAAGAGAGGAGAGCCAATGAAAGCAGAAAAAGCCTACAAAATGCTGCTCTAAAGAAAGAAGAGATTGGTACATTATTTACTGCGATAGAAGCACCAACAATGACAAACGAAGAAGTATTATTCCAGGATGATAATAAGAATGTTTCTTCTACTGATGGTAAAGCACTTAACGACTTGATTTTGGCTGATCTGCAGAAAACTGCAATTGCATTACCACCAGTGACAGAAGCAACAACACAAAAAAGTGTCGAAGAAACTAAGAAAGATATCGTATTTGATGCACCAGATGAAAATAACAGAAGTCCAAAGCAGGTGTCTTCAAATTCAAATTCCAACGAAAGGATGAGGGAGCATCAAAGCAATGACAATGCACCCTTTCCAATGGACCAGGCAAACCATTTTGCGTTCAAATCAGACGAAGAGCCAATTTACAAATTTCCCGCAACAACAGAAAGTACAGTGATCGCTAACAGATTCGGTAACCCTGAAGATCACTATTTCAACGGTCAGGGGTACATAAGGCCAGACATAGTCGTGAGCAATGTTGATGAGCATAACAACAAGCACAATTCTGGAGAGTCAAAAACACGACCAGCAGAATACGACGATAAAACATTCTTACAAGAAGACCAACAACAGAATAACTCCATTAAAAATGTGGCACAAGATGAAATCAAACAAAAATCAAACACTAACCAAGAAAAGATTGACGAAATCTTGACAAAACCGACTTCTTTTGATGTGGAAAGGACCCTAGTTACAAATGAAGAGATACTGAAACGCATTGCAGAAGAAATGATTATTGTAAATACTAATCCAGGAGTTGCGAAAGTGAGTTTCACGACTACAACTGAACAGCCAGATCCTCTGATGGTATTAAGAAGCTATCTGGAAGATATTTATCTTCGAGGACCCATTGCAATTGTGGTTGATGTGGAAGTTAAAAATCTGTTGAAGACCAGAGATGTTTGGACCAGTATGGAAGCGTATGGTGGAAATCTGAACATTACTGATGCAGTGCTATTTGGCTATGATGATAACGGTAAGAATATATTGGATTATTTAAAAAATATTGTATGTTTTTTTTTTTTACTTTTGTACATTGACTCCACAAAGGACGCTCTGAGAAAAATAATTTCTAAGTCAAATTTGGGAATGCTGTATGGATGGACAATTCGACCCACCAGGCCTCTGGCATATTGACCGCCATATTTCTAAATTAGGAGAATATCTGTGCGTATCTCAATAAAATCCAAATAAATGGATTATTTCTGAACGTATCCTAAAAATAAAAACTGTTTTAAAAAGGTGATGAAAAACGCTATTAAATTGTATTATTAAAAATAAACATATAATTTTTTAAGTATTAAAATTTTGAGATCAAACCTAAAAACGTTTTAAAAATGGCTCAAGTTACGTTTTATCGTATAAACCAGAGGTTCCAAAGTGGTCGATATGGACCACCAGGGGTCGATATCGGCTTGCTGGGGGTCTATGTCAGCGAGAAAAAATTTTGAGGGTCCACAAGATTCAAATGGGGGTACATACGAGAGGATCCCCATTTACCTCAAGTCAACATTTAGAAGTTCCGTAAATGACACAATAGACCTAACACAAATAATACAGTTTACGTAATACTAATAATAGACTGAGAAATTACTTATTTGATATATTTATGTTTATATATCGTAGAGATGTTACTAAAAAATAAATGAGTATCACGTGGGACGTTAATAGTTTTAGGAAAATTCAATATTCGGCAGGCAAAAAAAATTGTCAATCGCGTCTGCGGGGCAAAAAAGTTTGAGAACCTCTGAACAGTGAATTAAAATTACTACTGATAACGAAAAAAACAAATGTTTTATAAACATTGCTGTTACCTGAATTTTCTATCGTTTCACATGAAAAATAATTAATTTAAAAAAAATCATAAAGTTTCATAAATTTTTCTAAAATTGCGGTCGGAACCTTTGGTTTCATATATGTGTACATTTTCATTATTCTGTGGTCAACTTCTAGATTTGAGTATAAAGCGTGGTGTTTACTCTTTATAACACCGTTTAGATCATATTTCTTAACATGATAGTGAGGGAGAAACAACGATTTCCATGAGACCATATGTGTTGTTCCCAAAAGCGAACAAATTAACTCTACGGTTTAACAGCTGTTTGTTTGTAAAACCGAAAAATTAGCCCGACGGGTTAACTTCACACAGGAGGTCCTGAGTAAAATAATTTACCTCAGGGACTACGCCAATGTTGCATGTGTTAGGGTAAACGATGGTTTTACGAGATGATTTGATATCACAAAAGGTGTTAAACAAGGCTGCGTAATGTTACCACGGTTATTCAATCTATACATGGAAAATTAATTGTATGCAAGAATTGTAAGAGGTGGGATTGGGCGCGAATTTGAATAATCTGAAAGTATGTTGCCTGTTGTATGCTGACGATGCTAACAGTATGGAAGATCTACAGTCTCTCATGTCTAGGATGAACCAAGAATGAATGTATGCATGAAGAATGAGTTAATGATGAATGTAAGTAAGTCTAAAGTCATGGTGTTTGAAAGAGAGAGTACGAAAACAGTGTGCAATATAGTTGTTGCTGAGGAATACTTGGAGCAGGTGGATGAGTTTGTGTATTTAGGAAGTATGTTCTAGAGAGATGGGAAGGCTGACAGAGATATTGAAACAAGGGGAAATGCAGGGAACTCCATTCATGGAGGACTGAACGCAGTTGGCGCTAACTAAACATTGTCCAAAGAAGCCAAGCTAGCAGTCCACAATGGAGTGCTGGTACCTACCCTGATGTATGGAACTGGCAGAGACAGGATGAAGTGGACTGAATGCTGTTGAAATGAGATCCCTGAGGCGTGTGTGATCCGCAAAGAGTGCAAGGCTGATGTAAGCGTAATTAGTAAGATCGAGAAAGGGACGCTTAGATGGTTTGGGAATGTAGAGCGAATGAGCGAAGAAACGAGTGTAAGGAGAATATATTATGCAAATTAGAATGGTAGCAGAAGTCGGGGACGCCCGAGGACGACATGGCACGACCAAGTGAATCAGACACTTGAGTCGGGCAATGTCAAGAGTCACAATAATAGTGTGTGGTGTGACAGAGTTGTTTGGCGGTCCGTCCTCTCTGCCTACCCCTGCGGGGAAACGACGTGATGGTTAGTCAGTTAGTTAGACTACGCCAAATTGGGGATGCTGTGTGGATGTACTATAAAACACGCTTCAAACGGGCGAAAACATGGATCACATCCGACAAAATGGTTTTTATATTAAACCTATTGTATCGGCACGTACCCGACAAACTTTAACCAGCTATTCCTTAGCACATTTGGAGTAAAAAATGTTATGGGCACTTTGCTGTCCGGTAGCATTTTTTTTCAATTAAAAACAAAAAAATTAAAAATTTCCACACTACATCACTGTCATTGGCATTGCTTTTCGTGTTCAACAGCTTTTATAAGCAAGTATGTCGAAAAGCGTCTTCGCTCTTTCGCACACACTAAATAATAATAGTTAAAAATGAGACGAATGGTGCCGTGCCATTTCGTTGTGATTGTAAAAGTGCGCCAATATAGGTACACACGTACATTATTCAACGGAATTCGAATAAAATATTGCCAGATAGGTTTTCAAACTTTGACAAAGGATAAAACAGTGGTGACATGTGGTGAAAATATGAATAATAATTTTTTTATTAAAAAAAAACGTTACCGGACAGCAAAGTGCACATAAGATTTTTTTACTCCAAATATGCTAAGGAATAGCTGGTTAAAGTTTGTCGGGTACGTGCCGATACACCCTATATATTTGAATTAATTCTTTTAAACAGTAATCACAAACCAAAAATATAAAATTACTGTCTGGAATCAGTGTTGGGCCATTTAGCAGTATTACGTATAAAAAATTACTTACTTTCAACGCATCACATTAAATTATATACATTTTTTATGTGCGCTTTTTCGGGTGTTGAAAACAGCGACCTTTGGTCCCAGAGTCAAGGATCTTAGCGCTCAGTCAGTTATTGTTATTGGTTGTAACTTGTTGCGTAAACAAAAATCACGCAATAGTTCACGCGTATCCGAGGTCATTCACTCGGAAATAATAATAAAAAAAATGAATAAAGTTCAACGTGTTTTTTTTTTTTAATGCGTTAAGTAATGTTATTATTTGAGGAATACATAAATGTGTTATAATCACAGTTATGAAGAAAATAATGATTGAACAAGTAAATCTGCGTTTACACCAAAGTATTCCACTAAGTTTGTTGCTTTTTCTACAAAATGCAGCAACTTTTTCTGTCTTTCACTTGTGGAGAGACAAATCTTCCACTAAATTTTGGTTTCCAGCGGAGTGTTGGCAAAGATCAAAGAAAGTTGATAACTAAAAGTGGAAGATTTGTTGCTTTGCGCTAGGAACTTGTAGGAAACTAGAGGAGAACTGTTCCCCCTCCAAGCAAACTTACAAACTTCAATAACAACCAGTGAAATGGTTGATTTTGAGATTTTAAACAAATAACCGTGACTTCAATTCAATTCAAGAATTCTTAGAATAATATTAACAGTGTGTATATCAACTATACCAGTGATAAAAGAGCTTGCCTTTTAAAGGAAGCTTCATTGATGCAAAACATGTCGATTCTGTTCACCAGCAAGATTGCTCTCCCCACAGGCATGATCATTGGCAAGTTAGTTCTGAAGGCCAGGAGATAAAATAGTCTATGTTGTCGGTGACGTAGATAACCATCGGGAACATAGAAATGAATGCTCTCCATGATGACCGAGTTTTCAAACCATCCATGAATCAGTCTAAAGAAATGTGTAGCAATGCGCACATCTCTCCTGACCCGTAGATAGTTCATTCCGAGCATACCCAGAGCCACGGGTAGTAGCCATACTCCCTCATGTAGAGAAATCTCAAGAATTTCTTCTGAACTCTCTCCAACATGAGAGAATACTTTACCTGGTGTGGACTCCAAATCACCGACCCACTTTCAAGTCTACTCCTTACCAAGGAATTAAATAAAACTATAAAGCACCCGGTTATCTCTAAAATTCCTTGCAGTGCGTAGAACAAAGCCCAGAATTCTAAGTGAAGTGCTAGATGCCGTCTCAATATGAGCATGAAATATCAGCCTACTATCAAACATGATTCCAAGATCCTTCATTTTCGAGACACGTTTTAAACTTTGGGCGTCCATTGTATACCGTTAATATCAGGTATGACTCGCCCTAGTGAATGACAAAATTAAACATTTAACTCAATCCGATGTATTTTACTCCATTCAACAATTCTTTCAATGTCTTCTCGGAGATAATGCCTAATTCTTGACACTACTGCCTTTCGCGCCAATTCTTTGGCGACAAGTTTTCCATTCGTTGTTCTAAATTTGAGAAGAGCATCTTTTAGTTGACAATGTTTTGTCAACTTTGGTGTAAACGCGGCTTTAGTGACGCCCCAGCAAGACAGACTGACACGATCAAGTGAATCAAATATTTAATTTTTGTCATGTAAAGAGTTGGCATTCAGAAGAGTAACATACGAGACGATGTATGAATGCGAATGAAATAAAGGTTTGTGGAGAAGATAGTTGTGTTGCGGTCTATTCTCTCTGCCTACACCTGCAGTAATTTGTGTCGCCAATAATTATAATTCTATCTTATATAAATAATTGTTCATTTTTTTTTCAAAATCACAAATCCCCGATAGTTCTTCACCGATTGCTTTGAATTTTTGACAGAACGTTGCATTCGAATACGCGCGTGTTTTTATATACCTATATTATATAGATGTCACCTGTGATAGGTCAACCCGTCCTTAAAGATCTTGGCTAAGAGAATTAAGACCAACGACAAGTATCGAGATGATTTTGCCACGAAAACGGCAATACCTGTACTACATAGATGTTACCTGTGACAGGTAAAAACATGTTTTGTCATCCGTTGAACGTAAAAGCAACGTTTGGCGACAACAGCTCGTAATTATTAATAAAAAATAAGCTTCTAGAATCACAAAGAATTAATTGTAGCGTTATTTTTGCTAAATTTTAATGCTAACACATAATTTGGTTAACCGGTTAAAATAATAATTAGATTGCACAGTAAGCTGTATTTCTTGCTGCACGCTAAAAGTTTAGTGCTAAACAAAATGGTGACCGGATAATGCAATGACAATTATTAAAATCCGGTTTAAAATTTAATAATTGTAATCTTTTGGAGAATTGTGATTATCGCCAATTTAAATGGGTTGTTGGCTGAATGATTCTCTTGTTCTCCAATCCGCAGAATCCAAGGTGCTTGATTACTCTCAGTATGTAATAATGAGAATTCGGATATTTCCAATTTAGTTTTTTTATTTTAACAAAACTCACGTTACAATAATTTCATGAACAAACAGATCGCGTACGCTAGAGGAAATTTAGGGCTAACCCGACGGCTAGACTGTTGGAAACAGAATAAAATATTTTCCGCGCGAGGTACGGCGCGCAGGTTTACAATGATACCAGCCGCACAAGAATGTGGGTAAAAATAATGTTGTCATTATTTTCGGGAGATGTAAACTCCCTATAATTTACCCTACAATCTATTCAAATTATTAGTCATCCTGTTAACAACGGGACTGCAAGCCGCTTCCTGATTAAGTGTTGGTAAATTCGTAATAATATCAGAACACGTGTTCATCCACCTGCATCAATCTTAATAATATATCATGATGAAATGCAAAAATGTTGCGACTTTTATGAACACGTGTACGGACATCATGACAAAACATTGGAATTTTACTTAAAGTTTATCAGGATACCTATAAATTCATTCATTGATGGCCTACGAATATGAATAATTTTAAGAGATTTTTAATAAATTAGTAATATTTTTTATCAGGAAATTTTCTCAGTGTACATGATACTAAATATTTAGCTCGAGGATTAAAAAAAATATTTACGTTCAAATATTACTGCAGCGTACAGTAAAATCTGCTATCAAATTATAATTATCATTGGAGACGAACACGCGTGGGATTATGATGTCTAATTAAAGTGGGACTGACCAAGTATCTGATATTGTGTATGCAAATCCGGAACGTAGGCGACATCTGTTATTTGTATATACCAAGCAGTTGACCCATAGGCAACGAAATGTCGAACAAACAAACAACAAAAAAACAAGGACAAATATTGGCAAGATCAACGCGTTTCAATATAGAGATAACTATCAAGACATTTACACGGCCTCCGTGGTCGAGGGGTAATGCTCTCGGGTTCAAATCCTAGCGTAAGCAAGAAAATTTTATTTGAATAAATAATTTGCGTTACTCCACAATTTACTCATTAAAAATAATGTGCGAAACATTCCAGATACTCTCAGTATCGCCCTGGTGTAACAAAACGTTGCTTGAAATTGTTTTGGGTGTGTGACCAGATCTGAGTTGCCAGGTACTTTCTTTTCCCCATCTCCTTCCCCTTATACATGCATACATATTTTTATATCGTCTGCAAAAAGTAACACATTAATACCTGTATAAAATATATTAACAATAATATAATAATAATAATATAATATCGCTTTTAAACTGTAAAAATAAAATTGGGCCTAAATGAGACCCTTGTGGTACCCTTCTAGAAACTATAAATTGGTTGTAAAGGAAAAATCAATTATTATTATTGCGCCAGTAAATGATATAATGACGTATTTATAATTTAACGACATTATCCTCTATTCAAAGGTAGCCGATACATACTAATTAAAATGTAGCATTAATTTAATAATTACAATAATCCTGTTTATTTGCTACAAGTTGTGGTATACTTTATAAAAACTTGTTTACTCTGAACTTGGCGTGTCTTGTTATTATAAATACTTGCGAGAAACAGTAATAATTAATCGCTATTTTTATAGCGTCATTTTGAAGAGAACGGATGGTACGCCACACGATAGGATATTTTCACCGTTTAAAAAATCAACCCGTTAAAAGTATTTTTATTATATTATACATATTATATATTATATATGTCAGATACTTAGGGGATATGAGAGAAAATTATAAACATACTTTTTGGACGCGAGGCCTAATGTTCACCAATGTTGATTTCACTGCTGATTCAAACCTAGTACAACAAGTCTTTTACAATCATTGTCAAAAATACAAAGACGCGTTATGTTCATACTAATCGAACAAAGCATATCGCACGTTCCGTTTCTAGATGCAAAGCGAATAACGAAACGCATAAGAAAATGATATTAGTCAATAACGATGCGTGAATAGATGAAATATCTAATATCTACGTATATGCCTAGCATGGAACGGGACGCATTAGAAAGAGAGAGCCATTCAAATAATATGTGTGTACGGGTGAAATAGCTATATTATTATGAATGCCCAATGTTTCTGTATGTGGCGGTCCACTGAAGGGTGCGTGTAGCCAAAATCCATGTGAATAATTGTATTTATTTAAATAATACGTCATTTTTGAGTACATACGAATGGAAAGAATGTGTGTTTTTTTTAAGAATTTTTTGTACATCTCTCAAACCACAGAAAGGTTTTTTTTTCACAAAAAAGAGCATAGATCGACGAGTTTATGGCAGCTGGTGACAGCTTGTCTGACCAACGAACTTATGTGAGATACTGAACGCAGTAAATCTCAAGTATGTGCATTGGACCTAGTTCAGCGAAACCACACGCGTTGTTTCAGTAACCTTTCAGAACTCCTTCGTACCTTCACTGGGTCAAGTGCCCTGAAAGAATCCAGAACAAACTGTGCTGGATGGTGTTTAAATCCATCAATGAAATGGCCCCACCCTACATCTCTGAACTATGCGTCCCGGAAAACACTGGTCTGAGGCAGTCAACTCTTAGATCACCAACATCATCAGCTGTAGGCAGACTGATGGAACCTAAGCGCAAGCCAAATACTAAGTTTGGTGAAGGCTTGGAATAAACTCACTCCGGAACTAAGATCCATAACAAGTCCAACAGAATTCAGGTCTAAACTAAAAACTTACCTTTTTAAGCTGTCATACCCTTAAATTAAATATACCATTCCTGAGAGAAAGTCCAGTTATATTCAATTTTCCAATTATGTCCTAAATCCTGTATCTAAATTTCGCTAATAAACAATTAGTTAATGTTAATTAAGTGTTAATCTCAAGTGACCTACCAGGTAAGTATTGTGCTGTATATTGTCTCCATAAATAGTTAAGTAATAACATAGATCACTGTAGAAATGTATTATAAGTTTGTACAGCGCCCTTGAGGTGATTTTGCACAAAAACGGCGATATACAAGTCATCCAATTATTATTATTTTATTTATTATCTCAGTGCGCACGGTCCTATGCATCGAGGGGTAGGATTAAGTTGACAGAATGCATTGTCATCAACGACGAGTCTATCTGCCGATTTTCAGCTATCGAGATGATTCCGACATTATTTTAGGGTATTGTATCTGTTTTAAAGAACATATATAGTACAGGGTTTTCCAATAAGAGGTGTTATTTTTATATTCAACCGTAAAAGATCAATGGTTTCGTTGCTTGTGTGGCACGTAGCGCTGTCTTTTTGAAAGTAAACGTTGTCCAGATCAATACCATCCAATTCCGGCCATAAAAAATCATTAATCATCTCTCGATAGCGCAATCCATTCACCGTAACTGTTGCTCCAGCCTCATTTTCAAAAAAGTTAGGTCCAATGACTCCGCCGGACCATAAACCGCACCAACAGTCACACGTTAAGGATAGAGAGGCTTTTCAACAATAACTCTTGGGTTTTCCGAGCCCCAGATGCGACAATTTTGCTTGTTGACGAAGCCACCGAGGTGGAAATGGGCCTCATCACTCAAGATGATTTGCATTTAATTCACTCAAGTGAATTTTAATAATTTCAATGCGTTGTTGAAGCGTGTATCGTTCCATTTGTATTAATAGCGTAGTTTCTACTTGTGAAATGTCATAAAATGACAGCTTCAAAAGTAACATCTACCGAAATAGCGGGCTATTCAAAATTACACCTCTTATTGGAAAACCCTGTATTATATCAACGTAAATCAATATGTAAAAATGTTGAGTAATTACAGGATGATAAATCGGTTATTTTAATATGAATATTCCATCAAACAAATGTGTTTTTTACAATATAACTGTTCAAGAGTTGTTTTGGCAATGGTTTGACGTCACAGCAAATAACGTACGGGCGAGGATGTTTGAAAAATGGATCACTCCGAGGTGGCATTTACCGTTTACATTTTAATTATTTATTTATTTATTGATTAGGAACATTTACAGACTATTAACATGAAAAAAATCATTAGATAAGCGCTGCAAAAAACGTATTTGTCAACAGTCGACTTAAAAATGTTCACATCATGCACAGTTTAAGTGTCATTATACACTATGTATTAAGGCGATGCACTACGTCGTGTAATATTTTAAATTGAGCCGCTATCAATAACACCCCTTACGTAGATAGCGATAAGGCTTAAATTCCCGCTTAACACCATCCACCTGTTTTGATTTATGCAAGAAAAAAACATGGCCAAAAAGTGCCTTTTATTTTATTTTGTGGATGTTCAGGCATAAATATTTAAATTTTTTTCGATCATTTTATAAAAAACTTAATTTGCCACATTATACAATAAAACCATAACCGAAAATAGGTTCGTGAGTAGGAGATTTTGAACTTTAAAGCAATTTTCATAGGCCTTTACATTATTTTTTTCTGGGCTTATAAAAAGACTTATCTAAAAAAATACTCGATTATTTTAAAGGCCAAGATGTATTCTACTCGCAGTATTTAATTAAAGCATCTGAAACATTTCTAGACCACCAAATTTTCAAACCAAAAACACATGATTTTCTGGAAGGTTTATGTATATAATGCATGTATTATATACATAAACCTTCCAGAAGAAATTCTCTAAATTATAGTGAAAACCATTTCTAAATCTGTTGCGTAGTTTAGAAGAACTAAGCGCACAAACAGACAGACGCAGATAGCGACTTTATTTCATACTATTTACAGTTAGACAAAATGCAGTGGAAATGAAAAGAGGAACGTGGCTATTCAAACCTGGTCTCCAAACATGGCTAAAGCCAATATTTCAATAGAACCAGAGATATCCAACTATGAGAAACTCCTTATCCAGTAATAATTATAATAATCTCCTTGAAAATTTAAAAAAAATCAATACTAAGAAATAAGTTATTTTGCATGCCGAATTTAAATTTCACGCTAAATTATTCCAACTCATTTTAACAATTTTTGTAAGCTTTTTCGTTTCGTTTCACATTACAAGATTTCGTTTGACAGCACGACACAGTTAACATAGCAATCGATGACATGACTAATATAGATTATACATTAAAATCGGTAATTTTTTTTTTACTTTCGCGGGTTCTGTTTATCTTTTATCTAATAACATTTCTCCTTTTCAAACCATTTTAAGTAATTTTAAGAGTATTTTTGGGAGATAAATCTCCCGGCCTGTAGGGTGAAATATATGTCAAAAACTTTCAGTTTGCATGCAAACGTTTACCGTAGATGACTGTGGTCGAGGGGTAAGGTTTTCGACTAGCAATCCGGAGGTAGCGGGTTCAAATCCCGGAAATAAATACTCATTAAAAATAATATACAGTACATTGGCAACATGTTACAGAGTGGAATATAATATATTCTCAGTATCGCCCTGCTACAAGACCACCGTTCAGAATTGATACGTTGCTTGAAATGGCTTTAGCCGTGTTTGGTGACCAGATCTGAATATCCAGGTTCTCACCCACCTTCCTCTTGAATAATTGGATGATTTTCATAGCGCCGTTTTTGTGCAAAATCAACTCAAGTTCTAGTTCCCCTCCTCACTGCCTCTAACTTCACAACACACCCCAATTGGGGATGCCATAGTCTCACTGGCCCCAGAAGGTAAGGAGCGGTTGGGACTCTTGTGCGATATTCACTTTAAAAATAAAAACAAACAAACTCATGTAGAGTGTTTTCGAGAGATATATATCTTAACCTGGCACGAAAACAAGGGTGACCGGATCAAAATGACAATTCAACACACCTACAAAAAGTCATATATAAAGTCATGAAAAATGATGAAACAAAAATTAGGTTAAGTAGGTTACATAGATAACTATTTAACCTAGTTTTTGTTTCACCACTTTTAATGACTCTATATCACTTTTTAAATGTGGGTTTAATTATCATTTTGATGAAATATCATGGACCGAAAAAAATATGCTATAATATATAATTTAGATTTACGGTGAGATTGTGATTTAAATAGTGTTTGAAAGAAAGAATTTTTTTATTTCTTGCTCTCTTGCGTAAAATTTATTAGAAGAATAAAAACATTAAAAAATGTTTTTAAGGGTTGCAATTTTTTTAATATAAAACGAATAAAAAGTGAAGTGGGAACATGTTTTTTAGTTTCGTTTATATTAGTAATAATTACAGTTAAGAGGAAGCTACAAGCCAAAAATGTGTATATTCTTGGTATACCTTATATTGTAGGTAGCATTCAAATCGTGTCTAGAAACGTTCGATTTCAAGCACAAAACTGGTTTTTATTTATTTTGTAAATAATTTTATAAGAAAGCAAAAAAGTTAATCAAGTGAAAATATCACAGATAATCTTAGCTATAATACTGTATTTTTTAAAAGTTGTTTCCTTTACGCGTTCATACATTAATTTTCTATTGAAAAAATATTTTTTTAGTAGTTTGAATTTATATTTTTTATTGAGTAATTTATTTATTTATTTGTATTCTACTCAAGCGAAACGATAGGAAAACCTTCAATTTATCTAAAGCATATTTTTTTGGTATTCATAATGTACACCAATTCGTTATAAAGATTAATCAAAATAGTGATTTGGCATTAAGCTTCGCCTTAACCCTTTACCCCTTGGAAGGACATTACTAGCCGCAAACATCATATTCCATTATTGCCTCGGAAGGACAGATCTGATCGGAGCGCCAATACAATATAAAAATATTTTTATCTTTTTTACTATAATGCGTAGATATGTGATTTATTCGTCATTGGAAAGATAAATAATTATTTTTTTCAGTTTGTATCAAATATTTATACCGAATCACATAGATAAAATAAATAAAAAATGTCAAAGTGCATGATTATGAAACGGCAGGATTTTTTCATTGACAGTTAATTTTATTTTTTTACTGTATAAACGGCATAACAAAGTGACAGTTTTCTTACTAATTAACCACACAAAAGGAATGTGTTCCATAAATAATGAATTATTACAAAATTATGGACGTTTTTGTTAGCCTAATTTCACTGTATGTTCTCGTATAATGTCTGTGAATGTTTTTGTTGTATATAAATGACTTTGAAAAGTATTTTGGTTATTATTTTTTTTTTTTGGTAAACTAATGTTTAAGACAAGTTTTTTTATGCATAGCACAAAGGGTAACAATTATTTATTGAGCAATAATTATTAGCCTGAAACACACAACGGGACTATGAATTGTTGAATGAAACACTAGTATATATTGAATTATTTCGCGGATAAGAGATAAGCCGCCATAGCTCAGTGGTCAGAGCTGTCGACCGGAAATCGAAAGGACACGGGGGTCCCGTTGGCGTCATGTATCTTTTATCAGGAGATTTTTCAATGTGGATGAGTGTTTCAGGCTAATAATTATTGCTTGATAAATAAGTATTTTGGTAATAGGTTTTTTATTATTGTATGTATAAATATCATCGTGTTCTTTAAAGGAGGGATAAAACACAGAAGCCGCTTTAAAACGTGTTTATCTTCTTCAGCATCTGAATTACAATATAATAAAGCTATTATCATTATTAATAATTTATATTCTTATTAATATGCATAAAAATATCACTTCATTTACAACGGCGGTATGCAAATATATATCACTGTTATTTACAAACAGGACCAGTTATTCTATATATATATATATTGACTTACGTCATGTAAGAAAGCACGGGCTAAAATTATGCCAATCCATCTATTTATCTATATAAATAAAAATGTAAATGTTCGTTTGTTCAAAATCATCGTTTGGTCATCTGTGATGGTCAATCCGACCTTAATGATCTTGGCTAAGAGAATCAAGACCAACGACAAGTATCGAGATGATTTTGCCACGAAAACAGCACTACGAAATAATTAAATTACAAGGATTTAAGAATCGTATAGCTTAGACACTAAATAACTATTTACTATAGAATCGTAAGACTTAAGCACTTACAGACTTGGGAAAATCGTAAGACCTAAGCGCTTAAGACTTAAGTGCTTAATAAATTAAGCTCTCGAGACATTAATTACTTAAGCATTAAGCAAGACATTATCGCTTACGACATTACGCACGTAAGTCTTAATAAATTTAGCACATTTTAAGACATTAAACACTCAATAATTAAACACTTAATACATTAAACATTTGATACAGTACATACTCAAGACATTAAGCACTTAAGACATTAATCGCTTAATACATTTGATACATTACATACTTAAGACATTAAGCACTTAAGACATTAATCGCTTAATACATTAAACATTTGATACAGTACATACTTAAGACATTAATCGCTTAATACATTAAACATTTGATACAGTACAAACTCAAGACATTAAGCACTTAAGACATTACAAACTTAATACATTGCATACTTAAGACATCAATCGCTTAAAACATTAAATACTTTAGACTTTAATCACTTAATACATTACATGACTTTAAGCTGTCGTACCCTTAAATTAAATATACCATTCATAAGAAAAAGTCCAGTTATATTCAATTTTCCAATTAAGTCCTAAATTTCGCTAATAAACAATTATGTTAATTAAGTGTTAATCTCAAGTGACCTACCAGGTAAGTATGGTACTGTATATTATCTCCATAAATAGTTAAGTAATAACATAGATCACTGTAGAAATGTATTATAAGTTTGTACAGCGCCCTTGAGGTGATTTTGCGCAAAAACGGCGCTATACAAGTCATCCAATTATTATTATTATTAAGACATAAAGCATTTATTACATTACACGCTTAAGACATAGAGCACTGAAGACATTAAGCACTTAATGCGTTAAGCACATTAGACATTATGCACTTAAGATACTAAGCACTTAAGAGAAAATAGTACATCTTAAGTCGAAATGCAAACATAACTATACAGAAATAATGCAACACTATAACTATTTGCAGCTAGAAATTATAAGGTACTAGCTGTAACCCTAGGCGCATTGCTGTGGCTCAGTCTGTTTGTGCAGACAGAGAAACAATAGCGCGTATTGCTTTTACTTCCAACATGAAAAACACGCGCGTATTGGAATGCAATATTGTGTCAAAATTTCAAAGCAATCGGTGAAGAAATTTCGGAGATTTATGATTTTGAACAAACGAACATAGAACCTTATTATAAAGACTATAAAATTAATGAACATATTGTATGTAGTTGTGAATCCCCATTCTGAAGAAGGCTCTATACAAACGGGCCGGACCTACTTCAAATGGACTACTAACAAATACTATCACAAACAATCATGACGCCATTTTCTACAACGATTAAAAAACAGTCACCTATTTTTACTGCAGGTAAATCTCGACAGTAAATTCTCGATTAATTAGGAACTGTAAAATCAATGTAAATAAGACCAGCATTTACAGCAAGAGTTTTCTATTTTGTTAGCATTATTAAATACATATTTACGGCGTAATCTCTAATAGCACATAGTCGCTATCCGCGTCTGCCTGTTTGTGCGCTTAGTTCTTCTAAACTACGCAACGGATTTTGATAAGGTTATCACTATCATTTAGAGAATTTCTTCCGGATTTTATATATATATATATATATAACATGCATATAATATTTATAGAAAGTGCAGAAAAGTTGATGTTTTGTAATCAAGTCGTAAAAAATATTTTCAGGCGCTTACATTGCAAACGCTGGCTAAACCTTATGAGATCAAACCATTAAAATGCTCCGAGCTAGTTTTTGGCATTTTATCTCGGCCCATTTAAGCGTTTGATCAAATGTTAGCAAGCATCCTAATCTTAGATATAAAAATGTGTTGATTGAAATTACGTTCTTGCGATCTGAAAATAGTATCGTTGACCTGAAATTTTCAGGGTAAGTGTACAAATTTCAGCTACGCCACAGCTTACCTTTCTGCTGATGGATTTGAAGCCCGCGAATCCTAAACATATTTTGATTGGCCTCCGTGGTTTAGGGGTAAGACTCTCGACTAGCAATCAGGAGGTAGCGGGTTCTAATCCCGGCAATAAATAATATACACATAGTAATATTTGCGAAATGTTTCAGAGTGGAGTATCGCCCTGTCATAAGCCCACCATTCAGAATTGAAACTTTGCTTGAAATGGCTTTAGCCGTGTTTAATGACCAGATCTGAATAGCAAGGTACTTTTCCACCTTCCTCTTCCCCTCCTCCTTCCCCTCCTCGCTACCTTCAGCCTAACAAAATACCCCAATTGATGAGACTATAGTCTTACTAGCTCCAGATGTCTGGGAATAGTTGGGACTATTGTACGGTAATCACATTAAAAAAATACAATTTGGAGTAAAAATGTAGTAAATTAATATTTTTCCAATACACGTCGCTTGCACTGGGTACAACCAAGTGCATCACGTATTACGCACTCCGCCTCGTTCTAGTAGCACCGTACAGACGAGACAGAGCGCGTATCACATGATCAATGGCGACATTTGAGAAAAAAAAATTAACGAAACAAATATATACATACATATCATTGAAGAAAAAAAATGTTACAATATTAATATTTTGATGATTTGTTTAGCGGCGTTTAGGTGCAAAATCACCTCAAGGGCGCTGTATAAATATATAATACATTTCTACAGTGATCTATGTTATTACTAACTATTTATGGAGATAATATACAGTACAATACTTACCTGGTAGGTCACTTGAGATTAAAACTTAATTAAAATAAACTAATTGTTTATTAGCGAAATTTAGATACATGATTGGATATAACTTGACTTTCTCTCAGGAATGGTAAATTTAATTTAAACAATCTCAGAAATTTCTCAAGGTTAAAAAGTCTTTCGGGAATGCGCTGATACACCCTGTATATTGTCAATTATCATCTATTTGAAGCGTTTTAAAGAAAATATTATAATTGTAGGTTTGTTAACGATTTTCCCGGTTAACTCAAATCCCGGTTACGCCGATGCCACCTAACCGATATCTTGGTGTAAACAAAATATTAAAAATAAAGTTTGTTTTGAACGTAAAAAACAAAGCAGTTAAAATTACAATGCGTAAAAACCCAATACAACAATTCCCACTAGGAGCAAGAGAGCCGTGGAGGTCGCTACTCGCTCCCTTGAAACTACAAGGTTCCATCTGCTATTTTGTCCAAATTTTAATTTTTTTATGAAAATTGTTACGTTTTCTCTTTAAAACCCTTTAGAAAATATATACAACTTCTGTGGCGAAGCTTAATGCCAAATCACTATTTTGATTAATCTTTATAACGAATTGGTGTACATTAAGAATACCAAAAAATGTGCTTTAGATAAATCGAAGGTTTTCCCATCGTTTTGCTTGAGTAGAATACAAATAAAATAATAAATTACTGATTAAAAAATATAAATGTAAACTACTAAAAAAATATATATGTACAGTCAGATAATTATTCAGAACCTGGAGGTAATTTGAAATTAACAAAGTTTATTGTTTATTAGACAGATTGAGATACAGTTACTAAGACACCAAACGTAGCAAACAACTTGGGGTGACCTATGGCAGAGATGTTAGTTATCCAATGAATGGTTTCTGGGGCGACGGTACCCATAGCCGCCTCCCAAATTTAGAAATAAAAATACCTTCATTATCGTAATTTTTTTCAGAATAAAAAAAAAACAGTGAAAATACCATATTTAGAGGAAGCTACAAGCCTAAAATGTGTATATTCTTGGTATACCTTATATTGTAGGTAATAGGCATTAAAATCGCAAGACAAACGGAGTCTAGAAACGTTCGATTTCAAGCACAAAACTGGTTTTTATTTATTTTGTAAATAATTTTATAAGAAAGCAAAAAAGTTAATCAATTGAAACTGTCACAGATAATCTTAGCTATAATACTGAATTTTTAAAAGTTGTTTCCTTTACGCGTTCATACATTTATATTGAAAAAAACATTTTTTTTAGTAGTTTACATTCATATATTTTATTGAGTAATTTATTTATTTATTTGTATTCTACTCAAGCGAAACGATATAAAAACCTTCATTTTATCTAAAGCATATTTTTTGTTATTCATAATGTACACCAATTCGTTATAAAGATTAATCAAAATAGTGATTTGGCACTAAGCTTCGCCTTAAAGCTTGTCGGGTATGTGCCGATACACCCTGTATAATACTCGTTTCTTTTGTCTCATTTCCCAGGAAGGAAGAAGCGCATGCCAAGGAATAGTTAGTAATGTGCAATGTGCATGTCTATCCTCTTTTCCTACCAACAAGTTATGATTGGATCGGTGAAATTAAAATGAAACCTTCGTGCAAATCATTGACCAATAGTGGCCGATGGTGCTGCCATATTAGCCAAATGACTTATGACCCAATGGCCAGCCGTCATTTTTAAACACCTGAAAATTACAACTGCTAAGGTCACCATATATAATATGTTTCAATCGTCAATTACAGTAATTACTAATTATGGGAATATCGTTATGCGGTCAAGTAAAAATATTAAATGATGTAAGCGAATTAGAAGACACGTTGTCATAGTACGAAAACAGTGTGCAAAATAGTTGTTGCTGAGGAATACTTGTCACAGGTGGATGAGTTTGTGTATTTAGGAAGTATGTTCTAGAGAGATGGGAAGGCTGACAGAGATATTGAAACAAGGGGAAATGCAGGGAACTCCATTCATGGAGGACTGAACGCAGTTGGCGCTAACTAAACATTGTCCAAACAAGCCAAGCTAGCAGTCCACAATGGAGTGCTGGTACCTACCCTGATGTACGGAACTGGCAGAGAAAGGATTAAAGTAGACTGAATGCTGTTGAAATGAGATCCCTGAGGCGTATGTGTGGAAAAACCATGTATGAGCTTGTGAGAAATGTGGATATCTGATGTAAGCGTAATTAGTAAGATCAAGAAAGGGACGCTTAGATGGTTTGGGCATGTAGAGCGAATGAGCGAAGATAGGAGTGTAAGGAGGATATATGATGCAAATGCGAATGGTAGCAGAAATAGGGGACGCCCGAGGAAGACATGGCACGATCAAGTGAATCAGATACTCGAGTCGGGCCATGTCAAGAGTCAGAACAATAGAAGAGTATGTATGAGACGACGTATGAATGTGAATGAGGCAAGAAGTGTGTGGTGTGACCGAGTTGTTTGGCGGTCCGTCCTCTCTGCCTACCCCTGCGGGGAAACGGCGTGATGGTAATAAATCTAATAATAGAAATCGTTGTCTCTTTTATTTACATGGTAAGAAATATGGTGTAAATGTTGTTAGAAAGAGAAAATAACATGCTTTATATTCAAATTTTGACCACAAAATAATTAAAATGAACACATCCATGAAACCAAAAATGTATTAAACTTTGTGAATATTTTATTCATAATTTTTATCTATATAAATAAAAATGTTACTGTTCGTTTGTTAAAAATCTGACAAAACGTTGCATTCGAATACGCGTGTGTTTTTATATACCTATATTATATATATTACATATGTGACAGGTAAAAACGTGATTTTTTGAAGAAAAAAAACAGCGTGATCTGTTGGACGTAAAAGCAACACGCGCTATTGTTTCTCTATCTGCACAGACAGACGGAGCTACAGCAACGAGTGGCGGGATACAGCTAGTGTGAAATGAACAAAAGAGTGAGGTGACAGTAATCTTTCAAATACATTTGTCCAATACTTTTAGTTCAGTGTTTAGACAAAAACAATTAAAAGTTTGCCTTCAAAATTTTAATACAATAAAAATTATATATTTGTTTCTAATTAAGTTTTTTAAATTAAGTGGGAAAATATATTATAAACATACTTTTTGGATGCATGTTCTACTGTTCACCAATGTTGATTTCGCTGCTGATTCAAACCTAGTACAACAAGAAATTTACAATTATTGACGTAAATGCCACGACGCGTTATGTTCATACTAATCTAACAAAAATATAGCACGTTACAGTTTCCAGATGCAAAGCGAATAACGAAACGCATAGTAAAATATTAGCCAATAACGATGCGTGAATAGATGAAATATCTAATATATGCGTAGCATGGAACGGAACGCATTAGAAAGAGAGAGCCATTCAAATAATATGAGTGTACGGGTGAAACAGCTATATTAATATGAATGCCCAACGTTTCTGTTCGCGGCGGTCCATTGTAGCCAAAATCAATGTGAATAATTGTATTTATTTAAATAATAAGTGTTTTTTGAGTACATACTAATGTAACATATCTCAAACCACAGGAAGGTCCGTTTGATAGATTCCCCAATCTTAACAAACGGACTGCAATCTTTAGAGCACAGGCGTCAGGTAGGTATGCTGTCCTTGTTCTATCGGTATTACAATGGAAGATGCTCTGAGGAACTAGCGTCATTGATCCCTTCGGCACCGGTGCGTAGTCGGGATACACGCCAAACGCGCGCCCAACATTTGTACACAGTTGACACTTGTCACATGAGAACGGGTCGCTTCTACGATTCGTTCTTAAGTTCAACAGCTCGGCTGTGGAACGAACTGCCGGCCTCTGTGTTTCCTCCCTCCTACAACATGGGACTCTTCAAGACCCATGTTCACTCCTTCCTCTCCACAAAAAGACCCTCCACACAGCATCCCCAAAGATGACATAGGCCCTGAGGGAAATTATTTTCTTCAGGGCCTCCTGTGTGGAGTTAATATTAAAAATAAAAAAATGCGTAGCATGGAACGGAACGCATTAGAAAGGGATGGCCATTCAAAAAATATGTGTGTACAGGTGAAACAGCTATATTATTATGAATGCCCAACGTTTCTGTTCGCGGCGGTCCACTGTTGCCAAAATCAATGTGAATAATTGTATTTATTTAAATAATAAGTGTTTTTTGAGTACATACGAATGGAACATCTCTCAAAACAACAGGAAGGTATTTTTTTTCACAAAAAAGGCGACAGCTTGACTGACCAACGAACTTATGTGAGATATTAAACGCAGTAAATCTCAAGTGTGTCCAATGGACCAAGTTCCGTGAATCAACGAGCGTTGTCTCAGTGACCTATCTTCTCTTTAAATGCATCTATGTTTATAGTGGACACTAATACGAAGTTTGGCAAAAACGAGTTAGATATTTCGTCACTTTGTCAGTCACAGTTCGTTTTGCAAGAGACTGCTATATCCCATATTTGACATTTGACGGGCAGCTATACTCGTATTAATTTCACGCATTTTGCAATAAGACTAATGCGTCAATTTACGAAATATTATTCCATCCATTGAATGTCTGTTAGGCGGACAATGTGTGTGAATACCGCCGCCCTGTGGACAATTTATTGTGTAACCTACACATCTAAGTGGCAAGCTACAGCAGGGGTGTCCGTGTTTGTCCAGGTCTTGACAGCGGATTCGTCAGTACACCAGCTGTATAGCTGGTCGAATCGGGAGTGGTCAGTTGAGGCAGACCCTTTGATCTCTTCAGCCAGACTCTTTCTACCATCGCTTTGATGGATTAATACCTCGCACCTGGATATATTGATCCCCCGTAAATTCCACTAATTCCTTTCCTTCAAAAGACTTGATCCATCAAACCGATTGCACGTTCTGTAGAGATTTGTTTTCAGGTATATCTTCAGGGATTTTTTTTACATTAACTCCTCATTCCCTGTCATTTTTGGGGATGCTTTTTGACGAGAAGTGTAAGATGAAGGAAACCAAGAGGTCGGCAAATCGACGTAGGAGAACTACGTCGTAAAATGACACGTTCTCATAATATGACAAATGTAAACCATTGACAAATATTGGGCGCACGTTTGGAATATTTTCCAACTATGCACTGGTGTCGAAGGGATCAGTGATGCTAGTTCCTACGAGCATATTCCATTGAAATACCGGTAGAACAATGACAGCTTTTCCATCTGACGCCTGTGATCTATCAAACGTGGGAATCTATCAAACGGGCTGCACGTTTTTGCAAAGAGTCAAGGGTATTTTTCAAGTATTTGTGCAGCCAAATTCAAAAGTGGTAAGAATAGCAAAAATATTGGAAATTGCACACTCAAAACTAGTGATAACCTTACACAGTTTGTTAGCATACCAAAAACGCACGAGGTCATTCTCGCGGTTTCATTAAAAATTTTACCCTTATATTTATACTAACTGACGTGTACCCGGCGTTACTAGGGGTTATCCTTAAGAGATAGACATATACCATCGCTTACTTTTCTGTAGGCCTTTTTAATATATACAATTCCGTAGTACATTATTTTGATGTATCTCATAAGGTGTAGCCAGCGTTAGTAATGTAAGCGACCGAAAATATTTTTTACGACTTGATTACAAAACATCAACTTTTCTCTACTTATTATAAATACAATATGCATGTTTTATATATACAAACCTTCCGAAAGAAATTCTCTAAATGATAGTGAAAACCTTATTAAAATCCGTTGCGTATTTTAGAAGAACTAAGCGCACAAACAGACAGACGCGGATAGCGACTTTGTTTCATACTATTTAGTTTATATATAAATAATTAATTCATTGAATGTATACTTCAAGGTCAATGCCAAATAAATTCGTTTGTAATTTGTATTCCTTAAGTGCACAAGGCATGAATGTAAAAATAGACAATTTTAAACGATTACTATCAACTTTACACATTGATTTCCAAATCACGTTTAGTGTTCTTAAACGATGTCAGGTAATCGATGCGAAATAAAAATGATAAATTTAACAATAATCTAGGATTAAAGCTCCGTAGTATGCGTTCAAAAAGAAGAAGATCTTTCTTTCAAACCGTCTTCTTCTTCTTTTTGAACGCTTACTACGGGGAGAGCTTGATTCTCATTGTTCCGAGCTGATGTCTCTCGTCCAATCGAGCCGTCGCGCAATTGAGTCGTCTCTTTGAGATCTGCTAAAATATTGAACTGGTACCGTGACTCCCGATCTTAACAAAATGAGTCATGAGTCATATGACCCATCGGTAGCATGGCCCTCGCTTACCCTATTTCCACCGATTTATAACAAGTTTCTCGTTAATTTCAGTTTTAAAGGTCCAAAAAAAAAAAATGTTATTTTTTTGATATAATATCTATGGCGATATAAAAAACGTTTTGTTCTGTTATTTAAGGCGATGCACTACGTCGTGTAATATTTTAAATTGAGCCGCTATCAATAACAACTCTTACGTAGATGGCGATAAGGTTTAAATTCCCGCTTAACACCATCCGCCTGTTTTGATCTATGCAAGAAAAAAACATGGCCGAAAAGTGCCTTTTATTTTATTTTGTGAATGTTCAGGCATAAATATTTTTTTTTTTCGATCATTTTATAAATAACTTAATTTGCCACATTATACAATAAAATCATAACCGAAAATGGGTTCGTAAGTAGGAGATTTTGAACCTTAAAGCAGTTTTCATAGGCATTATACAATATTTTTTTCTGGGCTTATAAAAAGACTTATCTGAAAAATACTCGATTATTTCAAAGACCAGGATGTATTCTACTCGAAGCATTTAATTAAAGCATCTGAAACAATTCTAGACGACCAAATTTTCAAACCAACAACACATGATTTTGAATTACTACGTATGGCATCGCCTTAATATGTTATAGACATGAAAAAAAATCACAAGTATATCTTTAAATGCAACTAAAGCATTTGTCGAGAAATTTTTGCTCTATTTCAAACGAGTCGTGTTTTATTAAATATTTTCACAATTTTCGCTTAATTATTATGGTTTTTTTTTAATATAAGCGCGCTCCCTCTAACATTCGTATTTACATATCTCCCTTTCAAATCATCTTTGAACGCTTACTACAGGGCCTTAATGCAAAGAATAGTCAAGAGTTTTAGAACACGAAACACGCCCACGTGATAATTCTTATGTTCTTCTTATAATATATATATAAAACAGATTAACTTACCCTAAAAACGAAAATGATCATTTTATAGTATAGTAACTTCTGACACTTACCTGTAACAAAGAAAACATAAAATTAGTAAAAAAAAATAATATATTTAAAATTCATTGAAGAGGGAGATAATTCTAAAAAATATAAACAAAACATGAAACAGACACAGAAAAATAATAAAAAAATTATAAAAGTGTGAATTGAAACCAGGATTTGTCTTATCGGGACTACGTCATTAACCGCTCGACCATTGGGACCTAATTATTAAACGTAATTTTTTGTCGAGATTCTGATTAGTTTCCCAGTTTGGACCAATTTTTTTGAATTTTTCTGTATCTTGTTCTGTTTCATATTTAGCTTAGATTTATTAATATCATCTTCCTCTTAAATGATACATTCACATAGATGGGTACAACTTAAAAAATATATAAAACAGAAATTGTTCCAATTAACAGTGGACGATTATTAAAGAAATTATGAAATACAAATGCAAAAGAAAATAATAAAAGTTTACATTATTAATATTGTTATTTCGGCTACTGGCATTATACCTAGCTCATCATTAAAAATAAATAGGCGTATTAATTCTGTCAAAAAATTTATGTACAAAAATGGAAAAATCAGTCATTTTAAATACATGTAGGATTGTAAAGATTTTTTAAATATTTATGTTGAGGGATCAGTAGGATTTATAGGCCCTGTTAGAAGTTCTACCGAGCCGAACCCTCTTATATGAAAATATCTGGAGTCGGTGAATTATTTTCCCATTTGATCTCTGGTGAGTTGACGTGTTGTTGTTCTTGTATTTATTTTGCTTATATAATGCACTTGCGTAATGCGGATTGACTAGATGATCATTTGTGGAAAAGTGTGTGGAAGGGTTTAGTTTTTCCTGTGGGGAAGATTTAACCCGGACATAAAGTCGAAAATTAATATTTATTTATGAGGTATGTCATTATAGCCTTCTAGTAACTAAATTTCGTGCATTTGATCAAATTTACTATTTGTGAAAAGTATTGCAATCTAAGTACAAGCGAGTATCTAAATGAATCCTAGTTCAGTTAAAAATAATTTTAATTTATAATTTAAATCAGGGCTGTCTATAACAACATCCATAAAAGTGGGAATCAAGTCTTCTTTGGTCGATATATTGATATGAACGTGCTAATTGTAGTGTTGTTTTATTTTGCAGGTATAACTTCAATGTCCTATCACAAGGGGCTGGGGGCTAACCGGGTCGATAATGATGACAAGTCACTGGCAAAGGCTTTATATGGCATGACAGCTACTTCCAAGGTAACACATAAACTAACCCAACCTGACACAACATAACCTAACATAATCTGACCTAACCTAACCCAATCAAAACCTAGCCTAACGAAATCAAAACCTAACCTAACCCGATCCAAACCTAACCTAACACAATCAAAACCTATCCTAACCAAACAAAACCTAACCTAATCCAATCAAAACGTAACCTAACCCAACCTACCCTAATGAAAACCTAACCTAACCCAATGAAAACCTAACCTAACCCAATCAAAACCTAACCTGACCTAATCCAATCAAAACCTAACCTAACCCAATCAAAACGTAACCTAACCTAACCCAATCGAAACATAACCCAATCAAAACCTAACCTAACCCAATCCAAACCTAACCTAACACAGTCAAAACCTAACCTAACCCAATCAAAACCTATATCCAACCAAATGAAACCTAACCTAACCCAACCTCTCTTCTTAGCCTAACCTCACACAACTCAACATAACGTAACTTGATACCAACCAACCCAACCTAACCTAACATCACACATTGACCTCAACCAACCGAGCCTAACCTATTGTAACCAATTCTAAAATTGTATGACATCGCATAACCTATTATTCCTCACCTAACCTGACTTAACAGGAGGCCCAGAGAAAAATAATTTTCCTCGGGACCTATGTTATCTTTGAGAATGCTGTGTGGAGAGTTTTCTTTAGGAAAGGAAGAAGTAAGCACGGGTCTTGAAGAGAATGCCTAAGTGTTGAACGCAAGAACGGTTCCATGATGTATCATCAAAATGTCAATTAAACACACCTTTAAAAAGTGATATGATATCATTAAAAGTGATGAAATAAAAACTAGGTTAAATAGTTATCTATGAAACATATTTAACTAATTTTTGTTTCACCACTTTTCATGACTTTATGTCACTTTTTTAGATGTGTTATCGAGTTTCCAAATTTTCAACCCGTTTGGTACCATAGAGCCTGAAATAATGACTTTTAAAGTCCGAAACCAAGTCTTGCAATAGCGTCCGTAAACATGATGATTTTTCCAAAAATACAACTTTACTCAGATATTATTTCTGATTTCACTAAAAAACATGTTTCGGGTAACGATTCCAAAATTTCAGCCCGTTTGGCAGCATCGAGCCTGAAAAAATTGCTTTTAAAAAATCACTATTTTGATTAATCTTTAAAACAAATCGGTGTACATTATGAATACCAAAAAATATGCTTTAGATAAATTGAAGGTTTTCCTATCATTTCGCTTGAGTAGAATACAAATAAAAATATAAATGCAAACTACTAAAACAAATGTTTTTTTAATAGAAATGTATGAACGCGTAAAGGAAACAACTTTTAAAAAATACAGTATTATAGCTAAGATTATCTGTGACAGTTTCACATGATTAACTTTTTTGCTTTTGTTATAAAATTATTTACAAAATAAATTAAAACCAGTTTTGTGCTTGAAATCGAACGTTTCTAGACTCGATTTTTCAAGCGATTTGAATGCCTATTACCTACAATATAAGGTATACCAAGAATATACACATTTCTGGATTGTAGCTTCCTCTTAAGCAACGTATTTTAAAACATACTGTGGCCTCACAATGTGCTTTACCCGTGCTTTAAACAGTTGTTTAGGAAGTCGTTAGCGGTGTTTTATTTTCTCAATCGATTTATCAAACAAAATGATTGTTTGCTTAATTAAAAATAAAATAATTGAACAAATTTATAAGTAAGTTTTTAAGAAAACATATTTCACGTCAATTAAACGAATTATTAATTGTTTCTGAACGGTGGTCATTCACCGGGGCAATACTGAAAGTATCTCCCAATCTAACAATCTACTTTTTATGTGAATATCGCACAAGAGTACCAACCGTCTGAAGCCAGCGGAGAAAACTTACTGATAAAATATTGTTAACTAACTAACCATCACGCTGTTTCCCCGCAGGGGTAGGCAGAGAGGACGGACCGCCAAACAACTCGGTCTTGGCACACACTCCTTGCCTCATTCACATTCATACATCGTCTCATACATAGTATTGTATTATTCCAACTCTTGACATGGCCCGACTCGAGTATCTGATTCACTTGATCGTGCCATGTCTTCCTCGGGCGTCCCCGACTTCTGCTACCATTCACATTTGCATCATATATCCTCCTTACACTCCTATCTTCGCTCATTCGCTCTTCATGCCCAAACCATCTAAGCGTCCCTTTCGTAATCTTAGTCATTACGCTTACTTCAGCCTTGCACTCTTTGCGGATCTCCACATTCCTCACACGATCAAACATGGTTTTACCACACATACGCCTCAGGGATCTCATTTCAACAGCATTCAGTCTACTTTCATCCTTTCTCTGCCAGTTCCATACATCAGGGTAGGTACCAGCACTCCATTCTGGACTGCTAACTTCGCTTCTTTGGAAAAAATATTGTTAATTATTAAAAATCTTGTCAAATTATTCATTTTCCTGTTAAAAACAGGACTAGAGGCCTATAATGAATGAGAAATTTTATAAACTATCAGTAAAGCGTAAATATGTTATGAGGAATTCGGAACATGTGTTTTTTTTAAATGATAATACTTTCGCATCTCGTCTATTACATTTATTCGGACAGGACACCCGCGTGAACACGTGTTCAGATATATTCTGAATAACTAATAATTTATTAAGAAATTGTCATGTGGTCACATTTTAACAGTATTTATTTTTATTTATTTATTTATTTTAGGAACATTAACAGTCTTAGTAATATAATATACATAAGAGAATAACAAAAAACAGACCAATTATTAATGTTCACAGATATATATAGAAACATAAAACTAACCTGCAAACGATAAACCTATAATATGCCTACCATAAACAGCAATAAATAAAAGTGATTTTAACTATACTTAAATAGACTTGGGTTGGAACGGGAAAGGGGAGGAGAGGGATGAGGAAAAGTTGCCACGCAGGTAATATTAAAATATTAGGTACAATCATTTTAACAGTGGTTAATATGAGTTAGAATGTGATACAATGAAATTCTGTAGTGATAGTAACTAGCAGTGAATATGTCAGCACGAGTGTCTATATTTGCAAATTTATTATTATAGTAGTTACATGTCCTTTGCATAAATTCATTTTGGTTGGAATTGGTATTGCATCTATCAATGTAGAAAAGGGTATTTTGTCTGCTGTATCGAATTGGCGCATGGAAATTTATTTTGTTCAGCAACTCCGGGCAGTCAACTTTAGAGTTAATAATTTTATACAAGAGCATCTGATCAGCGACAATCCTCCTGTTGAGTAGTTTCGTGATTCGAAAATGTTTCTCGATTTCGTCGTAAGAGTTGTATATGTTAAATGATTTAAAATTGAGGAATTTGAGAAATCGTTCCTGAACTCTTTCTAACCTGTTAACATAAACAATATAGCGCGGATTCCAAACCGGTGAACAGTACTCCAGGTGAGGACGAACATGTGAATTGTAGAGAGTCAGATATGTCTTAGTATTTTTGAAAAATTTGCATGTTCTCAGTACAAAACCTAGACTTTTTGATGCTTTGGTGACAATGTTATCAACGTGTTTATCAAAGGTAAGTTTAGAGTCCAAGAAAACCCCGAGATCACGCACATAGTCTTTATTTGTTAAAATCGATCCAGAAATGGTGTAATCATGCAGTATTTTCACACGGTTACGTGTGAATGTGACTTTGCAACATTTAGAAATATTGATAAAAAGCTTATTTCTGAGACAGTAATCCGTCAGTCGATCAAGATCTGCTTGTAAACGCGCAGAACAGTCCGGGGAGCTTATAGGAAGGTATATCTTCATATCGTCAGCAAATAGTAAAATTTGAGCGTTGTGAAAACATGTCGTAATATCATTAATATAGATAGAGAAAAGCAAAGGACCCAAAATGGACCCCTGAGGCACACCGGAAGTAATGATTTTCCAGACCGAGGAAAATCCACCCACTGTCACAGCCTGGGATCTGTTTGTTACGTATGAGGATAACCAACGAAGGAGATCTCCATGAATACCATGATTAGCAAGTTTTCTAAGCAGAATGTTGTGGTTGATCTTGTCAAAAGCCTTGCTATAGTCGGTATAGATTGTATCAACTTGCACACGTTTATCCATGGAGGCAGACAAGAAGTTTGTAAAAGTTATAAGATTAGTAGCAACAGAGCGACCTGCAAAGAATCCATGCTGAAATTCGTTGATCGAATTCTTTACCACAGGGAATAACTGGTCATAGACTATGTTTTCGAACACCTTTGAAAAAATGCAAAGCTTGGAAATGGGTCTATAATTATCTGCTTCACACTTAGTTCCCGATTTATGAATTGGTGTGATGTAGGCTCTTTTCCATATATCTGGAAATGTACCAGTCTTGATCGATATATTAAACAGTATTGATAGCGGGAGTGACAAATGATTTGCGCACTCGGTAATGAACAGTGGTGGGATACCATCCGGCCCAGCTCCCTTGCTAGAATCGAGCCGTTTTAAATATTTGGACACGAGGTCAGCATCGATAAAAACTGATCCCATCGCACAAACCTGCTTAACTACAGAGTCATCGCAGGAAATCCCCAGAGGGTCAGCCGGTTCGTAGACAGAATGAAAGTAATCAGCAAATAAATCACAGACTGCCTGTCCACCCTCGGCTGTTACATCCTTAAGATTTAATACGCTAGGAATAGATGCTGATAGTTTTTTTGATTTAACATATGACCAGAATGCCTTGGGATCTTTGGCGATATTCTCTTCAGCATTATTAATAAAGTCTTCGTGACACTTTTTTGCCATTTTTTTCTGTCTGGTGCGTAGCCTTGAAAAAGTAATGTAATCGGAAGGGTTCTTGTAGGTTGTATATAGTCTGTGAAATTTCTGCTTTTCACGAATAAGTTTTATTAATGATGAGCTATACCACGGGGGGTAGGAATATTTACCAGTACGCCTCAATGGAACCTTATCAGCGATCAAATTATTAATAATATTGTAAAAATGCGATACTGCAGGATTGACGGAATCGGTAAGGTTAAGTGCGTTCCAATCTTCTTGTGCCAGGCTATCTCTTATGTCATCATAATTAGCCTTGTGGAATGAGGGTCGTTTAATTGAGTTTTCCTTTATGACCGGGGGTTCAACGAACTCAGCAGTGATAATGATGGATTTATGATGAGCATCCTCAGGAACCAACGGATCGTTCGCGGGAGCTACGCGTACCAAAAAATTACAGAGAACGAGATCAAGAATTCTTCCTAATGTATTTTGAATACCATTATATTGGTGGAGGTTACAGTAATTAATATTGTCGATAAATGTTGAGCTTATTGTAGAAGTGTAGTTGCTAGGAATCAGGTTAACCTCACCCACAGGAAGAGTCCAGGTAATATCGGGTAGGTTAAAGTCTCCCATGATAAGAAACTTGCCGTCTGGTTGATTCAAAAGCTTAATACCTAGATCATTCGAGAAGGCGGTGATTCGAGCATTGAAGTTGAAACTTTTTGACAGGTATGTACAACAGAGATGAACGTTAGTGAATCCAGTTGCACGTGGGATGCGAAGAGTAACCCATATGTCCTCATCCGTAGAACACCATGAGTAATTACAAATTGCATTGAGTTCCTTTTTGACAGCCAGGAGCACACCACCACCCATGGTTACACCTTCGATACTTCTGTCGCGTCGGAATACGTTGTATCTTGAGTCAAAAAGCTCACCATCTGAAATAGTATCTGTAAGCCAAGTCTCTGTTATGCCGATAACGTCATAATCACCGCTCGTAACACTACGAAGAAATGTGTCAGTTTTAGTCCTCAGACCGCGTACGTTCTGATGAAAAATACTTAAAGGCAGTGACTCTTTTTCAGTTGAGTGTCAATAACAGAGAATGCGTGAATAGAATGTGAGGTACAATATAGTATTATCTGCAGAAAATAAAATAATAGTAATATCTCTAAGTAATTGTTCGTTACGAAAAGGAGTGGATCCTATAGAAGCATAATACATTGTGAGTAACATGTGCACTTGGAAATGAACGCTTAATGAGCCATTCGCACATCAGTATTACAGAATTCCGAGTTAAATTATCGAGTGACATTTTCTTACATCGAGTATCTTGATAATCAAACCCCAGTTGTGAAATGTTGTAATGTTGACGGTAGTGGAGAGGGAAGTACCTGGCTATTCAGATATGGTCACCAAATACGAAGGCTAAACCCATTTCAAGCAAATGGAGCTCTTACACCAGGGTGTTACTGAGAGCATTTTCCCCTCTAGAACGTGCAAGCAAATATACTGCATATAATTTTAAATGAATAACTTTGGAATAATGCAATTAAATCAAATTTAATCAAAAGTCAAATAAATAGGACTGTAAGCACCGGTTTTTTTCACCTAAGACAACTCAAGTCTGTCCGAAGAAACCTTCCTACAGAAGCAACAAAACTACTTATCAACTCTTACGTAGTCTCACGTCTCGATTACTGCAACGGCGTTTATGCCAGCCTTCCAAAATATCAAATTGACAAACTTCAATCAGTGTTTATTGCAGCAGCACGGCTCATAACCATATAGAACACCTTCGTAACCTTCACTGGCTCAAGTGCCCTGAAAGAATCCAGTACAAACTGTGCTGGATGGTGTTTAAATCCATCAATGAAATGGCCCCACCCTACATCTCTGAACTATACGTCCCGGAAAACACTGGTCTGAGGCAGTCAACTCTTAGATCAGCAACATCATCAGCTGTAGGCAGACTGATGGAACCTAAGCGCAAGCCAAATACTAAGTTTGGTGATCGCGCTTTCAGAGTATCTGGGCCGAAGGCTTGGAATAAACTCCCTCCGGAACTAAGATCCATAACAAGTCCAACAGAATTCAGGTCTAAACTAAAAACTTACCTTTTTAAGCTGTCATACCTTTAAATTAAATATACCATTCCTGAGAGAAAGTCCAGTTATATCCAATTTTCCAATTATGTCCTAAATACTTTATCTGAATTTCGCTAATAAACAATTAGTTAATGTTAATTAAGTGTTAATCTCAAGTGACCTACCAGGTAAGTATTTTACTGTATATTTTCTCCATAAATAGTTAAGTAATAACATAGATCACTGTAGAAATGTATTATAAGTTTGTACAGCGCCCTTGAGGTGATTTTGCACAAAAACGGTGCTATACAAGTCATCCAATTATTATTATTATTATTTACTTGCGCACGCTGGGATTAAAATCCACGACCTCCGGAGTGCTACTCGGCCACGAAGGTCGTCACTAACAGAATTCAAAGATTCATAGATAATTTGCAGAACTGGGAAGATTTAAAGATGGGAGAGTGAAAGATTGGCAAATACCGAGTAATTCACACTAGGTACTACTGTTAATATGTTTTTTCGGGTGTCCCCGGCTTCTTCTACCATTCAAACTAATCTCTAAACATTCATGACACCAATAAGAACAGAAATTGAAATTTTCAGCGATATCGGTAGACTGCTTTTCCAGTTTTGAGAGAAAAAACATACTATTAAGACTGGCTGACTAGTACCCGGCATTGCTAGGGTTTATCCTTAAGAGATAGACATATACCATAAAGGACTTTTCTGTAGGCCTTTTTAATATATACAATTCCGTAGTACATTATTTTGATGTATCTCATAAGGTTTAGCCAGAGTTAGCAATAATGTAAACGCCCGAAAACATTTTTTTTACTACTTGATTACAAAAATTGACTTTTATCTGCTTTATATAAATATAATATGCATGTTTTATATATGTAAATCTTCCGGAAGAAATTCTCTAAATGATAGTGAAAACCTTATCAAAATCCGTTGCGTAGTTTAGAAGAACTAAGCGCACAAACAGACGCGGATAGCAACTTTATTTTATACTATTTAGAAAAGATGAAATTATGTTGTATAATAACATATGAAATACGTACGGTAGATTCAGATGCCACTCTATCAACAAATGTCAATTACAATCGCTAATCAAACTATAAAAAAAGCTGGCACTCAAATGTGCTTGTGTTGAAGCAAAAAACGCAATTTCTAAATGCATTTCAAATATTGCTAAATTCATTAGCATAATATATCGTTTTATTACACGGGGGCTGGTAATTGATCGAATAAATCGTCATCATTTCAAATTACGAAGAGAGGGAAAGTGGATTTACATATTAAGAAAAAGCTACAAGCCAAAAATGTGTATATTCTTGGTATACCTTATATCGTAGGTAACAGGCATTAAAATCGTGTCTAGAAACGTTCGATTTCAAGCATAAAACAGGTTTTTATTTATTTTATAAATAATTTTATAAGAAAGCAAAAAAGTTAATCAAGTGAAACTGTCACAGATAATTTTAGCTATAATACTGTATTTTTTTAAAGTTGTTTCCTTTACGCGTTCATACATTACTATTCATACTATTGTAATTTTTTTTTATATTGGTGCCCTTTTTTACTCATTTAAAGTACGCTCTAGCGTGTTTAAATCGCACTTTATGGAACGCGCGTTTTTTAAAGTTACCATGGCAACATCAACAAATCAACAAAATGTGAAGTCTAAGGACGGGTTGTTTCGGAGAATTCGAACAATTCATCAAATTTCAACGTTCATTTTCAAGTTCTGTGAAAGACTTATTCAAGTTCTGTTTTTATAACATTGTAGGCTAGTTGCTTGACAAAACTGACATAAAAACAGAACTTGAAAAAATCTTTCACAGAACTTGAAAATGAACGTTGAAATTTGATGAATTATTCAGATTCTCCGAAACAACCCGTCCTAAAATGTCAACTTTTAACTATAAATCTGACAGGAATATTTTAAACGTCAAATAAAACATTGCAAATTAATGTTTGTGTTTTTCATTTCCATGACAACAAGATATTGTGATGTTACATGACGAATTCATTAATAGTTCTTATTTCCAAATTTTTAATAATAATATCAATATTTATGTTTTCAAAGTGTACCAATAAAAAAATAGCGTAAAGTATTCGTGGATTTAAAACACTTGCTTTATTTCGACGTCGTCGTGCTCGAAAAATCACGCGTGTTTTAAAGACCTGTTTTTCCACTTATACTTTAATATACTATTTTAGTAGTTTGCATTTATTTTTTTTATTGAGTAATTTATTTTTTTATTTGTATTCTACTCAAGTGAAACGATAGGAAAACCTTCAATTTATCAAAAGAATATTTTTTGATATTCATAATGTACACCAATTCGTTATAAAGATTAATCAAAATAGTGATTTAGCATTAAGCTTCGCCTTAACTAGCTGATGTGTACCCGGCGTCGCTAGGGGTTTTCCTTAGGAGATAGACATATACCATTAAGGACTTTTCTGTAGACCTTTTTAATATATACAATTCCGTAGTACATTATTTTGATGTATCTCATAAGGTTTAGCCAGCGTTAGCAATGTAAGCGCCAAAAATATTTTTTTACGACTTTATTACAAAACATCGACTTTTCTCTACTTTCTATAAATATATTATGCATGTTTTATATACATAAACCTTCCGAAAGAAATTCTCTAAATAATAGCGAAAACCCTATCACAATCCGTCACGTGGTTTAAAAGAACTAAGCGCACAAACAAACAAATAATTTTATATTAAAAATATTAAATATGATATTGTTTGCACGGGCAAATTTCAAAATTATATGGAAAATTTGAGGGGAGGCAATTTTAGATAAAGCTTTATAGAAGAGGATATTTGATTAGAGAGAGACAACCTGAGGATTCAAGCATGTCAATTTTATAAAGGTGAGAAGGAATGAATCCTCATTCGAATAAGTGAGAAAATATTTTTTTTTAAGAATTTGTGGAATTGTAGAAAGCAAAGTTTTGATGGGATAGTCCTTTGTATTGAGGCATATCACGCTCCCTTGGATTAACTAGCAATGTGCCAATACTCTGCCCAAACATTGCGGGATCTATCTTTGATGATGGAAAAAATGTCAGACAGGAAAATTGTTATTTTTTAAGAAAATATCCATACATTTGTTAAAGCAGAAACGATAATTATGTATAAAATAGAAAAATCGCAGTATGCTCCAAAAATTATTAAAATCACATTTATATGTTATAGGTATGTCAAGACATTTTTGCTTAATTTTATACGAATCTCTTGACATACCTATAAAATATAAAAACACATTTATATGTTATAGGTATGTCAAGAGATTCTTGCTTTATTTTAGACGAATCTCTTGGCAAACCTATAACATATAAAAACACATTTAAATGTTATAGGTACCTATGTCAAGAGATTCTTCCTTTATCTTAAACGAATCATATAATTTTCACAATTTTCTCTCGATTATAATCGTTTTTTCTCTTTCTAACTAAGTTTTTTGATTTGAGCTTTTTTGCTATCGATTATATCGCGTCTGAAGTTAGAATTTTTAGGACAATTTTTAAAAAAATCTGTAGTTCCAGCAGATTTTGGAGAAAAAAGTTTTAAAAAAAGATCACAAAAAAAAATTATAATCTTCGTGTGATTCATATACACTAGCAGTTTCCAGACACCGTGTAGAAAAGTGTGTTTTTTTGTAAAATTTCACCAACAATCAAGCTGTGAAGTACGTATTTAAACATCTCATTTCGAAACGTTACAATAATCGAATAAAATCTCCAATATAACAAAATAAATATGTTGCTACAAAAAACCACTGACTCTTGACACGATCAAGTATTTGATTAACTTGATCGTGCCAAGTTGTCTTCGTAGGGCGTCCTCGATTTCTTCCAACATTAACAAGTGACTGATTGACTTCATTGTGTTAACATTGCAGTACACCTCTACAGCTGGCAATCCCGGAGTGGCCCTCAACAAGGCGGTACACCTGCTACCATACGACAGTGCGGTGTTCCTGTTTGAAGGGGCTGCTAGGGCGGAGCCCCTGTCCCAGCCGGGCCCCTCGCCAAGACTTATCAAGCAGCTGCTTACCAAGAGGATAAAGGTAACTAACTAACCATCACGCCATTTCCGCGCTTGGTCCTAGCCTCGTTCATAATGAAGAAATTTCTGAGATTCCTCTACCTGAGGAAGTATGGCTACTACCCTTGTCTCTATCCTAGTGACTTCCTCTTGGAAATGCTCGGTGTGAACCATCTACGGGTCAGAAGAGAAGTATCACACTTCTTCAAACTGATTCGTGGATGGTTTCAAAATCCGACTATCAAGGAGTATATTAGCGTCTATGTTCATGATGGTTATCTCCATCACCGACAGCATAGACTGTTTTATCTCCCGGCCTGCGGGACTAATTTGCCAATGGTCATGCCGGTGGGGAGAACAATCTTGCTGTTGAACCGAATCAATTCGGATATCGACATATTTAGCTGAAGGCTAAGCTGAAGCTCTATTAAAGCTGGTATAGTTGATGCACCACTTATTTATTATGTAATACCATTTTACAAATGTACTTAAAAACGAATTAATGCTAATGTTTTTAAAGGAACAAACAAATTGAATTGAATTGATACTCTTCTGTTATTCTGACTCTTGGCATGGCCCGACTCAAATATCTGGTTCACTTGATCTTGCCATGTCTTCTAATTACGCATACATCAAACTTTGCATTTTTTGCGAATCTTCACATTTCTAAGACACGGTTTTACCACACATACGACTAAAGGATCTCATTTCTACAGCATTCAGTCTACTTTCATCCTTTCCCTGCCAGTTCCATACATCAGGGTAGGTGCCAGCACTCCATTGTGGACTGCTAGCTTGGCTTCTTTGGACAATGTTTAGTTAGCGCCAACTGCGTTCAGTCCTCCATGAATGGAGTTACCTACATTTCCCTTGTTTCAATATCTCTGTCAGCCTTCCCATCTCTCTAGAACATACTTCCTAAATACACAAACTCATTAAAAACAACGTGTTTCGATGTTTTGATATTTGTCCTCAAGTTTTTTTTGGAATAACTCCAAAAAAGGAGAAAAATAATATCCCTGTTGCCTCGGGGCCTATATCTATAACTTTGGGGATGGTGTGCGGGGGTCTTTTTTAAGGACAGGAAGTTCAGGAAAAAAGTGAAGCTAGCAGTCCACAAGTTCTGGGAAGGAAAATGGTATTAGGGGTGGATAGGAATCTGCGGGTCAGTGTGTCCTGGATTGACGAACTTACTTGCTGTCCTGACTCTTGCAAATAAAAACATCTTAACTGTACAACGAAGCGAAGCCAGTCCACAATTGAATGCTGATACCAACCCCGATGTATGATTACGAGGCATATAACTGGCAGACGAAGGATGGACGTAGACTGAATGCTGTCCTGACAGTTGCAAATAAAAACACACAATAAGCAAACAGAAACGGAAAATAAAATAAGGCTAACAAGCTAATGATAACTGCTAATTTTGGGTGGACAAAAACCGCTAAGAATCGAGAAAAACTGGACAAAATTGAAGGAGCCCAAATTCCAAAGCCGGACGTTAAAAGACTAATTTATTTATTTATTTATTAACGGACATCGTCCAAATTACAAAATAATAACACGAATACAGTAAAATGAAAAATACAGGAGTAGACAAAGGTACATGAAAGCAAAGACATAAGGCAGATAGAAAATAAAGTGACAAGTCGAATCAAGTCAAGACTACGCCGTGGGTCAGGACAATATTACCACGGGACACTTATAATATTCCGTCACTTGTTTAGCGACTGGTAAAAATCATTCAGACTTATCCCAAAAAAGTTAAGGTTTTGACTTGAGTCGACCAGTCTACACATTCTGGACAATGGTGAATAATATCCATAATTTGTCGAATGATGGTTGAGGAAGAGCAGTTCATTATTTCTGAGTCTGTGCGAGGGGATATTGAAGGTAATGAGTTGCAGCAGAGTAGGTGAATCAATAATACCAGTTATAATTTTGAAGAAACAAATGAGGTCATTTCTTTCCCGACGGACTTCCAAAGGAGAGAGGTTTAGAGTTAGTTCAATTTCATCATATGAGTATTTGCCTTTTTCTAAACCTAGCCTCCTAGCAATCCCTCTTAAGAACCGATGTTGAACAGATTCAATGCGTCGAATGTGGACAGCATAAAAAGGAGACCAGATAACACAAGTATATTCAAAACTAATGAAGAATATATATATAAAAATCTACTCATTAAAATGCATCTATACGTATATTTCTAGGCACTTTAAAATACAGTTTTTCTTGTATCAACGACCCACACTTAATGCTATTGTACCAAGTCAGCAAGCGAAGCACAGCTGAGTAGACAAACGACGTCGATATACAAGTGTACTAACATTGTTTGCAATTAAATATTGGCACCCCATTCATTAAGAGAATCTGTTAATGTTCTCTACAGTGGTTTCAAGCCATCCACTGAACGGAGAATGCCCAGAAGTGTAATATGATCTATACCGACTAAAGAAAACTGATTTGAGACATTTAGACCATCAAGCAACAGCATTTAATAACACTGTCTGACAGGAGAATTATTTCAGACCTGGTTGTGTTACACAGAGTGAATAATTGATAGTCCTGCCATCCTTGCCACTATTAAACAGCATGTGCCGACTAGGAATACAAGACAAAATATAACATTCTTCTGCAATACATACACGACCAACTATCAGACACACTCACTGACCAATAGGATGATCTGGGCAACAAGTATGGGGGTGCTATTGATTTATTTATTGACTCCATATATAGAATTAAGCATAATCTATACCAACACTTTGTCGAATCCTACAAATTAGAGTAGCGTTGGTAAATTAGTTTTAATGTTTTGTCTTAATAATAATAATAATTGGATGACTTGTATAGCGCCGTTTTTATGCAAAAACACCTGAAGGGCGCTGTACAAACTTATAATACATTTCTAAAGTGATCTATGTTATTACTTAACTATTTATGGAGATAATATACAGTACAATACTTACCTGGTAGGTCACTTGAGATTAACACTTAATTAACATTTTCTAATTGTTTATTAGCGAAATTTAGATACAGGATTTAGGACATAATTGGAAAATTGAATATAACTGGACTTTCTCTTAGGAATGATTAAAATTAAAAATTAAAATTCAGCTTAAAAAGGTAAGTTTTTAGTTTAGACCTGAATTCTGTTTGACTTGTTATGGATCTTAGTTCCGGAGGGAGTTTATTCCAAGCCTTCGGCCCAGATACTCCGAAAGCGCGATCACCAAACTTAGTATTTGTCTTGCGCTTAGGTTCCATCAGTCTGCCTACAGCTGATGATGTTGCTGATCTAAGAGTTGACTGCCTCAGACCAGTGTTTTCCGGGACGCATAGTTCAGAGATGTAGGGTGGGGCCATTTCATTGATGGATTTAAACACCATCCAGCACAATTTGTACTGGATTCTTTCAGGGCACTTGAGCCAGTGAAGGTTACGAAGCTGTTATATGTAGTGTTGTTGTAATTTCTTTTTTTACTTTATGTTACTCTTACGTTTTACTAATATTGCTTCATATTTAGTTTTTTTTTTAGTCTTTTTTAAAATTATTTCTTAATATTTTCTCATTATACTTGTAATCACAATTTAACAATTGTGTATTTTGTACCTACTTTACAATGGATTACATCCTGTATAATACAGATATTCTCATTGATTGAAAATGTTTTTAAAAAGGCTCTCTTACAGAGACCAAGGTACCGCCAACCTTAGCGATGAAACGCTTTTGTTGTCACAAAATATTTAAATATATCTCATGGCTCAAGGGTTGTGGCGCCAAGTGACTAAATAATCAGTCATAACTCCGCAACGGAAATGGTTATAAAAGTTGTTCGTGCGTCGTCGTGTAGATCTCGTGGTGCTCTAAAATATTTTTGTTAATTAATCAATCTGTGTTTCAATTGCAGCTGTACACAGTGTCCAGTCCCTCGGCTTGGTCTGCCAGCGCAGCCCTGGCGTCAGGAGGTGCAGCACTCTCGCTGACGGGCACGTCGAGCACGCAAGCACGTCCCAACCAGCGCGAACTGCGCGCCCTATCAGTGTACTACGACAGCTCGGACGAGGAAGAACTCGTGTTCGACGAACAGGTAAAATTATAGTGTTGAGGTTTTGTGAAAAAAAAATCTTCTCTCATGATGGATTAATCAGATAGACCATAGATATTCAAATTTGTAGACCAGCCAATCAGGGAAAGGGGAACAAAACAAAATGCGAGGAGCGAGGTAGCAGCGTGACCGTCTCATTTTCTTTGATTAGTTAGTAAATGAATCTTACAGTATACAGGCGAGTCGCATTGTAATAACACTATTTAGTCTACAAAAGTTGGAGAGATTACTACCCATCCTTAGTACATTTAAAAAATATGGTAAACCGACCAAGAGTCCCAACTACTCCCGACCGTCTGGAGCCAGAGACTATGGCATCCCCAATTGGGGTATGTTGTGAAGCTGAAGATAATGGAGAAAGGAAGGAGATGGGGAGGAGGAAGGTGGCGAAGTACCTGGCTATTCAGATCTGGTCATCAAACACGGCCAAAGCCATTTCAAGCAAAAATTCAATTCTGAATGGCGATTTGAACCCGCGACCTCCGGCTTGCTAGCCGAGAGCCTTACTCTTGTCTCGATGTTTCCTTCCCAGAATTTCTTCTTCATTATCGTCTTAAAAATATTCTTTACACAGCATGCCCAAAGATGCCATTAGTCGCGAGGGAAGTTATTTTCATCAGGTCCTCCTAAGCGACGAAGTATCATGTACACCTGAATTAAAAAAAATTGTTTTATTTTTTTATTTTATTTCTAGCAAACGCTCCTCATCTTCAACGGGGTGGAGGATCCCAGGACGTTTCGTTTTCCTGTGGACTCCAGCATCACCACCCTCACTGTGACACTTAGCGAGACCCCACAGGTGGCCTCACTCGAGGGACCCCGAGGCAAGTCAAACAATATCCTCAACTAACCAACAACAAAAGACAAAATAATCACCCTAGACAAAACAGATTCACTCTCGGCAAGCTGCCGAACCGTAAATGAATTGATCCGACAAGAAGTGACGGGAATTTATTTATTTGTAAACGGACATCGTCCAAATTACAAAATAATGACACGAATAAAGTAAAATGAAAAATACAGGAGTAGACAAAGGTACATGAAAGCAAAGACATAAGGCAGATATAATATAAGAAAATAAAGCGACAAGTCGAATCAAGTCAAGAATACGCCGCACAGTGGGCTGAAAATCGCCTTTCATAGACATAGAGACTTGAATTTTCAAGGGTATTTTTTTTGGCTAGAAATGGATTCTGCTGATCATTACTATACTATAAAATGTCGTACGAATCAATTGCGTGTACAAATGAAGGAGTTATAATTTTTTTAAGAAAAAATTGTACGGCGCTGACATTAAAAATGAGGCTATCTCTGGAATCATAAGGTTGGCCGTTCTATCCTTACACACAGATAATACTACTATTTATTTGTATTTTTTTGACATACTTCATATTGTGGCGCAAGGTGCGATTTTTTTTTAAAAAATCCTCAAAGTTGAAAAAAACCCTTTTTAATGTTGATGATTCATTTTAATGCTTAAATGCTTTTAGGCTTGCAGGGTAAATAAAATATTGTAAACTAGACAAAGCATACTCATATGTAAAGCATTTGAGCATTAAAATGAATCTTCAACATAAAAAAGGTTTTTTTTCAACTTTGAGGATTTTTAAAAAAAAAATCACAAGTTTCGCCACAATACAAAGTATGTCAAAAAAATACAAATAAATAGTAGTATATTTGTGTCTAAGGATATAATGGTCAACCTTATGATTCCAGAGATAGCCTCATTTGTAATGTCAGTTCCATACAAATTTTTCTTAAAAAAATGATGACTCCTTCATTTGTACACGCAATTGCTTCATACAAAATTTTATAGCATATTAATGATCAGCAGAATCCATTTCTAGCCAAAAAAAATACACTTGAAAATTCAAGTCTCTATGTCTATGAAAGGCGATTTTCAGCCCACTGTGCACAGTGTTTTGGCTTGCAGTGTAAATAAAATATTGTAAACTAGACAAAGCGTACTCATATGTAAAGCATTTAAGCATTAAAATGAATCATCAACAAAAAAAAGATTTTTTTTCATCTTTAGGATTTAAAAAAAAAAAATCGCACCTTGCGCCACAATATGAAGTATGTCAAAAAAATACAAATAAATAGTAGTATTATCTGTGTGTAAGGATAGAACGGCCAACCTTATGATTCCAGAGATAGCCTCATTTTTAATGTCAGCGCCGTACAAATTTTTCTTAAAAAAATTATAACTCCTTCATTTGTACACACAATTGCTTCGTACGACATTTTATAGCATAGTAATGATCAGCAGAATCCATTTCTAGCCAAAAAAATACCATTGAAAATTCAAGTCTCTATGTCTATGAAAGGCGATTTTCAGCCCACTGTGCGCCGTGGGTCAGGACCACAGGACACTTATAATATTCCGTCACTTGTTTAGCGACTGGCAAAAATCATTCAGACTTATCCCAAAAAAGTTAAGGTTTTGACTTGAGTTGACCAGTCTACACATTCTGGACAATGGTGAATAATATCCATAATTTGTCGAATGATGGTTGAGGAAGAGCAGTTCATTATTTCTGAGTCTTTGCGAGGGGATATTGAAGGGAATGAGTTGCAGTAGAGTAGGTGAATCAATAATACCATTTATAATTTTGAAGAAGCAAATGAGGTCATTTCTTTCCCGACGGACTTCCAAAGGAGAGAGGTTAAGGGCGACTTGCACCAACTATCGCAAATTTTATCTTAAATTGTATTTAACTAAACGTATTTAAGACCCTAAATACATTTAACTTAAATGCGTTTAGTTGCGTCCTGCACCACGCAGTTCGGTGGCAATTTTAGTTAAACGCGTTTAACGCGTCGGTAAAACAGTTACCGCGTGTTTACCGCCATTTACGCGTAAATAAAACAGCTACGATGTTTCATTTTACTTGAAGTGTCAAAATATTTTGTGATTGTGTGTGTGGTTTAGTAGTGTGTTCATTTATTTTATGAAGAAAAAGTTAAAGCAAATAGACATAATGATGAAATAATACAAAAAGAGCTTCTGTTGTTGGAATTAAAAATAAAACAATTATCCGAGTAATTTTGTTTTTTTTTTTTATTTCTTTTACATATTATATTGTTTTGAAGTATTATAAGAATGCTGTAGGTATGATTAGAAGTTTACAACCTTGCAAAGTACTCCTCGATAAGGAGTGTTAGCTCCAAGTGACGAGCACCTCGCTGATGTTTTATTGGTGTTGAATTTTAACTGAGGTTCAATTTCTTGCACTAATAATGATGTCATTTCTTTACTGAGACGAAATATTCTTTGAAACTTCTTGGCACTGAGTGTTTCAAATAAATTTGTTCTCTTGTTTACTTTTCTGACTATATTATAATTTATTTAAGTTATTTATAATTTCAATAACATAATTTCTTCATGATCGTCAGAATACAAATCCCAAATGTTCATTGTGAATACAAATTAAAATGAGATAGATTTTAAACACAATCAGAAATCGAAGAGATAACCTAAATATTTTTGACAGTACTGCTTTACGAGTAGGGCTAAACACGTTTAACTCAGTTAAACAGCCGCTTTTGGGTATTTAACTTTGACAGTTCTTTAAACGCATTTAACGAATTAAATTTTGTGGTGCAAGACGCCAAGTCGACTTAAATCAAATAATGTGTTTAAAATTATATTTAAATCAAATTTAACTTATGGTGCAAGCCGCCCTTAGAGTTAGTTCAATTTCATCATATGGGAATATTGCTTATATTGGATTTTTCGTTTAAATAGTGTGAAATCCCCATGAGTTTATTATTTTTTAATGATGAACTAATGTTTATAAGACAAGGTTTTTTATGCATAGCACAAAGGATAACAAATTATTATAAGTAATAATTAGTCGCCTGAACTAACCATCTAAATTGAAAATATCTCCCGAGTAATCTTCTCTTATAAACATTAATTTATCATTAAAATGTAATTATATTTGACGAGTCAAAATATTTTCACCAACAAATGTAGATATAATATGTCTCGACGCCATCTAGCGGGAAATTTAACAACAACAAAGCATTTCCTACAAAAATAAAGTTGGTTGTACAGGTGAAAAAATATAATAGCAGTAATTGTTGATTGAAGTACTAGTACATGTTGAATTATTTGGCGGGTTATAGCTCAGTGGTCCAGAGCATCTGAACAGACAACAGAAGGTACGGGTTCAATTCCCGTCGGCGGCATTTATTTTTACTCGGAAGATATTTTCAATTTGTATCGATATTTCAGGCGGCAATAATTATTGCTTATGATAATTTGTTACACTATGATGTTGTTTCTTGCAACTAAATATACGTTATTTACACTTTGTACACAACTCCAATAATAAATTAATTAAGTCGAATTCATTACTATAATTTTTTTTTTCACCGATACCCACGGATGTAATATATTTAAGATTAATTAGAACAGTACCTTACCAGATTTTATTGTTCGAGACGATGAAATATTAACTTCCCGAGGTATTCACTTGTAAACATTTGAGATTTTAGTAATACGTTTATCAGAAATAATTAAAATAAAGCAATAAGACCAATTTCCTGGCCTGCCAGAGCAAATTCGACCGTAAGTTCGTCCAATACGTAGGGTGACGAGCCGAATATTTTTGTACACGTCTTCTTCACTTACGTCGTTTAGATTCCCACTTTATTTTAGGGTATGCTTTCTGCCATGGGTCACCCCAAGATGTTTGCTATGTTTGGTTACTTAACAGGGGTGGCCGGATTCATGGAGTTGCATGTTGAGGTTGAGGGAGGTCCTTAGACTTCTCCAGCAGGAATCTCTTTCACCTCATAGCCTTGTACCGCAGTGGGAGGGATGATTTATACGTCGGTTACTCCTGGACACACTGACACCCAGACTTCAACTCATAACTTCGTCTCCTTTATTTCCTTAAAAAGTCCTTTAACACAGAATCCCCCACAAATGGAAATAGACCCTGGAAGAAAATATTTTCTTCAGAGTCTCGTGAAAAAGCGTGAAAACATCCACACCTCCTTGAATAAAATAATAATTGGTGTTTGCATAAAAATTAATGATTTAATTTTAAATTAAGGCGATACACTACGTCATGTAATATTTTAAATTGAGCCGCTATAAATAACACCCCTTACGTAGATGGCGATAAGGTTTAAATTCCCGCTTAACACCATCCGCCTGTTTTGATTTATGCAAGAAAAAAACATGGCCAAAAAGTGCCTTTTATTTTATTTTGTGAATGTTCATGCATAAATATAGAATTTTTTTTATCATTTTATAAATAACTTAATTTGCCACATTATACAATAAAATTATAACCGAAAATGGGTTCGTGAGTAGGAGATTTTGAACTTTAAAGCAGTTTTCATAGGACTTATACATTATTTTTTTCTTGGCTTATAAACAGACTTGTCTAAAAAATACTCGATTATTTCAAAGGCCAAGATGTATTCTACTCGCAGTATTTAATTAAAGCATCTGAAACATTTCTAGGCGACCAAATTTTAAAATCAAAAACACATGATTTTGCATTACTACGTATGGCATCGCCTTAATATACATTTATCTATGACTTCCAGGTATACAGATAGACCTTCTGGACGAGGCCTCAGTGACTAACTTCTCCGCGGGCTCCGTCAGGTCCTCGGGAGAGCCCGGAGGTTTCACGGCCACTCTGCAGCTGATAAAGGCCTCCCCAATTCTGGAAGAGGAACTGCTGGGGCAGAGCCAACCGTGAGTATCTTCGAACTGACCGGAGACTGTTTTTACGGCACGGTCTCTAAGAACGCCGTGGGTATATCTCTAAAAGTTGGTATAGTCTAAAACGCTGTCTTTCATTTACATAAAAAAAAACTCTTTAATTAGGAATGCGCATATAGGACAGCCTGGAGTCTAACGTCCCCTCTATTATGCTCTCAAAATTTCTCTGATTCTCGAAACAAGTGATGGTATGCCCAAAAATTTACCTGGATATCAGAATGATTTTGTATTAGGTACTCTAATACTGAATTCCCCCAAAATTTTGACGAAAAAGATTTTAAAATCTAATAGTAGTCCACAATGAAGTGCTGGTACCCACCCTGATGTATGGCATTGAGGCATGGAACTGACAGAGGAAGGATGAAAGTAGTCTAAATGCTGTAGAAATGAAATCCCTGAGATGTATACGTGGTAAAACCATGTATGACCGAAAGAGAAATGTGGAGACCAGCAAAGAATGCAAGGCTGATGTAAGCGTACTAAGTAAGATTAAGAAAGGGACGCTTCGATGGTCTGGGCATGTAGAGCGAATGAGCGAAGAAGTCAAGGACACCCGAGGAAGACATGAGATACAGAAGAGTATGTATGGGACGATGTATGAATGTGAATTAGGCGAGAAGTGTGTGCCAAGACTGAGTTGTTCGGCGTCCCGTCCTCTCTGCTTACTTCCCGGGGAAACGGCGTGATGGTTAGTTAGTTAGTTTAAGTCAAAACATTCCTAGGTTTTCGTGCTTTTTCCCATTTCTCTACAAAAATTCTTTCTCCTTTAGGGAAATTTCCCTAGACATAACATCAATCTGCTCAAAATCTCGTGGCTCCTCGTACTTTGATTTCCACCGTGGAGGGGCGACCACTGTTGACATCTGTCGGATAACTCTACAACCTCTATGATCTATCTACACTAGAGCCGTCTATGTCTCGTCGCTCGAACTATCACAGTTCCTAACAATTAATTATACTCTTGTGAGATCTCAAGTAAGGCGAGGATTTCTGCCTCAACAAAAGACTCGTGTGTCTCACGATGCTGTATCGACCGTTGACATTTATTCAACAGCATTCACAGACAATTTAATGATTTTTTTAATGATATTTAAGTGCCAGTCAACATCTGGAAGATTTATTACAGCATAGGTATTCAGAAACTATCATCGTACAAGGCTTGTTGGTAACACTGTTTCTGAAACGAGACTAGATCCTAAACTCGATCCTTTTATTCGTAATCAGATACGATTGGATCATGAAACATTAAATTCTACTAGATTATTCCTACGCCAAGACGAAATCCTCTTGAGGTAAAATTCCATTTTCTTTCTCAAACCTTCCGAGGTGTTGGAGTTCGTGTGCCCTTTGAGGGTTTTTCAAACTGTACTGTCATCCGCAAAATAATGAATTAGTGGACACGACAAAAGGTCGTTGATGTGCAATAAAAACAAAGACGGGGATAGAACAGATCCCCGTGGGACGCCAGCATTCTTTATTGAATGTGAGAAAGAGTTAGAAAAAGCTACCACGGACTCACTAAAACAAATAATTTTTAGAAGTGTGATCTACAACGATTCGAAAGATTTTTTTAAATTAGTTCTTTCGGACGATAAAATCGGTTATTTGTTCAAGTAAGAATTTTGACCTTTGAAAATATTATATCAATTTCAGCAAAAGTAGGGAAAAATTGAGTCTACTTCGAACAAGCGGCCGATAACACATTTATAACGGTTCATCTCTTCAGTGTATGACAGTATTGTCATCGAAGTGCGATTTTTATCGCTTTATTCAGTAGTTTAGCAGAATTCCATAACGATTTTATGACCAATATAAAAACCGCCCGTATTACGCCCGTACAATGTATTGATGCACACGATAAAAGGCCATAAATGTGCAACAAAAATAATGCAGGACCCATAACCGATCATTGTGGGACGCCATCATTAGTTGAGAAGAGATTGAAGAGTTGACTGAATTAAGATGTTCAAATATAAATAAGAAAATAATAGAAAGCAGGGTAAGGAGAGTACATGACGCGAATTTAAATGGTAGAAGAAGTCGGGGATAGTTAATAATAATAGGATAATTTGTATAGCGCCAATTATGCGCAAAATCACTTCAAGTTGTGCTGCGAATGTGTAACAAAAATAATGTAGGACATACAAGTGATCCCTGTGGGACGCCAGAATAAATTAATTTTCCCAACTGCTCTCAACTTTCTTTGAGACTATTGCATCACACTCTTGGGAGATGGTAAAGGGCAAGGTTGGGAAGTCGACAAACGAAGTCTGCAATAATATTAATAGCAATGTTTGAAATCTATCGACCTTCATTGAGTACTGTATTTGTTTAACAATTAATTTAAATAAATAAACGCTTTGAACGACAGTCAGGAACAATAGATCAATCTTTTGTATGCACTCACAGGGTTGTCAAACACTGAAAAAACCATAAAACCTAGAATTTAATAAATGTTTTAATATCTTCCTTTTGTAACCAATCTTCACTGAGATCTCCCGTGCAGAGGATTTTATTTACATACATCTTATTAAAATTTTGTGGTACGAATAATATAAAGGAATTATAAATATATTACATAGAATTTGTTTTCAGTCTGTATTTGATGTCAGTATATATTCTATTTCTGAAATACCTACCCTTTGAATCCAGCTTTTTTATTTGAGATTTAATAAAATTTTGAATGAGACTGGGATTTTGCTGTAGAGTTTAACCAGGGTTATTATTCAAATGATTTTTGATAAAAACCTAGTGAGGATATAAATTAATAGAAATGTGTTTTGGGCGTATCAGCGTGCCCTAAGTAAGCTCATCTTTTCCTCACTTCTGATGATTAGCGATATCAGTTGTATTTTAAATCGGTATGGAACACAATTAATTCTAGGCAATTTCCATTCAGTGATTAAAAAACAATAAATTTGAGAGAAAAAAAGCTATTTCAATAGATTAACAATTTATGAAGATTGATATCTCTTGAAACTTATTTTATTATTCATTTTTTTTACTATATACATGGTGTCCAAAAACTATTGATATCAAATTTGAAGTCGATTTCAAGGTAAAAGGTTTTTTATTTGGGCTTTTGTTTTCGAGTAAATTGATTCCTAAGTTGGATTTTTTTTAAATAATTTGTTTACATTTGTTAAAAAGAATATGACTTTACTGGGGTACCCCGTTCTAACGTCACATTGTACATGGTCATTTGTGTGGATTGTAAATTGTTAATTTAGTCAAGTTTTTTTAGTACGATAATTTTAAGTATTTTTGCAAACGTTTATTTAACCCTAAGGTTTAAAAAAATGCAAAGTAAAAATCAAATTAAAATTTTTTAAATATATATTTTTTTGGGTTCTCCTTATGAATCGATTTCCTAGTTTTCTAGTGTGCCATTTGAAACCCGGGTGTACCTGTAACTATGGATTTACCTGGTAACTTAAAAAAACTTTTTTTCTGCGACAACCCTGAATAACGGCGTTAATGCAGTGAACTCGACGAAAGGCTATAATAAATAATATTATTGTTATACTGAGAGCTGAGGAATTTGCTATTGATCAAACGCAAAACAACAGTCGATGTGGTCGAAGAGTCACTTCAAATCAAATCGTGTGTGAAATAAAATATTAATTTATTTGCGTAAGGTTAATAATGTATAGCAAAAACAATGTAGGACATACAACTGATCCCTGTGGGATGCCATTTTTAATGTGAATTCCGCATAATCTAAACATTCCAAAAGACCATTCCAACCTTTAAGGCTTGAAAACACTTAGTCTGATAACCCTTCCTTAACCCGCCTCACAACATTGCCAAAACGGGTGACGATATAGTTGCCTTGTACTAAGATTGCATGAAATACCATCAAAGTGCTCGAAAGGGTCTTTTCCGTGTTAGACAGATACTTTTCAACCTCTCCCTTTAACGTCTCCTTCCCTTTTCCACTCCTTTCAGGAGCACTCTCCCAATTTTATTAAGGATTCCAAATTCCAACTAGCTCCGAGCAGTGGGGACTCTTGTGCGGTATCTGATGTACGCTTCGGTTCCTTTAGCCTACTGATAAATGATTGATAGAGAGAGATAATGCCTACTTGCTTCGTTTACATTCATATGCACCATTATTTTTTTCTAACTCTTAACATGACCCAGCTCAATTCAGTTGAATAAAAGTGGTCCTAAATGAGAGCCTTGGGGAACACCACTACAAACTATGAAATTTTAATAATGGTTGAAATCTTACAATATCCCGTTGATTCATGTCGTAATCGATAAAAATACGTACTTTTAAATGATTACTTTTCTTTTCCAGTTACCAAGGAATGTGGAAGTTGATAATCCTATCAAATGTCGCTTACGACGTTTCGGTAACGGCGGACACCCCGCTAAGGATCATGGCCAAACTGATACCCACCTATCCAGGTAAGTCACTAAACCTTCATCAATATTAATTTATAAAACCTTGCAATCAAGTTCACGAGAAAACGACCTCAATAATGGACTTTTTACATGATGATTTTTTCATACCGATCCCCATTAGGACACCATATCGGGACCCGTTAGCATGGGAAAACGTTGCTTTTCACGATCATTATTCTCATACTAACGATATTATACAGATTCGAGGATATAGTTGCCCGAAGAGTCACAAGAGTCTAAAACAAAATTGATTATGGATGTTGCCAAAGACCAACGGTATAATGTCCTTTTTATTCCCAACATGACTCCATATTCAAAAAAACCAAATGACAGACTGGACGCCATTGATTTAACAAGCGTTAATTCGTTGCGAGTACCTACACGGGTCACTCGACTGAACGCCTTGTGTAATGTTCAAAAATCTGCTAACAATTATTTCGTAACAAAGATTACAAAGACTTGGTAATAAGTAAGAAGTTTTATGCTGATGATGCGGCGCTGATTGCTAATAGTATGGATGATCTACAGTCACTCGTGTCTAGGATGAACCAAGTATGTATGAAGAATGAGTTAATGATGAATGTAAGTAAGTCTAAAGTCACGGTGTTTGAAAGAGAGAGTACGAAAACAGTGTGCAATATAGTTGTTGCTGAGGAATACTTGGAGCAGGTGGATGAGTTTGTGTATTTAGGAAGTATGTTCTAGAGAGATGGGAAGGCTGACAGAGATATTGAAACAAGGGGAAATGCAGGGAACTCCATTCATGGAGGACTGAACGCAGTTGGCGCTAACTAAACATTGTCCAAAGAAGCCAAGCTAGCAGTCCACAATGGAGTGCTGGTACCTACCCTGATGTATGGAACTGGCAGAGATAGGATGAAAGTAGACTGAATGCTGTTGAAATTAGATCCCTGGGGCGTATGTGTGGTAAAACCATGTTTGATGGTGTGAGGAATGTGGAGATCCGCAAAGAGTGCAAGGCTGAAGCAAGCGTAATGAGTAAGATTAAGAAAGGGACGCTTAGATGGTTTGGGCGTGTAGAGCGAATGAGCAAAAAAAGGAGTGTAAAAAGAATATATTATGCGAATGGTAGCAGAAGTCGGCACGATTAAGTGAATCAGATACTGGAGTCGGGCCATGTCAAGAGTCAGAATAATAGAAGAGTATGTATGAATGTGAATGAGGCAAGGAGTGTGTGGTGTGACCGAGATGTTTGGCGGTCCGTCCTCTCTGCCTACCCCTGCGGAGAAACGGCGTGATGGTTAGTTAGTTAAATTCCATGTTACCTACGTTTCGTAAACTCTTATGTTTCATGTTACTTATATTTTATTAACCCTTGCATTGTTAAACCTTATATATTATGTAAACTCGTCATTTTTATTAAAAAAATCTTTTGTATGTATAAGCCATATGGGCGTTTGAATTAAATAAATTGCTCGGTGTAACTTGGTGTAACAAAGTAAATACCTTATATTGTTAAGGCGAAGCTTAATGCCAAATCACTATTTTGATTAATCTTTATAACGAATTGGTGTACATTATGAAAACCAAAAAATATGCATTAGATAAATTGAAGGTTTTCCTATCGTTTCGCTTGAGTAGAATACAAATAAAATAATAAATAATTCAATAAAAAATATAAATGTAGACTACTAAAAAATTTTTTTTTTCAATAGAAATGTATGAACGCGTAAAGGAAACAACCATTAAAAATACAGTATTATAACTAAGATTATCTGTGACAGTTTAACTTGATTAACTTTTTTGCTTTCTTATAAAATTATTTACAAAATAAATAAAAACCAGTTTTTTGCTTGAAATCGAACGTTTCTAGACACAATTTGAATGCCTATTACCTACGATATAAGGTATACCAAGAATATACACATTTTGGCTTGTAGCTTCCTCTTAACAATACCTCCAACTCCTGACGTTTCCTATACATTCTGATGGCAACATGCTTCACTAGCGCCTCCTAGCAGCATGAGTTGTGCGCCTTGGTTTTTTCTGATATATTTTAATGGATTCTATGTGAAATTTTATTCTTTATTTCAGATTTGTAAATTATAGAAATCGAAAACAAATTTAAATTAGATTACCACATACGACCTCACTGCTTTTTTGCAATGCATCAACACAATATCAAAACTCTGTCTGTGATGGTTTAAAGAGGTAAAAACGATTACATAATTGTGAGAAAATTTGCACAAAAAGATGTTTATGTATTTTATAATATTAATGCATAAAAAAATATTTACATAAACTTGAACACCTTAAAATAAATTTATCTCTAAATAGTATAAAATAAAATCCGCGTCTGCCTGTTTGCACGCTTAGTTCTTCTAAACTACGTAACAGATTTTGATAGGGTTTTCACTATCATTTAGAGAATTTCTTCCGGAAGGTTTACATATATAATACATGGATATTATATTTATAGAAAGCAGAGAAAAGTCGATGTTTTGTAATCAAGTCGTAAAAATATATTTTCGGGCGCTTACATTGCTAACGCTGGCTAAACCTTATGAGATACATCAAAATAATGTACTGCGGAATTGTATATCTTAAAAATGTCTACAGAAAAGTGTTTTATGGTATATGTCTATCTCCTAAGGATAACCCGCAGCAACGCCGGGTACATGTCAACTAGTTTTTTTTAATAATTATATTTTCATGGTGTAAACAACGTTTTACATTTCGAATAACGACTTGGGAGTATTTTTTGCCGTTTATTATTTAGCAGAACCACGGAACCTACATTTTTTAACATTTTTGTATATTTTTTTAATCAATATTGATAAAAATACAAGTTAGAAAGTGCAAAATAACGCCACAAAATACTAAATAATTTCAATTATCCGCCATTGAAAGAGATGTCAAGTCAACATTCTACACTAGCTCCCTCTAGTGGCTAGAGTTGTTGATATTGCCAATATTTCATTGGAGTTGGCCAGCTCAGGCACGGGGTCAAGTTAACTACTCAGGGCCAGCAGATAAAACACAACTGCTGACGCTGTACAAATCGCAAGTGCGCCCACAGTTGATTTTGGCAGCCACCTCTCGTCTGGAGCCCCGAAATAGCTGAAAAACTCTTGACACTGTGCAGAAACGGGAGGTTCGTTTGAAATATTTCACTTGAGTCTTAAAGAGATCAATTTTGTAGGAGGGAGGATACACAGAGGCCGGCAAATCGTTCCACAGAAAAAATTACCTCAAGAACGGGTAAAAGAAACGACCCGTTCTTATCAGGGGTGCAAAATAATCCTACTAACTTTGGCCAGAGAGCCAAAACACAATCATCAATATTCACAATATTGTTAACTGTCAGATTTAAATTTAAAAATAGAATAGAACGTAAAAATATACTCACCAATAGAATGTAGAATGGTGATTGAAGTTCGCGAGAATTCGGCAGCCAATCATAACACAGAACTTACACAAATACACCAATCACAGTTGAGCACTATATAAAAACATTTCGTCGAAATTTGCGCGAAAAAAACGTATAAAACGAGGAGAAATAAGTTGAAACAAAATATATTTTATTAATTCCACGATGAAATGCGATAGCGTACCTTGTGTTTTCCGGTTAAAAACGGGATTGCAGGCACTTAACGAATGTAGCGAGCGTATTAACACTATGTCGGAACACGTGTACATAAAAATCACAGTATTTCCGCATTTCCTCATTGTATGTTATCAGGTGCTAAAACATGTGTTCCGATGTGTTAAGAATTTACTAATAGTTTATCAGAAAACGGCCTGCATTCCCATTTTTAACCGGATTACCAATAATTTAAAGAGAATTAGCAATGCTCATGTTTCTCCGTGTGTCTTAGACTTACTGGCTTCATTGAATTAAGTCATGTCATTACATTAATAAAAGGATTTTAAAAATTACATTTAAATACAATATTAAACTACAAATGTGAAACAGAAAAATATTCGATCGCATCTAGGGACTCTACCACTGAGCTAATTCGACCCTATTCCGTTCGCAATACAACGCATTACCTTATAACCTAAAACTTTCAATCACAAACAACAAAAAATTGGCAAAATCTCGTAACGTTCAAAGATGGTTTGAAAGGGATAATAAAAAAACGATAATAATTAAGTGAAAATTTGAGAAAATATTTAATAAAATTTAAAATAGAGCAAAAATCTCTCGACAAATGCTTTAGTTGCATTTAAAGATACGCTGTGAATTTTTTCATGCCAATAACATATTAAGGCGAATCTTAATGCTAAATCACTATTTTGATTAACCTTTATAACGAATTGGTGTACATTATGAATACAAAAAATATGCTTTAGATAAATTGAAGGTTTTTCTATCATTTCGCTTGAGTAGAATACTAATAAAATAATAAATTGCTCAATAAAAAATATAAATGTAAAATACTAAAAAATATTTTTTTCAATAGAAGTGTATGAACGCATAAAGGAAACAACTTTAAAAAAATCGAGCCTGAAAAAATTGCTTAATTGAAGCTTAATGCCAAATCACTATTTTGATTAATCTTTAAGACAAATTGGTGTACATTATGAATAAATAAAAATATGTTTTAGATAAATAGAAGGTTTTCCTATCGTTTCGCTTTAGTAGAATACAAATAAAATAATAAATTACTCAATAAAAAATATAAATGTAAAATACAAAAAAAAAAATTTTTTCAATATAAATGTATGAACGCGTAAAGGAAACAACTTTTAAAAAATACAGTATTATAGCTAAGATTATCTGTGACAGTTTCACTTCATTAACTTTTTTGGCTTTCTTATAAAATTATTTACAAAATAAATAAAAACCAGTTTTGTGCTTGAAATCGAACGTTTCTAGACTCCATTTGTCAAGCGATTTTAATACCTATTACTTACAATGTAAGTTATATCAAGAATATACACATTTTTGGCTTGTAGCTTCCTCTTAAATGACAGAACAAAACGTGTTTTAAATAATTTTTGTAGCTTACTTAGCGATTGTTTTTTGTGGAGGGAATTTCATATAATTAACGTTTTGGCATAACAAATGTATAGATATTATCTTCTCTCGAATGTTCTGAACTGTTTTAGAAATTTCTAGAGTGCCAAACTTACAGCCCTTATATCTTCAAAAGCACGCCCTTCGGGTAAAAACGCGAACCTTCTTCATGGATAAGGGATAGAGGGCTTCCACACCATATAACTCCCTTGAGCGTATCGGGACTCGTTTCTGAGTTATAGCGGCACGTACATTGTACACTTACTTTCATAATATATCTTTATTAATGTATTTACGAAATATTTTTCAATTAACTTTGCTAATTCTGTTTTAAAATCAATTATTTATCTTTACAGTCATCTTTGAACACTCTTTTCAATTCATATTAAGGCGATGCACTACGTCGTGTAGTATTTTAAATTGAGCCGCTATCAATAACAACCCTTACGTAGATGACGATAAGGTTTAAATTCCCGCTTAACACCATCCGCCTGTTTTGATTTATGCAAGAAAAAAACATGGCCAAAAAGTGCCTTTTATTTTATTTTGTGATGTTAAGGCATAAATATTTATTTTTTTTCCGATCATTTTATAAATAACTTAATTTGCCACATTATACAATAAAATCATAACCGAAAATGGGTTCGTTCGTAAGTAGGAGATTTTAAACTTTAAAGCTGTTTTCATAGGCCTATACATTATTTTTTTCTGGGCTTATAAAAAGACTTATAATAAAAAATACTCGATTATTTTAAAGGTCAAGATGTATTTCTACTTGCAGTATTTAATTAAAGCATCTGAAACATTTCTAGGCGACTAAATTTTCAAACCAAAAACACATGATTTTGCATTACCACGTATGGCATCGCCTTAAATTAATTTTAATAACGTTATTGGGAATAATGTATCATAAATAATATTTTGTGATATATTTTCACTTAAATAAACAAAATAAATAAATCTTTTAAAAATGACATAATACTATTTTTATTTAAAACTTTAAGTGTTAGAAATTTGGAATGCGGGTTCTTAAATATCTTTAGCCGCGTTTGATGAGCAGATCTGAATAGTTAAGTAAGTACCACCTTCCTCTGCCCATCTCCCTTCCCTCCTACTACCTTCAGTCCCACAACATACCCGAATTAAGGATGTCATAGGATGTCACTCGCTTCTGACGGTTGAGAACAGAACCTCTAGTGCGGTATTAACATTAAAAAAGATTTATTTAGAAGTGCCCAAAAACGAATCTTTTCGCCAATAACATCGTTAGTAGTTGTGATGTTTGTTTCGTAGCTGCTGATGTAGTCGAAGTTTGTTGCAATACCTCGTATGTTGCCCAAGTGGGAGGGTGTGTGGAAAAAACGCGGTAGTTACAATTTGCCTCAGGCGATTCACGTGCTAACCAGATAGGCTTGCACAGAGCCGAATTTAACGTACACACATTTGTAATATACATTAAAATACTTGTAATTTTCTTGTAATTGTCACCCAAAACGAATAGAATCAAACAAGAATTGCGCAAGGACAAAAATGAGAATAACAAATTATTAGAAGCAATAGTCGTATGAAATATCAATACAAATTGAAAATATCTCCCGAGTAAAAATAAATTGAACTCGCACCTTCTGATGTCCAGTCAAATGCTCTGGAATAATTCAATATGTACTAGTACTTCAATCAACAATTACTGCATATTATATTTTTTCACCTGTTAAAAACCAACTTTATTTTTTGTAGGAAAGGCTTTGTTAATTCTAAATTTCCCGCTAGATGGCTTCGAGACATATTATATCTACATTTGTTGGTGAAAATATTTTGACTTGTCAAATATTATTATTTTTTATGACAAGCTAATGTTTTTAAGACAAGGTTACTCGGTAGATATTTTCAGTTTGTATGGATATTTCAGGCGACTAATTATTGCTTACAATAATTTGTTATCCTTTGTGCTATGCATGAAAAACCTTGTCTTATAAACAATAATTTATCATTAAAAAATAATTATGAGTATTGCTAATTTATCAAAAATGTCTTCAAAATATTGATAATCCGGTAAAAACGGGACTGCAGGACGCTTCCTGATAAACTTTTAAGTAAATTCATAATAATATCGTAATATAACAGTGTTCATGCACCTGCATTTGTCTAATAATATATAATTACGAAATGACGTCGTGACAATTCACTGGTAATTTAGTAATATTAGTTTTCTTCATACGCTTGTCTAAATGGTTTGTAAGTGATATTTGGTGTGTATTGAAATTTGTTTGTAGAGTTTTAGCGTATAATTGAAATTATATAATTATAAATTATCTTTAAGGCGAAGCTTAATGCCAAATTTCTATTTTGATTAATCTTTATAACGAATTGGTGTACATTATGAATACCAAAAATATGCTTTAGATAAATTGAAGGTTTTCCTATCGCTTCGCTTGAGTAGAATACAAATAAAAATATAAATGAAGCAAAATATTTTTTCAATAGAAATGTATGAACGCGTAAAGGAAACAACTTTTCAAAAATACAGTATTATAGCTAAGATTATCTGTGACAGTTTCAATTGATAATTTTTTTTGCCATCTTATAAAATTATTTACAAAATAAATAAAAACCGGTTTTTTGCTTGAAATCGAACGTTTCTAGACTCCGTTTGTCAAGTGATTTTAATGCCTATTACCTACAATATAAGGTATACCAAGAATATACACATTTTTGGCTTGTAGCTTTCTCTTAACGAGAAACCTGTTATATGTCCGTAGAAATTGGGTACGTGGGGGCCAAATTAAAATTTATATACAATACAGAACAGTCCGGCTCTGATGTAATTAATACAGGTATTACGAACAGATGGTTTGCGACATGACTGACTCCTCGTAATACTTGAGAATAATTTAGTATTATTGAATGTAAATATCGACAAAGACCTTCTAATGAATTAGCTTAAACATTTATCTTTATAATGTTTTTTTAAATGACTGATACTTTAAACGGGAAAATTCGAGGAGATGTCGAGTGGAGCGACTATTTGAGAAAACGCGAGAGACGTTATGTCCATAAAAACGTATTTCTAATATACATCAAAATTAAGGGGAAGCTTAATGCTAAATCATTATTTTGATTAATCTTTATAAAGAATTGGTATACATTATGAATACAAAAAAATATGCTTTAGATAAATTGAAGGTTTTCCTATCGTTTCGCTTGAGTAGAATACAAATTATATAATAAATAACTCAATAAAAAATATAAATGTAAACTACTTTAAAAAAAAAAATTTCAATAGAAATGTATGAACGCGTAAAGTAAACAACTTTAAAAAAATACAGTATTATAGCTAAGATTGTCTGTGACAGTTTCACTTGATTAACTTTATTGCTTTCTTATAAAATTATTTACAAAATAAATAAAAACCAGTTTTGTGCTTGAAATTGAACGTTTCTAGACACGATTTTACCTACAATATAATATTAGGTATACCAAGAATATACACATTTTTGGTTTGTAGCTTATTCTTAACATGTGAGACCTCACAATAGTGCCCCTGACTATACAGTGTAGAGGCAGGTTAGCTATGTCGCCACCCGGTTGGGCAGCCTTGTGAGGCGGGTTAAGAGAGGGGCTGATTTATTAGTGCGGGTCTTGAAGAGGGCCGGATTATATGAATGAGGAAAAACAGATGCCGAGAACTCGTTCCACATACAAGCCGTCTTAGACAAAAAGCTCATTAGAGCAGGATCCATTAAAATACCTGTAGAAAGAACTCAGCATGCCCACATTGCGTCGGTACATTAGATATGGCAATAGGTCTGTTAACAATGGATTATCAATCACACGGACTGCCCTCCTGCACATTATCAAGAAGATTAATTTATCTAAAGCATATATTTTTGTATTCATAATGTAAATCAATTCGTTATAAAAATTAATCAAAATAGTGATTTGGCATTAAGCTTCGATTAAAACAAAAAAAAAAAAAATATATTTTTCGACAACAAAAACTCGGGCAAAGTCGGTTAGTTACAACATCCAGCGATATTTTAATCAAAATTAACACTAACGATGTTGTGACAACTGTCAAACATGTCAATCTCAAAATGTTATTAAAATTACATTGAAACATATTAATAATGGTGAAACGTTCAAAGTACAATTTAATTATAGACAAAAAAAAATTAAAACAAATTATTAATCAATAATAATATAAACAGTGTAACGTTTGTACTGAATATGTTAAAATTAAAACAAAACAAATTTCTAGTAGCTTTGAAAATTGCCGCAAAAGACGTCTGACTAACTAACCATCACGCCGTTTTTGCAGGGGTAGGCAGAGAGGACGGACCGCCAAACAAATCGGTCACACCACACACTCCTTGTCTCATTCACATTCATACATCGTCTCATACATACTCTTCTATTATTCCGACTCTAGACATCAAGTATTTGGTTCAAGTAATTTCCCTTAGGGCCTCTATCATATCTGGGGGTGCTGTGTGGATGGTATTTTTGGTGAGAGGAAGGAGTGAACATGTTGTAAGAGGGAGGAAACACGATAGAAAGGCTGTTAGAGATATTGAAAGAAGTGTAAATGCAGGAAACTCCATTAATGGACGACTGAACGCAGTTCAGCAACAAAAAAGTGACCAAAGAAGCGAAGCTAGTAGCAGTCAACAATGGAGTGCTGGTACCTACCCTGATGAATGGCGGTGAGGCATGAAACTGGAGAGGAAGTAGTGTTGTAGGAGGGAGTAAACACGGAGGCCGGCAAACCAGCACAACTATTAAACACAAGAACATGTCATTATGACGGCCGGCATAGTCCAGTGGTAACGCATTTGACTGCCATTCCGAAGGTCGCGGGTTCGAACCCGGCGTGCGCAAATAAATTTTATTTGATTAATTTGTGTTATTTCACAATTAATTAATTAAAATAATATATAGTATATTTGCGGCACGTTCCAGAGTGGAAGATACTACCAGTATCGCCCTGGTGTAAGACCACCATTCAGAATTGAAACGTTGCTCCAAATGGCTTTAGCCGTGTTTAGTGACTAGATCTGAATAGCCAGGTACTTCCCCACCTCTTTCCCTTCCCCACTTACCTTCAGCCTCACAACATCCCCCAATTGGGGATGCCATAGTCTCACTGGCTCCAGACGGGAGCAGTTGGGACTCTTGTGAGGTATTCACTATAAAAAAATATTAAAAAAAATTACAACGAAATGTTGAAAATCCAACTAGATCAATTAATAACGCTAGTTCTTCACATAGTCTATCGAAATATCAGTAAAAAAAACACAGTAGTCCGACTGCAATCTGTCCGTTGTGATAAATAAATCTATCAAACGGTTTGTCAAAAGTTTGATTGGGTGTGCTAAAGAAAAAATCGAAAAAAAAACAAATCAACCAACACAGACCAAAAAATTTCACTTAACTTATGTTTTTTTTATTATATATATTTTCGAAAAGCCACCGACTAAGACAACACGCCAATTGGTACTGATTGAAAAATAATGAATCAGTACAAACTATTAGTGTAGCTTGTCATGAGATGTCGTTAGAAGAAAAGAAAATTAACTGATTGAATTTAAATCTTATGTAAAACTAGCTGACATATACCCGGCCTTTCTGGGGGTTATCCTTAAGAGATAGACATATACCATTAAGGACTTTTCTATAGGCCTTTTTAAAACATACAATTCCGTAGTAGATCATTTTGATGTATCTCATAAGGTTTAGCCAGCGTTAGCTATAATGTAAGCGCCTGAAAATAATTTGTTTACGACTTGATTACATAATCGCGACTTTTCTCTACTTTCTATAAATATAATATGCAAGTATTATATATGTAAACCTTCCGGAATAAATTCTCTAAATGATGGTGAAAACTTTATCAAAATCTGTTGCTTAGTTTAGAAGAACTAAACGCACAAACAGACAGACGCGGATAGCGAATTTATTTTATACTATTTAGAGAATACGACAAAGACTATAAAATTAGCTGTAAGCACCAGATTTTATTTTTCTAGACGATGAATTAGTAACTTCTCGAAGAATACCACTAGAAACATTTTGGATTTTAGTAATACGTTCATCTGAAATAATTAAAATAATAATCCCCAAGGAAAAATCGATTTTCTATGCCTGCCAAAGCAAAGTCGACCGTAGGCCATCCATTACGCCGGGCCGCACGCTGTTTGTTGTTTTACACGAGTTCATCACTTATGTCGTTCAGATTTTCACTTTATTTTACTTCACTTACATCGCCTCGTCTTAATACAATCATATGTCCGATGTTGGCCACTGTAAACTGTCCGAAACTTTGGCTAAATAAGAAGAAAGAGACACACGGCACAGTAACACTAAAACTAATCACAGAAATAAGTGACACCTCGACTTGTGCCAGGGTTTAAGACTGGTCGATCAAATTCTAAATACCATATCTCTGTTGTTGTTCCAGTTAACAGATAAAAATGATAAATATTTATTAGAAGCCAATCTGGCTTCTTTGCAAGGGTCAAGCGTATCCAGATAAAGTCCATAGTAATCTCTATAAGGGTTTTACTAAATAAAAAACATATCTATAGATAATTTAAAATTTAGTTAGAAATTATCTCAATATGTTTCAATAACAACGGTTTCTTCAACGGTTCCAACTAATAAAATCGTCTGTTTATGTGCTTAGTTCTTCTAAACTACGCAACTGATTTTGATAAGGTTTTTACTATCATTTAGAGAATTTTTTCCGGAAGGTTTATATGTGTAATTCATGCATATTATATTTATAGAAAGTAGAGAAATGTCGGATGTTTTGTAATCAAGTCGTAAAAAATATATTTTCGGTCGCTGACATCGCTAATGCTGGCTAAATCTTATGAGATACATCAACATAATGTACTACGGAATTCATCTCATTTATACAGCTTTCAGTTTACTTTCTTCCTTCCTGTGCAGTTCCTCACTATCATACATCAGGGTAGGTATCAGCACTCCATTGTGGACTGCTAGCTTCGCTTCTTTGGACAATGTTTAGTTAGCGCCAACTGCGTTCAGTCCTCCATGAATGGAGTTACCTGCATTTCCCCTTGTTTCAATATCTCTGTCAGCCTTCCCATCTCTCTAGAACATACTTCCTAAATACACAAACGCATCCACCTGCGACAAGTATTCCTCAGCAACAACTATATTGCACACTGTTTTCGTACTCTCTCTTTCAAACACCGTGACTTTAGACTTACTTACATTCATCATTAACTCATTCTTCATACATACTTGGTTCATCCTAAACACGAGAGACTGTAGATCTTCCATACTGTTAGCAATCAGAATGCTAACAGATGGCGCTGTTTTTAAATAAATGCATGTTGTTTACCTGTCACATCTGACATCTATATAATATAGGTATATAAAAACTCGCGCGTATTCGAATGCAACGATGCGTCAAAATTTCAAAGCAATTGGTGAAGAATTTTCGTAGATTTAAGATTTTGATCAAACGAATATATACATTTTTATTTATACAGATAAATAAACATTCTAATTTGTTTATTTTTTTGTAGAGCATGGACCTGAGGTTCAAACCATCAAAATAGCTGTTGGAGGAACGGTGGCATCCATTGAGGATGGTGATATTTTGGACGCTACGGGCAGAAACATCACCAAACTGGCATACGGGTAAGAATGTACAAAAAACATACGGCACAACATGTGCCATAAAGTTACAAGTATAAAGTGTAAGAAAATATAAAAATAAAAAATTTAATAGAAAATAATTTAAATGACGTTGTTCCGTCACGCCGTTTGCTTTTGACAGGCCGTGTGCTAACCAATAGTATGGTCAGAATTTGAACTGTGTAGTTTAAATTCACACACGTCAGCTATAACCACGGAGGGCCGTGAGCCACACAATCGCAAAAAAACGTTAGTCCTGTCAAAACCAATGTGTACACTTTCGCCGGTTATTTATCGGAATAATCCCTTAATACGAATTTTATCGCAACCAATTCAAAATAACGAGTGCTACCGTACAACGATCACCGTTCCAGTGCTGACAGATGATTCTCGAGATACAGATTTCATTCGCCACCCGGTAAGTTGATTGTGAATTAACCTTACGAATTGTGTTTTCGCATTCGCCTGTCATAAGCCATAGGCTTCATTCATGCTTTATCTGTGTGGAATAGCCCTTTAAAGTGCGGCTATCCCAACCCTTGTTCGTTCCTCGAAGAGATGTATTAATGAAATTTCCCATTGATGCCAATCTGTACAAACCCATAAATAATCGTTATTATCAAATTACAGGTGACTTGAGTAGCTTATCTATCTGTTTGTTGTCAAAATAACCGCTTACTTTTTATGGCTCAAGAAAAGACAAAACAAAAATATATTTAATTGTAAGAAAATCACACTATATGGTCTGGCATTTTACCGCCAAATTGGGGGCGAAGAGCGGGTATTTTTTTTAAATTTTAGCGCCAAAATTGGACTTTCCGCAAAATATTCATAACTCATGATCTATTTGATATTTTTCGATGAAACTTTCAGTGTTTTACTTTAAAAAGATGTCTCTATTTATTTACTTAGCAATGTATGTGTAATTCCTTATTTTATGAACAAAAACTTTCTGCTTTCTTGGGAATCATAGAAAAAAACAGTATTTCACAATCGAAATAACATATCGAAATTTATTCATACAAAATTACAAGATTATTTAGAAATTTTCAATACATATAAAAAAAAAACTATAACGTAATAGTGCTTCAATGTGTGATAGCGTTCGAAACACTTTCCTTTATGCAGGGGCACATTGCAAAACTTGCACATGTACCGCGTTTCACTGCGTAGTTTGTGGGCGGAACATACGCGACAACGATTTTATTTTTTGTTGTGTTTCATACTCATTGTAATGACAGGTAGATAGATCGGGTACCGCCGACAATAGAAAACACATGACCCCGCACCCATTTAGAACCCCTTATTTACAAGTTTCCCGCTCCTTACCGCTATGCGCAACAAAACGAGTAAACTCGTCTCCCGCGTCTTATTGTAAAAAGGCGTATGACGAGTTTTCTCGTTTCCCGCAAAGAATGTGTTAAGTGAGATCTTTAGTAAGGGACAATATATATAAATAAAATTGAATATAATCAGAAATTAAATCATGAATCTTTTTCGTGTAGGCGAAGCATCCTGATCCACTTTATTGGACTGAAAACGATCATAGCTGGGATAGACCCGAAACAAAACTCTGAATCAACTTATCTACTAGTTAAACTCGATTCATTGTTGGGTTATTATGCCGTGTTACGCTTTCTACTTCTTTAGAGAACGTTTGGGATTGTTGATGTGGATGTTTAGATTGCGGTGTGAAGTGTGTGTGTTTATGTATTTACAATGTGGTGATACCGTAATGGCCGCGTGGATCCTCTTAGGGCCGGTATTTCAGTATAATAAATTAATGTGGTTTTTGGCTATTAGTTTTGGTGTAGCCGTCAAGTACCGGATACCAAGAACTATCCATAGCCTCGTCGTCTCTATTAATTTAATTGATTTTTTGTGGATTTCAATAGCCTTCGTAATTAGGCGTGCTCGATGGGTTTTGGGTCATACAAGGATATGAGGAACAAATCTAAAGTAATGGCCAATGTCAATTAAGTGCTTAGCAATTGCCGATTTGTCAGGATCTTCTTTTTCAATTGAAACTGCAAAGGATCATAGCTCCGATAGAACGTACAACTAAAAACATGTATTTTTATTTTCTAGAAACCCGGACGACAACTCTGAGAGCGATGCGACGGAGATCGAGTCGCTACGCGCGCTCGAATCTGGCACGATTGTCAAGCGCGTCGGCGTGCCCGAGATGCTGGCGCCGGGTACCGTGTTCCGAGTGCAAGTCGAGGGCAAGAACGACAGGGGTGAGTGCAACACACAACACCAGGAGATTTTGATCAAAGTCTGAAACTGCCCGAGAATTTGACAGTTCAAATGTTAAAAAACCAAAATGACACCGTAATTCTACTCATTTTTATGAAGCTATTTGCATAGCATGTATTTACATCCAACTCATTTCTCAAAGATCTGGTGTACCTCAAACCTCTAACTTAGGACCACTTCTATTCACGATTTTACTGCATTCTAGATCTCTTCTTTTTGCTGAGACCAAAAACTATTCACATAAATTCTGACTTTAGAAAATTACCATCGACTCTTGTCGGAAATTGATAGAAAAGTCGACAGACATAAAAGAAAACGGATTGAGTTCAACGTTAATAAATAGGCAATCACGAGGCCGTGGCATTCTTGGTTTTACGATAATTCTATGAAAGACAGAAGTATAAAACGTTTCTCAACCATGGTAGATTTGGGGTCGTGTTTGGTGATACTTTTAACGTTTTATGGGTTATAATTAAATGGTATGTGGAGCTTCAGTGAATAAATAGTGTTTTCACTCTACTTTGATGCATATTTGTATTCATTTAAGAAGAAAGACAAACATTCCCAGGTAACGAATACCCTGACAGTATTTGAATTCCTCTTACTGCCATCATCACAGTGTTAAAATGTTGCTTGTACAATGATGGAGGACTTATCACGAAGAGGATTGAACCAAAACCTCCTACACAACAAAGCCGGGACACTGAATCAAATCAGCATCCTAACTTGTATGAGAACCTCCAAAAATGTATTTTTTTAAATTGCAAAAATGTTAACTATTCAATGATGGAGGACTTGTCTCGCGGAGGATTGAACCCGCTAGAAACCCATAGCTTTCAACTGCGCAGAATTATATGTACATATGTATTGGAACTATTAATGTATTAAAATTTAAATAAACGCCAATAACTGATAAAATTACAGACGAGGAGTTCGTCCGAGTATCCGCGCCACTGACAGCTCCCGACAATTACGAGGCAGAGACAATCAGTACCGTGTTGCCGACTTCAGGCGTTCTAGGCAAACAGATGGTGCTAGAAAGAGGCGTGGGCAGCATCGAAGAGGGAAGAGCGTTTAACTCCACGCCGAGTGGGCAGCAAGTATTGGTAAGTGCAAAACGGGAACAGGATAAAGCAGAACATTGATAAAACAGAACTTAATACAATAATAGGATAAGTTTGTTCTTTGTTGATCAAAAATACAATATTGTATCGGTGATTCAATCCAATATTGTATTATTTGTACGCCTTCCTTGATCTTAATTGAGTTTTTATTCGGACAAAACCATTTAATCATATTCAAATTACGTATGTACTGGCGCAAACAAATAATAAGTATTAATATTATAAAGCATAACTTGCAAAAAGTGTATTTTTATAAAAATAATTAATACTTCAACAGAAGTAAGGAAAATTGAGCTTTCTTTGTATTACTCCAGGGCTGTACTGAATATTTAATTTACCATTTTAATTCCAGCTAACAGCTCAAGATGGCGTCCCGATGACAGCCATTCAAATAGGTTCATCGAGCCGACTATACGGAACTCCTGGAGCTCAAATACAGGTAATACAACATAACGTTACAAAAGCGGCTATTTTTGGTTAATTAAAGTTGGCGTGATTCACAGAAATTCAAATGAAACGCAATTGACTGATCTAATATGTTTTCACAAAATAAATCACGGCCAATATTGATATAAGTGTTCCCAATTTCAATTGTTTTAGACGCCATAGCATGATTCACCTTAAAACATCTAAAAATATCTAAAAAAAAAAAAAGTGTGCTGAAGTAGACATTTTCGTCGATGATTTATACGGATTAAGAAAAAATGTTCTGCTGTTTTTTAATTTATTTGATCTCCGTTAAGGCGATGCAATGCAAAATCATGTATTTAGGTTTGAACATTAATTGATCGCCTAAAATTGTTATAGATCGTAGATGTTTTTTTTTTCTTTTCCAATCGAATATCGACTCTTTCAATGATTGGTGTAAAATTAATTGTTTGAAACTAAATTTCGATCAATGCAAAATTATGTCCTATAAATCAAAAAAACCGATTGTCTTCGAATATAAACTTAATAATATTTGCTTAACAACTGTTACATCTATTAAAGACCTTGGTGTCTCTCTTGATAGCAAGCTTTATTTTCGGGATCACATAACTGCAATCGTTAACAAATCCCTCAAACTACTTGGTTTCATCACTAGAATCACTTCGGACTTCAAAAACGTAAATACCCTTAGAACTCTTTACTGCTCCTTGGTTCGCCCCCATCTTGAATATGCTTGTGTTATTTGGTCTCCTTTTTATGCTGTCCACATTCGACGCAATGAATCTGTTCAACATCGGTTCTTAAAAGGGATTGCTAGGATTAGAAAAAGGCAAATACTCATATGATGAAATTGAACTAACTCTAAACCTCTCTCCTTTGGAAGTCCGTCGCGAAAGAAATGACCTCATTTGCTTCTTCAAAATTATAAATGGTATTATTGATTCACCTACTCTACTGCAACTCATTCCCTTCAATATCCCCTCGCAAAGACTCAGAAATAATGAACTGCTCTTCCTCAACCATCATTCGACAAATTATGTATATTATTCACCATTGTCCAGAATGTGTAGACTGGTCAACTCAAGTCAAAACCTTAACTTTTTTGGGATAAGTCTGAATGATTTTCGCCAGTCGCTAAACAAGTGACGGAATACTATAAGTGTCCTGTGGTCCTGACCCACGGCGTATTCTTGACTTGATTCGACTTGTCACTTTATTTTCTTATATTATATCTGCCTTATGTCTTTGCTGTCATGTACCTTTGTCTACTCCTGTATTTTTCATTTTACTTTATTCGTGTTATTATTTTGTAATTTGGACGATGTCCGTTAATAAATAAATAAATTATATACTGAGAGTACAATACATTATGCTACTATCGAGCAAGTGTGAAGTGTAAAATCTCCAACTTACCAACCATTATTCGGATATGGTTAAATTGTATAATAAGACTAATTGATTTCTTTAGATTATAATCGTAAAACATACCAATATTTGTGCCTGAACTTCACAAAATAATATTAAAAAATTGGCATTTAACGGGGAACGTTCAAATGTCAATAATTGCGCTGTGTGGCCATTTGTTGACAATGTTAGACTGCTAACATTACAAAAGCACACTTACAAACATTTTCTCCTAATTCTATTTGCAGATACACTTCGAAGTGACCAACAACAGAGAGAACGCCGTTTACTTCAGATTCGGAGCCAAAGACGACCAATACTTCTTGAGATCCATGGTGCCTCTGAGGTGAGTCTGTTCTGCCAGTATTTCTGCATAATCACAGATACAAAAAAATAAATATGTATTTATATAACGACAGAGTAACATAAATAAAAAAGATTTTTAAAAAGCATAAAATATAATATTTAAAATTTTTTTTAGACAATGGATCAACGCTGGACAGACGGCCAATGTCATAGTTACTGTGGGAATTACATCTTCGGCAGAAAACAACGTTAGAGATACCATCACTTTCACAGCGAATGGTAGGTTTATTTATTTATTATTAATTACCAGTTAAAAATACAAAGTAAAGTACTTTGTTCCCAGTCCTCCTCACTAAGATTCCTGCTCCGATGTATAAAATATAATAATTGGATGACTTGTATAGCGCCGTTTTTGTGCAAAATCACCTCAAGGGCGCTGTACAAACTTATAATACATTTCTACAGTAATCTTTGTTATTACTTAACTATTTATGGAGAAAATATACAGTACAATACTTACCTGGTAGGTCACTTGAGATTAACACTTAATTAACATTAACTAATTGTTTATTGGCGAAATTTAGATACAGGATTTAGGACTTAATTGAAAAATTGAATATAACTGGACTTTCTCTTAGGAATGGTATATTTAATTTAAGGGTACGACAGTTTAAGAAGGTAAGTTTTTAGTTTAGACCTGAATTCTGTTGGACTTGTTATGGATCTTAGTTCCGGAGGGACTTTTCCAAGCCTTCGGCCCAGATACTCCGAAAGCGCGATCACCAAACTTAGTATTTGTCTTGCGCTTAGGTTCCATCAGTCTGCCTACAGCTGATGATGTTGCTGATCTAAGAGTTGACTGCCTCAGACCAGTGTTTTCCGGGAAGCATAGTTCAGAGATGTAGGGTGGGGCCATTTCATTGATGGATTTAAACACCATCCAGCACAGTTTGTACTGGATTCTTTCAGGGCACTTGAGCCGGTGAAGGTTACGAAGGTGTTCTGAAATGTGCGAGTATTTTGAAACCCCGGTTATGAGCCGTTCTGCTGCATTAAAAACTGATTGAAGTTTGTCAATTGTTGTGTATATAGTTATGTTATTGGCGTTACCCATGACTTCCTCATCTTCAAGTTATTCGAGACAAAATAAAGTTCTTACAAGGACTAAAGCGAACTGGCTGGTTCGCTGGAATTCACATGCGTCCGAGCGCACAGTGGGCTGAAAATCGCCTTTCATAGACATAGAGACATGAATTTTCAAAGGTATTTTTTTTGGCTAGAAATGAATTCTGCTGATCATTACTATGCTATAAAATTTCGTACGAAGCAACTGCGTGAACAAATGAAAGAGTTTTGACCGGTCAGTGGTTGAGTGGGAATAGCGCTTGGGTCTCACCCGAGCGTCGCGTGTTCGATTCCTCGGCTGGCTAAGTCCTCCATCACAACACAAGCAACATTTTCGGCTTTCTGTGGTGGTAGTAGGAGATTTTCAAACATTGTTGGGTTATTCGTAACCTGGGAATGTTTGTCTTTCTTTTAAAAAAAAAAAAAAAAGTTATCATTTTTTTAAGAAAAATTTTTATGGCACTGACATTAAAAATGAAGCTATTTCTGGAATCATAAGGTTAGCCATTCTATCCTTACACACAGATATACTACTATTTATTTGTATTTTTTTGACATACTTTGTATTGTGGCGCAACTTGCGATTTTTTTTTTAAATCCTCAAAGTTGAAAAAAAAAACTTTTTGATGTTGATGATTAATTTTAATGCTTAAATTATCATTAATTATATCTCAATGGCCGACTTGTCACCATAGGCCTTGTACTGTCATCTGTGGTTGAGATTTAGAAACCTAAAACGCTGTATATTTTGCTAATTGCTAAAAAAAACACTTTCGCATGAGACCTCAATTGGGGATGCCATAGTCTCATTGGCTGCAGACTAAAAATCTGTTGTAGGTACTATAAAAATAAATATCCTAATTTTGCACAATTCGAAATTGAAGAAACTAAAATGTCTTATTTAAAACAGGTCTTGAACCAGCGAACCTCAGCACGTACGTTTACGTGGAGACTGATGGCAGGATAGCGGCAGACAGGAGCAGACCATCCTTGAAGCACGAGTTCAGAGGAGATTGCCAGGGTTATCTGGGATCCGACTCCTGCGCTACCAGAACCTGGGGGTTGGACATAATCGCCAGGGACACGGACAGCGGTAACGTAACTAATTAACGTACAAAGTTGTTGTTTCCAAAGGACGATCAAAGGATCACTAATGGTGTATTGTATTGCAGGACTTATGCGGATAGCTGCGACCCCCGGCACGGTGGTATACGCTTCAGGCTACTACGCGGGAGGCAGGGAGGAATCCAGGGCTCGCTACACTGCCTCCTGTTGTCAGCAGACGGTGGGCATATCGGCCACTGACTTAGCGGGGAATATAGCCAGTTATGAGGTCAACGTGTCGCGTGAGTAAACCGTCAATCACCTCGACCATCCTCTACCCCGTCTCCTTTACCTTCGCACTGCATTCAGTATTACAACACACCACAATACGTCTTAGAAGTCAGAGGAGGGATTCCAATAATTTTTACTGCTTATTTGACCAATTTTCAGTCTGTTCTTTTAACGAATGTGGGGCAAATTAATGTGAATTGGCTGCCATTTTGTTAAAAATGAAAAAATATGGGCTGTTGAAGCAAATATTAACACAAGGTGCAGGACGACGAGGATAACGATGTCGAAATTCACGCTGCGTTAAAACAACAGACCGGAAATTGGTCAAATAACTAGTAACAATAATTCCGCGTTCTTCATGTATGTATCCCTCCATCAACTAATTCTCTATCTGTCTACAGCACAAATGTCAAAGCACAATGACATTTGACGCCATTTTCTCAAACTATGGAACATTCTGAAATCACTTTTTTCCTACCTTGTAATTAAGGATAAGGAATCTTACTTGACCTTAAAATTAACGTATAACGGGCGATTCTGGTTATAAGGATAAGGAATTGATCGTAAGCTTAAAATTAATGATTTTTTCGCTGTCCGAGATTAGTTACCGAATAGTAGATAATCGATTTTAATTGCAATAGTAGTAATCGAAACTGCAAAGAATGATAGTATAAAACACATAAATTATAAACTAAACTTACACTTCTCAAATTATACCGCATCCATTAAATTTCATAATTTTAACTCCCTCCAAACAAGACGTCTAATTTTTGATCAAATCTTATTGTTTAAAATCCTAAATAATGGTCTGGACTCACCAGAACTTACCAATTTAATAAATCTTCATATTCCGTCTAGATCAACCCGACAATCTGATTTATTTTATCTACCCTCGACCCTCGTGTAGAACAAACATTCGAAAAAAATCCCCAATTCCTCGTATATGTGCACAATATAATACAAAATTTTACAGCATTGACATGTTTGGTAATAACCTAAAGAAATATCGATATGAAGTAATGCGTACGATCGATTATTAATATGAGAGTATGGAATGTATCGGGAGCATCTCCTATCCTCTTCCTATTTTCCTCTTCCTCTCCCCTTTCTTTAACACCAAATTAATTTTAAGATATTAAAACTTCATTTCCAATGAACTTTAGCATAAGAAACTTCTGTGGCTTGACTTCAGTTAACTTGTATATTTATATCTATCATTGTATATTATGTAAAAGCTGTTTGTTTCTTACAAAATAAATAAATAATCGTTATCGATAGCTATAACGGAACCTGGTAACTAAACATCTTCGCTAAGGACACTGATCAATAACTAACTAACGTACCAAGTTGTTGTTGCCATTGGAAACTGCAAAGGACGATAGACTGGTTACATGAATGTAAAGATTTGTCTTGTGTCTGTCTAGTGAACCTAAACCAGAGGTTCCCAAACTTTTTTGCCCAGTTTTTTTTTTTTTTTTTTTTTATAGTGAATACCTCACAAGAGTCCCAACTGCTCCCGTCTGGAGCCAGTGAGACTATGGCATCCCCAATTGGGGGATGTTGTGAGGCTGAAGGTAAGTGGGGAAGGGAAAGAGGAAGGTGGGGAAGTACCTGGCTATTCAGATCTAGTCACTAAACACGGCTAAAGCCATTTGGAGCAACGTTTCAATTCTGAATGGTGGTCTTACACCAGGGCGATACTGGTAGTATCTTCCACTCTGGAACGTGCCGCAAATATACTATATATTATTTTAATTAATTAATTGTGAAATAACACAAATTAATCAAATAAAATTTATTTGCGCACGCCGGGTTCGATCCCGCGACCTTCGGAATGGCAGTCCAATGCGTTACCACTGGACTATGCCGGCCGCCCAGTAGACCACTTGCAAAATTTTTTTTTTCCGTAGACCCCCTGCCTGCCGAATATTGAATTTTCCTAAAACTATTAACGTCCCATGTAATAATAATGTATTTTTTTCGTAAAAAGATTCCCTTCCCTTGCCTGTCCAACAACCGGGTGGCGGTATAGTTCCTCTGTCTTTACATTGTGCAGACAGGGGCACCCTTGTGAGGTATTACACCAAATGAAAATGAAGCAGGATAAGCAACGGGAATTTCTTTCTGTAGCTGGCCCTACAGAACTGCCCTTTAAGTTCTTTGTCAGTGCTTATTCCGGTCAGTTCTTCTTGTCACATGATATCCGATTCTTCAACGTTCCATTTCCACAGTCAAAATGTCCTCAAACTTAGTTTTGAAGTCTATATGTAGTGCATTTAAATGTTGAACGTCATTATTACCCTGGACGTTTTTCAAAACAAGTTGGGAAACTAGGAAAATTCGCGGCTTCCAATGTGCAATGTTTTGTTGAATATATTACTTCTGACGAGAAAAGGAATGAAGACTCTATTTATATACCTCAATTAACAACTTTACGAAATATAAAAATGCAAATATTAAATAAGTAATTTCTCAGTCTATTATATTTGTGTTAGGTCTATTGTGTCATTTACGGAACTCCTAAATGTTGAGTTGAGGTAAATAGGGGTCAGCTCGTATGTACCCCCATTTGAATCTCGTGGACCCCCAAATTTTTTTCTCGCTGACATAGACCCCCAGCATGCCGATATCGACCCCTGGGGGTCGATATAGACCACTTTGGGAACCTCTGACCTAAACAGACATCCAAAAACATCTTCGTCTCTAATCGTTTTTTGTTTTCTAAATTCCAGAATACTTCACACCAGCAACAATAGCAGCAATAGTCCTGGGAGTCCTGCTTTTCATAGCGTTGGTGGTTGTGATCGCATTACTGATACGCATGTGCATTAAGAGGAGACGAGCATCACGCGATCTGCCGTCCTACTCTACACAACGTGCCACCAGAACAACACCATAAAAACACTGTAAAATGATGTGAAGATGGAGACAACTCAACGTGTCACCGAAAAGTCGCCAGATAGAAGATTGGCGGGGGGTACTTCAAGGATATACTTAAAACAATTCATTATCTGCTCTTTCATTGATGGCGCTAATTTAGTTACTTTAGGAAAAACATTCAAAAATAACTTATATCATTGATGTCGCTATTCCAAATTCCTGTAATATTAAAAAAATTGTTAATGAAAAATAAGAAAATACACAGATTTAGGAAATGAGATTAAAAGAATTTGGCATTCTCAGACTATAAAAATATTACCATTTGTTATTTCGGCTACTGGCATTATACCTAGCTCTCTCATTCTAAATTTAGGCGTATTAGATCTATCAAAAAAATTATATATCAAATGCAAAAATCAGTCATTTTAAATACATGTAGGATTACGAATTATTGAGGTATCAGTAGGATTTATAGGCCCTGTTAGAAGTTCTACCGAGCCGAACCCTCTGATATGAAAATATCTGGAGTCGGTGAATTATTTTCCCATTTGATCTCTGGTGAGTTGACGTGTTGTTCTTGTATTGTTTTCTATTTATTTTGCTTATATAATGCACTTGCATAATGTCGATTGACTAGATGATCATTTGTGGAAAAGTATGTGGAAGGGTTTAGTTTTTCTTGTGGGGAAGATTTAACCCGGACATAAAGTCGGAAAAAATAAAACAATTTGGATGATATGTATAGCGCAGTTTTTGTGCAAAATCACCTCAAGGGCGATGTACAAGTATATGATAAATATGTACTAGTCAAACTATTATCAATTCATTTCTAACAGATTGCATCCATTGGTTCGTCGATCATGTACATTTTGTACAGGCAGATAATATACAGTACCATATTTACCTGGTAGGTCACTTGAGATAAACACTGTTTATTGTCACCATGGTTATTCAATCTATACATGGATAATTGTATGCAAGAATTGTAAGAGGTGGGATTAGGCTCAAATTTGAGTAATCTGTTGCCTGTTGAATACTGATGATGCGGTGCTGATTGCTAACAGTATGGAAGATCTACAATGTTTCTCGTGTCTAGACTTATTGCAAGTTGTGCTTTAAAATATTAAAATGAATTAATATTTATTTAGAATTAACAGCACAAGTGCCATTTACACACATGATAGTTATGACAGTCATAGTACAGATTATATAAGTATTTGCACAAAAACGGCGCTATACAAATCATCCAAATATTAGTATTATTACAAAGATAATAAAAGTAACAAAAAACCTAGTATGCAGAAACCTCATTAAAATAATTACTGCTAAAATGGGTAATTAGAATAGCTTTATAGTTCAATAGAGGCATATTAAAAAAAACATCAGCTAACATAGCATTAGAGTTATAGAGTGTGTAAGCTTTTTTTTTTAATGGTAAACTAATGTTTATACGACAAGGTTTTTTATGCATAGCACAAAGGACAACAAATTATTACAAACAATAATGAGTCGCCTAATAATAAGCAGTAATTGTTGATTGGTTGAAGTAAAGGATTTTCCAATAAGAGGTGTTATTTTGAATAGCCCGCTATTTCGGTAGATGTTACTTTTGAAGCTGTTCTTTTTTTTTTTACAAGTAGAAACTACGCTATTAATAAAAGTGGAACGATACACGCTTCAACAACGCATTGAAATTATTAAAATTCACTTGAGTGAATCAAATGCAAATCATCTTGAGTGATGAGGCCCATTTCCACCTCGGTGGCTTCGTCAACAAGCAAAATTGTCGCATATGCGGCTCGGAAAACCCAAGATTTATTCTTGAAAAGCCTCTCTATCCTCATCGTGTGACTGTTTGGTGCAGTTTATGGTCCGGCGGAGTCATTGAACCTTACTTTTTCGAAAATGAGGCTGGAGCAACAGTTACGGTGAATGGATTGCGCTATCGAGAGATGATTGATGATTTTTTATGGCCGGAATTGGATGGTATTGAACTGGACAACGTTTACTTTCAACAAGACGGCGCTACGTGCCACACAAGCAACGAAACCATTGATCTTTTACGATTGAATATCAAAATAACACCTCTTATTGGAAAACCCTGTTCTACTACATATTGAATTATTTGGCGTGTTGGAAATAAGCCGACATGGCTCAGTGGTCCAGAGCACCTGACCGGACATCAGAAGGTGCGGGTTCAATTCCCGTCGGCGGCAATTATTTTTAATCGGGAGATATTTTCAATTTGTATGGATATTATAATTTGAATAAATCACTTTGTACGTATACAAACGCAATTGTTTCCAACCCAATATTGTATTTGTATTCCTTTCTTGAAAGAAGTTTTTACAAAGATAACAATATTAAACTGTAAAATAATTAAATTGGCAGTCATCAATGAAAGAGCAGATTATGCATTTTTACTTAAGGAAACGGTTTTGCGGCCTCTTTCATATAAAACTTCTATTTGATTTGAGGCCAAAACACCCAACTAAACTGAATAAATACATTTTTTATCAAAGGGTGTAGCAAAAATTTTGTACGAATAAATCCTATTTTATTTATTTGTGCTTCAAATTATAAAATATGGACAGTTAAATTTTTCGTGATTTTAGAGGCAACTTTGCCAAATATTTGTAATTTAATGGTAATTACTAAAAAAATAAAATTGGCTATTTAACAATGCAAATATAATGAAATATAAAATAATAATAAAATGAATTATTAAATTATATATTTTAATAGGTTTAAATTTAATTTTTCGAACGACAGATTTACATTTGTACAAAAATTTATCAAGTATAAATTTTAAATTCAGACACAAAAAAACGCCTATTTTAAAATGTTTTATTTTTTTATTTATATTGAATTATGTTTACATAGTAAATTTGGGAGAGATTATGTTTTTATAATTATCGTTAACTCACAAAAAATTGTCAAAGTTGTCTCAAAAATCGAGAATAAAATAAAATTGTTTAATGGCCTATAGATATTATAAAATGTTTGTGCGCTTAGTTCTTCTAAACTACGCAACGGATTTTTATATGGTTTACACTATCATTTAGAGAATTTCTTTCTGAAGGTTTACATATATAAAACATGCATATTATATTTATAGAAAGTAGAGAAAAGTGGATGTTTTATAATCAAGTAGTAAAAATAATTTTAAGAGCACTACATCATCAAAATAATGTACTACGGAATTGTATATGTATATTAAAAATGTCTACAAAAAAGTATACGATGGTATATGTCTATCTCCTAAAACAGAAAATAACCTTAATAGATTTTTGCTATAATTTTTGACAAGAAAAAGAATTATTCAGTTTGGTTAAATAATTTGACCTCAAATCCGAAATAAAGTTTTGTATGAAAAAGAACACAAAAGTCGCCTATCGTTTATTTTTAACTGGATTACTTTGCGTTAAAGATGTTTAAAAGATTACCTTTGATTTGAATAGAGTTTTAAAATATATATAAATATTATAATAGAATAATTGTTTATGTGCAGCTATCTACTATGTCCGAGTATGTATAATTTTATTATTAATGTAGCGTAGGGTTAACCATACTTGAAAGACGTTAAATTAAAATTATCGAAGAAATTTGTAAAAGGTCATAATAACAGCTGTCGAAACTAGAGTTTTTTTTTTAATTTTTGGAACAACTTAATTATTACAACCGCAAATTGTAATATTTAATAATTGAAGAAAATATATCAATTTGTTTTAGACTACTTTAATTTTAATTGCACTCTACCGGTTTCGGAAGCACCCTTCTTTCCTCAGGAGAATATTAATACTAACCTATGATACAAAATATTGACAGATATATACAAAAAAAATATATAATTTATGTGTTTGAGTGGGAGGTTAACAAAGGGGAGTACAATTAAAATTAAAGTGGTTTAAAACAAATTGATTTCTTTTATTGTAAAATATGACGAGCCACAAAGTTAATGTTTATTACAAATATGGAAGAAAATATTAACTAATTTGAAACGAAAATTTGCAATATAAAAATCAGAAAAAAATGGTCGCATCTGGAATTGAGATAATCTGACCCTATCTTTGTCTGTTTGTGCGCTTAGTTCTTCTAAACTACGCAACGGATTTTGATAGGGTTTTCACTATCATTTAGAGAATTTCTTCCGGAAGGTTTACATATATAATACATGCAAATTATATTTATAGAAAGTAGAGAAAAGTTGATGTTGTGTAATCAAGTCGTAAAAAGATTATTTTCGGGCGCTTACATTATTGCTAATTCTGGCTAAACCTTGTGAGATACATCAAAATAATGTACTACGGAATTGTATATCTTAAAAAGGTATACATAAAAGTCCTCAACGGTATATGTCTATCTCTTAAGGATAACCCCCAGTAACACATCAGCTAGTTTCCTACAATCGACTCCAATTATCACTCAGCGCAGCTGTAAAATTTCAAGAAATATATTTGTATGGATTAACGTCAATTTAGGGTTGAAGACCGATTTGAAAGAAAACCTTTCGACTCCTAGGCCCCAGACAAGCCAATGAAACTAATCATCTGTTCTCATACAAGCTCATATTGTCTCATATAAATCATTGGCTCCCTTACTGTCATGGTGAAATATACGATATAAACGGTGTTAGAAAAATAAAAAATCGCGCTTTATATTCAAATCTATAGGTATCCCACCACGTTTCGAAATAAAAAGTATTAATTATTTATATATGAAACGACAAAACGTGGCAATAACGTTTATAATACATTTGTAACTTTTCATTCAAGATTGCATTAAATAAAAATTATATATTTATTTCTAAAAATAAAATTAGATAGGGTATTTCATCATCTTTCAAAAACAGTTTTAAATTTTCACATACGTTCAGAAATAATCCATTTATTTGTATGAGAGTTGGAATGCATTACTAATTTGTTCGCTCAGTTTGGATTGGTGCAAACCAACTCATACCTAATTTCTACCGATTTATAACAAGTTTAACTTCAACTCTTTTAGTTTTTAGATTCCAAAAAATATGTGTTATTTTTGAAGATAATATCTATACATGTGTTATATCGAAACGTTAATTATATGAAATTCCCTCGATAGAAAAAAAAATCGCAAAGTAAGCTGCGAAAATTATTAAAAACACGTTTTTTTCTGTTATTTAATATGTTATAGGCATGAAAAAATTCACAGTGTATCTTTAAATGCAACTAAAGCATTTGTCAAAAGATTTTTTGTTCTATCTCAAACGAGTCGTTATTAAATATTTTAAACACACCCACTTTGACATTCGTATTTACACATATCTCCATTTCAAACCATTTTGAACGCTTTCTACGGGGCCTTAATAATCGTTAACCATTATTAATTAAGATTCAAGTGTAGATATTAGTTACAACTAACTTTAAGTATAGAATTTATCAAAAGTGTGACTTAGATTCTAAGTTCTATGTGGAAAATTACCTCAACGTATTAAATAAGAAGTATTTTTAATCATAATTTAACAGATAATTTTACAAAACGTGCCAATTTATAAATATATTTATAATAAATTATAATGTGTTTCATTTATTTATGTATCCAAGTCAAAGAATGATGGTAAACTAACTAACTAACCATCACGCCGTTCCCCGCAGGGGTAGGCAGAGAGGACGGACCGCTAAACAACTCGGTCTTGGCACACACTCCTTGCCTCATTCACATTCATACATACTCTTCTATTATTCTGACTCTCGACATGGCCCGACTCGAGTATCTGATTCACTCGATCGTGTCATGTCTTCCTGTCATATATCCTCCTCACACTCCTATCTTCGCTCATTCGCTCTACATGCCCAAACCATCTAAGCGTCCCTTTCTTAATCTTACTCATTACCCTTACATCAGCCTTGCACTCTTTGCGGATCTCCGCATTCCTCACACGATCAAACATGGTTTTACCACACATACGCCTCAGGGATCTCATTTCAACAGCATTTAATCTACTTTCATCCTTTCTTTGCCAGTTCCATGCATCAGGGTAGGTACCAGCACTCCGTTGTGGACTGCTAACTTGACAAGACATGACAAGATCAAGTAAATCAAATACAAGTCGCACGGAGAAAAATAAGTACCTACTTTACTGTTAAAAATGGGAATGCGATAATTTCTTATTAAAATATTAGTCAATCAGAATATATCTAAATACATTTTCAACGCAGGTAGCCTTTTCCGAATAAATAAATAAATATACGGAAGAGATGTGAAATTATTATTATTTTTTAGAACACGTGTTCCGACTTCCTCATAAAATATTCGTGCTGTACTATTATTTTGTTATGAAATTTGTCAATTCAGTCTTTATGAGCCTCCAGTCCCGGTTTTAACAGGAAAACGAATAACTTGATTTTTGACTTTTATGTCAAGCCGCACAAAAGTCCCAACTGCTCTCAATCGTCTGGAACCAGTGATACTATGGCATCCCCAATCGAGGTATGTTGTGAGGTTGTAGGTAATGGTGAGGGGAAGGATATGTAGAAGTACCTGGCTATTCAAATCTAGTCACCAAACACGGCCAAAGCCATTATAAGCAAAGTTTCAATTCTGAATGGTGATCTTGCACCAGGGCACTACTGAGAGTATATTCCACAATCAGAATAACGAAAGAGTATATATATGAATGAGACTGAAGCAAGAAGTGTGTGTGGTAAGGCTTTCATAAGTTGCAGGTTGAAATCCCGGCGTGCGCAAGTAAATTTTATTTCATTAATTCGTATTATTTCACAATATACTTGTGGCATCTTCCAGAGTAGAAGATACTATCAGTTTCGCCTTGTTATAAGTCCACCATTCAGAAAGAAAACCTTGCTTAAAATGGATTTGGTCGTGTTTGTTTACGAGATCTGAATAGCCAGGTACTTCCTCGCGTTCATCTTCCCCACATACTTCACGTTTCCACTGGCTACAGACGGTCGGAAGTAGTTGGAACTCTTGTGCGATTTCACGTTAATTGTTCATATTCAAGTTTTGTTATTATTATCCAAGCATTATGATAAAACCGACTCTTGGTCAAACAATAACAGAACTTGAATAGAACATTCACAGAACGTGAATTTTATCTTCGAAATTTGATCAATTTTATACTTTCAATGTAACTTCAACGCTGTAACGTATTTTTTTCTTTCATTCGACACTTTCAAATAATTTTAAAACGAGATATTCAAGTTTGCAATTTGGTCCGGAAGTCGCGATGCCGTGGATATCGCGATTATTAAAAAATAACAGTAATTAAACTGATATTTTTTTGGGGTATTATGCCGTGCTGCGCTACCTCTTCCTCTACGGACAATCTCCAAAAGGATTACAGAAAATTTTCGAGCACGTAAACTCAGCCGCCCTGACAAATCGGAAATTGCCGAGCATTTAAGAGGAAGCTACAAGCCAAAAATGTGTATATTCTTGGTATACCTTATATTGTAGGTAATAGGCATTAAAATCGCTTGACAAACGGAGTCTAAAAACATTCGATTTCTTGCAAAAAAACTGGGTTTTATTTATTTTGTACATAATTTTATAAGAAAGCAAAAAAGTCAATCAAGTGAAACTGTCACAGATAATCTTAGCTATAATACTGTATTTTTAAAAAATTGTTTCCTTTACGCGTTCATACATTTCTATTGAAAAATGTTTTTTTTAGTAGTTTACATTTATATTTTTTATTGAGTAATTTATTATTTTATATGTATTTTACTCAAGCGAAACGATAGGAAAACCTCCAATTTATCTAAAGCATATTTTTTGGTATTTTTAATGTACACCAATTCGTTATAAAGATTAATCAAAATAGTGATTTAGCATTAAGTTTCGCCTTAAGAAGAAAGACAAACATAACCTGAAAATATTAGAATTATCCTATCATTATACAGTGTCCGGAAATTGGTGGTACAAGTATGAAACTGGGGAATATATATCACAATTGTAGTCGATTTTGTAGAATAACTTCTTATGATTCGAGTTTTCGTTTTCGAGTAAATCGAGTCCGAAGTTAAATTTTTTTGGATCAAATTTGAAAAAACCCAAAAAAAAATTTTTTTACGTTTTTCCAAATTTAATGGTGGGTTGTTTGATTTGACGTTGTTTGCCGTCAGTAATAATGTTCGTCAAAAATTAACCAAACGCTGACAGAACGAAAACCGACGGATAACGAGGACATGTCAAAATATTAAAAATGGTGCAGATCGTCAATTTTTGAGGTTAAAATGTGACGGTCCATCAAACAATTGACTCTAAGATTGAATCTTGCATAGCAAGCGTGGCAAGGCGGGACAACGCTCATTCGGCCAGCCTCATGACTCGCTGGCTATTTCCAAACGGCTACCAAAACTCTGTGCGGTACATTTGCTTCAATTCTCATTAAATTCAAAATTGGCAATGGATCTATTAAAAAACAAGACAACACATTCAATTTTTAATATATTTCTTTGTGTATATTTCAAAAATAATAAAATAATTATTTTATCGTCTAAAATGTAAAGACTTGTTCACTTTCATTTTTACTTCCTTCAATAAAAAATTATTTCGATGTATCACATCTGCCAGGCTTCCCGTGTAGGTATCCATTCAATTTCCAACATCTATTCACCCGCAGAGCTAGCAATTATTAAAAAATATGTATATATTTATACTACAAAAAAAATAGAGAACCAGTTTAACCATAACTTCCAACACATGATTACATAACCGTAGAGGATTCACAATAGATGCCCTGCTTTGCAAATACCAGATTAAATTAATATAATTATAATACTTATTTTATAAGCAATGATTATTAGCCTGAAACACTCATCCACATTGAAAAATCTCCTGATAAAAGATACATGACGCCAACGGGACTTGAACCCGTGTCCTTTCGATTTCCGGTCGACAGCTCTGACCACTGAGCTATGGCGGCTTATCTCTTATCCGCGAAATAATTCAATATATACTAGTGTTTCATTCAACAATTACTGCTTGTTACATTTTTTCACCTGAAAACAACCAACTTTATTTTATATGAGAAAGGCATTGTAAGTGCTAACTCTCTCACTAGATGGCGTCGAGACAAATTGTCTACATTTTTTGGTGAAAATACTAGAACTTGTCAAATATTAATTATTATTTTTTTGGTAAATTAATGTTTAAGACAAGATTTTTTATGCATAGCACAAAGGGTAACAATTATTTTATAAGCAATAATTATTAGCCTGAAACACTCATCCACATTGAAAAATCTCCTGATAAAAGATGCATGACGCCAACGGGACTAATTTTAATTATAATAATAATATTCAAAAATCTGTTAATAAAAAATACACAGATTTGGGAAATGAGATAAAACGAATTTGGCATTCTCAGATTATAAAAATATTACCATTTGTTATTTCGGCTACTGGCATTATACCTAGCTCTCTCATTCTAAATTTAGGCTTATTAGATCTGTCAAAGAATTTATATATAAAAATGCAAAAATCAGTCATTTTAAATACATGTAGGATTACGAAAGATTTTTTAAATATTTATGTTGACGGATCAGTAGGATTTATAGGCCCTGTTAGAAGTTCTACCGAGCCGAACCCTCTGATATGAAAATATCTGGATTCGGTGAATTATTTTCCCATTTGATCTCTGGTGAGTTGACGTGTTGTTCTTGTATTGTTTTGCTTATATAATGCACTTTCATAATGTTGATTGACTAGATAATCATTTGTGGAAAAGTGTGTGGAAGGGTTTAGTTTTTCCTATGGGGAAGATTTAACTCTGACATAAAGTCGGAAATCAATAATGTTAACTAAAATAATTAATACAATTAGTTTTCACTGCTTTTGATTTTTTAATGTTCCTCTTCTATAGAAGCTGGCGCTTGTGTCTAGAAGAGTTGTGAGCATCAAGATTAAGAATATTTAGTGTTCGTAATTATGAATATTAAAATTTATAATTACTTAAAAAGATAGTTTCATCATTTTGATATTTTTACATTGAACTTCTCTTTAATTGCTTTTAGTAGGTGTTTATCGTTTTCTATTGTTCTGATATTTTCGGGAAGGCTGTTGAAGTATTTTTTCCCTAGATATAAATAGTAAAAATAATGATAATTGGATGACTTGTATAGCGCCGTTTTTGTGCAAAATCACCTCAAGGGCGCTGTACAAACTTATAATACATTTCTACAGTGATCTATGTTATTACTTAACTATTTATGGAGATAATATACAGCACAATACTTACCTGGTAGGTCACTTGAGATTAACACTTAATTAAAATTATCTAATTGTTAGGTAAGTTTTTAGATTCTCACGGCCAAAAGCATTTTTGTTGTTTGTTTTTGGGGTGTTATGCCGTGTTGCGCTAACTCCTTCTTTAGCCGACGTTTCGGACAGCATTGCAGTGTCCATCATCAGGGCAGATCCGGTAGAACCGAAGATGTGTAAATTTTTTACAAACTCGACAACAAAAATTTACACATCTTCGGATCTACCGGATCTGCCCTGATGATGGACACTGCAACGCTGTCCGAAACGTCGGCTAAAGAAGGAGTTAGCGCAACACGGCATAACACCCCAAAAACAAACAACAAAAATAACTAATTGTTTATTAGCGAAATTTAGAAACAGGATTTAGTACATGATTGGAAAATTGGATATTATTGGTCTTTCTCTCAGGAATGGTATATTTAATTTAAGGGTATGACAGCTTAAAAAGGTAAGACTTTAGTTTAGACCTGAATTCTGTTGGACTTGTTATGGATCTTAGTTCCGGAGGGAGTTTATTCCAAGCCTTCACCAAACTTAGTATTTATCTTGCGCTTAGGTTCCATCAGTCTGCCTACAGCTGATGATGTTGCTGATCTAAGAGTTGACTGCCTCAGACCAGTGTTTTCCGGGACGCATAGTTCAGAGATGTAGGGTGGGGCCATTTCATTGATGGATTTAAACACCATCCAGCACAGTTTGTACTGGATTCTTTCAGGGCACTTGAGCCAGTGAAGGTTACGAAGGTGTTCTGAAATGTGCGAATAGAAACCCCGGTTATGAGCCGTGCTGCTGCATTAAACACTGATTGAAGTTTATCAATTTGATATTTTGTAAGGCTGGCATAAATGCCGTTGCAGTAATCGAGACGTGAGACTACGTAAGAGTTTATAAGTGGATTTGTTGCTTCTGTAGGAAGGTTTCTTCGGACAGACTTGAGTTGTCTTAGGTGAAAAAAACCGGTGCTTACAGTCCTATTTATTTGTCGTTTAAACGAAAAGTCTGAATCTAAATTGACACCAAGAAGTTTGACTGTTGTTTTTGGGATGATATTGCTGCCAGAAATAGTAATCAAAAATACACACGAAGTTCACAATAGCGAACAGTAGAACCATCACAATCAGTAATAAACACATCTTTTTATTAATATTTTAAATATAAAATGAAATGAACGTGTTACATTTCCACACAATATAGTTACTGATCAGATGTCAAATAATTTCCGCCATCTTAAACTATACAAAAAACGGTGCCAAAATAGAACACGTCCATAGACATATGAATATTAGTAGACCTGCCCTAAGTGATTAAAAGCGTATTATTCCCCACTCCCCATACCGGTTCCATTGGAGCCGGCTGTGCTCGCGTATGGCCTCAAGTGAATTTAGAAAACGTGACGTCATCATTCTTGTGCGAACTATGGTCGAGGCATCATCGGTTCATTTTACGAAATAACACGGTAAAATGGTGGCTTGTGGTATGAAAACTTGTAAAAATAGATGTGAAAAAGAGAATAAACCCAATTGTCGTATTACATTCCATATATAAGCATTATTTTACTTTATTTTAAGCATATTCACATCGTATAATATGGATCAGTTGTAGAAACACATATACTATCACATCGAGATACGTCTGGACGCGAAACACAAAGCTGGTTGGTTGCTGGGAAGTAAATTATGAACATTTATAAAAGTGTCTTAACTAAATACGTAAACGAAATATTCGACTCTGAAAATAGAAGAAATTTATTTTGCCGAATTTGGACTTCGCAAATTTGTTCATAACGTGGCGAGTAATTTGCGCTCCCATGTAAAAATGTCTATTCATTCAAAAGCAGATTTTACTTTTAAGAACTAAATGGTGATATTATAATGCGAGATGCCTATATACTGTCGGATTGATTTATTGACGAATCACAGTCAGCTTTACCCCCTTCGTTCTTCAACAGTTGATTTTACTCCTCATCTTTAATTTCTAGTCTATATATTCATATGTCTGTGAACACGTCCCTTTTTTCATTCCGAATCCATATTACGAAAAAGACGACCAATAAGCTTAGATGACGCGTGGTTTCACTGAACTAGGTCCAGTGGACATACTTGAGATTTACTGCCTTTAGTATCGTACAGGATACTCACCAGCTGCAACAAACACGTCGCTCTTTTGTGAAAAAAAAGCCTTCCCGTGCTTTTGTGATGTGCACAAATCATTCTAGAGCAAAACCAAATCTTATGGGGTTTATTTCCATTCGTATGTACTTGAGGCGATGTCATACGTAGTAATTCAAAATCATGTGTTTTTGGTTTGAAAATTTGGTCGCATAGAAATGTTTCAGATGCTTTAATTAAATACTGCGAGTAGAATACATCTTGGCCTTTGAAATAATCGAGTATTTTTTAGATAAGTCTTTTTATAAGGCCAGAAAAAATAATGTATAAGGCCTATGAAAACTGCTTTAAAGTTTAAAATCTCCTACTTACGAACCCATTTTCGGTTATGATTTTAGTGTATAACGTGGCAAATTAAGTTATTTATAAAATGATCGAAAAATAATTAAATATTTATGCCTGAACATCCACAAAACAAAATAAAAGGCAGTTTTTGGCCATGTTTTTTTTCTTGCATAAATCAAAACAGGCGGATGGTGTTAAGCGGGAATTTAAACCTTATCGCCATCTACGTAGGGGTTGTTATTGATAGCGGCTCAATTTAAAATATTACACGACGTAGTGCATCGCCTTAAAAACACTTATTATTTCAATAAATACAATTACTCATACTTTATACATTACTACTAATAGTAAAATTAAAGCATTAAAATGAATCATCAACATTAAAAAGGGTTTTTTTTCAAATTTGAGGATTTAAAAAAAAATCGCAAGTTGTGCCACAATACGAAGTATGTCAAAAAAATACAAATAAATAGTAGTATATCTGTGTGTAAGGATAGAATGGCCAACCCCATGATTCCAGAGATAGCCTCATTTTTAATGTCAGTGCCATACAAATTTTTCTTAAAAAATGATAACTCCTTCATTTGTACACGCAATTGCTTCGTACGAAATTTTATAGCATAGTAATGATCAGCAGAATCCATTTCTAGCCAAAAAAATACCCTTGAAAATTCAAGTCTCTATGTCTATGAAAGGCGATTTTCAGCCCACTGTGCGACGTCACGCGGTTTATCCAGCAGACATCCATACAAAAATGCTCGTCGCTCGCCTGTGCTCGTCATGCTTGCCGAGTACATGCTCGCCCGTCACTGGGCTGCTTTAGCTCGCAACTGACAGTGACAGCAACAGTTGTAAAATGCCAATTATTCAAATTTAAATCTCTTAAAAATGGCTAACAACGCTCCTATTGAGTGAAAGCAAAAAAGTTTTATTTTTTTAATTTGTGAAACACACAGTAACCAGTTAACACATTTAGTGTCCTCTGCAGATCTTTCATCGATGGCCTACTAACATAGTTGTGAGATCTAACAAGTAAAAGTGTTGTTAAGTGCCACTTTAAAATATCGAGACTTGGGACCTGTGTAGATTCGTTTAGCTAAAGAAATCATTAATTTACGACACGATATTATAGACCTCCGTGGTTTATTGTTAGGATCAACGTTTCCAACATAACCTCAAGTAATATGTGTGCAAGATATTAAAGAAAGAAAGATAAATCTGGTGACACGTTTCTTTCTTTGAGATGTGTGCAGAAAACGAAAACATGTGTGCGGACAATTTGTAGCACATTCTTGCCTAAAAATCGTGTGCGCAATAATCATAATGTTATTTGATTAATTTGTTTTATCGCACAATTAATTAATCAAAAATAATACAGGGTTTTCCAATAAGAGGTGTTATTTCGAATAGCCCGCTATTTCGGTAGATGTTACTTTTGAAACTGTCATTTTTTAACATTTGACAAGTAGAAACTACGCCATTGATAAAAATAGAACGATACACGCTTCAACAACGCATTTAAATTATTAAAATTCACTTGAGTGAATCAAATGCAAATCATCTTGAGTGATGAGGCCCATTTCCACCTCGGTGGCTTCGTCAACAAGCAAAATTGTCGCATCTGGGGCTCGGAAAACCCAAGAGTTATTGTTGAAAAGCCTCTCTATCCTCAAAGTGTGACTGTTTGGTGCGGTTTATGGTCCGGCGGAGTCATTAAACCTTACTTTTTCGAAAATGAGGCTGGAGCAACAGTTACGGTGAATGGATTGCGCTATCGAGAGATGATTAATAATTTTTTATGGCCGGAATTGGATGGTATTGATCTGGACAACGTTTAATTTCAACAAGACGGCGCTACGTGCCACACAAGCAACGAAACCAATGATCTTTTACGATTGAATATCAAAATAACAGCTCTTATTGGAAAACCCTGTATATACAGTGTTTGAAGGGACGTTCTTGACTTATTTTAACCAGTGACTCCTGACATTATTTGGAGTAAAATAATTAAATGATTTTGGAAAAAATCGGAAGGTCCCTTAACAACCTGTATATACATTATTTTAGGGGCATTATGCTGGGATGAACTACCTACTTATTTAGCCAACGTTTCGGACAGCTTTAGAGTTTTCATCGTCAGGACAGATGTGTAATGATGGTCACTGGCTAAATAAGGAGGAATTTGTGTTTATAATATTATAATATAATATTGTGAATATTGTTTACTAACAATTGTGTCAGTTAAGAAGAAGCTACAAGCGAAAAATGTGTATATTCTTGGTATACCTTATATCGTAGGTAATAGGCATTAAAATCTCTTGACAAACGGAGTCTAGAAACGTTCAATTTCAAGCAAAAAAACTGGTTTTTATTTATTTTAGAAATAATTTTATAAGAAAGCAACAAATTTAACCAATTGAAACTGTCACAGATAATTTTAGCTATAATACTGTATTTTTTAAAGTTTTTTCCTTTACGCTTTCACACATTTCTATTGAAAAAACATTTATTTTAGTAGTTTGCATTTATATTTTTAATGAGTAATTTAATTTTGTATTTGTATTCTACTCAAGCGAAACGATAGGAAAACCTTCAATTTATCTAAAGCATATTTTTTGGTATTCATAATGTACATCAATTCGTTATAAAGATTAATCGAAATAGTGATTTAGCATTAAGCTTCGCCTTAAAATCTCCTAGCATACTAAAATATATTTTATTCGGTTGGCAAGTAAATAATGTATATTAATGATATTATAGCTTGTCGATTTGTCACTTGTAAATATTAATATAGTTTATTTTATCTGTGAAAAAGCGATAGGAAAGCTTTCAATTTATCTAAAGCATATTTTTTGGTATTCATAATGTACACCAATTCGTTATAAAGATTAATCAAAATAGTGATTTGGCATTAAGCTTCGCCTTAACAATAATAAAATACAATTGTGTTTTAATTAACACTACGCAAGGTTTAAAATTCAAGGGTCTAACGAGGATAAAAAAGATCGAAGCGATGATGGTTAACACACAACATTTTTTATTATTTTTCATGATAAAAATGTAAATTGATTCTCGTTAAAACCGGTTTGCACCGCTGACAGCACTGAATAGATGAACCGGCAGAAGTGCGTAGCGGGCGTGTCCATGCGCCCAATGACAATTTAATTAATAGTATAATTGAGGCATGTTACTAAAGAGGTTTGAAAAAAATCAAGCGGTGTACCACAAGGGACACGCTTGAGTCCAATATTATTTTTTTTAAATATGTCTACATAACGAAGTTCATAACATGTAATATAAAGAGAGATGGAAGAGATAGAGATAGAGTAGAGAGTAAGTCCATGGTAGATACTCTCAGTATTGCCCTGATAAAAATACACCATTCAGATTCTAAACGTTACTTAAAATTGCTTTAGCTGTGTTTTATGACCAAATCTGAATAACCAGGTCTCCTACTGTTTGTATTTATGCGAATACCGCACAAGATTCCCAACTGCCCAAAATCAGTGGTGGGATAATGGCATCACCAATTTGGGTATGTGCTGAGGTCGAAAGAGTGGGAAGCAGATGGGTAAAAGGAAGGTTGGGAAGTATCTGATCTGGTCACCAAACATGGCTAAAACCATTTAAAACAACACTTTGACTTTGAATGGTGGTCGTTCTACAGGGCTAAATTTAGAGATATCTACAATTCTAACTTTTCTTGAAAAGATTAGGTACTTTTCTACAGAACTTAATTTTCCACATTATACAAAATGGGTTCTTAAGTAGGAGATTTTATAACTTTAAAGCGGCTTTTAATGTCCTGATACTTTATTTTTTTCTAGGTTTGTACAAAGACTTGACACTCGATTATTTAAAAATAAGAAGAAAATTACCATCTAGATACGATTTAAAAGCCCAGGCAAAGCCGGGTAATACAGCTAGTGTTTGCACATAACTAGAAACTAATTTGACACATATTTTCATGAGAACTTCTCCTAACCATCTGGAACCAGTGAGACTATGGCATCCCCAATTAACCCTTTCATGCCCAGTGTTAATTCAAATTAACATGAACTTTTGTGAATTTTTTTACCGTAACGGTAGCGATTTAGAAAAGCCATGTTTTTGTTTTCTTATTGCTTGTAGTCTTTTCTGTGGCGTCTATTTTTTCCGCTCCGTTGAAATCCTTATTCCCGCCACAACAACGATAAATATTTTGACATCTGCTGATTGTGAGTTTCATCGAATTTCTGCCGTTATTGATTACTTCATTTAAGGTGAGATATCAATATTTTCTACTCGAATTAGAAATATTTTAACGCATTAAGATGTGTTGTACAATAATCACATCAGTTCAATTCACTGTTCACAGTCGTTTGCCAGAATATTGTAAATGAATTTCAATGTTCATTCAAATTAACACTGGTAGTGACAGACATGTTTTTGACTAGTATGGCGAATTTTTAAAGATTTATTATCCTAGATTATTTCTTTATTTCTGAATGAATTTTAGTTAAAATATTATTTATTTGTACCTTAGATGTGCATTAATTGCATTAATGTGCATTTTCGACGTGAAACAGTTATTTTTATTACTTTTGGGTTATGTTTATTTTAGCTTAATATTTAAAAAATTCCCTCTGACATCCAATGTTAATCCAAATTAACATAGAAGAATTTAAAAAAAAAAATTTAAATACTAAAATTTTCAAATATTTTTTTGAGGTATTATCAAGTATTACATATTTTATATACATGGTTTTCCAATAAGAGGTGTTATTTTGATATTCAAAGAAAAATGCCATTTTTTAATATAAATGATCAAATGTTTATTTCATTATAAAGAGAAAGGTATGCCGTTCATAGTGAAAAATAACATCAGTCGATGACCACCACGACCACGCCTACAGGAACATATCCTTTTCATGAGATTTTCCATAATCTAATCGCTGCGTGGCTGCCTTATGTCCTCGATAGCCTCACGAATTCCATCTTTGAGGTTTTGAATCGACGCTGGGCTGTTGGCGTAGACCTTCTCTTTCACGTGGCCTCAAAGGAAGAAGTTGCAAGGTGTTAAATCACAAGATCTCAGTAGCCAATTGTGATCAACTCTTCGAGAGATAACACGGTCCGGAAACTGTTCCCGTCAAAGATCAATGGTTTCGTTGCTTGTGTGGCACGTAGCGCCGTCTTGTTGAAAGCAAACGTTGTCCAGATCAATACCATCCAATTCCGGCCATACAAAATCATTAATCATCTCTCGATAGTGCAATCCATTCACCGTAACTGTTGCTCCAGCCTCAGAAAAAAAATCAATGAAAAAGAAACGAGTAATATCTGAGTGAGAATTTCATAGATATCTCCGATGGTCGAAGTCACCCCCAGGTTCGAAAGCCACCCTTTATTACGGTACCAATTTAATTGGCCTATCTGGGACCTAGAATGCGAAAATTCTTGTATCTAAAGTTGGCGTCGTTCTGCGAATTATCTGTTCAGTGTTTGGCAACATTATTATTTTCACTAACGACTGCACGAAGATGTTATTTACACAGCTTGCAATAAAATTGGATAAATATTTTCACATTTTAAAACACATTATGTAATATATTTACAAATAAATAATATTTTATAAACTTAGATAATTTATTTGCTTGAATAAAACTAGCTGACATATAGGAGATAGACATATACCATCATAGACTTTTCCGTAGGCCTTTTTAAGATATAAAATTCCGTAGTACATTATTTTGATGTATATCATAAGGTTTAGCCAGAGTTAGCAATAATGTAAGTGCCCGAAAATAATTTTTTTAGGACTTAATTACAAAACATTGACTTTTCTCTACTTTCTATAAATATAATATGCATGTATTATATATATAAACCTTCCGGAAGAAATTCTTTAAATGATAGTGAAAACCCTATCAAAATCTGTTGCGTAGTTTAGAAGAACTAAGCGCACAAACAGACAGACGCGAAAAGCGACTTTACTTTGTACTATTTAGAGATACTAATTTCGGTAGTGCGTCAATGTTTGTAACTCCAGTTCAATGAACTCTAGAACTTTTGTTTCGAAATGTGTCATCATTTTCAAAATTTGAAGTGCTTGTTTGGAGAATTCACACAAGCGATAAAAATTATATTTTGAGTGTTATTTTCAAAATTGGAACTGATGTGTCAAGAATTCAGACGAGCGATGCAGTACCTACCTATAATATAAATATATTTGATTCCATGATATTTCATCAAAACGAAAATTCAATACACCTTTAAAAAGTGATATAGAGTCATTAAAAGTGATGGAACAAAAACTAGGTTTAATAGTTACCTATGTAACCTATTCAACCCAGTTTTTGTTTCATCACTTTTCACGACTTTATATAACTAACTTTTTGTGAAATTGTGATGTAATGTAGGTTTTTTTAACAGTCAAAATGTGGATTTCATGATACTACAAGAAGTAAACAGAGTGATAAGTGTGAAGTAAAGTGGATGTCATAGTCGTTTTATAGATTGGTCAAATTCAAATCTTATGTTTCGGGTAAATTCCGCATAGCCTTAGCGCAAAAAAAAATAAATGGGGGGTCTGCAGGCAAAAAACGACCACTCTGCCCCTCAATTACAACCGACCGTAAGGTTCATTTCGGTTTGCAGGCGACCGGACCCAAAAATTTAAGACTTGAAAATTAAGACCCGATTTCATACTGAAATACCGTTGCAAAATTTACCTGCGACCCCAAAGCGATCAAAACTAGAACCTCTCATTACACACCGAAGAAATACCTCCGTAGTTATATTTCCAAACGGCAGGTTCGCTAGTAAAAAAAGGAAGTTTTAACAAGGAAACTTTCGTGCAAAAACATATTTAAATTTTTTTTTTTTGCCGTCGTGCCGTTAGAAAATGTACTATTGTTCATATGAGATTTCTTCAAAAACATCGTTTCTGCTCATATAATTTTTGGATAACATCGAAGAAAATGCGTTTCTAGCTTTCGAATGTGTTTCATGTTTTTATTTTTTATTGTTAGGTTGGCAGTGTCTACACTGCGTACAAACAAACGCAAATTATGCGCGAACTTCATATCGATGTTGGCAAATTTTCGCGTAAATTATTATTTACTTAAATAATATCAATATTTTTCAAAATCGTAAATGCAAAACGTTGTTGTTTATTGTCATTAAGTTGAATCAAATGTTTGTTTTTTTAACTGCGTATAAACAATAGTTTTAGGTAAAGTTTTACCTAAACAACTGTCATTCTTACTATGCCTAAATTGAACATGTTATTATTTAATAACACCTTCGTGTTCCGTGTTTTAACAATATATACTCACCCTTTATCTGTGAATAACCTAATATCTACCTATTAAATGTAACTGTTGTTAGTATCACTTAAATTAGGCGAAGCCCAACTAAGTGCCACCCGCAGGGCCTAGGAGCGGGTTTTTATCTGCTATCTAGTAACTATTGAGCAGTGTTCACATAAATAAAATAAAAACATTTCCCGTGGTAGTGATACCACAATAAAAAATAACGAAACATGAGTTTTTCCTTGAATCCATAATGAATTATTTCTTAGTTCATTATTTTTCAAGGATTTTTTTTTAACTTGCCAAGTAAATTGACCGTGAACTTTGATGGTGTATAGTGACCACTGAAACAAAACCCGGATGAGTGACGTGAGCGTCTCGGTGTGCCCAAAGTAAACACAAAATATTCCTTCATACTTCTGTGTATTTGATCAAAATGTAATATTGTTTTTTTTTACTATCGTGACCAATCAACACTTCCTTTCAAGTTAATGAATACTATAAGAAAAAAATATTCAAATTACCGTAAATGTAAAATAATGTATTTAACCCCAAAGGCCTCTGACATTTTGCAATTTACTGCTCTCAGAATTAAATTGGTAAACTTGTCGAATTCCGCTGCATTCAAAAGGCTCTTTAAGAGACAACTATTCAGTTTGGGAGTTTAAGGCCCTGTAGTAAGCGTTCAAAGATGGCTTGAAAGGGAGATATGTAAATATGAATGTTAGAGGTAGCGCGCTTATATTAAAAAACGATAATAATTAAGCGAAAATTGTGAAAATATTTAATAAAACAAGACTCGTTTGAAATACAGCAAAAATCTCTCGACAAATGATTTAGTTGCATTTAAAGATACACTTGTGAATTTTTTCATGCCTATAACATATTAAATAACAGAACAAATCGTGTTTTTAATAATTTTCGGAGCTTACTTTGCGATTTATTTTAATCGAGTGAATTTCATATAATTAACGTTTCGACATAACAAATGTAAAGATATTATCTTCAAAAATAACGTATATATTTTTTGGAACATCAAACTTAAAGAGTTACGAGAAACTTGTTATAAATCGGTAGAAATTAATGCTAAATCACTATTTTGATTAATCTTTATAACGAATTGGTGTACATTATGAAAACCAAAAAATATGCTTTAGATAAATTGAAGGTTTTCCTATCGTTTCGCTTGAGTAGAATACAAATTAAAAAATAAATTACTCAATAAAAAAATATTCAAAAAAAATTTCAATAGAAATGTATGAACGCGAAAAGGAAACAACTTTAAAAAAATACAGTATTATAGCTAAGATTATCTGTGACAGTTTCACTTGATTAACTTTTTTTGCTTTTTTATAAAATTATTTAGAAAATAAATAAAAACCAGTTTTGTGTTTGAAATCGAACGTTTCTAGACTCCGTTTGTCAAGCGATTTTAATGCCTATTACCTACAATATAATGTATAACAATAATATACACATTATTGGCTAGTAGCTTACTCTTACACATCGGAATTCAACAAGTTTATTATTTTTAACAGATGATCAATTTACATAAATAAGACATTTTGCCTCCTAGACTCTATTAATAATGTTAATTAATTAGTTATTTCGGCTACTGGCATTATACCTAGCTCTCTCATTCAAAATTTAGGCGTATTAGAGCTGTCAAAGAATTCATATATAAAAATGCAAAAATCAGTCATTTTAAATACATGTAGGATTATGAAAGATTTTTTAAATATTTATGTTGAGGGATCAGGATTTATAGGCCCTGTTAGAAGTTCTACCGAGCCGAACCCTCTGATATGAAAATATCTGGAGTCGGTGAATTATTTTCCCATTTGATCTCTGGTGACGTGTTTTTCTTGTATTTATTATGCTTGTATAATGCACTTGCATAATGTGGATTGACTAGATGATCATTTGTGGAAAAGTGTGTGGAAGGGTTTAGTTTTTCCTGTGGGGAAGATTTAACCCGGACATAAAATCTGAATATTTTAGATTTAGATGATTACATTTCTCCTATGATCTATGTTATTACTAACTATAGACTAGTCTAACTATTATCAATTTATGACTTGAGATTGCATCCACCGGTTCGTCTATCACTAATACAAAGCTATATGTACAATGCATTTATTTTGATAAACGTGATGCTAGAATGTACATATTTTTATTATAATAATCAATAAACTTGTAAAATATGGGATAAGTGGTAATTTACTGGCATGGTTGATCAGTTACTTATCTGATAGATCACTTTTTGTTATGATTAATGACTGTCTATCCCAGTGATACTCAACCTTTTTCTTCTGCGGGCCACATTCATATGTTTGTAAAGCTACGCGGGCCGCTACTGGTCGGTGTTGCCAAAACAGTGTGAGCTTGATTCCCCCTTTTATTATTCGAAATCCATGGGGGGGGGGGTTGTTACAGAACTTCGCTGAAAAAAAATTTCGCACAGCCAAAAACATCATGTGTAATTCCCCACAACAATTTTTCGAAATCCATGGGGGTGGGGGGGGGGGTAGCTACGGAATTCCATTTTCGAAAATTTCCAACTGTCAAAAATTTATGTATTGCCACGAGCAAAATTATTTGCGCGCATATTTGTCTGTCAAATCTTTGTTTTTTAGAGATCTAGCGTGTGCAGTAATATTATATGTATAGATAGTATATTATACTTATACTATCCTCTTCGGGTTTCAATGTCTGTACATCAAAGTCGCAATTAATCTCAAATTAACGTGATATAGAGTGCCAGATTTTGTAAATGTTTCTGATATTAAATGTATTGAGGGCCGCACAAAATAGCTCGGCGGGCCGCATGCGGCCCGCGGGCCGCAGGTTGAGTATGACTGGTCTATCCTATGAATTTATTGCTACCAGTGGAGTCCCACAAGGTTCACACCTGGGACCTTTATTATTTATCCTATTCATCAATGACGTTACCAGCATGTTCTACAATGTCGAAGTTTTACTTTTTGCTGACGATATGAAGTTGTTTAGGGTCATTAATGATGTGTACTACTGCATAATCTTGCAGTACAACTTTTTCAAATGGTGTTCTAGTAATAAACTGCAACTAAATATTAACAAATGCCAAGTTTTGAGGTTCGACAAAATCAAACACCCAATAATGTATAATTATTAATTGTGTAATGTTGACTTAATCTCTGTAATCGAAATACTTGACCTAGGCATAATGTTTGATCAGAAACTCTGCTTTGTATCTCACATAACTTATATCGCTAACAGGGCTATGAAAATGTCAAGTTTTATAGTAAGAATTTCCAAGGATTTTAAAAATATCAAAACATTAAAAATTCTGTTCACATTTCTCGTTAGAAGCATTCTAGAATACAACTCTACAATTTGGTCATCTGTCTTTAATAATCACATTAATACCGTTGAAAGAGTCCAACGCAAATTTTTGAGGTGTATTAATTTTTAAGGCTTGGAATTCATTTAGAAACAACAGATTATGATTTCTTATTACATTCATTGAAATTGCTTAAGTTAAGTGATTGAAGAAAAATTTTTGATCTTATATTTTTATACAAAATTATAAATTATCAGTTGGATAGCCCTGACATATTAATGTTGATTCAATTTCATGTACCTACCATTAGATCAAGGTCCTCTAGTATGTATTATTGTGACAATTATACCACAGTCTCAGGATATAACTCAGTTATAAATACATTGCACACACTTGGGAACTTTTATGCTAAAATCGCAGATACTTTTAATTTTCCCCTTGTAAAGTATAAAGCTGCACTAATAACACATTTTAACGCCACTTATTTTAATGAGGTCACTACATAACAGGCTATTGTCATTGCTTCTTTCTTTACTGTTATTTTATTTGTTATGTTTTAACTAAATTTAATTCTTAATTTTTCTCATCAAAATTTAATACTGCAATATGTATATGAAAAAAAATAAAATAAAAACTTTGTATGTAAATGGCACTTGTGCCGTAAATTCTAAATAATTAATTATTTACATTTTATACAGACAGGTAATATACAGTACCATATTTACCTGGTAGGTCACTTGAGATTAACATTGTTTATTGTTTATTAGAGAAATCTAGATACGATTCGCACGCACAGGACATAATTGGACTATTTATTTTAACACATTCTTTGCGGGAAACGAGAAAACTCGTCATACGCCTTTTTGCAGTAAGACGCGGGAGACGAGTTTACTCGTTTTGTTGCGCAAAGCGGTAAGGAGCGGGAAACTTGTAAACAAGAGGTTCTGAATGGGTGCGGGGTCATGTGTTTTCTATTGTCGGCGGTACCCGATCTATCTACCTGTCAATACAATGAGTTTGAAACACAACAAAAAAAATAAAATCGTTGTCGCGTATGTTCCGCTCACAAACTACGCAGTTAAACGCGGTACATGTGCAAGTTTTGCAATGTGCCCCTGCATAAAGAAAAGTGTTTCGAACGCTATCACACATTGAAGCACTATTAGGTTATAGTTTTTTTTATATGTATTGAAAATTTCTAAATAATCTTGTAATTTTGTATGAATAAATTTCGATTGTGAAATACTATTTTTTCTATGATTCCCAAGAAAGTAGAAAATATTTGTTCATAAAAAAAGGAATTACACATACATTGCTAAGTAAATAAATAGAGACATCTTTTTTAAGTAAAACACTGAAAGTTTCATCGAATAATATCAAATAGATCATAAGATATGAATATTTTGCGGAAAGTCTAAGTTTGGCGCTAAAATTTTTAAAAAACACCCGCGCTTCGCGCCCAATTTGGCGGTAAAATTCCCGACCATATAGGAAACTTTATGCTGGCGGTACTACAGTAAAAAGTTTTAATCAGAAATCTCCTTAAATGTGATTCTTCCCTCAGTATAAGACAGATATCGAATATTATAAATCCAATAAGAGAAGTGTGAATATAATATATTATGGGTAAAACAAGAATGCTACCATTCTATTGAAACTGACCATTTTTCTGTGAATCAAATAAAACATAATTTAACACTTGAAAGTGTTCAGATCAATGATTTTACCAAACGTGACAAAAAATTGCGTCGAGTTCGTAATAATACTCGTCTATGATCGGTACAATAATTACAGCAATTTAAATCTTCAATGTGGACAATAATTCATTGTTTTATTACAAATTGGAACCATCATAGGTCACTTCTGCAGATTATCTCTCCTGTGGTTGCGGTCATCCAAGTAAACGAACAATTATAAACTTACGAACACAAAGAAGCAATTACTTATTGTAATACACAATGTTATGACGTATGCTAAAATTATCCTAATAATTATTATTGACATCTAACGTAAGTAATTGCTTAGAATGTCATGGTCACTTGTTAAAAATCATAAAAACACCACAAAAAGCGCTACAAAAATATAAAACGAATACATACAATTAAAAATTACGCAATCCTGTTATATATTCCGTACATTTTAAGCAAATTCATCGTATTTTGAGGCATAAATTGATACCTAACCTCAAATCACAAAAACAAAAACATCACTTTTCGACACAATATCATATAAAATATACGATTTACACAGCGTAAATAAAGCGAAATTGCGTTTGGTCGCGTCAGCACTCCAAATTTTGAATTTGCCTTGTTTTTTTATAAATTTGCGCGAACATTTGACAAAACGTCAGACGAACTGTCAAAATCCGACGAAACTAAACTGAAGCGTTGCAGCAAAATAAATTTTAAAAATAAAGGAAGCTTTCGTTAAATTTCATACAAATTTATTAATTTTAATAATATTAGCACCATCTAGCGAAGAAGAGACGAACTAACAAAATATTCAAGGAATTTTTCGACGTACAGCAGAAATTGTATGCGGTTTTTGTTTTAGTTCGAGTTCACACCGCTAGAGTCTACAATAAAAAATTTGTAAACAAATTTGTGTGTGACTTCCGCAAATGTGACATTTAATAAATTTAATTTGGTCTGAAAACATTTTTAAATATAAAAATAAATCTTTCTTGATTGGTCTGATTCGAAAGATCTTGTGTCAATTGTCGAGGATAACAATTTGTTTGCTTTTCTTAACTAACTAACTAACAATCACGCCGTTTCTCCGTCAGGGTAGGCAGAGAGGACGGACCGCCAAACAGCTCGGTCTTGGCACACACTTCTTGCCTCATTCACATTCATACATCGTCTCATACATACTCTTCTATTATTGTGACGCTTGACATGGTCTGACTCAGGTATCTGATTCACTTGGTAGCAAGACGGACAGATATAATCATAGTCAGTACCTCAACTCTCTGAAATATCAGTACCTTAGAAAATTATTATATTTTGATATAGTACTAACATACTGCTATTAGGCTGAACGTACACTGAGACGCAGAAAGCGCAGCTAAGCGTAGAGCAGGGCAATGCAGATGTTACAATGTTTGAAGGAATATGGACCGCAGTACGCATTGGCGCAGAAACTTGACTGCTCTGTCCTGCGCTCATTCGTGGCCGCGGCACAGTTTTAGCATGCCGTGTGCGCAGACGGGTAATACGTTGGCGTTAAATTGGCGTCAGAAATGAACCTCTTATGCATGACACGCTGCATCCGAATTTCTCCAAAAAGTTGCTAAAGGAAGTGTTAGGTTAGAATTACCGGGCCACAAGTTGAACTGAGCTTACTAAGCCGTATCGCAGCACATGCTGGTCACCGATTTCTGTCTCGTATGTCCTGCGGTGACATTCGAGAGCGCCCTACTGTCGAATTTGGCAGCCATCTCTGGTCCGGAGCCCCTAAATACCTGAAAAAAACCCTTGACTCTGTGCAGAAACGGGCGGTCCGTTTGATAGATTCCCCAATCTTAACAAACGGACTGCAATCTTTAGAGCACAGGCGTCAGGTAGGTATGCTGTCCTTGTTCTATCGGTATTACAATGGAAGATGCTCTGAGGAACTAGCGTCATTGATCCCTTCGGCACCGGTGCGTAGTCGGGATACACGCCAAACGCGCGCCCAACATTTGTACACGGTTGACATTTGTCACATGAGAACGGGTCGCTTCTACGATTCGTTCTTAAGTTCAACAGCTCGGCTGTGGAACGAACTGCCGGCCTCTGTGTTTCCTCCCTCCTACAACATGGGACTCTTCAAGACCCATGTTCACTCCTTCCTCTCAACAAAAAGACCCTCCACACAACATCCCCAAAGATGACATAGGCCCTGAGGGAAATTATTTTCTTTAGGGCCTTCTGTGTGGAGTTAATATAAAAAATAAAAAAATTCTGCTCTGTACTGAATTGCGCGGTTTGCATCTCAGCATATGCTCAGCCTTATAGTATAGTATGTTGATGAAAATATGTACTATAATCAGTGTTATCCTATTGATAAGGGCCTCCCACAACGGCTGTCCACATAAGGGAGTCTTAGAGTCGGCGAAGTGTGCAGACCAACGAACACGTAGTCAACGAATGCCTGCTTCATTCATTCTCCACAGATATTGTAGACTTACTGACCTAGATATTATCCTCTGACCCACTATTTGTACCGTCTGTTGAAATATCAGTAGATCATGTGCAGAATTAGTATCTGCTATGAGTTTGAAGATGTTTTAAGGTATCGAAGAGCTCCAGACCAAAGGTGAAAACCTCAACGGTGGAGAGAACCAGCGACGTATAGAATCAGAACACTGGTCAGGAGTAGATTTGAGAATTGGTCGGTGGTTTGGATCCTACTCGGCAACAGCAACATCATCAGCTGTAGGCAGACTGATGGAACCTAAGCGCAAGCCAAATACTAAGTTTGGTGATCGCGCTTTCGGAGCATCTGGGCCAAAGGCTTGGAATAAACTCCCTCCGGAACTAAGATCCATAACAAGTCCAACAGAATTCAGGTCTAAACTAAATATAGCATTCCTGAGAGAAAGTCCAATTATGTCCAAGTTTTCAATTATGTCCTAAATCCTGTATCTAAATTTCACTAATAAACAATTAGTTAATGTCAATTAAGTGTTAATCTCAAGTGACCTACCAGGTAAGTATTGTACTGTATATTATCTCCATATATAGTTGGTAATAACATAGATCATTGTAGAAATGTATTATAAATTTGTACACCGCCCTTGAGGTGATTTTGCACAAAAACGGCACTGTACAAATCATCCTATTATTATTATTATTACTGACTGTCTCTTGGTAATACTCCTCATGTATATAAGAATCACATACTTGGGGTCATGTCAAGAGTCATAGAGAATAACGCAAGAATATAAATTAATCTTAATCGCAGACGCTGTCATCTCAAAGTGGCAGACAAAAGATATGGCAATTAAACTGCCATGCGCTGCGTGTACTATCTCTAACCAAATTACACTGATAAGTGCCAAAATTCCCTTGTGTGTCATTACACAGTAAAAAATAACATTTCATTTGTAATTACAAGCAAATTAATTATCTCTAAATAGTATAAAATAAAGTCGCTATCCACGTCTGTCTGTTTGTGTGCTTAGTTCTTCTAAACTATGCAACGGATTGTGATATGGTTTTCACTATCATTTAGAGAATTTATTCCGGAAGGTTAATATATATAATACATGCATATTACACTTATAGAAAGTAGAGAAAATACTGTGTTTATGATGGAATGCAAAAACGCCAAGTTCACATCAGCCAGTTATCTATGAATATAAAAATTCACATGCGCACGTTTGTGCTTGCAAACACCAAAAGCAGTTGACCGATTTCAATCAAAATTTCAAAGCTTGTTCTTATTAGTGATGGTTTGGGCATGTAGAGCGAATGAGCGAAGAAAGGAGTGTAAGGAGAATATACGATGCAAATGTGAATGGTAGCAGAAGTCGGGGACGCCCGAGGAAGACACGGCACGATCAAGTGAATCAGATACTTGAGTCGGGCCATGTCAAGAGTCAGAATAATAGAAGAGTATGTATGAGACGATGTATGAATGTGAATGAGGCAAGGAGTGTGTGCCAAGACCGAGTTGTTTGGCGGTCCGTCCTCTCTGCCTACCCCTGCAGGGAAACGGCCAGTGGCGGCCGGTGGTCAAAATATGTGGGGGTTCACCGGATTACAACATTAAGTCATAAAATAAATTAAATAAAGGTACATACCTATTTATAAAGAAGTTCTATTCTCTGTTCATTTTGTTTAGCAAAGACCTCTATCAATGCTTAACACTGATAGTGCGTTCAGTCTGTCCTGGCTCAACGTGTTAAAAGATTTTATTCTTTTTAACGTTGAGAAACATCTTTAGCTTTCAACTGAGGTCATTCCAAAGGTCACGAATGGTGCACAAAAGTTTTAGTAATTTCACAGTCTCGGGAAAGTCTTCTAATAAACAAGTACTATAAAAAAGTTGTAAAATTGATAAAGCGCCGTTAGCTTTTGAAAAATCGTCGCGGGCGTAAATTGCACAGAGTTTACCTTTTAGGTACTGAACTTTATTTAGGAAGTCATACGTTTTAAGCGTCACATTGAAATCATGTTCTGGGAAATTTGACCTGTATCGATTTTTATTAAATAGCTCATTATGGTGTTTACCTTAGGCACGGTAGCCTGAATCCAATTGCATTCTGATGTCAACTTTTCCTAAAACCTTTAAGCTCAAAACTTTTTGTAAATGTAAATGATAAGAATTATGTTTTTTGATTTTTTCAGAAAGGTGAGTTACATCAGTAACATCGCTGATTGTCCAAACTGAATCAACATCGTAAATTAAACACGTAAAACAAAATAAACTATTCAATTGATCACATGCACAGAGCTACAAGCTTTGTTATACATTGTTTTGTTAAATGATCGAGTAAACTTCTTCGATCCAGATTTGCACTCTTATTTTATTATCAGTTCAGGTTTTAGGTGGACCGGCATTTTTTATTATCACTTTGTTTTCAAAACTCGACCTATTATTCTTAATGTATTCCACATTCAAACTCATTCTTAATTTATACGTTGAACAAACACAAAAGTAATCATAAATTAGTATAACATGCAATTGATATGCCTTATTAATAATTGATATACAAGATCGATATAACCTGCAATTAAACTTCAAAACTTTCTCAGAGTAAGAAAAGTTTTAAATTCAAGAGACAATGCCTGGCAACGGCGAGTACTGACTGAACTGATAATAAGTAATCTGACCATCACTCATCTCTTAATGACAAGTTTTATCCTGTATGCTTGTATAGAAGAAGCGTAACATTCGCTAAAAAATAGCAGATGGTAAATTGAAACAACGATATCGACAATAATATCAAACATACGCGTTTTAGTTTAACTTTCTACTGAATAAACCGTTCCTTCTGATGTGGTGGTAAAACTCCGAACGCCGTTCTTGATATGGTATTATTTGCAAAGAATAGTATGTAATGGTATGGACCCACGCTTTCGACTGTTCCACAGAATATGCGACAAAGCAGTTAAATTTTGGATCGCAATCGAAAACGAACTGCTACGAACATAGGCACAAGTCAAAGTCGGTCTGCAAGTTAAGCGCGCTTTATAAGTAGGTACCTTTTGAATGAGATATTATAACCGAACCGAGTTTCGTATTGTGATTAGCCATGTCGGAAATCTTGTTGGTTGTTCGGCGCTCGGGAGCACATATTAGCTGGCCGCCACTGGAAACGGCGTGATGGTTAGTTAGTTAGTTAGTTATAAATAAAATACAATTATTTTGATTGTTTACCAAAGATTTTAAGCGACAAGAGAACACGTAAATATAAGACGAACATAAAAGCGTATTGTCATCTCAATCACACCCGTAATGTAGAATTTAAATTCGACTCAACTTTTAAGCACATAAACGCTGCCCGGGACTATATATCCATTTAATTCACACACACAAAATTCATTGAATGTATATCTTTGTCATACAAGAATGAACGTTTGAATTAAGAAAGAATTTACTAGATATGTTTTATTTTTTTGTTGGTTGCGACATTTTGTGTTAATTTTTTTCAGATAATAACGTGTCTATAAGTTTGTGATGCCATTGCGTATATTTATTTATTTATTTAACGCCCAGAGGGCTTTTACATGGTTGGTAGTATAATTTTAATTTGACAGATACTTTAAAACATAAATAATAAGAATAAAATTACATTTGATAAAAGCTATGCAACAAGTCATACAAACACAAGAAACAAAAACAGAAAATTACAGCTATTTGTAGGTTTACATGATGTGTTTAGGAGTATTGTTGAAATAAATGTTTTAAATGATCCCCAAAACTTGCCAAGTTGGTATTGAATATGTCAACATCACCCAAGTAATGATTTCCCATGGTGTGAAGTCGTTGTATATGATACACAAATGAGTTATTGATGAACCTAATGAAATTTATCCAAGTATATATTGTTATTACATATTCAGATACTTAAACAGCGTCTGACAATCCGACATCTGGACGTGGATATATGTAACTACAAATACTAACTATCTAGCAACTTATTGTTCTCGTGGTAAGAGTGAAGATCATTCGTATGCTTACGCTGGGAGACGTATGGGCGAGTCGTATAAGGCGACCACAGTATTCTCATCGTCGACTGGTTAGTTAAAGCTTATATTACACGAATAGTAAGAAAAATGTTTGAATATGGATGGCCAGTTAGTACCCACTGCCAAAACTCAACATTGGAGATAGCCAGCGATTTACACAGGATCAGAAAAGTGTTGTACTTTTATATCTTGGTAGTCAATAGACTTGACAGCTGCAGTAAGGGATACAGATAAAACCGAGCAAAGCTTATAATTAAGGTGCGTGGACTCACCGTTTGGCTGCACAGCTGTCGCAGCGGGCATCAGGACGGCATTCTGGATAAAGTCGTCCAGAGAGAGGCCCGTCACAGTGGAACACAACAGCGGGTTTATCACTTTAGCTTTTGACGTGTCTCTATCGGCCATGTTTACATATAAAACTGACAGCTGGAGAAATGTTGCCAAAAAACAAACAAAAAAAATCCCACATAATATAAGTTTCCCTAAAAATATCAAAGGTATTTATTTTACTGTACTAATTATTTACTATTTTAAATATCTTTATATAGAAATATATATACAGTTTTCCAATAAGAGGTGTTATGTGTATTTAATTTCGGCCATAAAATGATCTTTTATGGCTGTAATTTGATGGTATTGATCTGGACAACGTTTACTTTCAACAAGACGGCACTATTATTATTATTATTATTTATTGGATGATTTATATAGCGCCGCTTTTGTGAGATATCACCTCAGGGGCGCTTTACAGTTAATGCAGATATTACAAAAAATATATAAATATTACACATTGAAATTGAAATTAAGTTAAATAAAATGAAGTACAGAAACAGGTGACACGAAGATGGAGAATCTGCTGCAAGAATCCTATGTGGTGAGGAAACTGGACCAGCTGCTGCAGCGAGAAAGTGCACCGCGTCCACCAACAGTGCCAGCACGAGGTTCGTCATCCGTCCAGGTATGTGTCTGCTGCTAATAGAGCGCTGACACAATGTCCTCTCATGGATTCCAGACCTTGGCAGCACCGCTGTGACATTCAACGAAGGTAGAGGATGGAGACTCTGCAGCAAGAATCCTAGGTGGTGAGGAAACTGGACCAGCTGCTGCAACGAAAGAGTGCACCGCGCCCACCAACAGTGCCAGCACGAGGTTCGTCATCTGTCCAGGTATGTGTCTGCTGCTAATAGAGCGCTGACACAATATCCTCACATAGATAACAAACCTTGGCCGCACAGCTGTGACGTTCGGCAAGTCCATCTCCTTGTACACTTGTTCCTGATTATGTTAGTGGTGCATTGTCATAATAAATTACCCTGGGCACTTGTTAGGGCTTCCAAGAATTCCATTGAAAACATCTGGCGTACCTACAGTTACCGATTCTCGTCCCAAGTTCAACTTCATCGAATTTAGAATATTTTTTAGCACAATTTTCGATTATTCATTTTTAACACACTGCACTCTAATCACATTACTATAAAGTTCTGATTACTAATTGGTAAGTTAATTTAAAATTTTGATTGACTGATTTTTAAAATAATTTCAAAGGGATGTTGCCTCGTTTCCCTTGAAAATACTAAAAAAACACAGACATAGGAATTAATAGACGAGAAGATAAAGGCGAGGGGTAAAATCAACTGTTGAAGAACGAAGGGAGTGAAGATGACTGTGATTCGTCAATAAATCAATCTGACAGTAAATAGGCATCTCGCATTATAATATCACCATTTACTTCTTAAAAGTAAAATCTGCTTTGAATGAATAGACATTTTTACATGGGAGCGCAAATTACTCGCCACGTTATGAACAAATTTGCGAAGTCCAAATTCGGCAAAGTAAGGCAGCTTCTATATTCAGAGTCGTAGTTATTTTCAGAGTATTTAGTTAAGACACTTTTATAAATGTTCATAATTTACTTCCCAGCAACCAACCAGCTTTGTGTTTCGCGTCCAGACGTTTCTCGATGTGATAGTAACAACTGATTCATATTATACGATGTGAATATGCTTAAAATAAAATAAAATAATGCTTATATATGGAATGTAATACGACAATTGGGTTTATTCTCTTTTTTCGCATCTATTTTTACCAGTTTTCATAGTACAAGTAAACATTTTGCCGTGTTATTTCGTAAAATGAACCGATGATGCCTCGACCATAGTTCGCACAAGAATGATGACGTCACGTTTTCAAATATCACTTGAGGCCGTACGCGAGCCCAGCCGGCTCAATGGAACCGGTATGGGGAGTGGGGATAATACGCTTTTAATCACTTAGGGCAGGTCTACTAATATTCATATGTCTATGTAAAAAAAACACAAAGCGGCAAAGACGGCATGACGCGTCCAGCTGCCACAAAGGGCGCTAACTAACTCATACGTGCCACACAAGCAACAAAACCATTGATCTTTGACGGGAAAAGTTTCCGGACCGTGTTATCTCTCGAAGAGGTGATCACAATTGGCCACCGAGATCTTGTGATTTAACACCTTGCGACTTCTTCCTTTGGGGCCACGTGAAAGAGAAGGTCTACGCCAACAGCCCAGCGTCGATTCAAGACCTCAAAGATGGAATTCGTGAGGCTATCGAGGACATAAGGCAGCCACGCAGCGATTTGGTTATGGAAAATTTCATGAAAAGGATATGGTCCTGTAGGCGTGGTCGTGGTGGTCATTTGACTGATGTTATTTTTCACTATTAACGGCATACCTTCCTCTTTATAATGAAATAAACATTCGATCATTTATATTAAAAAATGGCATTTTTCTTTGAATATCAAAATAACATCTCTTATTGGAAAACCCTATATGTACTTCACACAATTGAAGTTGCGACCATCTGCAATATTATGTCCATATAACTTCACTAAAAAATATCGAATTCATTGAAATTGTACAGATAAATAATTAGGTTATTATTGAAAAGTTTTTGTTTTATTTTTAATACCGAAATATTTAAAAAAATTACGAGTTTGAAACATGCTGTAAAGCATTTTTGTGAGAACTTTGTTCAGCTAATCGTGGGGTGATTTTCTTACAAAAACGACACTTTTTATGTGAAATTGCTCCTAACCGTCTGAATACAATAAGACTTTGGTATCTCCAATTGGGATTGCTGTGGGGTTGAAGGTTGTCGGGAGGGAAAAGAATTGCATAAGAGGTAGGTGGAGAAGTACCTGACTATTCAAATCTGGTCACCAATCACGGCTAATGCCATTTCAAGCAACGATGGTGGTGTTACACCAGGGTAATACTGAGAGTATCTTTCACTCTGGAACGTGCCGAAAGTTGCCCAAGTTCATCTAGTAAAATTTAGTTGTGCACGCATGTATGTTAACCCGCGACCTTCGGATTGCTAGTCGAGAACCTTACACCTTGTGGAGGCACTATAGAAATCATCAATTATAATCTTAAAAGTTCGATTAATTGGCTCTAGCTTTGTACCACCTGCTTGGCCATATATAGCACTTTACTAACTGTTATATCTGTTCTTACTTGCAGATTTACGGGTTGGGAACTCTTTGTTATAAAGTAAAAGGTTCTACTTATAATTGTGTTTATTTACGATACAATAAATAGGTCTGAATTTAGCTACACTGTTCATTACCCGAAGGTTGGTAATTCTCTGGCTCCCGAGGAGCTTGCTGTCTGACAATATATCTCACAAGTACCTGTTACACCCTAGCGACATCTGACAGACTCTGAAGTAAGCTTTATGACTAGCGCCATCTATCGATTAAATACTCAACCTTATTACCATACATTACACTAACGTTCAATAGTGAGTGGTTTATTTAAGTGTCAATATTTTGGGGATGCTGTATGGGTGGTCCTTTGAAGAAAGGAAAAAGTGAACTTGGGTCATGAGGGAGGAAACACAGTAGCCGACAAATCGTTCCATTGCCAAGATGTTGAACTTAAAAATGAATCGTAGAAACGACCCGTTCTCGCGTGATAAATGTCAATCGTGTACAAATGTTGGGTGTGTTTCCAAACTAAGCCCCGGTGCTGAAGGGATCAATTACGTTAGTTCCTCTGAGTATACTCCATTAAAATACCAGTAGAACAATAAGGATAGCATTCCCACCTGACACCTGTGTTCTAAAGACTGCAATTTTTAAAAGGTGGGTGGATCTATTAATTGTTATGCTCATTTATGCGCAGAGTCAATAATTTTTTTCAAGTACCGGTTTTGGGGCTACCATTGTTGGCTGCCAACTTCAACATACAGTAGGACCCACAATACATGAAATTGGTACAAGGTCAGCAGTTGTGTACTATTAAAGTGTCTTCGGGCTCTGCACAGCACGTCCAGTTTCTGAGAGGCTGGGTCTAGAAGAGACTGTAAGAGTGTTGTAAGTGGGCTGTAAGAGTTGTAAGAGGAAACACAGAAGTCGGAAAATCGTTCTACAGCTATTGAACACAAAAACGAGTCGGTAGAAATGACATATTTTTAGTCTTCAAACGTAAACCGTTTACGAAGGGTTTTTTATGAATTTTGGTGCTGCAGCAGTTACAACAGTAACAGTTCATAAAGCACTGTTCTTGTGGGTGAATTGCCTTATTAAAAACAACAAAAAAAAAACAGAACACTAAGGACGGGTTGTTTCGGAGAACTTGAACAATTCTTCAAATTTCAAAGTTAATTTTCAAGTTCTGTGAAAGATTTTTTCAAGTTCTGTTTTTATTTCAGTTTTGTCAAGCAACTAGCCTACAATGATATAATAACAGAACTTGAATAGGACTTTCACAGAACCCGAAAATGAACGTTGAAATTTGATGAATCGTTCAAATTCTCCGAAACAACCCGTCCTTACGGTTAATTTTGGAATCAACCAGCCCCGTATTCAATAATTAGCAATATATATTTTTATGTTTTGTTCTAATTTGTCTATGCATAAAAAGCGCGCGGCTTTCTGACATCTCCACAACTTGTTGAACGTGTTGTATTTTTATTTTATCGTGTTTTGTGCAATAATCCTTTTATTTTGTTTGTTTTCGTGCAATATATACTTAAAATGGCTAGGACAAAGGCCTCCGTCGGTGCTAAACGTGAGTTTAATTCAATTTATTTATTAATGTCACTTTTATAAGCTGAACAAATCTGTATAACTTCTTTGTGAACAAAGAAGAATGCGTTTTTCTGTATTGTGTGACATTTATTTCAAGGATTTGTGTTAAACTCATTCGATAAACTTGCGAAAATGTGTCTAAACACTGTTACTCTCAGTTAATTCTAACCAAACGTTCGTTTAGTTGGTCTAGCTGTCCAAAGCGACGAATTTCCTAGTCCCTATGGAGTCAGGGTTCAATCCTTTGCTAGCTAAGTCCTCCATCATTGCACAAGCAACATTTTTGCACTGTTGTAATTATAGTAGTATTTAAATATTGTCAGGTTATTAACATCACAGTAATGTTTGACTTTCCTTTGGAAAACAGGAGAGATAGATAGATTTCACAATTGAATTCATATTCAGTGTAACCTCTGTATATCGTTTTTGAAGGATCGTATTGAACACATACAAAAATGAATGTATTTAAATCTTTAATTTCTGTCAATTTCTAATCTTTCTCGAAGAGTACGCACTCTTTCAGGCCGGCCCTGTGCTGGTGCAGTTGGAGTGGTCTGATAATACCGAACACAGCGCCCTTGAGGTTTTTACTAGTGCCGATTTACTCAGGGCCGGTTCGACACTTTTTCCACCGGACGAATGAATGTCGATCGAGTAAAATATTACATAGAGGAACAACCGATGCCATCTGTTTTTGCGATTAAAAGTTTTGTATGTAATTAATTCGAAACAGAAAGAAATAAATGACACATGTAGGGAAATGATTATTCGCACGATCAGGCTGGCTAAAAATCTCCATCCAGTTAAACACAAAAACCAGTCATGAAAGTGACTCGTTCTCTGTATAAATATTCTGTTCTTTTAAATGCGCCTAAATTATTGAAATAACACTCCAATCACAGACATAGGAATTAATAGACGAGAAGATAATTGCGATGGGTAAAATCGACTGTTGAAGAACGAAGGGAGTGAAGCTGACTGTGATTCGTCAATAAATCAATCTGACAGTAAATAGGCATCTCGCATTATAATATCACCATTTACTTCTTAAAAGTAAAATCTGCTTTTGAATGAATAGACATTTTTACATGGGAGCGCAAATTACTCACCACGTTATGAACAAATTTGCGAAGTCCAAATTCGGCAAAAAAATTCGGTTCTATTTTCAGAGTCGAATATTTCGTTTAAGTATTTAGTTAAGACACTTTTATAAATGTTCATAATTTACTTCCCAGCAACCAACCAGCTTTGTGTTTCGCGTCCAGACGTTTCTCGATGTGATAGTAACAACTGATTCATATTATACGATGTGAATATGCTTAAAATAAAGTAAAATAATGCTTATATATGGAATGTAATACGAAAATTGGGTTTATTCTCTTTTTCAAATCTATTTTTACAAGTTTTCATAGCACAAGTCAACATTTTGCCGTGTTATTTCGTAAAATGAACCGATGATGCCTCGACCATAGTTCGCACAAGAATGATGACGTCACGTTTTCAAATTTCACTTGAGGCCATACGCGAGCACAGCCGGCTCCAATGGAACCGGTATGGGGAGTGGGGATAATACGCTTTTAGGGTCAATCCGCACCAAATCATCCAGGCCATGTCACCCACCATCTCAGATTTTGATGAAACTTTAAATTTTTAATCCTTCCATATAGATAAGAAAATATACCAAATTTTACCTTCCTACCTCAACTCGTTTTTTTTTTTATGGGCAGTTGAAGTTTGGGAAAAATAAGCGTTTTTACATATTCCGAGCACTCCGGAAGAGCTTGTACCTTCAATGAAAAAAAATTGTATCTTTGTCATTTATAGTGCAAATGCAATGAAAATTTTCAATATTATCAAGAAAACTATGCTGATTGCAGAAAAAAATAAATAAACCCTTTACATTTATCTACTTGACTTTAAAAAATTACCAAAAGTAATTTTTTAAGTAATTTTTGGGACGGAAAAGGTACTTTACAAAAAAGCAATATCTCGGGAAGGTACAGTGTTAATGAAGTAATTTTTTTTTATTCATATCTACAAATAGCATAGAATCACATACAAAAATAAAATTCATGGCATTTTACTTGCTTCAATAAATAAAATCCATTTTAAACTTTTTTCAAACTTTTTGTAATTTTTTTTTATTCTTATCTACAATAAACATAGTACAACCTAAAAAAATAAAACTCCTGGTATTTTGTGTGCTTCACAGTGTAGAAACGTTTTTAAAATAAGAAATCTTTATCATACAGAATTGTTCTAGGTTTTTTTAAATCTAGATACAAAAATAAATAAAATCCATTTTAAACTTTTTTCAAACTTTTTGTGATTTTTTTTATATCTATTTTTAGTTTGTAACTGGGCAAGTTATAGTTTAGGTATATAGCTAGTAATATAGGTTGAATGAATGGACTAATATCAAAGAAACAGTCCTAGAGACAAGTCACTACATGGAAATGATGTATCTGCAACAAGACAGAACATGAAAATTACTATCTGCCTCATCACTAAGTTTGCAGGATACTACATGCTTTGTTTCCTCTGACATGCTTAGTTCTGAGTCAGCTTCAAAGCAGTGATCATCTATATAAATACAGTAGTTGTTTCATGTTATGGTGTACGTTGTTAAAATGTCTCTAATCGAAACAAGTTTAGTTAAATGTAGTGTGGGACAACATAATGGTACTGAATGTCACAAAAAAAGTTATACTAAGTCAGAGAAATTAACGAGTGTGGATTTGTTAAGTGAATTTGAAAAAAAGCTTATTCAACAAAGAAGTTTTGTATCTACAGACTTGGTTTTCAACATTTGTGAGCACCACAGAATATTTAACTTAAATAAATATGAAACATTTCAAAAAGCTTGTTTTGACCCGTTCCAAAGCCACAAAAGGAAAATTACAAAAACTTTAAGAACAGTATCCTTGGAATTTTCAGAGAACATTAATACCATTCTAAAAGTAACTAATAAAGCAATCCCTGGACAAAAAATTTGTAATGCATGCAGAGCAAAAATTAGTAAGAGCCAAAACCTTAACAATGAAATTGAAGAGCTTAACACTTTTCAAGAAGACATAAGTGAAGTTGAAAATGTTTTAAACAAAGAAATTTTTTTACAAGAAATCAACACTTCTTTAACTGACATTGGAGAATCTCCATTTAAACTACATGCAATACCATCCCACAGTAAGTCTAGTTACGCTAAACGGAAGTTAGATTCTGCTTGTTCAACCTTAAAGAAAAAAGTAAGTAAAGTTTTAGAAAAAGAATTTTCCCCAGTAAAATGTGATGCAAAAATACCAAGATGTATTCAAGAAAAAGCTAATGACATGGACAGGCTTGTTGAGTTGGTTAAAAAAAAATTGGAAACACAAGTTACACGCCGTGAGAGAATTCAGCTTCTAACTCTCGCTCCAACTTCGTGGAGTAGAAAAAAGGTTGCTGAAGAATTCAGTGTTGGTGAATACTCAGTTCGTAAAGCACGAGAGCTACTAAATGAAAATGGTATCATTGCTTTACCTGATCCAAAAAAAGGAAAACCATTAGACCAAGGAACAGTTACTTTGGTTAAAAATTTCTACCAAAACGATGAATTTTCTCGTGTTATGCCAGGGAAAAAAGATAAAGTTAGCATAACCAAAAATGTTTATGAACAAAAAAGACTATTGCTTTGTAACCTGAATGAACTTTATGCTACCTTCAAGTTTGAATACCCTGCTTCAAAAATTGGGATTTCGAAATTTTGTTGGTTGCGTCCCAAATGGTGTGTGCCAGTAGGTTCTCCAGGCTCTCATTCTGTCTGCGTTTGTGCAATTCATCAACATGTAGTGTTGCTTCTTAATGCTTGTGACAGTGAAGAAACGTACAATGATTTAATGGACTACTTAGTGTGCTCAAAGAACAATAGAGACTGTATGCTTCGACATTGCGATAAGTGTTCAACATCTAGTGAAAATCTTAAGAAACATTTGTTAGAAAAATTTGAAGAATGGGACCAAGAAGATGAAATTACATACAGTGCATGGGTAACTACTGATAGAACACAGCAGGTTTCAGTTACAGTTCCCTTTCATGAATATGTAGAACATCTTGTGAAGAGTCTTGTAAAACTTCTTCCTCATTCTTTTATAACAAAGTCTCAATCAAAATATCTCAGAGTCCCTAAAAGCACAGCTTCAGATAAATGAAGCTGTTGTGTTATTAGACTTCAGTGAAAACTTCTCCTATGTTATCCAGAATGAAGTCCAGGGTTACCACTGGACGCAAGACAGTTGTTCACTCCACCCAGTGGTAATTTACACTTGTGAAGAGCCTGGCAAAGATCTCACAGTGTCAAGCTTGTGTGTAATTTCAGATGACTTGGAACATGATGTAAGTTTCGTTTACGAAACTCTAAAAATTGTTGCTCAATTTTTAAATCAAAAATTTCCCCAAATTCAAAGTGTTCATTATTTTACTGATGGTTGCGCAGCGCAATATAAAAACTGCAAAAACTTTTTAAATCTGTGTCACCATCAAAAAGACTTCAACTTGAAAGCATGTTGGTCGTTTTTTGCTACGAGTCATGGGAAATCTCCCTGTGATGGAATAGGTGGAACAGTAAAACGTCTTCTAACTAGAGAAAGTTTGCAACTTGGCCCTGGCAACACTATCACAACTGTAGACAAAACTTTTAAGTTTTGTCAGTCGAGAGTAGAAAATATATATTTTTACTTGCTGAGAAAAGAAAGCTTATTCACTTGCAGGCAACAATTACAGCAGCGTTTTTCACAAGCTAAAACAATACCAGGCACTCGAGGTTTCCACTGCTTTGTTCCTCTGTCTGAAAATGAAGTTGGCACAAAAAGGATAAGTTCAGATTCAGATTATGCTTTGATTTTTAACTTCAGTGGGGAACGAAATCGCTCTGAGCAACTAAGTATGGTACAAATTTGTACAAACTCTTATGTAGCTTGCGTATATGACAACCATTGGTTTTTTGGACTTGTGGTTTCCAAAGATGAAGACGAGTGTGATGTATCAATCAAGTTTATGCATCCTTTTGGCCCAGCTCCATCCTTTTACTGGCCACATCAAAAAGAAGATATTTGTTTTGTTCCACTACAAAATATTTTTAATATCGTTGACCCTCCCACAACAAAAGGTTCAGGAAGAGCTTACTACTTTCTTGAAAAAGACGTTCATCATGCTGATCAAAAGTTCAACCATCTTATGGGTCAGATCAAGAATAAAAGTAAAAAATGAACTTGAACATTTATTTGTAAACAATATTATTGTAATGTACTTTCATTTAACCTAATCCTACATTGCCTGTTTTATTTTTATTGTATTTGTTTTTTAATGAGTTAACTTTGTATTGAAAAGAGTTAAAAAGTTGATCTTGTTATAAAATATTGCTATGGTGTATGCATTCAGGGTAAGGAACAAGGTACATTATTTTGTTGGTGCCTTAAGCTTACATTGCAAGCTTACCAGCATGTTGTAAAGGACCGAATAAGTTTGACTTTTTTTATTTGCAAATACAGTATCTAGATTTTAAAAAACTTGGAACAATTCTGTATGATTAAGATTTCTCATTTTAAAAACGTTTCTACACTGTGAAGCACACAAAATACCAGGAGTTTTATTTTTTTAGGTTGTACTATGTTTATTGTATATAAGAATAAAAAAAAAATTACAAAAAGTTTGAAAAAAGTTTAAAATGGATTTTATTTATTGAAGCAAGTAAAATGCAATGAATTTTATTTTTGTATGTGATTCTATGCTATTTGTAGATATGAATAAAAAAAAATTACTTCATTAACACTGTACCTTCCCGAGATATTGCTTTTTTGTAAAGTACCTTTTCCGTCCCAAAAATTACTTAAAAAATTACTTTTGGTAATTTTTTAAAGTCAAGTAGATAAATGTAAAGGGTTTATTTATTTTTTTCTGCAATCAGCATAGTTTTCTTGATAATATTGAAAATTTTCATTGCATTTGCACTATAAATGACAAAGATACAATTTTTTTTCATTGAAGGTACAAGCTCTTCCGGAGTGCTCGGAATATGTAAAAACGCTTATTTTGCCCAAACTTCAACTGCCCATAAAAAAAAACGAGTTGAGGTAGGAAGGTAAAATTTGGTATATTTTCTTATCTATATGGAAGGATTAAAAATTTAAAGTTTCATCAAAATCTGAGATGGTGGGTGACAAATCCAAAATTTTCTGGATGATTTGGTGCGGATTGACCCTTTTAATCACTTAGGGCAGGTCTACTAATATTCATATGTCTATGACTCCAATAGTTCATGTAGGTTACTAGATTCATAGTTTGGGTTATTTAAATAATTTGTACATATTCAGATTGAGTGTTACTTCATACAAACAAGATTAAACACGGCGTCGAAGCACGGGATATTTTGCATTTTTAAATACATCTGATTTGGTTTTCGGTAATAAAGAATACATGCAAATTTTTAAAGTGGAAATTAACTTATTTTCAGACATCCAATCGAGCTAAAATTCGGCAGATAGATTCGTTGTTGATGACAATGAACTCTATCAAATTTTAGTGGCAATCACGCACACACACACATTACAGCAGTTAATGCGAAGCTTAATGCCAAATCACTATTTTGATTAATCTTTATAACGAATTGGTGTACATTATGAATACCAAAAAATATGCTTTAGATAAATTGAAGGTTTTCCTATCGTTTCGCTTGAGTAGAATACAAATTAAATAATAAATTACTCAATAAAAAATAAAAATGTAAACTACTAAAAAAAATATTTTTTCAATAGAAATGTATGAATGCGTAAAGGAAACAACTTTTAAAAAATACAGTATTATAGCTAAGATTATCATCTGTGACAGTTTCACTTGATAATAAAATTATTTACAAAATAAATAAAAACCAGTTTTGTGCTTGAAATCGAACGTTTCTAAACTCCGTTTGTCAAGCGATTTTAATACCTATTACCTACAATATACACATTTTTGGCTTGTAGCTTCCTCTTAATATACAAAATAAATGTTGGTCCTACTCGATCGGCATTTGGCAAGGTTGTTAGCGCGGTTGAATCCAGTCCCATTTTAGAAAGACATTTTAAAATAGATATATTATATTAAAAATACTTTCTTATTAGTTGATTTTTTATCTGCTTAAATTGGAACGTTATTGCATCTTTTATCATCTCCCACAACATAGATGGTTATTTTTTGCAGTAATTAATTTGAAACAAATTGTTATTTAAATAATTTGTGCGTATTGAGAATTACTTACGCGAAGTGCGGAAATTTTACCCAAATGTTACGCATTTATTTAGCGCACTTTCCGGCTCTGCACCGGCGCCAAAGGGATCAATGACGCTATTTATTCAGAGTGTCTTCCATTGAAATTTCAGAAGAACAAAGATAACACCGTCACCTGACATTCATGCTCTAGATTGCTATAAAAGATGGTAGTTTTTTTTTACTCCCGATCAGTGGCAGTTCTTCCTTTAGGTCAATTGGTGTTTGACCCCCCAAAACTATAAGACAACAATAATAATAAATTATGTGCATCAAAACAAATGGTCTTATTCTTAATTTATTTGAAATGTACCACGAAACAGCAAAGCTGCGAGCTGCGGCAGTGAGTGACGAGCAGTGACATCTGTTGTCTCTAATAGAAGCTTTCATTCACAAGTCCACACGATTGGCTGGGTCAATTTAAAGAATGTTCCCCTTTGGCATCTTCTGTCCTTACGCGCGTTATAGAATAAACGAGATGGCACTATGTCTTTCGTGGAAGTAAAAATTAGGTACCGAAGAAAACATAGGGACGCTTACATCATGGCCGTGAGGGAGATAGTATGATGAACATTATATGTTTTAAAGAGATGGTGATATAAATATGTCAGTTTTATCATTTTACACGCTTGTCATGTGTGGAACATTGGTTGTTTTGTAGCGATATCTTTACCAATATTATTACTTCCCTAAAAGGGAACTCGATGTTACATGTGGGTAGAATAATTATGTGCACCAGTAATAAAAACTCTATTAACAACTTTAACATTTATTATATAAAATTCTGTTACTACACATATTGCTCTAGGAAGTTAATACTAAGCAAGACACTCATTACAAAAGCTTTAACTCTCAAGGCGTGTCGAGTTAGATATTCTCGATAGTTGACAAAATGCAAGTCATGACAGTTGAATTTACGAATGGATAAAATGATGCTATAATGAATTTAATGGGCGCCAGCTCAGAATCACTTAATTCTGAACAAAATTTATATAATTAACAGAGTAATCCCTAAGATACTAAAGTATAAAAAATCAATCTCAATTTGGAAGGCATCTTACGTATATCCTAAGTCCGCCAAGGTCGGCAAGCCTTCACAAACGTCCCGTGTCCCCCGAGTATCTCGCCCTAACTGACGGAACAAATTCCTACGATGCACAGCGCTCTTCAGACTAGTAGTTCGCAAATCAAGACGGCAACTTGAGAATGCTGTCAGCCGCTACGGTAGGAACTCAAAAGCAAGACTGCTACAGTTTTTCAATTGCTTCGCACCCAGTATCTTTGGATCCTGCGGACGGGCGTTTCAAATTCTTATTTTATTTACTTTAACCTCTCAGACAAAGACATTTATATACTATGTGTTCCTTTGAGAACTGTCAAAACGTGATAATTTTTGTGTTATTTACGAGTTTTGCTAAAAGCATCATAACTCACGTCTTGGGAAACGTAGCCTCATTCTAAAAAATGTTTTGGAAAGATTATGAAATTCACTATCGTGTATTCATTGTGTTGTTATAAGTAAATATTTGCGTTTCTAAATATATATTTTTTGAAAACGTCAAAAATATGTAAGAATCGATAACCATTATTTCAAAGCCGTGAAAAATGTACTTTTTTCTGAGTATCATAAAGAAATAACACTTTATATATTGAAGAAATATAATTAAAAACTATTAGTCACCTCAAAATATTAACCGTCCAAACTAAAATATTTTTAATAAATTATTTGGAAACGCAATAAATTATGAACGAACAAGATGACAGATTCAATCGGCTTAGATAATGCAGTTCTACGTTCCATAGATATTGTTGAATACAGACGCGTAGCGTTATTCATTATCGACACTCTGTTTTTTAAATCATGGCAATCCGTATACTAGTGATGGAAATAAATCGATTTTTGTAAAATCTCGCGCGTTTACGTGAAAAGACGTACTAATGTCTTGACCGCTATTATCATATTTACGTCTTTTGACGTTCTAATGTTCTGAGTGGTTAATGTTGTGCAAAACTGCATTAAAACGTAATCTCTTAAAAATAATTAGCCGCTAGTGCATGAATTGTGTAGTTATTTCCAATTTACTATATTAACATAATATGTATTTAGAGTCGCGGACTTACAAATTGATATAGATACATATACCATGCCTGGATCTCTAGATCCGCCTCTGCTCCCGATTTGAACAAGACCTAACTGATTGTTAAAATTTGTTTGTTTTAGTATCCTGTGGGAAGAGCAGTAAAGCTAGGAATCTTAATGCTGCAGCACCACCAGCCGGATCCCCGTCTACCTGTAAGTATATTATGTCGTCTTAGCCCGTTATGCGGTGCTGATTGCTAACAGTGTGGAAGATCTACAGTCTCTCGTGTCTAGGATGAACCAAGTATGTATGAAGAATGAGTTAATGATGAATGTAAGTAAGTCTAAAGTCATGGCGTTTGAAAGAGAGAGTAGGAAAACAGTGTGCAATATAGTTGTTGCTGAGGAATACTTGGAGCAGGTGGATGAGTTTGTGTATTTAGGAAGTATGTTCTAGAGAGATGGGAAGGCTGACAGAGATATTGAAACAAGGGGAAATGCAGGGAACTCCATTCATGGAGGACTGAACGCAGTCCACAATGGAGTGCTGGCACCTACCCTTATGTATGGAACTGGCAGAGAAAGGATTAAAGTAGACTGAATGCTGTTGAAATGTGTTCCCTGAGGCGTATGTGGGGTAAAACCATGTTTGATCGTGTGAGGAATGTGGAGATCCGCAAAGAGTGCAAGGCTGATGTAAGCGTAATAGGTAAGATAAGAAAGGGACGCTTAGATGGTTTGGGTATGTAGAGCGAATGAGCGAAGAAAGGAGTGTAAGGAGAATATATGATGCAAATGTGAATGGTAGCAGAAGTCGGGGACGCCCGAGGAAGACATGGCACGATCAAGTGAATCAGATACTTGAGTCGGGCCATGTCAAGAGTCAGAATAATAGAAGAGTATGTATGAGACGAAGTATGAATGTGAATGAGGCAAGGAGTGTGTGCCAAGACCGAGTTGTTTGGCAGTTGAAACAGTGTGATGGTTAGTTAGTTAGTTAGCCCGTGGTCCCACGAGTCTGTAAGCAATCGACGTAGATCAAATGCTGTAAGACCCTGCGCAGAAAATTTCCACACTGAACTGCGCTGCAGACCGTTTACCTTACTTGAGTTTCTTTGCTTACCGACCCATAGGACGATGGGTTTATCATTAACCACTCGAGCGATGGGTGTTCAGTTTTTAATTTAATTAATATCATTCCGCAATAGGTTAACACAGAAATATATGAACTGTTTTCTGTGGTTTAAAGCCAAAAAATCCACCTAAATTTCACCATTTATCCCGAATTTACAGTTTTCTATAAATTTCTCACATTATGACAAGCGACCGCTCAAGACGTTTTTGCAAACTTGCCATAATATACCAAAAATTGCTTGAGTGGTTAAGAAGCGAAGATAGCAGTCGTCAATGGAATGCTGATACCAACCCTGATATATGGCAGTGAGGCATGGAACTGGCAGAGGGAAGGATGAAAGTAGACTGATTACTGTAGAAATTCGATCCTTTTGTGCTGAAACCATGTATGTAATTACGTTATATATGCATAAAAAGAAACGTTTTGATGTTAGACGTTGTACAATAAATTGATATGTCTGGGGTACACAAACTGAGTCGTCAGACCTCTCTTCCGCAGAGAAACGCAAGCATCCGATTCTCGAGGATTTAAGTATGTCGGCGATTACCGTCCTGCACCTGTGCTTAGGTTTGTGTACAGGCACCCTTTGTCCACTTTTTGTAATCTTGCGAACAGTCGCACGAGGTTGTTCCAGCAACGTCGTCAAGACTTTAAACATGGCTTCACTTGTGTCAAGACAAAACAGTCAACAAAGAATGACATGATATTAAAATGACAGCTACAGCAATTGTTTGTTGAGTGAGAATATGAAAGCTTTCTTGTTTTGACATTTTGAAAATTCAACTGTAGCGATTGATACTGCTAGAGTGTTCCAGAAAGCCGACCGGTTTAGAATGCATGGGCTACGAAATTTTGATAGGCACAATTAATTGCGCAAGGTAAACAATACAAGCTACCTGTCTACGAGCTATCTACTCGTGGCGTCCAAGCGAGCTACCACGACAATACTTTGCGAGTTGGACTAGTACATTACGCGCATTCGCTAGAAGGTTCTAGCCAACTGCCTAGGCGTACTCTCAGCACTATCGAACTATCCAGAAGAATCTCGCTGAAGCGAGTGACCCGCAGTTTACCAGCTGTCTCGCCTGATTACTACCGCCACCGGCTGGACTATATAAATAGGCCCGACGCAGCGAGTATTCAGTTTTCAGACAGCTCGTAACCTTGACCCAGATAATCGCTCGCATTCCGCGCTAAATATTATAGTGTCTCCTCGTATTTATTCCGTAAAATGAGTGACGAGTATGAACTGTGTCACAAGTTTTTGGCATCGTTGAATACAAACAATGAGTATTGGATATTTGTATATCTCTGTGGATAAAATGCCTTATTATTGTACAATTATATTATGTATACACAATACCTACTTTACAACAATGGCCTCCATACAATCTTATTAAAGAAAAATCTCTTATTTGGGATTGGGTGCGAAAATGAGTAAAAATTGTTTTTATTTAGTAATGATTTGTGCCAAATACAATCCCCTTGAAGTGTGTTTTTTCATTGTTTAATGTACTTGTTTTGTGACTATAGCTGGCTGCAAAGTGGTGGCCAGCGGGAATGCGTATTGCCCGCGCCCCACACCGCCCTGGCAGAGCCCCATCACTCGCTTCTTCCTCGGGGGGCCACAGGAAACTGCAGGTAACCACCAATACCATTATTCTTGATAGAAGTTACAAGTTGCTTTCAGGAAGTATACACCTTTCTACGAGGGAACGTTTTTAAGTTCACGGAATGGGGGGTAAGGAATGGAAATAAATTTATTTTTCCTTTTCAATTTATTCACCAGCTACTCTAATACATTTTTCGGATCTTTCAATTAACTTACGTTTACCCTATAAAAAAAAAGATTTGTCTTTGTCTAAAAATACGTCGAAACTGCATCCTTCACTTCTTCATCACTTGAAAACTTTTTCCCACGAAGTTCTTTTTTCAAGTTTGGAAAAAGGTAATAATCACTGGGAGCCAGGTCAGGAGTGTAGGGTGGATGTGCCCATCTTCTGCAGGGCAGCCATCGCAACACGGCTCTTGTGAACAGGCGCGTTGTCGTGCAGAAGGAGGACACCCCGGCTTCCTTTAATTGCTCTAGAATTGAAGCGTAGTAAACTCCGGTTATGGAAACACCTTTATCTTTGTAATCGATCAACAGGATTCCTTCTGAATCCCAAAAGACTCTCGCCATGATTTTCCCTGCCGATTGTGACACCTTAAACTTCTTGGGTGGTGGTGTGTCTTTCTTGTGCCACTGCATAGAGTCCTGTTTAGACTCAGGTTCATAATGATGAATATATTAATATGTTTTTTAGAATTAGGAGGCAGTTCCAAAGCAGCCAAACCGCGCGAGGAAACCTCCGACACGGAGTCAGACCAGGAGACTTCCAGCCGAGTGGAGGCCATGGACACCAGTGCAGAACCAGGTAGCAATTATTTTATGCATACACAATACATTATAGAGAAATCTCTTATTTGGGATTGGGTGCAAAAATGAGTAATCTGAAGTTATTGCCTGTTGTACGCTGTTGATGCTTGGCGATTTCGAACAATATGGAAGATCTACAGTCTCTCATGTCTAGGATGAACCAAGCATGTATGAAGAATGAGTTAATGATGAATGTAAGTAAGTCTAAAGTCATGGTTTTTGATAGAGAGAGTAAGAAAACAGTGTGCAATATAGTTGTTGCTGAGGAATACTTGGAGCAGGTGGATGAGTTTGTGTATTTAGGAAGTATGTTCTAGAGAGATGGGAAGGCTGACAGAGATATTGAAACAAGGGGAAATGCAGGTAACTCCATTCTTGGAGGACTGACCGCAGTTGGCGCTAACTAAACATTGTCCAAAGAAGCCAAGCTAGCAGTCCACAATGGAATGCTGATACCTACCCTGATTAGTGAGGAACTGCACAGGAAGGATGAAAGTAAACTGAATGCTGTACAAATGCATTCCTGTTTTTGTTGTTTTATTATAAGATATTAGATTATTTTTTACTTTAAAAAGGAGATACAAACAATCCCTCTTTGCGAGTAAACTAAGAGGTGAGTCTGTATCTTTCACGTTAGCCTAACACTGCGTTTTACGTGGACGAAGTCCATGCGAACGCAATCTCATTGATCTTGGAACAAATTCAAACAAATTGAAATCGCGTTCGCAAGGACTTTGCCTGTGTAACACGCAGCGTTAGGCTAACGCAAAAGATATAGACACACCCCCCTGACAATATTATAGTGGGAGGATGTTGCTTGTGCAATGATGGAGGACTAGCATAGGATATAATCGCAACACTCCAGCGAGAACCTTACCCATTTTTCTTGGTTTATCATCACCTTGATATAATTATAAAATTTGCAATATAACTATGTTATTATTATTTTTTCTAGTGGCTGACCTAGACTGTTCAGTTCTCAGCAATGCGGAGGAACGTCCCATTTCACCAGATCCAACTTCCCACAAGATTGTAGAGTACTTTGAGAGCTCCAAGAGTGACCACAACGGCGACCTCAAAACTGACCACACCACGGCCAAGAACAAAGCGACCACAACACCGGTGGCGAAGAGCAAGGGAAAAGGCAAGGGGAAAGGAAAGAAAACCGTAGAGAAAGCTGGCGAAAACAGCGATGAAGATAAATTAGTTAGTGAAAGCGAAAAAGAGAAACAATTGAATGGAAGTTTGGTTAGCGACGGTCAATCTAATAACAGAGTTGCAGAAGAAAAAGAAAATCTCAAACCTAAAGCAAACGCAATCAAGTCGAAAGCTAAAAAAGCTGAAAAGAGAGAATTGTTAGAAGCAGATGAAAATGAGACGAAAAGAACTAGAATCGCATAGTTCAAGTAGATTGTTTTAGTTTAATACCAATTGTTCACAACACCCAGACTTATTCTTCTTTGGATCGTCGGCCCATCTCATGTGTGGGCGATCTCTGCTCATCTTTTCCATCGAAATTGAGTGGCAAACGCGGCTTAGCTTTGCTTGCACCGATGATTGGTACACTTAAGTTAGGGAATCCATTCGATGAGGTCAACCTCGACTAAGCGGCATGTTGTTTTACTTGTCGACGATCAAAATATTTGATCGAAGGCTTAAATTCGCCGAGAATCTGTGATCACAATTGGATCAAAAGCTCAAATGTCCTGAGAATCTTAACAATCTGATCAACAGCTTAAACAGGCCAAGAATCTAAGATCAAAACTTGATCAAAAGCTCAAACGGGCCGAGAAACTTAACAATCTGATCAAACGGTGAGAGAATCTTAACAATTTGATCAACAGCTTAAACAGGTCAAGAATCTAAGATCAAAGTTTGATCAAAAGCTCAAACGGACCGAGAATCTATGATCACAATTTGATCAAAAGCTCAAACGGGCCGAGAAACTTAACAGTCTGATCAAACGGTGAGAGAATCTTAACAATCTGATCAACAACTTAAACGGGACAAGAAACTAAGATTAAAATTTGATCAAAAGCTCAAACGGGAATCTATGATCACAATTTGATCAAAAGCTCAAACAGACCGAGAATACATGATCACAATTTGATCAAAAGCTCAAACAGACCGAGAATACATGATCACAATTTGATCAAAAGCTTAAACAGACCGAGAATACATGATCACAATTTGATCAAAAGCTCAAACAGACCGAGAATACATGATCACAATTTGATCAAAAGCTCAAACGGGCCGAGAATCTATGATCACAATTTGATCAAAAGCTCAAACGGGCCGAGAATCTATGATCACAATTTGATCAAAAGCTCAAATGGGCCGAGAATCTATGATCACAATTTGATCAAAAGCTCAAATGGGCCGAGAATCTATGACATCAATTTTATCCAAAGCTCAAACGGTCCGAGAATCTATAAAACTTTAATAGGCTGAAAATCTTTGATCACAATTTTATCAAAATTGGCCCAAAAACAACCGTAGGCGTTTAGCAAAGACCGTTCAAATGTCGAAAATTCAAAATGACGCCTATCGCTGTAATCTCAAGATTGTGTCAAATGAATCAACTTCATTTTATCATTGAAAGAGACAAAAAAAATTAATGAAATTCGCATTGATTTTTGAACTATGCCATTATTTTTACCATTGTGTTCTGGGTGTTGTTAGGTTAGGTTAGGTTAGTTATTTGTTGGACAGAAATGGCCAACAGCTGACAAAATACATTGATAATTTTAATAATAAAGAAATTCATTTGAAAAATGCAATTCTTGTGAAAAAATATAATAATTTGTATGTGTTATATATAAATATAATTTGATGTATTGAGTATTTTAAAATAAAAACTACCTCTTTGAAATAATTATCATTTTTTTTTAAATTTATGTGAATAAGACATGTGAGGCGTAGCCAGATCTGGTCAATAAACACAGCTAAAGCCATTTTGATCTTTCAGTGTCAACTACCAGTCTGCCGCTGTCTAATTTATGTGAGAAGGTGCTGAACTAGAGTCCCAACGGTCTGAACAGGTGTTTCATTTAGTTCCTTCGAGCAGGTTCAATTAAAATACCTGCAGAACAGACGCAGTGTGCCTACATTGCATCTGTCCATTAAAGATGACAATCGGTCTGTTAAAATCTGATTCTCAATCACCCTCTTTTGCACAAATCATATTATAGTATTTTGGGGCTTCAGTCTAGAGGTGGCTCCCAAAGTCAATATAATACGAAGAATCTTCCAAACCTATTCAAGACGCCCAGTTCCTCGGAAGCCAGATTTAATCTGACTTCTATAAGTGCTCTCATCAAATAGCTTAGGCTGCTACCGAGAGCCAAGAAGACAGTTGTAATAATAATAATATTGGACAATTTGTTTAGCGCTGCTTTTTTGAGATATCACCTCGGGTTGCTTTACAGTTGATGCAAGTATTACAAAAATAAAATGAAGTTAAGTTAAGTAAAATGAACAGGAACAGGTGACATGAAGATAGAGACTCTGCAGCAAGAATCCTAGGTGGTGAAGAAACTGGACCAGCTGCTGCTGCGACAGAGTCCACCGCGTCCACCAACAGTGCCAGCACGAGGTTCGTCATCCGTCCAGGTATGTGTCTGCTGCTAATAAAGTACTGACAACATATCCTCACATAGATAACAGACCTTGGCAGCACCTCTGTGACGTTCAACAAAGATAGAAGATGGAGACTCTGCAGCAAGAATCCTAGTAGCCCAGTCAATTAAGGTTTTGTGTCAGAACTAATTCCCCGGAAGCTGAAGTTTTCACAGATCTTAGAAGACCCTCAGACGTGTATTTGATCGCATCGACTACAGGTTTGACACCTGTCGCACGCTACTGACAGTGCTGGTAGCACGCATCGCGATCTACTACTCGTTAGACAGAAATGACGTCCGAACATGATATGAACGTAAAATTTGTTCTGGAGTTGGAAAAATTCCATGTTTATATAACTATAATGTACCGGAATATGTTAAAAAGGATTTAGCCGAGAAGGCGTGGATTTATGTTTGAAAGAAAAGTCAATTTGACATCATTCTCACGCCCTAGAATTAAAGGGACTGGGACACGGGCAAGCGGCTTGATCGCAAGCACGTAGTTTTTTTGTCTATTGTTGTCTATTATTGTCTATGCTTAGCGGCTTGCCAGCCCGCATCAAGCCTCTCCGTCAAGCATGGCCACGCCTTCCTGTGATTTCGTGGTGGTCAAAATTTTATTGGTTTATTTATGCATCTATGTATATGTTCTTCTATGCCTTCCTGTCATTTCGTGACTCGCGACTGTCAAAAGTGTCATTGTTTATGATACGTGATATTTATTTGTCTATTCCCACAAAAATATAAATTCGCATCAAGCCCCGCCGCCAGCACGTAGTATTGCGCAATGCTTGCAAGCCAGCTTTGGTACACGGTCAAAATGCTTGTCACAAAGTGCCATAGACAAAAAACTACGTGCTTGCGATCAAGCCGCTTGCCCATGTCCCAGTCCCTTTACATTTATTTTATGCTTGTGAATATAAAGAACAATATTATTGTCTCCGTTGCTCGAGTCACTTGACATTGTATCAATTCCACGGCTGCACGTGAAAAAATGATCAAGTTATCAATAGATTACTTGTGGTTGCGTCAGTCACATAAGTAAGCTTGTAAGCATCTCTGCATACAGTGGGCTCAACGGTCAAAGATTTTTTACGCTGGCGCTATTATGCCGAGTCCGGGCTTAAATAAAAGTCCCGTGCAAATTTATTTAATTTGATTTAAATCGCTATAAAAGTACTAAACGAAGAAATGCAACTCAATTAACCTTGTAATACGTTTATTACGGTCCGCCTATCGTATTTGCTCGTACCTGCTTTCTTTAAATACGCCCAACATCTCTCGTTCGCTTGCACATAGGAGTTGAGTGGGTGCAGAACGCAGAAAGAGATTCGAATCGGGTTTCGCGGTCATAAAAACCCTCATTCCAGGAATTGAATTATTACAATAACAAATAATATACTATCCCTTTGTTGAAATACCGATGTAAACGAAAGGCACGAAATTAAATTTTTAAAAAGACTTGCATTACGATTGGATAATTATGTACAAATAGTTGGGACCTTTACAAAGAGATTGGTATATAATATTCATGTAAGAACGTTGAATAATGAAGTTGAAGTGTGTTCCTGTGAAAGGTATTTTTTGAAAACATAAGAAATTACAAAACTTGGGACAGGAATAAAGAAAATAAAACAATTGTTTTTAGTAAAATCCTACCACAAAATCAATGGTAGATTTTCTTTATAATATATTCTTTGACATTCATAAATAATAATTGTAATGCATTTTTACAGACGTTAAATCCACACATCTGTCCGTCCATACGTCTCAAATAAACAAAAACCCAGCGCGTACAAACTTACCTCAAACAAAGAACGACGCTTGGCGTCGTAAAAAAAAAAAAAAAAAAATTGACGACAATTTTCATTTTAATTATTTTATTTTCTCCACAAATATGCTTCGTTTAAAATCAAGAGCAATCACACACATCTTAAAATTAATGTTTTTATAATGATTTTGTACTTTTTTTTTTTTTAATTTTACTTTTTACGACGGTCCGCTGCCTTTAAAACGCTTAATACTGTTAAAATCATACAAAAAAAAAAAAATTAGTTACATTATGACGCTTTTAAAAATTTTAGACTATTTCTTTTTTTTTAAATAAAATTGCGGCCCGTCGATTTTTTAAATTATGCATTTAATTTTAACCGTTGTAAATTTACATAAATGTCGTCAAATGCGCATATTAACACACGATTCAATCTACTAGAGGTACCAGCCGTTTCGAATAATTTGACATTACAGTGAAACCCCTTTATAAGATTCCCTCATAAGACAATTCCACTCTTAAAAGTATTATTTTTTCGGTTCATCGAAAAATTATATTAAAAAAAATTGGCCTATTTGAACGAATGTTAGATATTTTTTTTTGCAGATTCCTCGAAAAATCTTATAAAGGAGTTTCGTTAGATTGCGTTGATAAAAAAAAAAAAAAAAAAAAACAACAACATTTCATGTGCGACTAGGTTGATTGATGATCGTGGATATTTTAACCGACGTGAAAGCGGCGCTTATTTAATAAACGCCGACGTGAACCAAAAAAAAATATATTTACAGTTTTTTTTCCAGATTTTAAAAATACACGCCATGTTTTTTTTTACAAAAAAAAAAATTGTCTGTTTTTTTTTTTTAATTTTCTTAAAACTAAAAAGAAACCCAAGCTCTTTTTTTTCTCTCTTCAATATATCACATTTTTTTGTTTTTTTTTTTTCTATACTCACTACTACTTGTGTTTTACAATAATAATATATACGTTTGTTTTAAATAATTAAAATATGATAAACAGGCGGTGCGCGGAGAAGAAACAAGTATTTCTAGGTTTAATTAATAATATGTTTGAATTAACCTTCAAATACGTTATGACTCCTCCGCAGAAATGACAATAATATATATATAGAGAAATGCGTAAAAATTAACATTCACAATGATAAACATAATATGAATTAAACGCAGAAATACGTTAAAATTGGGAACATTAATTTTTTATAATAATAATAATAATTTTACAATAACTTTAATACATTTATAAATTACTTTTAATATATTTTTTTTCTTGAATGTCAAAACTTTACGCAAATTTACCGAACGCCGGCGCTCATCGTTACGATATTTAAAAAATGACTAATTTTTGTAACGCAAGACCGGCCGTCCGACAAATTTGCAATTTTTTGTTTTTAAAAAATATTCAATATTGTGCATAAAAATAAATTACAAACTAATCATAATTTTTTGAGATTTTTTTTTTTTAAGATGAATTTTTTTCAGTTTGGTCAAATGAAGTAATATAATAAAAATCAATTAATTCATTATTTTGTTGTTTTTTTTTTTAAATTTATTTATATATATGTATAATAATTATGAGAAAATAATATTTAATACATATTATGGGCATGATTTAATGTTGGTTAGCTTAAAAAAAAATTGGCGTTTCAACTATGTTGACCGTTTTATTTTAGAGTTTTCATTGCACAATTAAATGTCACTTTCTTATAGGTCATGCTTTAATAAATGCAATCGCTGTGATGTTATCTAACCCCCGATAGGAGACGCACAACACTGAGATGTTAACAGTAAAAAAAAAATGCTATTTTAAATAGAAAAATGACAAAACAACACGACGTAAAACACGCTAGAATTTTTTAACATTTTTTTAAGTAGTTTAAAATGACTTTAGACATGTTGTTAGAAACGTAAATAATTATATTATTGTACATCGCGAATTAGTTGAATGTTTGGTTAATTTTCAAAAATACAAATGAGAGATTCAAAATTGGTTATTTTCTTACGGAGAGTAAAATTCAATCGTTGGGACTTGTGAAAATTTAATGCAATCTTTTTACCCTCCAGAATAATACTAAGTAGTACATATATAAATGAATGCTAGTGAACTTACTACGGCAGGGTTCTAATACCAATGTAAAACCTTTGTAATTTTGTACCGATTTGTGAATGCCAACAATGCATCAGTTTGCAACGACGCAAACGTTAAAAGGTGTGTTATATCAGTACAAATAGACAGCGTTTAGAACCCTGTCATATTAAAAAACACAAATTTATTTCAAAACTTTCGAAAGTTTAAAAAATATACCAAAATGGCCACATTTAAATCATAACATTGTCGGGGATGTGAAATGATGACGTCGTAACACCGTGCCGCCGTGTAGTGGAGTTTCATCAAAACGATGAAGTCGTAACACCATGTTGAATTGAAGTTTCATCAAAACAATGACATCCTAATCTAATACCATGCTGAATTGAAGTTTCATCAAAACGATGATGTAGTAACACCATATCGAATTGAAGTTTCGTCAAAACAATGACATCCTGATACCATGTTGAATTGAAGTATCATCAAAACAACAATGTCTTAACATCATGCTGAATTGAAGTTTCATCAAAACGATGACTTCCAAACACCACATTGTAGCGAAGTGATTATTCATCAAACCGGTGAAGTCCTGACACCACGTTGTCGTGAAGCGATGAAGTCCCAGCGTCACGCCGAATTGAAGTTTCATCAAAACGATGACGGCACAATATAATCGGTGACATTGCACTTTGAAATAAGGTTGTTCCCGGTGCTACGGTAGTCCGATATCGTTGGTTCCTTCTCTCCCGATGGATGTTGAGGGGAGCAGTGTCCTCGGAGACCAGCTCAATGGTCGTGGCACAGCACTGGCACCAGCGGGCTGGTGGGCCAGTCTGCCGACTCCTCGCTGAGGTCATCGGAGCTCTCGCTGCCCGATCTGGAACACAAACAAACAATTAGGTTAGGATGACAACATATTATTATGAAATATAGCTTAATGACGGAGATTATTTAATTAATCCAGCACTGATCCCAACCATCTAGAGACCATCTAGGAACTATGGCCCCCCCAAAAGTGGTTTGTTTGTGAGACTGGAGGGAGTGGAGACGTTCAGATCTGGCCACCAAGCACGGCTAAAGCCATTTTAAGAAATGTTTCAATTCTGAATGGACTATGACATCTCCAGTTTGGGGAGTGTACTGATGAGGTTACACAAGCGGCAGGGAGGATGGAGAAGAGCAAGGTTTGGAAGTATCTACCACAGCAAAGATGAACAGAAGAAACAGGGCCATCAATCAATTCAACTGGGCAATACTGGAAGAATATATAATGTAAATCACCTCTGTCTATTGGGTTCACTCTGCATCTGCTGTTCCTCGATGGTGGGCAGCAGACTGGTGAGGCGGTCCGTGGGCCGCAGCACCTTGAGCGTGCGCGAACTCAGCCGCCACACCAGGCGCTGGCGATGCGGCATCTTCTGGCGCGCGTTGTAGCGCTCTAGCACGCTGACCACCGCCTGGTGGGACGAGTAGAACGACTCGTCGCCAATCTGCAAACAAACAACATCAATCAATAAATGATATTACAATAATTCTTCTTCTTTTCCCCACAGGAATTGCAAATAATGCAAAGCAACAATCTACTTATCCACCTAACCATTGTAATTCTTCAAACACCTTCCAATCCTTTATCAATCCTTCCGCCGATTTGGGTTTCGTGATGAAGAAAACATTGTTCTCGAAACATAAAGGCTTTGCATCTTATAAACGAATGAATGTGTAAATGAAGTAATTTATTCATATAAAGACATCGGGCGACCAGCATTAATTTGATTTTTATACAAATCAACAGTTTTATTCAAAGACTAGCTGTACCCCGCCACTCTTTGCTGAGGCACAGTCTGTCTGTGCAGATAGAGAAACAATAGCGCATGTTGCTTTTACTTATCTGATCTGATTCAAAAAGACTCTGCGCAAAGCCCGGGCAATGTCGGGGAATTAAAAAATCATTTAGTGTCATTACCTGGCAAACTCTCTGCAACTCCATGGCAAAGTGTACGAGACGGGTGAGTTCGGCCATTCTCTCCTCGTTCTGTGCCGAGGGGGCCCGCTGCAACACCGTTAGCTGCGAATCTGCAATCAAAACACAACGAGTTAGTATTTTAAAACATCCGGCAATCATTGACGATGACTAAAACTGGACAGGACACTCGGAGCCGCAAAAGATCCATCAGAGATGATTCACAAAGGAAAGGGGTGACTTGATTGAGATTATAGTTGCCCTGGTATTCAAAAATCTCCGAGGACACCTTTTGCATCGAATCCTAGGAAACACTTCCTTGCAAATAGAGTAGTGGAAGGACAGAACTAACTTCCACAACATGTCATCCATTCTACTAATACAGAGTAGTGGAAGCATGAAACTAACTTCCACAACATTTGGACGGAAGAAAGGATTAACTTGGTGTGAAATTACATATTAGCAAATCAGTAGAATGCTGCCTACTCAGTTGAAATTTGACTCTCTCAAGAGTTGTAGTGCCAATGATAACTTATTTCATATTGAGGGGGAGTCAGAGGGGGACAACTAGGTCTGCGAGCCCGTCTAGGGCTAGTCCTCATCAATCCCTGCGGGCAATGAACACAGGACATTCATTGACCACCGCACTGCATTCACACATTCTTGAAGGTCCAAGGTACAGTGGCTGTGGGAGGCCTTATCCTATTGATGGCGGATCAAAGTGAGAAGCCAAGCTGTCTCTCAGTGGGGTCGTGTACGAGATGGGCATTTTCCATGATGGCCGATTGCCAGTCAAGTTGAGAGGCAATCAGAGGAGCTTCTCTCCTTCCATCTAGAAGGGTTTTTGGGACTTAAAGCAGGGTGAGAGACGACATCATCATCCAAAGATATTGCACTTTTTTGCAGCGCCTTCTTGCATCTCTCGCCTGATATTTGGCAGGGTTATGTTTATGGTACAGGGAGCCAAGGGAGAGGAGTAGAAGTCCCGCTGATGGTTCGCATGATAACTTCAATACTAATCACAAACACGTAAACACCTCAGCACAGGTTCTCCTAGTGAGGTGTTCACGTAACATACAATATCAACCACACACTGTTTTACCTACATCAACCTATGTTCTTCATTTTTTATACCTATTTTTCTGTACTACAATATAAACCACTGTAAAAAATTGTAAAATGTGTATTCAAGAATAGACATAAATAAATAAATAAATTGACGTAGATTGATAGCCGCAAGTACGGTACGTAAGTTTGTTGGTTAGATAGATGTAAGTAGACTCACCGAGTTGCGTGCAGAGCAGCACGAAAGCCAGTTCGCAGGAGCGGATGTTGCAACAGCTGGCGTCGCAGGACAGGATCTCCAGCCGATTCACCATATCAGTCTCCTGGAAACAAAATAAATCATTTTTAGTTAGCGATATTTTTATTGGTTCATTCTTTCTGTGCAGAGAGAAACAATAGTGCGTGTTACTTTTTTATATGAGGTAAAAATATCATCGGTAATTATATTCCCGTCCTCGTCTATTGGTTGAATGTAGGATTCAAGGACTGATCTTTCAGCGGGGCGATACTGAGAATTTTCAATTCTAACCTGCATGAGTTTGGGCACAACCTCGGGAGAGGCCCACGCCAGCAGGCGTCCCAACAGACGCAGCCAGTGGAGCGGGGTGATGGCGTCTCCGACGGCTCCCAGCTTCTCGCCGATGACTGCGGACATACGACGCACGTCGCCCACTGTGCACTTGCATTGAGAGATGGTCACTGTAAAGAAAACAAAGATTTTATTAGATGTTTATGTAAAAGGTTTAAATCAGTAAAAAATATCATCTTTTAAATGATTTCTGGGGAGTTTGTTTCCGTATTACTTTGTATTTATTTTTTTAACATAAATCCGCACAGAAGCACTCGAGGAAAATAATTTCCCTCAGGGTGTGTTGTCACCTTCGAGGATGCTGCGTAGAGGGTTTTTTGAGGAGAGGAAGAAGTGAACATAGGTCTTAAGGAGAATGTTCCTGACTATGGACCTCTGAGCATCTTCCATTAAAATATCGGTAAAACAAAGACTACATTACCATCTGACGCCTGTGCTTTAAAGATTGCAATCCGTTGTTTAAGATAAAAGAATCTACAAAACGGACTGCCTGTTTTTTGCAATCGAGGGTTATTTAAGACTAGAGGTGGCTGCCCAATTCAAATCCAGCGAGGCAAACTTTTGATTTGTTTGTGTATGGGTACATTATTTATAATGAATATCAGCTCAATTAACGGATCAATTGGGATTACAGCGAGCTGTAATAACGACGGCTGTGGCAAGCGTCAGTTTCAATAGAGATAGAGAGAGGCAAGGTGACGGTTGGGTAGGTGCTTACCCAGATCTTCGGTGTTGATGGTGCGCAGGGCGGGACGGTGAGACTGTATCGCCATGTTCATGCAGGACACGGAGATACACGACACGTGGCACGGACGCACCTGAAACAAACAAACGTACACGTTGTAACGCAGCTCGAAAACATAAAAAAATTGACATATTTTTTTGTAAACACCGCACAAGAGAATTACTGTACAGAACCAGTGGGATTATGGCATAGAAGGGATGAAGTCGGTGGAAGGTACAAATCGCAAGTGCGCCCTACTGTCGAATTTGGCAGCCATCTCTGGTCCGGAGCCCCTAAATACCTGAAAACAACCCTTGACTCTGTGCAGAAACGGGCGGTCCGTTTGATAGATTCCCCAATCTTAACAAACGGACTGCAATCTTTAGAGCACAGGCGTCAGGTAGGTATGCTGTCCTTGTTCTATCGGTATTACAATGGAAGATGCTCTGAGGAACTAGCGTCATTGATCCCTTCGGCACCGGTGCGTAGTCGGGATACACGCCAAACGCGCGCCCAACATTTGTACACGGTTGACATTTGTCACATGAGAACGGGTCGCTTCTACGATTCGTTCTTAAGTTCAACAGCTCGGCTGTGGAACGAACTGCCGGCCTCTGTGTTTCCTCCCTCCTACAACATGGGACTCTTCAAGACCCATGTTCACTCCTTCCTCTCCACAAAAAGACCCTCCACACAACATCCTCAAGATGACATAGGCCCTGAGGGAAATTATCTTCTTCAGGGCCTCCTGTGTGGAGTTAATATAAAATTTTTTTTTTAAAAAAACATGGCTAAACCCATTTGAAGCAAAGTTTCGATTCCAAGTGGTGGTTTCTCACCACGGCGATACTGAGAGCATAGTCTACTTGGAGCCTTCTTCCAATTCCATGCCATACGTCAGGGTTGATATCAAAACTCTATTATGAACCACGAGTATCGCCCCGATGAAAAATCATCATTCGGAAACAAAACATCGCTTGAAATGGCTTTAGCCACATTTGGCGACCAGTGCAGCCAAACCAACCTTCCTCGTCCCGATTCCCTTCAGCCGTACAACACAACCCTCGCATCATTCACATTCATATATCATCAACATTACATCAGCCTGCAAATGGCTACGAGATAACAAACAACAAATGAACATAAAAATTTTGCAAGGCAGTTGATTTAAATTCTTATCAGTATTGGTACATGGATGGCGTTGTTTACCAAGTAAAAAAAAATGCTGGGCGCACATTTAATTTTTTTATATCTAGGTCAACAAAACACTAAACTACTGATAATAGATAAATTCACAGTTGAACTTTGCCTGTGCGTAAATTAAATTATGTGATACTTTGTATTTGACGTATGGTAGAAAAACTAAATAAAACTTTTATAATTTTTTTTTAATACGAATACTGCACAACTGTTCACAGCTAACTGGAGCCAGTGAGACTATGGCATCTCTAATTGGAGTATGCTGTGAGGATGAAGGTAGCGGAGAGTGGAAAAGAGATGGAGAAGATTAAGGTTGGGAACTACATCGCTGAACAGAGATCAATCAAAAGTTTTGTTAGTTTATTTTTATCGCGACAGCTGATACGGCTAACCTAACATTAATGATACAGTGAGCTCTGGCATCTTGAAATTTGCGCAAATTTTCAATGTACAAATTTCGTGTAAATTAAATGAAGTCATTTTAGCTTGTAATGTAATTACCATCAAGAGTTACGGAACTTTTAAATATCTATAAAACTGCGAAAGATGTAATTTTTTTATGTGACCACAGCACAAAAGTCCCAACTGCACGGAGCCAATGTGGGGGGGGGGGGGGAAGATGGTAAAGAGAAAGGTCATCAAACACGGGGGGGGGTAAAGTCATTTCGAGATGGTTGTCTTTCCCAGGGTAGCACCAGGTCAAAAACAATGTCATTTGAAGAAGTTAATGGTACAAGTCGGAGACGACTAAAGAAGACATGGCATGATCAAGTATTAGAATAACAGAAGAGTATATATGAGATACAGAGTCATGTGACAGTCATTTAGAAACTTTTGAAGCATCTATACGCATCTCTCTTCCTGCATTCCTCCGCCCAATTACCTGCCCCTGTCTGATAGTGTGGAGTACCTACACGCCTAAATTGAAACAATTTATAAAACATTCCCATTCTGATAAGAAAACCTGTGCAGTGAACAGAACACAGTGATCGCCCGCAGTGTCACTCAAGACCGAGGTAAGTCAGAATATCTTTCCAATTCTAACTGATAACCACAGTCACCCCAATAGTTGTATTTACAATATTTACTCCACATTAAATCGTGCGTCGCAAATGCCAAACCAATGTATGCGCAGCTGATTTGAGTGTGACGCAGTATAATCTGTTGTTTTTGTATTGACACAGCGGCCGTCTGCACGCTTGTACGATGATTGATTTATGAATGTAAAGATTACCACATTATTTAAAATGATTAATATTAAAATTTGTTTTCGCAAGAATTGACGCACTTGTGGAATTATCGTAGAGTAGGTTGTGACACTGCAAGTGCTTTGCATATTGTCAAAAGAAAGATACACCCAGTATCACATTAACCCCTGGACGTTCTGATATTTCGCAACGCATATCTCTTAATCTCTCAGGCCTCTGGCATATTCTGACGGAAGGTCTGATTGTTTCTGCTTTGCAATAAAATCAAAATAAATGGAGTGTCCAAAAACTAATAATGAGAAAAAAATATGTAAAAACATACGCATTTAATTAGACAAATGTATTACAAACGTTAAAGTAACCTCACTTTTTTTTTATAGTTTACATTGCACATTGTTTTCGTACTCTCTCTTTCAAACACCATGATTTTAGACTTATTTACATTCATCATTAACTCATTCTTCCTTCGTACATACTAAGTTAATTCTAGACACAAGAGACTGTAGATCTTCCATACTGTTAGAAATAAACATTTAATCGGGTAACAACAGGCAAAATTCTTACAGATTACTCATTTTTGCACCTAATCCCAAATAAGATATTTCTCTATAATAAGAGTGCAGGACTGTTTTCGTACTTGTCGTACTTTCGTACATTGACTATATATAGACATGAATTCTAGACTCTGAGACTACCGTACTATCAGTTTATCATAATCACATATTTTCTACGCACAAGAGATATGTATCACTATTTTATTATTTTATCTAATGACCGATAAGTGAATATTATTATTATTACCATCTGTTTTGCTGCTCACTCAGAATGGGAACGTGACCTTTGCGGTTAAATGGTAATGACCAAATGTGGCAACAACAAGTCTCATGTTCAATGCCCGGAGAACGTGTAAATAGAAATTTGTTAAAAACAGATGTTTTAATTGAAAAAAAATGTGGCATTGGTTGAACTGTCGTAAAAATCAATGCAAATCAATGGATTTACATACTGTACAAAATTAGTTGCATTTAATTTATTTTATCCAGGCGTTGTACAGACTTAACACAAGAGTTTGTTGAAATTAGATGTATACAGTAATTTTTCTCTTAATTTAATCAAAATTGTGCTGAATGGGAAAAGTGTATGTGGATAGTTTTCAAAACCTCACTTAGCTCAGACAGTGAGTGACCTTTTTCCTATTTGAAGGTCAAGTGTGAAAATTTCAGCAATGTCAGTATAAAACTATTTTTTTATTTTTTATATTAACTCCACACAGGAGGCCCTGAAGAAAATAATTTCCCTCGGGGCCTATGTCATCTTTGGGGATGCAGTGTGGAGGGTCTTTTTGTGGAGAGGAAGGAGTGAACATGGGTCTTGAAGAGTCCCATGTTGTAGGAGGGAGGAAACACAGAGGCCGGCAGTTCGTTCCACAGCCGAGCTGTTGAACTTAAGAACGAATCGTAGAAGCGACCCGTTCTCATGTGACAAATGTCAACCGTGTACAAATGTTGGGCGCGCGTTTGGCGTGTATCCCGACTACGCACCGGTGCCGAAGGGATCAATGACGCTAGTTCCTCAGAGCATCTTCCATTGTAATACCGATAGACCCTTCCACATTTCCACAGTGTTGGAAACTAACGAGGGTCAGCCCCATTCACAAAGCTGATGAAAAGACTGACGTCAGAAATTATAGACCAGTTGCAGTACTGTCAACAATTCCAAAAATTTTTGAAATGATTATCTGTGATAAAATCAGTCCACAAATCACGCCTTTCTTAAGAGGTAATCAACATGGCTTCTTACCGAAGAAATCAACGGTAACCAACTTACTCTCTTTCTCTCGACGGGTAGCACAAGGCCTAGACTGTAGGCATCAGACGGACGTAATTTACACGGACTTCGCAAAGGCATTTGACCGAGTAGATCACGATATTCTAATAAAAAAGATGCATAAAATAGGTTTTAATCAACCCTTACTGACATTTTTTGCGTCATATTTAAAAGATAGAAGTCAGTATGTAAATATAAATGGATACGACTCCCATAAGTTCGCAGCTCTGTCAGGAATTCCTCAAGGATCGAATCTCGGTCCCATGTTATTCCTCATTCTGATTGATGACATTCAGGATTGTATACGTCACAGCTCATGTCTACTATTCGCAGATGACATGAAACTGATGAAGGAAATCGAATCAGATTATGATTATTCGAAACTGCAGGCCGACCTCGATTCAATCATGATATGGTCGGTAGAAAATAAACTTAACTTCAATATTAAAAAATGCGTTGTTATGACTTATAGTCGTTCACAAAATCCGGTATTCTGCCAGTATAGAATGAATGGTGAAGTACTTACACGCGTAAACATCATCAAGGACCTTGGGGTGATCTTTGATCCCAAGCTGACATTTTCAAACCACATAGTCCAGCTTACCTCGGCTTGCTCCAAAACTCTTGGTTTTGTAATTAGAACTTGCAAACAATTCAATAACAAAGAAGCAATGACCTCCATGTTCAACGGAGTGGTCAGAAGCAAGCTGGAGTACGCCAGTACTGTCTGGATACCTTATCAACTTAAATACATAAATATGATTGAACAAATTCAAAAAAAATTCCTAAGGTATGTTTACATGCGATCATACGGAATATATCCGAAATTCATGCATCACGTGGAACTGCTAAAGGAGACAAATTACCAAAGCCTGGAGACTAGGCGTAATGCCGGACTCATGGTATTTGAATTAAAGTTACTAAAAAACCTTATCGATTGCCCATATCTCCTGTCATGCTGTGGATTATTCGTTCCTGATAAATACTGTAGAAATCGTAGCCACGACCTATTCTGTATACCGCAGGGTCGGACAGATGTCATTGCCCGACATAGCATGACAAGAGGTATGACCTTACTAAATGCCCTACCAGCGGATATAGATGTGTTTAATATCACTATACCATGTTTTAAAAAATATATGTACATGTATTGTTAGTTTTAATAAAATTGTACCATAATTGGACTTACCTGTCTGTCGTACAATAATTAAAAAAAAAAAAAAAAAAAAAAAAAAAAGAACAAGGACAGCATACCTACCTGACGCCTGTGCTCTAAAGATTGCAGTCCGCTTGTTAAGATTGGGGAATCTATCAAACGGACCGCCCGTTTCTGCACAGAGTCAAGGGTTGTTTTCAGGTTTTTAGGGGCTCCGGACCAGAGATGGCTGCCAAATTCGACAGTAGGGCGCACTTGCGATTTGTACAGGGTCAGCAGTTGTGTACTATTAAAGTATCTGCGGGCCCTGTACAATACGCCCAGCTTCTGAGAGGCTAACTTTACTCTGGCTTCGATGGAGCCCCCGTACCTGAGCTGGTCACTTATAGTTACACCAAGCATATCAATGGAAGGCCTGTTCGGAAGATTGCTTCCGTTGAAGGAGAAAAAAAAACTGTTGATTTGTTGGGTTGTTTTTTTAAACAATAACTCCACACAGGAGGCCCTGAAGAAAATAACTTCTCTCAGGGCCTATGTCATCTTGAAGATGCTGTGTGGAGGTTCTCTCCAAGGAAAAGAAGGAGGGGTGGATAGGAATCTGGCAGTCAGTATGTCCAGGAGACTCCCACTACGATGCAAGGCGATGGGTCAAGAGAATCCGGACAAACCTCACCCCGTTAACCGGGCACGATCACAGAGGTGTTGGTTATTCAATAAATGGTTCCCAAGGCGGCAGTACCCATAATCGCCTTGCAAATTGAATAAGAAAACAAACCCACACTGGGCAACTTATACGCAGTCTGCGGAAACTGGCATTACAAGCGGAATACTGATGAATCTATGCCCACTATCCAACAGCAAGCACTCGACATGAATTGAATGCTGCAAGACCATGTGCAGAAAATCAAGTTTCATTATAGCAAGGTAACGAACGGTCTGTAGCGCAGTTCACTGTGGAAATTTTCTGCGCAGAGTCTTACAATATTTGTTTTACATCGAAATCAAATTTGAAAACAATCAGTCGATAGGGTTAATGTCTTTTAAAATGCGTCGAAGCATAGACTCTACAAAAGTTTCTGCAACCTCTTAATTCTTTAGGTAACCCTAATGGCGCTGGAAAGTAACCGACGCGACTCCACACTGGTGATGGAATGCAAAACCATTCTTGAAAAGCTTGCTACCATCAATTAAATAACCGTGATCTGGGTACCAGGACATTGAGGGCAATGAGCGGGCTGATGGGCTAGCAAGGAAAGGGGCAAAAGCACAGCGGGATCCAAGCCGGCCGTAGGAGTGGCAGCTTGCCACATCAAAATACATGTTGAAAGGTGGGTCAAATCCCGGCACTGGGAGAAATGCGAAAGGGCACCCGGCATGGGGCAATCCAAAGTACTCATAAACGGACCAGACCCAAGGCGAACCCAACAACTACTGAGGGAACTGGTAGGACTACTAACGGGACACTGCCATCTCAGGAGACACATGCAGATATTGAGAGTGGAAAACACCAACAGATGTAGGAAATGTGAAGAGGATGAAGAGATTCCAATTCACCTATGGTGCCAATGTGCCGCTCTGTTGGGAACAAGACTCAGACTCCTTTAGGGAAACAAGGAGGAGTGGAGAGGAGAGACGAAGTCCTCTTCCCCCGAGTGGAGAGGAGAGGTGAGGCTCTCTTCCCTTGTGGGGCCTTCAGGGAACCAAGGGGGATTGCAGAGGAGAGATGAAATATGGGAAGACACATTATAGAACCAGAAGATATAGCCACATATCCAATGACAACCCTGGTGAACTTTATAAAAGGGACCGAGTTACTGTTAAAGGATTGAGGTAAGGTGGGAGATAACACAATGGGCCTATGGCCTAAGTGCTCATGGGAACCTTACGTCAACTGTCTCATATATTAAAATAAAATAAACCTTTAAACGTATCCACATGGATATGTTGAAAAAATCATTTCTCTGAATATAACTTGCTATTCTGTGGAAAACTACGTAGCATAATCTCTGAAAAGGGAAAAGAAGTCTGCGAAAATATGAACAATGAAGCGCGGCTGAAGGATGTGTGGTGAGGAAGTTACCGTAACATATAACCGTGGCAAATTTAATTGTTTTTAAGTCTAAATTAAGGTTAGGTTAGGTTCTTACCTTCATCTTGGTCAAGAATCTGTCGAGGAGATTGATGGCGTGAAAGTGCACGTCCGTCGGCAGGTCGTACCAGATCTTCAGGCAACGCAGCACGTGCGCCGCGCCGTCGCGCGTTCCCGCTGAGATCTCGCCGCGCTGGAAATTAAGAGCACAAAATCAGACACGGTGCAATGGAGGAAATAAACTCAAATAAATACAATTAGTAAAACCTTCACCTAACAGTATTAGAAAGATCGTCGTGGTTTTACAGGGTTTTCCAATAAGAGGTGTTATTTTGAATAGCCCGCTATTTCGGTAGATGTTACTTTTGAATCTGTCATTTTTTGACATTTGACAAGTAGAAACTACGCCATTAATAAAAATGGAACGATACACGCTTCAACAACGCATTGAAATTATTAAAATTCACTTGAGTGAATCAAATGCAAATCATCTTGAGTGATGAGGCCCATTTCCACCTCGGTGGCTTCGTCAAAAAGCAAAATTGTCGCATCTGGGGCTCGGAAAACCCAAGAGTTATTGTTGAAAAGCCTCTCTATCCTCAACGTGTGACTGTTTGGTGCGGTTTATGGTCCGACGGAGTCATTGGACCTTACCTTTTTGAAAATGAGGCTGGAGCAACAGTTACGGTGAATGGATCGCTATCGAGAGATGATTAATGATTTTTATGGCCGGAATTGGATGCTATTGATCTGGACAACGTTTACTTTTAACAAGACGGCACGTAGCGGCCACACAAACAACGAAACCATTGATCTTTTACGATTGAATATCAAAATAACACCTCTTATTGGAAAACCCTGTAGTATCTTGTCTTTTTCAAGTTCATATTCAAGTTCTGTTATCCAAGTACTGTGAAACAACCGGATCATGATGATGTTATAACAGAACATGGATAGAACTTTGACAGTTAGAAAATTAGCTTTAAAATTTGAAGTGTTCAAATTCTTTAAAAAGCAACAATTTCTTAGTGTAGAAGAAGTGTTTGTTGAAAAAAATTTGGTAATTGATTTTACCCATAAAACCCGTAGAGAAAATCATGCCAATGCTATTTTTTAGCCCTTTAAAAGACATCAAAAATTAAGACAACCCTTGAGGTGATTTTGCACAAAAACAGCGCAATACAAATATCATTATTATCGTAAGAAAAGGCACAATTTAAATGTAATATTGTTTAGCTTTGCCCGAGATACCAGTCATAAATTCAGAGTTACCACTTGACCACAGAGAACGTATTATCTATGACCTTGTAATATCAATCCGTCAACAATAAATTAATTTACGATGCAGAAATTCTCGGCTACGTCTGCAATAAAATTTCTGCTGACCAACTCTATAAATGCATTACATCTGCTGACTTACGCTTGAAAGTTGTCGATTATTATTTTTTTAATAACAGCAACGGTTTTACAGCTCGGTGCGATCACCCAATCAGCTGTTGCGACAATAATACGCTGTCATAATAAACAAACATGCTTTTTTTGCAACGTTGATTACTGCTTAGCATGCGGAAGTAATGTCTTTTTTACATAAATTATAACTTTGTTGACAGGTAAATCGAAATACTAGCTTCCTTATTCATAGAAAAGTTTCCTTTGTTTGATAATGATTCCATTTCTTCTTAGAGGGAAACATACGGACAACATTTACGAAAGCCAATTCAAGAAACGATTCAATTTTAAATGGTAGTCTTATATCAGGGCGATACTGAGAGTAAGTTGCACTCTGGAACGTGCCGCAAATATACTGTATATAACTCAAATTAATCATATAAAGTTTACTTTTAATTTACACGCCGGGATTTGAACCCAAGAGCCTTTCCTCTCAACCACGGAGGCAGTCAAAAGACTAGCTTTTGTGATAAAGAATATAAATTTTATGTGCCATAGCGATAGGAATTATAAAAGCGGCCAATGTCTGGAAACAGTGGCACTATAGCATCACCAATTTGGGTTTTTGTGAGGCTAAAGAGAATGTGTAACCACATACGAAGAAATGGCATCAAAATAAATTAGGTTAGGTTGTAATAATAACAGTAATTACCTGCGGGTTAACTGGCAAGACCGGTTTGGGCTGGAACTTCCCCTCGACGGCCAAATACTCCCGCAGAGTGGCGTACAAATCTTCAACGGCATTCTCACCGTACACGGGCGGCGCGACAGACCTCATCAACTCTCCGCTGCTGGCGAGACTGCCAACGCCGCTGCCCGAAGCGACGCACGCATCAGCTCCGCAATCGTCCTCCATGCGCTCAACCTTCCCGACAAACGGCATCATCTCGTCGACGGCAACGTCACATTTAGTATTTCCGCAAAAGCCCATCGTAGATTCTAGCGTCTCTGCAGATTTTTTAGCGCGAACATTCAAAGATTGCTTGCCTTTCGGCGACTGCTGTTGTTTCTGCTGTTGATCTCTCTCGCTGGTAGCGGGGTTACCTTCAAATCTTGAATTGTTTAAAGTGCGTTTGAGCAGAGTTTCGTGCAGGATCTTGTTGGCGTCGGCGGCTTCGGCGTGCTTGTTCTTGTAGGCGGCGCTGTTGCGTTCCTGCTTGCTGCGGTAGTTGGGCTTGCGAGCGCCGACGGACGAGCGGTGGTGCGAGGATCGGCGCGAGTGCGGCGCGTGTTGGTGGCGTTGGCGGACAGCATCCGGGATCATGGTCCCCCCCGCGACTAGGCCTGGCATGGCGGCGACGAGGCTGAGAGAGACGGAGGGGCCGGTACCTGCGGGATGCATGGGGGCGAACGGGTGTGTCAACACTACAGACAAACACTCGCAGAGAGAACTAACATAAACTAACGCGTAGAACTCAATCAACAAACTAACTTTGAATTAGACTAATTCGAGAAGATAACACTAATCAAATAATGTCAGGATTTTATTTATTTATAGAAAATTGTACAAATTATTATTTAAACATTTAAAAATTCAAATTAACCTCACTTTTAACCAAGGTAAACAGGTGTAACTAAAAAAATGATTTTAAAAACACTGATTTAAAAACGTTAACACAACAACTTAACCCCACTTTAATGTAATAAATGAACACAACAAATTCAAAATTAACCAAAACTTGTAATTTGGAAATTATATTAAAATTCTTGATCTCTCTCCAAGTTAAAACTGAATAATGTTACCTTTGTAATTATAAGTAGGTAGGCAACAAATTTGAAAATCAAACAACTTTAATTTCTCTCTCTGCGTAACATCTGTCGAGTTAATTAACACACAACCGTACAAACACCGTCTAAACTACGCACGTTTAAGAAAAGAGGTGCGATAAGTTTAACGGATACGTCGAACACCGAAATAGCTGTTTTGTTGAAAAACAAGCCGTCAGCAATTCAACAAGACCCCCACAGAAAAATTACAAAAATACGAACAACAAAAAATTGAACGTTTTTTTTGTATTTGTAAATAGGTACTTTATACACAGATGGTTGAGCACCTTGTGTAGGCCACTGAAGTAAGGCAATAACAACACGACTAAGATGTTTAATAGTTCAAACGATTGCTTAGAAGTTGTTTGCTATCACCGATACAACAGTTTTAATAATTTGCAAATTTTTTTTTGAAAAAAAATTTTTTGCCAATCCAGAAAATATTTTTCGTATTTTCTTTTCAAACTCCGTTTAATTTTGCTGCAGCTTCGTTATTTACCTTTTTTAAAAGCTGGAATTTTCAAAAAATATGTTAATATACACACAAAAAAATATAAGCGATTTTTTTTAATGTGAAATCGTAATTTGTTACATAAATTCATAATGATTCGACACTTTGAGCTCGTTTTAACACTATACTGGCAGTTACTACCCGGTTTCGCAATACAATACATTATTAATTTTGTTTTTAAATAAATAAAACAAATTATTTCGTTTTACAAATTGATATATTTCAAAGCTACACAGCTCTTGATGGAAATTAAAATTATTGCATCGGCTTAGAAAATGTCGACAGTAAAAGCTGTTTAAATTTCATGACGCCAGAGCTCACCGTTTTAGAGTTTTTTGTCCGTGAGACAATTTACAATTTATCCAAGTTAATAGATTTTTTAAAGCTGCATCATTAATTTTTTTGCGATAACAAAGGAGGTGTTCAAATTTCACGACGCCAGAGCTCACCGCTCAGACAGATTTCAGTGTGACATACATACGAATACATTTAATTTGGCATTTTTTTAAATCCATAATCAACATATATTTATTAATTTGCGATAACAAAGGAGGTATTCAAATTTCACGACGCCAGAGCTCACCACTCAGACAGATTTTAGTATGACATACATACGAATACATTTAATTTGGCATTTTTAAAAATCCAAAATCAACATATACATGTCTTATTAATTTGCGATAACAAAGGAGGTGTTCAAATTTCACGACGCCAGAGCTCACCGCTCAGACAGATTTCAGTGTGACATACATACGAATAAATTTAATTTGGCATTTTTTAAAATCCAAAATCAACATATATTTCATCATCAAATGAATTCCTCAGGAATATACTTCAACAGGGCGATACTGAGAGTATCTCATATGGAAAGATGGGCACATAATATAAACAGTATAACGCAAAACTAGTTTTGTTTGCGTATTGAATCAAATATTGAATAGGTACAACTTTCAGAAATCTTTGAAATTGGTCAGAAACGATTTCAAATGACGCAAATCTTCAACAATAAATAATTTGTTTACGAAATTTACATCCGTATTTACGTTTTTACCAGTGATCAGAACAAATCCTAGAAGTGTAAATCTGTATACATTTTAAAGAAAACTGACGTCGCCAGTTCTCATCGAAACCTTTCGGCTCCTAGGCCTTAGACAGCCCAATGAAATTGATTTTAATGTTCAATAAAATTTTCGAAAATTTCAACAAGCACTGTTACATCAATAGCAAATACTATACAGAAAAGTGTGACATGTTTAAAAGTCACGTATTATTTATTAAACACTTAGGACGTGTTATTTCACAGAATTTTAATAGTTGATTTTCAAGTTCTGTGAAGGTTATATTCAATTAATATCACTAATTTCAGTTTTGTGAAACAACTGGCCAATAATGATAAACAGAACTTGAACAGACCCTTCAAATCAACTTTGAAATTTTAATGCTACCAAAATTGTACGAATGCATGAACGACGAGTAATAATCGATTTAAATTTTAACGAAATAAATACATTATTTTCCATTTACAGTGACTACGAAATAGCTGTTTCTCCTTGTTATCTAACTGATAAAAATTAAAATGTGATTATTGCCTGTGTTCAACTTATCTGTGTGTATTCACAAAAAAATTCTGGTAGGTAACATTTTAGCTCACTTTTCGACCATTTTAAACGCTTTTTATTTCTAGTTCGGTGTCTAAATGAATTCAAAATGAGTATGTTGTCGAAGTTGATAATAATAATAAAAAAATTAACCTTGAATCGGCTTTTCGGTGAAGCCAATCTGGTATTACTGTTAGCAAGAATATACGCAGTAGCAAGATAAACTGATACGAAATGTATTTAGTCAATTTAATTCTATTTGACGCGTTTAAAACACAAACTACAGATTGAGACTGGTAAATTTGTAGTCGAGTCATTATAAAATATAGATATTAGAAAATTGTAAGAGAAATTATGAAAATGGTTGAAAAAATTTCTGTGTAGTCAAATATTTACCTTTTGGTCAAATATGTATAAAAGTGGATAAAGCGCGAATAGTGTTTTTATTTAAATCGGGAATAGATTTGTGTCAGGGGACTGGCTGTTGACCTTATTGCGTAACAAGTTGTTTATAAAAATGTATATTTTTTGAAAATATACCGCCAGAATTTTGGCACGAAACTGAAAAACAAATGAAGACCCCAAGGCAAGAAGTTGTTAACTTACATTGAAGGCATTCTGAGATATTTGGACTTTTGCGTTTTGCCTTATAATTTTTTATTTGAATGTCATATACAATGTACTGACCCTTCATGGTGTAGTAAACAAACCAAATTTACATTACATCTAGTAATATTAAGTAGTTTTGCAGTCTAAAAGTTAAAATAAACATGTTTTCTACAAAAAAATGTAGTTAACATGTTCATGCCATCTTCAGGGATAGGTGAGGAAGATACAGAATTGAAAGGCAAGAACATGTTAAATTCTTGTTGTTTTATTTAATCAAACAAATTATACATTTTTTAAATATAAAGTAACTAAATAATAATTATTATTGAAAAGAAAAGGTAGCAGAGCATGTGTCAATTTTTTTTTGAGACTTAAAAATCCACGAAAAACCTAATCCAGGTATGGCAACAATTTTTGGATATCATTCCATTTGGCCGCATCGATTTCTTTGCTATCTCTCACTTTTGATGACAGCATTGGCGGGAAAGATAATGTTTCACACCTTTTTTTTAAGATCCACTTCTTTCCAAGGCTCTTCTTCGGAGAGTGATTCGCGATATTTATAAATCCCGAATTCCTCCACTCTTATCCAGCGAATTCCTTTTTGAAAGTTAACCTTTTTTCCGATAGTGTTTTTTGTATTGTGTATAAAGTTCAATTGCTGCCCTAATTCTTTAATATTAACAAACTTATCAGCCATCATTGTCACGATGGGTATATTTTTTGTGTTAGCCGACATCATTAAATTTACATATTGGTCCACTGATTGAACGGACTGGCATCTATTAATTTTTTTTCTACCAATGCAAAATCTCTATCAGAGTCCATATATGAGTGACCAACCTCAGGAAATTTATGGTCAGTTATTTTGAATTTTTTTGCTAGAATTAAATATTGCCAGAACATAATAAATTATATTTGACCGGCACAAGAGTCACTCCAAGCAATAAGGTGAGACTTGTTGCTCTGAAGTTGCATGGTGTTGACAAAGGCCATTAAACAACTGGCAATTTCCTCGCTCCTTCTGCCCCCTTCTTTTTCACTCCAAACATGGAAATATGACCTATTTAACTCCTTTGTCACACAATGTACTCCCAAATTATAGAGCCACAGTTTTTTTTTAAATAGAAAGCCACTTTGTGGATATCTTTGGGAGAGGTAGCGTCTTTTCCAAATCAAATGTGATGAAACAAGTTTAATCGCATTCAGATGCCTTTTTCTTATCATGTTTTTGCATTTCAAATGCAGCTTTGTACATATTTACATGAATTTGGTCAGATTTTTTGCTAACGCAAGTCCCACAAGTCTGTCTTAGGCACACCAAACGACAAGTTGAAATCCTCTGTAAAGATTCTAGTGTAACGATTCAACGAAACAGGGGCATACTTTTTTTCTCCACAAAACATATTATAGAGTTCATACAGTTTTGGGATTGACAAATCGGATGCGAGGTACAATTTACTCAATACTTTAAATCAAACTCACCAGTTTGATTTAAAGTATTGAGTATCTCATCTTGTTGTACGTATTCCAAAATTATATCTCCTGTACCAGTGGTAGTAGCGATATACTCTAGACTACTCTGATTATCTTCTGAAAATACAAAGTACAATAAAATAATCATTTTTAGTTCAATGTTCAAAACAATTTAGTTCTTTATAGTGAATACCTCACAAGAGTCCCAACTGCTCCCGTTTGGAGCCAGTGAGACTATGGAATCCCCAATTGGGGGATGTTGTGAGGCTGAAGGTAAGTGGGGAATGGAAAGAGGAAGGTGGGGAAGTACCTGGCTATTCAGATCTAGTCACTAAACACGGCTAAAGCCATTTGGAGCAACGTTTCAATTCTGAATGGTGGTCTTACACCAGGGCGATACTGGTAGTATCTTCCACTCTGGAACGTGCCGCAAATATACTATATATTATTTTAATTAATTAATTGTGAAATAACACAAATTAATCAAATAAAATTTATTTGCGCACGCCGGGTTCGAACCCGCGACCTTCGGAATGGCAGTCCAATGCGTTACCACTGGACTATGCCGGCCGTCACAATAAAGTATGTTTAAGTATACCTACCATTAAAATGACATCATATTGAGATATTCCTAATAATATCCCAAACTCAACACCAGTCAAAGAGTCTTGAACACTTTCTGAAACGAAATATTGTAAAGCATTAATGAAGGAATTTAAAACATAAGAAAACATAAAAGAATATTCAGAGTCACAGAGTAAAACATTTTTTTTGCATTTACCATCCATTAAAATTACATTATTTTGAGGTATTTCTAAATGCTTCTCAGGTTGTACTAAATTAGTGGACTCTTGAACACTTCCTGAAACAGAAAACCACCAAAACAAAAATGATTCACCCATTTTCAAACTACTTTAAGGATAAATTAAGATGAACAATAATGTTTTATACAGCTTACCTGATTCCCTGATCAATTTTTGACACATCTTTACCATTTTTTCACCTCTGGAACTCATTTTCGATGATTTTTAAATAAAAAACATGCACTGCAAAACTTTTTAAAACCACCAAAGTAAACGTTAAAGTGAGTGAATAACATGTTAACCATAGAAATCTAAACCAATGTAGATGGGAAGAAGTTGTTAATTACAGAATTACGGCAAGAACTTGCTAACTTAGTAGTTAACAAGTTCTTGCCCTGATTTTATCAACTTAATGTCACAGAAACACGTAGTTAACATGTTCATCACATTGATTTAAGCATGTTCTTGCCGTTTTTAAGCTCTGGCATGGTGTTCATTGGAAAGAGCGTATGCGAATTAGTTTAGAGAGCATTCTAACTCATTTTTTACGAAAATGTAAGTTAACAACTTCTTGCCTTGGGGTCTTCAAATAATTATTTTTTTCTACTCAAGTTCGATCAAGTTTTACTTGGAGATTACGGGTGCGAGCGAGACAGCGCGATACTTGTAGAGTAATGTAGAGTGCCGTCCCATTCACACTCATGAGTGACAGTACTATGAGTGAGAGTGAGGCAGAATCAAACTTGTAGAGCGTTGTCTTGTTCACACTTGCAGATGACATCATTCGGTAGAAACTTCCAGTAAAAAAATTACGATAAAAAAGCGAGAATAGTAATTTTTAGAAGTTAATTCAATGAAATTATCAAATATATTTTGATAAATCGATGATGTAAATGTCACCAGATAAGAAATAATCTATATCTAAGTGAAGTGTCAAAAAGCGCGAGACAAAGAACATGAAAAGAAAAAATGGCGGTCACGAGAATTTTCGTTTTTACTTTCGATATTACGAACCAAATAAATTACTAGAATCCACATTTCAAAGCGTAATATGCAAGTTTAAAACCTTATTTAACGATACGACACATGTTTTATAAGAATCTCACTTGTAAATAATACAAAAAAGCGTTTATAAGACACCATTGCATCAGAAATGACATCGCCTCGGACGACAGGAGGTGCTTAGATTTTAGGTTTTTACTCGTTTTTAAAGGCGTTAATTCACATTCATAACTGTATTTAATCGTTTGGAAGACTTACCCGGATGCTATGAACACTTTGAAGCACTATTTGCTGTTAATCCAGTGGAGTATGTTTTAGACGATCGAACCCGATAATGTCAGAAGGGAACTTGACAGATTAGTGTAAAACGGAATTTACAAAATGGCGTCGCTATTAGAGATGGTCCCAGCTACTTTATCCCGGTGACTTTGCTGGCACTGGATTAATCGGTTATTTTTGTAACCGGTTCTTATAAAGATTTTTATTCGCTAACTAAATGACGTTAGGTTCTTATCTATCAGAACAAAAATATCCAAAACGTTATTAGAAAAAAATTTCAAAAAAACCTACAGACTTTAGTAGAGATAAACTAACAGTGACGACGTTTCTCCGCAAGGGCCAGACAGAGAATAGAGCGCCAGACAATGTCTTCGCAAACACTCATTGCTTCATTAACACTCGTACAGCGTCATACACGTCATACATGATAGAAGAAGTCAAAGACGACCCCACGTCAAGAGTCAGAATAACAAAAGGCTATGTATAAGACGATGTTTACATGTGAATGAAGCAAGAAGTGTGTGCCAAGACAGAGTTCTTTGGTTGTCCATCTTATCTGCCTACTCACTGCAGGGAAACGGCATATTTGATTCACTTAATAATGCGTGATCAATTTCGATAGGAATTACAATCATCAAGAAGAATATAACGTTCGCATAACGCATTTTAGTGTCGCGTTCAACTACAGAGCGTTGTTAAATATTGTTATGATAATTTTAAATTATTTACTAACTTATTCAAGCACCCTAGAGACGACAATAAAAAAACGGCGCTATTTATAAAAATATATATATTCAACTATCATTATTTGTTTTGAACCTTCCCGCCAACATCAGGAACCGGTTCCAAGAGTAACTGGATAAAGTAACCGATTACATTTCAGTCTCCGATAACAGTGACAGAACATATCAGAGAGAGCGACCAAATTATGAACTAAATGTAATCCCATTAGTAAAAAGGTTAAAAATTAACTTTTAGCCAGGTATTAAAAGTGTGTATTTGAGACGATATTTTTACAAGTGGGCGCGGTCCAAAGTTTGCCATGTAAATACATTTGTTCTGAGAATAAAGCAGAATTTGACGTAAATTTACAAGGAAAATTTCGGTATGAAAGGTAATAACTGGGTTTTATTGGGATATGTGATCGGAAAAGCGTCACCTATGATTCATTTTACAAAATGACTAACTAAATTGAAGGTTGATACATTAAGAATTAGATTTTCTATTATTTTTTGCTACTTTGTATTTTATTTAGTTTAGATTTACTTTAAATTCAAAGACACAAAAACATAACAGAATACGTTTTTAATGGAATATAGTTGGGTTATTGAGAAACATATTATTTTTGAGGAGAAACTTACTGAATAAATAAATCAATATCCCTTATTATTTTAACTAGAACTGATAATATAAAAAAAAAATTATTACAGATAAGATGAATTATATACAATTGGACAAGAATATATATTTTTTAAATACACATACAAAATAAGTATGTACTTACTTGCAAGTTTTGAATCGAGACGCACAGTTTACAACCTGTCACTCGCAGTAGGTATTTTTGATGCTTTTGGCAGTAACCTTTTGAAATATTTATTTTACGTGAAGCTTTGCATGAAGGGATTGTATTATTAAAGTGACTGTCAAACCAAAATAGATAAATGATTTTTAATCTTTGTTATTTATCATATACACATGATGCCAAAATTATAAACACGGAAGATGATTCATCTTCTGTTATGAATCAGATTTTTATGTGAACTTTAAAATGTTACGTGACTAGAATTTGATTTACTTGGTCGTGCGACGTCTGCCTCGCGCGTCCACGACTTTTACTACCATTCACTATCTGTCATATGTTATCTTGACACTCCTTTCTTGTTCTTTTGCTAGACATGTCCAAACCATCCATAAGTAGACGCCCGAGAAAGACATTAGCAATAGCAAAGCATTGAGGGGCAACTAGTATAACGTATTATTAAAATTATAAACATACTATAAAATTACGTTACGAATGAATGATGACACAGATTGTGTTGGTGTGTAAAGAAAAATTGTTTACACAAACTATTGTTATTTTCAGTGATTTTCAACATAAATCTTTTATCACAAAGTTAAAAATTTCCAAACCAATAGAATATATTTTTTCCCTATGTCTAAGTATTCATTTTTTGATTTGGCAATATTGTTATTTTTACTGTAACTAAGTAACTCTTCCGCTATATCCCGCGTTACTACAGCTGTGTAGAGAAATCCGCACAAAGTAGTCCAAAAAATGAATTATGAATAAATTATAAAACAATTTCACATTAAAATATACCGCGAAATACTGCAAAACCAAGAGAAACTTTGCGTCATAATATTAAATATGAATTACCTGTGAAGACATTGATGCTTTTTATTGAATTCAGTTTCACAAACAAAGACTCTATCAGAAGTCCATTCTGATACTGTCTTCAGATTGGCGTTGTTGCCAAGTCGACTCGCCCTTTTAAAGAATGCTGTTTGTTTTTTCTGCTTTTTAGCAATATTAAAGTCCTACCCATCATGGGCTGTGGTTAAGTTAACCTACGCCTTCTTAAAATACCACAAAACACTTCAAAATATCAAAATAATACGGTTATTTCACAATTTAAACCAGACGTTTGGCAACGCAGCACTTTCAGATTGGCATACTATGAAACAGATTTGAATTTTGAAATTTTTATTCCGTAATTATACACTTTTCACGCTGCGTTTTTACAACGTTTCCACTTTTATAGATGCTAATTAAGTACCCCTTGTTTTAAAGGGATATATTTTATTTATAAAATCGCTTTTTATTACTATTAAGGACACTTTACGAGTATGTTACGTACGCCCCGCGATCAACGAATTCTGTTTCAGTTTGATAGTAAACAAAGAAGCTATGTCAGCTGTGCCAAGCGTCGCCCCCTCTCTCTCTCTCCGTTGGCCTCTTCGCTCCTCCCCTCCCCCTCTCCGCTGGCGTCCTTGTCGGGCCCGTTCGAGAGCGGATTCAACGGTTTTGGCCATAGTAACACAATTTTATAATGATGTCAAATGATTTTCGTTGGACGAACTCTCGATTCGGACGTTCGCGCCATATTTAAAAAAAACCATTGTGATTGCATTTAATAAGTAGATAATTGAATATAATTATTGACCTAGGTATATTGTTCGATAGCAAACTAACTTTTGTCTATCATATTAATAACATTATCAATAAGGCTCTTAAGACTCTTGGATTTGCTTTGAGAATTTCAAAAGACTTCAATAATTTATGCACATTTATCATGTTGTACAAAACCCTTGTTAGATGCCAACTAGAGTATAACTCTACGTTATGGTCTCCCTTTTACAATATTCATTCCGATAACATTGAAAAGATTCAATATAAGTTCCTGAAGTACCTATATAAACTATAAATTGCATATTCCTGTAGAAAACATTGATTATAACTACTTACTAGATAAATTGTCCCTATTAAAACTTTCAGAAAGAAGAATAAACACAGATTTAATAGTACTACATAAAATACTTCATTACAAAATTGACTGTCCTGAGTTACTCCAATTAATCAGCATCCACATACCCAAAAGATCTTGCCGAAATTTACTACCCTTTTATTTTTACAACACCAGGACACTGTCTTATCAAAATTCCCCGATTCCAAGACTTCACAGTCTCGGAAATAAATACTCTGATCTGGGAGATATATTTCATCTTAAAAATAATCAATATAAATATTGTTTATCTCAATTCTTTTATATATCGAGACACAAATAGACATCTATAATTTCCGCAATATATATATATATATATATTTATTTTGAATATCTATTTATGTGAGACTTCTTATCATTTTTACTAATGTATCTTATTTTATTATATGCTTTTGTTGTAACATTTAATATTTATTCTTTTTTCGTGGTATTATGTTTCCTTTATTGTTTTAATTTTGTAGAATTTATAAAAACTGTGATACTCTACTATTAAACTTTGTAGTGTGTAAAAGCCATCTGGCGACCCTAGGTACACTTCACCTCTATTATATAAGAAGATATTGGGTTTGTTTTTTATAAAAATCTACGGTTTTATTCTAATATTGATGAAATTTTGCACATTTGGTCTTCAAAACAAGAGGAAAATCACTCTCTTTGTGAGATTTAAAAACCCACCCGTCAATTTATGAAAATTGTCAATTCTCGCTCATGTATACAGTGATGTTTTTATTGTTTTGATGTTTAAGTGTGTAAAATTTCATTAATCTCAACTTTAACCCACGCAGTCACTCTTTTTTATATACACAAGTGTACAAATGCATAGATTATTGATTTTACATGGATACATCTTCTTTCCCTTGTCATTTTCGGGCTGAGGATTCCATCTCCTCGATAAGACGCCTCTAAGCGTCCCTATCCTGCCCTAGCAGATTAGCGGACCTATGTCATCTTTGAGAATGCTGTGTGGAGGGTGTTTTTATGTTTAAGAAAGGTAAGTATATTCTAGTGTGTGTCCCTCCCACTGCGGTACAAGGCGATGGGTTGAGAGAGTCCTGATGGATAGGTCTAAATGTCTCCAAATCAATCTACGCAGTTTGTAGATAGGCGCATTTTGAACACATATAACCCCTGCTAAATCACTAAACTTAACTTTCCACTTGGGGTGACCTATGACAGAGGCGTTGGTTATCCAAGAAATGGTACCCATTCCCGCCTCCAAAATTGATGAGATATTTTACGAATTCTTTCATCTCTTGTACAGGCACATTCCTGTCCAACCAGTTGGCGTAGCACATTGTACGTGTCCGAGCTGTGTAAGCGTCCCTTTCGTAATCTTACACGTTGGCTCACACATTGTTTACGCCAACTTCGGCACGCTTTCTACTGCATAAATTAAACCGTATTTATTTTGCAGAAGATACGCGCAGTTATAGAATTCATTGCCCTCGTGAAAGAAATACTGCAGAATGGTTATTGCTTGATATTGCTTTAACCGTGTTTTGTGACCAGATCTGAATAGCCAGGTACTATCCAACCCTCCTCTTACCAATCTCTTTCCCCTCCCCATTCGTTCAGCCTCGCAACAATTGAAGGAATTGAAGACAATAGGGGGAAATGAGATGGGTAAAGTTTCACCATGGCTAGACTGAGAGTATAACAATTGAATTTAGGAGCCACCTTTGGGCTAGAGCCCGAAATACTCGATAAATCTATTTGATGATGTTCAAAGTCTGATTGACGTTAATAGAAGGATTGCCATCTACGTTTTACATGTATTTTAATGGAGCCTGCTCGAATCCTCAAATAACGGTAGAACAGGCTCAGAGTTCTGAAAACATTGAAGAATAAAATAATACTAATAATACTAAACAGGATATGAACAAGAACAAGACAAAGAAAAATAAATGGGTGACAAATAAAAATTTAATTTTCATTTAGACTTTTAGAAAATGTGTCCCCAAATTCCTTACTAAGAAAATAATATTGTTTACACTGAATTTAAAATGTGAGAACTACAAAACAATTAGATCCTAATGGCCGAGTGGTTAGAAACGTTGTCCCAGTAAGACAGATATCCTGATTTCGATTTCCAGTTGAGAACGTTATCTTTTTTTATGTTCTGTTTCATGATTCGTTTAGAATTATTAGGATTATCTTCTACAACAATATATGAATTAAGTTCAAATATTATAGGTTAAATTTTATCTATAAATATCAGTTCGTAACCTAACGGTTTTTTTCATAAAAACCGTTGATTTTACGCAAAAAAACTTGGCGTTGGTCATTTGCAACCATTTGGAACTCATCCCAGCATCTATATTTACACGAGCCACTGTACTAAAATAGCATAGAAGTGTGATTTAAACCTATTTAAAAGGAAGCTACAAGCCAAGAATGTGTATATTCTTGGTATACCTTATATCGTAGGTAATAGGCATTCAAATCGTGTCTAGAAACGTTCGATTTCAACCACAAAACTGGTTTTTATTTATTTTGTAAATAATTTTATATGAAAACAAAAAAGTTAATCAAGTGAAACTGTCACAGATAATCTTAGCTATAAAACTGTATTTCTTAAAATTTGTTTCCTTTACGCGTTCATACATTTCTATTGAAAAAAAAATTTTTTTAGTAGTTTACATTTATATTTTTTATTGCGTAATTTATTATTTTATTTGTATTCTACTCAAGCGAAACGATAGGAAAACCTTCAATCTATCTAAAGCATATTTTTTGGTATTCATAATGTACACCAATTCGTTAATATTAATAATATTCGACAATTTGTACAGCGCCGCTTTTGTTAGATATCACCTCAAGGGCGCTTTACAGTTGATGTAGGTATTACAAAAAATACAAATACCACCAAAATAAAGTGAAGTAAAATGAAGAACAAGAACAGGTGACAAGAATATAGGAAATGGGGACTCTGCTGCAAAACTCCTAGGTGGTGAAGAAACTGGACCAGCTGCCGCAGCGAGAGAGTCCATCGCGTCCACCAACAGTGCCAGCACGAGGTTCGTCATCCGTCCAGGTATGTGTCTGCTGCTAATTAAGCGCTGACACCATATCCTCACAGATAACAGACCTTGGCAGCACCGCTGACGATCGACGAAGATAGAAGATGGAGACTCTGCAGCAAGAATCCAAGGTGGTGAAGAAACTGGACCAGCTGCTGCAGCGAGAGAGTCCACCAACAGTGCCAACACGAGGTTCGTCATCCGTCCAGGTATGTGTCTGCTCTAATAAAGCGCTGACACCTCACATAGATACCAGACCTTGGCAGCACCGCTGTGACGTTCGACGAAGATAGAAGATGGAGACTCTGCAGGAAGAATCCTAGGTGATGAAGAAACTGGACCAGCTGCTGCAGCGAGATAATCCACCAACAGCGTCAGCGTCATCACATGCTACTTATAAATATGTCAATAGACAGAAAACAAGAGAGAATGAAATGAAAAGAGAGAGAGAGAGAAGAATACTAAAAGTTTCACTTCCGTCGTGCGTAGGCTTGCCACACACTGTATTTTTTTTTTAATGGCTCACCTTAAAATTTTGTAACAAGCATTTCATTAGACAAATGTATTACAAACGTTACACTGTCATTATAGTGATTTGTTTTTGGTGTATTATGCCGTGTTGCGCTACATCCTTCTTTAGCCAACGTTTCGGACAGCATTGCAGTATCGCATCTTCATACATAAGTACACAATTCACCACAACTGTTTTAAAACGGTAGAAATTGGGTATAAGGACATCCTTTGACTCCAGAGAACCGAGTGTACGGTTATTTATTTATACAAGCATTTCCGTCACACTGACACGTCCATAAGACGTTTCTATCGCTCCATTGATCTCAGGTGACATAATATGTAATTTGGTTCGTTATCGTGGGAGGTTAACCATCGCTTTTTACAAGATACGTAATAATTTTGACTTTTGTCCAAGTTTTTTCTATCAACTCTGTTATTTGTCTATTTTTTGTTACATATTTTTCTTTATATTCACGATGTAACTGTATATGTCATAAACCATAGACATATGAATATTAGTAGACCTGCCCTAAGTGATTAAAAGCGTATTATTCCCCACTCCCCATACCGGTTCCATTGGAGCCGGCTGTGCTCGCGTATGGCCTCAAGTGAAATTTGAAAACGTGACGTCATCATTCTTGTGCGAACTATGGTCGAGGCATCATCGGTTCATTTTACGAAATAACACGGCAAAATGTTGAATTGTACTATGAAAACTTGTAAAAATAGATTTGAAAAAGAGAATAAACCCAATTGTCGTATTACATTCCATATATAAGCATTATTTTACTTTATTAAGCATATTCACATCGTATAATATGGATCAGTTGTAGAAACATATACTATCACAGATAGAGATACGTCTGGACGCGAAACACAAAGCTGGTTGGTTGCTGGGAAGTAAATTATGAACATTTATAAAAGTGTCTTAACTAAATACTGAACATAGAACCGAATTTTTTTGCCGAATTTGGACATCGCAAATTTGTTCATAACGTGGCGAGTAATTTGCGCTCCCATGTAAAAATGTCTATTCATTCTAAAGCAGATTTTCCTTTTAAGAAGTAAATGGTGATATTATAATGCGAGATGCTTATTTACTGTCAGATTGATTTATTGACGAATCACAGTCAGCCTTACTCCCTTCGTTCTTCAACAGTTGATTTTACCCCTCGCCATTATCTTCTCGTCTATTAATTCCTATGTCTGTGTCATAAACAAACTAGGTAACATCTGCTAAAACTCAAATTCAGACTAACCTAACGTGAAATAACCTAACCTAACAGATTTAAATTAAATTTCAAACTTATAAACTACGAAATCAGTGAAGAGAATTGGTCAGAAATTTGCAAACAGAAGAAACCAATAAATGTAAGTTTAAAGAAATTAAAAAATAAGGTACTGACAATCTATACAACCTAACCTAACCTAACCTGATCTAACCTAACCTAGTCTAATCTAACCGTCACGTTGTTACCCACAGGGTAGGTATAGAGGACAGATCGCCTAACAAGTCTGTCTTGGCACATTCTTGGTATACCTTATATTGTAGGTAATAGGCATTAAAATCACAAACGGAGTCTAGAAACGTTCGATTTCAAGCACAAAACTGGTTTTTATTTATTTTGTAAATAATTTTATAAGAAAGCAAAAAAGTTAATCAAGTGATACTGTCACAGATAATCTTAGCTATAATACTGTATTTTTTAAAAGTTGTTTCCTTTACGCGTTCATACATTTCTATTGAAAAATGTTTTTTTTAGTAGTTTACATTTATATTTTTTATTGAGTAATTTATATATTTATTTGTATTCTGCTCAAGCGAAACGATAGGAAAACCTTCAATTTATCTAAAACATATTTTTTGGTATTCATAATGTACACCAATTCAGCTTGCCGGACTCAAGTATTAAACCATCTAAGCGTCCCTTTCTCAATCTTAATCACCAATTACCAATAATTTTAAGAGATTTTTCAATGCATCCCTTCTCCGTGTATTTCATTATTAAAGAGTTAGAATGTATTATTGTTTTCATATCTGATCAATAAACATGGGTAAAACTATTTCAAGTAAGCTCGATGTATCGTTTCTGTATGTTAGTCTTTCGCAAGGAGAGCAATATTATTTTTATAACAGTGAAATCTGAAGTTTGCACGAAATTTTCATAATATTTACTTCAAAACGTTGGCGCGTGGGAGGTATTTATTATTGAATTAAGAAATGTGTAGACAAAACGTCTTGAAAATAGACTTGGATTATGTCTTGGAGAGAAATGATCCACAGTTGATCCCCGGACAGTTGATCTCTCCGACAGTTATGTCGTGCCTTCCAAGGAGCAGAGAGGATACATCACGGAATATCAAAAGAGGACATTATTTCAATATGTACAACGTACATTACAACGGAAGTAATCCTTTGGGGAATCAATTCTCCTTTGATCATCTGTCGGGGGGATAAATTGTCCAGGGGATCAAAAGTCCAAGGTAAAACTAACCCGGGGAACGACTGTCAGTGGAATTTTCATTTGATCAACTGTCGGAGGGATAAATTGTCCAGAAGATCAACTGTCCAAGGGATTAAAGGTTCAGGGAAACACTAGCCTGGGGATCAACGGTCAGTGGATCAATTTTGATTTGATCAACTGTCGGGGATCACTTAACTGTCAGGGGGATCAACAGTTCGGGGGTTCAACTATCAGGAGGATCAACTGTCCGGGCGATTAATCTCTCCTTTGATCATTTGTCAAATGGATAAAATGTCCAGGGGATCAAAGGTCCAGGGGAAAACTAACCGGGGATCGACTGTCAGCGGATCAATTTTGATTTGATCAACTGTCGGGGATAAATTAACTGTTAGAGGGATCAACAGTTCGGGGGTTCATCTATCCGGAGAGTCAACTGTCCTGGCGATCAACTGTCCGGGGATCATCTCTCCTTTTATAATTTGTCGGGGGAATAAAATGTTTAGGGGATCAACTGTCCAGGTGGTCAACTGTCCAGGGGATCAAAGGTCCGGGGAAAACTAACCCGGTGATCAAATTTCCAGGAGATCAAACTTCCAGGGATCAATTCTGTCGGGGGAACAACAGTTCGGGAGTTCACCTATCCGGAGGATCATCTATCCTTTGATCATCTGTCGAGGGTATAAATTGTCCAGGGGATCAACTGTCCAGGGGATTAAAGGTCCGGGGGAACACCAACCCGGGGGTCAAATGTCTAGGTGGTCAAACGTCCAGGGAACAAGTAACTGTATGGGGGATCAACAGTTCGGGGGTTCAACAATCCGGAGGATCATGTGTCTGGGCGGTCAACTATACGGGGGATCAACTGTCAGGGGGGGTCAACTGTACAGAGGATCAAATATCGGATGATAGGGATAATGGAATTTGTTATTATGAATGTAAGTAGGTAACAGTCTCAGGTAATGAATAAACCGACAATCCGAAGAAGCGAGGCGACCAGTTCATAATGGAGTTCTGATACCAACCCTGTTGTATGGCAGCGAAACTGACTGACGAAATGATGAAAGTAGACTGAGTGCTGTAGAAGTGAGATCCCTGAGACATATGTGGGAGATAAAAACATAATTTTGACTGTGTTTCGAAATAATGTAGAGATGCGAAAGTGAATGGTAAAGAAGTCGGGAACGTCCGAAAATTACATGGCAAGATCAAGTGCATCAAAATAACATATCAAGTGTGGTCATGTGAAGATTCAGATTAACAAGATAATTTAAAGCTACTTAAAAAAAATTGACTTCCGCACAAAAGTCCCAACAGCTATCAACCGTCTGGGGATCACTGGGGTACATGAAGATTGGGAGAGTCAGCTGGCTAATCAGATCTGGTCACCAAACACGGCTAAAACCATTGCAAGCAATAACGTTACGATTCTACTAGATAATGTATTATTTAGTAGATTTATCTCAACAAACGTATTTCAATCCTTAGAACACAAACTTGTTCTACCGGTATTACAATGAAAGGTGCTCCGAGGAACTATCGTCGGCAATCTCTTCGGCCTCGATTTCCTTTAGTCGCTTCCGGTCGCTTCTACGACCCGTTATTGTGTTCAATAGTTTTCTAGGCATCTGTGTTTCCTCCCTCGTACATTGAGAAAACTTCCTTACTAAAAATATTGCTAATTTATTAATAATTTCAATTAATGAATTGAAAGGTATCCTGATAAACTTTGACACGATGTCTGAACACGTGTTCATAAAAATTACGGGCGATGCCATACGTAGTAACGTAAAACATGTTTTTGGTTTGAAAATTTGGTCGCCTAGAAATGTTTCAGATGCTTTAATTAAATACTGCGAGTAGAATACATCTTGGCCTTTGAAATAATCGTGTATTTTTTATATAAGTCTTTTTATAAGCCCAGAAAAAAATAATGTTTAAGGCCTATGAAAACTGCTTTAAAGTTCAAAATCTCCTACGTACGAACCCATTTTCGGTTATAATTTTATTGTATAGTGTGGAAAATTAAGCTATTTATAAAATGATCGAAAAAAATTTAAATATTTATGCCTGAACATCCACAAAATAAAATAAAAGGAACTTTTTGGCCATGTTTTTTTCTTTTAAACCTTATCACCATCTACGTAAGGGTTGTTATTGATAGCGGCTCAATTTAAAATATTACACGACGTAGTGCATCGCCTTAAGACAAACGCAGTTGCGTGAACAAGTGTTCCGATTTAATTATGAATTTACTAACAGGAAGGGACTTGCAGTAATATTTTTTAACAGGATCACCAATAATTTGAAGTGATTCTTTAAAACACGGGTTTCTCTTCAAGAATCATGTTCGCTCCTTCCTGTATTAGAGTGCAGATTGCATCTTGCACTCAGTTAATTGCATTCACCCAAGTTACGTGCTATAACGCACTGCCCAGTGAACATTGCTGGTAAACGCATCTTGAAGGGCGAGTCCCCGGTTCTGGGAAATTATAACTGCTACCGTCATGTGACCCACATAGCTGGGTATATATTCGTCAAGGTTGAAAGCGTATATTTTAGGTCGTGTATCGATTTGTTTTGTTTCCTGTCATGATCTGTCACACTTATATCATTGTATTGACCATCTCTATCTTAGACTGTCTGTTTGTGCGCTTAGTTCTTCTAAACTACGCAACGAATTTTGATAAGGTTTTCACTATCATTTAGAGAATTTCTTCCTGAAGGTTTATATATACAATACATGCATATTATATTTATAGAAAGTAGAGAAAATTCGAGTAACGCTGGGTACACGTTAGCTAGTATTGTCTAAGGAAAAAGAAGCTAGCGGTCGACAATGGAGTATTGATACCAACACTGATTAATGGCAGTGAGGTATGGGACTGAGAGAAACTGAATGCTGTAGAAATGAGATCTCTGAGGCGTACACGGGTGAAATGCAAATGAAAAAACTGAGTGTTGCTGATTTATTAAAATCCTGTTAAAAAGTGATGTATGGCATTTCCTATTAGACTCTTATTACTTTCATAACATATCAGAACACTTGTTCATGCAGCTGCGTTTATCCTGTTGTTACAAAACGACAAAATGCGGAAATATTTTAATGTAATAAATTTTATGAACACGTGTTCCTACGTGTTTTTTTACTGATAGTTTATTAGGAACTTATAAACACGAATAAATTACAACTATTTGTGTATATTATTATTGTGTAAAGATATACAATAAATTACCACTATTTATGTAAATTATTAGTGTAAGATATAAAATAAATTACATCTTCTTGTGTATATTATTACTGTGTAAAGATATAAAATAAATGACAACTACTTGTGTATATTATTATTGTGTAAAGATATAAAATAAATTGTGTATTATTACTGTGTAAAGATATAAAATAAATAACAACTTTTTGTGTATATTATTATTGTGTAAAGATATAAAATAAATTACAGCTATTTATGTACCTATATTATTATTGTGTAAAGATATAAAATAAATTGTGTATTATTACAGTGTAAAGATATAAAATAAATTACAGCTATTTATGTATATTATTATTGTTTAAAATATAAAATAAATAACAACTATTTGTGTTTATAATTATTGTGTAAAGATATAAAATAAATTACAGCTATTTATGTATATTATTATTGTGTAAAGATATAAAATAAATTGTGTATTATTACAGAGTAAAGATATAAAATAAATTACAGCTATTTAGGTATATTATTATTGTTTAAAATATAAAATAAATAACAACTATTTGTGTTTATAATTATTGTGTAAAGATATAAAATAAATTACAGCTATTTATGTATATTATTATTGTTTAAAGATATAAAATGAAACATTTTATAGTGAAGTTATAAAGTTATAATTTACAAAGTTTAAAGTGAAAAGTTTCAAAGAAATCTTTTAAATTGGGTCATACTTTTACGTAAGTCATACTCGGTTGTAACCACAAAATACGCCAGAATTTCCTGATATCCGTAATCCGTAGGTTTATCAAATATATCAATTTCTTATCTATACAGATTACAGAATACGTCATCCGGAAATGACGTCATCTGTGCATCTTGTCGTAATTCAAAAGGTAGTTAGGTACTTAGAAAAGGCCGTATGACGCCATAAAAAAGGAAAATTGGCAATATTCATAAATCACGAAGTCTCTCAAAACTCTGTGCTAATTAGCAGAATACTGTTAATTAATTTATTTATTAACTGACAAATTCACAATAGATCAAAACAAAATGACGTAAAAATCATTCCTCGTTGTAAAACCACATTCGGACAAAGAAATTACATTTATTTTGCAACAAAACTTCACAACATCCTCCCCCCAGATAAAAAATGTCTGTTTGTGCGCTTAGTTCTTCTAAACTATGCAACGGATTTTGATAAAATTTTCACTATCATTTAGATAATTTCTTCCGGAAGGTTTACATATATAATACATGCATATTATATTTATAGAAAGTAGAGAAAAATCGATGTTTTGTAATCAAGTCGAAAAAAAAAAAAATTTTGGGCGCTTACATTGCTATCGCTGGCTAAACCTTATGATTATGAGATACGTCAAAATAATGTATGGCCCAATTATATATCTTTAAAAGACCTACAGAAAAGTCTACGATGATATATGTCTATCTCTTAAGGGTAATCCCCAGTAACGCCGGGTACACTCCAGCTAAAAGCAAGTCAAGTATTCTTCATCCTGATGATCACTTTGTATGCCTTACTCAAGTGCTGATAGTCTCCATTCAAAGCTCTGGTACAACCATAACTCTGATTTGGATTCCTGGACATGTTGGCATCGATTCCTTGGCAAAACAAGGAGCATCCTACCCTGTTGTTACCCTAGTAAACCACATTAATTTATCTGACACTTCATGCTCAAAGATCCTGCAATGTTTGGTCAAAGTATTGGTACATTGTTAGTCAATCCAAGAAAGCCTGCTATGCCTCAATACAAAGGACTATTCCATCAAAACCATGCTTTCTACAATTCCTTAACTTCTTCAAAATATAATTTTCTCACTTATTCAAATGAGGATTGGACATTGTTCCGTTTCTTCTCACCTTTTTAAAATTCACGTTCTTGACTCTCCAAATTGTACATTCATTCAGATCAATAAACAAATATCCTCTTTTCTATCAAGTCTTCTCTGAAATTGCCTCCCCACATTCAACATCTCATCTCTTCAATCTCATCTCAAGTCTGAATTCGACTCCAATCTACGATATAATTTTGAAATTTGCCAATTTAAACAAAATTAGTATGTATATGAATTCATCTCTCCTCTCTCTATATTTGATATGATGGCCTAGAAATTAGAAAAAAGCCCTAAAAATGACGAAATTTCGAAAGGCATTCTTATCGATTTCTGAGAAACAATTGTTCGATAACAACCACCAATTATACGGAAATAAAATGACGTTATAGTCTTGACAGTTGATTTCTAATATGAGAATATCTCTGAACTATGCATCCCGAAAAACACTGGTCTGAGGCAGTCAACTCTTAGATCAGCAACATCATCAGCTGTAGGCAGACTGATGGAACCTAAGCGCAAGCCAAATACTAAGTTTGGTGATCGCGCTTTCGGAGTATCTGGGCCGAAGGCTTGGAATAAACTCCCTCCGGAACTAAGATCCATAACAAGTCCAACAGAATTCAGGTCTAAACTAAAAACTTACTGTTTTAAGCTGTCGTACCCTTAAATTAAATATACCATTCCTGAGAGAAAGTCCAATTATATCCAATTTTCCATATGTGTTAATCTCAAGTGACCTACCAGGTAAGTATTTTACTGTATATTATCTCCATATATAGTTAGTACATCATTGTAAAAGTGTATTATAAATTTTTACAGCGCCCTTGAGGTGATTTTGCAGAAAAACGGCGCTATACAAATCATCCAAATATTATTATTATTTATTATTAACTGTTCTACTATTTAACTTCTGCGTCATAACTTCTCCTTACACTCCATTCTTCGCTCATCCTCTCTACATTGCATTTACATCAGACTTGCATTATTTTCAGATTTCCACATCTTCAACACGATCCACACAAAGTTGTCATCACACATACGACTAAGAGATCTCATTCCTGCAGCATTCAGTCTACTTTTATTCTTCTTGAAAAGGGTACAAGAAGTCGGGGATGCCCTAGGAACACAGAAGAGTATTTATTTTTATTTATTTATTTATTGAAGCCTTGAAGACTTTTACTCGTACATGTATACGGTTGTTCAGGAATAAACTGAGTATAAAAGATATAAGAAGTTGCAATACAAGTTGTCATAGAGAGTTCTACGATCAAGGGAGTTATATGGTGTGGTAGCCCTCTATCCCCCATCCACGAAGAAGGTTCCCGTTTTTACCTGTAGGGCTTGCTTTTGAAGATATGAGGTCTGGAAGAGAAGGAAGATTTATGCATAAAAAAAACATGGCCAAAAAGTGCTTTTTATTTTATTTTGAGGATGTTTATAAATAACTTAATTTTCCACATTACACAATAAAATCATAATCGAAAATGGGTTCTTAAGTCGGAGATTTTGAACTTTAAAGCAGTTTTCATAGGCCTTATGCATTATTTTTTTCTGGGCTTATAAAAAGACTTATCTAAAAAATAGTCGATTATTTCAAAGGCCAAGATGTATTCAACTCGCAGTATTTAATTAAAGCATCTGAAGCATTTCTAGGCGACCAAATTTTCAAACCAAAAACACATGATTTTGCATTACTACGTATGACATCGCCTTCGCAGTTAATGTAAGTTTGTTATCATAATGTACACGTAGCAAGTTTGTAATTAACAAGTACGTATGAATGTGGCTAATAGTGTATGCAAAGACCGAGTGTTGTGGCATTCTATCCTCTCTGCCTACCCCTGCAAAGAAACAGCGTGACGGTAAATTATATAGTTAACCCTTCAGTACTTTCATCACATTTGTTGAGTTTGCTAATGTTTTCTGTGTATTTAAAATGCGCTATATATCTTATTTTTTAATTTTCCTGAATTTGTTTCTGAATAAGAAAAAATTAATATCAAACGTGAAAAATGTTGTCAAAAACGCATTTTAAAAACCACATTTTTACTTAATTTTTTACTAAAATCATAGAAAAATTGAGACAAATCGATATTTTTAAAACACTTTCGTTTTCTTTGAGGAATTTGTAAGAAAACTGTATCTTCACTTTTATCTCGTTCATAAAATAAAAAAAATAATAAATAATTTTTAAAGTCAAACCGATTGTTGCAATGAATTATTTACTTTGACTATTTTTAGGATTTTATTCATGAATTTCAGTATAAATATTTGAGGCAAACTGAAAAGAATCATCAACTCTCTTTCTAACGTCAAAAAATTATGTATTTTCGCGTTATAGAAAAAAAGATAAAAATTCTTTTATAAAATGTGGACCCCGGTCGTATATGACCCTCAAACTGAAAGGGTTAATTATGATGAGTGTTACAATTTGCATAAATGTAATGTTATTTTATTATTTTTCTTATCGTAATTATGTTATTGCTATTGTTCGGTGATACCACTTCCAGTGTTGTTCTACGTCACGCACAGAGTACAGACTACCTGACTTCTATAGATAGCATTGGCACGATATAAACACACCTAGCTACGTGTCAGACAGCACGGTGCTAAAGTTGTGAAAATTTTAGACCTATTGACATGTAAATATATAGTTTTAAATCAATTTTTGGACTGTACTGACAGACAATATATTATTTTTAAGTATGTACGAGTATGTTGTGCGATTTTGTATATAATTTTCTACCATCTGACGTGTACCCGGCGTTTCTGGGAGTTATCCTTAGGAAATAGACATATACCGTTGCTTACTTTTCTGTAGACCTTTTTAAGATGTACAATTCCGTACTACATTATTTTGATGTATCTCATGAGGTTTAGCCAGCGTTAGCAATGTAAGCGCCCGAATATATATTTATTAAGATGAGATTAGATTTAGTAAAGTGACCTCAGTTGGTAGACGATTGCGAAATACGTGTTTTAGATGTATTGTTGACCTTGAGAGAATGTATAGCAACAGAGATTATCTCATACCACTAAAATCACAAACATTGGCCTCTCCACTAAACGTAATGCAACATACATACTAATCAACTGTGACAACCAGTCATTGACCAACACACCTACACTACAGGGACACATCTTTTGGTCAGAAAAACAATAATTTCCATTCTACAAAATTATATACATGTTTAAAATCAGCATCCAAATATTAGCACGTAAACATGAAGATGAGGAAATCATAAACATTATGAAGTAACAAAAGTTAATTTATGATGTGGTAAACGAAAAACGCGACCATGAGGAAATCATCAAACGTGACTATGATGAAATCTACAAACATATTCAACAAACAAGAAGATGATGAAATTAACAAACATGAAGATGTTGAAATTAACAAACATGAAGGTGATGAAATCAACAAACACGAGGATGAGGAAATCGACAAACCTAGTCAAACATGTAGATGAGGAAATCAACAAACATGAACTTGTTGATATCAACAAACATGAAGGTGATGATGAAATCAATAAACACGAGAATGATTAAATCAACAAATATGAAGATGTTGAAATCAACAAACATGGAGGCGATGATATCAACAAACACGTGGATGAGGAAATCGACAAACACTTCAAACATGAAGATTGAGGTGATTCACGACAATGGCTCTATATAAATTAGCCAAATATTATTATTATGAGGAAGTCAACAAACACGAAGATGTTGAAATTTACCAACATTAAGTGATGAAATCAACAAATATGAAGACGCTTAAATCAACAAACATGAAGATGAGGAAATCACCAAACATTTTGTGTTCAGATCTTAATAGCCAGGTACTTTCCAACCCTCCCCTTCCCATCTCCTGGTCATCCCACTACCTCCATCCTCACAACGTATCACAATTGGGCATTAGGGTGGATCGATTTTTTGTTTTTATGCTTTTCTTAGTAGCGGGGTGTGGAATGGATGCTCTATGGGGATACTTTTAAAAGTCATTATGACAGCATTAAGATATTTCGAGTGCAAGTACTGCCCCAAGTCAATTCAAATTTTAAAAAAACAGCGAGAAACTAGAAAAAGAAGGGCTTAATCTTTGCTCAATAAAAGTAGTTAAAATATTAAAAAAATAACATTTCATTTACTAATAATATTATCTACTAATCAAGAAACAATAAAAGTACCATTGCTACACAAAAAATCAAAAAAAAAAGTTAAAAAATAAAGTTAAAAATCATAAAAGTTATTGTGTTTTATAGTCCTTCATCGAATTGAATACTGGCACTATACGACAAGATTCTAACTTGTTTTGTATCCACCCTTCACGTCTTTCAGGGCCGAAAACAGCAAAACATGATGCCGTTACCACTTCGATGCATCTTTCCGTGGCTTGCGTGTGACTGGGCATAAATCGAAACTTTCACAAAATGTTGGATTCGATAGTAATTTCGTGGTCTGCAATGGCATCAATTATTGTCTAGATAGATATCAGTTTTGTAAGAGGTGGTTCTGATGGTTTTTCCCAGTAGATCAAGTCAATATAGTCTGCAGCGTTGAAATTATAAGTGGGTAGCTTAAATACTCCTATTGGAGAGAACCGTGATGTACGTTCTCGGATACTTAGAATCCGTCTCAGAGCCAACTCTCTAATTTGTCTTCCTTCTTCGTTTAACATACTAATAAGTGTATTTGAATTACGGGATCTACCACATTTTTCAAATGCTCTGGAAGGTAACGAGACAATTTTATGGTTTCGTGGAGGTTTCTCGCCCCGTAAACACACGAGGGTTGTGTTTTTATTTTAAACCACATCGGAGCATACACTTTTAGCACAAATTCAGTCAACATTCTCTGATTTTCTGACGGATTTTGGTTGAAATGTAAAGTCAAAGATTAGAATTGGCTGTTGTTAATCAACGCGAATGACAGATTTTACTCGGGTTTCTTTTCGCTAAGTTTTCGTTACATTGTCCTTCGGCGATTGCTCGGCACATTTCCAATAAACAAAGCTGGTCTGTACTAAGGTCGTCACGGAATTTTGTAATGTCCGGTAAGTTGCATTCTATTGCTTGAAATTCTATCACAGGAAGATGTTCACAGTTCTTGAGTAACTTTCCAAGTTGGCTGCTGAAGCTTCTAGGACCTGTTGTCGTTCCATCAAGATATTCGAAAAGGTGTCTTAAACTTAACTCGTTAGCATGCAACTGACAGACCAACCACTGAAGTGAACGATGGAGCTTTCCTTCGAGAAGTCGAATAATGCGAGACTTAGTTCCAGTATTAACTGCTGTTCCGTCACATCCGATAGCCACGATGCACGCTAAATCAATAGATTTTGCCACAAAATATACGAAAAATTTGTGAGCTATTGTTTTAGCATCGTCGTAGACTATTGTGAGCCAGGTTCTTTCAAAGGACAGATATGTTCTTCTTTCACAACTTTTCTGCGTCTATCCTCCATGATTAATGTTTTATCCTTTCGACCGTCAAACGATATGCAAATGCACGAATCAAAATGGAGCTGATTGATGGCAGTTAGTGTGGTCCTAGTTTTGGCACGAGCACGTCGAATCTTATAACGATCGATCACGTTTGTTAGATTATCTGTTGTCACTAATCCAATATCTTGTAATGTGGCGCAGACGATGGCAGCACCTGCCCGATCAGAAATACTGTATCAATCCAATGTTCTGGATACAACAGATCCACTGTCTGTTGAATTTATTACATAAGAAGAAGAAGTAGATGAAGCAAAGTATTGTTGGTCAGTTGGAAGATCAACGTTAGTAAAACTTGAAACTGTACTGCGAGATGTGGACGGTTGATCTAAAGATTTTTGTTGTGTTTCTTGGTTAAGTTTGCGATTTAATTTTCTTAACATATTGCTCTCATTTTGCTCAGTAGTTTTTTTATCTAAAGAACTAATCATCATTTTTCTGTCACCTCTTTGATCTATCAAAAAATGTCTTTCTTTAATAGGTACTTTTTGATCTTGCGCACAAAATAATTTTCGAACGAAGAACATTTGCAAGCAGCGATATCAAATAACGTCTAGGTGCGTCTTTTGAAATCATCCAGTTTTTTAAGGTAACTCTCACTATGCTTTCTAACTTTGCATGGTTTAAGAATCGCCCGATATTTTTCATGGTCGTCCTTTATTAGCGCCAAAATTGTGCGATGTTCCACGATCGGTAGAGACGGTCGTTTCCAAATATTTTCTATTTTAGTAGCAACAATTTCACTAGTATCTCTTACCAAATCCTGGAATCGTTTTTCTGTGCTTTGCGAGACGTGAATGAAATATTTCATATCAAAATGTCTTCATAACTTGGTAACACACTAGCTGCTAATTGTTTACTGATGATTGCAATAACGCATGCAACACCCCCGCGGCCCCGCGTCACTGCGCGAGGGAATGCGCGGTGCGCGAGCGAGGCGCGAAATTGGACTCAGCAATTTGTCAAATTTTCGCGGGAAAATAAATATTATCATATTTTTTTAATATTATTATTTAAGGCGCGGCAATTTTTATTCATTATGATATGTAAAAGTAAAAATTGAAGTATTAATATTGACACAAAACTGTTTTATAAGGGGACATTTTTTTACCAGATTTTAAATAATTCAACTGCTTTGGGGCAGTACTTCCTATCAAAATTTCAAATTGATATTTTGTATGCTTAATTGTATGTACCTAGAGCATCTATTCCGCACCCCGCGAAAACTGTTTTATAAAAAATAAAAAATTCCATACAATGGCGATCCACCCTATTGGGCATGCCATAGTCACACTGGCTTCATGCAGTTAGTATTTTTGTACGGTAGTCGAAACCTACTTTAGATAAAAGAAGAAGAAGTTACTATCCTCTGATCTGAAAGTGAAAATGAATGTAAATTTTTTTTTTTTTCAAAAATAAAACGATTGTTATTATAAATTCATCATCATTTAGAAGAAATCCATTGCCAATTTTAGTGAGAAAAGAAGCAAATATACCGCACAGAGTTTTGGCGGCCGAGCGGAAAGCACCGACGAGTCACGAGTGCAAGAGCGTCGTCCCGTCAGGCGTGCCAAAAGATGTTTCACATCAACAAGAAGGAATTGAAACAAATAATTAACTCGCACGGAAAACCAATATGTAACTGATAATAAAAAGAATTATTTTAACTTCCTTGTTTCTTATGTTATATATACGATATTGTAATGTTTTTTTTTGCACACCAGGCTTTGTAAGTTAATAATCCTGACTTGCATAAATGAAAAAAATACGACAACCTTAACATTAATATGCCCGCGGGCCATTATAATGTATTTGTAATAGTTGCATCAGACCGTTTTTACTACCAGTTCAGTGCCGCATTTAGGGCAGGCGTAGTTGGAATACATAACTAGGGCGCTAAATAAAATGCCAATCGTTCTTTAAAATAATTACTGTCTTCGTATATTTTTTATCAATACATAGAGCTTCTGGCAATGTTCCCGAAGGAACCCATTTAGGACCACTTTTATTAATATGATACAAGCAATAATTATTCGCCTGAAACACTCACCCACATTGAAAAATCTCCTGATAAAAGATACATGACGCCAACGGGACTAGAACCCGTGTCCCTTCGATTTCCGGTCGACAGCTCTGACCACTGAGCTACCATATAGCCCGTTGTCATATAGATACCCGTTGGCGTCATGTATCTTTTATCAGGAGATTTTTCAATGTGGATGAGTGTTTCAGGCGAATAATTATTATTGCTTGTAAAATAATTGTTACCCTTTGTGCTATGCATAAAAAATCTTGTCTTAAACATTAGTTTACCAAAAAAAATAGTAATTTATTAATATGTTTCAGATAACATAACTAGGGCGCTCAGTCACAAATGTGCATAAAATGCTAATTGTTATTTAAAATAATTTTTGCGTTCTTACTTTTTATCAATACATAGAGCTTCTGACAGTGTTCCCGAGGGAACCCATTTAAGACCACTTTTATGAATGCGTTTCACGTTACGCCGTTTTATGCAATGCACTACAATTAACACATAACTAGGGCGCTTAATTTAAAAATGTGCGTAAAATGCTAATTTTTATTTAGAATAATTGTTGCCTTTGTACCTTATTTAATTTATATATGCTTCTGGCAGTGTTCCCGAAGGAACCCATTTAGGACCACTTTTATTAATATGTCTCAGGTTACGCCGCTAGTGTACCACATACTAACATAACTATATGCTAAGCATACATAATATATGTGAGGTCGATATGTTTTCCTTTTTTAAAAACATCTAAGTGACGTTAAAAAAGTCATATTTGTTGTATATTCGTATTATTTTTCCTTTCTCTGTCATTTTTTTCGTATTGTTTGCGATATATGTCCGTTCAACTTGGTATGAATATATTTACCAGTTCTGAATGTTATAGGTTCGGCTCTGGTACAGTTGAATCACCTATCGGAGTAGATTACCAGTTCTACGAAAAGCAAAAGCACTTCAGATCAGCTGATTCTTATTTGAACCTTAATTGATATGAACATTACATTGTCATTGATGTACAGGAAAAATATATAATATTTATTCGTGACCATTTCTGGTGTGATGTTATCAATTCTTTGTTATGTTTTAAGTGCATTGATAATAATTTATCTTCCGCACAATGTAACGTACGTTACACACTAATTAATTAAGTTTTTTTTTATTATTATTATGTCAACACCTTTCCATAGTCCCTACTGATGGGTGAAGCCAGTGAGACTAAGTCATCCCCAATAATACTTTTTAGTTTTCTTAAGTAAGTTCTCACATCGTCGTGTGTGTCAACTTTAGTAAAATTTATAAATATAAAAGTTAACATTATTTGGCAAACATGATATATATTTAAACAATATAATATAGGAAGCGCAAAAAACGAGTAAACTCGTCTCCCGCGTCTTGCTGTAAAAAGGCGTACGACGAGTTTTCTCGTTTCCCACAACATTTGTATTTACATATCTCCTTTTCAAACCATCTTTGAACGCTTACGTCAAACGGAACGCCAGCTTCTTCAGAGGGTCAAGGTTTTGTTCTAAGTCTAACTAACTAACTAACTAACTAACCATCACGCCGTTTCCCCGCAGGGATAGGCAGAGAGGACGGACCGCCAAACAACTCGGTCTTGGCACACACTCCTTGCCTCATTCACATTCATACATCGTTTCATACATACTCTTCTATTATTCTGCTTGACATGGCCCGACTCGAGTATCTGATTCACTTGATCGTGCCATGTCTTCCTCGGGCGTCCCCGACTTCTGCTACCATTCGCATTTGCAACATATATCCTCCTTACACTCCTATCTTCGCTCATTCGCTCTATATGCCCAAACCATCTAAGCGTCCCTTTCCTAATCTTACTCATTACACTTGCACTCTTTGCGGATCTCCACATTCCTCACGCAATCATACGTGGTTTTACCACACATACCCCTCATGGATCTCATTTCTACAGCATTCAGTCTACTTCATCCTTTCTCTGCCAGTTCCATACATCAGGGTGGGTGCCAGCACTCCGTTGTGGACTGCTAGCTTGGCTTCTTTGGACGATGTTTAGTTAGCGCCAACTGCGTTCAGTCCTAAATGAATGGAGTTACCTGCATTTCCCTTTGTTTCAATATCTCTGTCAGCCTTCCCATCTCCCTAGAACATACTTCCTAAATACACAAACTCATCCACCTGCTCCAAGTATTCCTCAAGTAGTCAAGTCAAATCCAACATCCTACTTTATCTGATTATTTCCTTTATTTGTAATTAGATTGGTGCTATATATTCTAAGTGCTCCGTGCGCCATTTGTCTCATTTGAGCTGCCAAGTATGTTATATTAGTTTGTTTCCTTGTTCCGTCTCTCGCAGGGGTATTCAACTATTTACACCAACGACCATATTGTTTACTTTTTAAAGTAAGTCTTCAATCTGTCTATTAAAAGAGTATCTGTGGCGGCATGGATTTAATTTTGCACAATTGACCTTCAAAACAAGATCTTGGTATACATATATTTTACTTTTTTTATATTAACCCCTCAAAAGGGCCTGTGTCACCTTCGGGGATACTGTGTGGAGGGTCTTTATAAGGAAATGAGGGAGTGGAAGTCTTGGGAAGGAAAAATGTATGAGGGGTGGGTAGGAATCTTGGGATTAGTATGTCTCCAGCTGCGTCAAGAAAGACCAGTTGGAATGGTCAAAGGGTCTCCCCAAAGCAGCCTCTCCTGATCTGGTAGGCAGGCGCATCCCGAACACACCTCACCCGGTGAACCCGGGCACTCCTGCTAAGTCACCAAACGTAGCGAACCGCTTGAAGTGACCTATGTCAGAGGTGTTGGTGATCCAATGGCGAAGTACCGAAGCCCGTCTCCGGTGTACAATTCTTATAATCGTACATCTTAAATACGCCGTCCTAAAGAGTGGGGATATGAAAGATGTTGGATGATAAACAAATTAGACTCCAGTTCTGATCACTAAACATGGCTAAAGCCTTTTCAAGCAATGCAACGTTTCGATTGAACTGTTATAATGAAACGGAAGAACACAATCCGACCTGCTTTCGCGTCCCTACAGTTGATCCCCCGACAGTTGACCCCTCGGACAGTTCACCCCCGGGTAGTTTATCCCCAGGACAACTGATTCCTCTGCCAGTTGATCCCTTTGCCAGTTGCTCCCTCTGCAAGTTGATCCCCTAATATTTTTAAACTATATTTCTTCTACCATATACACAACCATTTGTGCATGGTAAAAGGTTGTTCATCAGTTGTGTAAAATTTAAAACACGTTTATGTATTTCCCTAAATAGGCTGCACATATAAGTATTTTCGTATGTTGTTATTCAACTGTATTATCACTACATACTCCTTAGGCGACACGGCATTATTGTTATCAAAAATGTTTGTATGGCCAATTTTCTACTCAAGACGTCTGCAGATATAAGTACAGGGTTTTCCAATAAGAGGTGTTATTTTGATATTCAAAGAAACTTTTCCCTAATATTTTTTTGTAATTTTGAAGAGATTTGTAGGCTGTTTTTTCAAAACTACTTCAATAATTCGTCTATAAACCACTATTACAGGGCTTACAATATTTCATATGCACCTCCCCATTCAAAAATAAGTACAGGGTTTTCCAATAAGAGGTGTTATTTTGATATTCAATCGTAAAAGATCAATGGTTTCGTTGCTTGTGTGGCACGTAGCGCCATCTCGTTGAAAGTAAACGTTGTCCAAATCAATACCATCCAATTCCGGCCATAAAAAAATCATTAATCATCTTTCAATAGCGCAATCCATTCACCGTAACTGTTGCTCCAGCCTCATTTTCGAAAAAGTAAGGTCCAATGACTTCGCTGGACCATAAACCGTACCAAACAGTCACGTTGAGGATAAAGAGGCTTTTCAACAATAATTCTTGGGTTTTCCGAGCCCCATATGCGACAATTTTGATTGTTGACGAAGCCAACGAGGTGAAAATGGGCCTCATCACTCAAGATGATTGGCATTTGATTCACTCAAGTGAATTTTAATAATTTCAATGCGTTTTTGAAGCGTGTATCGTTCCATTTTTATTAATGGCGTAGTTTCTACTTGTCAAATGTCAAAAAATAACATCTCAAAAGTAACATCTACCGAAATAGCGGGCTATTCAAAATAACACCTCTTATTGGAAAACCCTGTATATCGATATTTGTTATACGGCCGTATGTCCTCTCTGCATACTTACTGTACCGAAGAGGATGTACCTACAGACAAAATAATGGTTTAGGGGATCAAGAGTCCGAGAGATCAACTGTCCGAGGTATCAACTGTCCGGGCATAGACCTACAAAGCCCTGGATAGAGAATTAGTGTTATTGTGTATGAAGGCATTGAAGTCTAGGGTGAGGGAAAATTGCGTGTCAGCCATCTCGTATGACAACATTTTGAAATGATTTTTATGCAAAGTGCTGAACAAAGAACAATTTTAGTTTTGTTTGCCTACATATTTTAGTGTATTTGTTGAGTCAAGGATTGGGACATGTAATTAATAAAATTAAGTAATCTTTAGTAGTATTAGTAGTAGTATTAGTCTTTAGTAGTAGTAATAGCCAAAAATCCTAGTAAAATTTACAGAAATTAAACTAAAAGAAATCCTTCTATCTAAAAAAAGAGAAATGGACCTTAATTTACTAAAGGATTTGACAAACGAAAAAGTGTACATAGGTGAAGTAATAAGTCCCTACAAAAAAGAGTTGCTTTGGAAAGCAAAGCAACTAGCCAAAGAAAAAAATTATGAATTTGTTTGGATCAAAAATGGGAAAATAATGGTTCGTTAAGGTCATGATCAAAAAATTTTGTACGTAAATCATCTGGACGACCTCGATAAATTAATATAACAAATCACTTACTTGAACACACCAAACTGAAATACCTACTGAGAACATGGATAAGGAAACAATAACTACAAACAAACCAGATGAACTGCTAACTCTTAAAAACAATTTTAATATATTAAATAAAAATATACGAAGTATCAACAAAAACTTCGATGAACTTCAAATACTAATTAAGAATCTAAAAATTAATCTTGATATAATTATCCTCACTGAGTGCTGGATAAAGGATAAATATTCACCCTTACATATTAATAATTACACCTCATATGCAACCAATTTGAATTACACAAAAAATTATGGTGTGATAGTGTACATTAAAGATGACACTAAAACTGAATCAATGAAATAAAATTCCCAAATGCAAACTGTTTGAAAATCAAAGTGGGTGATGAAACCACTATATTAGCTCTGTATCGATCACCAGCTACAACTAATATTAATCAGTTTCTTGAAACGCTTTCTAATGAACTCAATCTTCTAAAAAACAAAAAAAATGTCTTCCTCATCGGAGATATAAATATTGACATACTAGAAAACGGTCATCCAAATAGAACTGATTATCTGCAAACACTGGCCGCCCACGGACTTGAAAGTTTGATAAATAAACCTACGCGTGTAACAAATGACAGCAAATCTTGCATCGACCACATATTCAGTAAGACTGTTAAACCAACCAACTCTATCATATTCACCTCTACTATAACCGACCACTATACAACAATTTTATCTATTACAAAAAAGAAAATACAAAGATCGCAGCCCTACCCAATTATCGTGCAGAAGACAGAAACCATATGGAATGAAGTAAAACAACAATTACTAAATACAAACTGGATAAACCTACTGGAGAACCTTGATACAAATAGTGCCTGGAGTAAATTCATTGAATATATAACTCATACCATCATGTCAAATACCAAATCAATAGAAAAAAAGATTTCACATAAAAATCAACATCTTAAACCATGGATAACCCAAAGCGTTATAAATTGCATTAGAAAAAGAGATGAACTACACAGGAAAGTTAGTTTAAATCCTTGTGATATTTTTATACAACGATATTATAAAAGATACAGAAATATTTGCAAAAATGTTGTACGCAATGTCAAAGAAAATTATTATAAGAAAAAAATAGACGAATGTAACAATGACCCACGCAAATTATGGAAGATCATTAATGAAATTACAAGTGCAAAATTATCCCATATCAAAAGCATAGATGAACTAACAATTGAAAATACCCAAATCTCTTTCGAAAAACATCCGGACAAAATTCTCGAATACGTAAACGAATTTTTTACAAATATAGGGTCAAAATTGGCAAAGCAAATCAGACATCCAAAAACTAGCATTTTACCAGAAGAAAAGGAAAGTATGAATCAGATAGATAAATTAAAGTTAACTAATGTAACCAATACTGAAATCAGAAACGCAATTGTATCCCTCAATGTTAATAAATCATCGGGAAATGATATAATCTCAAATAAAACAATAAAACAACTCCAAAATGAACTGACCTTCCCTTTGACATACTTGGTCAATCTGTCTATATCTACAAATGTATTCCCCTCATGCCTTAAAAAAGCAACAGTTATACCTATACATAAAAGTGGTAACAAAAATGATATATATAACTACCGACTACCGACCCATAAGTCTCTTAAGCTCCTTTTCAAAAATCTTGGAAACTGTAATGAAGAAGCAAATTGTTCATTTTCTTGAACAAAACAAATTATTATCACCATCCCAATATGGCTTTAGGGAAAATCTAAGCACCAATGATGCCATAGAAAATCTAACAAGCATAGCCATAAAAAACATAGATGAAGGGAAAAAGTGTTTGGCTTTATTCATAGATCTTCAAAAAGCTTTTGACACAATAGACCATAAAATATTACTAACTAAGCTAAAAAAAATAGGAATGGCCGAAACAACAATGAACTTATTAGAGTCATATAAATATAACAGGGCGAGAACAACAAGTACAAATTGGCAAACAAAAGAGCAAACTACTATCTTTAAACTATGGCGTCCCTCAAGGAAGTGTACTGGGACCGATCCTATTCATTATCTATATCAACGATTTAACTAACCTTACCATTAAAGGAAACATAATCAGTTTTGCTGATGATACTGTTTTATTATTTCAAGAAGAAAATTGGACGGATACATTTAATGAGGCTGAAAAGGGGCTTAGTGCACTTCAAAATTGGCTTAAAATCAACTCGCTTACCCTTAATACAGGGTGTCCGGAAACTCGTAGTACAAGCGGGAAACTGGTGAATCTACATCACATTTGGAGTCGATTTTGTAGTATATATTTTTTTTATTTGAGCTTTCGTTATCGAGTAAATCGAGTTTGAAGTTGATTTTTTTTTTTTTTTTTTTTTTTTTTTTTAATCAAATTCTTATAAATTATTACTGAAGATCTAAGTACCCAACTAATTAAAACTATTTGAAAGTAAAACAAATGAAGAAACTCGGATTTGAAGCATTATTTTGAAATCTCCCTTCATTTAACCCGGTGTAATCATAAAATATTTCTGCTCTGCAGGGTTAAAACATCTGTTATTCAACCCTAAACACCAGAAAAAACTTTAACCCTAAAATAGCTGAAAAATATTTTTTTTTGGTTTTTTTTTTTTTTTTTTTGAAAATGCTCAAATCAAAAAACTTTATGTTTTTTTGGGTTCCCCATGTGGTGTAGATTCTCCAGTTTCCCGCTTGTACTACGAGTTTCCGGACACCGTGTATAAGCAAAACCAAATATATAACATTTTCAATAAACGCAAGGAGCTAACCAATAAAATCACTAGAACTAAAACTACACGAATGCCATGGAAATAATATACAATGTTACTGCCCCGTCATCGAAAAAACACAAAACATAAAATATCTCGGAGTAATAATCGACGAAAATCTTAGATGGGACCTACACATCAAAGGTATTACGGAAAAACTCACAAGCCTTATATATTTCTTTAAAAATCTAAGAAACGTATTAAATAAAAAGGATATGAAAAAGGTCTACTACGCATTATGTCATTCTCGAATTGAATATGGAATCATAGGATGGGGATCTGCTACACATACGTACCTACACAACCTGAATACGATTCAAAAAGGAATCATAAAGACCATATTGAAAGTACCAATTAGAACGCCTTCAATTGAAATATTCAATTCCTTTGACGTACCAAATGTACAGCAAATATATGCCAAAAATATATTATTGAAGCTCTTCAAAAATAACAAATCCTCTACTAGACTGTGTATGCATAACACTAGATCGAACAAAAATGATATAAAAAATATTCCAAGTTATAAAACCACATTCGGACAAAGAAACTATACATACTTTGCAACAAAACTCCATAACATCCTTCCCCAAGACATAAAACTAATAAAAAATCCTAATGAATACAAATCATTAATAAAAATATGGCTGAAAGAGGTCAATGAAAAAACCCTAATGAAAACACTAAAAACGATATAGAAGACACTAAAAACGACATAGAAGACACTAAAAACGACATAGAAGACAAATAAACCATATTTATATAACTTTAGTCCGCCTCGGCACAGGACCCCCTAGTGAGGAGGACTAAGAATTACAATATTTTATACTTAATTTCACCATTATATTTTGTATGTAACAATTATTTTATATAGTCGCTAAAATAAAAAAAAAAATAAAAAAAATTCATTCATCTTTTCTTCGAATAGCTCTGTCCAAGGACTTTTAGATTCCCATGTCCGGGGAGCCAACTGTCGGGGGATCAACAGTCATAATTACTTCGTTTTCATGACTGTTGATACCCCGACAGTTGCCCCTCCCCCCGACTACATGAATCTCCTTCCAGGAAATTTTATATCCATGTGTCCGGGGGGGACAACTTTCCGGGGATCAACAGTCATGGAATCAAAATGAATTTTGGCCCCCCGGACACATGAATCTAAAAGTCCTTGAGCGGAGATTCATGTGTTCGGGGGGGCAAATTTTGGGGGATCAAAAGTCATAGTCATCTTGATTCCATGACTGTTGATCCCCCGACAGTTGCCCCCCCGGACACTAGAATATGAAAGTCCGGGGGGTTAACAGTCGGGGATTAATAGTCATGGTCATTTCGATTCCATGACTGATGATCCCCCGACATTTGGCCCCCCGGACATACGAATCTAAAAGTCCCTGGATGGAGATTCATGTGATCGGGGGGGCCGACTTCTGGGGGATCAACAGTCATAGTCATTTCGATTCCATGCTAGTTGATCCCCCGACAGTTGTCCCCCCGGACACTAGAATATAAAAGTCCTTAGACGTAGATTCATGTGTCCGGGGGGGGGGGGGGGTTAACAGTCGGGGATTAACAGTCATGGTCATTTCGATTCCATGACTTCTGATCCCCCGACAGTTGGCCACCTGGTCACATGAATCTAAAAGTCCCTGGATGGAGATTCATGTGTCCGGGGGGCCGACTTCTGGGGGATCAACAGTCATAGTCATTTCGATTCCGTGACTGTTGATCCCCTTGGTCCCCCGGACACATGAATCTAAAAGTCCTTAGACGGAGATTCATGTTTCCGGGGGGGTTAACATTCGGGGATTAACAGTCATAGTCATTTCGATTAATCTAAAAGTAATCTAAAAGTCCCTAGACGGAGAATCATGTGTCCGGGGGGCCAACTGTCGGGGGATCAACAGTCATAGTAATTTCGATTCCAGTCTGCAGACCGCAGCTTGGAAAATGCTACCACGTCCTTCGATAAATCCCATATTCTCCAATCTCCGTGAACCAGTGTAATAAAACCTACATACATGTTGTTAGTATGAGTGTTGAAAGTCCAAGGAAACGACGAACGTATCTATTGCGAAACATTAAATACATTTCAGGCAATATTCTACCATTTGTTTACTTGCATTTATTACGTTACATTATGATAGTAATAAGTACCTAGTATGGACGAGGGCCGTTCAGAAATTAACCACCGTTTGGCGATAAATAATAAACGGAATAAATATAAAAAGTCTATTGAATAATGTTTTTCGCAAGTTCACAATTCTCTCTTTTTGGTTTCATTTTGAAAAGGTGCACATTTTAATTATTCTGTGGTTAACAACTAGATTTAAATACTATCTAGAGTTATTGGTATAAGGTAAAATACATCTATAATTGGTTAAATTATTGATATAACGTTAAATAAATCTTGTAAAGATGGGTTCTTTTATCTTGAAAATTTAGTACCTTGTAACAATTGTTATTGTTCACATGATTGGCGATGATTTTGTAACATTATTTGTATTGTCAGTTTATGCTTGCGTATTTAGTGCCCATAAATATGCATACTGTGTCTATGTAATATTGTTACCGTGGGATTAAATGGCAACAAATAAAAGTAAGGATGTTTTATTATCTAGTAATAAAAAAAAACATATTTAAGGATACTGAAATTGTATTACCACAAAAAAGACATAATAAAAAAGAAATTAATTGGCAGCCTACTATATAATCTGTCTGGCAAAGGGCTTGCATAAGTAAAATGAAGGTGTGATACCAGTTCGTTCTTGATGCGAAATAGTAGATTCCGGTTCTTCAGAGCACTTCCCAGTTTATAATTTATACAAAAAATAATCCTGTAGTCCAATGCAAAACAGCCTCATGCTGCTGGTCTTCAAAAGAGTCCCTCTTAACCAATGAGGATCAGCAGATGACATTCGTTTCCATATGCAAAGCTGATGCTCATTCAGGAGTGGCGAATATGTTCATCGAACCTCAGCCAAGAGGAATGCAAGCTGCTATGGGCTGGTGATCAAAGAATGGCGACTGCTTCCAATGCAAATCACAGATCCTTGCTCCCTCAGGTTTGGCAACTCTCCAAGTCATAATTCCAGGGCTGTCAATTTTGACCAATAGCAAAATGACAATGTGTAGGTACTTAAAGGTCTCACACACCAAGACCATAGATGCGATGTCAGTAAAGTGATGCACACACACCTTATTATTTTTTAATTATTTAACTAACGTTTATAAGACAAAGTTTTATGCATAGCATAAAGGATAACAAATAATTAATTATAAGCAATAATTAGTCATCCGAAATACCAATACAAAAAATTGAAAACATCTCCCGAGTAAAAATAAATGTGGGAGATGTTTTCATTTGTATTGGTATTTCGGATGACTAATTATTGCTTATAATTATTTGTTATCCTTTATGTTAGTTTATCATTAAAAATAATAATATTTGACAAGTCAAAAAATATTTCACCAATAAATGAAGATATAATATGTCTCTCGACGCCATCTAGTGAGAAATTTAGCACTAACAAAGCCTTTCCTACAAAAATAAAGTTGGTTGTTTACAGTTTACAGGTGAAAAAAATATAATAAGCAGTAATTGTTGATTGAAGTACTAGTACATATTGAATTATTTGGCGGGTTGGAAATAAGCTGACATAGCTCAGTGGATACAGAGCACCTGACCAATACAAATTGAAAACATCTCCCACTTTTATTTTTACTCGGGAGATGTTTTCAATTTGTATTGGTATTTCGGATGACTAATTATTGCTTATAATTATTTGTCACACACACCTTGTTACAAATCTTATATGTAACATTCTACAATTGGTTGAATTATTGATATATCGTAAAAAAATTATGAAATTTAACTGTAAATACAAGCATAATATTTGTATCTATACCGTTTTTATTTATTTTACTATTAAAATCCAAACTGTGGTTACTTTCCGAACGGCCCTCGTTTCACCTTGAGAGGAGCGCAGTAAAACATTAAATATTCGACACAAGGTCATTTTGGTCAACAGCACAGCTGTTGTGCTGTTATCGTCGAGAGATGACGTCATAACCCAAAACATATTTTTGTTTTTAATTTGTTGTGGTTGAAATGTGTTTTATTTTAAAAATCAATCGTTCTGATTTAAGAGGCCATCGTACAAGACTTCATTTTTGATTTGAAGTCAAAATACAGAACCAAAAATAATATATATATTTCTAGAAAATTTCTGGCGGGGATGGGAGCCATTTTAATTAATTGTGTTTTATATTGTGAAATATAGGCCAATAAAAATTGGGGTTAGCGATTTATTTTTTGGGTTATTATACCGTGTTGTACTACCTACTTCTATAGCTAACATCTGTCCATCATCAGACATCTGCCACGATGTGAACACATGTGGTAAATGTATCTAGGAGTGTCAGACGTATGCATCCATCTCTCCCACTGCGTTGCAAGTCGTTTGGTCTGGAAAGAGTCCGGCTGGAGAGGTCAGAGGGTCTCCTTCAACCGGTAAATCTCACGCAGCTAAAACCTCACTCCCAGAACTCATGAGCACTTGGGGTGACCTGGGAGAGGGTGGGACATTTGTATTAAATGACTTCCATAATACGTGAAGTCAGTGTATTAGAAAAAAATAACAAAAAACAATGTTGTTTTAAACCGGTTCCATGATCAACTCAACACAATGCCAGTTCAACACACCTAAGAAGTGATATTTAGTCATTAAAAGCGATGAAAAATTAACCTAACATACGTAACCTAGTTTTTGTTTATTTATTTATTGGACAATTTGTATAGCGCGCCGCTTTTGTAAGATATCACCTCAGGGGCGCTTTACAGTTGATGAAGGTATTACAAAAAATACAATTATTACAAAAATAAATTGAAATTAAGTTACATAAAATGGAGTACAGGAACAGGTGATGAAGTACAGAAACAGGTGATACGAAGATGGAGACTTTGCATCAAGAATCCTAGGTAGGGAGGAAACTGGACCAGCTGCTGCAGCGAGAGAGTGCACCGCGTCACGCGTCACGCGTCACAATGTGTCCGCAATAAAAGGCGACGGTCGGGATAATAAATTACCCTGGGCACTTGTTAGGGCCTTCAAAGTTTCCAAGAATTCCGTTGAAAACATTTGGCGTGTACCTACAGTTACCGATTCTCGTGTCAAGTTCAACTTCAGCGAATTTCGAATATTTAATCACTTTTCATGACTTTACATCACTTTTTAAACAGTTATCCGTATACTATAAATGTTTATAGATAATCTATGATAATTAATACTTATTTATTTATTTATTTACTAACGGACCTTGGCCAATTACAACACATTACATATTACTTATTTATTCATTTTTGGGAAATCGACAGTTTACATTTAATCAGTTTGTACATAAGTGTTATTTAGTAAAATAAAACCAATTATGGATTTTCTCCTTGTGACTTTAACTGAGACAGCATAATTTAAATTTGTGAGAAAGGAATATTAATTAAAAAAATATACAAAACAAAAGATTATATGAAACGAAATATTTACAAAACAATTTATAGCCATGGAGAGAGGTTGTAGATATAAATCAAATCACAATAGAGATATAAACAATAGAGACATAAACATTATTCACAAACCATCAGAGAAATATTCTTGTATGGACCTCTTGTATTTGGTAAGTTCGCAACTGAAAATATCAACCTTAGATAATACGCTATTGTAATTATTGCATAGTCTGTTCAGGCAAGAATTCTGCTTAGAGTTCGTTTTGCTTTGATCAACCCTGAACAGGACAGAAGAGAGTGTTGAACGCGCAGGTACATTGAATGGAATATTGTTTAGCAACTCTGGGCATTGAATATTATTGTTAACTACTTTATACAGGAATAGTGCATCCTTATGATGCCTCCGTACACTCAGTGAATCAATTACACGAAGGAGAAATGATACAATACAGGATAATTAAAAAAATTACAGCTATGACAAAAATAGGACTTACAAACAAGAAAGATAGTATCAAGTCAATACAGGGACAAGGTTTTAATGGAGTTTACGAATTTGGCAACATCGATACAAAATATTGCTTGACAAAACCAACGAATTCAAGGTCCTGACTTGAGTTGACAAGTCTGGACATTTCGGACCTTAGTGAATGGTATCCATAATTCTGTAGCGTTGATTGAGGAAAAGCAAATCATTATTTCTGAGTCTTCAGGAAGGGATATTGAAAGGGATGAGTTGTAACAAAGTAGGTGAGTTAATCATAGTCCTTCCTACGTTTTTCTAAAGAAGAACAACCAAGTATGTTAAGAGGTAGCTACAAGCCAAAAATGTGTATATTCTTGGTATACCTTATATTGTAGGTAATAGGCATTCAAATCGTGTCTAGAAACGTTCGATTTCAAGCACAAAACTGTTTTTTATTTATTTTCTAAATAATTTTATAAGAAAGCAAAAAAATTAATCAAGTGAAACTGTCACAGATAATCTTAGCTATAATACTGTATTTTTAAAAGTTGTTTTCTTTACGCGTTCATACATTTCTATTGAAACAATATTTTTTTAGTAGTTTACATTTATATTTTTTATTGAGTAATTTATTTTTTTATTTGTATTCTCCTCAAGCGAAACGATAGGAAAACCTTCAATTTATCTAAAGCATATCTTTTGGTATTCATAATGTACATCAATTCGTTATAAAGATTAATCAAAATAATGATTTAGCATTAAGCTTCGCTTAAACGTACAAAAACAGTATTATTTTTTGAAATTATGAGACTGAAATTTAATTCTGCCGTTTGTACGCGGAACTTACGAAATGTTGTTTATTTTGAAATCAATGTCGAATCGTATTTCGACATTGTAGAAATTTATACTCACCTCAGCTGAGCAAGGTGAAGACGAAAATTCGTAATCTGCATTTTTATGTCGTCAATAAAGAGTCAAGGATGACCTCGGACTGGTACGACAAAGCCAAACTGACCCCGTTAGCTAACCTGTACAGCAATCCAAATATGGGAACTTTTGAATATATTGTGGTTTAAAATTAATGTATCTTTGTTTGTACCATATAGACTCAAAAACTGCTGGACCGATATCACTGAAAAGTTCAAAGATTGTTCTTATTAGTGTCTGGAGTGTTTAGAGAGTGGTTTTAATGGTAGAAGGAGAATGGTGGTTCCCGAGGAATGCACTGGAATGAAATACGGCGTCGAATTAAACTCGATATACTGTAGTATTATCAGAGATGTGCAAAATGGGTACCCAAAACCATTTGAAATGCAAAATGGAAGTGGGTCAAAATTTTTCCATTTGAAAATGCATAATGCAAAATGGTTTTTAGAAAAGCATTTCAAATGCAAAATGCAAAATACCTATTTTCAAAATGCATTGAAAATGCAAAATGGTTTCTCAGGTCAAACAATTAAAATAATTATAGATTTTTTAAACAATTTTGTCATTTAATAATGGAAATCAATGTAGAACAAACATATTACATGATGGTAAATCCAAAAACACCACGACAACAGATTATGAAACCACAAAAAATTTGCGCGGGAGTAATGTTGCCAACGTAAAAACATAGAAACTGCTATCTAACATTTAATATTACAGCGTCATGTTCAGTATTTGAATCAGTATTTTTTGTAATGGTATCACTCAATTGCCAGGGCTCCTACCAGGGAGCAACTTGACAAATGTAAATTATCTCTCATAGCGAGGTTGAGGACCGACTGATATTTGGGGGTTATGAAAAAAAGATGAGTGGAGATAGTAGGAAGAATGTTGCAAAAAAGCATTTAAAATGGAAAATGCATTTAGAAATGCATTTAAAATGCAAAATGCAAAATGGTTTTTAGAAAAGCATTTAAAATGCAAAATGGAAAATACCCATTTTGCATTTTGCATTTCCATTTGAAATGGATTTATTTGAAATAAAGCACATCTCTGAGTATTTTAATAGTAACAATGTGGTATGAGTAACAGAAAGACGTGACATGATGTGAATCAATAAACTTATAAAAAGTACAATTTTCAATCCTTTAGTATAAAATTATTTCCACCGTAAAAACTACACCCAGTTTGTGCACTACAAAACAAACTGTAAGTCAGCTGGTTATACTCGTAAATAAACTGACTGACATTTACCCGGCGTTGATCGTCTTTTCTCTGCTTTGTATAAATATAATGTGCATGTATTATATATGTAAACCTTCCGGAAGAAATTTTCTAAATTATAGTGAAAACGCTATCAAAATCTGTTGCGTAGTTTAGAAGAACTAAGCGCACAAACAAACGGACACAAATAGCGAATTTATTTTATACTATTAACTAGTTGACGTGTTGCCGGCGTTGATCGACTTTTCTCTGCTTCGTATGAATATAATATGCATGTATTATATATGTAAACCTTCCGGAAGAAATTTTCTAAATGATAATGAAAACGCTATCAAAATCTGTTGCGTAGCTTAGAAGAACTAAGCGCACAAACGTACAGACGCGGATAGCGTCTATTTAGTGATTAGTTAGAGATTTAGTGATTATTTCGGAACAACCGTTCCTTCCTCATGGCAAAATATACTAACTTGACATTACAAAACAATGGTTGAACATCATAATATTATTACTAAGTGTTAAAGTGGGGGCGGAGGCGTGAGTGGGCAGAGGGGATGGAACCGGAGGGGATGGAATGGACGCTGAAAGGGAACATATCCAAGATGAGACTGTAAGATAATAGTTTTAAAACTTAAGTCGACACCTCTACCAACCTCTCCAAATGCCGATCGGGTACGATCGACAGTTATTTCATATATTAACTACTGTTATGTCATGCTTTCATAGAAATGCGTATATTTCCACTTGTGAGTACGCGATTGCCACCAAAATTTGATAGAATGTGCTGTCATCAACAACAAATCTTTCTGCCAAGTTTCAACTCGATCGGATGTCGGGAAGTTAGTTAATTTCAGCTTTCAAAATTTATATTAATTCATTACCGAAAACAAAGGTTAAATTAAAATATATGTATTATTAAAAGGAATTAACTTACAAATGATAATATATTACTTATTCTAAAGGAATAATTGAGCGTAGGTACTACTGGCACACGCACACGCCCTTAACATAGTACGTCTATTGGTATATTATTCAGTGTGTATTTGATATTTTATAATACTAATCTATATAAACGAAACATGAAATAGAACAAGACACAGAAAAATAAATAGGTAACGGTTTTAACTCGGAATCGTATTATCATCTAACGAACTAACCGTCACGCAGTTTCCCCGCAGGGGTAGGCAGATAACCAAATAACTAGGTTAGGTTCTCATTAGAATCCTTTCTTCGCTCAATCGCTCTACATGCCCAAACCATCTAATCGTCTCTCTCTTAATCTTACTCGTTATGGATAAGCCTTGCTTTTTATACATACGCCTTAAGGATCTCATTTTTACAGCATTCAATCTACTTTCATCATTCCGTAAGGGTAGGTATCAGCACACCGTTGTGGACTGCTTTATTTTTAATATTTTTGTATTATTTTTTTCTGTTTCATGTTTCGTTTAGAAGTATTAGTATAATATAAGTATTAGTTAATATAACTTTTAAAAGTTATTACATAAAAATAAGAAATAAGAAAAAAAAGTTATTAGAAGAAATTTACTTTGCCAAATTTGGACTTCGCAAATTAGTTCATAACGTGGCGAGTAATTTGCGCTCCCATGTAAAAATGTCTATTCATTCAAAAGCAGATTTTACTTTTAAGAAGTAAATGGTGATATTATAATGCGAGATGCCTATTTACTGTCAGATTGATTTATTGACGAATCACAGTCAGCTTTACCCCCTTCGTTCTTCAATAGTTGATTTTACCCCTCACCTTTAATTTCTAGTCTATATATTCTTATGTCTGTGGTTGGGACATTGCTTTTTTTTACCATTATTAGCTCCACACAAAAGGCCTTCACGGGGATGCTGTGTGGTGGATCTTTTTTAAGGAAAAGGAAGGAATTAAAGTTCTGAGAATTCAAATGGTATGAGGGGAGCATAGGAATTCTGACATCAGTGTGTCCACGAGTGACATCCATCACCCTGTAGTAAAGGTCAAAAGTTCTCTCTCAACCAGTCCCACGCAGATGTTGGGCAGACCTAAACAAACCTCACATCATGAATTAGGGCTCCCCTGCTAAATCACCAAGCGAACCACTTGCAGTGACCTATGACAGAGGTGTTGGTTATCAATCAGTGCTTAATGCAGCAGCACGGCTCATAACCGGGGTTTCTAAATATTCGCACATTTCAGAACACCTTCGTAACCTTCACTGGCTCAAGTGCCCTGAAAGAATCCAGTACAAACTGTGCTGGATGGTGTTTAAATCCATCAATGTAATAGCACCACCCTACATCTCTGAACTATGCGTCCCGGAAAACACTGGTCTGAGGCAGTCAACTCTTAGATCAGCAACATCATCAGCTGTAGGCAGACTGATGGAACCTAAGCGCAAGCCAAATACTAAGTTTGGTGATCGCGCTTTCGGAGTATCTGGGCCGAAGGCTTGGAATAAACTCCCTCCGGAACTAAGATCCATAACAAGTCCAACAGAATTCAGGTCTAAACTAAAAATTTACCTTTTTAAGCTGTCATATCCTTAAATTAAATATACCATTCCAGAGAGAAAGTCCAGTTATATCCAATTATGTCCTAAATCCTGTATCTAAATTTCGCTAATAAACAATTATTTAATGTTAATTAAGTGTTAATCTCAAGTGACCTACCAGGTAAGTATTGTACTGTATATTATCTCCATAAATAGTTAGTAATAACATAGATCATTGTAGAAATGTATTATAAATTTGTACAGCCCCCTTGAGGTGATTTTGCACAAAAACGGCGCTATACAAGTCATCCAATTATTATTATTAAATGGTTCCCGGGACCGCAGTACAAATACCCTCCTCTCAAATGATTGAAATGACTTTAGCCGTGTTTGGTTACCAGTTCAGAATAACATTTTTAACAATGCGTATTCAAGACTATGCACCATGTCGTGTAACATTTAATAACACTTCTTATGTAGAGGCATAATTTGTATTTATGCAAGAAAAAAACATCATCAAAAAGTATGTTTTCTTTTATTTTGCGATGTTTGTTTCACAAATATTTAAATATTTTAAGATAATTTACTAAATAACTTAATTTTCGACATTATTAAAAAAAAACCATAACTGAAAATGGGTTCAAAAGGTACTTATGTAGGAGATTTTGAAATTAAAAACCGTTTTTTATAGGCTTATACTTATTTTTTCTTGACTTACCGAATTATTGGCCAAGAATTTGAACAATTCATCAAATTTCAACGTTCATTTTCGTGTTCAGTGAAAGTCCTTTTCAAGTTCTGTTATTACATCATTATAGGACAATTACTTGACAGAAATGTAATAATAACAGAACCTGAAAAAAACATTCACAGAATTTGAAAATTAAGTTAGAAATTTGTAGAATTGTTAATATTATCTGAATTACTAAAAAAATACCAAAAACTGGTTTTGTGTAACAAAATTGAAAACCAACTTAGTGCATAATACAATCACCAAGATTGGTAAATGATTGAATACCTGTGTTATCCTGCAGGAATGCAGACTGATTTAAGTGCCCCATTCTTTATCTTATCTAAAACACTTTCCGAGAAGTATACATAGTCCTCTGTAAAAAAAACTTTGGAATGCGTAGAACAATTAACGTAAATTTTGTTTACTGCTTTGGTTGATTGAAACAGCAAGTTATCGTAAAAATAAATTGAAACAATGCATTAAAAGCACTCAATGTCAAACGAATTACATTAATGAACTGAATACGATTGGCGGTAACAAATTGTCCAAAGGGCAAAGCTAGTAATCCATAATTGAGTGTTGATACCTACCCTGATGGCACTGGCAGAGTAAGGATGGAAGTAGATGAAAGTAGATTGTACCAAAACACCTCATATCAATTCATAGATTCTGGAGGCGTAATTGAAGGATTTCATTTAGGTCCATTTTTATTTTTAAAAGCCCCTTGGGGAAATCATTTCAACATTGTATTTTGACATTGTTAGTTCATATTTTGATACGTTATCATTTTAGTGTGTATGTTGATATGTTGTCCTTTTAGTGTAGATTTGAAATGTTTTTCTTTTAGTGTGTATTTAGATATGTTGCCATTTTAGTGTGTATTTAGATATGTTGACATTTTGGTGTGTATTTAGATATGTTGTCCTTTTAGTCTGTATTTTGATATGTTGTAATTTTAATCTGTATTTTGATATGTTGTCCTTTTAGTGTGTACTATTATATGTTTTCCTTTTAGTGTGTACTTAGATATGTTGTCCTTTTAGTGTGTATTTTGATATGATGTCATTTTAGTGTGTATTTTGCTATGTTGTCATTTTAGTGTGTATTTTGCTATGTTGTCATTTTAGGGTGTACTTTGATATGTTGTCCTTTTAGTGTGTTTTTTATGTTTTTCTACAATTTTTTTTAATTTTTTTTGATTTTAGAAAAAAATGGTTATGATAACTCCTCAAAATGACAATTCAACACACCTTTAAAAGGTGATAAAAAAGTCATCAAAAGACATCGTTACATATGTAACCTATTTAACCTAGTTTTTGTTTCATAACTTTGTAACACTTTTTATGTTTGTGTTGAATTGTAATTTTGATGAGTTATCCGTTCACCAGAAAAAACACATGTACCCAATTTAGTGCAAATTTTTTGTTTATTTTTAATCATAGAAAAAAGAAGACAACTAGTAGTGACTTCCATACAAATTTGAATGTAAACAAATGTTTCATTTAGCCCAGTAGCCAAGCGCTCGGCCTCCCTTACACTCGCCTATTTCTATGTTTGAACGGTGCTTGGGGCTAGTAAAACACACGAGGGCGATGTGTTAGATATTATTTGCGATTTGCTAAGTCGGCGCCCGTTGGTAATTTATTTATTTGTAAGAAACAAACAGCTTTTACATAATATATACCTAATGATAAATATACAAGTTAACTGAAGTCAAGCCACAGAAGTTTCTCATGCTAATTGGAAATGAAGTTTTAATTTAGGGTTATAGGAAGAGGAGAGGAAGAGGAAAATAGGAAGAGGATAGGAGATGCTCCCGATACATTCCATACTCTCATATTAATAATCGATCGTACGCATTACTTCATATCGATATTTCTTTAGGTTATTACCAAAAATGTCAATGCTGTAAAATTTTGTATTATATTGTGCACATATACGAGGAATTGGGGAATTTTTTCGAATATTTGTTCTACAAGAGGGTAGATAAAATAAATCAGATTGTCGGGTTGATCTAGACGGAATATGAAGATTTATTAAATTGGTAAGTTCTGGTGAGTCCAGACCATTATTTAGGATTTTAAATAATAAGATTTGATCAAAAATTAGACATCGTGTTTGGAGGAAGTTAAAATTATGAAATTTAATGGATTCGGTATAATTTGAGAAGTGTAAGTTTAGTTTATAATTTATGTGTTTAATTATTTTTTTGAATTCTTTCGATATGGGCTTGTATAAAGGAGTCCAGATCGGTGTACAGTGTTCCAGGTGCGGGCGAATATATGAGGTGTAAAGGGAATATAGAGTGTTTATGTTGTGGAAGGGTTTTGCTATGCGAATTATAAATCCCAGCATTTTATTGGCTTTGTTAATGATGTCATCAGTGTGTTGGATAAAGTTTAATTTAACATCCAGTGTTACCCCAAGGTCCTTGATATATGATGATCATTGTTTGTACCACATTGATAATCTATTAAAAGATACACACAATCATATTATTTGTTTTTATAATAAACTTGTCACAATCGGTCATTACACATAATTTAAATACGACCTCAATGTTATTGTACTGACGAGATTATCTGCGATAGATTTCTGGTTAAATTTGTAAACAATGATTTATTATTGTATTGGAATGCGATATTTTCAACCGTGTTGCAATCTGGAAAAGCAGATAACGAATTAAAGGCAGAAACACACTGGGTCGACGTACGCCACGTAAGCCACGCATTAAGACGAAGATTAATAATAATAATTTTTATTCCAGGATGTGGGGAGGTTAGTGCAATCCCACACGTCCCATATAGATATACATTTTGTTGTATAATAGATATAATAAATGAACAAATAAGGACAACTATGCAGGGTGTGGTCTTGAGTGCGCTTGGGCCCAGCGCTCACTCAGGAGTGGCGCTTGGTGCTGGTAGGCTGCGGTCACCAACGTGTTGGCGGAGGCCATTAGCCGCATCCTGGCTCCAGTGACCTGGTGTCTCATCAGGTCGGCAAATCCATTCAGTCCTAGTTCCGTGAACATTGTCGATGCGCTGCTGTATCTTCGGTATCCAAATATGATTCTACAGGCGTCATTATATTGAATTCGGAGTCGTTCCATCGAGCAAGTTCGGTAGTGACACTATGTCTCACACGTATACAGGCCAGTACAGAATGCGTTGAACAGTATTTTTTTAACGGTATTGCTGCATTTGCAAAAACTGAAATTATTAAATTATGCCAAATCACTATTTTGATTAATCTTTATAACGTATTGGTGTACATTATGAATACCAAAAAATATGCTTTAGATAAATTGAAGGTTTTCCTATCGTTTCGTTTGAGTAGAATACAAATAAAATAATAACTAACTGAATAAAAAATATAAATGTAAACTACTAAAAAATATTTTTTTTCAATAGAAATGTATGAAAGCGTAAAGGAAACAAATTTTGAAAAATACAATATTATAGCTAAGATTTTCTGTGACAGATTCACTTGGTCAACTTCTTTGCTTTCTTATAAAATTATTTAGAAAATAAATAAAAAAAGCAGTTTTGTGCTTGAAATCGAACGTTTCTAGACATGATTTTAATGCCTATTACCTACAATATAAGGTATACCAAGAATATACACAATTTTGGCTTGTAGCTTCCTCTTAAGATATCTGGACTAATTACAATCGATACATTATCTATGGAGATAGATGCTTTGCAAACACACTTGTCACACGCAACGCTTTCATCGCTGCGCCGATTTGTGCCTCTATTCTCAACGAAGTCATCCACCCTTTGAATCTTTGATGTCAATGACTTTTGATTTTGGCGTATGTAAGTTTGTACCTTCGACGATACTCAAGCGGCCTGGATTGGAAAAAACTATACCCTGGGCTGTCCAGATGTCCAGTGTAAATATACTGGCCTCACGCGTTGATTTTACATCTATGAGTGGCAGAAGCAATCAATTCCAAAGTCCGCAACTCTAAATACATATTTTGTTAACATAGTAAATTGGAAATAACTACACAATCCAACACTTACAGCACATTATTTTTAAGAGATAACGTTTTAATGTAGTTGTGCACAACATTAACGTAAATAAAATAAGAGTTTCAAAGATACTGGGTGCGAAGCAATTGAAAAATAACCAATGTTCCACACGCGAAAAGCGTGTAAAATGAAAAACTGACGTATGTTTATGTCATCATCTCTTTAAAACATATAATATTCATCATACTATCTCCCTCACGGCCATGACCTAAGGGTCCTTAAGCTTTCTTCGGGACCTATTTTTTACTTCAACGAAAGACATAGTGCCATCTCCTTTATTCTATGGCGCGCATAGGGACAGAATATGCCAATGGGGACTTTCTTTAAATTGACCCAGCAAATCGTGTGGACTTGTGAATGAAAGCTTCTATTAGAGACAACAGATGTCACTGCTCGTCACTCGCCGCCGCCGCTCGCAGCTCTGCTGTTTCGCGGTACATTTCAAATAAATTAAGAATAAGACCATTTGTTAATATAATTTTGGGGGGTCAAACACCAATTGACCTAAGATAAGAACCTCCACTGATAAGTGATATTTACTATGCATTTACTGTTATATTTGGTATATCTATGATTGCTTGTTTTAACAGTTGGCTTAACAAAATAATAAACTAGGTAAAACGTTCTCAAATTCATTCTCTGAATCATAAGATTTAAAAAAGCTACGAAATGCGTCTGTCGATAAGTGAAACACTACTTGTAACGTGGTCAAACGCGTTGAGTGCGTAGAACTAGTGTGTACGTAGTAATGCATGTATCGCGTACGTCTACGCAGTGTGTTATTACCTTTATACTAATAATAATATTGACGATGACAACACCAAAACAATATCAAATATATATATTTGAATAATACCATAAATAGTAATGATTTGCGTTTAATTTTGTTATTCGTCAGAAATCTTACAGATACGCAATCTATTTGTAATTCAACAGAAATCCTACAAATACGCAATCTATGTTATTTTCTTATGGATTTATCAGACTGATGGACTGGTTGAACCCTCTCGTATGATTTTTGTTAATGTTAATGTTAATGGCAAGTCATTCCAAAAATGTGGACCCAACGCGTTGAATGCTCTGACCCCATATTTCGCAACGATCATACGAGAGGACCAAGTCCTCAACAAATAAAACACTGAACATTCCGATAACACACACCACACACGGACAAAGACACTTTCAATACTACGCAACCAAACTTTTTAACAGTATGCCCATTACTTTGAAACAATTATAATGTAGGATAGATATTTTGGTAAAATTAACTTCCTTCAGCGCCTATGTCATCTTTGAGAATGTTCTGTTGAGGGTTTTTTTGAGGATAGGAAAGGAGTAAACATAATTTTTGAAACGCCCCGTTCTCGTGTGACTAATGTTTATAAATGTTGGGCACGCGTTTGGCGTGTTTCCTGACTGTGCACCGGTGCCAAAGGGATTACAGTATCCTCCATCAGGGCAGTTGTGTAATGATGTGTCCTGGTGATGGACATCGTGATGCTGTCCGAAACGTTAGCTAAAGAAGGAGATAGTGCAACACGACATTATACCCCAAAAATAGACACAATGTATGTGCCGCTAAAAGTCAGAAACGAGTCCTGGTAATATCAATGGAGTTATATGGTGTGGTAGCCCTCTATCTCCCATCCATTAAGAAGGTTCACGTTTTTACCTGAAGGGCGTGCTTTTGAATATATAAGGGCTGGAAGTTTCGCCTTCTAGACATTTCTAGAACAGTTCAGAACATTCGAGAGTAATGTTCGGGAATATTCTGGAACGTTCGGGAACATCCCAGATCTTAATGAATTAAAAACGGGATTACAGGCCGTTTCCTGATAAACTTTTAGTAAATTCGTAATCGTGACAATACAATTGTATCTCTAAATAGTATTAAACAATGTTTTCCAGCAATTATTTTGAACTACAACACTCTGTTAAATTATATGAATATGCTCAAATTGTCAGACAAAAGAATTTTCACAGACTTGGTATTTCTATATAAAATTCTAAATTATTTAGTTGATAGTCCAGTATTGCTAGAATTGATAATTCCACAACGTAATACTACAAGTCAGGATTTATTTCAGTGCAGAAATTCTGGGACTAACTACCATATGTATTCCTCGTTGCCCAGAATACTAATGGAGGGAAACAATTATACCAAGTCAGTGGACATCTTCAATTTGTCTTTAAACAAATATAAAATGTTGTTAATGAAGCAATTCAGTTATGTACAATAAATAATGTGTATTTCTTAATATTCTCATGTAAAAGCCCCGAAAAAGGGCATTGTTTTTTATATTTCTGATACTTTCTTTAAACAGAATTTCTGATGAATATGTACATTTAAAGTATAATTGTTAATAATATTAATGTTGGTGCTGTGTAAAGCGATTGATCGTGTTTTTTATACGTTCCACCCCAACCTATAATGCCATATTGTATTATTGATTGGCAGAATGCAAAGTACGTCATTCTGAGTAAATCTTTATTTGGTATATGTCTTAAATATCTGAATATGCATGCTAGTTGTCTCACTATGTCTTTAAGTATGTTTATTTGTGTGGACCATTTTAGGCATTGGTGTTATCTACGTCAATGTTTTTTGTTACCTTCCTCTACTCATCTCCTTCTCCTTCCCAACAACTTCAGCCTCGCAACGTACCCCAATTGGGAATGCTATAGTTTGGACTCTTGTCCAAAACGTATCCAGGGACGCGTAATACATCTAGTCATGATAAAGCCATGTATAAATACTCTAAAAATACATACATTAGAAGATAGATGTAAAATAAACGATTTAACGTTCTTATTCAAAATACTTAACTCTATATTCGACTGTTGTGAACTCCTGTATAAACATACATACACCCACAGTAACAACACGACAAAATACAATATTCTACAGCAGCACACATAAGCGTAACTACATTGCCCACTCTCCGATACAACGACTTCACACCATGGGAAATCATTACTTGGGTGATGTTGACATATTCAATACCAACCTTTTGTGGATCATTTAAAACATTTATTTCAACAATACTCCTAAACACATCATGTAAACCTACAAATAGCTGTAATTTTCTGTTTTTGTTTCTTGTGTTTGTATGACTTGTTGCATAGCTTTTATCAAATGTAATTTTATTCTTATTTTTTATGTTTTAAAGTATCTGTCAAATTAAAATTTTACTACCAACCACATAGACATATGAATATTAGTAGACCTGCCCTAAGTGATTAAAAGCGTATTATTCCCCATTCCCCATACCGGTTCCATTGGAGCCGGCTGGGCTCGCGTATGGCCTCCCGTGAATTTAGAAAACGTGACGTCATCATTCTTGTGCGAACTATGGTCGAGGCATCATCGGTTCATTTTACGAAATAACACAGCGAAATGGTGGCTTGCGATATGAAAACTTGTAAAAATAGAAGTGAAAAAGAGAATAAACCCAATTGTCGTATTACATTCCATAGGTAAGCATTATTTTAATTTGTTTTAAGCTTAAACACATCGTATAATATGGATCAGTTTTAGAAACATATACTATCCTTAGGCCATTGCCAAGTGTGTTTGTCGCTGTTTACTGGGGTAAGTAAATTATGAACATTTGTAAAAGTGTCTTGACTCAATAAGGAAACAAAATATTCGACTCTGAAAATAGAAGAAATTTTTTTGCCGAATTTGGACTTAGCAAATTTGTTCATAACGTGGCGAGTAATTTGCGCTCCCATGTAAAAATGTCTATTCATTCAAAAGCAGATTTTACTTTTAAGAACTAAATGGTGATATCATAATGCGAGATGCCTATTTACTGTCAGATTGATTTATTGACGAATCACAGTCAGCTTTCTTCTCTGCGTCCCGCAACTCTTGATTTAACCCCTCGCCCCTTAACTTCTCGTCTATTAATATTCATAATCTGTGACCAACCATGTAAAAGCCCTCTGGGCGTTAAATAAATAAATAAAATAAAAATACCATTGCGTAAGTACGTAAGTTGTCTATTTGTGTTAGAACGCAAATGTTTCTGTACTTGATAGTGTCGCATCCAATGGCGAACGACAATTTCACAAAACACAACATTTTGTTACCTTTATACAAAATGTAGCATTTTTTTAAAGTTAATTCCACTTAGGAGGCTCTAGGAATAATAATTTCCCTTGGGACCGATGTTATCTTTGGAGAAGCTGTATGGAGGGGCTTTTTGAGGAGAGGAAGGAGTAAACACAGAGATCGATAAATCGATCCACAACTGAGCTGTTCAACTCAAGTGCGAGTCTTACAAACGACCCGATCTCCTGTGAATAATGTTCATCATGTTGTGACATCATTCCCACAAACTTCAATCAGTGTTTAATGCAGCAGCACGGCTCATAACCGTGATTTCAAAATATTCGCACATTTCAGAACACCTTCGTAACCTTCACTGGCTCAAGTGCCCTGAAAGAATCCAGTACAAACTGTGCTGGATGGTGTTTAAATCCATCAATGAAATGGCCCCACCCTACATCTCTGAACTATGCGTCCCGGAAAACACTGGTCTGAGGCAGTCAACTCTTAGATCAGCAACATCATCAGCTGTAGGCAGACTGATGGAACCTAAGCGCAAGACAAATACTAAGTTTGGTAAAGGCTTGGAATAAACTCCCTCCGGAACTAAGATCCATAACAAGTCCAACAGAATTCAGGTCTAAACTAAAAACTTACCTTTTTAAGCTGTCATACCCTTAAATTAAATATACCATTCCTGAGAGAGTCCATTTATATCCAATATGTCCTAAATCCTGTATCTAAATTTCGCCAATAAACAATTAGATAATATTAATTAAGTATTAATCTCAAGTGACCTACCAGGTAAGTATTGTACTGTATATTATCTCCATAAATAGTTAATTAATAACATAGATCACTGTAGAAATGTATTATAAGTTTATACAGCGCCCTTGAGGTGTTTTTGCACAAAAACGGCGCTATACAAGTAATCCAAGTATTATTATTCCCATCTTGCAATCTGTTTGTTAAGATAGGCGAATGTATCAAACATCAGGAAGTCCAAGGGTTTTTTCAAGAATTTTGGATTTCCCGATCAGATATGGCTGATTCCTGTGGACCCTGTAGAATTTGCGAAGACTTGACTCTGGCTTCGATGGAACCTCCGTAACTGCATGTGTCATTTTGTGAACTTCTATTTATCAGCAATTGTGTTATTGCGAGTGAAAGGTGCACTATCAAGAATATCATCCACCAAAAGAAGAAAATAATTTGTTTTCATGGTAAAAATCATGTTTATTTTATGTCTAATTAACAATACTAGGTAACAAAAATATTTCTTTTAGAAAATCTAGGATAACAGTTTGAGATATGCAATACAGATATACTCTTATATATATTATATTGATTCAGTTCTTGACATTCAGATTTATTAAACAGAAATATGCAAAGACTAGATAAGAATATAAATCATTTTGCTAATGAACTAAGCACCATAAGTTACACTTTTGAAACTAAAACTAGATAATGACTTTCACTGATAAATTTAATATTAAAATAACCATTTGTTATTTCGGCTACTGGCATTATACCTAGCTCTCTCATTCAAAATTTAGGCGTATTAGATCTATCAAAAAATTTATATATAAAAATGCAAAAATCAGTCATTTTAAATACATGTAGGATAACGAAAGATTTTTTAAATATTTAAATTGTGGGATCAGTAGGATTTATAGGCCCTGTTAGAAGTTCTACCGAGCCGAACCCTCTGATATGAAAATATCTGGAGTCGGTGAATTATTTTCCCGTTTGATCTCTGGTGAGTTGACGTGTTGTTCTTGTATTTATTACGCTTATATAATGTACTTTCATAATGTGAATTGACTAGATGATTATTTGTGGAAAAGTGTGTGGAAGGGTTTAGTTTTTTCCTGTGGGAAGATTTAACCCGGACATAAAGTCGAATAAAAAAAATTGTGATCAAAATGACAGTTCAACACACCTACAAAAAGCGATATAAAGTCATGAAAAGTAATGTTACAAAAACTAGGTTAAATAGTTAACTATTGTAAAGGTGGGTTTAATTGTCATTTTGATGGAATATCATGGAACCCAATATAATATTTAATTTTAACTTTAGAAGGATATATATCACTGAAGAAGAATGTAATACTGATAATTATAAACATGAAACAGGGATCTTTGACTTACTGGGATAAATCCACGCCTCTAACCAACCAAACCTTACCTAGATAGTGTCTCAGATAAATACAGCTATTAATATTTTCTAAAAGTCTAAACCAGAGGTTCCCAAACTTTTTTCCCCGTAGACCACTTGCCATTTTTTTTTTCCGTAGCTGCCTGCCGAATATTGAATTTTCCTAAAGATTCCCTTTCCTTGCATTTCCAACAACCGGGTGGCGGTATAGTTCCTCTGTCTTTACATTGTGCAGACAGGGGCGCCCTTGTGAGGTATTACACCAAATGAAAATGAAGCAGGATAAGCAACGGGAATTTCTTGTTGCCCCTTTAGTTCTTTGTTAGTGCTTATTCCGATCAGTTCTTCTTGTCATATGATATCAAATTCTTCAACATTGCATTTTCATAATTAAAATGTCCTCAAATTTAGTTTTGAAGTCTGTGTGAAGTACATTTAAATGTTGAACGTCAGTATTACCCTGGAATTTTTTTTAAAAACAAGTTGGGGAACTAGGAAAATTCGCGGCTTCCGATGTGCAATGTTTTGCTTCAATATATTAATTCTGACGAGAAAAGGAACGTATGACTCTGTTTATATACCTCAATAAACAACTTAACGAAATATAAATATCAAAAATGTAATTTCTCAGTCTATTACGTAAACTGTGTTATATGTGTTAGGTGTATTGTGTTATTTACGGAACTCCTAAATGTTGAGTTGAGGTAAATGGGGTACGGCTCGTATGTACCCCCATTTGAATCTCGTGGACCCCCAAATTTTTTTCTCGTTGACACGGACCCCCAGCAAGCAGATATCGACCCCTGGGGGTCCATATAGACCACTTTGGGAACCTCTGGTCTAAATGATAAATATGTAATTAGATTCAAATGAACGAGCGGCTAGAGGCGTTGTCCCGATAATGCAAAGATCCTGTGTTACCTTTGAATTATTCTGTATCTTGTTCTGTTTCATGTTTAGATTTAATATTTTAAAGATTTCATATTTTTGGCACCTAGTTTTTATCACTTTTAAAATTAAAATATTGTTTATGAGACTAACTTAGCAATATTAAAAAATTACATTACTTGCTTATAAGAACGGTAGTATTTTCATAAGATCAATTATTTCTATCTACAATGATCAGTAATGCGCCGACAACCTCTATAATCCAACGTTATCTTTAAAAGTCTTAGCATAATCTGATGTCCTAAAATTGGCCAGTACATATTCGCATATCAATTAGTTTTTTTTTTTCATTATCAGTAATTTAAATTTTTGTGATATCATATATTTATCTATCTTTATAAATAAAAATGTAAATGTTCGGTATGATTTCAGATTTTCACAGCCAAAAGTATTATAGTGATTTGTTTTTGGGGTATTATGCCATTTTGCGCTACATCCTTCTTTTTATCTCTTTTGATTTCTAAGAATATACTGTTAGAAATTAGCACCGCGTCAATAGCGTACAAGGTTTACCCAAGATGGCATAAGGAATTGTCCTTAAAATTAAAGTCTTTGACAATGAAAAACAATAAAAGAAATAAAAATACACTATGCTAAGGACAATTCCTTATCACTAAGTAGCAAAATTAATAAATTAATGGAATTGAAGAAGAAAACATAAATAGTATAAATTAAAGTCGCTTTTTCGTGTATGTCTGTTTGTGCGCTTAGTTCTTCTAAACTACACAACAGATTTTGATAGGGTTTTCACTATCATTTAGAGAATTTCTTCCGGAAGGTTTATATATATAAAACATGCATATTATATATGTAGAAAGTAGAGAAAATTTTATGTTTAAGTCGTAAAAAAAATATTTTCGGGCGCTTACTTTGCAAACGCTGGCTAAACCTTATGATATACATCATAATAATGTACTACGGAATTGTATATCTTAAAATGGCCTACAGAAAAGTCTGAGACGGTATATGTTTATCTGTCACAGAGGTAGGCAGAGAGGATGGACCGCCAAACAACTCGGTCTCGGTACACACTCGTTGCCTCAATCACAATCATACATCGTCTCATACATACTCTTCTATTATTCTGACTCTTGACATGACCTGACTCAAGTATCTGCTTCACTTGATCGTGCCGTATCTTCCTCGGGAGTATCATAAAATCCACATTGTTACTGTTAAAAAACTACATTATGTCGAATTTAATTTGACTGCACCGATAAGAACAAGCTTTGAAAGTTTCATCGCAATCGGATGAACGTTATAGGTACGCGTACGAGACAAACAAATAAACATACATTTTAATAATTAAATTAGCGCTGTCAATGAAAGAGCAGATTAAGAATGCTTTTAATTATATCCTTAAGAACAATTATTTATCCTTAAGATTACCAGTCCAATGGGTTTTAAGTCTTTGAAATTTTCATGAAATTTTGATGAGCGAAGTATGTATGAAGAATGAGTTAATGATGAATGTAAGTAAGTCTAAAGTCACGGTGTTTGAAAGAGAGAGTACGAAAACAGTGTGCAATATAGTTGTTGCTGAGGAATACTTGGAGCAGGTGGATGAGTTTGTGTATTTAGGAAGTATGTTCTAGAGAGATGGGAAGGCTGACAGAGATATTGAAACAAGGGGAAATGCAGGGAACTCCATTCATGGAGGACTGAACGCAGTTGGCGCTAACTAAACACTGTCCAAAGAAGCCAAGCTAGCAGTCCACAATGGAGTGCTGGTACCTACCCTGATGGATGGAACTGGCAGAGAAAGGATGAAAGTAGACTGAATGCTGTAGAAATGAAATCCCTGAGACGAATGTGTGGTAAAACCATGTATGATCGTGTGAGAAATGTGGAGATCCGCAAAGAGTGCAAGGCTGATGTAAGCGTAATGAATAAGATTAAGAAAGGGACGCTTAGATGGTTTGGGCATGTAGAGCGAATGAGCGAAGATAAGAGTGTAAGGAGGATATATATAGCAGAAGACATGGCACGATCAAGTGAATCAGATACTCGAGTCGGGCCATGTCAAGAAACAGAATAATAGAAGAGTATGTATGAGACGATGTATGAATGTGAATGAGGCAAGGAGTGTGTGGTGTGACCGAGCTGTTTGGCGGTCCGTCCTCTCTGCCTACCCTTACGGAGAAACGGCGTGATGGTTAGTTAGAAATTTTCATTTTTACAAGTTTCTCTTTCCGGCTATCGTCCAATTGACCAATGTCAGCTCCTTTCATTATCAGCTGTTTCACTATGTCTGTTTTGTTAGCTTGTATGGCGTAGTGGAGGATACATTTGCCGCTGTTAGGAGCCATGACGTCGGCTCCGCGGTCCAGCAGTTGTTTGACCAGCTCCCATTTACCAGCTCTGGTGGCCCTTTGTAAAGCCGTCACCCCGTTCCAATCGGCTGAGTTGAGTTCCGCTCCTTGTTCCACCAGATATTTAGCTTCCTGAAAAATAATTAAAACAGATGATGTAATAGATTGAATGTCACAGATGACATCTACAGGGTGTATCGGCACGTACCCGACAAACTTTAACCAGCTATTCCTTAGCATATTTGTAGTAAAAAATCTTATGTGCACTTTGCTGTCCGGTAACGTTTTTTTTTAATAAAAAATTTACTATTCATATTTTCACCACATGTCACCACTGTTTTATCCTTTGTCAAAGTTTGAAAACCCATCTGGCAATATTTTATTCGAATTCCGTTAAATAATGTACGTGTGTACCTATATTGGCGCACTTTTACAATCACAACGAAATGGCACGGCACCATTTGTCTCATTTTTAACTATTATTATTTAGTGTGTGCGAAAGAGCGAAGACGCTTTTCGACATACTTGCTTATAACAGCTGTTGAACATGAAAAGCAATGCCAATGACAGTGATGGAGTGTGGAAATTTTTAATTTTTTTGTTTTTAATTGAAAAAAAAATGCTACCGGACAGCAAAGTGCACATAACATTTTTTACTCCAAATATGCTAAGGAATAGCTGGTTAAAGTTTGTCGGGTTAGTGCCGATACACCCTGTATATAATATAGGTATATAAAAACACACGCGCATTCGAATGCAACGTTGTGGCAAAATTTCAAAGCAATCTGTGAAGTACTTTCGGAGATTTAAGATTTTGAACAAAGGAACATTTACATTTTTATTTATATAGGATTAGCTGCATATTGGTGCTAGTCGTTTAGTTCAGGTGGTTTAGTCAGAGGAGCACTCTGTCGGCCAACAGGGAAACTTCTCCAGCTGCCGTGCGTATCGGCCGGTAAAGAAGGGATTGACTGAATCCGCTGGACAACCAGTAGCAGGCGGCCACGACCCAACGGGAATTTAAACTGTGCAATGCGCGATATAACCTTGCTGAATATTGGATGACATGATTGAAAGACAATATTATATATGATCAAAACCTTCCCAATTCTTTAGTAAATAACTCATATGATTCTACTGAAGGATCGGGAATAGAAATTGAAACTGATTGACAATGGTTAGACTTTAAAATAATTAATTTAAAAAAAGTTTTAACCACTTAATACTCGGGTTTTTTTTTTAATAAAAATGAAACTAAAAACATCAGGTTATTTTATTTTTTATTAAGAGTTAACATAATTTAAAATTGACCAGTTCAAAAAAAAGAAACAAAACAGAAGCTATAAAAATGTAAAAAAAATTAACCATATTCAAAAAAATAAAACAAGAATAACTATAATAAAAAATAAATCAATAAAAAAATCTGGCGAGCGCAGTTCGTTTGAAGCTGTCATTCTTTGACATGTGACAAGTAGAAACTACGCCATTAATAAAAATGGAACGATACACGCTTCAACAACGCATTGAAATTATTAAAATTCACTTGAGTTAATCAAATGCAAATCATCTTGAGTGATGAGTCCCATTTCCACCTCGGTGGCTTCGTCAACAAGCATAATTGTCGCATCTGGGGCTCGGAAAACTCAAGAATTTTTGTTGAAAAGCCTCTCTATCCTCAACGTGTGACTGTTTGGTGCGGTTTATGGTTCGGCGGAGTCATTGGACCTTACTTTTTTGAAAATGAGGCTGGAGCAACAGTTACGGTGAATGGATTGCGCTATCGAGAGATGATTAATGATTTTTCGTGACCGGAATTGGATGGTATTGATCTGAACAAGGTTTACTTTCAACAAGACGACCCTACGTGCCACACAAGCAACAAATCCATTGATCTTTTACGATTGAATATCAAAATAACACCTCTTATTGGATAACCCTGTACTTATTTTTTAACGGGGAGGTGCGTATGAAAAATTGTAAGCCCCGTAATAGTGGTTTGTATACTAATTATTGAAGTAGTTTTGAAAAAACAGCCTACAATCCCTACAGAAACATAAATCAAAATTTAAAAAATTTTAGATATTAGTGACAAGATAACTTATCAAAATTACCATTCAATACACTCTTATAAAGTCATGAAAAGTAATTAAACAAAAACTTTAATAGTTACTTAACCTAGTTTTTGTTTCATCAATTTTAATGACTTTGAATCGCTTTTCAAAGGTGTGTTGAATTGTCTGCTTCCCTCAAAAGAGAAATGTACTCATTATCATACATCTCCCTCACTCGTGTTAAAGAAATTAAACTGTTGCTGTTGCCGTCGCAGTTCCGTTGCCGTGGAAATATGAAAAGAACCCAATCAGTCTGAAACAAAAATCCTATCATGCATGATGATATCTAAAAAAAATGATGCGTACCTTCCAACTGCTCGCTTTTATGGCGATCTGCAATGCGCTCATTTCATAGCGGTCCCTTTGGTTAATGTCCGCTTTCTTCTCCAAGAGGAACCTTAACACGGTCAGTCTCTTCCCACGAGCCGCCCATGACAAGGCACTCATCCCGAACTTGTCCTGTTCGTTAATATCTGCACCCTTCTTCAACAAGAAGTCTACCACGTCTTTGTGACCCTCCTTGGCAGCGTGCTGCATTGGCGTGATTCGGTTAACGTCCGAGATGTTTAACAAGTCAGGCCGCAGATTGTACAGATGCTCGACAATGTCACAATATCCTCTCTTGGCGGCCCATGCTAGAGCTGTCATGTTGAAAAAGTCACAATGCATGATGTCCGCATCACGAGAAATGAGAAACTTAACGATTTCCAAGTTTGCTGCGTGTAAGAGTGGGGTCATGGCTTTGCGATCGATTGTGTCTACATCTGCGTGCTTTTGCAGCAGATATTGTATTATGTCGAACTGTGCAGATTTAGTCGCTATGTGCAAAGCTGTGTCCCCCTTGAGATCAGTTGCAGCCAGTAGGAGGTGTAAATCTGCAGGGTCTTCCACTTTGTTCAATACTTCTTGAAGAGTCGATATATCGCTTTTAGCAGCGCCGAGGATTGACTTTATCAAATTCCATCTTTTTTGCACAAAACTTGGCTCAAGTTTCCAGCAGCCGTTTGTTACCAACGTGAATTGGATAATATCGTCGATGTGCGTACACGGATCGTCATAATTTTTAAGAGATTTGAAAACTGTTGAAATAATTATGGTTTTTTGTAAATCATTATTCACGTGCATTAACAATTTTTTGATGGATATATTTGATTTGTTCTTGGCTGCAAGGGCCAACGCGGTGTCGCCGCTGATATCGTGGGCAGTCACGAAGGAGACGTAATCCTTGACTGAAGGGCTTTGCTCAAAGCTGCCAAGCAAGTAACTGACAATGGAATCTCTCTTTTCTTTGACTGCGATGTGCAAAGCTGTCTGATATTGGGGGTTGAAAAACTGCTTATTCTTTTCTCCCCATAAGCGTACGACTTGCGAGCGATTGTTCCACAGGGCAGGAGAAGACCTTCTCAGGTGGTCATCGACAAACTGTCGGCAGACCTTGCAGTCCTCTTCCAAGAGAAGTCTGAACAAGAGAATTTCCTCCGTGGACGGGTAGTGGTGGTGGCGACCGCGGGGCTTGCCCAACCAGTGAACCAGCAGCTCCGCCGTGAAGTATTCAGCGAAGGTTCTGTGAGTGAACTCGACTGTCCCATCACTGCCGGACTGAATCAGCCCCACTCTGTTCAACTCAACGATCTCTTCATCGGTCAGCTCGGTTCCCAGGAAGTGTGTGGCCAGATCCGGGAAGAGCTGCCGGAATGCGAGCGCGCGGTGCTTCTTGGTCAACTCGCGCTCGAACCATCCTCTGTTCACTTTGTTCAGCCCGACCGAGAAACCGGACTTGTCTTTTAAATAGATGTCGTACTTGGCATTGATGAAAATCGAGTAAAGTTCAAACACGTTGTTGAAGGGAAGTTCCATGTCTCTGAGGTTGGTGCTCTCTATGCACAGCCGAATCTGCTTGAGAGACACCTCGGCCATCATACGCATCTGCAGCGGGATGCCCATGAAGCTGGCGATGTCCTCACCCAGGATGTTTGCGGCCTTCTGTTGCCAGCTGTTTGCGAACTCTTGCAGCATGTTGTCGCGCTCTCCAGCAGCGCCCGGTTCTAAGGCCAGATGGCACTGCCAGAACTTTACAAGAAACGCCTTCTGCTGCTCAATGTCCACCTTCTTGAACTTGGTCACGAACACCGATAGCTCGTTTTCCAGCACGTGGCTGGGATATTTCCTAGTAGTCACTAAAAGGTTCGCCTTTGTGTTATTTTTCAAGAACCTCAAAAGTCTAACTACCTTTTCTTGAGCACATTTTTTGATAATCTCTCCGGAGTGGATTTCTTGAATTTCATCAAATCCGTCGAATAAGATGTAAACTTGTTTCGAGGTGTCAGTCTGGAGGCAATACTGCAGCAAATTTCGTTCAGCGCCATCGCAGTTAGTTCTCTCAGTTAACAGGAAGTCAACAGCGTCCCGGATGGTGATGTCGTAAGGAAGATTGCTGATAGGTTGTTGGAAGTGCTTGAAATCTATTCGTATGATCCAGGAGGACTTGATGAGACCGGACACTCTGGTGAGGCTAGTGGACTTGCCCATGCCGGGCTCGTCCGCCAGGATCACCAGCTTGCTGCTGCCGTCACACAGAAGCTCTTCACCTATGGCTTGCGTCTCATCGTGCTTCAAGCAAAGTCTGAGACCGTCCAGAGACCCTACCGATTGCCGCCACACGATACAACCCTTATCTTTTTCCTCAACTGTAAAAAAGTGGATGTTTTTGCCATAATTATCCTTAGTGATAGTGTCATATTGATCGTTGGACGATATTATATAATTCTTAAAGAAATCTTTGTCATTCTTTATGTTGAGTGATAACATCAGCGATTCCTTGTTTTTCGAATATTGGAACACATGCAGATCGTTGCTGTTCTTCATCTTTGAGATCTTCGTGGTGTCAATGATCACCCTTTTAATAAAATGCCTCTGGATATAGAAGCCCGGGTCGTAGATCTGCTGCCAGCGGAGATGTCCAGCAGTGCTGTGGAGCCAGTTGACCACGTGGTGGGGAAACTGGTGAACCAGCTCCTTGAACAATTGCTCCCCGTCTTCTGAATATGTCGGGATCCATTTTATCTCAACCTTACTTCTTCCCGCGTCCAAAACCTCTCTCCAGCCTGGTTCGGAGGCCCGGCTCTCGTTACTGACTCCGCTGATGACGAAATACGGATGCCTAGAAACACTTTCGTCCAAGTTGGAGAAATGCATGTGCAGTTGCTGGAGACTGGTAACCTTGTTTACGGGAGTGGTGTAGACTACTTCTAGATCGGATAAAGTAGGGAGTTCTTTGCCCAAATGTAGCACGGTGCTTGTGTCCGTGATGAACTGCTTAAGTTCGTCAGAGCCTATCAATCTATTGAAGGTTGCGATGGAAGACTCGTTGTCAAAGTTTTGGATGCCTACTATCTCTGCCAAACTAATCTCGGTCCCTTGCAGGGAGATAGCCATCTTCGCCAACAATGTCTTCTGCGCTTCCATCGTGAGGTCAGTGATTTTCACGGCATCCGCGGGGTGTTCAGTGGCTATTCTATCGGGCAATTTTATTGTATGTGGCGAGATCAATACGATTTTTTTACTGTCTGTCTGTTCCAATTTCTTAAACACAGAATCGAGAAATTCGCGATCAGAGTCGCTGATCTCTGAGTCACCTTCGGATTTGTATTCTATAACCAGCAGATTATCGAAGGATGTGTCGGATTTCAGGATACTTTCAATGTTCACTAGTTTGGCCAGTTCTTGCAACTGTCTCCATTCCAGGAATGTCTGGCACCTTTCCTTTAAATACCTTTGAAGATCCCAATCGCTCTGGTTTTTCTTGTCATCCTTGATCTGTTTGAAGATGTTGTGAAGTTTGGTGACTTGGAACTCGCTATCCTCGGCCTGTATGAAGAGGATGCGCTGGGAGCGGGAAGTCAGGAACAGCTTCAGCTCAACGCTGTCTTTGAAGTCCACCTGGCTCTTGGGCAAGGAGATGAGGTAGCTCTGCGAGTGTCCCCGGAAGATGGTCTCGACAACGGTGGGTACTTCCGCCACCTGCGCCTTTGTGGTTTCATTCACATCTTCGAGAAACCAACGAATCAGCTGCTTGCAATGCCTGATGACTATGTCCAAGGACTTTTTATCTCCACACCTCAAGGTGCTCTTCTCTTTGTCGATAGTAAATGGGGGCATTAGATCGTTCCACTGTTTGAAACCAAATTCTTTGGCCAGTTTTTCTAGGTGGTCTAGAGTCAATTTAGATTCTAGCAGCACTGACCAAGTTTCCAGGAAGCTCTGCTCTTGCTGGGAGAAGATCCGCAGGTTGCATTCCTCGCTGTCGAGGGGTATGGTGATGTAATAGCCACTTTCCTCCGATTGCGGGTGGTAGTTGTTCCTGGGTTTGGCTCTACGGAAGAACTCAGCATGCTCTCGTCCCTGCCTCAGCACACCCGAGCGTGGCCAGTTAGCGACCTGCTCGATGGTCGGAGTCCCTTCGAAAGCATTCAGTATTTTCTCCATATCGTGCACTGCCAAGTTATAGAGCGGAGTTTCCCTCTGCCAGTAGTTCATGTCTTTAAGGTCGGTGATGACGCGATAGATGGCGCCCAGATGCAGGTTGCATCCGTTGATCCTATTGGGGGCGGACAAGTAACAGGTTATGTCCAAGCGATCCAGCACGATTGATCTGTCATACCGAAAATCCGCACTTTCCGTCAATTTGGTCATCATCTCCTTGCAGCCGGGGTTATCGAATACTACCGTGTGAGCAAGGAAACCTTCTTGGCTATTTTTTAACTTAACGAAACGCTCACCGTCTTTATGGAGGTGTTTGGCGAAGAACGCGGAGACGTTTGCGAGCCAGCCACCCATCGAATGGCCCGTCAGAGAAAGTTGGAAACGTCTGTAGTTCAATCTGTTGGCTTCGCTCAACGCTTTGCAGATAATGGCGGTGAATGTGACAGCTGAATTCACACTAGGAGCAATCTTGTTCCAGTAGATTCCGAATAGATTAGTCAACCACGAACCGGGGCTCAGCGGAACTGTTCCCCGGTGAGCCACCACCACTAGCTGGAGAGTGGCGTTTAAAAAGGCAGCTCCGAAATATCCGTTCCGCTTGCTGGTGTTACTGGCCGTGGTTAAAAGTATCCATCCTTCTGGCAATTTCAAAGATTTTTCATACTCCTCATGGCTTTGATTTCCTTTTTCGCGGTAAACTAAAAGAGCGAACAGTGCCATTATTTTATTAGCAGGAAAGGGTTTGAGTTCCAATGTTTTGGCTCTGCTTCGGGAGTAGTTGTTGCACGCTCTCAGCAAGATAGCAAACGCCTTATTGCTGAGGTCTAAATCTTTATCAACTATCAAATCTGTAGAAAGTGATTGTTTGAAGTCTTTATCAATATTGATACCGCATTCATTTTGAACCATATCAATCCGCACATCTGTATTGCGAATTGATTGTTCGAGAAAGCCCGGCTCTGCAAGGTCTTCGGCAGTGAAACCCTTGCGGTTCCTAATATCTTTTCTAATTCCGTTAACCGATAAAAGATATCTCGCAACCCGCTGGTATTTTTTTTTTGCTGCGAGATGCAGAATGGTGTTTCCTTTCCTGTTTTGGGTGTTGACTTCTGCTCCTCCTAGCAGACATTTCTTTAAGCCGGCGACAGTGATTTCTTCACGATTCTTTTGTCGTAAAACCGTAAATAGTTCATAGTTAAGCGATGTAATTCTATCTTCTTCAGATCCAGAAGAATCTCTACGATGATCCATTTTGTCAGTCATTTTGATTTCTTCCAAGTGAATATGTTTGCATTAATTCTATGTAATAGTTTACTGTAAGTGGCGCTCGTCCTCTGGAAGTTTGCCGAGAAAACTGAATATCTGGAAACAAGTAAAAAAATAAGTTAGATATTTGCGCACAATTTACAGGTAATTTGTATCAACAAAGGAATTCTGCTTTATAATTATACGTTATTTAAATACATTTCAGTTAGGTACAATCTATTTATATAAAAGAGAGTGTCTGTTGGTTTGATATTTATACAAATCTACAGTTTTATTCCGATACTGAAAAGAAGGTCACCGTTTACAGTAGGGTACTTCAGCTACTATACAGGGTGTATCGGAATTACCCGACAAACTTTAACCAGCTATTCCTCAGCACATTTGGAGTAAAAAATGTTATGGGCACTTTGCTGTCCGGTAACATTTTTTTCCATTAAAAACAAAAAATAAATAAAAAAATCCACACTCCGTCACTGTCATTTGCATTGTTTCTCGTGTTCAACAGCTGTTATTAGCAAGTGTGTCAAAAAGTGTCCTCGCTCTTTCGTACACACTAAATAATAATAGTTAAAAATGAGACGAATGGTGTCGTGCCATTTCGTTTTGATTGTAAAAGCGCGCCAACGTAGGTACGTACGTACATTATTCAACGAAACTCGAACAAAATATTGCCAGACGGGTTTTCAAACTTTGAAAAAGGATAAAACATTGATGACATGTGGTGAAAATATGATTAATAAATTTTTTATTAAAAAAAAATGTTACCGGACAGCAAAGTGCCCATAACATTTTTTACTCCAAATGTGCTAAGGTGTGTTTTACTCATGTGCTAAATGTGCTGGTTAAAGTTTGTCGGGTACATGCCGATACACCCTGTATATATATATATTTATACAGGGTATCCGGGAGTAAAGTGGACACCCTGTATAATGAAGAGTGGCAGTGTGGATTCGATTTATATACAAATCTACAGTTTTATTACGATACTGATGAAATTTCGCACACTTGACCATCAGAACAAGAGAAAGGTATATACTACATTGAATTTTGAAAAACTCTCTGTAAAGCCGGGCAACGCCGGGTACTTCAGTTAGTCTTCCATATATATAAAAATTAAAGTTAGTTTGTTTGTCCCCTTTAGACTCAGAAACTAACTATTGGACCGATTTCACTGAAAATTTCAAAATTTGTTCTTATTAGTGTCAGGAGTGTTTAGAGAGTGGCATGAATGATAGAAGAAATCGGGGGCGCCCAAGGAAGACATGGCAAAATCAAGTTAAACAATAACATACTAGTATATACAGGGTTTTCCAATAAGAGGTGTTATTTTGATATTCAATCGTAAAAGATCAATGGTTCCGTTGCTTGTGTGGCACGTAGCGCCGTCTTGTTGAAAGTAAACGTTGTCCAGATCGATACCATCCAATTCCGGCCATAAAAAATCATTAATCATCTCTCGATAGCGCAATCCATTCACCGTAACTGTTGCTCCAGCCTCATTTTTGAAAAAGTTAGGTCCAATGACTCCGCCGGATCATAAACCGCACCAAACAGTCACACGTTGAGGATAGAGAGGCTTTTCAACAATAATTCTTGGGTTTTCCGAGCCCCAAATGCGACAATTTTGCTTGTTGACGAAGCCACCGAGGTGGAAATGGGCCTCATCACTCAAGATGATTTGCATTTGATTCACTCAAGTGAATTTTAATAATTTCAATGCGTTGTTGAAGCGTGTATCGTTCCATTTTTATTAATGGCGTAGTTTCTACTTGTCAAATGTCAAAAAATGACAGCTTCAAAAGTAACATCTACCGAAATAGCGGGCTATTCAAAATAACACCTCTTATTGGAAAACCCTGTAGTATAAAATAAATTCGCTATCTACGTCTGTCTGTCTCTAATCTACCTTTCGTAGTTTCCCCAGATTTGTTAACTTTAAACATGGTAATCATTTTTTAAACATGTCTAAAAGTTAAATGCTAATATTAAAAAAAATACTAAATCTAACCTAACCTAACTCCTAACGTACTCAAATATATTTTATTTGCTTGACAAGGAAATATTGCATAATAAATACAGGGTGTCCGGGGGTAAAGTACGCTAACTCCGGGAGGTGATTTTGCGTGATGCTAGAATTCAAAAATATAAATAACTTTTTTCAAAATTCCATATCAAATGCCTGAATTCCGATTTCCATCAGTCACAGTAATGCTAATATACGAAATATAGAAAAAGTTATTTATCTTTTTTACTACCAACTTTAGCGCATTTTACCCCCAGACACTTTGTATAAACACATTATCTGGCAAAACGATCCAATTTACAAAAATATCATTTTGCGCAAAACAAGTAAATTATTACGAAAATAGTGGAAGCTGGCCTTAAGGATTACACATACGCCTCAGGGATCTCTTTTCTACAGCATTTGGCATACTTTCACCCTTCCATGCCTCACTGCCATGCATCAGGGTAGGTACCACAACTCCATTGTTGACTGCTAGCTTCGCTTCTCTGGTTTTGTTTTTATTAACGCAAACCGAGTTCAGTTCTCAAATAAATAAGAGATAAAAAATCTATTAACGAATTCTCGGACTTTACAGTGATATACAACCTTTTTTTGCCGGAGGGCCGATTTAACAAACTTTAATATGTCAATATTTATATGTAACTCCTCCAGCGTTTGAGGGTCAAATATGACCGGGCGTCCATATTGTATAAAAGTATTATCATAGGGAAATACTTCATTTTTTTAAAGAGAAATAATAATTCTTTCTAGTTTGCCTCAATAATTGTTTGTACTGGAATCCATTAATAAAAACCCTTAAAATAGCCAAAATGGGTAATAGTAAAAATGGATTCAACCTCAAACATTATTTCTTATTTTTTTACTATCAGTGCAAAACGAACTCTAAGCAGAATTCCTGCCTGAACAGACTATGCAATAATTACAATAGCGTATTATCCAAGGTTGATATTTCCAATTGCGAACTTACCAAATACAAGAGATCCATAAAATAATATTTCTCTGATAGTTTGTGACCAATTTTATGTCTCTATTGTATATATTTCTATTATGATTTGATTTATATCTACAAACTCTCTCCATGGCTATAAATGTTTTATTTTCTAAATATTTAATTTTATATAATCTTTTGTTTTGTATAAATTTTTGATTTCATATTAATTTCTTACAAATTTAAATGACTTATTCCTCACTATGCTGTCTCAGTAGAGGTAAAGTCACAAGGAGGAAATCCATAATTGGTTTTAATTAGGCTATATAATACTTATGTACAAAGTGAAGTCGATTTCCTAAAAATTAATAAATAAATAAATTATATGAACGAGATAAATGTGAAGTTACATTTTTCTTACAAATTCCCAAAACAACACTAATGTGTTTTCAAAATATTAAGTTCTCTCAATTTTTCTATGATTTGAATAAAATATTGACAGCATTTTTCACGTTTGATATTAAAATTTTATTATTTAGAAACAGTAATGTTTATTTTAAATGCGTACACCGGAAATATAATTTTATCTAGTTTCGAAAACAGTAATTGTTTATACGGAAAATTAAGAAATAGTATGTGTATATCGCATTTGAAATACACAGAAAACATTGCAAATTGAACAGGTCGAAAATGATTGTTTGTTTGAAATAGGCTCGTGTGCCGTCGGGTGTGCATCACTAGCATAGTATATCTACTATAGTATAGTAAATATACTGACATAGTATATGTAATGGGACGTATATATTACATACGAACCAAGCCACGAATTACAGGAAAGGAAGGAAGCAACTTTAACCGGCATTTCGCGCCATTTGCGGTTGCTTTGTTCCTTTTATGTGACACATACGCAATGTGTCACGTGGTTTCAAGGTTATTTATTTCGACCGCTGAAGGCAATTAAATTAAATGATTATACCAAGTCGATGTTGAATATGCTAGCACTGTTGAGGAACCTATAATCTATATCTTTGTTTGTGTCAAAAACTACTGGACCGATTTAGCTGCAAATTTCAAAGATTGTTCTTATAAGTGTCAGTCGTGTTTAGAGACTAATTTGAGTGGTAGAATAAGTCGGGGATGCCCGAGGATTGGAATGATTCGAATTAAAGTCGATGTAATGTAGTTTTTTTTAACAGTAACAACAATTTCATGATACTACACGAAGTGAATGGGAAAAAAGTCGGTGACGCATGAGGAGGACATGAATCAAATACATATTTGTTGTTTTTACCATTTTGTACTCATTTTTGAGGCGTTTTGAACGAATAAAGATGAATGTTAGAAGTCGAGAATGACATGATAAAAGACATGGCACGATCGAGTGAAACAAATAATTACAATTACAATTCAAAATTTCTAAAATATTAAAAAACCCCATCAACGCCCGGTACACATCAGATAGGTAGGTACCTATATGTACTGATTAATTAATACAATCAAATAACTTTATAATTGATATAGTTTTATATACATATACAAGGAATTAAGTGTAGCCCATGATTGACGGCCTCCGTGGTCAAGCGGTGAGGCCAAGGAGGTAAGGAGATGAGGGAGTACCTGGCTATTCAGATCTGGTCAACAAACACGGCCAAAGCCATTTCAGAATGGTGGTCTTACTCCGGGGCGATACTGAGAGTATTTGCCACTCTGGAACGAACCGCAACTATTTTTATTTATAATATCTAGTAGGCCCGGGCCTAGGGCGGCCAGATATTAGGGGCGGCCAATCGTGACAAAAAAGTCACAGATGATAACAAGAAATGACTTCCTAAATACCTAAATATTCTACGTACGAAATAGCGATATGCAAGAGCGTGTTCACACACAGCACACAGCGCGCCCCCACGCCCCGCAGCCGCCCTCGCCACACCTATCATGCTTCGTCGCTCGCCCGCTCGCGTATTTCCAATCCCTACCGTGATTCAGTTGCGCTCATAGACATATGAATATTAGTAGACCTGCCCTAAGTGATTAAAAGCGTATTATCCCCACTCCCCATACCGGTTCCATTGAGCCGGCTGGGCTCGCATATGGCCTCAAGTGAAATTTGAAAACGTGACGTCATCATTCTTGTGCGAACTATGGTCGAGGCATCATCGGTTCATTTTACGAAATAACACGGCAAAATGTTGACTTGTGATATGAAAACTTGTAAAAATAGATGTGAAAAAGAGAATAAACCCAATTGTCGTATTACATTCCATAAGTAAGCATTATTTTACTTTATTTTAAGCTTATTCACACCGTATTATATGGATCAGTTTTAGAAACATATACTATCACATCACAATGTAGCGATTCTCAAGTGTGCTCATCGTTGTTTACTGGGGTAAGTAAATTATGAGACATTTGTAAAAGTGTCTTAACTAAATACTCTGAAACTAACTACGACTCTGAAAATAGAAGCTGCCTTACTTTGCCGAATTTGGACTTCGCAAATTAGTTCATAACGTGGCGAGTAATTTGCGCTCTCATGTAGAAATGTCTATTCATTCAAAAGCAGATTTTACTTTTAAGAACTAAATGGTGATATTATAATGCGAGATGCCTATTTACTGTCAGATTGATTTATTGACGAATCACAGTCAGCCTTACTCCCTTCGTTCTTCAACAGTTGATTTTACCCCTCGCCATTATCTTCTCGTCTATTAATTCCTATGTCTGTGGTTGCGCTAGTGACTGAACCGCGTTAGGTATTGTTATGCATAATAGCGTGTTCACACACAGAGCTATAATATGCGTGGGATGGCGTATTTCATACTTTCCAATTTGGAATGTACGCTATGTACACGTATGAGAACTGTTATAAATGTTTTATTCAAATCCTTGAAACCTTAGAAAGTATTACAAACTAGCAGCTATTATAGTTAACTAAATTTCTGAATCGATTTCGATAAAAGTTGTCAATAAAGTAAATTCATTATGTAGTCTATAGTCTATATCAGGGGTCTCCAAACAACGGCCCGCCAATGTCATCAATCCGGCCTGCGACAATCGACAATTATACAGTAATCGAACTAGCGAATTTAGCAAGCGTATTTTTTTACATTAATTCCACACAGGAGGCTTTGAGGAAAATATTTTCCCTCACGACCTATGTCATCTTAGGTGATGCTGTGTGAAGGGACTTTTTAAGGAAGGGAAGGATAGGAAGTTCTGAAAAGGAAAATGTATGAGGGGTGGGTAGGAATCTGGGGATTAGTGTGTCCAGGAGTGACATACGTATGAATACATCCCTCCAACTGCGGTGCAAGGCGATGGGTCAAGATAGTCCGGCTGGAAAGGTCAAAAGGCCTCCCTCACCCAGTCTCTCTCGATCCGGCCCGCCACGCAGCAGGTGGGCAGACGTATCCGCCGCCAACACCTGGACAAATCTCACTCCATGAACCATGAATGATAATGGCAGGAAAATTACAACGGTTTTGACCCTAGGAACTTACTGAAAAGTTTGGATACTCTGGTCAATATGATGGGTACTGAGAAAGGGGCGGCTACATGGTCTGGGGCCTTAGGGCCTAGGGCGGCCAAGACTGCAAATCCGCCTCTGTCCACCATTCACCATTATGCCACAATGTTACATCGACAAGGCGATGCCATACGTAGTAATGCAAAATCATGTGTTTTTGGTTTGAAAATTTGGTCGCCTAGAAATGTTTCAGATGCTTTAATTAAATACTGCAAATAGAATACATCTTGGCCTTTGAAATAATCGAGTATTTTTTAGATAAGTCTTTTTATAAGCCCAGAAAAAAATTATGTATAAGGCCTATGAAAACTGCTTTAAAGTTAATAATCTCCTACTTACGAACCCATTTTCGGTTTAGATTTTATTATATAATGTGGCAAATTAAGTTATTTATAAAATGATAAAAAATATATATATATATTTATGCCTGAACATCCACAAAATAAAATAAAATGCACTTTTTGGCCATGTTTTTTTCTTGCAAAAATCAAAACAGGCGGATGGTGTTGAGCGGGAATTTAAACCTTATGCGACTGTCCCTAACTTCTTATACCATTTAAACCACTCTCTAAACACTCCTAGCACTAATAAGAATAAACTTTGAAATTTTCAGTTATATCAGAGGAGTACTTTTCGAGTTTTGCGAGCGCAAACAAACCAGACTGCCAGATAAAAGATTGTATTATTATGCCTATTGTCGACAACATTATAATTCTTATCGCGTTTGTAACTTGGTTAATAATCCTCTACCAACAACACTCACAAACAAATACTTATTTATAGTACAACATTGTGTCGTATCAGTAAGATTGCCATCCGTCCCGATATATTGAGACTGTCACGTTTAGAAATGACCTCCGTCCAAACAAAACATTGGCGAAGCTTAATGCTAAATCACTATTTTGATTAATCTTTATAACGAATTGGTGTACATTATGAATACCAAAAAATATGCTTTAGATAAATTGAAGGTTTTCCTATCATTTCGCTTGAGTAGAATACAAATAAAATAAAAAAAATTACTCAATAAAAAATATAAATGCAAACTACTAAAAAATTATTTTTTTTCAATAGAAATGTATGAACGCGTAAAGGAAACAAATTTAAAAAAAATACAGTATTATAGCTAAGATTATCTGTGACAGTTTCACTTGATTAACTTTTTGGCTTTCTTATAAAATTATTCACAAAAATAATAAAAATCAGTGTTTTGCTAGAAATCGAACGTTTCTAGACTCCGTTTGTCAAGCGATTTTAATGCCTATTACCTACGATATAAGCTATACCAAGAATATACACATTTTTGGCTTGATGGTGAAAATTATATTAAATAAAAAATTTATTAAATTCACGCGGTAAAAGTCAATTAAAAAATTATAAGCAGGAAATAATCTCGTTTCTTCCTATAAGCTGTAACCATTAAAATTATATGAGCAGAAACGATGCTTTTGAAGAAATCTCGTATTATTATGAGGCGATCCTATTTTAGTATGGAATCGTGTCTTAATATTCATATTACCCGAAACAGACAATTTTAATTTGACCAATCAGAGGGCCTACATCGTCAATGTCAATCGTGGGACAATAATACTATCAGATGACGTTATTAATGGTTTAAAACTGAGAAAAAGCAACACAAATTATAATAGTTAATATATTGAATATCTGCATACTATAAATAAAAGTCTGTCTGTTTGTGCGCTTAGTTCTTCTAAACTACGCAACGGATTTTGATAGGGTTTTCACTATCATTTAGAGAATTTCTTCCGGAAGGTTTATATATATAATACATTCATATTATATTTATAGAAAGTAGAGAAAAGTCGATGTTTTGTAAGCGAGTCGTTAAAAAATTATTTTCGTTCGCTTACATTCTTGACGCTGACTAAACCTCATGAGATGAAATCAGTTGTTTTTTCAAGAGGCTTGGAATGCAGCGGAATTCGACTAGTTTACCCAAAACTAAACGAAAGTGAACTCTTGTTTCAATGCTTCTTCTGTAGGATCTCTCTTTAGAGATGATATTGTGTTATTTACACTTTGCTGACATGTTTGCTGACATGTCATAATTTGGTAGGCGGGAATGGGTACCGCCGCCCTGGGAACCATTTATTGGATGACCAACACCTCTGCCACAGGTCACCCCAAGTGGTTCGCTACGTTTGGTGACTTAGCAGGGGTGCCCGGGTTCATGGGTTAAGGTTTGCCCAGGTCTTGGTGGCGGGTGCGTCGGCCCACCTTCTGCGTGGCGGGCCGGTTGGGAGATGCTGGTTGAGGGAGACCCTTTACAACCGGTTACCGCTGTCCGGGCCGCTCGATAGTACAGGGGCCCGACCCTCAGGCTCACGACTAAGGGTGGGCTGCCCCATCAGCGAGTGAAAAAACCCCGCCACTGCTGTTGTGCCGGTTCGTGACCGGAGGGGACCCAGCAGCAGCGTTTGGGGCGCATTGGATGCCCTCTCCAGCCGGACTCTCCCAGCCTATCGCCTAGCACCGCAGTGGGTGGGCTGGAACCAAACGCTCATCACTCCTGGACAGCCTGAACCCCATATTCCTACCCACCCCTCATACCTTTCCATTCCAGACCTTCCTTTCACTTCATACCCTTAAAAAAGAAAAACAAAATTAAAATCATGAATATACATACAAACAAACTTAACATCATTACAGCGGCGAGTAGCAGGCGTCCCCGGTGCGGGCCAAAACTGTTGGTAAATTTTGCCAACATTCGCGGTCTGCACACTAATTTAAATTCAGTTCATCACCATCTTTTGTCCCAACGTCCCAACCTTCTTTTCCTTTCCGAAACTCAGATAGCCGAGCCGCCAGACTCCTCCTATCTGGACTGCCCGGGCTTTACCCTTGCAAGCAAGTTCCGATTCAAAGGAGGAGTCTGCCTCTATAGTCGAGCTGACGTCAACTGTGTACGACTATTGAGTCTGGAAAACTCCAGATTTGACGTAATGTGGGTGCGCGTCAATCTTGCCAGTACGGCAAGATTCTACGCATGTCTATACCGCTCCCCGAACCATAGCGAATCAGACACTTCCGAGCTCTTCAAACATTTAAGAGATACTATTGATGATCTCTTGCCCCGCTACCCTTCGGCCGAGTTTATTGTTCTGGGGGACTTCAATGTTCATAACGAACCATGGTTGAAGTTCTCTGGCCCAACGGACTCGGCTGGCCGACAGGCGGAATCCTTTGCCATTTGCTACGGATTAGAGCAACTGGTTCAGGAGCCTACAAGGGTTCCTGATGTCCAGACTCACCGTTCCAATCTGTTAGACCTATTCTTAACTACTGTGCCACACGGTTATAAGATTGACGTCACAGCGCCTCTGGGATCATCTGACCACTGCCTAGTGACGACATCAATCCCCGTTAGCCTCAGACCAACCAATGAGAGGCTGAGGAGAAAAGTGTGGCACTATAGGTCAGCAGATTGGTTCGGTATGCGGGCCCATTTCAACGCTTTTCCGTGGTCAGCTGTTTGTTTTCGGACTTCGGACCCTTCAAGATGTGCCCAGGAGATTGGTGAAGTCATCAAATCGGCGATGGATGGCTTCATACAATCGACTACTAAAGAAACTGGTGTGGGCTCAAAGCCGTGGTTCAGTCGACAATGCTCCGAAGCAGTTCGACGAAAAAACGCGGCTTACCGAGCCTACAACACATCTCGAACGCCCGAAAGCAGATCAGCATACAACAAATCGGCAAAGGAATGCAAGAGAATCATTAATAGGTCAAAATTTGAACACGACCTGCAGATCAGCAAAAAGCTGGCTGCCTGCCCGCATGGCAGCAGAGCATTCTGGTCCCTTGCGGGCTCAATAGGTCGGAATTTTTGCAAACCCAGTTTGCCACCTCTTACCAGACCTGACGGCTCACTAGCAAACACCGCCACCGAAAAGGCTAACTTATTAGGGAAAATGTTTGCGGAAAACTCGACCCTCGATGACGGAGGTGCTGTTCCGCCGTCGGTTCCTCACTGCGGCTTCTATATGAAAAAGCTGAGGATCCGGCATCGGGATGTACTCCACGTTATACGGGGGCTCGATGTTAACAAAGCTAGTGGACCTGATGGAATACCTGCCCTGGTACTGCAGAGGTGTGCTGCGGAAATAGTTCCAGTTTTGACAAAGCTCTTCAAAATGTCCCTGAAGTGTGGCACTGTGCCCTCTGGTTGGAAAAAAGCGGTCATTCACCCTATTCCCAAGAAAGGTGACCGCTCCAACCCGGCCAACTACCGCCCCATAGCGATCACATCAGTTCTGTCCAAAGTGATGGAACGTGTGATCAACGACAAACTGCTCACATACCTCGAGAAGAACAAAATTATCAACGACCGTCAATACGGATTCCGGCGGAACCGCTCGTGCGGTGATCTTCTCGCGTATGTGTCGCATGTTTGGGGGCGGTGCCTGGAACGTCACGGTGAGACCCAAACGGTCGCACTAGACATATCCAAGGCCTTTGACCGGGTCTGGCACCGAGGACTTGTCAACAAATTGCCTTCTTACGGACTTCCCGCATCCCTGTGTACGTGGATTGCTGACTTTTTAAGGGATAGGTCGATTCAGGCAGTTGCTGACGGTTTCACCTCATCCTCACACTCTATAAATGCTGGCGTCCCACAGGGATCGGTTTTGTCTCCGACTTTGTTTTTGTTGCACATCAATGACCTTTTGACATGTGCACCGATTCATTGTTACGCGGATGACAGTACAGTTCATGATAGCTTTTTGTTTGACAAGCCCCCAAAGGGCACACAAACTCCAACGGCTCGGAGGGCTTTGAAGCAGAGAATGGACGGTTATCTCGAGAGTATTTCCTCTTGGGGTAAAAGTAATCTCGTCGAATTTAATGTTTCAAAGACCCAATCCTGTCTGATTACGTCTAAAAGGGATCTAAATGATAATCTAGTCTCCTTCAACGGAAGCAATCTTCCGAACAGGCCTTCCATTGATATGCTTGGTGTAACTATAAGTGACCAGCTCAGGTATGGGGGCTCCATCGAAGCCAGAGTAAAGCTGGCCTCTCAGAAGCTGGGCGTACTGTACAGGGCCCGCAGATACTTTAATAGTACACAACTGCTGACCCTGTACAAATCGCAAGTGCGCCCTACTGTCTAATTTGGCAGCCATCTCTGGTCCGGAGCCCCTAAATACCTGAAAAAAACCCTTGACTCTGTGCAGAAACGGGCGGTCCGTTTGATAGATTCCCCAATCTTAACAAACGGACTGCAATCTTTAGAGCACAGGCGTCAGGTAGGTATGCTGTCCTTGTTCTATCGGTATTACAATGGAAGATGCTCTGAGGAACTAGCGTCATTGATCCCTTCGGCACCGGTGCGTAGTCGGGATACACGCCAAACGCGTGCCCAACATTTGTACACGGTTGACACTTGTCACATGAGAACGGGTCGCTTCTACGATTCGTTCTTAAGTTCAACAGCTCGGCTGTGGAACGAACTGCTGGCCTCTGTGTTTCCTCCCTCCTACAACATGGGACTCTTCAAGACCCATGTTCACTCCTTCCTCTCCACAAAAAGACCCTCCACACAGCATCCCCAAAGATGACATAGGCCCTGAGGGAAATTATTTTCTTCAGGGCCTCCTGTGTGGAGTTAATATAAAAAAAAATGTACCCGTCGTTACTGGGAGTAATCCTTAGGAGATACAGTCGCGGACTTTTTGTAGGCCTTTTTCAAATTATTCAAAGTAAATTATTATGATAACAAAAATAAAATTGTACCTAGAACACTACCCTGAGGAACACCATATAAAATTGATTTATTTACTAGCTGACGTTTACCCGGCGTTGCTAGGGGTTATCCTAAGGAGATAGACATATACCATTAAGGACTTTTCTGTAGACCTTTTTAAGATATACAATTCCATAGTAAATTATTTTGATGTATCTCATAAGGTTTAGACAGCGAGAGCAATGTAAGCGCCAAAAATATTTTTTTACGACTTGATTACAAAACATTGACTTTTCTCTACTTTCTATAAATACAATACGCATGTATCATATACGTAAACCTTCCGGAAAAAATTCTGTAAATAATAGTGAAAACCCTATCAAACTCCGTTGCGTAGTTTAGAAGAACTAAGCGCACAAATAGACAGACGCGGATAGCGATTTTGTTTTAAACTAGATTATATTATATTAGATTATATCTCCATCTCATTATCATCAATAAACGCCTGTAAGTATCTACACAAAAGCCAAAAGTGAAAGATACTCTCAGTAACGGCCTGTTGCTTCATCTATAAGTTGCTTGAAATGGCATTAGCCATCGTGTTTGTTGACCAGAGAAACGTGTATGTGATTAACACAAATTTTGTGATTGCTCAAAATAATGCATTGTCCATAAACAACGCGTGTATCTGCCGAGCTTCAGCTCGATCGGATGTCGAGAAGTGGGTTAATATCTGCATCCAAGATTTGCATTCATATTTAAAAATGTAAAATTCTGTCTATATGTAAATAGATCCTCGCTTGATCTCTTCAAAGCTTGTGCAAATTGTCGGATTTTTTCAGTTTTAGGAGCTGATTTTGACTGTTATAAAAACAATTTTATCATAACTATAATTCTTAGGTCTAACTTCTCTTTCTCTTTCCTTGAACTGTTATTGCGATATTGTCGGCAAACGAGAAAATTTTACCAGGTATATCAGTATATCAACTGTTTTTTTTGTTCTTTGGCCATCTGCTTTTTTTCCTGAACGATTATAAGTTACCATAAATAGTTTTTTATAATCAAGTCGTAAAAATATATTTTCGGGCACTTACATTGCTTACGCTGGCTAAACCTTATGAGATACATCAAAATGATGTACTGCGGAATTGTATATATTGAACAGGCCTACAAAAAAGTCTTTGGCGGTATATGTCTATTTCCTAAGGATATACCCCAGTAACGCCGGGTAAATGTCAGCTAGTTATCAATAAATCCGATATATTGAAAGGTTTTTTATTGATATTTCTAGAAACATGATGCTTACAGTGCTAGAATAATCCAAGCAAATAAGCGCTATAAATATTATATATATTTATATCACTTGATGGTACTCAAAGATAAGTCATATGACTAACACGTGCATATTTAGACACAGTATTTAACTATTGTATTCGAGGATATGTATTTTAATTCAACAAGCATTAATTACTCGTCTGAAATATCCACACAAATTTAATTTTCTCCCCGCAGGAATTGAACCCGCACCCTCTGATGTCCGGTCAGGTGCTCTGTAACCACTAAGCTATTTCGGCTTATTCCAAACCCGCCAAATAATTCAATATGTACTAGTACTTCAATCGACAATTACTACTTATTATATTTTTTCACCTGTAAACAACCGAATTTATTTTTGTAGGAAAGGCTTTGTTAGTGCTGAATTTCCCACTAGATGGCGTAGAGATATACAGGATTTTCCAATAAGAGGTGTTATTTTGAACAGCCCGCTATTTTGGTAGATGTTACTTTTGAAGCTGTCATTTTTTGACATTTGACAAGTAGAAACTACGCCATTCATAAAAATGGAACGATACACGCTTCAACAACGCATTGAAATTATTAAAATTCACCTGAGTGAATCAAATGCAAATCATCTTGAGTGATGAGGCCCATTTCCACCTCGGTGGCTCCGTCAACAAGCAAAATTGTCGCATATGGGGCTCGGAAAACCCAAGAGTTATTGTTGAAAAGCCTCTCTATCCTCAACGTGTGACTGTTTGGTGCGGTTTATGGTCCGGCGGAGTCATTGGACCTTACTTTTTCGAAAATGAGGCTGGAGCAACAGTTACGGTGAATGGATTGCGCTATCGAGAGATGATTAATGATTTTTTATGGCCGGAATTGGATGGTATTGATCTGGACATCGTTTACTTTCAACAAGACGGCGCTACGTGCCACACAAGCAACGAAACCATTGATCTTTTACGATTGAATATCAAAATAACACCTCTTATTGGAAAACCCTGTATTATATCTACATTTGTGGGTGAAATCTTTTGACTTGTCAAATATTATTTATTCTATGCAAATAATTTGCTATCCTTTGTGCTATGCATAAAAACCTTGTCTTATAAAGATTAGTGTATCATTGAACAATATGAGATTAATAACAATTAAATTTACAAGAGATAACCGACAATTTGGGTCGTATCTACTGCTGAATGTTATCCGATTTCAGAAAATATTGCTAATTTATTTAAAATCTCATAAAATTGATCGTATTCCTGTTAAAAACGGGATTGTAGGCCATTAACGAATGAATCGATTAGGAATCCTGATAAACTTAAATTAAATACCAATGTTTTGTCACGATGTCCGTACACGTGTTCGTAGGAGTCCTAACATTTTGCATCTCGTCTTAAATCGAAGGAGGATGAACACGTGTTCCGATATTATTAGGAATTTACCAACACTTTATCAGGAAGTGGCTTAAATTCCCGTTTCTAACAACTGCTCGATCGGTAGTCAGGAAGATTTCCAATCATTCACGAAAACAAAAACAAAAAAAAAATACATTTAAAAATGCGACCAGTACTTCCACATCTCCTTTAAAATATTATTTAAAATATTACGTAATAAGAAAGAATGTCGTCATTTTTATAAAATTACTACCTGACAACCAGAGATGTGCTTTATTTCAAATAAATCCATTTCAAATGGAAATGCAAAATGGGTATTTTCCATTTTGCATTTTAAATGCTTTTCTAAAAACCATTTTGCATTTTGCATTTTAAATGCTTTTCTCAATGCATTTTCCATTTTAAATGCTTTTTTGCAACATTCTTCCTACTATCTCCACTCATCTTGTTTTCATAAGCCCCAAATATCAGTCGGTCCTCAACCTCGCTATGAGAGATAATTTACATTTGTCAAGTTGCTCCCTGGTAGGAGCCCTGGCAATTGAGTGATACCATTACAAAAAATACTGATTCAAATAGGTACTGAACATGGGGCCATAACGCTGTAATATTAAATGTTAGATAGCAGTTTCTATGTTTTTACGTTGGCAACATTAGTCCCGCGCAAATTTTTTGTGGTTTCATAATCTGTAGTCGTGGTGTTTTTGGATTTACCATCATGTGTTTGTTTTACATTGATGTCCATTATTAAATGACAAAATTGTTTAAAAATTCTATAATTATTTTAATTGTTTGACCTGAGAAACCATTTTGCATTTTCAATGCATTTTGAAAATAGGTATTTTGCATTTTGCATTTGAAATGCTTTTCTAAAACCCATTTTGCATTTTACATTTTCAAATGGAAAAGTTTTGACCCATTTCCATTTTGCATTTCAAATGGTTTTGGGTACCCATTTTGCACATCTCTGCTGACAACCCGGCGTTGTTTTGAGTAAAGTTTTGACTTGATCGTGCCATGCCTTCCTCGAGCGTCCCCGACTACTCCTACCATTCTCTTCCACATCATACAATCTTCGTACACATCTTTCTTGTACACTACATTTTGCCACAGACAATTCGACTATTTCTACAATTAAGTTATATTACTGTACACCACATTGTTACTTTAGAAAAACTACATTATATGACAGACGATTTATTAGAGAGATTAGCCAAATTATTATCTTCTGATTTTGCTAATAAAATAACAAATAATAATGAATGATTTTTACCTTTTTCTAAGACACACCGATGTACAACTTTTCCACTATTTTTAAACACTGTAACATTGATTCTGTCTTTTTAACATTATAACTTACAACAAGCAAGCTTGTTGTTCTTTAACAAACAGTAAAAATGACTAATAATAACAGACGTTAAACGAATAACACAGCACACACGCCCGCCCGCTTCCGTTCCGCGGCTGATGTAAAATTAAAATAAAGTCTAAAGTCTCCCGTGTTCATCTTGTATTATTTATGCCTAGGGAAAATTCCCGAGATCTAGGGAAATAAAAACACAAAAACTAGGTAAATTTTGATTATTTCGACAAATTTAGGGCAGATGTGGTGAAATTTCGAATATTCTAGGTAAAAATTTGATATGTTCATCTGCGGACTTTTATCCGAAACGCATCAGTTGACACGAAAATAATGTGGGGAATAAATCATCCCACCACATAGATTTGAAAAATTATTGTGGGGAATCAAATCATTTTTCAAATTTATTCAAAAATATTTTGTCAGGAATTATTCTTCTCAAATTCTCTAGCAATCCCCCCCTCCGACGAATTCTAAAAAACGTTGTGGGGAATCCAGCAATGAGTGAGGAATTCCCCACACAATTCCAAATGTACATTCTGTAATCTAGGGAAATTTTAGTGTGAAATTTAGGGAAATAAAAATTTTGGGCACTTCATCACTGTTTAATAATTTTTTCGCTAATGCCAACATTGCCAACCGGTTTCTCAGGTGTCTTCAATTTGCGGGTCGCGTTAAAATGAAAAAAAGAAATAGCATTTTGATTCGATTTTTGGAGTATCGCGTAGTGTTTCCTAATTTTTTTTTAATGTTTATTTAACATCGTTTCTTTAATACTGTATCTTTTATGATGTTTATTAAATAACGTTCCTTTATTACTGTATCTTTAATGATATTTACTTACAAAGTTTCTTTAATACTGTATATATCATATATTTAATGAACGTTTTTTTATTACTATATCTTTGAACCTCGTGCTGGCACTGTTAGTGGACGCGTTGGACTCTCTCGCTGTAGCAGCTGGTCCAGTTTCTTCACCAACTAGGATTCTTGCTGCAGAGTCTCCATCTTCTATCTTCATCGAACGTCACAGCGGTGCTGCCAAGGTCTGTTATCTATGTGAGGATATCGTGTCAGAGCTTTATTAGCAGCAAACACATACCTGGACGGATGACGAACCTCGTGTTGGCACTGTTGGTGGACTCTCTTGCTGCAGTAGTTGGTCCAGTTTCTTCACCACCTAGGATTCTTGCTGCAGAGTCTCCATCTTCTATCTTCATGTCACCTGTTCCTGTTCTTCATTTTACTTTACTTAACTTTATTCTATTTTAGTAATATTTATATTTTTTGTAATACCTGCATCAACTGTAAAGCGCCCCTGAGGTGATAACTCACAAAAGCGGCGCTATAAAAATTGTCCAATATTATTATTATTATTATTAATGATTTTTATTTAACACTGTACATTTAATAATGATTTTTTCTATTCCCAAGGTAAGTAAAAATAATGGATTTATTTATGGCACACGACACGTCCAAAACACACTTCTATAATTCTAACCTTGCTCTTCCTCGTCTCCCTACCTTCAGTACACACCCCCATTAGGTAAGTCCCATTAGTGTGAAATTCCGTATGTATAAAATATATTTTTCTATGAGTTAAAAATATATGTTTTTATGCCTAAACGTCAATAATTTGAAATGAAATAATTAAGTAAGCTCCGAAAATTATTAAAAACACGTTTTGTTCTGTTATTTAAGAGGTAAGAGGCAAGGAACGTTTAATTTGAAGCACAAAACTGGTTTTTATTAATTTTCTTAATTATTTTATAAGAAAGTAAAAAAGTTAATCAAGTGAAACTGTCACAGATAATCTTGGCTATAATATTGTATTTTTTTTTAAGTTTTTCCTTTACGCGTTCATACATTTCTATTGAAAAAATATCTTTTTTAGTAGCTTACATTTAAATTTTTTATTTACTATTTTTTTTGTTTAATTTGTATTCTACTCAAGCGAAACGATAGGAACACCTTTGATTTATCTAAAGCATATTTTTTGTTATTCATAATGTACCTTCACCAATTCGTTATAAAGATTAATCAAAATAGTGATTTAGCATTAAGCTTCGCCTTAATATGTCATAGGCATGCAAAAATTCACAGTGTATCTTTAAATGCAATGATAATTTTTTTACTGTATTTCAAACGATTCGTCTTTTATTAAATATTTTCACCATTTTTGCCTAATTATTATCGTTTTTTTTTAATATAAGCGCGCTCCCTCTAACATTTGTATTTACATATCTCTTTAATAAACAAAAAAAAAATTATAATTCCACTGGGCGGTTGAAAATCCCTGAAATTTATTTCTATCGCTCTGTCGGGAACTATCTCGTTCGGTCAGGCGAACGCTCTCTCTCTCTCCCTCTCTCTATGCTTGTTTATCCAAGGCCAAGAGTAAATGTATGATTTGATTATCATTCATAACAAAAGCGTATTTTGAGCGTTAAAGAATGCATTCGATAAGCCTGTGATTATAATATAATAATATAATATAATTAATGTGGACATATTATGTCCACATTAATTCGGCACAGTATCTCATTGCGTTAAATACTCCTCGGACACCCCCGACTATTTCTACCATCTTGTCGACTACTTTACGAGTTTTGCGAGCGCAAACGTACGCAAACTAGATTTTTATATGTAAAGAAATATTTTAAAGGCATAACATAAGCATGTTTGCTTTAAAAACATTATATATTTTATTATATTATTTTTATTATTGAGGCTGTTAAAGTTTATTAAACTGTAACTTAAAAATTTATATTACAACTTGCTTAATGTTATTTTTTAGTATTTTATTTAATTTTTTTTATTAATATTTTTGTTATATTACTTACACACTGGCACTCCTTATAGTCCAAAGATATTAGAAGAACGAGATATGCTATGTTGGCCGCCGGACCGTAGCCGGAGTACTACCTAATTAGGGTACTTTGAACGGTATCGGGACGTGTACGCACAGAAATCTGTTCTATGTATTAGTGCGGATACCTTAGCGCAAGCGAAGGTGTGCAGTAGTATTGGTGAACAAAACCGGCGACACTGGGCAAAACAATTCCACTCAGTACGAACTGCGCATAGCACATCTCGTTCTTCTAATATCTTTGTTATAGTCCAAGCGATGACCGTAAAACTCCCATCTCATAGGCCACATGAACCAAATTAGTACTGGGCTTTAACCCCAAATAAGATTAGTTAAAAAAACGCATTCATCCAGATTTCGGCCCCCGAGGAGTCCTGGAAAGCGACGACTTCCGCTGTCATTTTTTTTGGGATGAAAATATCCGACGTGCCACATTACCAAAACTAACAGTAAAAGTTGATTGCAAATTTGTTATGAAAAAAAAAATCGTTCGGCCAACTTTTGTGTGGGGAGAAGTACCTAACAAATGACATTGTAGGTATCCTCCAGATGCGGCAAAATATCTCATCGGCCACACGAATGAAATCGATGTCAGAATTTAGATAAAAATTCCCTGTTTACGAATATGTCGTTCGGCCAACAATTATTGTGTTGTGAAATATTTATTTTGTTATTTATTACTTTATTTTTTTTACAGTTTTACCGTACGCGGTCTTGTTGTAGAGTGGTATATCTAACTGTCATGGAAAGTTTTTTTAGAAAGGTTTCTTAAAGATACTGGAGTTATTCTAGGGCTATGTTAGATTTTTAACATCGATCACCGTAATGCTTGCCTTCCTGAATAAATCTAATTTTATTTAATCATTTACGGCCAAGATATTTTTGACAATGGTGTGTTTTTATCTTTCTGTATTCCAATCATTTAGCTTTGCTTCTAGGGTTGTGCCCCAGTATTGCTTTTTGGAGACTGTAAACGGATCTCTCGGCATTTAATGAAACTGCAGCAGAACAAAGGCTGTTGCTATATTGACGTTCATGATATGTTATGCTCAGATTGACGATAAGGTTTCCAGATCCGCATTTCGCTCGAAGCATGTTTAGGGTAATAAGTTTATAGTTTAGGGTTCTTTCACCGTATTTATGGGAACATTTCGGAACCACCAATCTTTCATTTTGAGTGAATCTTGTGTTTGTGATTAAATTATATTTGACAATTTAAACAAATAATATTTAGAGAAGTTAAAAATAAAATTGAAAGTTCACTGAAAGCTTAAACTATTAAAAGTAGTAATTTCATAAAAATGTAAATAAATAGAGCCCCTTTCACATTTGAGAATGTAATTTTATGTTGCTTAAATGTTTTATTACTCTTTATAATTATTGAATTGTTTAAATGAATAAATAAATAATTACAAAAAAGTCTTCTGATTTGTAAGTCCTCGGGAAGCACTAAGGATCTTTCTATCTATCTTTATAATATAATAAATTTGATGAGCATAAAAATGTAAACGTGTATATAATTGATATAAATGTACAAAAGTAGATATTACACGTGTATAAATATTATATTGCGCATATTATACAAGATGTCGGGGGTAAAGTGCACAAACTTCGGGAGGTGATTCTAATTGATAGTACAAGTAAAAAAGAAAGAAAACTTTTTTTGGAATTCCAACGTTTTAAGATAGTTTTCGAGTAAAAAAGTTTAATTTTTTGTATAGAAAAAAAAACAATTTCTTCTACGGAAAATAAATTTTTGTGAAAAAAATTTGGAAATTCGAATAATTTCCATTTCTTTTTTACTTCTTCTAGCATTTAGAATAACCTCCTGAAGTTTGAGCACTTTACCCCCGGACACCCTATAAAGATAACCATATAAGAAAAACCTTATTGATGTAAAAATATATTTATTAATTTTAGTAAAGTAAAGTAATTTGTATACCTATACAAATAACTTTCGTAAATGTTTTTTGTAAAATTAAAAAAAAAAAATAATTAATTAAATCCGTAATAAAACCCATATTTTGAGAACCATCTTCATTTCGACTTTCGTTCAGTTAGCACCGAGCAAATACTCGTGGAAAATGGTTCTGTTTTTCTAAAATTGCAATAGATGTCGGTAATTTAATTTCGTTATTTAAATTATCAAATAATCCCCAAAATTATTCCTAATACGAATTCAGACACCTCTGTCGGATTCTTTTAACACTAAATATTGTCTATTTTGTGGGCGTTGCCCAAATCTAAATTCTTTACGCGGAAAGCTGGCCCTTAATTACTTTTGTTATATTACTTATACACATGCACTCCTTAGTGGGTTCGCATTAACCCTCTTCTTGGCAATGTATCCTATAGTATACACAGTTTTCATATTTTTTTCCCACTTAAACTGGTACATGAGTAAAACAGATTTTAATGAAATCTGCTTTAACATGTTCTCAACTTGATAATTAGTGCCACTAGAGCCATCTAATGTTTAATTAAGAAGAACAGTGACAGTTCAAACTCATACCGCTGCAAGATGGCTGCCAACAGAAGACGCACAACTAATTTGTCTGTAAGTTATCTTTATTTATTACTTGCATTATTAGATATTTAGTTATTTTAGGAATGAATTCGTGTTGATAAGGGTTCAGAGAATAATAAAAAATATATACTGAGTAACATATGTGACAAATCTTGTTTATATTGCATTCCAAAATGGTGTGTATCCTATGATATACACCGCCAAGTCTGCAGTGAATTACATTTGATTGAATGTGTATCCCCTGAGATACAATGCCAAGTTATTAAGAGTTTATATTATCTTATGTACAATGTCAAGTATTTATTGTTTATTGTATTATGTAGTAAACCCCTTTGAAATCTATATATTATGATTTTTTCATTTTTCCATAGCCTCGCGAAATTGAAGAAATGCTGACTATAATACCAATATCGGGAGCAGATTCTGATATTGAAAGTGACGAAGATGATGAACTACAAGATGATTCATCTGCAGTGCGCTCATCAAACTTTGGAATTGTTCATGATACATTGGAGGAAGATAATGAACCAATGGCTCATGTTGCTGATCTTTCCGCAAACACCTCAAGCGCTGAACTACGTACACGTCGACATGTTAATCCTAAGAAAAAATGAACTTTGATTGGAAAGAGAAAGATTTTATGTCAAAAGTAGACATATGTGACAATCATTTTACAACTCCAGAGAAGATAAAATCGCCCTAGTTTGTAACACCAATTTGTATTCCACACAATCATCAAGCAAATGCATTGATACTTCCTACAGTGAGATATGTGACTTTCTGGCCATTGAAATTTTAATGGGCCTAATAAAACTACCAGCATACACTGATTATTGGTCTGAAAAAATGCGAATTGAGCAAGTGGCAAGTATCATGCCACTCAAAAGATACCAGTCCATCAGAAGATATCTTCATTTTGTTGACAATGAGGATGTTGATGGGGATGTTTATTTTAAAATAATGCCTCTTTTTGAACTGGTAAAGCAGAATAGTTTAAAAAAAGAAAAAGAGATAAAAAATTCTGTCGACGAAATGATGATACCATTCAAAGGAACAAGAGCAGGTTCCCGGCGACAATATATAAAGAGCAAACCTAAAAAAATGGGGCTTTAAAATGTTTGTCCGATCGGGGGTTTCGGGCATAGTATATGACTTCTTGATGTATGGTGGAGAGGCAACATTTCATGGTTGTGAATTTTCAAACTACGAAGAAAATCTTGGAATGGGGGCGAAAGTCGTTCTGACTCTCAGTAAGTCTATTCCCAATGCGGCATGCTCTGTTATATATTTTGACAATTTTTTTACCTCTTTTGAACTTCTGCATCATCTTCGTCATGGGTACGGAATTTTAGGTCTGGGCACCATGCGGCGAAATCGATTACGAGGATGTAAACTTAAACCTGATAAACAACTCAAGAGACTTGGAAGAGGAGCTTTTCATCAAATGACGGATGAGAAGAAAAAATTGGCTGCAGCATAGACATATGAATATTCATATGTCTGTGGGCTGCAGTCACTTGGTTTGACAATCGTGCTGTCATTATTGGAAGTTCATTTGTAGACTCACACCTATTATCTACAATACAAAGATGTAGCAAAACAGGACAAAAAAAAATTGACGTCACCTGCCCCGAAATAATAAAGCAGTACAATGCCCATATGGGTGGTGTCGACTTAGCCGATATGCTGATAGCTTTGTACCGATGCACTTTTCGCACACATCGTTGGTATATGGCGATATTTTCTCAATTACTCGATATATCTATCAACAACGCATGGCTACTTTACCGGCGTGAAGTGGCCCTACAAAAAGAAGGAAGCAAAAAAATAATATGTTTGAAGGATTTTCGTCTAAAAATTGCAAATGGTCTGCTTTACAAAAACAAAATACGTGGCCGTCCTATCGGAAACATCACAACGCCACCAAACAAAATAAAGAATCCGGTAAAAGCCAGGCCGGATGATGAGAAGTCCGGTTTGATAACTTTTTTATTTTTTTTTCCGGACATTTTCCGGAACATAAAGAAAAAGGAAGATGCCGACTATGCAATTCTGGACAAACGTCTGTATTTTGCATAAAATGTGGCCTAAGGCTTTGTTTTACTGATAAGAGAAATTGCTTCCTATCATATCACACAAAATAATAGTTTTAATTAGCTTTTAAGACATAATTTTTCATTTTCCATAGTAATTTTTTTTAAATTTTGATTTGTAACAACCTGGCAATGTATCCTATAGGATACAACTCCAAATAAACTATATAAAAAACAATAAAAATATTTTTCATTTGTTTTTGTGAATTTGAAGCCTAACAGACTTCAAATATGTAAAAAAATATTTTTTGTGATGCTTAATTCTATCGGTGCCAAGAAGAGGGTTAATTACTTACACACTGGCACTCCTTAGTGGGTTCCCATTACTGACTTTTGTTATATTACTTACACACTGGCACTCCTTAGTGGGTTCCCATTACTGAGTTTTGTTATATTACTTACACACTGGCACTCCTTAGTGGGTTCCCATTACTGAGTTTTGTTATATTACTTACACACTGGCACTCCTTAGTGGGTTCCCATTACTGACTTTTGTTATATTACTTACACACTGGCACTCCTTAGTGGGTTCCCATTACTGACTTTTGTTATATTACTTACACACTGGCACTCCTTAGTGGGTTCCCATTACTGACTTTTGTTATATTACTTACACACTGGCACTCCTTAGTGGGTTCCCATTACTGACTTTTGTTATATTACTTACACACTGGCACTCCTTAGTGGGTTCCCATTACTGACTTTTGTTATATTACTTACACACTGGCACTCCTTAGTGGGTTCCCATTACTGACTTTTGTTATATTACTTACACACTGGCACTCCTTAGTGGGTTCCCATTACTGACTTTTGTTATATTACTTACACACTGGCACTCCTTAGTGGGTTCCCATTACTGACTTTTGTTATATTACTTACACACTGGCACTCCTTAGTGGGTTCCCATTACTGACTTTTGTTATATTACTTACACACTGGCACTCCTTAGTGGGTTCCCATTACTGACTTTTGTTATATTACTTACACACTGGCACTCCTTAGTGGGTTCCCATTACTGACTTTTGTTATATTACTTACACACTGGCACTCCTTAGTGGGTTCCCATTACTGACTTTTGTTATATTACTTACACACTGGCACTCCTTAGTGGGTTCCCATTACTGACTTTTGTTATATTACTTACACACTGGCACTCCTTAGTGGGTTCCCATTACTGACTTTTGTTATATTACTTACACACTGGCACTCCTTAGTGGGTTCCCATTACTGACTTTTGTTATATTACTTACACACTGGCACTCCTTAGTGGGTTCCCATTACTGACTTTTGTTATATTACTTACACACTGGCACTCCTTAGTGGGTTCCCATTACTGACTTTTGTTATATTACTTACACACTGGCACTCCTTAGTGGGTTCCCATTACTGACTTTTGTTATATTACTTACACACTGGCACTCCTTAGTGGGTTCCCATTACTGACTTTTGTTATATTACTTACACACTGGCACTCCTTAGTGGGTTCCCATTACTGACTTTTGTTATATTACTTACACACTGGCACTCCTTAGTGGGTTCCCATTACTGACTTTTGTTATATTACTTACACACTGGCACTCCTTAGTGGGTTCCCATTACTGACTTTTGTTATATTACTTACACACTGGCACTCCTTAGTGGGTTCCCATTACTGACTTTTGTTATATTACTTACACACTGGCACTCCTTAGTGGGTTCCCATTACTGACTTTTGTTATATTACTTACACACTGGCACTCCTTAGTGGGTTCCCATTACTGACTTTTGTTATATTACTTACACACTGGCACTCCTTAGTGGGTTCCCATTACTGACTTTTGTTATATTACTTACACACTGGCACTCCTTAGTGGGTTCCCATTACTGACTTTTGTTATATTACTTACACACTGGCACTCCTTAGTGGGTTCCCATTACTGACTTTTGTTATATTACTTACACACTGGCACTCCTTAGTGGGTTCCCATTACTGACTTTTGTTATATTACTTACACACTGGCACTCCTTAGTGGGTTCCCATTACTGACTTTTGTTATATTACTTACACACTGGCACTCCTTAGTGGGTTCCCATTACTGACTTTTGTTATATTACTTACACACTGGCACTCCTTAGTGGGTTCCCATTACAGATACAATGAAAAAAATTAAAAAAACATTGTATAGTGAATGAATGAATGAATGAATGAACCATTTATTGCGTAACCAGGTGCCAAGGTTCATGGTTGGGTGAGATTTGTCCGGCTTTTGGCGGCGGAAGAGTCTGCCCACCAGGTCGGACCGGAAGACTGTTTGACCAATTCGTCAGGACTCTCTCGACCCATCGCCTTGCGTCGAAGGGACTCACTAACCCCCAGATTCCTACCAAACCCTTGTACCTTATTCCTTCCCTCATATCCTTCCTTTCCTACCAACACCTTCTATACAGCATTCCCAAAGATGACATAGGCCCCTCGAGGCTTCTTGACCGTCCTAACTTTTTAACCTTAACTTACGTTACATATTCACGACTTTTTTGTTGTTGTTAAATTGGAATAATACAGGCTAATCTTTTTGTGCGCTTAGTTCTTCTAAACGGATTTTGATAGGATTTTGATAGGATTTTCACTATAATTTAGAGAATTTCTTCCGGAAGGTTTACATATACATATAATACATGCGTAATATATTTATAGAAATTATAGAAAAGTCTCCAGTAACTTTGGGTACTGGTTAAATATTATCTTTCAACTAATTTTTCTCTTGAAATAAAACAATAACTTTGTTTGTAACCAGGATTTATTTATTTAATGTTTTTTGATACCGACCGGTTTCGCATATCACAAGCAGCTTCAGGGTATAACATTAAACTAATTAGTATATTAAATAATGATTAAACAGTTTAATTTTATACCCTGAAGATGCTTGTGTTAAGCGTAACCGGTCGGTATTAAAAAATTAAAATAAAGTTATTGTTTTATTTCAATTAACATGTCAAACCACAAAGTGACTGCTTTTTTAGAATGATTACAAAGCTCTTTTTTGTAACGTAGATAGTGTCCTGGATAAATATTTTCATATTATAATTATATGGGATAATAAATCAATGTATTTGTTATCACAACTTCTTTATTTAAGATTGAAATATGCAATTTGTTATTCCTTATATTTTGTCAAAATAATTTGCAAGAAGTTTTGTAGACAGGTCTTTGTCTAACCAACGGCACAGAGCAGGACAATTAGACATACAACAATGTCTCGGTTCATTGTCCTGTCCTACAAAGTACTGTTCACACCAGGACGAAGGGTCCGGGGCAGGGACAAGGCAGTATTGTCCTGTCCTCGTGTGAACCCGGCATAAGAACAGGAAGCTAAGATGTTTGTACATGTAGAACGGACGTACGAAGAAAAAATGTTGCGATAATACATTATCATGACAAGTAAGTGAATCACAGAGAAGTCAGAGACGTTTGTATCAGGAAGATGTAGCAGGATCGAGTGAATCATAGCATATTTCAGTCAAATGGCTGTATTACAGATGCGTACGTATGAACGTAAATGAAGCAAGTAGTGCAGTGTAGGTTAAGGTATACAGCAAACAACTTGGACAGTTTTTATCATGAAGCATGGCTGAAAGAAAAAAAAAAGGTTGCATAAGATAAGATATATATATTTACGAAACTAACAGCGAAGTAATCAAGCCATATATACGAGGGTGGTCTGAAAAGTTTCCGAACTCAACGCAAAGATGGCGGTACTCGTCAATAAAAGCTAGTGAATATAGCTGTGCATCTTTTGACAGTTACTCACCAAAGTTTCGGCAGTTTTTAGATGACAGTCGTTTGAGTGAGTCGATGTGTGTGTTTTTGTGAAAATGGAAAAATTGAGGATCAAGCTGTTATTATTTTTTTGTTTTTGAAAGGCAATACGCCTACGCAAATCAAAGATGAGTTGGACTCTGTGTATGGGGACTTTGCACCATCATTTACCACAGTGAAATTTTGGGCAGCTGAATTTAAACGTGGCCGTGAGAGCTTGGGAGACGATGAACATTCGGGACGTCCAAAAATTGCAACTACTGACGATAACATTGCTAAACTTCACCAAATAGTGTTAGACGACCGCCGAATTAAAATGAGAGAGATAGCAGAGGTTATGAAAATGTCCAAAGAACATGTCTGTCACATATTAAATCAAGATTTAGACATGAGAAAGCTGTCCGCGCGTTGGTTGCCGCGTTTGCTCGCGTTAGACCAAAAACGTGTTCTAATGAACATTTTGAGCGCTCTGTTGGCGCAGTTTAGGAGCAATAAATCCGAGTTTTGGCGCCGATTAATTACTGTAGATGAAACTTGGATACACCATTATACGCCCAAAACAAAAATACAGTCAGTATTGCATCTAATAACACTGTCTGACAGGAGAATTAACAACTTAATTGATAGTCCTGCCATCCTTGCCACTATTAAACTACATGTGCCGACTAGGAATACAAGACAAAATATAACATTCTTCTGTAATACATACTCGACCAACTATCAGACACACTCACTGACCAATAGGATGATCTGGGCAACAAGTATGGGGGTGCTATTGATTTATTTATTATAGGGGTGGCAGCAGAGACTCATCTCAAATCACTTAAAATTAATCATAAAACAATAATCAGAATTATGTTCAGAAAGCCTTATCAACATCCGACAGAACAGCAAATGATCAACAATAACCTATTAGACATAAATAAACTATTCATAAAGAAGATCATCTACAAAAACTGCATAAAAATATCACCACACTTCATAACTCACTCGCAAAACACAAGAGCAAACACACACAATCAATTACAAGTACCATATATCAAATCAAATTTTGCCAAAAAACATGAATCTTACTTGGCACCACATATATTCAATAAGTTTGTAGCCCAAACAAAGACCTACGTCGCATCTAATAATTTGAATTGGGTATTCAAAAGATTTTTAAACTGGTTGAATGTCAAAGAAAGAAGAGAGATAAGTAATATTCTTAATATCTAAAATTATATATTTTCTTTTTTCTACTCTGTTTCTAATTTCTGATTTTCCTCTTATTTTATTATTATTATTTTTACTATAATATTTATATTTCTTTTTTTTTCTTTTTTAACCACTTATTTGTTTTTATGTAATTAGAAATTGTTAGTTACCAGCCTCAGAACAGACTTTGTCTAGTGAGGAGGGTAAGGAGAAAAATCATGTATGTACATAACTAATAATAAATAAACGCCCGGGTTGCCGGCACTGAATTATTATTATTGACTCCATATATAGAATTAAGCATAATCTACACCAATACTTTGTTGAATCCTACAAATTAGAGTAGCGTTGGTAAATTAGTTTTAATGATTTGTCTTATATGTAGTGTTGTTGTAATTTCTTTTTTACTTTATGTTACTCTTACGTTTTACTAGTATTGCTTCATATTTTTTAATATTTTCTCATTATACTTGTAATCACAATTTTACAAGTGTGTATTTTGTACCTTCTTTAAAATGGATTACATCTATTTACTGTCAATATCTCCTGTATAATTCTCCTATGTACTCTGCATCATGTATCACTTCTATGTAAAAGTCTTTTTAGGCGTATATACAGGGTGTCCGGAAACTCGTAGTACAAGCGGGAAACTGGTGAATCTACATCACATTTGGAGTCGATTTTGTAGTATATTTTTTTATTATTTGAGCTTTCGTTATCGAGTAAATCGAGTTTGAAGTTGATTTTTTTTTTTTTTTTTTTTAATCAAATTCTTATAAATTATTACTGAAGATCAAAGTACCCAACTAATTAAAACTATTTGAAAGTAAAACAAATGAAGAAACTCGGATTTGAAGCATTATTTTGAAATCACCCTTCATTTAACCCGGTGTAATCATAAAATATTTCTGCTCTGCAGGGTTAAAACATCTGTTATTCAACCCTAAACACCAGAAAAAACTTTAACCCTAAAATAGCCAAAAAATATATTTTTTTTGGTTTTTTTTTTTTTTTTTTTGAAAATGCTGAAATCAAAAAACTTTATGTTTTTTTGGGTTCCCCATGTGGTGTAGATTCTCCAGTTTCCCGCTTGTACTACGAGTTTCCGGACACCGTGTATATATATATAAATAAATAAAACAGTGGGGGAAAAAACAAAGGGGAGCCGGCTCCAAAAAATGCAAAAACTGTTTTCTCGTTTGGGAAAGTGATGGCGAATGTTTTTTGGGATAGTCATGGAGTTATCTTAATTGATTTTCTTCAAAAAGAAAAAAATATAACAGGAGCTTACTACGCATCATTACTTGACAAGCTGAAGGCAGAAATTGCGGAAAACGGCCACATTTACAGAAAAAGAAAATCCTGTTTCACCAAGACAACGCGCCGTCTCACACCTCAGCGGTTGCCATGAATTACGGTTTGAACTGCTTGACCACCCCCCTTACTCACCAGATCTAGCCCCAAGCGACTTCTTTTTGTTTCTTAATCAAAAAAACTGCGCTCGGAAGACAGAGATTTTCGTCAAATGAGGAGGCAATCACCTTTGTGAACAATTATTTTGCAGAGATAAACGCCGAGTACTATTTGGATGGGTTAGAGAGATGGGAGCATCGCTGGGAGAAGTGTGTAGAGTTACAAGGATACTATGTAGAAAAATAAATAAAAAAAACTTGTTTCATTGTTAGGTCGGAAACTTTTCAAACCACCATATACAGGGAGTATCGGCACGTACCCGACAAACTTCAACCAGATATTCCTTAGCACATTTGGAGTAAAAAATGTTATGGGCACTTTGCTGTCCAATTAAAAACAAAAAAATAATTTTAAAAATCCACACGCCATAACTGTCATTGGCATTGTTTCTCGTGCTCAACAGCTCTCATTAGCAAATGTGTCAAAAATCGTCTTCGCTCTTTCATACACACTAAATAATAACAGATAAAAATGAGACGAATGGTGCCATGCCATTTCGTTGTGATTGTAAAAGCGTGCCAATGTAGGTACATTATTCAACGAAACTCGAATAAAATATTGCCAGATGGGTTTTCAAACTTTGACAAAGGATAAAACTATGGTGACATGTGGTGAAAATATGAAAAATAATTTGTCTCTTTTTTATTGGAATCCAATTTAGCTGCTCTCATTTGATTAATGCTTGCATCTTTACCTTTTCCCAGTATACATCTCATAGCTCTATTCTGTATAACATCAAGTTTGTTCAAATTTCCTTCATTGGCCAAATATCTAAATGTGGAGCAACTATAGTTTTATAAATGAGCTCTGTAATGTTTCCATTTAGTTTATTTCTTAATCGTCTAAGAAAATTGACATTTTTTGATAACTTCTTTAGCACATATTCAAAATTTGCTGTGAAAGTGAGTTTTTGAATCGAGTATTACACTCAGGTACTTGATTTGGTTTACTTTTTCAATTTTTTCATCATTAATTGTCAATTTTAATTCTGTGTTATGCGTTTTGTTGCCTATTTCAATATATTTTGTTTTGTTTACATTTAGTCTTTATTTAATTTGTTGATTGTATCTATGTACTCTTCACATGATATATAGATTTATGTACCGTCAGCAAATAATCTAATTTTGCAATGTTTCATGGCTTTAATTATATAATTTATGTAAATAATGAATAGAATTGGACCTAATACCGACCCTTGCGGAACACCGAGGTTGTTTTATATTGGTTCTGATTCTGAGCTTTCAACTTTTTTTACCTGTTTTCTTTCGTGGAAATATTCTTTGAAAAGATTTAGAGCTACTTCGGAAAGGCTATATCTTCTAATTTTTCCAAAAGTTTTTTTCCTTTCTATCGTTTCAAATGCTCTTTTGAAATCGTTCGTCACATAATACAGGATTTTCCAATAAGAGGTGTTATTTTGATATTCAATCGTAAAAGATCAATGGTTTCGTTGCTTGTGTGGCACGTAGCGCCGTCTTGTTGAAAGCAAACGTTGTCTAGATCAATACCATCCAATTCCGGCCATAAAAAATCATAAATCATCTCTCGATAGCGATCCATTTACCGTAACTGTTGCTCCAGCCTCATTTTCGAAAAAGTAAGGTCCAATGACTCCGCCGGAACATAAACCGCACCAAACAGTCATATGTTGAGGATAGAGAGGCTTTTCCACAATAACTCTTGGGTTTTCCGAGCCCCAGTTGCGACAATTTTGCTTGTTGACGAAGCCACCGAGGTATAAATGGGCCTCATCACTCAAGATGATTTGCATTTGATTCACTCAAGTGAATTTTAATAATTTCAATGCGTTGTTGAAGCGTGTATCGTTCCATTTTTATAAATGGCGTAGTTTCTACTTGTCAAATGTTAAAAAATGACAGCTTCAAACGTAACATCTACCGAAATAGCGGGCTATTCAAAATAACACCTCTTATTGGAAAACCCTGTATTTGATGTTTTTTCATATACTCAACAGATGAATGGGAGTATAAATAGTACGTAAGTTGTCCATTGTTTCTCTCCTGTCTCAGATTCATAACAACAACCTTACATTATACTACTGAATTAGTCGGCCACGACACATAATTACTACAGTTGGCGCAGCCGGTAGGATCCGAGCCTACGCTCCCACAGACAGCCTGAGCTTCTGCAAGGCTAACTTGACTTGGATGGAGCCCCTGTGACTGAGCTGGTCACGAGTGCACGACTGGAGCTTCTTATTATTCTTTCTTACCGGGGGACTCCGCCAATCACCTGCGCCACCCCTGATGAGCGTTGGTGGTCAGAGGGGTGACTGTGCGGGCTGGGGTAACCTCCACCCTGCCTCCGACCTCCTGACGCTTCTTTCCCCTAGGTTCTTTAGGGTTTTATCCCTCTTTTTCCAATACTTATCTTCAGGGCACCACCGGGTGGTCGGCTAAGGGGTGTGGAAGTCCTGACCTGCACCAGTCGCCCCAACCACCACCAATTTCTCAACAGGACTGCCAGTCGTGGTTCGGCGAAACTCCCCCGTCACTCTATTGTTTTCTTTACTTTTATGTGTTTACAGGTACTGGAGTGTGGGTCCCCTCCACTAACTATCTGCCTGACACTTGAACTTGATTGTTTTGTTGTTTATTTTTCTGTGTTGTCCTTAGTTTAGTACTTGTAAGCGCTTGCATACCGCTTCATAACACCGTATGCGGGGACATTGAAGGCCTAGCTTCATTTATATAAATTGTAGAGATGTTTATTCAAAAAAAATAGATTCATGCGAGAGCTCCGAAGGGGTGACCATAAGTCACCTATACCGGGGTGGGACAGGGTGGGTGTACCTTCAATGAGCTGGTCACGAGTTACACCAAGCATTTGAATGGAAAGCTTGTTTGAAGGAGTTACGACTACTACTTAGGCCGATGTAGGATTGGTTTGAACACCGCTACTTAAATTAGAGTAATGATAAGGATAGAGGAGTTCGGGTTTAATTACCTCTGTGGGGATTCCTTTTTTCAGGGCTTTCAAAGTCGAGTCGCATTTAGAGATGTGGGTACACTTCCCTGCCTGTCCGTTCTTTCTAACGCAAGGCGCCCCTGCAAAACGTCACATCACATTACAATACATACCCACGTCACATAAAATAAACGAAATGTTTTGTGTTCAAAAGTAGTCTTATCTGAAACAAGCTTGTTACAGTAATGGCCTCGTTAAATTAATGATACCAAGAAATATAATTGATAAGTTTTATTCTTTAAAAACACACATCACTGGTAACAAAAAACAACGACCCTCGAATTCCTTAATTATTTCATGGTTGTTATTGATCCGTTATTTAGAGAGAGAAGAGGAAGAAAATGGGCTTGCAAACCTATTTATAAACTAATTCATTTGAATGTATTGGTATATATAATCACAATTATTGCCCTTAGGGGAGACATCTGTCGGATATTTCAATTACTCAATACAGATACATGTGGCATTTTCGTTGGTTTGATTCTTGGCTAAAGTCTGAACAAAGCTTTTTATTAAATACAGCGCCATCTGTTGGACAAACATTACTAACATTTTTTTAAACAGTGCTATCTGTTTAAACCCTGTGATTCGAACCCTGTGTACGCAAATAAATTTTATTTGATTGATTTGTGTTATTTCACAATTGATTAATTAAAATAATAAATACTATATATGCGGCACGTTCCAGAGTGGAAGATACTCCCAGTATCGCCTTGGTGTAAGACCACCATTCAGAATTGAAACGTTTCTCCAAATGGCTTTAGCCGTGTTTAGTGACTAGATCTAAATGGCCAGGTACTTCCCCACCTTCCTCTTCCCCATCTCCTTCCCTTACCCACTTACCTTCAGCCAAACAACATACCCCAATTGGGGATGCCATAGTCTCACTGGCTCCAGACCGGAGCAGTTGGGACTCTTGTGAGCTATTCACTATAAAAATACTATGTAAAACCAAATGCCAAAATGTTTTTAATAGAGATATACATAATTAAGAAATTGGCACATACATCATCATACATGTCATAATATGGAAAATCAGGACTAAAGATATATGAAGAAATAATAATAATATAAAATGAAATGTCAGGCTTTCTGTAAAAATATTAAAATACATACAATTAAATTAAATGTTACCTTGTATATATTCGTTTATATTCTAACGTAGTATAAACTAATTAAATAAATAATACAAAAAAAATAGTGCCATCTGGTAACTGAAATTCATAACTTTTATAACGAAGATTTACATTACCGCCATCTTACTGTTTTCAGGCAAACGTTTTTAAAATAAATTCTAGTTAGAAAAAATATTGTTTTGGAAATGAACAACAGAGTTCGTGTGTGTCGAAAATAGTTGATTTTGTCATGTCTACAATCGGTCTTAAAGCAAAATTAATAAAACAAAACTATTTTTATTTTATTTTTTTGAATAACTTAATAATTTAATAATAAAATTTAAAAGCGTAGGTACTTCATCATCGTCTTTCAAAAACAGTTTTTAGTTTTCGGATGCGTTCAGAAATATTCCAATAGTATCGTATTGACAAAGGGCTTGGTCGTCTGTAATAGATCTTCTGGATTCTCTTAATGCTAAATCACTATTCTGATTAATCTTTTTAACAAATTGGTGTACATTATGAATACCAAAAAATATGCTTTAGATAAATTGAAAGTTTTCCTATCGTTTAGCTTGTTTTTACTCAATAAAAATATAAATTTAAACTACTAAAAAAAATATATTTTCAATAGAAATGTATGAACGCGTAAAGTGAAAACGCGTATAAACGCTAAGATTTTCTGTGACAGTTTCACTTGATTAACTTTTTTGTTTTCTTATAAAATTATTTAGAAAATAAATAAAAACCAGTTTTGTACTTGAAATCGAACGTTTCTAGACTCCGTTTGTAAAGCAATTTGAATGCCTATTACCTACAATATAAGGAATACCAAGAATATACACATTTTAGGCTTGTAGCTTACTCTTGTACTGGGTTCAAATCCTAGATGTGACCGTATGTTTTTTTCTGTTTTAGGAATCGCTAATATTGTCTTCAATAATTAAATATAATAAACCAATATTTGACTAACCAATAGTTCCGCCTGTAGGAACTTTGTCAGAGCAAGTTTGCATACTTGTCTGTGTTGTAGATGTTTCTTTTGGTTTAGAAGAAGAAGATGACTCCTCAGTATTGGCGGATTGGAAGCAGCACACGATGGTATGTATTCCAGTAAGACCGCACAGCTGGAACATAACATGACATTATATACAGGTTTTCCAATAAGAGGTGTTATTTTGATATTCAATCGTAAAAGATCAATGGTTTCGTTGCTTGTGTGGCACGTAGCGCCGTCTTGTTGAAAGTAAACGTTGTCCAGAACAATACCATCCAATTCCGGCCATAAAAAATCATTAATCATCTCTCGATAGCGCAATCCATTCACCGTAACTGTTGCTCCAGCCTCATTTTCAAAAAAGTAAGGTCCAACGACTCCGCCGGACCATAAACCGCACCAAACAGTCACACGTTGAAGATAGAGAGGCTTTTCAACAATAACTCTTGGGTTTTCCGAGCTCCAGATGCGACAATTTTGCTTGTTAACGAAGCTACCAAAGTGAAAATGGGCCTCATCACTCAAGATGATTGGCATTTGATTAACTCAAGTGAATTTTAATAATTTCAATGCGTTGTTGAAGCGTGTATCGTTCCATTTTTATTAATGGCGTAGTTTCTACTTGTCAAATGTTAAAAAATGACAGCTTCAAAAGTAACATCTACCGAAATAGCGGGCTATTCAAAATAACACATCTTATTGGAAAACCCTGTATATTATAACAGTTTACAAAATGGCTGGTTCATACATATGCAATCATTATACTACACCGATAAACAATTTTATACAACTGATAAACAAGCATTCCTACGCTAATGGCTATTTAACGGTTGTGTAAAATTTAAAACACTTTGTTTAGTAAAGCGATACTGTTTTACTGTAGTGTTCAAGCATTATGAACTCCAACGCCACGTCATGCGTCACGGCCTTCTAACCGAGCCAACCTTGTTAAGTTTATATTATTTTCTACGCAAATTGGCCAAGGAACCTAACCTAACCTAACACCTAATAATAATAATCTCAATTTGTGTACCGCTGCCCCGGCAACCATTTATAGGTTATGGTTATAGGTCACCCCAAGTGACTGTGCAAGCATTCGGTGACCGGATAAATCATCACAATGATAACTCATTACATCTTTAAAAAATAAGTTATACTATAAAGTCATGGAAAGTTATGAAACAAACTAACTAACTAACTAATTAAACTAACCTAACCTAACCTACTTAACCCAGTTAATAAAGTTTTTGTTTCATAACTTTCCATGACTTTATAGTATAAGTCATGGAAAGTTATGAAATAAAGTTTTTGTTTCATAACTTTCCATTAACTGGGTTAAGTAGGGTAGGTTAGGTTAGTTTAATTTTTTTTTTCATATTTTCTAATGACTTTATATAAGTTTTTAAAAGTGTGTTGAATTGTCACTGTGTTGAGTTATCATGGAACCCATGGGGTTCATGGGGTGAGGTTTGTGTGGGTCTTGGCTGCGGATGCATCTCCCCACTTACTGCGTGGCGGGCCGGATTTGTTAACTTCGATCCCTCCATCATTCCTCACACCTGTGTCCTTCCCAGACCTTCATCTCCTCCCTTTCCCTAAAAAATCCACCCGCACAGCATCCTCAAAGATGATGGGCCGGCCCTGCGTGTTTCTGTGATTGTTTGTCACTATGATTGTTGGTTTCTATGATTGTTGGTTTTTATGATTGTTGGTTTCTATGATGGTTTATTTCTATGATTGTTGGTTTCTATGATTGTTGGTTTCTATGATTGTTTGCTTCTATGACCGTTTGTTTCTATGGTTGTTGGTTTCTATGATTGTTGGTTTCTATGATGGTTTATTTCTTTGATGGTTTATCTCTATGATAGTTTGTTTCTATGATTGTTGGTTTCTATGATCGTTGGTTTCTATGATTGTTGGTTTCTATGATGGTTTATTTCTATGATTGTTTGTTTCAATGATTATTGGTTTCTATGATTGTTTGTTTCTATGATTGTTGGTTTCTATAATTGTTAGTTTCTATGATTGTTAGTTTCTATGATTGTTTGTTTCTATGATTGTTTGTTTATATGATTGTTGGTTTCGATGATTGTTGGTTTCCATGATTGTTGGTTTCTATGATGGTTTATTTCTATGATTGTTTGTTTCTATGATTATTGGTTTCTATGATTGTTTGTTTCTATGATTGTTAGTTTATATGATTGTTGGTTTATATGAGGGTTATTTCTATAGTGGTTTATTTCTATGATTGTTTGTTTCTATGATTGTTGATTTCTATGATTGATTGGTTTTATGATTGCTTGTTTCTATGATTGTTTGTTTCTATGATTGTTTGTTTCTATGATTGTTTGTTTATATGATTGTTGGTTTCGATGATTGTTGGTTTCCATGATTGTTGGTTTATATGAGGGTTATTTCTATAGTGGTTTATTTCTATGATTGTTTGTTTCTATGATTGTTGATTTCTATGATTGATTGGTTTTATGATTGCTTGTTTCTATGATTGTTTGTTTCTATGATTGTTTGTTTCTATGATTGTTGGTTTCTATGATTGTTTGTTTCTATGATTGTTGGTTTCTATAATTGTTAGTTTCTATGATTGTTAGTTTCTATGATTGTTTGTTTCTATGATTGTTTGTTTCTATGATTGTTTGTTTCTATGATTGTTTGTTTCTATGATTGGATTTTTTTGGTCTTATGTTTGTTGCGTACCTGTGGATTAATGTTGTACTTGACCGCCGCCAGAGCTATAGGGCATTCCGACAGCCTCGTGCAGATACCCTTATCTCCTGTTGCCTCGCGAAAACACTCCTCACCTAAAAACAATAACATTGTTAGGTCCTGATCATTCAAAGAACTTCAAAAGTAACACTGTCATCAAATTGTATCGACATAACAGCGCCATTTTGTTTCACAGAGGATGTAAGAGTTATGCAGAGGTTTCATCTTTATATCAACTCAGAAGTACAACTCTCATGTTGTTCTGTTGGTGTTGGCATATTCTGTAAGAACATTTTTTAGCATATTATTTAATATAGGTATGAAGTGGAATCAACAACAATATCTGCAAAAAAACACACATTTGGGTTCGAACGTCAAAAGCCGTTTTCTCGGGATATTTGACATCTTGGAAATTTAATAAAATAAGACAAATTTATTTAATACAATAAATTGCGTTCGCCGGGATTTGAACCCGCTACCTCCGGCTTGCCTGTCTTACACCTCGACTACAGAGGCCGTCACAGTTACAATACGTACATAAATTGATAATTTAAATTCGTTCATAGATGAATTTTTTGTTTGTCGACAAAAAATACTTAAGGCGAAGCTTAATGCTAAATCACTATTTTCATTAATCTTTATAACGAATTGGTGTACATTATGAATACCAAAAAATATGCTTCAGATACATTGTAGTTTTTCCTATCGCTTCGCTTGAGTAGAATATAAATAAAATAATAAATTACTCAATAAAAATATAAATGTAAACTACTAAAAAAAACATTTTTTCAATAGAAATGTATGAACGCGTAAGGCAAACAACTTAAAAAAAATACAGTATTATAGCTAAGATTATCTGTGACAGTTTCACTTGATTTACTTTTTTGCTTTCTTATAAAATTATTTAGAAAATAAATAAAAACCAGTTTTGTGCTTGAAATCGAACGTTTCTAGACACGATTTGAATGCCTATTACCTACTATATAAGGTATACCAAGAATATACACATTTTTGGCTTGTATCTTCCTCTTAAGTGATGTAAAAAATGATGTCATGATATGAATATAAAACAAACAAATTTACAATCATTTATGACTTTATTTGTTCAAGTGGCAAGTTGAGTTGATAAGAACGAGGATAATGAATTATAGTAATTCTATATATTTATCTATTTCTCAATTCCATATAGGTACTTACTTTTATTTTGTCAACATGATTCCTTGTGCGAATGTATGAAATTTTCAACATTGGAACTGATTTAGTGAAACCATAATATCTAAGTAGTATAAAATAAAGTCGCTATCCGCGTCTGTCGGTTTGTGCGCTTAGTTCTTCTAAACTACGCAACGGATTTTGATAGGATTTTCACGATCATTTAGAGAATTTCTTCTAGAAGGTTGACATATAAAATAAATGCATGTTACATTTATAGAAAGTAGAGAGAAGTCGATGTTTTGTAATCAAGTCGTAAAAAAATACTTTCGGACGCTTACATTGCTAACGCTGTCTAAACCTTATGAGATACATCAAAATAATGTACTACGGAATTGTATATCTTAAAAAGGCCTACAGAAAAGTCCTTGATGGTATATGTCTATCTCTTAAGGATAACCCCTAGCAACACCGGGTAAACGTCAGCTAGTAAATAATTGAAAAAATAAATCAACTTTATATGGTGTTCCTCAGGGTAGTGTTCTAGGTCCAATTTTATGTTTGTAATATATTAAGCCCCCGCATACTCAATTTCTACAGATTTATAACAAGTTTCTCGTTAACTCTTTAAGTTTTTAAGTTACAAAAAAATATATGTTATTTTTGAAGATAATATATATACATTTGTAATGCCGAAACGTTAATTATATGAAATTCCCTCCATAGAAAAAATCGCAGAATAAGGTCCGAAAATTATAAAAATCAGGTTTTTTTTATGTTATTTAATATGTTATAGGCATGAAACAATTCACAGTGTATCTTTAAATGCAACTCAAGCATTTAAAGAGAGATTTTTGCTCTATTTCAAACGAGTCGTTTTTTATCAAATATTTTCACCTTATATCCCTTTAAAACCATCTTTGAACGATTATTACAGGGCCTTTTTCTGATACTTCAGTTTTATTTGCAAATGACATTGTTTTGGTATTAGCTGGTGATACATGAGATGAAACATAACCTGTTAACCTTAAACATGAATATATATTACATTTAGAATTTCCTCTGTAAATCAGCCATCTTTGGACTTTTCCTTAACAATACATTGTTGTATGCAGAAGTGTAATTGTTAACCTTTGGAAAGAGTAGACAATATCAAATATCTTGGCTTAATAATTGGGAGAAATATAAAATGAAACAATCATGTTTTTATATTTTATATACGAACACTCCGAAACCATTGTTATGGGAGATTTCAACGCTCACCTATCCTCCATATTCGGGAAAGAACTCTCTCATTTCTACACCGAAAATAACTACAATTGTATCGATATTGAAAGACTACCGAATGACACATATACATATATTAGCGATGCACACAATACCACTTCCTGGCTCGATCACTGTATATGGACTAATAGTCTTAAGAACAAAATAGATAGTATAAAAATACACTATGATACCGACTGGTCCGATCACAGGCCGACATGTATTGAAATTATTTTTATATTTTGTATTTACCCTTATTGATATTCACTTAACTATATGTATATATATCGATGTACTCTATGTCTGTCTCGACACAGGTTTACCCTAGTGAGACAGGCATCGAAAAACCACTTATAAAAAACTTTATATAGATAAATAAATAAATAAAAAATAAATCTTGCGTAATCGCTGCTGAAAAATTACCTGAAACTATTTTTAATATTCCACAACAGCCTAATAATATAATATGGAGAAGAATAATAAGAAAATCAGTGAATATACGTGTGTAGCAGAAGCATTACTTAGTGTAATCTATCAAAGACACTCCGAATCCATTTGTAATTCGGATTCTATATGTGACAGATGCGACCATATACAAAGCACGGAACATATATACACAGACATCGTTGAAGCCTTAAGTAGGGCTGCCAATACCGTATTTCATCGGGAGAGCGATCAAAGTAAACCAAAAACACATCGTGACATTGCTGGGTGGAATCACTACGAAAATTCCAGATCGGCGTTGATGGGGTAGAATAAAAATGGGAGACCAGAAAACGAAAAAGGAAGGAGTTCAAAATAGCTCTTAAACACTGCCAAAGCTCTTCTGAACAAACAAAAATGGATGATATTGTAAAATCAATTGATACAAAGCAGTTTGCCCAATTCTGGAAGAAAAGCAATAACCTAATCAAACCTAAAAATCGAATCGGCAGCCAAATTGATGGGTCCACAAACACGGAGGAAATTGCTAATACTTTTAGAAGAATGAAATACCGTCTGTCCCTGATATTACGGAATATGATGTACAAAACGTTTACCTCTCGGAAAGTAGTATAATGAAGGCCATAACAGGCACTAAGGCTGGTAAGTCTCCGGGACATGATAACCTAAGTATTGAACATATAAAATACGGAGGTAGATACATACCCAAACTACTAAACATACTGTTCAACGCGATACTTAAACACATCCTTCTACAGGGCGCAATGACGAAAACGATTATAACTCCAATCCTGAAATCGGGACAGCCTGACATGACTAACTCCAGCAATTACCAGCCAATATCTTTAGCAACTATAACTGCAAGATTATTTGAAAGGGTAATTTAAATGAGATACATGATAAACTAATGCCTAAAGATAATGAGATGGGATTTAAATGTAGATTATCCACTAATATGGCATTACTACAAAGCAAATAATAGAATTTTACAAGAAACGAAAAACTACCGTATACGGGTGCTTCTTAGACCTAAGTAAAGCCTTCGACAGGGTCTGTCATAAAACATTATGGGACAAATTGAAAGCTAGGAATATACCTGTCTTATTTATAAACACACTATCCGGATGGCACTCCCAGCAGGAAAATGTTGTACGGTGGGCAAGTACATACTCTCAGCCGATATATTTGCGGTCAGGAGTAAGGCAAGGAGGGTGTATGTCCCCCATTCTATTTAATGTATACATGGACGAGTTGTCAAGTCGCCTGGACATCAGAGCGGGCTGTCGTGTTAACAGTATATGTATGAATCATATAAGCTACGCGGACGACATGATCCTCCTAGCTCCGTCGATCAAGGGATTAAGATTACTCCTAAACACTTGTAAAGAATATGGAAAACAGCATAATATGATGTACAACCCGAAGAAGACGGAATTGATTGCTTTCTACGATGGAAAAAAGTCAAGATACAAGTAAGATGCTCCCCGTATACCTTAACGAGGCAAAAATAAATACATGTTCGAACGTGAAATACTTGGGGCACATTATTAATGAAGACCTATCGGACGATGGCGATATCGAACGACAAAGGAGAAGCCTAACCATAGTGTCTAATATGATTGCCCGCACATTTTGCAAATGAAGCAATACCGTTAAAAAATAACTATTCAACGCATTCTGTACTGGCCTGTATACGTGTGAGACATGGTGTCACTACCGAACTTGCTCGATGGAACGACTCCGAATTCAATATAATGACGCCTGTAGAATCATATTTGGATACCGAAGATACAGCAGCGCATCGACAATGTTCACGGAACTAGGACTGAATGGATTTGCCGACCTGATGAGACACCAGGTCACTGGAGCCAGGATGCGGCTAATGGCCTCCGCCAACACGTTGGTGACCGCAGCCTACCAGCACCAAGCGCCACTCCTGAGTGAGCGCTGGGCCCAAGCGCACTCAAGACCACACCCTGCATAGTTGTCCTTATTTGTTCATTTATTATATCTATTATACAACAAAATGTATATCTATATGGGACGTGTGGGATTGCACTAACCTCCCCACATTCTGGAATAAATTATTATTATTATATTAACAAACAAAGTAAGAAATCTAGCTTACATCTTCAAGACTCTAGGAAATATATTATTAGACATTAAAAACTGTATACTATGCGCTTGTTCAATCAATGCTTGTATATAATGTTCTATGTTGGGGTTCTTGTCGCAAGACTACTCTAGAGCCTTTAAATGTTGGACAAAATTGAATTTAACAAATAATGTTCAAGAAAAGTGTTTTGTATTCTTTACTGTTATTATATAGTGAAAGAAAAATTATGTCAGTAAGGCAGTAATACATAATACAGGCTCTCTGTAAATTCGTAGTCGAGAGCTTTACCCTTTGACATACGTAATATGAAGCGAAAGTGTAGAAAAAGCGGCACAACGCGGGAAAAACAACATGACATGATCAAGTGAACTAAATATATGAGTCGGGCTATGTCAAGACACAGAATAACAGGGGGTGTATGGAACGGTGTATGAATGTGAACGAAGCAAGGACCAAGACCGCGAATAACCATGTGCCATTCGCCAGTCTATCTTTCCTGCGTATATTTTAATTTTATGTTACAAAAACAAAAGCACCGCTGTACAGTGTGAAGACAAGGGAACTATGTCTCCACCCCGTTGGAGTCTTGAAGAGGCCCGGATTAAATGAAGGAGGAAAACAGATACCGGGAACTCGTTCCACATACGAGCTGACTTACACAAAAACTACTGCAGAAACCACCCGTTCTCATGAAACCAACATCTACTGTAAACAGCCTAATACATTAAAAAAATCAGCCTGGGCATGTTTGCACTTGCAAAACACGAAAAGCAGTCAACCGATATCGCTGAAAAATATTTCGTTTGTTCTTATTAATGCCAGGAGTTTAGAAGAAGTCAAAGACTCCCGATAGTCAAGTATTTCGAGGTCCACAAGTCTCTAAATTCACTATCCGCGTCTGTCTGTTTGGGCGCTTAGTTCTTCTAAACTACGCAACGGATTTTGATAGGATTTTCACTATCATTTAGAGAATTTCTTTTTGAAGGTTTATATATATAAAACATGCATATTATGTTTATAGAAAGTAGAGAAAAGTCGATGTTTTGTAATCAAGTCGTAAAAAAATATTTTTGGCGCTTACATTGCTAACGCTGTCTAAACCTTATGAGATACATCAAAATAATGTACTACGGAATTGTACATCCTAAAAAGGCCTACAAAAAATTCTCAGATAGTATATGTCTATCTCTTAAGGATAACCCACAGAAACGCCGGGTACACGTCATCTAGTTAATAATAAAATGAACATACCTTCTTCGATCTGTCGAATACCACAAGCTAGCGCAACCATCAATAATATTAAAAACACTTTGTATATATTTATACACAGAAAGAAAATCATTTTATCATAAAAATAATTCATTTTTATATATTTCTTAAAAATTATGTTACAATTTAATAAAATTGATAAACGGATTGAGACAACGTCTGAATGATATTGAATATTTACTGAGAAATAATTTATTGTATTGTGTTTCCATTGCAAAAATATTTTTTACCCTTTAGAGTAATTTAGACTAGAGTAATAAAATTTGTTATTCAGCGAAAAGTCTTTATAAATACATAAATTATATTTGACAGTGTTAGGATTTGTACATATGTAACAATCAAAAATAGTAATTTTATAATACACATAATTATAATACAAGTCTTGCGTTAAATCTGGTTCAAAGTTGGAACTGGTTTGTTGATAATTCAGACAAACAGAACGTTGCATTCGAATACGCGTGTGTTTTTATATACATTATATAGATGTCACTTCTGACAACTCTGAAGCTAAAAGCCAAAAATGTGTATATTCTTGGTATACCTTGTATTGTAGGTAATAGGCATTAAAATCGCAAGACAAACGGAGTCTAGAAATCTTCGATTTCAAGCAAAAAACTGGCTTTTATTTATTGTGTAAATAATTTTATAAAAAAGCAAAAAAGTTAATCAAGTGAAACTGTCACAGATAATCTTAGCTATAATACTGTATTTTTTTAAGTTGTTTTCTTTACGCGTTCATACATTTCTATTGAAAAAAAAATTAGTACTTTATATTTATATTTTTTATTGAGTAATTTATTATTTTATTTGTATTCTACTCAAGCGAAGCGATAGGAAAACCTTTAATTTATATAAAGCATATTTTTTGGTATTCATAATGTACACCAATTCGTTATAAAGATTAATCAAAATAGTGATTTAGCATTAAGGCGATGCACTACGTCGTGTAATATTTTAAATTGAGCCGCTATCAATAACAACCCTTACGTAGATGGCGATAAGGTTTAAATTCACGCTTAACACCATCCGCCTGTTTTGATTTATGCAAGCAAAAAACATGGCCAAAAAGTGCCTTTTTATTATATTCTGTGGATGTTCGGGCATAAATATTTAATTTTTTTCAGATCAATTTATAAATAACTTAATTTGCGACATTATACAATAAAACCATAACCGAAAATGGATTCGTAAGTAGGAGATTTTGAACTTTAAAGCAATTTTCACAGGCCTATACATTATTTTTTTCTGGGCTTATAAAAAGACTTATCTAAAAAATACTCGATTATTTCAAAGGCCAAGATGTATTCTACTCGCAGTATTTAATTAAAGCATCTGAAACATTTCTAGGCGACCAAACATTCAAAACAAAAACACATGATTTTGCATTACTACGTATGGCATCGCCTTAAGCTTCGCCTTAAGGCTCTCGACTAGTAAGCCGGAGGTTGCGGTTTCAAATCCTGGCGTGCGCAAGTAAATTTTGTTTGATTAATTTGTGTTATTTCACAATTTATTAATTTAAAATAATACATAGTATATTTGCGGAACGTTTCATCGTTGATAATACTCTCAGTATCGCCCTGGTGTGAGACAAACCATTCAGAATTGAAACATTGCTTGAAATGGCTTATTTATGACCAGATCTAAATAGCAAGGTACTCCCCCACCTTCCTCTTATCCTTCCCTTCCCGACTACCTTCAACCTCACAACATTCCCCCATTGGGATTCCATAGTCTCACTGGCTCCAGACGGGACACATAAGAAAAAGTTACAATATCTATATATATTACAATACTCGGAATTCCTATTGATTACATTAATTATGTCAGTTTGATGAATCAATTGCATCTAATAACACTGTCTGACAGGAGAATTATTTCAGACCTGGTTGTGTTACACAGAGTCATTAACAACTTAATTGATAGTCCTTCCATCCTTTCCACTATTAAACTACATGTGCCGACTAGGAATACAAGACAAAATATAACATTCTTCTGTAATACATACTCGACCAACTATCAGACACACTCACTGACCAATAAGATGATCTGGGCAACAAGTATGGGGGTGCTATTGATTTATTTATTGACTCCATATATAGAATTAAGCATAATCTATACCAACACTTTGTTGAATCCTACAAATTAGAGTAGCGTTGGTAAATTAGTTTTAATGTTCTGTCTTATATGTAGTGTAGTTTCTTTTTTACTTTGTGTTACTCTTACGTTTTACTAATATTGCTTCATATTTTCTCATTATACTTGTAATCACAATTTTACAAGTGTGTATTTTGTACCTTCTTTAAAATGGATTACGTCTATTATCTGGCAATATCTCCTGTATAATACATATTCTCCTATGTACACTGCATCATGTATCACTTCTATGTAAAAGCCTTTTTAGGCGTATATGTATATAAATAAATATAGAACAATGATGTTATACTCGTAATCCCTATAAACAACCTCTAAATGTGATCTATGCCGATTTGAACGAAAAATGATGTCGCTAGTTCACGTGAGATCTTTCGGCTCCTAGGCCCCAGGCAAGCCTACAAAATTAGGCTTACCTTCAACACTTGTACACGCACACAACGCACTTCTATCAGTATATCTCTTCTGTGGTTATTTCAATGGAGAGTGCTCCGAACGGCTATCGTCGTGGACCCCATCGACACCGATTCGAAGGCTGTTTTTTAGTGAAGTTTGGCAAGAACATAACTGTGGGAAATGTGTATTATACATATAGGCATCAATACACACAATCCTAATGAAGTATTATTTTTTTAGTCGACTTTTATAGTGCCATAAATGACTTTTTATTTTAATGTAAAATTTTAGGTTTAAACCTGTAATTAATTAAGTTGCTAACCTCATACAAATCAATTGAATTCGGGTGTCACCTCTGGGCTGAAGCCCTACAATACTTGATTCTGTGCAAAAGACTGCGGTCCGTCTGATTGACAATCCATTATTAATCGACCGATTTCCATTTCTAATGCACAGACGCAAAGTGGGCATGCTGAGTCTGATCTACAGGTATTTTAATGGAGCTTGCTCTAAGAAGCTAGCAGCAATGATCCCCGGTACAAGTGCGGAACACTTGTTCACAGATGAGCGGGTCGCTTTTTCGACTCGTTTTTGTGTAAGATGACTCCGTATGTGGAACAAGTTACCGGCATCTGTTTTGCCTCCTTCATATAATCCGAGCCTCTTTATGACCCACATTAATAAATACTTTCCTACGGCCCTACCTAAGCTTAATGCCAAATCACTATTTTGATTAATCTTTATAATGAATTGGTGTACATTATGAATACCAAAAAATATGCTTTAGATAAATTGAAGGTTTTCCTATCGTTTCGTTTGAGTAGAATACAAATAAAAACATAAATTACTCAATACAAAATATAAATGTAAACTACTAAAAAAAATATTTTTTTCAATAGTGATGTATGAACGCATAAAGGAAACAACTTAAAAAAATAGTATTATAACTAAGATTCACTTGATTAACTTTATTGCAAAAATATTTACAAAATAAATAAAAATCAGTTTTGTGCTTAAAATCGAACGTTTCTAGACTCCGTTTGTCAAACGATTTTGATGCCTATTACCTACAATATAAGGTATACCAAGAATATACACATTTTTGGCTTGTAGCTTCCACTTAACCCGCCTCACAACTCTGCCCAACCGGGTGGCGACAAAGCTTCACTACCTTCACATTGTACAGAGAGGGGCGCTCTTGTGAGGTTAACATAAAAAATTAAAATAAATTACATAAATTTAAATATTTTCCCAATATATAGGGAAAATTCCCCAGATTTAGCAATATTTCCTATGAGATTACAACACTGGTGTTTCAAGTTGCAGAGTTGACGATCTTTTTATTATTTGATTAAATAATATCTACAGAAGAAAGGTCAAGAGGTCTTTGAATCTTTTGTATGGTTATTCCAAGATCTTTGTACTGAAGCCACATTTTATTTACACGTTAAAATTATCAGAAAGAGCGAAAAATAAGCAGGAAAACTGTTGTCGCAAATTTACACAACGCCCATCGACTCCTGGGCCTTAAAAAGGCCAATAAAATTAATATTTTCTTCACTAGGGCTCCATGGAAGCTACAGTCAAGTTATTACTGTACAGGGCTTGCAGATATTGTACAACTGTTGAAATTGGCAGTCACCTCTAATCCCAAAATACTTGAAAAGAACCGTGATACATTCTGCTATCTTTACAAGAGGATTTGCAATCTTTAGATCACAGGTAGGTAGGTAAGCTGTCCTTGTTGTACAGCTATTACAATGGAAGTTGCTCCGATGTTATTGATCCAATGGCTTTTAAAATACAGTGATAATCGAATTACAAACCTACAGTGGTAAACAGGATAATAATACTAGTAATAAATTAAAGAACAATTAATGTGTAAACAAAAACACACGCGTATTCTAATGCAACGATGTGTCAAAATTTCAAAGCAATCGGTGATGAATTTTAAGAGATTAAAGATTTTGAACAAAAGATCATTTGTATTTATATAGATTGGCTGAGGATTGAACCTTCTTCCCCAGGGACTGGCTCTTAACTGCTTAAGGCGAAGCTTAACGCCAAATCACTATTTTGATTAATCTTTATAACGAATTGGTGTACATTATGAATACCAAAAAATATGCTTTAGATAAATTGAAGATTTTTCCATCGCTTCGCTTGAGTAGAATACAAATAAAATAATAAATTACTCAATAAAAAATATAAATGCAAACTACTAAAAAATGTATTTATTTTCAATAGAAATGTATGAACGCGTAAAGGAAAAAACTTTAAAAAAATACAGTATTATAGATAAGATTATCTGTGACAGTTTCACTTGATTAACTTTTTTGCTTTCTTATAAAATTATTTACAAAATAAATAAAAGCCAGTTTTTTGCTTGAAATCGAACGTTTCTAGACTCTGTTTGTCAAGCGATTTTAATGCCTATTACCTACGATATAAGGTATACCAAGAATGTACAGATTTTCAGCTTGTAGCTTCCTCTTAAATGTTTTTTAAAACATGTGTGCATGAATGCCACCAAAAGTTGACAGAATGCATTGTAATGAACAACGCGTCTACCTGCAGAGTTTCAGCTCAATCAGGAAGTGGGCTAATTTCCGCTAGTGAAATTCAAAAAAATATATTTAAAAAGCGTTTTTTCAGGTAGACGTATTGTACATTATTAATTTGACGGCAATCACGTGCGGACGTAGTCAAATTCCTCTGAATTTTGGCAGCATAAATAAACCACTCATCACAATCGATATCTTCGGACTATTTGTATGAAAAATATTGGTCCTAAAAAAGCATAGATATGCCAAAATATAGACGGTACAATTCTCATTCAGAGCCTACTTATTATACTATAGACCAGAAGTTCCCAAAATTTTACCCCGTAGACCACTTGCCAAAAAACGTTTTTTCCGTAGACCCCCTGCCTGTCGAACATTGAATTTTCCTAAAACTATTAACGTCCCATGTGATATCATTTATTTTTTTAGTAAAAAGATTCCCTTCCCTTGCCTGTCCAACAACCGGGTGGCGGTATAGTTCCTCTGTCTTTACACTGTGCAGACAGGGACGCCCTTGTGAGGTATTACACCAAATGAAAATGAAGCAGGATAAGCAACGGGAATTTCTTTCTGTAGCTGGCCATACAGAACTGCCCCTTAAGTTCTTTGTAAGTGCTTATATTCCGGTCAGTTCTTCTTGTCACATGATATCCGATTCTTTAACGTTGCATTTCCATAGTCAAAATGTCCTCAAACTTAGTTTTGAAGTCTGTGAGAAGTGCATTTAAATGTTGAACGTCATTATTACCCTGGACGTTTTTCAAAAACAAGTTGGGGAACTAGGAAAATTCGCGGCTTCCAATGTGCAATGTTTTGCTTGAATATATTAATTCTGACGAGAAAAGGAACGTAGACTCTATTTATATACCTCAATTAACAACTTTACGAAATATAAAAATACAAATATCATTATCATTGAATATTGTGTCATTTAAGGAACTCCTAAATATTGAGTTGAGGTAAATGGGGGTCCGCTTGTATGTGTATGTACCACCATTTGAATCTCGTGGACCCCCACATTTTTTTCTCGCTGACATAGACCCCAGCAAGCCGATATCGACCCCTGGGGGTCCATATAGACCACTTTGGGAACATCTGCTATAGACCAATGAAAAACTCTGAAAGTTTATTTCATAGACTTTCAGAGTTTTTCATTGGTGATAATGGTTTACCCCTGTTTAGGCTCGATCCTCAAAAGATATTTTGAAATATATGTATTATTGTAAATAGTTCATTTTATTTATTTTTATAATCATTTACTCAGTAGATAGGACAAAAAATAATTTGTCAAAGTTGCCTGTTCTGGATTTAAAACAAAAATACATGGCTCAATCACCGCCATCTTTAATACAGGCTGTAGAAGACGAACTGAAAGATTTCGAGCTTTGCTCTGGGTTTAGTACTAATTCCTGCTACTAACCTATACATACTACTAACCCAGTGCAAAGTTCTAAAACTGGAAGCCTACTCTGTATCTTTCGGGTTAACAAACCAGTAAGTTCGTGGTTTAACCTTTCCTTGCCGGTGCTTTCAAATGAGCGAACATCGTCTCTATTTAAAAAAATATCTCTCTAAATATACTAAACACTGAGTTCAAATTTTAGGTATCCTTCCTCAATACATTTATGTGTTGTATTAAATAATTACAATATATTTATTTATTTCACATATACGGCACAACATGTGCCATTCACATACTAATTTAACAGAGAATAGTACAGCAACATAAGGAATGCAACACAGACATAGGAATTAATAGACGAGAAGATAATGGCGAGGGGTAAAATCAACTGTTGAAGAACGAAGGGGGTTAAGCTGACTGTGATTCGTCAATAAATCAATCTGACAGTAAATAGGCATCTCGCATTATAATATCACCATTTAGTTCTTAAAAGTAAAATCTGCTTTTGAATGAATAGACATTTCTACATGAGAGCGCAAATTACTCGCCACGTTATGAACTAATTTGCGAAGTCCAAATTCGGCAAAGTAAATTTCTTCTGTTTGCAGAGTCGTAGTTAGTTTCAGAGTATTTAGTTAAGACACTCTTACAAATGTTTCATAATTTACTTACCCCAGTAAACAACGATGAGCACACTTGAGAATCGCTACATTGTGATGTGATAGTATATGTTTCTAAAACTGATCCATATAATACGGTGTGAATAAGCTTAAAATAAAGTAAAATAATGCTTACTTATGGAATGTAATACGACAATTGGGTTTATTCTCTTTTTCACATCTATTTTTACAAGTTTTCATATCACAAGCAAGCATTTTGCCGTGTTATTTCGTAAAATGAACCGATGATGCCTCGACCATAGTTCGCACAAGAATGATGACGTCACGTTTTCAAATATCACTTGAGGCCGTACGCGAGCCCAGCCGGCTCAATGGAACCGGTATGGGGAGTGGGGATAATACGCTTTTAATCACTTAGGGCAGGTCTACTAATATTCATATGTCTATGGAATGCAACAATAATAGTAAGTAAGGTTAAAAGTATGAAAAAACAAAGAGATATAAATATAATATAAGTAGCAATCTGTAGTATAGTAATAAGTCAAAGTAAGAAATTATATGTAATAATATACACTAAAGTAGTATAAGAAAGAATGAAGTGCTTATAAAATGTCTAAAAGGCATTAAGAGTTTGTAAAAAATAAAATAAAAGATATTAGAAAGGTATATACTATTAGAAAATGAAAGGAATAAAATATATACTATTATAATATGAAAAGGAAACAAAAGTAGTAAATTACGTAAATCTACCGAGAGAATCGCGTGTATAATAATAATGTGCGACACTGCTTGACAGTCCGATAAAGTTTTACATAGTACCTATGATGACTATGATATATAATGCACTGATATCAGCTTCTACCTATCGAGTACTAGTAGTTTTTAATCTGAAGTACATAATCATTATGATGGTATCGTATTAATCGACAATATTATAAATATTTACCGAGTGTATTGCACCGGGGGACAAGGAATTTTTTAACACCGTAAGGGAAGTGTTACTGCGTTGAGTGAGGAATGTTTCGAAAGATACAGAGTACGCCCCCAGATCTCTTTAATTGTCAGTTCATCTCCTACAGTACAGCCTGCAGTAACCTTTCCTTATCTATGGTGTGTATTTACTACACATTGCTTCTAATAACTTTAATAACTCTATAAATATAATAAATTCTGGGTTCAGATTTTAGGTATTCCTCCGTTATACATTTATGCACAGAATTAAAAAATAATATTTTACATAGTTTTCAAATTCATTTAAAAATCAAAGTGTTTTGTTAAAAATCGGGAACAAGTACACAAATACAATCAACCGTGTGCCAATGCTACGCGAAGAGTTTGCGAGAAAACGACACGCTATTGATGTGATGTATTGGATTTCCGTCCGCAGTTGTATTTAGACCATAGATACCTACGACCGCATAGCTGTGTGTGTGAGTCCAGCGCCCATCCAGCACCTGCAGCCAGTCGGTCGCGGGCCGTCGTTAGATATGGACTCCTCGCACGTTTGTTTAGCATCTGCCGATGGTTTTTTCATGTTTTCAGCAATAAAATTACAATTATTATCACTTTTGATATAAAAAATAATAAACATAAGCGATTAGCTATGAATATTCATATTTTTCCAATATTAAATCGCTTATTTTGAGATGTGTATTGACTACAAAGCACCGGAACGCGTGGATTTTTTTAGCACAGTAAGGGAAAGGTTAATAAAGATAATGGCGGTGCCTTTACCCTTTGATTTAAAAAATATTATTTAGTTTGGTTGAGGATCACTGTAGCCTAAAGGTAAGCTTTTTCAATTGTTTGCTATTTAGCTAGATCGGGAGAGACCGGTTAAGGCAGACCTTTTGACCTCTCCAGCTGAATTCTCTCGACCCATCGCCTTGTACCGCAAGGAGGAGGCATGGATCCATACGTCGGTCACTCTTGGATAGATTGACACGCATATTCCTACCCACCCCGCATACCTTTTCAGAATTGCTTCTCGTTCTTTTCACCAAAAATACCCTCCACCAGGCGCAGTCGGTGCCTTAAATGTATTGTGGTTCACCGAGCGATTCCTCAAAAACGTTATATATGTAGCGATCGACGAGATTCATCTAGAATGTCTCGCATATATAAAAAGCATCGTAACAGGAATACTCCCAGACAATGCGAAGCGTTCCTACGTACCTACCTGTTTACGGGCTACCGACTATAAGAGATACCTACGACAATATGTTGCGAGTTGGTCTAGCACATTACGCACATTCGCTAGAAGGTTCTAGCCTATTGCCTAGGCGTAATACCAGTGCCATTGAAACTACCAGACGAATCTCGCTGAAGCGAGTGACCCGTAGTTTACCAGCGGTCTCGCGCAGCTACTGGTGCCATCGGCCCGGCTATATAAATAGGCCCGACGCAGCGAGCAGTCAGTCATCAGTCGTTCAACAATTTGCAGTCTAGCGAGTGACAAACTGCGCGCCTTCCAATACTTACACCCGGCTCTGCACAGTTCATTCTTTGACTCCATCGGGATCATCACAGCGCCCTGGCCCCGGTCATCGTTCCTGGCCAGCGCTACATCGGATCACACCGCCCTGGTTCCAGAACATCTGACCAGCGCTACATCCTCGCTGGTCTAAGCCATCTCCCGCACAACGGCCGACCAGGTCCACAGCACCTTTCAGCTTCCTTGTTAGTACTGGAGCACCCGGAAGACCCACGCTCTTCACCAGTACCTGATACGTCCAAGAGTCCGGTTACCAGCAGCGGCGTCGACTCACTGACCCGCACATTGACCAGCACTCCACCGCCTGCATCCGGAGTCTTCAACATCAGTCCTCAAGCCATCTCATATACGGCAACCTGACTCAATAAAACACTGTGACCTTTACAACATCTTTCATTTCGAGCCTTCTCACCAGATCCCCAAATATATTTATAATTTATTAGTGTGGGCAGCTTTCCAATTTATAGAGATCATTTCTTTTATAAAAGATATACCAGAATAATTCTATAGAACAGATATCTGCTAATAACACAATGCTTTTCTTTTTGCGGCGCAGGTTTTTACTGAGCTAATACGCTTTAGTGTGAAGTTTGCAACAAGTGCCAAAAAAGGTTACTTTTTAACTCCTGACAGGCCAAGATGCCAAACAAAACGTCTGTAACCAAGTAGGTCTTCATGTCATGAATTTTCCTGTCTTATGGGCTTTTAAACTATAGAAATCCCAATTATTAATGGTAACTTATGTATTTACGCAGGAATATGTAAAATACTAAAATGATATGTCAAGTATTTAAGGCGATGCACTACGTGGTGTAATATTTTAAATTGAGCCGCTATCAATAACAACCCTTACGCAGATGGCGATAAGGTTTAAATTCCCGCTTAACACCATCCGCCTGTTTAGATTTATGCAAGAAAAAAACATGGCCAAAAAGTGCCTTTTATTTTATTTTGTGGTTGTTCAGGCATAAATATTTAATTTTTTTCGATCATTTTATAGATGACTTAATTTGCCACATTATGCAATAAAATCATAACTGAAAATGGGTTCGTAAGTAGGAGATTTTGAACTTTAAAGCAGTTTTCATAGACCTTATACATAATTTTTTTCTGGGCTTATAAATAGACTTATCTAAAAAATACTCGATTATTTCAAAGGCCAAGATGTATTCTACTCGCAGTATTTAATTAAAGCATCTGAAACATTTCTAGGCGACCAAATTTTCAAACCAAAAACACATGATTTTGCATTACTACGTATGGCAAAGCCTTAAGCTAATATAAGGAGGATAGTAATTTTGGGTGCTACCTACTCCCCACTTGGCTGCGGGACAGTTAACTGTAAAACGAAGAAAAAAATAATAACGTTAATGTAAAATAGGTTCGCTAACCCAAGGCTGATTGCGTTGACTCATGATTGCATTTTACAATAGAAATATTATTACTATCTCGGTCAATCCGTCCGTAAAGAATAATTGCTTTGCTGCAGCGCTTTTTTCGGAAATCTTCGGATATTTTCGGTTCACTTCGTATCATCTTCGCACCGCAAGCCACCTGCATGTTTGCTAGGAGCTTCATACAAATGATCATTCCCAAGCGGGGCGTTCTCTATCGCACGGAATGGTATACAGGATGTATCGGCACGTACCCGACAAACTTTAACCAGCTATTCCTTAGCACATTTGGAGTAAAAAATCTTATGGGCACTTTGCTGTCCGGTAACATTTTTTTTTCAATTAAAAACAAAAAAAATTAAAAATTTCCACACCACATCACTGTCATTGGCATTGCTTTTCGTGTTCAACAGCTGTTACAAGCAATATGTCGAAAAGCGTCTTCGCTCTTTCGCTCACACTAAATAATAATAGTTAAAAATGAGACGAATGGTGCCGTGTCATTTCGTTATGATTGTAAAAGTGCGCCAATATAGGTACACACGTGCATTATTCAACGGAATTTGAATAAAATATTGCCAGATGGGTTTTCAAACTTTAACAAAGGATAAAACATTGGTGACAAGTGGTGAAAATATGAATAGTAAATTTTTTATTAAAAAAAAACGTTACCGGACAGCAAAGTGCACATAAGATTTTTTACTCCAAATATGCTAAGGAATAGCTGGTTAAATTTTGTCGGGTACGTGCCGATACACCCTGAATAGCTTGGGTTCGTAACCAAAGTTTGTGTGAGCAACAAATTAACAAATTTAGATTGATTTCATTTTTATTTTTACCATTTTTGAAAGATTGTGTACAATTTCATAACTAAAAATATTATGTAGAAATACGACGAGCTGTAAAATGTTGTTCAATTTTGTTGGCGGTTGGCACGCCTGCCCCCCACACAACATCCCCAAAGATGACATAGTCGCTGATGGGGCTGATAAAATTTTTTTAATGTTTGGGAAACGAAACACAAAATAAAAGACGTAATATCAAAAACCAATGAAAAAAATTTATTCTCTTATACAGAAAAATGTTACAAATAAAATGATGAAATACTAAAAGGAATTAACATGATTTTTTTAGTTTTTTTTTTAAATTTGGATTTTTCAATCCGTCTTAACGCCTCCTTAATTATCATATTACAATGTACAGTGTATATTATTACTTAAAAATGTCAAAATTATCAATTTATCTCTATTTATAACCCATAGAATTATAACTATTAACATATTAAAAAAAAAAAAAAAAAAACAACAACAAAATCAGTTATCAATTAAAAGCCAATTATAATTAATAACATTAAACTGCCAAAATTGCAAATTTCATGTCGTCATCGCACAAATCTAAATGATTTTAACCTTTTGAATGCTGCCAAAAACTTTTTTCAACATCTAATATGTGATATAAATCACCTGATTTGCTGTCAAAACCTTTTTATTAAATTATTCAAAAAAATTGTATGACGTTTGTGACGTATTATCGTATCAAGTGTCAATACAAGAATGAATCTACGCTGATTTATTATGCACTCAGCGTAAAAAGATTCCAACAACAATTGTGAATACGGTCTATTTGACTGCTGATTTCTAACCGAATCAACAGTCGTTAACAGCGGCGTTCAGAAGGTTAAACTCAACAATAAATATATGTGAATTAGTCACTGATACAAATCACACTAGAATGGTTCTCCGCTTGTTGCGTAAGCTTCGCGATTAAGTAAAACGGGTTTGTACAACCAGTCTAGCATTTTTCGTGCAATCTAGAATTAGTGTGATGGACAAACCGGAAGATTTGCGCGGTTTGGATGGGCTCGATTGCTTGACATACTTATGCGTAAAAGAATCAGTAATGGCGGTATGACGTCTTAGTGTTTGAGCAAGCGACGCACATCCCGAAAGGCCTCAATCGACCCGCGATCTAAAATTTCGTAGTCATGTGATGCAAGGTAAATTATCTCAAGATCAATGATTAACGTCCGGATAAACTGACTGATCAATTGTAATTGTCCCAGAGTTAAATCAGAAAGGAATTGACTGATCCAGGATTAATTGTCAGTGTTCCGGAGTTATATCAGAAAGGAATTGACTGATCCAGCATCAATTGTCAGTGTTACGGAGTTAAATCAGAAAGGAATTGACTGATCCCGGATCAATTATCAGTGTTCCGGAGTTAAATCAGAAAGGAATTGACTGATCCAGCATCAATTGTCAGTGTTCCGGAGTTAAATCAGAAAGGAATTGACTGATCCAGCATCAATTGTCAGTGTTCCGGAGTTAAATCAGAAAGGAATTGACTGATCCAGCATCAATTGTCAGTGTTCCGGGGGTTAAATCAAAGAGGAATTGATTAACCCCAATTCGATTGTGATCCCAGTCTTAAATCAAACAGGAATTGACTGACCCGGGATTAATCAGATTTTCCGAGGGAAATTCAAAAGGGAATTAAATGCCCCAAGAACAATTAAACGTTCTGGGACATGCTCCCAGTACGAATTCACTGTCCCAAGATTACATAATGTTCTGGGACAAACTCCTGACAGGAATTCATTGTCCCAAGATTAAATACTTGTTCTGGGACAAACTTTCATTAGGAATTCACTGTCCTAAGATTAAATACATGTTCTGGGACAAACTCCCAATGGGAATTAACTGTCCCAAGATTAAATACAAGTTCTGGGACAAACTCCCAAAGAGAATTCAGTGAGGTAAGATTAAATTAATGTTCCAGACAAACTATAACAAGATATGAATGACTTGAAAATATTGAACCAGCAATTATTGCACTAATTTCATCTTATAAAACATCACATCGACGTGGAGACAAAATGGGCGACTTTTCACCATTCCAAGATAAATTATTAACAAATCAAAAAAAAAAAAATTGCTAAAAAAAATAACAAAATAATTATTAATAATGCAAATTTTTTTAGAACTTTCATTGTTTATTTCATTGCAAAGCGATTACACTATACAATTAATTCATTTTGTTAAATGAAGTATTCATTTTTTTAATTAACGATAAACTATTAGAGTATATTTATAATAGTTGTGTTGGCGATTTAATCCTGTCCATTTGAACCAATCAAACACTGAACAGAAAAATAATAGAAGTGTCATATATACAAATCATTCGAAAGGGAACTGATGTCTTCAATTTACACAAGATCTCTTGACTATAGGCCCCCCCGGACGTGCCGATGAAATTGATATTCGAGAATTGATTTCGATATTCGATAACGTTTGATCAATTTCATCAGAAGAAAGAGTGTACTTACATAAGACACTTCTATCAGCTTAATTATTCTGCGGAGTCAAGTATTGTCATGAAATCGACCGTTTCAGAGTCGAATACTTCAAAGACAACTATTTCAACTATAAGTACCGATATCTATAAGATTCTACTATAAGAGTTGACTATTTCAGAGGAAAACTCGGTATCTGTTGCATTTCATTGTGATTCTTACTAAAAATAAAACAAATTTAAAGAGAATTATATTATAAGAGTGAACCTTACGGACTAAACTAAAATTTAGCTTCCATTAATAATATTTAAAACAAAAATATCTCTCAGGAGCATTCGTCACCCCGGACGGCCCATCCTATAACTAAATATTTACATCGGCTGCAATATTACACACGCGTCGCACGGCATCTATACACACACTCGTCTATCAGCTGCGGCGTTTCGCACGCGCACTATTAGTCCGTAGTAACACTCTCAACGCAACGCGGAAGACAGACTGAAATTACTATAACCAAAAACGCATAATTTGGAATGAGAACAATATATTTATAAGGCGACTTGCCGAACGACAAATTGCTGAATTTAACGTTGACACAATGATGCAATTGATCACCAACAGAGTCAATTGAAGCAATTGACATTTGCGACTGATGGTGGAATCGTTCGTCCAATTGCTCTATTATCTATCGAGCCCAGTTTCATCGTGGAATGAGATTTGTTTTACTTATAATTGCATTATATCGCAATCGTCCACGAGTTATCGAAAGCATAACTGTATTCGTCCGATAATTTGTTCTAATTTTTTTTCGACGATCCGTGTCGCGGCACCATGACCAGGAGTCTAATGCTCGAAACAGTTAAATTAGTGACGGGTCGTTTGAAGATCCGTAAATTGCACATTGATTGTCTACGGACCCCTACAATACAACTAATTGAAACTTTGACAAGCCGAGAAAATAACTTTCTGTCATTCGACAAACCGAACTACGACATAACGAAACTATTAAAACATGCAAGTGGCAAATTGGACTCGCCTATAGCTACAAAAGGACTAATGGGAATTCCCGTAATCATCAGCATACTTTATCGAAGAAAAGTGAGGTTCAAAAAAAAAAATCTTAAATGTTAACATTTTAAAACATGACTATTTTTAAATAGGGCAGTGTTATCAGTTTGGTTGATTTTTTAATCAAATTTTTTAAATCATTTTCCTTGCCTTGTCGAAGCGACCGCCCGGGGCACATCATTAACGTAAGATTATATAGCACACAGTATAGCCTAACTTCCTAACCTAGCCTAGCCTAACCTAACCTTACTTTTAGCTAGACATTCTTAAATTCCAATGATTTACTTGAAAAATTATTATTTTGTTAATAGGGAAACTGCACGCGCGCAGGGACGACATGTTTCCAAAAACAGACGGAGGTTATCTAGGAAGTGTCGCTTCAGTGCTCTTTCGGCGGGAATTGAGCCCGCAACCTCCCTATCCGAAGTCAAGCCTGTGCACCACTACGGCGCGGAGATTGCTTTGTATTATTTCATTTATAAAACGAAAAAAGAAAGCACCTTTGTTCGGATCTAGTCGTTGATCAAATACGGCAGAGCATATACAAATATTCCACTAAATTAACAAAGCGTTTATTATTTTTCTACGTGAAAGTAGTGTTAACAAGGCGATACTGAGGGTATATTACACTTTAGCATCAAGAAGTAGGATCTACTTTTATCAGAGGTTAGTTATCATCAGGGCAAACTCCACCCTGAGGCCGCACCCCAGAAATTAAGATTTGCAATAGCAGGGATCTAAAACTGTTAATTTCGCCGCGTATAACATAGTTCCATGTGAAACTAATCCCGCATTATTTTAGTCCACATTCACACTCAAAACAAAAGTGTCTAATTTGCAATGAGAACGATATATTTATATATCCGTGAGTTTGATCTCGGCTTTGCCGAACTTTGACTTGACGAACTTGATCTTCGACTTGCAAATTTGACTTGTCCATCTCCACCTTGCCGAACTTTGCTTCAACGAACTTTGACTATCTGAACGTAGACTCGACAAACTACGACTTTCTGAAATTCGACCTGTCGAACATTAACTTGCCAGTAGTAACACGTCCCGTCTGCAATATAGAAATGTCCCCTGGCGCGACCCATCGCAACACAACATTATGACTTCATTTTTAATATTATGGCGTATATTCATACGAACTCTCGTGCATTTTATAAAAACAGTTCGGCGCCGTCCAAAACAGTCAAACTCAAAAAAAAAAAGTCCGCTACGACAGCTGCAAAGCTATTTTTTTCATCACAACAAAGTATTATATACATTAGCCGAAAGACTTAAGAAAACGAGGTTCAACAAATTTCAGAGACGCCAGAGGTCCAAATTTTGAAAAAACATAATAACATATGAATATTAATTTTCCCAAATTGATAAAATTTAACTTAAACCAAATAATTAAACAAAAAAAAAAAAAGTTATGACTATAAGATAGTTTTGATGTATTATTTCTACAATCATTATGCAAAAAAACCAGCGAGCGCCGCAAAAAAAAATTAATATCATCTTCACCAAGGTTCTTCTTCCACCCACAGATTACAAAAGTACTGCAAATTTCATTTGTTTTCAAAAAGTCAAGAACGGTAAAAAAAAAAAAAAAATGCAAAAAAAAAATGAAAAAAGGTGTTATTACGTCAAATATAAAAACGCAAAACTTTTGGCACCAATCCATTTTTTCAACCTTTTTTTTTTACGTTTAGCGAATAAAAAGTTTTTTTTTTTGTCTCTGAACAAAAATTGATAAGGTGCTCCCCATCTTGAATTCACCAAACAACAACAATAATAATAATAATATATTATCATAAGTCCATCCCGCTGGGATGAGAGCCTCCCACAATATACATAATGTAACAATTATCGTCGTAACTCTAAAAGGCATTCATTATTATTAATTATTCATAGTTTTAGACGACACAACAACTTTTATATGACTTAATCGGCAAAACATTGCCGACACATTCCACCCGAATTACGCCGTTTTCACCGAGAATAAAAAGTTTTTTACACTAATAAAAAGTGCATTGCAAAAACCCAATGTATAATATTAAAAAAATATACAAATAGCAAATTTTGTTCTAATTTATATTTGACGATCCACGTTGCAGCACCAAGACCAGGAGTCTAATGCTGGGACCATTAAACTACAAAGGCCGTCGTTCTGATGATAATTTCAATAAAATACCACATTATTGCATGAAAAAGATTACACATTGGACTCATTTGGGGCGTCTTGACAAAAAAAAATTACATTTTCGTCAATAAAAAGTTACATTTTCTTCAATAAAAAGTTTATATTGAATTGGATATGAAATTCAGAATGTGATATTTCAGAAGCAAAAAAGTTTGAACAAAGGGTGTATTTTCAGGAATAAAAAGTGAACTTTTTGTTGGGGAAATTGGCTGTGAAACGGGTGGAATTGTGTCCCTTATCAGAGTAGGTACTATTTATGTACAGTCTGTATGTCCTAGTGTAATATAGCTATTAGTGTAGTTATGCTTGCGCAGCCAGCACGCCGCTCCCCCCCCCACTCGCCTCCCCTGGCGCCTTCTGCAGCGGCCGTTGTGTCTACTGACAAGCCCTGTAACAGACAGACAGAATAAAAAACATTACAACTTTATTATATGATAAACTAATGTTTATAAGACAAGGTTTTATGCATAGCACAAAGGATAACAAATTATTTTAAGCCATAATTAGTCACCTGAAATATCAATATAAATTGAAAATATCGCCTGAGTAAAAATGCCGCTGACGGGAATTGAACCCGCACCTTCTGATGTCCAGTCAGATACTCTGGACCACTGAGCCACATCGGTTTATTTCCAACACACTAAATAATTCAATATGTACTAGTACTAGTCAATATGTAAAAAAAACATAATAAGCAGTAATTGTTGATTGAAAATGATAAGTGTTATAATAATGATAGGTGTTTGTTACCTTTAAGCGTGATGCATGCGTTGAGGGTAGGTCCGCTTTACTGCAAAGTCACTTGGCGCCCTCCTTGGCGGCCGGCGCTGGCGTCGCAACCGCCTTTACGCCACTACCGCCACTTCCCGCTGCCACTAGAAACACAAACAAACACCAGAGAGTTATAGATTGGCTTTTAAATGCTGACCTTTTTCCATAAATATCATATTTATTTATTTAGAACAAGCTACGCCCCGCCACCCGTTGCTGTTGTTCAGTCTGTCTGTGCAAACGAGTTACTCACATGAGCGTTTACATATGCATCCAACATAAGGAAATTAATGCTCACAGAAGTTCAACTAACATAAGTGCTCACAAGTTCAACTATGTAACAGTTATATTTGCCTCGCCTGCAAGATAGAACTGTTACGTTTATCTCTGCTGGCTGGCGACACCAACACCATGCTGTTAACGCCGCTCTGGCGTCGTAAATTAAAAGAAGAAGACTTGAACACGAGAGGATGGGTTTTTGGCCTGCAACGGGAACTTCAGTTTCAAGCAGGCAAGCGGCTGGAGAAGACATTCTGGAAGGACTGGACGTGCGATCTCGGACGGAAGCGGTCGCGTTAGTTAATTTCACTTTTATTTGACTGGACACTGTCTTCTTAAAATTACTACTAAATTTTGTAGAGATTAATCATCTCCGCATGGCGCCCTATACTTTATCACAGGTTAGTTGATCTCCTGGCATTTTATGTCACTTTTGCGTAATTCATAATGTTACAACTAAATTCCAAGTCGCTAGCGATCTTCGACCTAGCACACGGCCTTCAGTTTATTATAACCATTAATAAAAATTATTGAGTCTCATGTTTCTAAATTATTAATTAATAAATATTGTTAACTTTACTTTCTTTTATTCTTTCAATGCAATCCCTTCTTATAGAAAACATAATTATCACAGCTATACCTGTAATTTTATTTGCGGTAATATGGCTTCCTGTAAATAACGATTTGCCGCTGGCAAAATTACTCAATTTTGTCAATAAAGACGAAAAGGTTCAAATAATGAGTTGACTCGAGAGAAACAATTCTTCATGCGGTTTTGTTCCATTAACGGCGGAATTGAATGCAGTTCTTTGAGCAGTTTAGATGACGGCAAAGGACTTCCAATTCAACTACATAATGTTAATAACAGAAACGTTGAGATTGGGAAGGATTGGACCGATAATTTTTCTCCGGTCTTCGACTTAGTTTTTGTTGCACATCAATTTTGCCGTGTGCATCAATTCACTGCTACGCGGACGACAGTACATTCCATGATAGCTTTTTGTTTGACAAGCCCCTATAGGCAATCACCACGCGCGCATTCACTAGCCACAGAATACTATTTTTCTCCTATGGTATCCCCGACGAAAGCAGCGCCCTACTTACCTACTGAGTAGAAGTTCCTGTGGCCGCCATTCCCTGTTGGGTACTGGTCTGAGCTAGCCGCTAGCGTGCGTGATTCGCCTATTTATCTTCTGATTTTAGTGTCGTGTGAATATGTTACGTTAACTCAATAAACATAAATTGCGTGAAATATAACCATCTTCATTTTATTCAACATGACACCCAATAGTATGCTTGGTCGATGAGGTAAGCGTCTATCCCTGCATACTATACCCCCAACAGTTGGGGCTTTGAAGCAGAGAATGGACGGTTACCTCTTGGGGTAAGAATAACCTTGTCGAATTTAACATTTCAAAGACCCAATCATATCTGATTGATTATGTTCAAAAGGGATTGAAATCTTCCATTGTTTTGCTTGGTGTAACTATAAGTGATCAGTTCCTCGTAATGGCTTTACGTATGCTAGTCAAGTGCGTACCTGTTGTCTCCTTGTTCTCCCTTGGCTTGGGCGCCCTCGGTTTGGAGGGTTTGGCCCCGTCGCGAGGTCGTGGCGGGCCGGTCGGGCCTGTCTTGGGCCCCTGTCCCCGCTGCTCCGGTGCTCGCTCCTTGGACGCGTCAGTGGATGGCTGCTGTTGCTGTTGCCTCCACACTCCTGGGGGAACACACAAAATGGTCACAATCTTATTTATATTAAATCGAAAGACAAACGTACCCGGGTTTCGAATAAGCTGACAATATTGGAATATTGCCCCGCTTGTCATTGTCGCAGTGGGTAAGTGTTACTTGTGCAATTATGGAAGACTTGGCTAACAGAGGATTGAACCTGCAACACCCCAACGGAAATACATAGCTTTGGAACACTCAGTTACAAACCATGTAATGTATAATATTGAGATTTTCACAGCCGTCCGAAACGTTGGCTAAAGAAGGATGTGCAACACGGCATAATAACTCAAAAATAAATCACTATAAAATAATAATAATTGTTGCCGTTTCTACAGTTCAAAATGTAGGTCTCTAAACACACCTTTCTTTAATAACATTGCATATATCTGACAAATCAACCTTTCAGTGTTCCACAAGGATCTCACTTGGGACCACTACTATTTATACTTTCGTTCGTTTAAACCTACACAAGAGGAACCTGACGATTAATATCGGAGACAAACTGAAACCGACAGAACGCGAATGAAGTTTACGATCGCAGAGCGACCTCTGTAAATTGCGTACTTTAATAGAAATTCATCTGTAATGAATTACATTTTCTCTCACTTGCCTTTAGTACAGCAATTATTTTAGATACATTCTTGTACTGCAATCAAATTAAATTTTCATATTGTATTATTTGAGAACAAGTGAGTTTTTATTGGTGAATTCACACCCCACAATATCTTTGAACAAGATTATTATCCATAATTACATGTGACAACCCATATTCACTCCTTCCTCTCATCAAAAAGACTCCACATAACTGAGGGATATTATTTGTGTCAGGGTTACAGCTTCATTGTTGAATTAATGAAAAAATGTATGGTAACTCACCGGTGCCATGTTCAGCTTCCTTGCGAAGGCCCGAGCCAAAGGATTCGGCCCGGGCGCGAGTCTGGGCCCGGATCTGGGCAGGCCCGCTGCCCCAGGATGTGCCCAGTCTGAAACAACAAGACAATATTCAAACGCTATATTCAACACTTTTCCGTAATGTGGACTGCTAGCGTCGCTTCTTTGGTCAATTCTTTACAAGTGCCAATCGCATTCAGTCCTCGGAAGGACATTACTAGCCACAAACATCATATTCCATTAGAGCCTCTAGAGGACAGATCTGACCGGGGCGAACATACATTATAAAATTATTTTTTATATTTTTTTCTATACTATGTATTTATTTATTGGACAATTTTGTATAGCGCCGCTTTTGTGAGATATCACCTTTACAGTTGATGCAGGTATTACAAAAATAAAGTGAAATTAAGTTAAATAAAATAGTACAGGAACAGGTGACACAAAGATAGAAGATGGAGACTCTGCAGCAAGAATCTTAGGTGGTGAAGAAACTGGACCAGCTGCTGCAGCGAGAGAGTCCACCAACAGTGCCAACACGAGGTTCGTCATCCGTCCAGGTATGTGTCTGCTGCTAATTAAGCGCTGACACAGTATCCTCACATAGATAACAGACCTTGGCAGCACCGCTGTGACGATCGACAAGTCCATCATTCATCTCCGTGTAATCTTGTTCCTGGTGATTGGGTTAGTGGTGCAATGTGCCCGCAATAAAAGGCGACAGTAGGGATAATAAATTACCCTGGGCTTAACGAAACACTTGTTAGGGCCTTCAGAGTTTCCAAGAATTCCGTTGAAAACATCTGGCGTACCTACAGTTACCAATCCTCGTCCCAAGTTCAACCTCAGCGAATTTCGAATATTTTTTAGCAGTATTTTCCATTATTCATTTTTAACACACTGCACTCTAATCACATTACAATAAAGTTCTGATTACTAATTGTTCAGTTAATTTAAAATGTCGATTGACTGATTTTAAAAATAAAATAAATAATAAGGGATGTTGCCTCATTTCCCTTGAAAATACAAAAAAAAAACACAAAGCAGTTGAAGGACGCGTCTGGCTGCCACGAAGGGCGCTACATGCGTAGATATGTGATATGTTCGTCATTGGAAAGACAAATAACTATTGTTCACAGTTTGTATCAAATATTTATACATTATTACGGGATAATTTTTTTTTAAATTGTCACAGTGCATGATTACGAATTGGCAGGAATTCTTCATTGACAGTTGAAAGTTGAAAAATTATTTATATTTTTTATTGTATAAAAGGCATAAAAAATGAAGTTACAGTTTTATTACTCATTACCCACACAAAAGCAATATGTTTTTTATAAATATCGAATTCTTTCAAAATTATGGACGTTCCAAGTCAAAATGTCCTGGTAAGTGTTTCGTGAAAATTTTCTTGTTTGATATTAAAAATGTATTTTTTGAAAAGATCAATGTTTTTTTCAAACGCAAATATATCAAAGACAATTTAATCTAGTTTCTAAAATAGTATTAATTTTAACAACTCTAAAAATAAGCAATATGTGGCACATTTTAGATATGTTGGGAGCATTCTGAAATTCCAATAAAATTCACCATGTCGTTGGGACTTTTTAGTAAAAAATATTCAAAAACCTGAACCCATTTATCCTTCTTTCTGTCTCTGGTAAACATGCTTCCCAAATACACAAACTCTTCCACCTGCTCCAACTATTGATATTCATCAGTATAACGTACCTATCGTGTGACACGGGCAGCACGGCGTTATCCGACTCGGACACAGATCTTGTGCGCTGCGGGCCGGGCGTGCGTCGCGGCTGCGGACGGCCGGCCTCCTTGCGCGCGCGGCCCAGCAGCTCGTTCAGCTGCGGCTCCACAACCCTGAAGTCCTCCACCGTGCTGAACTTGCTGAGGTGCTCGAGGAGTCGGGGCTCGACCTGCAGGCTGGCCGCGTGCTTGTAGTACTTCTGGAAGGCCCAAAACTTTTCCAGGCCGTACAGTTGACCTGAAACCAACGACATACGTACACATTAGCATATTTATTTATGGCAAATAATATATCATTTTTATAACTACCCCACGTTGGAAACAAAGACAGTAAGATATATGATTTAAACAGTATTAGAAAGAGAGAAGATCATGTTTTGTATTTGCATTTAAAAGTATACCATAGACACTCCTGAAATATTTTAAATAAATCTATGAAATAACATTTAGCATTTAATAAATATTTGTCCAGGTTTGCAAATATTTATATGAAACGAAAACCGGTAAGCGTCTTTGAAAACTTTTTATTTTTAATTGCACGAAGAGAGAGCCTTTCATAAACCGTATTTTATTTTGCTGCACATTTAAAAACAGCCAATCTATTTGAAAATTAATGTCATCTGGGAATATTTCTAATCTAATCCAAAATAAAAATACGCATGTTGTAGAAACTTGCATAAATAAGCAAAAAGGTTTTTTGTATCATAACCTCACATTTAATTTGTTTTAAAATCGGTGTTGCCAGAGTAATGAAAGAAAGAGGGTTGTATGTTGGTTGGTGGGAACTCACCCTTCTCGTAGTCGGCGATGGTCTCCGTCTGGAAGTCCTGGTAGAGGTGCGGGCGGAACTTCTTCTCCAGGCCGTAGCTGAAGAAGCGGAACAGGCACTCCAGCCCGTAGCGGTATCCGTCTCCCGCGTCCTCCAGGGCCAGGGATCTATTACAACACACGCACAGACCATCAGACTACAATACCATGCAACTCTTAGAAATAAACAATAGAGGAATAATAATAATTTTTAAACCGAGGTAAATTAATAATTTAGAGCTACGCAATAAAGAAGTAGAGACCGACTGAAGTTTCAGCCAGTTTATGCTAATAATCGAGTTTCGGCCAAACATGTGTGACGTGTTTCTGCGCCCTTTGCTTATGCCAAACCGACTTTAAGGAAGTCATGAAACCGTTTTTGAAAGCCAGAAAAAAGTACCACAACTTTTAAATCGAAAAGGTCTGGCCAGACCTTTTAAAATCGAAGAGGTCTGGCCAGACCTTTTAAAAATCGAAGAGGTCTGGCCAGACCTTTTAAAATCGAAAGGGTCTGGCCAGACCTTTTGAAATCGAAGAGGTCTGGCCAGACCCAGTGGCAGCTCGAGACTTTTGGATGTAATATTACAAAAAATGGCATTATTGATGTTGTAGCTAAAATTCTCGATTTTTTGTATAAATATTTACAGGTAATTTTAGTTTGGCCGTGCGCCACACGGATTGTAATTTAAGCACTATAGTACACCCAAAAGTCACGAGCCGCCACTGTCCGGACCGAGTCGTTCATCGGAGGATTGAATAAGTTTCGGTTTGAGCCGAAACAAGAACCGAAGCCACCAAACAACGAAGAAACACCAGTTCCATTGACAATCAACATTGACACTCTAACCAGGAAAAAAACAAAAAGAAACATACTTGAATTCGCTGTACATGGTCTTGTTGAAGTTGTCTCTGAGGAAGAAAGACCAGAACCTGAAGAGGGTGTTCATCTCCTGCGACTGGCCGATGCCCAGCCTTTTGCGTTCTGAAATAAAAAAACACACAACAACTTATAATTATGTCCTTTTTCCACAATACGGGGGATCAGTCCACTTCCACTAGCACGTCCAAAATTATTAAATATGTGTACATTTGAAGATAAGAGCGGGAGCACACAGAGAGCGGTCAGGAGTTCCGAGTTCCACGTTCATTATAATGTACTGATACTATAACAACAACGCACACAGCGGGCAGTCAGACCGCGGCGGTCGAAACGGAACGTCGCGTTCTGAGAGTTCTTTTCCCGCCGAGGCAGAGAACGCCGCGATGTCTGAGGTTACAAACACGGAAAAGTTAATTGAATTGGTTAGGGAAAGGAGTTTATTATACGATTTAAGTGATGTAAATTATAAAAACCGCGACAAAAAAGCCGAAGCTTGGTTTGAAATTGCTACTAGTTAATTTAAATTAAGTAAATTTTATTATTCGTAAATTCGCCTTGTTCTTCTCGCGTTGTGTTGATTGGGTGCACCCAATACTTCCTTTTCTTTTTAGAAGCTGCTAAGCTCCACAAGAGCAATAATTCTTCATCGGATGATGAACTTTCTAGTGACATGTTGCATATGCAAAGACCCAAACGAAACTAGAACGCGAGAATTTGATCGCCGCTTGTGTGCTTTGGAACTCTTGAGCGGTCAACGGTCACTAGAACGCAGAACTCTGACCGCTCTCTGTATACTCCCGCTCTAAATTCTAATCAAATCCATGTACAGTTGTAACGCCCAACATAAAATTTGCTTTTCCTTTCCGAAACACGCTCATTAAAGAACATAGTGGTACGCCACTACGCCAAGTGCCAAGGTGTACCTAGGCCGTCATAACATTCTGGAAATTTTGGCTGTTGCCTAGTTTTGTTTGGCAATATTTTCCATAGCAACTAGAATGTTCGGGAACATTTTTCACCTATATAAGCGACAGCGGAAAGGAATTCGCCAGTCATGAATTCAGCAATCCACTGCGCCGCTACACGGACCTACCATACCTACGCCCCGGCTCTGCCTGGACTACGGATTACCATGGACTCCTCTGAACACATCCCCGAGTCCGGTGTTGACTCACTGATACCGCTTCGGCCACTCCACCGCAGTCATCGCCGCGTACACCTGGCATCATCGTCATCGGTCCGGATTCAACCCACAACTGCGCTATTGGTCACCACTGAACACTAGTCATGGGTTTATATTATTGACATTCAAATTGGTAAACCAGCACATCAGGAAAAGGGGAACAAACCGAGTGGTGAGAAGTGGGAAGGTGAATGAATCTGACGGTATACAAAAGAGAAAATAAAATCTTCTTACGAATTACTAATACCTAAATCACCTTTAATTGTGTGGTAATAACTCACCCTTGAGACAGCGATAATGGTATTTGTGATAGAGCTGCTGCGTGAAGTGGTTCTCGCGCAGCAGACTGTGACTGGGGTGCTGGAATGCGGGCAGCGAGCGCCCCGTGCTGCCCCAGGAGCTGCCGGCCTGCGACTCGGCCGGCGAGGTGCCCAGCGAGGAGCCGAGGCTGTGCGTGCGCGGCCGGTGCTCGCGCGAGTCCATGATCCACCCAACGTGGTGCTCCATGGGGGGGTCCAGGCTGTGGCGGGTCTTGCGCTTGCGTCCGCTTCTACAATGTCACCAAGAATACACCATCGTAAGCAAGAGATACATCATCAGAGATAAGTAATTCTTACTACAGTATTCTCTCCGCTAGTCAAATTAAGTAGGGTACCTAGACTTCTCTGTGTATTCTATCTACATGAAACGCATGCTTCTGTTGGTTTCATTCTGCCACGTTTTTTGTTTGAATAAGTTAACAATAATATTCAATGCCCAGAGTTGCTAAATAAGATTCAATTCAATGTACCTGCGCGTTCAACGCGCTCTTCTGTCCTGTTCAGGGTGGATCAATGCAAAATAAACTCTAAGCAGAATTCTTGCCTTAACAGACTATGCAATAATTACAATAGCGTATTATCCAAGGTGGATATTTTCAGCTGCGAACTTACCAAATACAAGAGGTCCATAAAAAAACTGACTTTTCAATTCTGAATGGCGGTCTAATGGACAGGAACAGTGACATCTACCACTCTGGAAGCCATATTAAATACATTCCTATTATTAAGGTTGTAAAGAAAGTAATTATTCTTACCTGAGGTCTGTGTGTGGGTCTTTGCTGACAGCGTAGAATCGTGCGGCGCGTCGGGGATCCTTCCTGCCGCCTCCTTGTTCTTCCATACGGTTGAACTGGAACGATCAAGTCAACAACATTAAAACACCCAAAGTTTTATAAGCACAACTAACTGTTTTGCAGCCGTATGAAGATATGAATGCAATTTTGTTCATTGAACATGATGACAAATTTTCGACTCCTAGGCCCCAGAAAGGTTGATTAAATTGTTGATTTTATCTGCTCAAGAAAGAATTTCATCATTTGGAAATAACGTTTCATTAAATTCAGTAAAGGTAAGAAGGTTTGTACATATTACTCTGGGTTATAGAATAAAGTCTTCCATACAAATATGAATGGAAACAAATGTACAAATTTTGCCAGACAGCCCAGCGCTCTGTCTCACTTAAACTCGCCTGACATTGTAAATCTTAATTTTGACGGCCTCCAGGTGGAGCGATAAGGCACTCGACGAGCAATACGTAGGTCGGAAAAAAAACAAGAAATGCGATGGAGAGCGCTACATGATCCAATATGAAATTTTAATTTTGATCAAATGTAATGACGATATATATTATCAGGCGGCAGTATAATGCTGCGTATAAACAGTAGAAAAAAAAACCACGAGCCGAACCACGAATGGGAAAGGAACGAAGCAACCACAAGCAGCGTTTCGCGACACTGGCGGTTGCTTCGTTCCTCTTCCGTAATTCGTGGTTCAGCTCGAAGTTTTCTCCTCCTGTTTATACGCAACCTAGGAGAAAGAGCGTGTGTGCTGAATGGGTTAGAACCAAAAGGTACTAAGTACATAAGGTACATAAGTCAGTGGCTGTAATGGTTTTCTTTCAAAACAATTAGAAAGGCACTTATATGTTGTATAATGTATGCAGTGCGTGGAGGACGACGGCACTTGGAAAAACTCACGTAGGATGGTGGAGGCGGTGGAGGGGGTGTTTCCTGTTCGCGCACAGACGGCGCATCGTCATCGTCGTCCCGTCTGTCCGCTTCGTTTGTGTGCGTTCTTCTTCTGCGTACACTCTCCTGGAACAAAAATGAGAAAATATTAATAAATAAGCATTGAATATTCCGGCAAGGATAAGTAGAGAGCATATACCATCACACAACTCAGTCTCAGCACGCACTGATTGCTTCATTCACATTCATTGTCATCTCGTACCTACTCTTTTTCACGCTCATTTGAACATGTCTCAATGTGTGTACCGTAGCGCTCGCTGCGAAAAAGAGTCAAGTACTGAAATTCTTGCACAATGTTGGACAAAAATTCGTGGTGGTATATCTATGTCTTCTTGTATGGAGCTACTCCAGGATGAGGACGCAATGACAAGCATACTTTCAAGTCAACATGTAGCGTCGAAGAGAACGATCCAGTATTGTCTCATTAGTAATAAACAGCTCGACCTACTTAGTACCTACCTTCGAGTACTACTGACAGCTCGAATCATAAACAACGCGGCCTACCTACGACAATACGTCGCAAGTCGGTCTGGCACATTACGACAACTCGCGAGAAGGTTCGAGCCTATCGCCTATGCGTTCCTGACGACCAAAAGTTCCTGAAAGCCCCAGACTGAGCGAGTGGCTCCGATTTAGTTACAATTCCACCTACCTACTGTCGCCGCCGGCTGTATAGTATAAATAAGCCCGACGCAGCGAGCAGTCAGTATTCAATCTGTCACCGCCGGCCACGTTCAATCACGCTACGAAAATTTGACCCAGTCTCGCCCGCATTCCATAGTATTGTAAATTGTGAACGCGTAAATATTGCGACTGTAAAATCGATTTTTTATTTATCAATAAACGCTGTATCAGAGTTGAGAGAGATTTATTTATTTGTACACCAAGATAACTACAAACATGTTCAGTCGAGCCAAACCATAAGGCATGAATGTATGAAATACCGACAATATAAAAGAAATAAGAGAAAGGGGCGACATGATTGAGATTACAGTTGGAATCTTCACCACCGACGCACTTGTAAATCTCCATGGACACCCTTAGCATCCAATCCTAGGAAACACTTCCTTGCAAATAGAGTAGTGGAAGCATTAATTAACTTCCACAATGTGTCACTATACTATACTGGTAAAACAGACACAACATTCATGCTCGACTCTTCTACACATAGGTAGGGAACATTTTCATGTTTCTGGTATCCCGGAACACCTTTCCTTTGAAATTCCAGTAAAATAAACATAGAAATCTTACCCGACTTCAATAGAAGCATTATGTGCAGAATTTGCAAGGATTAAGATATTTTTTTAAGACGGAAACATCCAAATATCGATGTAATCGTAGATTCCATTACATAATACGAAAATTTGAGATTTATTTCAGTATAGAAATTCTGGGACTAACCAACAAATGTACTCCTCATTGCCCAGAATACAAATGGAGGAAAATAATTCTGCAGAGTCGGTCATCTTCAATTTACAAATACAAATGATTGTTACTGGAGCAGATCAGAAAGAAAGAAAAAAAAAAAACTATAAATTTTTACTTTTCCTACATAAAAACCCCTAAAAGGACATTACTAATTATTTTTTTCTTAAATCATCCCTTTTGTAGGATTTCTTGGTTCAAAGGGTGGCTTTATTCTGAAAAAATTGTAATAGCGTCCTTCTTGACGCAACTATTAATCTTCCTTTAACTTCCTTTTTCCCATCCTATTTTACCTACTACCTAACATTATCTGACTTTACCCGCGTGTTTGTGTGACATTTTACAACAATAAAAGTGACTGTCAAAGGAGTTTATTGATGGAGCCTGTTTGATGAACATCTATTTGTGATCAGTGCTGTTATTAATATCAACTCAGGGTAGAAGGCCTGTGCAGTGAACATATTCAGTTCCCTCAGTGTGTTTCGTGGCCAACCTGGATGTTATGGAAGCTTGTGCGTGAAATCATATCTCCTGTGAGTGAAACCAACCATCAACATCTTTGAAGAACATTAAAGGGGAAGTCTGATTACTTCCTTACTCCATGTTCATCATCTTGTTGTTTAGTTAGCCTCGTGGGTAGTTAGATTAGGTAATGTCAGGTTGGGTTGGGCTAGGTTAGGTGAAGTAAACGCTGCAGTGTCTTACAGTGTCTGTGTGGGTCCAGAGGTCCTCCTCGTAGAAGAACAGGCCGTCGCTGATGGCCTGCTCGAGGTCGCGGCCGATCTTGACGCGCGACTCGTAGCGAATGCCGCCATGACGGTCGCGGCCCTCGTGCTTGCCGGGCGCCGTCGGGCCCCGCGCCGCGCCCGTCTGCGTCACGATCACCAGCTTGTTGATGTCGCGATCCGTGAAGTCGCAGTCGGATTCCTCTCCGTCAGACCTAGAATACAGACATTTATCAATACAATACAGTACAGTACCAAACATACCCCAATTGGGGATGCCATAGTCTCACTGGCTACAGACGGTTGGGAGCAGTTCAGACTCTTGTGCGGTATTCAGTTTTTTTTTACCTCTCAAATCAGATACTGTGGATTTACTAATGTTATGTTCCCTCGGTAACTTCGTACAACTACCTGCACCAGTTATTTCACCATTTAGATGAAAATTCCTTATTTCGGGAATATTCCCACCACTAGGTGAAAACTTGAGAAATGCCCATCTCGTACACGACCCCATCGAGAGACAGCCTGACTTCTCACTGCCTCCTAAACTCTGCTCCTCCATCAATAGGATAAGATCCTCCCGCAGCTGCTGTGCCCACAAGATGCATTGGTGGTGCCTTAAAGGGTCAGCGATTTGTGAAAACGGTGCGGAGAAGACAACTGAACACGAGGTCAATGAATGTCCACTACACTGAATCCCCGGCACGACGGGATTGAAGAGGTCCACAGGGCAACACCCTAGAGCCTAGACCCCCACCATACGAAAGAAGAAATCAACATCACTGTAAGATGTTATTGTATAATAGGGCAATATAAATATAATGATTATGTGTGCATTACCATTCCGAGAAGGTGTTCTGTCGAGGGGGTGGCAGGGCCGTCTCCAACTCCTCGTCAAACTGAAAATCCAGTTCCTCGCGGCTGTCGGGGCCAGGGGGTGCGGGGGCGGTGCGCTCCTGGCTGCGTTCCGCACTGCGCTCCTTGCTGCCGCCCTTGGGACGTCTGGTCACCTGGAGACAACACAAACAACTTTTAATACACAACAGCCAACTACTGTTGCAAGAGCTTTCAAAGCGTGTGATTCAGTACAATTCACAATTCGAACTGCAGTGCATCAACATTTTGATGACTGATATCTTAGGAATTTGGTATTCTTCAATTCTAAAAGTTCTGTTCCCAGCGCTTCTTTTTAACAAGTGACTTTCTGTCACGTGGAAAATAACCATACTAGGGCAAATACATTAAAACCTTCATTACAGTGGAATACCGTTAATTCAAACCCCGATAATTCGAAATTTTCGTCAAAGAAATATTTACAGAAATTCGAAATTCGTTAATTATTTGGCAGGTTTGGGAATAAGTCGACGTAGCTCAATGGTCCAGAGCACCTGACCAGACATCAGAGGGTGCGGGTTCAATTCCCGTCGGCGGCAAATATTTTAACTCGGGAGATGTTTTCAATTTGTTATCCTTTGTGCTATGCATAAAATCCATGTCTTACAAAGACATGGATTAGGGAGTGTGGCGAGGGAGTGTGGCGAACCCATCGCTCAGGGAGTGGAAACACGACCTGCAATAGCCATCCCAAGCTAAGGTGTGAGATACCGTGCTCAGGGCTGAATGACACTGGGGAACAGTGTCACGAACGGTTCCTCCGAGACACAAGGTCGCATCTCGGAGTATACAGACCTTACCCCAGCATTCGGGGCTCTGCTGGGGTGGACCTTTTATTTCCCTAGATACTCGTGGGACCAAATATGGACTGTAAAAACAAAAACCAAAACAACACTGACGAGGGACCTTTAAGGAACCTAGGGGGAGTGGAAGGAGGAGTTGAGGCCGCCTCGGTGGACTCATCCCTCTTGGGGCCTTTGAGGAACCAAGAGGAAGTGGAGAGGAGAGATGGGACCACCCTGGTGGACTCTTCCCTTGAGGGGCCCTCTGGGAACCATAAAGAAGGACCTCCGACGGACGCAACACGGCGGGATCCCCCAGGGGATCCAGACGTGGAAATGCAGGGACCATCAGGGGACCTGGAAAATAACTTCTTTAAGAACCCCCGACTCCAACTGGGGCCCTCGGGGAACCAGCGGAGAGGGGGGGACTTAAAGAAGAGACTCACTCCAACAACCACCGCTGAGGAAGACAAGGTAAAGTCCCTGTCAGACGATGTGAAGAAAATTCACATCAGTGGGAAGAAACTCAGTGGGGCTGCGAGGAGAAAACTCAAAAGAGAGAAGCAGGGGCGGCAGGAAGGAAACCGGGAACAACCAGGGACTGTAAAAGTCCGCTGGGGACAACCAGGGACCTCGAAGGCCGGAACCAGGCAAGGCAAACCAGGGACAGACCGGAAGCTAACGGGGACCGCAGAAGGTAACCGGGAGCAACCTGGAACGCCCGGGGAAAAGAAGGCTGGGAAGAGGAGAAGAACCTCACCAGAACCTAAACCCTTGGGGCTTTCACCGGGAAATTCCAGGAAAAAGCCCCGAGGAATTCTCACCTCTGCTACCTATGCGGAAGCCGCTGGAAATAAAATTCGAGTGGCTGTAGTACATAGGAACAGAGAGGAAGAATTTACAAAAGAGCAGGAGGCCCTCGTGAGTGAGGCGGCCGCGGATCTGATTTTGAGCATCCCAAAGGGGCAGTTCAAACCCAGATTCGACGAATGCTTCACTCAGAGGGGCGTCCTGAAAATGACCTGCTCCGACAAGGAGTCAGAGACATGGCTGAGGGAGATGGTGCCGACCATACGGAAATGGCAGGGCTGCGACCTGGAGGTGGTGGGGTTGCAGGAACTGCCAAAGTACGTAAAGGTTATGGCAGTAATCCCCGAAAATGGAGCAGTAAGCACCGATAGGTTGCTACAACTGCTGGAGAACCAGACTCCCCGGCTACACACAAAAAAATGGATCGTCCACGACTCGATCAGGGATAAGAACATGTATCGCCTGATCATGAATGTGGACGAGGAAAGTGTGAAGGTGCTGAGGGAGATGGGGATGACGGCGCATGTCGGGATAAGGAAGGCCACTTTCACGGTGCGCTCTCCTAACACCGAGGAGCGTAAATAGGAGGAATGACTTAAGGATTAGGCAGTAATGGCTAAAAACTTACAGTTCATTCAAATAAACTTGCACCGCAGTCCGGCAGCGACTGCAGTGCTTAGCAGTAGAGTCACTCGGGACAGTGTGGACGTCGCGCTGATCCAAGAACCCTGGACTTATAGGGGGAAGGTCAGAGGACTAAACATGAACCAAGGTCTAATCTATTATAACGAGTCGGGGGACAGACCCAGGGCCTGTATTCTCATCAGAGGGATACCTGGCACACTGCTACCCGAACACTGCAATAGGGACTTAGTGGCTGTGAAGCTACAGGTCACGCTGGACCAAAGAAGCAGGGAAGTAGTTGTGGCATCAGCATACATGCCCTATGACTCTGTGGAACCACCACCCTCAAGGGAAATAACGAGACTCCTCCAAGACTGCAGGGAGAAGGGTAGGGAACTGATACTCGGAGCAGATGCTAACTCGCACCACACTGTGTGGGGGAGTACGGACATCAACAAACGAGGACAGGACCTCCTGGAATACCTGATGACAGTGAACCTTGAGATTCTTAATAGAGGTAGGGAACCCACCTTCGTTATAAGTAACAGACAGGAGGTGATAGACCTCACCCTAGGAACATTAAGAGTCTCAGGATGGAGAGTATCGGACGAACCATCCCTGTCGGACCACCGACACATACAATTTAAACTAGAGGGAGAAACAAGCAAAACGGGGACCGATACATATAGGAACCCAAAAGCAACTGACTGGACTAGATACTCGGAGGAACTAAATATAGGAATGACAAGATTCCCAGCTAAATACGGCTGCCCCGAAGAAATTGAGGACGCAGTAGAAGTACTGAGGGACTCAATGATAAGGGCATACGAAAATAGCTGCCCTCTGAAGACAAGTACCAGGGACAAAACACCGTGGTGGAGCAGAAGACTGCAGGAGCTACGGAAAATAGTAAGGCAAGCTTTCAACAAGGCCAAAAAGTCAGGAAACTGGGATGCCCACAAGCAATACCAGAAAGAGTACAAGGTGGCAATCCAGAAAGCCAAAACATGCTCCTGGGAGAAATACTGTGGGGAGGTGGAAACCATCCCACAGACTGCAAGAATCCAAAAAATTCTTGCAAAAGACCCAGGGGCAGCAAAAGGCCCATTCAAAAAAGCTGATGGAGGATATACCAACAGTTGGGAGGAGGAGTTGGAGGTACTGCTGGGGAAACATTTTCCCGGCTACAAAAAGTTAGAAGCAGATGATACCGGTCCACCACCAGCCCGAGTTACACGGGAAGGTAAGGACTGGGACACTGCGGCTAAAATAGTTACTCCCTCCAGAGTTAAATGGGCAATCAGAGGGTTTGACCCTTTTAAAAGCGCAGGAGAGGATGGAATCTTTCCGGCACTTCTACAGAGGGGCCTAGATACAATCCTACTTCCGGTGACGAAGATCCTGAGGGCATGCTGTGCCCTCGGATACATCCCCATACCATGGCGGAAGACAAGGGTAGTGTTCATACCCAAACCGGGGAGAGCTGACTACGACCAACCAGGTGCATTCCGCCCAATTAGCCTCACCTCATTTCTTCTGAAGACAATGGAGAGGCTAATGGACAGGCACATAAGGGACGGGGCACTGAAAGAGAAGCCCCTCCACGAGTTACAGTTTGCTTACCAAGCAGGTAAGTCAGTCGACGCGGCACTGCACAGGTTGGTGTACAAACTGGAGCAGGCACAAGCGACTGGGGAACTGGCGGTAGGGCTATTCCTGGATATAGAGGGAGCATTTAACTGCACCACTATTAAATCCATTGATGAAGCGGCAGAAAGACATGGACTCGACAAAACCACCAGAAGGTGGCTGAGGAACATGCTCTCAGGCCGGATACTTACGGTGACAAGGGGTGAGGTAAGCATCAAAGTGCTGGTGACACGAGGGTGTCCACAGGGAGGGGTCTTATCACCCTTGCTGTGGAGCCTGGTGGTGGACAACCTCATCCGGAAACTCAACAACAGGGGCCTATATACGCAAGGGTACGCGGATGACATTGCAACCATAATAAGGTGTTGGGATGCAGACACAACCCGAGGCCTTATACAGTCAACACTGGCAACAGTGGAAGAATGGTGTGAAGAAACAGGACTGTCAGTCAACCCAGACAAGACAGAACTAGTAATCTTTACGCGTAAAAGGAAACTAGAAGGATGGAGCAATCCAACCTTCTATGGAAAGGAATTAGAACCCTCTGACACGGTTAAGTACCTCGGAGTCATCATAGATGCCAAACTGAGCTGGAAAAACCAGGTGGAAACTGTAGGCAGAAAGGCCTGTGCTCTGATGTGGGCAACTAGGCGAATCTGCGGCAGAACGTGGGGTCTCAAACCTAAAATGATGCAATGGCTTTACACAGCCGTTGTAAAACCAAGGATCATGCACGCAGCCCTGGTCTGGTGGAGGAGAACAACACTGAAAACAGTGATGGTCACACTCAATCACATACAGGGACTTGCATGCAGAAGCATCACAGGAGCCATGAGAACCACTCCAATACTAGCCATGGGAGTGCTGCTGAACCTACCCCCACTAAACATAGAAATAGAGGGGGCGGCGATGGTGGCAGCCTACAGGTTACATTGCAATGGCCAATGGAGAGGAGAGTTGCCCAGAAACAGTCACACGGAGATAGGAATAAGACTGAGGGCAATTAGTCCGACGGCTGGGATGAAGCAGGACGGCAAACAAGCCGAATACTTCTTCGGACAGCTGTTTAAAGTGACGTACCCCACAAGGGAGGAATGGGACACGGTCCCAGGTCCAAACTCCAAACAGGAACTAATCTGGTTCACAGACGGGTCCAAGATGGAGGAAGGAACAGGGGCCGGGGTCTGTCTACAGGGATCTAAGAGGGAACTCAGTATACCTCTAGGAATGCACTGCACTGTGTTTCAAGCTGAGATGAAAGCCATCTTAGTCTGCGCACAGGAGAATATGAGTATCGGGTACAGAAATAAGAACATAAACATATGTTCTGATAGCCAGGCGGCCTTAATGGCACTGGAAAGTAACCGATGCGACTCCAGACTGGTGATGGAATGCAGGACTATCCTAATAGAACTGGCGACCATCAATAAAGTAACCCTGCTCTGGGTACCGGGACATAAAGGTATTGAGGGCAACGAGCGGGCTGACGAACTAGCAAGGAAAGGGGCGAAAGCACCACTTGTGGGATCTGAGCCGGCCGTAGGAGTAGCAGCTTGCCACACCAAACTACATATCAAGAAGTGGATCAAATCCCAACACTGGAAGGAATGGAAGAAGGCACCCGGAATGAGGCAATCTAAAGTACTCATAAACGGACTGGACCCTAACCGAACCAGGCAACTACTCGATATGGACAGAAACTCACTGAGGGAACTGGTAGGACTATTAACGGGACACTGCCATCTCAGGAGACACATGCAACTGTTGGGAGTGGAAAACACCAACATCTGTAGGAAATGTGAAGAGGAGGAAGAGACTCCAATTCACCTATGGTGCCAATGCCCCGCTCTGCTGGGAATAAGGCTCAGATACCTGGGAAGACACAGTGTGGAACCAGAAGACATCGCCACATATCCAATGACAGCCCTGGTGAACTTCATAAAAGGGACCGGGTTACTGGCAAGGGAATGAGGTAAAATGGGAGATAGTACAATGGGCCTATGGCCTAAGTGCTCGCGGGGAACGTAAGTAAACCGCCTCCGACTATAAAAAAAAAAAAAAAAAAAAAAATGTCTTACAAACATTGGTTTATCATAAAAAGGTGGAATTCTAGCAGTTTAATATTGGTAGATGTAATTAATGCCTCGTGTTATCATGTATTGTGTTACCAGACTAGATACCTTGGTCCAGATGTCTGTGAGCTGTTGTTGTTCCTTGTTCTCTCCGTCCACTTCCATCCGCGTTACTCCGGCGCCCTCGGGCACGGGGCCGTTCTGGTCTGTAAACCAAAAAAACACAATGATATTAAGAAAATTTATGGCTTCATTTTCTTGTGGCGAGCGGGGAAATGTTAAACATAAATAATGCAACCAAGTAGGGGTGGGTACCTACATGCACAGGCAGTAAATTGTCTTTGTGTTTTTATGAACTGGTATCACCAGTTTATCTATGGAGATGTTAGTGAGAAAGATAAACGAAACGTCATTCTTTGACAAGACAAGACCTGAAGCGAGCCGGCTTGTGTGTTGCTGATGGATCAATCCAGTACGAGATGTAATTTTGGAAGAACAAACATAATCCGAAATAATCTTATCGAGTATTTTATAGCCTGGCGAGGTAAATTCTACCCGAAATGATTGGATAATCATCAATCCATAATACAAAGGTCGTGCATGTAGGTAACCCCTACATGGTTGCATAATTTATATGTAACAGATCCTTGAGACAAATCCTCGATGATGGAGATAAGGTATTCATTTATAGGCGCTTATCAAAAGGAATCAGATTACAGGACTCTCCCAATAATCCGCCAGCCCAAAAACCAGGCATGTGTCCAATTGGTAAAAGTGACGATTATGGTACAGTGAAACCCGAATTTTACGTCCCCAGATTTAACGTTTTCTCGCCAATTACGCGTAATTATTTCAGTCCCGATATATTTTAATACATTTGATACTCGCTTTTTACGTTTTTTTTTACGTCGAAAATATTCAAAAATGTTAGTTTCGCGGGCTTGACACGGCCTCGCAGTAATTGGTCGGCTTACGGCGCGCAACGCGGTGATTGGCCGACATATTTCAATTTTAGCCGGCCGTGCCGTGATTGGTCGGGGTACGGTGCATAACGCTGTGATTGGCCGACATTTTTGAATTTTAGCCATGTGTAAAATACTGTAGCATCATTTGTTCGGTTTATTTACGCATCTGTCATTCGGTTTTCAACTCGATTTGTGACGCTTCTTTCTGACATTTATTATTCGCGATCATCTCATAGTTTTTACGTTTCTTGTTTTGTTTTCGTTAAGTTTATTACAATCTAAAGTGCATTAAGTATATTATTATTATGTCTCAACAAAGAAAAACGTTGTCAGTGCGAGAGAAAAGGAACATTCTTGAAAATGTTAATAAACACGTTGGTTCACGTGTTTCGCTGGCTCGTGATTTGGGTATACCCATAACTACGTTGGCTACAATCATTAAAAATCGGGAATCTATCGAAAAAATTCAATACCCCCATTTACATTTTCCCTCCGTTTAGGTATTTTTTTTTCAGTCCCTTAAAAAACGTAAAATAGGGGTTTTACTGTACATAAAACAGGTATTGTAATTGAAATAAAGTTTCATTTGTAAACGCTGGTTTTCGAAAGCACTTCCTTTGGGTCTAGAGTCAATGAGCTCACCGTGGAAAATATGTCAAAACCTTTTATTTGTCACACTTCAGTAATAAATAAAGTGAAACCTTAGTCTGTTAAGAAAACCGGTGCAGTGAACATGTAGAATCTACTACTGAAGTTTGAGCAGTGTCCCTAAAGGCCAAGACCGAGGGTAATGACACTGGAACCGATGTGACTCCAGAGCTGTGATGGAATGTAATCAATAAAATAACCCTGATCTGGGTACCAGGACATGAAGGAATTGAGGGCAACGAGCGGACTGATGGACCAGCAAGGAAAGGCCGGAAGCACTACTAACAGAATGAAAGGTGGGTCGAATCCCGGCACTGGGAGGAATGACCAGATCCTAGGCGAACCAGGCAACTGCTCAATATGGACTACACTCTACACTCACTGAGGGAACTGGTAGGACTACTAACAGGACACTGCCACCTCGGCAGCTGTTGGAACCAGAACACATGGCCACATATCCATAACACCCTTGCAGAGAAACGGCGTGATAAGTAGTGTGCTTACCGGAATGGCTGTCAGGAGTGGCAGCGGTCGTGGTGGGAACGAACTCTGGGACGTCGGGATTGAGGTGATCGTCCACTGGTGCTTTTACCACTGTGCGGAACCTCCTGAAACACCAACATACATTATTTATTTATTTATTAACGCAAGTGTCAAAGTTAGTAAAGACCATTTCTCATTATCTATTTATTTACCCATTTTGAGATTGAATCTTGTATGTAGTATTTTAGCTAAACATATGTGGCAGTAATGTGTTTGTGTGTGTATTTGTAATTTACGGTGGCTGCCGGAACCGTAAATCGTGTTCAGGAGATGGGAGATTAAAAAATGAGTGTCTGCAATATTAATTAAATTTATTCGTGAGGATGAATTTACAATTTTACAGAACGCGGAGACTGTGGTAGACAAAGTAGAGATAGTGGCGGTAGAATCGAAGGTTGAAACCGGAATGAAGATTTCTCTTCTGGTGCCCGCTTGCGTCTAGCGGCGGATTAATTTAAGTTAGTGTTGCCACATGTGGGATGAAATAAAGTAGTCCCACACATATTTAAACAGGACATATACCATTTTACAACATACCTAAACATGCAGATAAAACCACATGCAACCAGTTAGGGCATAATAATCCATTGCATAAGGTTCCAACTACATTTCCATAATTCCATTCCAAGATAGAGTGACGTTTTATTTAAATAGTTCTTTTAAAACATGTTACACTAAAATGCTTAACACAAGATTGAACCACAAAATCAAAAAAAAAGTAATAGATTAGAGAAATGGTCTTTGCAAACTTTGACACCTGAGAACATGGTAATGCGAAGTTAGTTTAGTTAGTGACGAACTATACTGAGCCTCGTAAAAAAGATCAACTTGTTAGAGATTATACTACATCTCTGAACTATGCGTCCCGGAAAACACTGGTCTGAGGCAGTCAACTCTTAGATCAGCAACATCATCAGCTGTAGGCAGACTGATGGAACCTAAGCGCAAGACAAATACTAAGTTTGGTGAAGGCTTGGAATAAACTCCCTCCGGAACTAAGATCCATAACAAGTCCAACAGAATTCAGGTCTAAACTAAAAACTTACCTCTTTAAGCTGTCATACCCTTAAATTAAATATACCATTCCTGAGAGAAAGTCCACTTATATCTAATTATGTCCTAAATCCCGTATCTAAATTTCGCTAATAAACAATTAGTTAATGTTAATTAAGTGTTAATCTCAAGTGACCTACCAGGTAAGTATTGTACTATATATTATCTCCATATAAAGTTAGTAGATGATTGTAAAAATGTACAACACAGATGGCTAAAAATCTTACCATTCATAAATATTAACTCTTTGCAATATTTTATAATTTAAGCCATTTTCTAAAACTTCCGGTAATTGTTTGGTTTTGGTTGTCTCCTTATTGTACCTTTTAAAATGTCTGCCCAGAAGATTCTCATTTCTGAACACAAACTGCCTCCTGTTTTATATTGTGTTGTAATCATCTTGTTTTGTCCTGTCCTGCTGTTATTGTTATTCTAAGTTTTGTCATCACTTTGTATAAACAGTGTATTTAGTGTTATAATATTAGATCTGTATTGGGTAAGGCACACTGTAGGAATAATTTTAAGAACATGACCACTAATACTAAATTACCGTTTTTAAGTTTGCCCACACACTTTTCCACAAATGATCATCTAGTCAATCAACATTATGCAAGTGCATTATATAAGCATAATAAATACAAAACAATACAAGAACAACACGTCAACTCACCAGAGATCAAATGGGAAAATAATTCATCGACTCCAGATATTTTCATATCAGAGGGTTCGGCTTGGTAGAACTTCTAACAGGGCCTATAAATCCTACTGACCCCTCAATATAAATATTTAAAAAATCTTTCGTTATCCTACATGTATTCAAAATTACCGAGTTTTGCATTTTTATATATAAATTCTTTGACAGATCTAATACGCCTAAATTTTGAATGAGAGAGCTAGGTATAATATGCCAGTAGCCGAAATAACAAATGGTAATATTTTTATAGTCTGAGAATGCAAAATTCTTTTTATCTCATTTCCTAAATCTGCGTATTTTCTTATTTTTTCATTAACAGATTTTAGAATATGGCTATGAAAGTTATTTTGATTATAGAAATGGTTTTGCATTGAAAAAGACATTTTGAACATTGTCCCAAATGAGGGGACGATTAATCAATGAAATAATATTAATCAACATTTCATGTTCGTGATGAATTTTTGGGTTACTACGCCGTGTTGAACATTCTCCATCTTTAGCCAACGTTTCGGACACTTGACAGTGTGCATGATCGGGGAAGATGTTTCACATTGTTATTTAATTTCAAACTTTACCTGGGTAGCGGGGGCGGCGGAATGGCCACCATGGGCCCCGACAACGGGGCCAGCGGGGGCGGGGCTCCCCCGAGCGCACGCACGGCCACGGGGAACAGTCCCAGCAGGGCCCCTCGGCCACCGGGGGGTGCAGCGCCTCCCTCCAATATCACTCTGCAACAGACAGACAAATAGGTCACTTACAATTCAATTTAATTTATATTACTTTTAATAACATTAATGTCCATTTTAAGAGGAACAGCTGAACGCCCTTTTTTCATACAAAACAGTGTGATTTAGTACCAAAATACTGATAACTCAAAAACTTTTCACATACAGATATACACGGGAATAATACCTACCTGGATTGGACGGGCCAGCTGTGAAATTAATTTTTTAATTCAAAATTTTGGTTTTTTAGGTCCCTGGTGGAACTTTAGACAGGTTGTTAGTAATGGTGTTTGAAAGAGAGAGTACGGAAACAGTGTGCAATATAGTTGTTGCTGAGGAATACTTGGAGCAGGTGGATGAGTTTGTGTATTTAGGAAGTATGTTCTAGAGAGATGGGAAGGCTGACAGAGATATTGAAACAAGGGGAAATGCAGGGAACTCCATTCATGGAGGACTGAACGCAGTTGGCGCTAACTAAACATTGTCCAATGAAGCGAAGCTAGCAGTCCGCAATGGAGTGCTGGTACCTACCCTGATGTATGGAACTGGCAGAGAAAGGATTAAAGTAGACTGAATGCTGTAGAAATGAAATCCTTGAGGCGTATGTGTGGTAAAACCATGTAAGATCGTATGAGAAAGGCTGATGTAAACGTAATGAGTAAGATTAAGAAAGGGACGCTGAGACGGCGATACTTAGATCAACCAGTCTACACACCTTTGTACTGGCTGCATGGGCATCATCATCCGCGGCGCTTCTGGCAATGCCGCTTCTACGGGAACAGCCGCCGCGGCAGGGACGGACTTCTCTCCCTCAGCGGTAGCGACGGCGGCAACAGGGGCGACACTGTCCTCAGCCCGGGTCGGCTGGGACTGCTGCGGTGGGGAGGAGGGCGGGGCGGGCTGGGAGGAGGCGGGGACGGCCGGGCCCTCCTCGCCGGCGTGCTGGCCCTCGCCAACCGGGGGCATATCGCCCGTGTCCACGATCGGCCATTTGGTCGGCTCGAAGAGGGTGCGGACCTGAACATATAATAAACATGTAATATGGAACGACAACAACAACATTACAGCCATCCCACTTTCTGTCCTTTCATATAATTTTTTTTTATCAAATTGCAGTCAGAAATTAATAAAATAATAAATAAATAAATATTTGAATGAAGAATTTAATACTATTAAATCTAAACATGAAACAGAACAAGACACAGAATAATTCAAAGGTAACACAGGATCTTTGCATTACCGGGACAACGCCTCTAGCCGCTCGTTCATTTGAACCTAATTACATATTTATCATTTGGACCAGAGGTTCCCAAAGTGGTCTATATGGACCCCCAGGGGTCGATATCGGCTTGCTGGGGGTCCGTGTCAGCGAGAAAAAAATTTGGGGGTCCACGAGATTCAAATGGGGGTACATACAAGCGGACCTCCATTTACCTCAAGTCAACATTTAGGAGTTCCTTAAATGACACAATAGACCTAACACAAATATAATAGACTGAGAAATTACTTATTTGATATTTGTATTTTTATATTTCGTTAATTGGGTATATAAATAGATTCTACGTTTCTTTTCTCGTCAGAATTAATATATTAAGGCAAAACATTGCACATTGGAAGCCGCGATTTTTCCTAGTTCCCCAACTTGTTTTTGAAAAACCAGGGTAATAATGACGTTCAACATTTAAATGCACTTCACACAGACTTCAAAACTAAGTTTGAGGACATTTTGATTATGAAAATACAATGTTGAAGAATCGGATATCATGTGACAAGAAGAACTGATCGGAATAAGCACTGACAAAGAACTAAAAGGGCAGCAAGAAATTCCCGTTGCTTATCCTGCTTCATTATCATTTGGTGTAATACCTCACAAGGGCGCCCCTGTTTGCACAATGTAAAGACAGAGCAACTATACCGCCACCCGGTTGTTGGACAGGCAAGGGAAGGGAATCTTCTTACGAAAAAGAGAAATAATTATCACATGGGACGTTAATAGTTTTAGGAAAATTCAATATTCGGCAGGCAGGGGGTCCTACGGAAAAAACAATATTTGGCAAGTGGTCTACGGTGCAAATAAGTTTGGGAACCTCTGGTTTAGATCATTGTTTAACCATGACAGTAAGGGGGATACAACAATTTCTATGCGATTCCAAAAGTGAACAAATTGACCTTATGGGTAGAGATGGCAAAATTTCGTTTTAACTAAAAACGCGAAAAAATATTTATGTTTCGAAAATAGGGCATTTATAAGTTTTCTTTGCGTTTCAAGGCATTTGAATGTGTTTCCAGTGATTTCTATTTCGCGAATTAAAGCGAAAAACGTGATTTTGGCCGTATTTCAGCTAAATTATTCTATTTAGCGAAATAGGCGCGAATTTCTCGAAAATACCGGGTATTAAAATAATATGTGAGAATTTCAAAAAATCGATATTTACATCTCGATAAATCGATTTTTTATAATTTTGTTACTATTTTATGTGTAAATATTTAATATTTTTGTACTGTATGCTAAAATTGCTTTTTGACATTACACAAATTGTGCGAAATAAATGACGCCTATTGATGTTAATCGCAACCTGCAATTGTTGTGTTTGTGTTCGACCCGTACTTAGAGTTTCCTTCCTTATTAATTTAATATTAAAATTAATTATTTATAATCTTTCACATGGAAATACTTGCAAATGAAGGTTAAACATATATTTTACCAAAAATACTTAAAATATGCGCTAAAAACATTCAGGAAATACATTTTTTTCTAATTTGCTACAAAACGCTAAATTATGCCTCAAAATGCTATAAAACGCAAAATTTCCAATTTTTAATGCTAAAAAATCTGAAAATTAATGCTAAATTTTGCCATCTCTACCTATGGGTGATAACTGTTGGTTCACAAAACTGAACAAATTATCTTGAAGAGTTAACTTGATATGGGTACTTTAGTTGTACGAGCTGTCCAAAGCTAGACATGCGGTACTTCCCAAAGAGATGCAACAGTTATAATTGCTACCCCAGGAATCGAATGTTGACTCGATCAGTAAGTAGCAACTTGAGTTGACTTAATAATCGCCTAGCTCTTTCGGGTGTATAGCCGCTCGTTTTGGCTCAGAACGGAACAGCACTACCTGCGGAGAACGTGCGAGTTAGATCTCAGCGGAAAGCCGACGAAAGCGGTCTACTTGGAGGATTGATGGGTGAATCTCTAGATGATATGGTCATGAGTTAGCTAGCTTGATGTTACTGGACATCGTGTTTCTAGTTTTTATTATATTTTGTGAGTCTATCTTTGACTCACATGGGGCCCGACATTTTGTAACAAAGTTAGTTCTTATGGTTTAATAATGTCACATGTACGAAATAATGCTTTGCAATTAACCTCAACACACAGGCTTGTCCGAGTGAGGATAAAAATTCTAACGTAAAAAAAGATACAATGAATAAATAAATAAATTACTCCAACCTGCAAGCGTTTCAATGTAATGTATGTAATCAATCCTGATTTATTTATTTATTCAAACGCCATAAAATGGCTTTTACAATACAGTGATAATGAAATTACAAGCGTACAATGATAAACAGGATAATAATAGCAATGAATTAACCACTCAGAACATTAGAACGTCAAAAGACGTAAATATGATAATAGCGGTCAAGACATTAGAACGTCTTTTCACGTAAACGCGTGAGATTTTACAAAAATTGATTTATTTCCATCACTAGTATACGGATTCCCATGATTTAAAAAACAGAGTATCGATAATGAATAACGCTACGCGTCTGTATTCAAGTATATCTATGGAACGTAGAGGTGCATTATCTAAGCCGATTGAAACTGTCATCTTGTTCGTTAATAATTTAATGCGTTTCTAAATAATTTATTAAAAATATTTTAGTTTGGACGGTTAATATTTTGAGGTGACTAATAGTTTTTAAATATATTTCTTCAATATATAAAGTGTTATTTCTTTATGCTACTCAGAAAAAAGTACATTTTTCAAGGCTTTGAAATAATGGTAAGTGATTTTTACATATTTTTAACGTTTTCATAAAATGTATATTTAGAAACGCAAATATTTACGTATAACAACACAATGCGATAGTGGATTTCATAATCTTTCCAAAACATTTTTTAGAATGAGGCTACGTTTCCCAAAACGTGAGTTATGAAGCTTTTAGTAAAACTCGTAAATAACACAAAAATTATCGTTCTGACAGTTCTCAAAGGGACACATAATAAATAAAATTCTATGTCTGAGAGGTTAAAGAACAATTAATGTGTAGGTACTCAAAAACACTATTGCAAGTGATGCAGTTATTAATATAAGTGCTGTAAGACAATGCACAATTCAAAAGAAATATATACCAGTGTAACAAGAGTAGAACTACTTTATACTAGGCTTGTATAAGACCAGTCATAAGTGGAAGCACGAGGTGTCTATGATAATATTCAGTAGTGAGTTTATTGTTACCCACAAAATTAATTGTACTTGTAATAGCTGTCAACTATTCAATGATACTTATGGGTAAGAAATAATAATTTTTAATAAAATAATACATATGTTAGCTAACACTAAACGTGTAAATGTACCATGTACACCATGTCATGTTGAACGTAGGTTAACGAAGTTAGAATCAAGTGATGTATTGCATTTTTTGTCTGTCCTAAAGAAATTCTAGTAGCAAACTAAAAAAAAATCATTTTTTCCATTCTGTACAAACGTCACAATTTTTAAAATATTTTTTATGGATGCATAAATATGTATTTTAGTATTACCTAAAATATTGATTTAACCTCTCAGAAAAGGACTTTTATTTACTTTGTGTTCCTTTGCGAACTGTCAAAACGCGAAAATTTTTGTGTTATTCACGAGTTTTGTTAAAAGCTTCATAACTCACGTTTTGGGAAACGTAGCCTCATTCTAAAAAATGTTTTGGAAAGATTATGAAATTCACTATCGTATTGTTTTGTTATACGTAAATATTTGCGTTTCTAAATATACATTTTCTGAAAACGTCAAAAATATGTAAAAATCGCTGACCATTATTTCAAAGCTGTGAAAAATGTACTATTTTCTGAGTATCATAAAGAAATAACACTTTATATATTGAAGAAATATAATTAAAAACTATTAGTCACCTCAAAATATTAACCGTCCAAACTAAAATATTTTTAATAAATTATTTAAAAACGCAATAAATTATGAACGAACAAGATGACAAGTCCAATCGACTTAGATAATGCACCTCGAAATTCCATAGATATTCTCGAATGCAGACGCGTAGCGTTATTCATTATCGATACTCTGTTTTTTAAATCATGGCAATCCGTATACTAGTGATGGAAATAAATCGATTTTTGTAAAATCTCGCGCGTTTACGTGAAAAGACGTACTAATGTCTTGACCGCTATTATCATATTTACGTCTTTTGACGTTCTAATGTTCCGAGTGGTTAACATTAAATGTATTAACCCGTCGTATCCCGGAACCGCATATGTGAGTGCAGCACATTATCTACGAATTAAAAAAAAAAAAAAAAATTATGTGCGATTTTGACCCTTATGTATAAAGAATTTGTATGAAAAACAAGGTCACAATCGCTTGGGCTATTCTCGTTCTTTACGCAGCAAATACCGGAATGACTTCTAGCTTTTCAGATTCTTTACAAAGAATTTTTCTGTGGAATGCCAACGAAATATTTGCCGCGTTTTTAGTGTCAAAGCGTCTTCTTTCATTATTTTTGATATAAATTGATTGAGGAAATAATAGATTTGAGGTCATCAGAAAGATAGTTTCATCTACATTATTTTGATGTAATTTTTATAATATTTCACCCAAGAAAAGTGATGAAAATTAACTTCGTAAGAAATGTCAAAATTTTTACGTCATAATGAATAATTAATTTTTAGCATTATTTATTTACAGGTTTCTTGTACAAAATAATATTATTAGTAACAACAGTTGTATAAACTACCGAAATCTGGAAGAATTGTTATCATATACTTATATAATGCGACACAAAAAAAATTTAAGTGGACACTTGACGTTTGATTTTGGAATTTGAGCTTTTGGAAATTAAGCTAGGAATTTCCTGGTACACCACAGGTTAAAAGAGATAACGAAGATTTTAATAGACTGGTAGACAATTGCTTTTTTTTTTCATAGTAGCATAATTCCGCTGATTCCTGACAGAGAAAGTAAAATTAAACACCAATATCTTGCATACCTTGAATCCGCCGATAAGTTCTATCTTGTCGGAGGCGCGAATAGCCTCCAGCACCAGCGGCAAGTCCGCGGTGAGCGCGCGCACGCGGTGGAACGAGGCGATCAGCGTCACCGGTATGGTGCCGTCAGCGTCCATCTTGCGACGCAAGAAAAAGTCACGCATCAGGTTCTCTACGGAGAAGTAGTACTCGCTGGAATTTACAAAACAAAACCATTAGTAATGCAGTTAAAAAATTATTTTTTTTCTCAGTCAATATGGTTTCGAAATCTACACAACCGGTAAAGTGTTCGATACTCATGTTGTGTACTCGGTTGTCAAAACAAAGCAGCTATTAAAATCATGGGATCTGTGTCGCCATCAATCATAGTTACCAGCATTGCGTACAAGCATTATGACATTTTGTTTTTTGACTTGAAGACGTGTCGAATGGCATCGCAGACTAGTTGACAAAATGACGGCTTTCTTAAGTATGGAATTTTATTTATTTATTTATTTATTTATTATTGGATAATTTGTATAGCGCCGCTTTTGTGAGATATCACCTCAGGGGCGCTTTACAGTTGATGCAGGTATTACAGAAAATATAAATATTACAAAAATAGAGTGAAGTTAATTAAGTTAAGTAAAATGAAGTAAAGGAACAGGTGACACGAAGATAGAAGATGGAGACTTTGCAGCAAGAATCCCAGGTGGTGAAGAAACTGGTCCAGCTGCTGCAGCGAAAGAGTCCACCGCGTCCACCAACAGTGCCAGCACGAGGTTCGTCATCCGTCCAGGTATGTGTCTGCTGCTAATAAAGCGCTGACACACTATCCTCTCACAGATACCAGACCTTGGCAGCACCGCTGTGACGTTCTACGAAGATAGAAGATGGAGACTCTGCAGCAAGAATCCTAAGTGGTGAAGGAACTGAACCAGCTGCTGCAGTAAGAGAGTCCACCGCGTCCAACAACAGCGTCCAGGTATGTGTCTGCTGCTAATAAAGCGCTGACACCTCACATAGATAAGAGACCCTGGCAGCACCGCTGTGACGTTTGGCAAGTCCATCATTTATCTCCATGTAATCCTGTTCCTGGTAATTGTTGAAGTGGTGCATTCTGTCCGCAATAAAAAGCGACGGTTGGGTAATAAATTGCCTTGGGCTTAGTAAAAAACTTGCCAGTGTCCAAGCTTGCCCAGTTTCCGAGAATTTTGTTGAAAACATCTGGAGTGCATTTACCGGTCGCCGTTCGTTTCGAAAGTCCGATATTTTTGAGCAAATTTCAGAATATTCACTTTAAAACACTGCACTCAAATCACATATTATAAAGTTCTAATAATTATTAAGTTTATTTTTATTTAAGTTCAAATGTTGATGGATTGATTTTAAAAATAATTTCAAAGGGATGTTGCCTCATTTCCCTTGAAAATACTAAAAAAACACAAAGCGGTTGGAGGAAGCGTTAGGACGCGTCCTGCTGCCACGAAGGGCGCTACAATACTGATTTGATACTGATGGCAGCGTGGTTGAGGACAGCTGCTGGCAGCAACTCATACCGGCTTGAAATGCAACAAATAATCAATTCTAGAATCGCCTTGTCAATCTTGTTCCCAAGACATAGTGTAGGATTGGAAAATTCTCATCGATTGCTTCTCGTACACGGATTTAGGGGGTATTTCACTATCTCTGATTATGTTCTGACTAAGCACTAATCCGCGGATTAGTCATTTTTTCATTTTCACTATATCTGAATAACGCTAACGCTCGGGTTAAAGTTCAATTTGACTAATCAGTGCTCGAACTTCACGTTAGGCGCTATTCCTCGAATCAAAGATGGCGTCAAAACATTCTGAGTTTGACAGCGGAGAAGTGAGTCGAATTTTGTTGAGAATTATTATGGATACCGAGGTTTTTGATTTACAGAAGCAGGTGAAAGGGCGGCGATGCGAAGGCCGCGAGTTTTAAGAGCTCGAATGAATTTGAATGCTTGTATGATCCATCCTGAATTATTTGATTGTGTTCAAAATAAGAAACAATGTATTAATTCGACACGAATCTATCTAAAATGACCTGATAATCAACATAACATAACCAAAAAAATGCACACTTTGCGGTGTGCGGACTGTGGCGGGAAACTGGATGACGGCGTTGACCACAGATCAATTGGCGTTGACGCTAGCATTCCATAGACATTGCGGCAAAACATGACAGGCGTGGCAGTAGATGGGGTAACTGCAAACATTTTGCGATGTTGCCAGAATATTTCGAGTGTTATCTATCCGGAAGCTCGGCAACAATGGTGAAACGGTCGCCGTTGAATAACGAAGTTATTCTGATCTTTAAAGCCAGCCAACGGCTAGCTAGTCAGATATTTAGCCCGACATAGTGAAATACCCCATAAGCCTCCAGTTAGTTTAATGATGACGAAATGAAACGGATCCGTCGGCCATCAGCCAACAGGATTTCCACTGCTCTGAACAAGGAATAATTTCTGCCGCGATTTGAACTCCTCAGGTTTTAGTGATACAATCGCAGGAGTGGCAATGCACAGTGGTTAATGCGTAAATACTGGAGTTGAACCATAGATATAAAATAAGTAGAAGGATCCACACATCTCGTTACAAATCCTTTATGCAACAAAGATGTGCGATGTAGTCACCAAGATACATTCTGACAAGTTCGATTGATCTGCAGCACACGGTGTAAGATTTAAACGACAGTGAAATCATTTTCTGGCTACGTGCCTATTGTTTCCACAATACTGGCGTCTAACGAATAAAATAGGTCAAGAGTGAACGATATTATGCAAACTATTAGTCAGAGATGTGCTTTATTTCAAATAAATCCATTTCAAATGGAAATGCAAAATGGGTATTTTCCATTTTGCATTTTAAATGCTTTTCTAAAAACCATTTTGCATTTTAAATGCTTTTCTCAATGAATTTTCCATTTTAAATGCTTTTTTGCAACATTCTTCCTACTATCTCCACTCATCTTGTTTTCATAAGCCCCAAATATCAGTCGGTCCTCAACCTCGCTAAGAGAGATAATTTACATTTGTCAAGTTGCTCCCTGGTAGGAGCCCTGGCAATTGAGTGATACCATTACAACAAATACTGATTCAAATACTGAACATGGGGCCATGACGCTGTAATATTAAATGTTAGATAGCAGTTTCTATGTTTTTACGTTGGCAACATTAGTCCCGCGCAAATTTTTTGTGGTTTCATAATCTGTAGTCGTGGTGTTTTTGGATTTGATGGTTGTGCGCAAATCCTCCGTTCGCAATTGTGCGGGGGGGTTGCGGATGCGATGGTGCGATATAGACTAAGACAAACAAAAAACGAATTGAATTGCCTTAGTGTTTGCAAGAGGAAATGATTGGGAAAGGCCAAAGACTTACCCTGGTCTCGTCCTCCATAAGCCGCTGGTTCTTTTCACTTATCAGTTTGCATACAATTAACATTCGCTCACTTAACACAAAACAAAAAAGACAGTGACATTCACTGCTGCGGGTAAAACGTTTCACTGGACGATGTGTGCTCCGAAAAAGTCACAACCGAGTTCAAACATATGCGGGTTTTTCAAGATGACACGAATGTTCGCGGTAAGAATGCAACGATAACAATACTCCTTGTCTTTGGGCCTGGGTCAAGGAAAGGGGACAAGGGGCAAAGGGGGGTGAAGGGTACACATTTTAAGGCTATTCAATTTTAAACCTCACGCGCAACTATTTACCATCGTGTAATATGTTTGTTCTACATTGATGTCCATTATTAAATGACAAAATTGTTTAAAAATTCTATAATTATTTTAATTGTTTAACCTGAGAAACCATTTTTCATTTTCAATGTATTTTGCATTTGAAATGCTTTTCTAAAAACCATTTTGCATTTTCAAATGGAAAAGTTTTGACCCATTTCCATTTTGCATTTCAAATGGTTTTGGGTACCCATTTTGCACATCGCTGGTCACAGTTAACGTGAACGACATAATGTATTCTATCAAGTTAAATCGGTTTGCACTCACATCTGTTTCTTAATGTAGTCCCTTAGAGTGTGCGCGTCCAGGTTGAGGTAGGGCGCAGCGGCAGCGCCGTAGTAGAAGGCGCCCATGAAGGGCGGCCCGGCAGCCGTCATCGCGGCGGCCAGCGCGGCGGGCGGCACGGCGGCACCGGCGTAGCGAGCCTGCGGGGGGGGGGCGGGTGCGTTTAGGCGCTGGTGCGGGTGCGGAAGGTGACCGGACCCGTCCCAGCGGGCGGGGGGCTGGACGGGGATTAGGAAAGGATCACGGGGAACAGTTAGAGTGTATGTTAGAATGGGAGGTTGTTAGTTAATGCGTTATATTGAGTGTTGTGACATTAAAAATGTGTTATAATGAACATACAATATATATTAAAAAAAAAGCATAATAATTAGTTAGGTTAGGTTACAGTGTGCACATTCAAAATGTAAATGAAGGTTAGGTATGACAAGTTAGACAAAGCAGGACAAGAAACAAGCCATCAAATGAAATGGGTTAGGTTAGGTTAGACGCGAAGCCAAACATGAAATTGAATAGTATTGGTAATGAAGTTGTGAAATTAGTTGAATAGCAATAAAATTCAAAAAAATTCGCACAATTTGTTGCGGAAGTGACGACAATTTTATTTATTTTGATAAGAAAATTTTCAAGATTTTGCATGGCCGCGTTACATGTGATTTTGTTCACATGAGGAAAGAAATTGATTTGCAGGAAGAATTTTAAGAAATAAATTGATTCATTTAGAGGAAATATATAAATAAATTGATTCATAAAGAGCAACGTGGGAAATAAATTGATGAGTGGAGAGAATTTTAGGAAATAAATTGATTCAAATACAGATTTTTATTCAATGAGAGAGTTTTAGGAAATAAATTGATTTGCATGTAGAAATTAGTGGAATAAATTAATTCAAAGAGAGAATTTTAGAAAATAAATTGATTCGTATGGAGAAATTTGAGAAATGAGAGAATTTTAGGAAATTAATTTGTTAAAAAAAAAAAAAAAAAAACAGTAATAAATACATAAAAATATAAATATGGTATAAAAAAAAAAACGACAAATTAAAAACAGTTAAAAAAAATCATATTAAAATTACATTACATAAATAAAAATTATTATTTAAGTAAGGAATATTTTATTATATTTTAGGGAAGGTCGGGGGAAAGACAAAAAGAGAATTGAAATCATTAATTAAATTCATAGTACTAACTTAGTGATATTTTAAATACTTAGGGAATTACTAATAAACGTGTTTTTAAATTTTATTAGTAAGGTTCTTAAAGAATTTGTTGAAAATTTATCTTTATTTGCAGAGCCATAAATGAGATGACGCTTTTAGGTCAAGTCACATTTGATGCCGATTCTCGGTGCGTTTCAGCTTTTGATCAAAATTTGATCAGCTGATGACTGTTACGCTCGACAGTTCGAAAATCCATGTTTTTCAGAGGCCATTTAAATGTGAAAAATTCAAAATCGCAATGATCGAAAATTTTGATGGTCCCAGCTTTTGATCAAATTGTGATCAACCAATAACAACCACCGTGAAAATATATATCTGTTATGCTGGAAAACTTTTCAAGATTTGATCAAACGCTGAAATGGAAAAAGAATTCAAAAAGGGTTTAGGATAAACACCGATTCTTGACCTGTTTCAGCTTTTAATCAAATTGTGATCGACCAATAACAACCACCTTAACAATATACCCGTTATGCTTGAAAACCGATCAAGATGTGATCAAACGCTGAAACGGGAAGAGAATCATCATTTAACAGGGACTTTTTAAATGAAAAAAATTCAAAAAGCCTGTTCCAGCTTTTGATCAACCCCAATAACAACCATAATATATTCGTTATGCTTTAAAACTGATAGAGATTTGATCAAACGCTGAAACAGGAAGAGAATCGGCGTTTGACAGGCACCTTTTAAATGTAAAAAATTCAAAAAAGGGTTTAGGAAAAACACCAATTCTAAGCCTGTTTCAGATTTTGATCAAATTGTGATCAACCAATTAAACCACCGTAACAATATATCCGTTGTGCTTGAAAACTGATCAAGATTTGATCAAATTCAAACGCTGAAACAGGAATAGAATCGGCGTTTGACGGGGACCTTTTAAATGAAAAAATTCAAAAGGGTTTAGGGTAAACACCAATTCTCGGTCTGTTTCAGCTATTGATCAAAATGTGATCGACCAATTACAACCACCGTAAAAATATATCTGTTATGTTTGAAAACTGATCAAGATTTGATCAAACGCAGAAACGGGAACCTTTTAAATATAAAAAATTCAAAACGGGGTTTGGATAAACACCGTTTCTGGCCTGTTTCAGCTTTTAACAACCTGATCAGTGTGGAAAAATAAGCATCGTGTAAAACTATGTTAGACTGAATCCTCCACCAGATAAACCATCCCACATGTTATTATAATAATACTAAGCAACAGTTATCCACAGAAACAATGCCAAAACTTGATCGTTCAAAAGTCAAATCTATACCGATTTGAAAGAAAAACTGATGACACCAATTTACATAACAACTTTCGGACTCCTAGGCCCCAGACAAGCACACAAAAATTAACATTGAATTTGTAACATTGCAATCAAACAGCCATTTTGTCTTTTTGACATGGGTTCCGGTTTAACGCGGATTCTAGGTGTGTTTCAGCTTTTTATCAAATTGTAATAAGCTGACACTTGACTAAACCATAGTTTTCCCCTTCTGTTGATCGCGATTTGTTCAAGAGCTGAAACAGCATTAAACGGGGACCTTTCAACTGTCAAAAAAACGAAATGGCCATTTGACGACAATGCTACATTTGAAACAACTCGTTCTAAAAATCTTGTACGTAAACAGACAACATCAGTTTAATTTCAAATCGGTATTATGTATGTAATATCAATTGGAGTGACATGATCTACACACAGTAGATCATGTCATCTTTGGGGATGCTATGTGGATATGGCAGTATACTTGAAATGACATTTTGGCATTGAACCGGTGAAATGATCACCAATGATGTTAGCGGCATGAAATAAGATGAATATTGTCGTACAGCGATAAAAATAATACAGATTGAGGATAAAACGGAAGTTCTTTTCAATTGGGATTTACAATAATTTTATCATTGCGAGGTACAAAAACGATCCAAAACAATAGCAGACAAATCGGACAGTATTGCGACTTGAGCAGTTATTGTGCTAAATCGTAAAAATCTCAATTTGTGAGGCGGGGACGGGTATTGCTCCATTCATTGGATAACCGACGCCTCAGCCGTAGGTCACCTCAGATGGTAAAATACGGCCTGTGAGGTTCGTCCAGGACTAGACGACGGATGCGTTTGCCCACCGGTTGAAGGAGACCCTTTGACCACTCCAGCTGAACTATCAACCCAATGCCTTGCACCGCAGCGGGAGGGATGTATTCATACGTCCGAAATCATTTTAGTGGAACTAATGTAAAAAAAATATATACAGGGTGTATCGGCAATAAGCCGACAAACTTTAACCAGCTATTCCTCAGCACATTTGGAGTAAAAAATGTTATGTTTTTTTTTTTTTTTTTTTTATGTATATTTTATTTAGTTATAAGAGTTTACATCTTATACCTAATATATTATTTTCTATGACTACTACAATATTATTTACTTCTTACATACTAAAATTTAGATTTAACAACATTGAGACATAATCCACGAAAAACTGCAAGACTTTTAGCTTCCTTAACAATTACCGGGAGTTCATTGAACATTTTAAAACCTTTATAATAAATATTGTTTTGTGTTTCTGATAAGTGTGTTTTATGTGCACTTTGCTGTCCGGTAGCATTTTTTTTTTCAATTAAAAACAAAAAAATTAAAAATTTCCACACTACATCACTGTCATTGGCATTGCTTTTCGTGTTCAACAGCTGTTATAAGCAAGTATGTCGAAAAGCGTCTTCGCTCTTTTGCACACACTAAATAATAATAGTTAAAAATGAGACGAATGGTGCCGTGCCATTTCGTTGTGATTGTAAAAGTGCGCCAATATAGGTATAGTCTCACGTCTCGATTACTGCAACGGCATTTATGCCAGCCTTCCAAAATATCAAATTGACAAACTTCAATCAGTGTTTAATGCAGCAGCACGGCTCATAACCGGGGTTCCAAAATATTCGCACATTTCAGAACACCTTCGTAACCTTCACTGGCTCAAGTGCCCTGAAAGAATCCAGAACAAACTGTGCTGGATGGTGTTTAAATCCATCAATGAAATGGCCCCACCCTACATCTCTGAACTATGCTTCCCGGAAAACACTGGTCTGAGGCAGTCAACGCTTAGATCAGCAACATCAGCAGCTGTAGGCAGACTGATAGAACCTATGCGCAAGCCAAATACTAAGTTTGGTGATCGCGCTTTCGGAGTATCTGGGCCGAAGGCTTGGAATAAACTCCCTCCGGAACTAAGATCCATAACAAGTCCAACAGAATTCAGGTCTAAATTAAAAACTTACCTTTTTAAGCTGTCGTATCCTTAAATTAAATATACCAATCCTAAGAGAAAGTCCAGTTATATTCAATTTTTCAATTAAGTCCTAAATCCTGTATCTAAATTTCGCCAATAAACAATTAGATAATATTAATTAAGTGTTAATCTCAAGTGACCTACCAGGTAAGTATTGTACTGTATATTTTCTCCATAAATAGTTAAGTAATAACATAGACCACTGTACAAATGTATTATCATTTTGTACAGCGCCCTTGAGGTGTTTTTGCACAAAAACGGCGCTATACAAGTTATCCAAGTATTATTATTATTATTATTATTACACACGTGCATTATTCAACGAAATTCGAATAAAATATTGCCAGATGGGTTTTCAAACTTTGACAAAGGATAAAACAGTGGTGACATGTGGTGAAAATATGAATAGTAAATTTTTTATTAAAAAAAAACGTTACCGGACACCAAAGTGCACATAAGATTTTTTACTCCAAATATGCTAAGGAATAGCTGGTTAAAGTTTGTCGGGTACGTGCCGATACACCCTGTATATTTACTGTCGAAACATTGGGAAACAGAGTTATAATTATTTTTCCATGGATCTATTGACACTTATTGATTTGAATCTTCAAATTTTTTTTTCTATCTTTGGCAATTTAGAAAAGCATAAGAAAGACACTGTTTGCTTTACAAGATGCATCTGGCGATTCAGGTTGAGCGTTTGTTTACCTGGTTGGCGAAATCGTGGCGATGCAGCTGCGGCGCGCCGGCCAGCGAAGAGGCGGGGCGCGGCGCGTGGTGGTGACCTCCGCCGCGGCCTCCGCGGAACGAGAAACGTCCGCCTCGACCTGCCGACAAACCAGCAAACAAATTGAGATAAGAAACAGCAATAATATTACGGAGCCAGATCTTAATGGATGTTTAAGAGGTACGTAGCTCGTGATGAGAGTGCGGTGCAATGCAAAACGGGCTCACCTTGTCGGGGAAATCTGCTGCCGCGGCTGCTGCCCTCTCGCGAGCGCCAATCGTCGCCATTTAGGGACTGAGAATCTGAAACAGGCGAGATAATCGGGTCAGATCATCAACATTAATTACCAGTAAGTCACTTGTTATAAGTTTCATTAATAAGTCACTAATAATTATAAGATATAAGTGATAAATTGTAGGCTAGATAAAGATAGTTGTAAAGCGCTCTTAAGGCGATTCTCTTCTCATGAGAACATATTATTTTCATATTAAACAGAGTGCCTCTTTATTTGACAAGTTAAATCTTAAAGTAGTTTGAATTTCGCATGACAAAATGTTTGGCCACGAATTTTGTATGTCAAACCATTAGGTTGCTTTGAATTTGACATGTCAAATCTTGAGGTTGCTTTGAACTTGACATGTCAAATCGTTAAATTGGTTGATATCTACCTCTCAAATCAAAGCACAGTTGTTGCGTTCGTTTTGACTTGTGAAATAATGAGATTGAGTTGAATTAGAGATGAAAAACTGAGATTTTGATTTTAATGTTAAATTGTAAGGTTGCTTTGAATTCGACATGTTAAATTGTAAGGTTGCTTTGAATTCATCATGTTAAATTGTAAGGTTGCTTTGAATTCATCATGTTAAATTTTAAGGTTGCTTTGAATTCAACACATGTTAAATTGTAAGCTTTCTTTGAATTGGACATGTTAAATTGTGGGATTAGGCTGAACTGACATATTGAGTTGTGAGATTGCTTCCAGTTTACAATGTTCAAAATTAAGACACTTTGAATTCATTCTTTCAAATACAAGTACAGATGGTTAGGTTCAGTTAGATAAGCTAAATTGTAAGTTGATTTGAATTAAGTCAATGAAACAAGTTCAATTTTAAGATTAGATTGGAGTTCAATTGTGGGGATAACATTTATGTTTGACGAGTTAAATCTTTAGAGAAACGAGTACTTTGCTTTAGAGATGCTTATGGTCAGTAAGGTAAGTAAGCTAACAAGGTACTCACCAGAGTGGTGTGGCGGGGGCGACCTGTCCCCTCCCCGCTTGGGCGCGCGGGGCTTGACGGCCGTGTCGATGTCCAGCGGCAGCCAGCGGTGGCGGGACTTGCCCCCCTCCTCTCGGACGCGTTCCCGCTTCTCCTGGGAACGCTGGCGCGGTCTGGCATTGCCAGCCGACACGCTGTTCTCCTGGGGAACAAAGAGTGGATACATTAAAAGAAGAATAATAACATTACCACAGAATTATTAGTCAATTCATGAATAATAACATTACCACAGAATTATTAGTCAATTCATGAATAATGACATTAACCACAGAAGAATTCAAAATATCCACCTCTGTGAAACCAAATATTTTAGAAATTCTTTTAATTAATTTGTAATGCACGTCATTACTCTAATCGGACGGTGCCGGGTACTAATTTAGTACATGGAAATGAAAATAGTACATAAGGAATGGGAAAGGGCACTCGGAATGAGGCAATCCAAAGTACTCATAAACGGACCAGACCCAAGGCGAACCCAACAACTACTGAGGGAACTGGTAGGACTACTAACAGGATCCTGCCATCTCAGGAGACACATGGAGATGTTGGGAGTGGAAAACACCAACAGATGCAGGAAATGTGAAGAGGATGAAGAGACTCCAATTCACCTTTGGTGCCAATGTTCCGCTCTGTTGGGAACAAGGCTCAGATACCTGGGAAGACACATTGTAGAACCAGAAGACATAGCCACATATCCAATGACAACCCTGGTGAACAAGGGACCGGGTAACTGTTAAAGGAATGAGGTAAAATGGGAGATAAACCGTCTCCGCACTATAAATTATTATTATGTGCAGAGCAGGCAGCATTCTGCTGATGCGCTCATATCTGATTTGACAACAAGTTTGCCAGTAATTGAGTTGTTTTAAGTTTGAACTAAGTCCTTTCTTCTCTCCAAATGTGAATCCAATAGAGCTTTGAATTGATTTATATTTGTTGCATCAATGACATGTTGTGGGAGTTTGTTCCAAGCATCCACTACTCTATTTGCAAGGAAGTGTTTTCTACGATTAGATTTGTTGGATGCTAAGGCAACTGTAATGTCCAGATAAAGTCTCGATCAAGTCACCCCTTTCTCTTCTTTCTTGTAAGGTTGGTAATCTTAGTTCCTTGAGTCTATCTTCGTATCGTAGATCTTTCAGAGCTCTTGGTATTTTGTCTCTGTACTCTCTCTAACAGATTTATATCCTTTGCGAAGTAAGGACTCCATATTTGGAAAGCATATTCCAGGAGAGGTCGCACATATGTTTTATATATTTTTAACATCATGTCCGGTGCTAGGTCAAGGAAGGTTTTCCTGATTAGATATGTTAGTGAATTTGCTAAATAAAAAATAGTACCAAGCGCTAAGGTGCTACAGTATCTAGGCCGTCCTAAAACCTACTGGACACTTCGGCCGTTGCCGAGAGGTACTGATCGCTAAGGAACTTTACTACTCACTGGTCAAGTCGAACGGTACTAGAAACTACCACACTGTTCCTGCAGGTACTGGGCGACGGCTAGAAAATTCGGCGTAACGGGGAACCATATAAAAGACAGCGACGCGCATGTCACAGTCAGTCTACTTCTTACACATTTTAAACGCACTAATCAAGATAACTTAATCATTTCGCGCCGCAATCACTTGAATAATTTTTACTGCTTCTGTTGTGATTAATTACTTGTGTGGTACATATAAAATTGTTAAAATTTATTCACAGCTAGTTCATCCCAGTAAATTTTTCAACCTCCGCAACAAGTTTTTTATGACAAAAAATGAGGTGACATTAATGTTTATAAAACATTAGTCTAATAAAATGTGTTTTTTTTCATTATCAGTAATTATGTGACCCATTTCAAAAAAAAAAAAAATATGTTCGATTTGAAAATTTTAATTTTACCAAAATTATGTTTAATATGTACTAATAAAATAATTTAGAAGCGTATTTCATCACGCTTTTTTGTAAATACGTACAACCCTGTAAGGTATGAATAAGTAAAGTAGGAACATTCCAATGTTTACAAAAACGGTAGAGCAAAGATCTCAATCTCATGATTGTGGGGTTAATTCTCTGTCAAGTAAGGAGGGAAATCAGAAATAATAAGAGTAAATACTTAATAGAAATTATATTGAAACCATCAAAAGTTACAACAAAGGAGTACAAATAATAACCATGTAACAATAGGAATAAAAGCAAGCACATACCAGATGGACTCCTGAACCAAACTAAACTAACTTTACTTGGTCGAGAAACGAAGGAATAACAACGGGTGGCGAACGAAAACTTGTCTCCGGTAACGGGGAACGGACCAGTGACGGATGCCAGGACATCCTTCACTTAATGGAGACGGGATGGCGCAAGTCCTTCAACGCGCGCCTTGTGGGATCATCAAGTCCGCAGCACGTGGCAGGCAACCAGACTCGTCTTACGGAGCCAGGACATCCTTCTCTTAGTGGAAACAGGAGGGCGCAACTCCTTCAACGAGCGCCTGCAGGAACATCAGGTCTGCAGCACGTGGTAACCAACCAGACTCGTCTTACAGACTTCGGGAACAGCAATCCGTTCCTTCGCGAAGCGGGGATACTCAGCCATCAACTTCTAGCCACAGCTAGGACCAATCCATTTGCGGTTTCACAACCGAAACACGAGTACTACAAATATGTATAATAAATAATACCGGCCAACACTGGATAAAAAGCAGGATTCCATAATCACCACAAAAATAATAACCAACACGAACTATTCGTGAAAGGAAAAACACCCCGCGCCCTTTTTAATAGAAAAGAATAACTTCTATTCACATGATTAACTCAGATTAAAACACCTTAAATGGCGAGTGACTGGATCACCGAACCGCGGGCCAAGCAGGTCGGGGAGGAAGTGACCATAAACAAAACTGTCCTTCCTTCCTCAAAAAATATTGCCAAAGTTCAAAAAAAACCCATAGACAAAATAACCCCAATTAAGCAAGAACTACACTTGTCACAAAATATTTATGTGACAACCCGTTATAGTGATATGTTTTTAGAAGGGACGATCTTAAAAGAATATCATAAGACTTTCGAGCATGTAAACTCGGCTACCCTGACAAATCGGCAATTGTCGAGCATTTAATTGAAACCGACCACATTACTTTGGATTTGTTCCTGGGAAGACCCAAAACATATAGAGCACATCTAGTTACTGAGGCGGTTGAAATTCATAAATATTCCAATAATATTAATAAAGACGACGGGCTTTACTCAATAGTTCTTGGCTACACCAAAACTAAACGCAGAAAACCATGTTAAAATATACTGCAATACCAGCTCTTAGAGGATTGGAGTTGACAACGCGGTATCACGTCTATATACATGGCCGTGAAAATCTCATATCAAGTACAATCCTTTTCACGAGATCTGGTGTTTTTAGTTACGGCTGGGGACGGCGAGGAATTTGTGCGCCAATGTACAAAAGAATGTGTTGTTCGTAACACTAAGATACTTCAAAATGACTTGACAAAATGCTGATATGAGTGTAGTAGTTACCTTGTTACTTCCGCTATGCGCCGGGGGCTTCTCCTGCACTGCGGGGACGGGGGCCACGGGGGCGAGGGGGCCCTCTGAGGCCGGCGCGGGAGGTCCCGCCGCAGTCCCAGAAGCGCCGCCCAACTGCGGCCAGTCACCTATGTCTGTGAAGTCTGATGCCTGCAATCACAAGACATACAATTCTGTTAGTTTTCGTAATCATTTCAGGATAGGAAAACATCAATTTAATTTTATGTCTAATTGCGAGATTGGGTTCAGTTAATTAATGATGTTAGTTCTAATTTAACATGTCAAACTTAACTTCAAATCAACCTCACAATTTGACACGACCATCACAACTCAACCTAACATTTCGATGTGTTAAATTCAAATAATGCTCACATTTCGACATGTCAAATTCAAATAAAACTCACATTTCGACATGTCAAATTAAAATAAACTTTACTCGACATATCAAAATTAAATAAACTTCACAATTCAAGATGTTTAATTTAAGTAAAACTCACATTTCTATACATTTTAAAATAAACTTCACATTTCGAAATATTTAATTCAAATAAACATCATATTTCGACATGTTAAATTCAAATAAACTTCTTATTTCGACATGTTTAATTCAAATAAACCTCACATTTCAACATGTTAAATTCAAATAAACCTCACATTTCGACATGTTAAATTCAAATAAACCTCACATTTCGACACGTTAAATTCAAATAAACCTCACATTTCGACATGTTAAATTCAAATAAACCTCACATTTCGACACGTTAAATTCAAATAAACCTCACATTTCGACACGTTAAATTCAAATAAACCTCACATTTCAACATGTTAAATTCAAATAAACCTCACATTTCGACATGTCAAATTCAAATAAACCTCACATTTCGACATGTTAAATTCAAATAAACCTCACATTTCGACATGTTAAATTCAAATAAACCTCACATTTCGACGTGTTAAATTTAAATAAACCTCACATTTCGACATGTTTAATTCAAATAAACCTCACATTTCAACATGTTAAATTCAAATAAACTGTGGGCGCAGCGTGTCAAATTATGAATTTAGTAAGGAATTGTCATATTTTTTTCATTATCAATGCTCCCTTATGATATAACATAATATAGTGCATACAGAGAACAATAAAAAAAGTATTAAAAAAAAAAAAAAAAATTCCTTAGTTTGAATAAAAGGTAAACAATATAAAGTAAGAATTTGGGCCTTACTAATAAACGTGTTTTAAACCCTACACAACTGATAACCAACCTTTGTCCCCGCATTCCCAATTTCTACCAATTTATAACAAGTTGAAAAGTTTTTAAGTTCCAAAAAAATATATACATTATTTTTGAAGATAATATCTATACATTTGTTATGCCGAAACGTTAATTATATGAAATTACCTTGATAAAAAAAAATTGCAACGCACACTATGAAAATTATTAAAAACTCATTTTGGTTTATTATTTAATATGTTATAGGCATGAAAAAAAATCACAATGCAACTGAAGAATTTATCAAGAAATTTTTGCTTTATTTCAAACGAGTTGTGTTTTATTAAATATTTTCACCTTTTTTGCTTAATTTGCGTTCCCCCAAAGCTTCGCGCCGCCTTAAACACATAATGGAGTCACGTTATGACCGAGCCACGAGTTACGGGAAAGGAAAGGAAACGGGCGCATCGTACCTCTACAATAACTTACGGCTCGGTCGTAGAATGCCCCGGTTGTGTGGGCAGACTCGGAAAAGAATTGGCGATAAACGGAAAAGATAAATCATCAAAAATAATTATAGACGTTTAGTTACCATGGCCACAGGACCGGAGACCTCTCGGCGGTTATCCTCCAGGTCAGGCAGAGAACATTTTAGACCACAACAACGATAACTGCACTGTTTCACCAACTGCACGCGATACAGTCAAACATTTTGCACTTTCACACCATGTCATTGATTTATACGACTTATTTTACGTCACTGAAATGTTTTATTATGTTATTTATTATATACGAAGGTACTAAACAGAGTTATTGCTGTTTTATCTACAATAACAATAAAAAATATTAACAGTAGAGCGCTAATCTTAACTCCGGATGCAGAGGTGGAAGTTCCAAACCATTTATTTCACGTTTTTCGACTGTGCGCCAGTGCCGAAGGAATCAATGAGGCTAGTTCCTCGAAGTATCTATATCAGAGGTTCCCAAAGTGGTCTATATCAACCCCCAGGGGTCGATATCGGCATGCTGGGGGTCTATGTCAGCGAAAAAAAAAATTTGGGGGTACATACGAGGGGACCCCCATTTACCTCAAGTCAACATTTAGGAGTTCCGTAAATGACACAATAGACCTAACACAAATATAATAGACTGAGAAATTACTTATTTGATATTTTTATATTTCGTAAAGTTGTTAATTGAGGTATATAAATAGAGTCTACGTTCCTTTTCTCGTCAGAATTAATATATTCAAAGCAAAGCATTGCACATTGGAAGCCGCGAATTTTCTTAGTAACTTGTGTTTGAAAAACGTACAGGGTAATAATGACGTTCAACATTTAAGAGCACTTCACATAGACTTCAAAACTAAGTTTGAGGACATTTTGACTATGGAAATGGAACGTTGAAGAATCGGATATCATGCGACAAGAAGAACTGACTGGAATAAACACTGACAAAGAACTTAAGGGGCAGTTCTGTAGGGCCAGCTACAGAAAGAAATTCCCGTTGCTTATCCTGCTTCATTTTCATTTGGTGTAATACCTCACAAGGGCGCCCCTGTCTGCACAATGTAAAGACAGAGCAACTATACCGCCACCCCGTTGTTGGACAAGCAAGGAAAGGGAATCGTTTTATGAAAAAAATAAATGATATCACATGAGACGTTAATAGTTTTAGGAAAATTCAATAGTCGGCAGGCAGGGGGTCTACGGATAAAAAAATATTTGGCAAGTGGTCTACGGGGCAAAAAAGTTTGGGAACCTCTGATCTACATTGACATACCGGTAGAACAAGGAAAGCATTCCCACCGAACGCCTGTACTCTAAATATCGCAATCAATTTGTTAAGATAAGGGAATCTGGTAAACGGACCGACCGTTTCTGCACAGAATCGAGGGTTTTTTTCAATTATTTTGGGACTCCAGACCAAAGACGACTGCCAAATTGAACGATGGGGCGCAATTGCAATTTACACACGAGTCGTGTAATTTCTATACCCGCTATATCAACGTTCATTGATTTGGAGAAAACCGCAAAAAACTGTCACATCTCTAGCGTACATAAGTAATTGCATTACAATTTTTTATATAATGAATTGGAGTAATAAAATTGCGAAAAGCATTTATTTTTCTATATATGTCTAGCAATAATTAAGTAATGTCAATAAATAAAATGGATAAAGCGGATTTCGATACTCACTTCGTGATATAGAGGCTTTTGAAAGTCAACTGAGCCGACATGGCGGGTTTAGAAACACACGCGTAGATCATTTTGACACACGAGCGTGGCGTCAGAGCGGCGGCCATATTGTATTTTGGCAAAATAACTGCTTGTGATTGGTTGAATCCGATATAGCGGATTTTGATAGTAACTTTCTGTATGATATAGCGGATTTGGTTTCTCACTCGCAGTTTTAACATGGTTTTTGGTCGTGATAAGGAGGGTTTTGAAACTCAATTTTAGGCTTCTCTTGTTGCTCGCAAAAATGTGAACAAGATGTCATACTCAGATCATTTTGTCAAAAAATCGGATATAGCGGTTATAGAAATTATAGTATTCACATGGTTAGCAGCTATATACCATCTACAGTAACTGCAGACCCTGCAGAGTACGTCCAGCTTCTAAAAGGCCAAGTCGGCTCTGGCATGGATGGAGTCCATGCACTGAACCGGTCACTTAGAGTTACACCGAGCGTATCAATGGAAGGATGATTCCTTCAACCTCAAACATACCCCAAATTGGATACCATAGTTTCACTGGCTCTCGACATATCAAACATATTCATAACTGTAAAAGGAGAATATATATCACGAAAGCAAATGGAATAAATCGGCGATGCACAAGGAAGAAAACGTTGCATGACCGAGTGAATCAGATATTTGAGATGGGAAATTTTTACTATTTAATAAGATAACAGCATTTTGCTGACACACTCGTGTCTGATTTCATAATGAATAATTGAGTTGTTTTAAATTTAAAGATATGTTAATCCTTTCTTCTCTCACCATGAGAACCAGCGCCTTCCGATGTCTGGTCACCGAGCTACGTCGGCTTATTTCCAACATGCCAAATAATTCAATATGTACTGGTATAGTTATTTTTATAAGCAATAATTATTAGCCTGAAACACTCATCCACATTGAAAAAATCTCCTGATAAAAGATACATGACGCCAACGGGACGTGAACGGTCCCGTTGGCGTCATGTATCTTTTATCAGGAGATTTTTCAATTTGGCTAGTGTTTCAGGCTAATAATTATTGCTTATAAAAATAATTGTTACCCTTTGTGTAATGCATAAAAAATCTTTTCTTAAACATTAGTTTACCAAAAAAATAATTAGTAGTATAGTGGTACCTCGACATACGAGTGCCCCAACATACGAGTTTTTTCGAGATACGAGCGAGTGATTTTTCGCTTGGAGTTACGAGCGAAATTCGAGATACGAGTTAAGTTTAGCAGGTCGGCCATGATGAGTATTGAATTAAAACGTGAAATTATAAAAAAACATGAGCAAGGTGTTGGAGTTGTTGACTTGTCGAGGCAGTATGGGCGTAGTACGTCCATGATATGTACTGTGCTTAAACAGAAGGAGCCGATAAAGGGTGTAACGCCGGCTAAGGGCCTTACGATAATTTCCAAGCTAACCTCCCTTCATGAAAATATGGAGAAACTGCTGATGGTGTGGGTGACAGAGAAGCAGCTCCAAGGAGATAGCTTGACGCAGTCGTCATTTGCGAGAAGTCAAGAGCGATCCACGGAGATTTGCTGAAGCAAACCCCGCAGACTTCCATCGACGAGGCATTAATAAATATTTGTCATTTATAAATACCTCCCTCAACGGAAGCAATCTTCCGAACAGGCCTTCCATTAATATGCTTGGTGTAACTATAAGTGACCAGCTCAGGTACGGGGGCTCCATCGAAGCCAGAGTAAAGCTGGCCTCTCAGAAGCTGGGCGTACTGTACAGGGCCCGCAGATACTTTAATAGTACACAACTGCTGACCCTGTACAAATCGCAAGTGCGCCCTACTGTCGAATTTGGCAGCCATCTCTGATCCGGAGCCCCTAAATACCTGAAAAAAACCCTTGACTCTGTGCAAAAACGGGCGGTCCGTTTGATAGATTCCCCAATCTTAACAAACGGACTGCAATCTTTAGAGCACAGGCGTCAGGTAGGTATGCTGTCCTTGTTCTATCGGTATTACAATGGGAGATGCTCTGAGGAACTAGCGTCATTGATCCCTTCGGCACCGGTGCGTAGTCGGGATACACGCCAAACGCGCGCCCAACATTTGTACACGGTTGACATTTGTCACATGAGAACGGGTCGCTTCTACGATTCGTTCTTAAGTTCAACAGCTCGGCTGTGGAACGAACTGCCGGCCTCTGTGTTTCCTCCCTCCTACAACATGGGACTCTTCAAGACCCATGTTCACTCCTTCCTCTCCACAAAAAGACCCTCCACACAGCATCCCCAAAGATGACATAGGCCCTGAGGGAAATTATTTTCTTCAGGGCCTCCTGTGTGGAGAAAAAAAAAACAAAAAAAAAACGATTTTATTATTCAAAACCACGTAGCAAAAATAACTGGTGTGACATTTTGGGGGTTGGAATGGATTAATGGTAGTCTAATAGTTTTGTATGGGGAAATCTGCATCGATATACGAGTAATTCAAGATACAAGCAAGGTTGCGGAACGAATTAAACTCGTATGTCAAGGTACCACTGTACTTCAATCAACAATGCCAATCAAGCCGACGTAGCTCAGTGGTCCAGAGCTCCTGAGCAGACATCAGAAGGTGCGGGTTCAATTCCTGTCGGCGGCGTTTATTTTTTACTGAATGAATGAAGCAAGAAGTATGTACCAAGACAGGTTAAAATGATGTAATCCTCATTTAATTAGTTTATTTAAATTATACAATATTTAATCAATAATCACTTTGACTTTCTATATGTCGAAACAACTCGTCCAAATCAGGTTTTACTAAGAAAGTAACTTGAAATTTAACATCATTCACATAGCTGACTATTCTATTTTGTTTTCTCGATTGGATGAATGAAGTGAAAGCTTTGAAGTGCAAATTAACCCACTTCCCGACATACGATCGAGCTGAAACTCGGCAGATATACTCGTTGTCGATGACAATGCATTGTATCAACTTTTGGTGTCAATCACGTGAACACACGCGGACATACGCGCATTTCTCTGAAATCAAGACTACATTACAGCAGTCAATATACGAAATAAATGCCAGTTTTATACGATCAGCATCTGGCAAGGTCGGTAGCGCGATTGACTCCTTGGCCAAACAATTTTTGTGCTATACAAAAATAAAACAAATTTTTACAGATTCTTTTATTTATCAATCATTATGGATATTTTTCACGAAAACGGCGCTATACAGGGTGTATCGGCACGTACCCGACAAACTTTAACCAGATATTCCTTAGCACATTTGGAGTAAAAAATGTTATGGGCACTTTGCTCTCCGGTAACATTTTTTTTCCATTAAAAACAAAAAATAAATAAAAAATCCACACTCTGTCACTGTCATTGGCATTGTTTCTCGTGTTCAACAGCTGTTATTAGCAAGTGTGTCAAAAAGTGTCCTCGCTCTTTCGTACACACTAAATAATAATAGTTAAAAATGAGACGAATGGTGCCGTGCCATTTCGTTGTGATTGTAAAAGCGCGCCAACGTAGGTACGTACGTACATTATTCAACGAAACTCGAACAAAATATTGCCAGATGGGTTTTCAAACTTTGACAAAGGATAAAACATTTGTGACATGTGGTGAAAATATGAATAATAAATTTTTTATTAAAAAAAAATGTTACCGGACAGCAAAGTGCCCATAACATTTTTTACTCCAAATGTGCCAAGGAATAGCTGGTTAAAGTTTGTCGGGTACGTGCCGATACACCCTGTATAAATTCGATGTGGAGATTTAGAATAGTAGAATAAAACATGTATGAATGTGAATGAAGCAAGGGTGGTGTGCCTAGACGAGTGTCGTGTGACGTTCTATCCTCTCTGCATACCCCTGCACGGAAACGGCGTGATTGTTAGGTTAGTTAGTTAAAATCTACAAGGCAAAGTGAGGTTAGGTTTGCTATCGGCAAAGCACGTGTTTCTATCTGACATTTCTAATAACAGCTGGCGTATTATTGCGTCACAAACGTCGCTGCGTACATAATACACACACCTTCAAATAGACACGTAGATTTGAGTGGAAACCAATATCGCGGCGTACTTACTATTAGATCTATACAGCCAATCAACTGTCTCTATTATTACACTGCCTGAAATTGTATTCGCTGTTCAACTGATTCCGAATTTTGTCAATTCCGCTTAATTAATTTAACAATACCTCAAGTAGAAAAAATATGAAATAATTAATTGCATTAAAAATAACAAATTTCGTAAAACAATATTTTTGATTTCCTAAAAATATAACCTATCCAAAAATGAATGATTTAGCGAACACTGTCGAGTAAGGAACATTGAAAATAAATAAATAAACAAACAAAATATGAAATTACAATTAAGTAAATCGTCTGTTGCACTCTACGGAATTAAAATCACGATAATCGTATAATACTACAAAATTTCAATCACGAAAATATTCTATATTCTACAAAATTTGAATCAGGAAAATCGTTTGTTATAGTCTACGGAATTAAAATCACAAAAATCGTCTATTTTCCACAAAATTTCAATCACAATAATGTTTCATTTTCTACAAAATCGACTAAAATCATATGTATTCTACGGAATTAATATAACGAAAATTGTCTATAATATACGAAATTTCAATCACAAAACTCATCTGTTATAGTCTACGGAATTAATAAGACGAAAATCGTCTATAATATAGGAAATTTCAATCACGAAAATCATCTGTTATAGTCTAGGGAATTCGTATCACGAAAATCGTCTATAATATACGAAATTTCAATCAGGAAAATAATCTGATATAGTCTACGGAATTAGTATCATGAAAATCGTCTATAATATTTATTTATTTATTAACGGACATCGTCAAAATTACAAAATAATAACACGAATAAAGTAAAATGAAAAATACAGGAGTAGAAAAAGGTACATGAAAGCAAAGACATAAGGCAGATATAATATAATAAAATAAAGTGACAAGTCGAATCAAGTATAATATACGAAATTTCAACAATGAAAATCATCTGTTATAGTCTACGGAATTAATATCGTTATAGTCTACGGAATTAATATCACGAAAATCGTCTATAATATACGAAAATCATCTGTTATAGTCTACGGAATTAATATCACGAATGTCGACTATAATATGCGTAATTTCAATCACTAAAATCGTCTATAATATACGAAATTTCAATCACGAAAATCATTTATAATCGAATTTTCAATCTCGAAGAAAAAACACATTTTATTTCACGTCGCGAAAATAATGAAGCGATTTAAAAAAATATGTATTATAAAAAGATACAACTCAAAGTCTTTGTAGTTTTTATCGCGCGAAAAGCAGATTATTTATTTAACGTAACGTCGCGTCGTCTGTACATTGGATTTGTCCAGTTACGTTTTACATTTATACAATAATTCATATTGAAGTAGAATCGGCCGGTTATCTGTTCAAGGTCGGTTGTTGTTCATATTGCAGCATGGCACGTCACACACACACTCTTCACCGCTTAACCCCGCGGATACCGCTGGACGACTCGTTATGTTATGACGGCGAGTGACAAGCAGACGAAGGTAGATCCGAGCAAGAGCAGACGAAATAATTGACCGTGTGACTCAACCTAACCTAATGAAATCCATGAAAAACGGCGAAATTATTATGCCTCCCGTGTAACAAAAATATATTACTTTTCACAAAACGAAAAACCGGAATTTTTAGATCAATATTAGCCAGATCCTATCTAAATCATGCTAGCACCAAAGATACTAATTCACAGGTACGTACTTTTAAAGATATTATTGAAATGGTGCATTAAGTAGAGTTTGCAGGTAGTGACACCAACACCCTGTTTGCCCAGAGAAAAGCTTGGAAGTCATACTGTTAAAGTACACACACCTACTTGTTAAGGCGATGCTATCGTAGTAATGCAAAATCATGTGTTTTTGGTTTAAAAATTTGGTCGCCTACAAATGTTTCAGATGCTTTAATTAAATACTGCGAGTAGAATACATCTTGGCCTTTGAAATAATCGAGTATTTTTTAGATAAGTCTTTTTATAAGCCCAGAAAAAAATAATGTAAAGGCCTATGAAAACTGCTGTAAAGTTCAAAATCTCCTACTTACGAACCCATTTTCGGTTATGATTTTATTGCATAATGTGGCAAATTAAGTTATTTATAAAATGATCGGAAAAAAATTAAATATTTATGCCTGAACATCCACAAATTAAAATAAAAGTCACTTTTTGGCCATGTTTTTTTGTTGCATAAATCAAAACAGGCGAATGGTGTTAAGCGGGAATTTAAACCTTATCGCCATCTACGTAAGGGTTGTTATTGATAGCGGCTCAATTTAAAATATTACACGACGTAGTGCATCGCCTTAAACGAAAAAAAACGAAATGTACAAAGTCAAAAATCTGCTGCAATTAAAAGAAAAGTTGGTTAGGATAGGTTCAGGTTAGATTATGTTAGGATAGGTTCAGTTTAGATTATGTTGAGCTAGGTTAGGTTAAGTTCGGTTAACATAGATCAGGTTAGGTTATGTTATGTTAGGTCTTTTTAAATAATAACTAAATTCCAATGTTTATTTTCAAATACTAAATAGAAGTATTATATATTTTTCCCATACAAACAATTCAATTCTTTTTAAACCTAAAAACTACATTTAAAAATTGAAAATTCGTTTAAAGTTATGAAACTTCTAAAATCATATAGAATCGAATCACCTAGAAGTAGAAGTTAGCGCACTTTACCCCCGGACAACCTGTATAAAATGCAAACACAAACGCTAGACGGGCCTCTTGTAACGGGTTGGTTATATATACGCTCATATACATATAACAATCATTTATGCATTTGGCAAATTGTCAAAACAAACTAAAAATACAATCTGATACAAAACATGTTTTTCGGTTTATTTTTTGAACCTAGTCGAAAATAAATGTGTTGATTTTTGATTTGGCGAAACAATTCCAACAAACCGACCACAACTACATTCACCCACAGAATTGAGAAGACAGAAGATTAAGAAAGGGACACTTAGATGATTTGGGCATGTACAGTGAATGAGTGAAGATAGGAGTATAAGGAGGATATATGATGTAAATGTGAATGGTAGCAGAAGTCGGGGACGCCCGAAGAAGACATGGCACGATCAAGTGAATCAGATACTCGAGTGGGGCCATGTCAAGAGTCAGAATAATAGAAGAGTATGTATGAGACGATGTATGAATGTGAATGAGGCAAGAAGTGTGTGCCAAGACCGAGTCTGCCTACCCCTGCGGGGAAACGGCGTGATGGTTAGTTAGTTATTGAGAAGACAGATTCCAACAAAATAGACAGAGACAGCTGCTTGAAAGGGATTTAACCGTGTTTAGTGATAGGTCTGAATAGCCAGGTAATACTTCCCCACCATCCTCTTCATTTCTTCAACTTAATTTTAATATAGTGTATAATTCTATATCCCATTATTGCTCTCGGAGAAAACTTCAGCCGCAGTAATAACATCGACCTATTCAAGATACCACACGGCAGAATACATGTACTAGCACAGCACAGCATAAACAAGAGGAATGGTTCTATTGAATAACATTTCCGAAACAGTCGATATATATAATAACTCTCTAAATAACCTTAAAATATTCCAAAATGATAAAATAAAAATTGGGTTTCTGTAAATTAATCATCAATAATGTCGTAAAATAATTTAAATATAAAGAAATTAAGTGTTTTTTTATTCTAATAAGTATATTTTTATTAATTTAGAGACCGCAGTCAACAGCGCTGACATTCTAACCAAATTCCGATTGAGTAACTGCGTAATGTCATCAAATTTCAAAGAAATGAGTATAAGTCCGCATGTGCGTGGGTGATTGCCACCAAAAATTTATAGAATGCATTGTCATCGACAAATAAGTCTATATGACGAGTTTCTGCGAGACCGGACGTCGCGAAATGCCTTAATTTCCACATCCAAGATATCCATTAATTCAAATAGACGTATTTGAAAATTGTGACCGAATGACAATTCAACACACGTGTAAAAAAAGTGTTATAAAGTTATGAAAAGTCATGAAACAAAAACTAGGCTAGGTTTAATAGGTTACATATGTAACTATTTAACCTAGTTTTTCTTTCATCACTTTTGATTAATATCACCTTTTAAATGTGTGTTGAATTGTCATTTTGGGGAGTAGGGAGAACCTTTATAAATACCCCAAATGACTACGTGCTTACGTTGCTTCAAATGGCTTTAGCCGTGTTTGTTGATCCGATTAGCCACAGGATTTGGGATCACAAAGTACCACATCCTACGACACATCTATTTTTTTTAAATATGTAAGTATTTTTACAAACAACAATACACAAAACAAACAGCGGTCGAATATTGCAATACCGACTGCACGGTTGTCGCAAGCTAAAATTATCATAAACAGATAACTCTACACAATGCGCGAATGTTTATCACATCACAACACCGGGATCAAAACACAACACAACACGACTCAATACGAGAACTGGAATAATAACTTGGATGTTATAATAACTAAGTTCACGCCACGAAACTGAAATGACTGGGCCCGATCAGATATATGATTACCAGCTGACTGCTATTATAACATGTACGTTGCCTATTGTTGAGTTCTCACGATAGGAAAATCATTTTAAATACATATATTAAACCCTCAATAAAATCCAAATTGATGGAAGATTTCTGAACGTATACGAAAACAAAAACAAAACAGATGTGACCGTTTCCTTTTCTGATTTTTCTGTTTCAGATTTTCGTTTATTAAAAATCACTAATATTGTCTTCAATATTTAAATATTACAATTTGAGGATTTACTCAATAAAAGTTATTCCGAAAAATAATAATTCATTTTCTAGACTTGTAGAAAAAGTCAATAGATGTCGCACATTAAAAATAAAAACAATAAGATAGGTTTATCTAAAAGACGCTGTCTAGGATTGCATTTAGTTCGGGTTGAATCTTGCGATCATACATAAAGATAGTTGCCAATAAAAATGTGCGGTGAAGAAAATGAAGACAATGTTGGTAGTTCTTATTCGAAGTATGATACAGTTAAAAGTGACCGAGTAGGATAGGGTCACATTAGCGCAGTTGGTAGAGCATTGTCCCGGAAAGACAAGGGTCCTGGGTTCGTGTCCCAGATGTGACCGTTTCCTTTTCTGATTTTTCTGTTTCAGATTTTCGTTTATTAAAAATCACTAATATTGTCTTCAATATTTAAAAACAAAACACTTTATGAAATTTATTTATTAGAAACTAGCTGATGTGATGTTGAGGGTGGCGTTTCTGGGGGATTATCCTTAAGAGATAGACATATCATCGCAGACTTTTCTGTAAGCCTTTTTAATATATACAATTCCGTAGTACATTATTTTGATGTATCTCATAAGGTTTAGCCAGCGTTTGCAATATAAGCAAGCTCCCGAAAATATTACTTTTTACGAATTGATTACAAAACATTGACTTTTCTCTACTTTCTATAAATATTAAATGCATGTTTTATATATATAAACTTTCCGGAAGAAATTCTCTAAATGATAGTGAAAACCCTATCAAAATCCGTTGCGTAGTTTAGAAGAACTAAGCGCACAAACAGACTGTTGTATACTATTTTTAGAGATAAACACATCATTTTTGAAATTTTGAATACACACATTAAAAACATTTAAAAATGGCTTTGGTTTCATAGAGGTATACATGAATTATTATGTAACTAACTTCTATATTTGAATATAAAGCTTGGTGTTGTCTCTCTCTAACACCGTTTAGTTCATATTTCTAAGGAAGGGTTGTTTCGGAGAATTTGAACAATTCATCAAATTTCAACGTTCATTTTCGGGTTCTGTGAAAGACTTAGTCAAGTTCTGTTTTTATATCATTGTAGGCTAGTTGCTTGACAAAATTGAAATAAAAACAGAACTTGAAAAAATCTTTCACAGAACTTGAAAATGAACGTTGAAATTTGATGAATTTTTCAGATTCTCCGAAACAACCCGTCCTAACTTTACGAGTTGTTCCGAAAAGCGAACACATTGAATACGGATACCAGCTGTTTGTGGTCGAGGGGGTAAAGGTTGTCGACTACGAATCCGGAATCCCGGCGTATATATCAACCGTCTGGAGCAAGTGAGACTACGGCATCCCCAATTGGGGGTTTGAACCTGCCGCAAATATTATTGTAAAATTTCGGTTGTGATTCCGTCTGTCTGTAACACCGGTTAAATGAACTCTACAACTTTTGCTTTTGAATGTAAGTGTCTTTGTCAAGATATTGGGTGTTTTTTTTTCGAGTATTCAGAAAAACGATATATTTTTTAATTTCCATTTTCAAAATCGGAACTGATTGTGATTTATGTTTCAAATGTTCAAATGTTTATTATTTTTTTAATAATTATTCGTATTATCAGTTTTGTTTGTAATTTTCTTAATAAATAAAAATCATACTGGATAATCCCCGACATTGTCCGGGATTTATTTTCAAAATCAGATGTAGATGCAGTACGCCCGAGGAAAACATGACACGATCAAGTGAATCAGATACCCGAGTCGGGCCATGTAAGAATAATATGAGAGTATGTATGAGACGATGTATGAATGTGAATGAGGCAAGGAGAGTGTGGTGTGACCGAGTTGTTTGGCGGTCCGTCCTCTCTGCCTACCCCTGCGGGTAACGGCGTGATGGTTAGTTAGTTAGATGTAGACATTCATTTTGATACATATATAATTTCGGTGACAACTCATCAAAATGATAATTCAACACACGTTTAAAAAGTGATTAAACAAAAACTAGGTAACATAAGATAGTTTATGTTAGTTTTTTTCATTGCTTTAAATGACTATAAATCACTTTTTAAAACTGTTTAATTATCAATCAACCGACACTAACATCAAGCTATTTTACAATCAAGACATCCACAACAATAATACTCGGAATAACAATAAAATCCGCATTCCTCTAACAAACACTACGAAATATAGAATAAAATCGCTTACTTATATTGCCTACACACTCTATAACACTCTTCCAGATATGTATAAAAACAGCCAGCAAAATTAAAAAATTCAAAGTAAGGCTTTAGAAGAATAATTTTTTTAAACATTTTGTTGTGTTTCTTTCTCTCTCCTTTTCCATCACATGTATTTGTAATCGAGCATAATCTATTTTTACCAACGTTTTAGTGGGTAAGTACCTTCTTCTAAATTTCTACCTTGACTCTGTGCTTATGCGTATATCCCTGTCTTTTTCCTTTTATGTTTCTTCTTGTTTGTTCTACTTTACCTCCCCTTTTCTATTTGTGTACTGTTTTGTATGTGAAAATTATAATGTTGATATAAAAATACCAATTTAAATTGTACCTATTAACTCCAACCTATGTATTTTAAGTTCCTCTCGTCCTACAATGAGCTTTGTAACTCATCGGGATTGCTCTAGCAACAAATAAATAATAAAAAATAATTGTGTTTGTTGAGTTATCGTTGAATCTATTCGTTCACAGTAGAACGGCCAGAACTCGCCTATGATAAAATGGCCCCCCACTAAAAATAGGCCTCGTGCGCGGGAGGAAAAGTGCGGCCCGTCACGTGAGACGGGAAAAAATATTTGCAATTTAAAAAAACAATAGTCAAAATGGCGGAACGGAATGGTACTTGGCCACAGGCCAAAAAGTCGCGGATTCAACTCATTCTTATTCATATGTTATTTACTATCGTATTATTCTCGACAGCTAAACGCCATCTATGGATACCTTATAGACTAATCTATGGGTAACTTATAAACTAATTTAGTGCCATATATGGGTAACTTACAGACTAATCCTGTGCCATATATGGGTAACTTAGACTAATCTAGTGCCATATATGGGTAACTTTAGACTAATCCTGTGCCATGTATGAGTGCCATCTATGGGTAACTTTAGACTAATCTAGTGGCATCTATGGGTAACTCATAAACTAATCTAGTGCCATCTATATGTAACTTATAGACGAATCTAGTGCAATCTATGGATAACTTATAGACTAATCTTTTGCCATCTATGGGTGGGTAACTTATAGACTAATCTTTTGCCATCTATGGGTGGGTAACTTATAGACTAATCTTTTGCCATCTATGGGTGGGTAACTTATAGACTAATCTTTTGCCATCTATGGGTGGGTAACTTATAGACTAATCTTTTGCCATCTATTTTTTTTTTTTTTTTTTATGTATATTTTATTTAGTTATAAGAGTTTACATCTTATACCTAATATATTATTTTCTATGACTACTACAATATTATTTACTTCTTACATACTAAAATTTAGATTTAACAACATTGAGACATAATCCACGAAAAACTGCAAGACTTTTAGCTTCCTTAACAATTACCGGGAGTTCATTGAACATTTTAAAACCTTTATAATAAATATTGTTTTGTGTTTCTGATAAGTGTGTTTTAGGAAGCCTAAAATCGTTGCAGTTTCTCGTAGGATATAAATGAACTGCACTATTAATTTTAACATTCTTTGACATATAGTCAGGTAACATTTTATTTTTTAGCTTATAAATAAACACTAAGGTATTATAAACTAATCGTTGCCTATCTATGGGTAACTTATAGACTAATCTAGTGCCGTCTATGGGTGAGCTCATTTTTTTTTGTGACACCTCACAAGAGTGTTCCTTTCTGTACAGTGTAATGACAGGGGAGCTATCTCGCCACCCAGTTGGGCAGCGTTGTGAGGATGGTTAAGGTAGGGGCTGTAGTGAGGGATTTAATAATGCGAGTCGTGAAGAGGCCCGGATTATACGAAGGAGGAAAAACAGATGCCGGTAGCTGGTTCCACATACGAAAGAGTCGAAGAAGCGGCCAGTTTTCACGAAGCCAACATGTACTGTGTACGGGTGTGCCGCTCGTGTCCGTCGTGTTTCGCGCACGTCGCAACGGGAATCAATGATGCTAACTCCTAGGAGCAGGCTCCATTAAAATACTTGCAGAACAGACTCAGCATGCCCACATTGCGTCAGTGCATTAGATGCACAGATTAGATTAGCATACATATAAACCTTGCGGAAGAAATTCTCTAAATGACAGTGAAAATCCTATCAAACTCCGTTGCATAATTAAGAAGAACTAAGCGCACAAACAGACAGACGCGGATAGTGACTATGTTTTATACTATTTACAGACATAAATACTAATATCAATGATATTACAATCGCAAACAAATGTTGAACAGAGAACGAGTAGTAAAAACGACCTGTTCTCGTGCAAAAAAATAAGCTGAACAGATGAAATGTGATGTATACCGATTTGCATGAAAACTAATATCCAGAAAAAAATTGTATCTGTTAATTTTGAAGCAGTATAATTTGAGATTACTCCGGGAACACCAACACGCCCAGGATGCACTTCCATCAGTTCATATCTTCGGTGATGACTACAGAACTGTCAGAATAATTACACCGTTGCCACATGACAGCTCGCCGCGACCGTTTTACACGCGCCAGTAACCGAACGATATACCAATACCAGTCCATGTAAAAAAGACTTGATAAAAATACCAACAGCTGTTCAATCAATACCATTATTTTAACCTTTTGTACTCCAAATTATCTTTTACTAGTGACAGAAAATATATTTTTACGACTTGAAAGCGAAGCTTAATGCTAAATCACTTTTTTGATTAGTCTTAACGAATTGGTGTACATTATGAAAACCAAAAAATATGCTTTAGATAAATTGAAGGTTTTCCTATCGTTTCGCTTCAGTAGAATACAAATAAAATAATAAATTACTCAATAAAAAATATAAATGTAAACTACTAAAAACAATATTTTTCAATGGAAATGTATGAACGCGTAAAGGAAACAACTTTTAAAAAATACAGTATTATAGCTAAGATTATCTGTGACAGTTTCACTTGATTAACTTTTTTGCTTTCTTATAAAATTATTTAAAAAATAAATAAAAACCAGCTTTGTGCTTGAAATCGAACGTTTCTAGACACGATTTAAATGCCTATTACCTACAATATAAGGTATACCAAGAATATACACATTTCTGGCTTGTAGCTTCCTCTTAAGGCGATGCAATACGTCGTGTAATATTTTAAATTGAGCCGCTATCAATAACAACCCTTACGTAGATGGAGATAAGGTAAATTCCCGCTTAACACCATGCGCCTGTTGTGATTTATGCAAGAAAAAAACATGGCCAAAAAGTGCCTTTTATTTTATTTTGTGATGTTCAGGCATAAATATTTATATTTCTTTCGATCATTTTATAAATAACTTAATTTGCCACATTATACAATAAAATCATAACCGAAAATGGGTTCGTAAGTAGGAGATTTTGAACTTTAAATCAGTTTTCATAGGCCTTTCCATTATTTTTTTCTGTGCTTATAAAAAGACTTATCTAAAAAAATACTCGATTATTCCAAAGGCCAAGATGTATTTTACTCGCAGTATTTAATTAAAGCATCTGAAACATTTCTAGGCGACCAAATTTTCAAACCAAAAACACATGATTTTGCATTACTACGTATGGCATCGCCTCAACCTTTTTTTTCCCCAGCAGCTGCTGGGGAAACTTCAGCATTACTAATTTAAAGCGATTCGGTTGTTCAAATAATGCGAATCTCACATAAAATCTAGCTAGCGGAACAAAATACGTACGTACATATACGTAATAAATAAATAATAACAATATTTAATCAGCCGCTGAGATAAAGCTCCGCAACGAATAAATCTCCCTGGCAACAGATATTATTATTTACGTATTTGAAAGCCGATAAGGCACTGAACAGATAAAACTGCCAGGGGTGGTGTGTGTCTCAAATTTAATATACATCAAAGGGGATAAAATCTGCACCAACGACCATTAAAAGAAAGCTACAAGCCAAAAATGTGTATATTCTTGGTATACCTTATATTGTAGGCAATAGGCATTCAAATCGCTTAAAAAATCGATTCTAGAAACGTTCGATTTAAAGCAAAATTTTATAAGAAAGCAAAAAAGTTAATCAAGTGAAACTGTCACGGATAATATTAGCTGTAATACTGTATTTTTTTAAAGTTGTTTCCTTTACGCGTTCATACATTTCATTCTACGCGTTCAATTATTTTTTTTATTTGTATTCTACTCAAGCGAAGCGATAGGAAAACCTTCAATTTATCTAAAGCATATTTTTTGGTACTCATAATGTACACCAATTCTTTATAAAGATTAATCAAAACAGTGATTTGGCATTAAGCTTCGCCTTAACTATGGATTAAATATGCACTAACGACCAAAATAGGCTCATATTTAATATACACCAACGACCAATGAGGATAAAATATGCAATAACGACCATTAACCATGGACCTAAGGGGCTTAAATATGCACGAAAGCCTAAACGGGCTCAAATATGTACTAACGAACTTTTAGGCTCAAATATGCACTATGGACCAAAAGGGCTTAAATACGCACGATAGACAAAAAGGCTCAAATATGCATTAATGACAACCAAACATTAATGACAAAAATGGCTTAATTAAACAACTATCGATTTGTTTAAAATCGACATACTCGTAGATGACACTTGTATAGGAATTATCTGACAGATACATCACTGTAATTATTATTATTAATTAGCGGATTAGCAAAGGTAATAATAATCCGATCATGTACATATATGAGATGTGTGTCTAACTAAATTATTTATTCTGTTCCAGTGGAATTTGCTATCAGTATCGCCATGACATTGCAATATCAGCGTTCAGAGTCTATTCAATCACAACTATCAATAAATTAACAATGTATTATTATGCTTAACCTAACCTTAAGTTTTAACTATTTTTTGTCGTAAAAGGGTTAAAGCCTAACTGTTTTGAACTGCTGTCAAATCAACAAATTTAACCTTCACGTCACGTTGTTTCACCGCGGGGATAGGCAGAGGGTGCACCGCTAAACTAGTCGGTCTAGGCATTATTATAAACTTGCCGCATTCACATTTATACATCTTCTAATACATACTGTTGTGCTATTCTGACTCTTGACATGATCTGATTTCTGAGCTGATCTGACTCTTAACATGATATCATTCTTGACATGATCTGACTGTTGACATGATCCGACTCTTAACATGATCTGACTATTGACACATGACTTTCGACATGATCTGATTCTTGACATGATCTGACTCTTGACAAGATCTGAATCTTGACATGATCTGACTCTTGACAAGATCTGACTATTGACATGATCTGATTCTTGACATGATCTGACACTTGGTATGATCTGACCCTTGACATGATCTGATTCTTGACATGATCTGATTCTTGACATGATCTGACACTTGGTATGATCTGATTCTTGACATGATCTGATTCTTGACATGATCTGACACTTGGTATGATCTGACCCTTGACATGATCTGATTCTTGACATGATCTGACACTTGGTATGATCTGACCCTTGACATGATCTGATTTCTGACCTGATCTGACTCTTATCATGATCCGACTCTCGACATGATCTGCCTCTTGGCAAGATCTGATTCTTATCAAGATCTTACTCTTGACATGTTCTGATTCTTGACATGATCCGACTCTTGACATGATCTGACTCTTGACATATTTTGATTTCTGACCTGATCTGACTCTTGAAATGATCACACTTTTGACAAAATCTGACTCTTGACATGACCTAAATCTTTACATGATCTGACACTTGAGGTGATCTGACTCTTAACATGATCCGACTCAAGTATTTTGTTCACCGAAGCAAATCTTCCTCAGGCGTCTTCAAATTCTTCTATCCTTAACTTTCGCATCCCCTTACACTCCTTTCTACGTTCTACATGCCCAAACCATCCTAAGCGTCCTTTTCTTACATGAACCTAAACAGCTCCTATTCAAGGAGAACAATGTGAAGCTACAGGGTGAGTGGGAAGATGTATGAAAAATGCCAAAACTTACTTAAATTTTTAAATAACATCCATTCCTAGTCCCATCAAATACCCAAAAAAAAATCATAAGCGTTTATAACTGCATCATTAAAACGAAAATTAAATTATAATAGTTCACTATGCACCACTTTGAATACAAATCATTTCAAAAGTGTGTCATACAAGATGGCTGCCAGGCAACTTCCCCTCACATTAGATTTGGCTTCAATGCGTTCATACAAAATCGCATTAATGCTCCGTCCAGGGATTTCTTAACATTAACCATTACGCTTTACCACACACACGTCTTAGAAATCTCATTTATACAGCATTCAGTCTACCTTCATCCTCTTCACTTTTAAAAATGTATTTTTATGTGAACAACGCAAAAGAATCCCATCCATCTGGAGCCAGTGAAACCAATTACGAGTCTAAATGTAGTGGGAAGGGAAAGGAGATGGGGTAGAGGAAGGTGGGGAAGTATCTGGCCATTCAGATCTGGTCACCAAACACGACTAAAGCCATTTCAATCAAATTGCCAGTTACATGGCATCCTCAATTATGAGGCTAAATGTAGTGGGGAGGGAAAGGAGATGGGGTAGAGGAAGGTTGGGAAGTATCTGACCATTCAGATCTGGTCACCAAACACGGCTAAAGCCATTTCAATCAAATTGCCAGTTACATGGCATCCTCAATTATGAGGCTAAATGTAGTGGGGAGGGAAAGGAGATGGGGTAGAGGAAGGTTGGGAAGTATCTGACCATTCAGATCTGGTCACCAAACACGACTAAAGCCATTTCAATCAAATTGCCAGTTACATGGCATCCTCAATTATGAGGCTAAATGTAGTGGGGAGGGAAAGGAGATGGGGTAGAGGAAGGTGGGGAAGTATCTGGCCATTCAGATCTGGTCACGAAACGCGACTAAATCCATTTCCAATGCTGGAGGACTTGTCTATCAATGGATTGATACTACAGCCTTGGACCAATCGGCTACTGGCCGGATCAGAGGGAATTATATGTTGCGACAGAATAGTGGAGTACCATTTTGATGATATGACATCCGTTGCTTTGTGACAATAACACAATGGTGGAAAATTATTTCTCATTTTTAAACATAATATATAAAAAAAATATGTCATTTTTTTATAATGAAATTTCGAAGGCCATTTTATGTAATGCTACAAATCGTACTTAGATCTGCTTGGAAATTATTCTATAACACTGGCGCAGGCCCTTGAAAAATCACAGGATATTATTAAATTATTTTTGACTGGCTGACGTGCACCCGGCCTTGCTAGGGGGTTATCCTTAGGAAATAGACGTATACAATTTTACAAGTTAGTTATTTAGTTAGTGAGTAAAATTTCGAAATGTATCATGTCTGTAAAAGCCCTGCTAGAATTCAATTAATAGATTAAGGCGATGCCATACGTAGTAATGCAAAATCATGTGTTTTTGGTTTGAAAATTTGGTCGCCTAGAAATGTTTCAGATGCTTTAATTAAATACTGCGAGTAGAATACATCTTGGCCTTTGAAATAATCGAGAATTTTTTAGATAAGTCTTTTTATAAGCCCAGAAAAAAATAATGTATAAGGCCTATGAAAACTGCTTTAAAGTTCAAAATCTCCTACTTACGAACCCATTTTCGGTTATGATTTTATTGTATAATGTGGCAAATTAAGTTATTTATAAAATGATCGAAAAAAAATTAAACATTTATGCCTGAACATCCACAAAATAAAATAAAAGGCACTTTTGGGCCATGTTTTTTTCTTGCATAAATCAAAACAGGCGGATGGTGTTAAGCGGGAATTTAAACCTTATCGCCATCTACGTCAGGGGTGTTATTGATAGCGGCTCAATTTAAAATATTACACGACGTAGTGCATCGCCCTAAGTAAATTGACAATATTAGTTTTTGAAAGGCATAAATAGTATAAAATAAAGTCGCTATCTGCATCTGTCTGTTTGTGCGCTTAGTTCTTCTAAACTATGCAACGGATTTTGATAAGGTTTTCACTATCATTTAGAGAATTTCTTCCGGAAGGTTTGCATATATAATACATGCATATTATATTTATAGATATTAGAGAAAAGTCCATGTTTTGTAATCAAGTCGTAAAAAAAATATAATTTTGGCGCTTACATTGCTTTAATTGCTGGCTAAACCTTATGAGATAAATACCTAACCAATGAAGGGTAGGCAGAGAGGACGGACTGTCAAACAACTCCATCTTGGCACACACTTCTTGCCTCATTCACATTCATACATTGTCTCATACATACTCTTCTATTATCTCTATGACTCTTGACATGGCCCGACTCGAGTATCTGATTCACTTGATCATGCCGACTTCTGCTACCATTCGCATCATATATTCTCCTTATACTACTTCCTTTGCTCATTCACTGTACATGCCCAAACCATCTAAGCGTCCCTTTCTTAATCTTACTCATTAAGCTTACATCTACTTTAATCCTTTCTCTGCCAGTTCCATACATCAGGGTAGGTACCAGCACTCCATTGTGGACTGCTAGCTTGGCTTCTTTGGACAATGTTTAGTTAGCGCCAACTGCGTTCAGTCCACCATGAATGGAGTTCCCTGCATTTCCCCTTGTTTCAATATCTCTGTCAGCCTTCCCATCTCTCTAGAACATACTTCCTAAATACACAAACTCATCCACCTGCTCCAAGTATTCCTCAGCAACAACTATATTGCACACTGTTTCCGTACTCTCTCTTTCAAACACCGTGACTTTAGACTTACTTACATTCATCATTAACTCATTCTTCATACATACTTGGTTCATCCTAGACACGAGAGACTGTAGATCTTCCATACTATTACCAATCATACATCTTATGAGATACATATGAGGCCCCTAGAAACAAAAACGGAAGTGTCCACTTTGTTAAATTGTTGGCAATCTAAAAAAAACGTTTAATCAGTCCGTTATTCATCAATATGCAAGGAAATTTTAATAATATGATAGTAAACTGGTTTAAGAATACTATTTTAATTCATCTATGTATCTAAATGCCCCAGTTTCTATAAAAAAATAATTTTTTTGATGGACACTTCCGTTTTTGTTTCAATCATTTTGACCATCTTGGACACTTGCTGTTTTGTTTCACAAACAGTTGGAAACTGCCGGTTTTGATGTAAATGACAATTTCAAAGATGTTGCAGTCAATGTAAGAAAACAATATTTTTAGGAAGATTTTTTTATTGAAAAAGTTGCAGTTGAGTTCCTCTTGAAGATATTATTGAAAGTTGATAGGTCACTTCTATCTTAGAAATTTTCATAAATTCTGGATAACAGAAAATATATTTAAAAAAAGGTAAAATAGATTTAATAAAAGGTAAAAATAGATTTAAAGAAAAAATAACTAAATTATAAAATAATACAAAAATTAACTAAATCATTAATAAGTCTGACACGATTTCTGCCGATTCCTCATTACATTCTATGTGAACATAATCATCTTCTTCTTCTTGAGGTACAAGCGAAGTAGTTGGACATAATTTCGAGTAGAAATTCAATTCGGGAATATTTCTCCAGTCACCGCCAAAGTGGATATTTAGCAGTTTTGCAACATCTCGTAATATTAAATGATTAACCGAAATTTGATTAGCCTCAATTAAACTGGGATTTATCATATTTGCAGTTGAATTCCTCTTGCAGACATTATGGAAAGTTGATAGGTCACATCTATTATTTGTTTCTCCTTTTAAAAGAATAGTCGTTTTATTCACCTGGAACCCCTGGCCTAGCCGATTCAATCCAGTTCCTTTCAAAAAAAATTGTGAACAAATTCAGATAAATCTAAAAATGTCATATTTTGACATTTGCCTACAACTTGATGGCTGTTTACCTTTTTTTCTTGGCGATGTTTGCCTTCCATTTATGCGGTTGTTTGACACGTTTTCTCACTGATTCCTGTGGCAATATATCGGGGAAAGTTTCCATTCTTGGAATATTTGACGTCCACTAACAATAAATGGTTATTTCCACAAAAAATAACAACTTTTCACTACACGATTCACTGACGCTTCCGCACGAGTTTGTATGAATTCAAGTACGGCCGCCATTATGAATAAAGGATCCTGATTGGCTATTTGAAAAACTACCGCTTTTGTTTCGGAAGGAGGTGGACACTGCCGTATTTGTTACAACAACAAAACTTTAAAGCCAAAATACTATGGTTTAATGACAATTATATTAAAAACAGATATATTCTCGAGATAGAATGAACCTTTCTCTATAAAACTGCATATTCAACTCATTTTTGACGTTTGGTGGACACTTCCGTCTTTGTTTCTAGGGGCCTCATATGTACTATGAAATTGTATATCTTAAAAAGGCCTACAGAAAAGTCCTAGATGGTATATGTCTATCTCCTAAGGAAAACCCCCAGTAACGCCGGGTATATGTCACCTAGTTAATTAATAAAATGATTTTTGTACCTGCTTTATTGCTTGTCTGATATAATTTATTCTTTTCAATATGCATCACATATGCACCGACAACCAAAATTAGCTGCCAGAGGCAGTCGGTCTACGGCACCCCAATTAAAAAAAATATAAATAACCATGTCGAATCTTCCCGCCCGGCCACAATCAAAATCAATATTAACGTCAAATAATTATAAGCAATAATCAGTCGCCTGAAATACTAATACAAATTGAAAATATCTCCCAAGTAAAAATAAATGTCGCCTACAAGAATTGAACCCGCGCCTTCTGTTGTCCGGTCAGGTGCTCTGTAACCACTGAGCTATGTCGGCCTATTTCCAACCCGCCAAATGATTCAATATGTACAAGTACCTCAATCAACAATTACTGCTTATTATATTTTTTCACCTACTTTATTTTTGTAGGAAACGCTTTGTAAGTGCTAAATTTCTCACTAGATGGCGTTGAGACATATTATATCTTCATTAATTGGTAAAATATTTTTAACTTGTTAAAAAATAATAATATTAACGTCGACCAAGAAATCCCGAAACTTTCCATTATCCTTTTCAAAGAACCAATTTAACCTTCTCCTAACTTCTTGTGCGAATGTCTACTATATAACATCCAATGCAGTTGCAAGTCGCAACATTCTGGACATATTTAGCGATAGCCTACAGAACTGTACAGAATTTCTACAATCTCTTATTTTCACTTGATTTTACTAATAAAACATGTTTTAAATTTTACACAACTGATAAAAAACCATTTAACCTACATTAATGATTGTTCAAAATTTAATAATTATTATTATTGAACTCCTCAAAGATGGTTTTTATAAAGCTTTTAAATTATGTATTTTTCTTCTTTTATACATTAATAATAAATTAATATTGTCAATGCATACATTATCCACTTATTTTTTGCAGTTGCGTGCGTTTCTACGTAACATGTGAATATGTGTCGGACTTGAAAATGTTTGTTCAAATTCACCTGTACAAGCCAAAAAACTAAAAATAAAAACTATTTGAAGTGTTGAAATAAGAATTTGTCCAAACGCAGACATCATTTATAATGTTGATCAAGAATCATCTATTAAAGAGATGAAATAACAAAATTCACACATTGAATTCAGCTTTAAATCTCTTACCTCAAGTGGAGATCTCATATTCCTACTGGGTCCTGATGTAATAATAATCGAAATGTTGTTGAATTACAGTGAAATTTTGATCGAGCTTTCCTCAAATAATCATTTTGCTGCATCACGATACATGCAATGCAACGAGCGCAGCTTAGAAACTGCAAGATTTTGCAACAAGAACGCAGCTTTTAGAACTGTCCGGGCGGCTGAACAAGGCGTGCGCTTGTATAATTGCAGCGCCTCTCACAGTCCAGCACCCGCAATCAACTACAACTGCGACTGGCGACAATCGAACTGGACTACATCGCGCCGCCGTTTGAGACCGACATATATGTCTCAGACCACGCGTACCACAACCATACTTGAGAATTTACCACTGTTAATCTCCACCACTCACGGTGTCGAACATTGGTCCGGGAGAATTCGTCATCGTTCATCTCCACCAGCCACAGTATCAAGCATCGGCTTGAGGAATTCGTACCGTTCATCTCCCGATCATCAGCCTAGGGAATTCGCCACTATTCATCTCCACCACCCAGTGTCGAGCATCTCACTTGAAGAACATTGGAAGATCTATGATCTTCGCCACTGGCTGACCACTACATCACTGCTGGGTGTGTATCACGGTGCCGAAGGGATCAATGACGCTAGTTCCTCAGAGCATCTTCCATCGCAATACCGATAGAACAAGGACAGCATACCTACCCGACGCCTGTGCTCTAAAGATTGCAGTCCGCTTGTTAAGATTGGGGAATCTATCAAACGGACCGCCTGTTTCTGCACAGAGTCGAGGGTTTTTTTCAGGTATTTAGGGGCTCCGGACCAGAGATGGCTACCAAATTCGACAATAGGGCGCACTTGCGATTTGTACAGGGTCAGCAGTTGTGTACTATTAAAGTATCTGCGGGCCCTGTACAGTACGCCCAGCTTCTGAGAGGCCAGCTTTACTCTGGCTTCGATGGAGCCCCCGTACCTGAGCTGGTCACTTATAGTTACACCAAGCATATCAATGGAAGGCCTGTTCGGAAGATTGCTTCCGTTGAAGGAGACTAGATTATCATTTGGATCCCTTTTAGACGTAATCAGACAGGATTGGGTCTTGAGATTATTTTTACCCCAGGAGGAAATACTCTCGAGATAACCGTCCATTCTCTGCTTCAAAGCCCTCCGAGCCGTTGGAGTTTGTGTGCCCTTTGGGGGCTTGTCAAACAAAAAGCTATCATGAACTGTACTGTCATCTGCGTAACAATGAATCGGTGCACATGTCAAAAGGTCATTGATGTGCAACAAAAACAAAGTCGGAGACAGAACCGACCTACGACAATCGCATCCTGACATGATGCATAAACTTTCTTCAGGCCGGTAGATATCGTGAACTGAAATCCTTGATGAAATGCCAAATGATCGTTCCATTAACTGTATATTATTTTCCTACCTTATGATTAATCCTGGGTTTGGTGGCCCTCACCACGGTGGGCCTGTTGGGCCCGTGCAGGTGGTGGTGGCCCTGGTGGTGGAGCGCAGGGGGGTGCGCCTGCTGCGCGGGGGGCTGTGTCTGCTGCGCGGGAGGGGCCTGGGGGGGAGCGGGCTGCGCGGGGGCGGGCGCCTGGTGGACCACAGGCTCCACGGGGGGACGGTGGTGGACCACAGCGGTCTGGTTGGCTTCTGCAAAAGGAAACTCACATTAAGAAGTGGTCGTAAAAGAACGGCAAGGATAAGGGTACAATAAGCAGTGAGTACAATACATCTAGGAATATTCTTCGATATTATAAAAATACCTCAAAGTCGATAATTTAAATATTTTTTTATTATTTTGAATGAGGTCTCCTTTTTTTGAGAAAAATGAATTATATTTAAACTTGGGTAAAACGTGTACAATAATAGGTTATGTATTTTCATCGTTTTTTTACTGTCGAAAAAAATTACAATGATTCTATTTTTATGTTGACGGATAAATTTTCTAACGATCTAAAGATTTAAAATGTGGCATTATAAAATTTTAATAAAACATAAATTAAATCAAACGTAAAATTGAATCAATCCTAAAGTTGAATCAAACGTAAAGTTGAATCAAAAGTAAAGTTGAATCAAACGTAAAGTTGAATCAAACGTAAAGTTGAATTAACTCAGACTAATTTGTTGCTTTTGAGAAGAGGTCTCATAGAAATAGTTCTGTCTCACCATGCTTTATATTCAAATCTAGAAGATACGTCTAGAAACGTTTATTTGGACTTTATTGCAAAGCAGAAATACTCTGAACTTCTGTCAGAGCTAAAACCTTTAGGTTTGCTTGCGAATGGCTCGAAAAATAATTATTAAATCTCTCTTATTAAAACACTACTTTATGCCGTGAAAAGCTACTAGAACATGACTGCGTTACAATAATACATATGGTGTTTGTTGCGGTGGTTGGTACTGACCGTTGGCCCTGCCCTGCTGCTGGGGCTGCAGGGGGGCGCGGGGCTGTGCGTGCTGCGGAGCGGGGGCGCTGGGGGCAGGTCCTCCGCTGCTATTGCGAAGCTGATAACAACAAACAAACAAAAAAAAACCATTAGACACAATTAGTTCAGTCACAAACAAGAAACAAAAAAAAATTGACCACATAATATATTCTCCTTTCTTCGTTCATCCGCTCTACACGCCCAAACCATCTAAGCGTCTCTTTCTTAATCTTACTCATTAAGCTCACATCAACGTCACATATGCCTCAGGGATCACATTTCAACAGCATTCAGTCTACTTTAATCCTTTCTCTGCCAGTTCCATACATCAGGGTAGGTACCAGCACTCCATTGTGGACTGCTAGCTTGGCTTCTTTGGACAATGTTTAGTTAGCGCCAACTGCGTTCAGTCCTCCATGAATGGAGTTCCCTGCATTTCCCCTTGTTTCAATATCTCTGTCAGCCTTCCCATCTCTCTAGAACATACTTCCTAAATACACAAACTCATCCACCTGCTCCAAGTATTCCTCAGCAACAACTATATTGCACACTGTTTTCGCACTCTCTCTTTCAAACACCGTGACTTTAGACTTACTTACAATAAAGTTAAAACCCGGGATAAGTCTGTGTAGTTACTACTAGTCGGAAAGCATCCTAGACTTCCTGTTCCATCCACATGTACATCATACACAATAAGAAAACAATGAATATGAATTCACCATAATATCTACATACATCACAAAAATAATGCATTCATTATTAGTGTAGACTCAAACCTTTTTTAAAAGGGCAACGCTTAGCAAGATTGTCAACAGATGGCAATGATAATCATTTTCTGACTACTGACATGGCCCGATACAAGCATTTGATTCAATTCATCGTGCCATATCTTCGTTGGGCGTCCCCGACTTCTGCTACCATGCACATTTGCATCATACATTCTCCTTACACTTCATTCTTCATTCATTGTGTAATTGGGAAGAATTCTAGAGAGATGGGAAGGCTGACAGAGATATTGAAACAAGGGGAAATGCAGGGAACTCCATCAATGGAGGAATGAACAAAGTTATTAAATATGAAATAAATTACAAGAGTTCCAACTTTCCAAAGCCAGGAGATGTGGGTCACAAGACGTTTTCACCAGGGTATTCTGGAACGTGCCACAAATGTACTATATATATTATTTATCTCTGCACAAGTCCAAACTCCAAACCATCAAACCTACTACCTTTCTCAATATTATTCACTGCGCTTGCATTACATCTCAGATATCTCTGTCCTACAGCATACAGTCTACTTTAATACTTCCTCTGCAAGTTCCGTGCCTTACCTACATTAGGGTAGGTATCAGAACTTCGTTGTGGACTGCCAATATATCAAATGATGATTTTTTGCAATACCCTCATCGACGGCAAAAGTCTTTTCTGCCACAGCCATTGGGACTAAGGCATCTCCGATTTGGGGAATATTGCCAGGTTGTAAAAAGTGACGAGTGAAAGCAGAAGCGAAAGAGAAAGACTGGCTATTCAGAACTAGTCAGCAAACATGTCAAAAGCCATTTGAAGCAACGCATCAACGGTAAATTTTCACCAAAGCTATATTGAGAGAAACTAAGTTTCCTCTGGAAACAGATTGAGTTTACTGTTCCGGATGTGACAAGGTTTATGTAGGTCAGACAGAACGGACAATCTCCAAAAGGATATCTGAACACTTCAGAGCTTGTAAACTCGGCCACCCTGACAAATCGGCAATTGCCGAGCATTTGATTGAAACCGGGCATTACTTCGTCCTGGGTAGACCCAAAACGGCTGATTACGGAGGCAATCGAAAGTCACAAAAATCCCGTAAATATTAATAGAGACGATGGAGCTAAGCTTGGTGTCCGGTAATTGACGGCTACACCAGAAATAAACGCAGAAAACCACTTTAAAATTATACGCAAATGTCAGCTCTTATCACATCTTCATACATAAGCGCACACTTTATCAGCAACCTTAGATTACACATCTGCCCTGACGACGGACACTGCAATGCTGTCCGAAACGTTGGCTAAAGAAGGAGTTAGCGCAACCCGGCATAATTACACCGAAAACAAATCAATATTATATTGAGAAAATTTACAACTGTTTAAAAATTGTTTGAACTTGAATTAACACTTGATAATGATAATTATGCAACGAATTTTGCTGACAGATTCATTATTTCTATGTTAGCACTTGACCTCGTGAGAAAATTAGTCAGTTATTTAGAAATGTGATGATTGCAAGCTAGTTTCAGTTACCACACAAGGAAAATCATTAATGCATCGCTAATACATCAGCTTCGAAATATGTGTTGATTGAAAAATTCCAATGTCAGTCATCGATGCAGTTTTGCAATTTCACACAATCAATCAATGCAATTAAGTCAAAATTCTAGTATTGTAATACAATGTATAAATGACTGACTAACAGTCACACAAATTCACCGCAGGGGTAGGCAGATAGGATAGACTGCCACACAACTCTGTCTCGCTTAATTTACATTCTTACATCATCTAACGATGGCTACCCATATTTAAGTCCCATCGCTGTAATTCTTGAGCGATATGAAAATACATCCTTCGTATGTTTGCACTCGCAAAACTCGAAAAGTAGTCGAACGATATCGCTGAAAATTTCAAAATTTGTTCTTATTAGTGCCAGGAGTGTCTAGAGAGCGGTTTGAAAGGTAGAAGGAGTCGGGGACGCCCGAGAAATACATAACGCATTATCTCAGCACTGCGATGAGATACCGAGTCGAATTAAAGTCGATGTAATGTAGTTTTTTAACAGTGACATTGTGGCGCGCAACAGTGCATGGTGGAAGAAGTCTGAGATGCCCGAAAAAGACATTAGCAGTAACGTAGCACTAGTTGTAGATAAACGATGATTTTTTGACTATGGCAACCCCAATCGCGGTATGTTGTGCGTTTGAAGGTAGTAGGGAGTGAAAGGAGACAGGAAAGAGGATGGTGGGGAAATACCTGGCTATTCAGACCTGGTCACCAAACACGGCCAAAAAGGAAATATTAAAGTAGACTGAATACGCTGTTTGTATTTTTTTTTATTTTTTATATTAACTCCACACAGGAGGCCCTGAAGAAAATAATTTCCCTCAGGCCCTATGTCATCTTTGGGGATGCTGTGTGGAGGGTCCTTTTGTGGAGAGGAAGGAGTGAACATGGGTCTTGAAGAGTCTCATGTTGTAGGAGGGAGGAAACACAGAGGCCGGCAGTTCGTTCCACAGCCGAGCTGTTGAACTTAAGAACGAATCGTAGAAGCGACCCGTTCTCATGTGACAAATGTCAACCGTGTACAAATGTTGGGCGCGCGTATGGTGTGTATCCCGACTACGCACCGGTGCCGAAGGGATCAATGACGCTAGTTCCTCAGAGCATCTTCCATTGTAATACCGATAGAACAAGAACAGCATACCTACCTGACGCCTGTGCTCTAAAGATTGCAGTCCGTTTGTTAAGATTGGGGAATCTATCAAACGGACCGCCCGTTTTTGCACAGATTCAAGGGTTTTTTTCAGGTATTTAGGGGCTCCGGACCAGAGATGGCTGCCAAATTCGACAGTAGGGCGCACTTGCGATTTGTACAGGGTCAGCAGTTGTGTACTATTAAAGTATCTGCGGGCCCTGTACAGTACGCCCAGCTTCTGAGAGGCCAACTTTACTCTGGCTTCGATGGAGCCCCCGTACCTGAGCTGGTCACTTATAGTTACACCAAGCATATCAATGGAAGGCCTGTTCGGAAGATTGCTTCCGTTGAATGTGAAGTTCTGGAAAGACTGATGAGTAAGATAGAGAAAGGGACGCTTAGATAGATTGGACATGTAAATTGGAAGAAAGGAGCGCCAGGAAAATATAACACGAAAGTGAATAATAGAAAAAGTCGGAGACAGCCTAGAAAGGTGGTAGAGAAAGATATGTATATAAATATACACAGTTTGGATGCAAAACTAAGTTATCACATCAATTTTATCATAATTTAACTTACTTATTTAGATATTATATCTTACAATATATACAGTCAGCAGTTTTGTACTAACTGCTGTACCTGCGGATGCTGTATAGTACGCCCAGCTTCCGAGAGGCCAACTTGATTCTGGCTTCGACGGAGCCCGCGCACCTGAACTGGTCATTAAGTGTTACGCCAAGCAAGTATGTATGAAACGGTCTATGAATTTGAATGAAGAAATGAAGTGTGTGTTGAGACAGTTTTGTGCTGTTCTATCCTCTCTGCCTACCCCTGCAGAGAAGTTGCACGACGGTTAATTAACTAAAACCATTTAATTGGTTGGCTTGTATAGTAATTCACATTACATTGAATTTTCTCTTGATGCAAGGTTAAAAATGCATCAATATTACAATTACTAAGATAGAATCAGCTTCAATTTTATAATAAACAAGTTGTAATTATTAATAAAAAGGTGTTTGTAAATTAAAATCTGTTTGAATTTTGTAGGATCCATTTTTAGCCAAATAGTGAGTGACACATGTCAACATTTTCCATAGAGATCTGTTATATTTTGGTTGTGTAAGAAACTGAAAAATTATGCAATTTTATATAACAATCAATGCATTACCAACTAACAAACATACAATTTCCCTACAGGGGTAGGCAGAGTTGATAGACTGCTTTACAACACACTCTGCTGCATTCGTAGACTGTCTCAAACATAACCTATTGTTATTAATAATAATATAACAGCAAACTGAATATAAAACAATTTAAGTAAAACATGTAACAGTAACATAAAATAATATAGAAACTAGAACAATACTACATATAAGACAAATCACTAAAACTACATTACCAACGCTACTAGAATTTGTAGGATTCAACAAAGTGCTGGTATAGATTACGCGTAATTCTACAAATGGTGACAGTGAATATATCAATAGTACCCTCAAACTTGTTGACCAGATCATGCATCGCATTGCTTAGTGAGTGCGTCTGATAATTGCTTGTGTATGTATAGCAAAAGAATGTTACATTTTGTCTTGTGCTCCTAGTCGGTACATGGAATTTAATAGTGGGGACGATTATACGATGGCTGTATTATTATACTTATATTAATCTCCTTACGCTGTTTTCATCGTTAATCCGGTTCGCACATCTAAACAAGTGAACCTTTCTTAATCTTAATCATTTTTCAGAGATCTCATATATACGGCATTTAGTCTAATTTTGTCATTCCTCTGCCAGTTTTACGCCTCACAGCCATACATCAGAGTTGGTATCAGCACCCCATTGTGGACTGCTAGGTTATTTCAACATCGGCGTCAATGAATTATAAGAAACTAAATTGATTGAGGTTAGTGCCAAGTCTATCTCCTGACTCCTGAAATAAAACATAGGATATTTGTGGCACGTTACAGAGTGGTAGATAGACTCTCAGTATAGCCCATTCATAGAGATAACGGGGTTTAGTGACAAGATCTGAATAGCCTGGTATATCCAAACCTTCATCTTTCGCGTCTCTCCACTTCCTAAAGCCTCACAACATCCTCCAAATTGAGAATGCCATAGTTCTTCCAGCTTCGGTCAGTTGCAACTGCTGTACAATATTCAAATAAATTGAAATCTAAACATTTCTCCACGAGGGCGGGCAGAGAGAAGGAATCTCCACACATTTCTTACTTCATAAATTTTCATACGTATCAACAACTATATACGTACAACTTCTTTCATCATTCACTCGAATGTCACATAAAAATAATAACTCTAAATTACAACAGACGTTAACCGACGATTTAACGGAACTCAGAACGGAATTAAAATGCTTTTTCCACATATCCTTCCCCTCCCCGATCCATTCAGCCTCGCTACATGTCCTAAGCGAAGATGCGATGGTCCCACTTGCTGTGAAGACTTGGTAAACTTAAGCGGTGTTCACACTCTGATTCAAAATAAATAAAGATTGTGTTGAATTGATTCGACAACCTTCATTGTTCAAATCTCAGCACGCACAAATAAATTTGAATGAATTAATATTAGAGATAGTATATTGGCAGCTCGCTCTAGATTGTTGGATACTCTCAGAAAAGCCGTGGTGAAAGATCATTCAGATTTGAAATATCTAATTCATCACAAGATAACCCTACATAGAAATGCCACAGTCTTATTGCTAACGGCAAGTTGTGCACGTTAAAAAATAAATAATAATTGGTGGTTAACGTACCTGCCAAGGGTTAACCTTGGGTAAAGGCGCTTCGACAAACTTCTTGGGTTCTTCCGGAGCGACTTGCGGAGCTCCCTTCTCTCTGTCGTGAGCGGAGTGAACTTGCTCACGCTCCGCTCTGCCGTTGACCCTGGGCTCTTTGGACCGAGACCTCTTCCTCTCCGTCCTGCGCTCCTTGCGCCCGTGAGCCACCACCGGCACAAACCCTTCGGCTTCTTCTTCCTCAGCCTTGTTCTCCTTGTTGCTGATGCAGTCCAGCAAGTTCTCCTTGTTGCTGGAGACAGTCTCCATGGTGGAGGCGTTCAGAACCGCGCTGGCGTAACTAGGACCTGGTTGATCCGACACAACAGTGGCCATAGTCCTAGGACAACGGCATCTGAGGAGTCTGCTTTACTAAATCAAAGGTCTATTTATTGATTTATCGATTGATTCGATTCGATTCAGCGATCAGCTCGACGTACTTCCATATTGGAATCAAGGAAGCATGGTTGACCAGCTTGACATAAGTGGCAGTTGATTTCTTGTATCACAACACGCAGAACTAACTGGTATCACTTGTAAATAGTCACAAACACGTTTAATAACTGTCGTTCTCAGGGTTCAGTTCTGTTTTCAGTTTCAGCTTGGAACTTTTGAGCAGCGAGAGCATGCGCCAATATTTACATGGATTTAAAGGCCGTCTGAGGGAGCGGCAAGATTCCGGCGGAGATTTGATTAGCGAGGAATGCGCGCATCGTTTTTCCACGAGACATTCGCGCCGGGTGCGATGTTTAAATGCATTTTTAGACGATCTCAGTCGGGATTATGCATAACAGTACACATGTGGTCGACGCCGAAAAATGGATTTTTCCACGAAAGATACAGAAGGCACTGCACCAGTCCTCCGAGTACTATAGATAAACTGTCATAGAAACTACAATCTAAAACATGCATTATTTTTATTAGCGCCTCTACAGTCATATATTAGAACTAAAATCACTTTCCAATGGCATTATTATTTTTAAATATATATTAGTACATTGGTTACCGTGAAAAACAGTTCACCTGTGATAATTTTACTGACAAGATACTCCTTTTAAATGTGGGCACTGAATCCGACAGTAATAATAACATTGTATTCCTATAGAAGTAAAGGGACCAAAAGAGATTGCAACTGCATTTAACACATTTTTTCTCTCAGTTGGGGAAAGTTTAGCATCAGTCATAAAAACCTCAAAAACTGATGTAAATACGATCTACACGGAACCTCAAGCAAAACAATCTTTTAACATGATCAGGACAAATAAAAAGGAAATCTTACGGATCATATCTAACCTTAAGTCTAAAGCAGCAGCTGGTTCCGATGGTGTAACCTCTCTCCTTCTCAAAAACTGCAAGGGTGAACTGGTGGATGACCTCGTTTACTTAATAAATCTCTCTCTATCAAAGGGTATATTTCCAGATAAACTAAAAATTGCAAAAATTATTCCTGTATATAAAGATGAATGTAAAAAAAATGTCCAAAATTATCGTCCAATCTCTATACTTCCAGCTATCTCTAAAATTTTTGAATGTGTCATTAAAGAAAGACTATTGAAATATCTCGAACACAACAAAATTCTCACGTCAAAACAATATGGTTTCAGACGACGATCTAACACTAAATGTGCAGCCTTCGATTTTATATCAAATCTGCAGAAACATATAGATGACGGTGATTTTACGGCGGCAATATTTATTGATCTAAAGAAGGCGTTTGACACGGTGGATCATAAAGTATTGATCGAAAAACTGAAGCATTTGGGTATTGTTGGTACACCTCTGGAGCTTTTCCGATCTTATTTATCAAATCGCTTTTCGGCAGTAGAATTTGGAGGAGAAATGAGTGAATTAGGTAAAATAACATGTGGAGTACCACAGGGATCAATTCTTGGACCGTTGCTATTCCTAATCTACGTGAATGACATAACAAAGTGGGGTATTAAAGGAACTATACAACTTTATGCTGACGATACGGTAATTTTTTACAATAAACTCAACCTAGCGGAGCTTGAAACGGAGATGAATGCTGATATTTCCCATCTCACAAACTGGTTGAGAATAAACAAACTAACTCTTAACGTAAAAAAAACCCATTATATACTTTTCGGTAACAAGAAAAATTTCAGCCTCGATATTAAAATTGGAGACAACTGCCTCGAAAAGAAAATGAACACAAAATATTTGGGTCTTATCGTAGATTCCCAACTCTCGTGGGATCTCCATATAAATCATATAAAAGAGAAAATTACCCCTATAACTGGTGTACTATATAGGCTTCAAGGATTACTACCCATTCCTTTACTAACTTCAGTATACTATGCCATGGTACATTCACACCTTTCCTATCTCTGCTGTATCTGGGGTTTTGCCTCAAAGAAATTGATAGCTGACCTGCAGGTGGTTCAAAACCGAGCTCTCAGAAATGTGTTTGAACTTCCATGGGACATTCATGTTAGGGACATCTATTCAGTTTCTGGTATCCTTCCAATTACAATCCTTCCTAAATATGAAATCACAAGCACCATCCTACAAATTACCCAAAAATCAACTCACACCAACATCAAGCCACTTTACAATCAAGACATCCACAACCACAATACTCGAAATAACAATAAAATCCGCATTCCTCAAACACACACTACAAAATATGGGTTAAAATCACTGAACTATATTGCCTATACACTATATAATTCACTTCCAGATATGTACAAACACATCCACCATAATAAAAAATTGCAAAGCAATGCTTTAAAAGAATATTTTTTAACTACATTTAAAAATGAAAATATGTAACTGTGTTGTCATTTCTTGTTGTATCTTATCCATGTTTTTTTTTTCTTTCTGTACTTGTTTTCTATTGTTGTTTGTTCTACTTAACGTGTCATTATTTTAATTTTTAATTTTTATGCTGTATTGAATGTGAAACTTATATTTGATATCAAAATACCGTTGTAAAATTGTTCCTACTACCTCCTACATATGAATTGTAAGTTCCTCCTGTCCTAAAATGAGTTCTGTTACTCATCGGGATTGCTCTAGCAAGAAATAAACACAATAAAAAAAATAAAAAAAAAAAAATAGTTCCGTTTTACAAACAAATCTATCCAACCTACAACTTCGCTGATGATACCATAATACTTAAAGAATCTCTATTTCCCATTTTCACAAAGATTTTTAATTAGTGGTATATAACATTACTAAGATTTATAGATTAATTATTGGGGAAAGTTTGCAAATTACAACTAAAAATGCATATTATGATGTATATTGTCCATTGATTTGTAACTTATTACTTATATACTATGAATCCTTCATTGTTGGACACAATTTTTTTTCAAAAAATGTTTTCGGTAACAAATAAATAAAAAAAAATCTAAATTATTGTCTATGGTTTAGCAAAACAGTGACCACAAAAATGTTTCCTTGAAAATTGTATAGAAATCGCGAGAGCTGCGTGCTACTTTATCCATAGTATCGGCACCTCATCTCCTTGTGACACTCTTGCCACATTTTTTGCCGATTTGACAAATCGAAACTTTTTCAGGAAAAGGAAGTTTGATAAAGATACTGAAATTATGCAATTCGACAAAAAATCTATTTATTCTAATTTGTTTGTCTCGAATCTCCTGGTTTTTAACACAGAAAAGCTGTTGTTTACGTCGATAAATAAAAATAATGGTAGATTATTTAATAATTTTTGCGGGGTAGGCACTTTATCATTATTTTGACATGCGTAATAAATAAGAAACTATAATCTATCAATCGAAGTGCGATTAAATTGTTTATCGTGCCAAAAAATGTTTACTTTATGATAATCATTTGTAAAATGAATAAGGATTAACTCATATAATAAATCATTCATAAACAAATATAATTTATAACTTGTTGCGTTTATATTAAATAAAAATATTAAACAATTCATAATGCAAAGCGATTGATGTTTTTTTTATAAATAATCAACCGTTTAGAAGATCTATACTTTCGTGTCTTTGAAAGGACGACAAACGTGGCTTAACCTTTAAAAGTAATCATTCAAATAACCATTGTTTTGAATGTAGTAAAAGTAGTATTCAAATAATATATTTGAATAAACAATCGATCAACAGTACATTTTTTACATTCTACCCTTTATTGTAAGATTTATATTATATTAGTAAATTATTTACTGTTTTTAAGTTAAAATTAACCTTAATTTGCGTAGTATTTCGAAATGTTATTATTATGAATTTTTAAGCGTGATTTTTTTTTAATCTTCCCTTTAAAAAACAATTTTATTAGGTACCTACGTAATATTTCTTTGATTAGGTTATGAATATTTATATCGCTGCAATTAAAAAATAATACAGAGAGGTGGATGAAGTACGTTTATGTGGAAAAAAAACTGAGAAGTCAACTGAGGGTCTTCAATGAAATAATTTTGAGTAACATTTCGATAAGTACGTCATTTTCAAGGGGCTGAAAGAATGAAAACATTGTATAATTATGCTGTAATGAGTCGACCAGCTCGCTGTAAAATATAATATCTTTGCCAAGGAACGCAAGTGCAGAGTGGGTGTGATGATGTAAATAGCTAAAATTACACACAACTGGTCGGGTACAATAACCCAATCACATTGAATTCATAATCACGGTCGTCTTCAAACATTCGTGGAAAATTTTTTTGTCAACTCTATTTTTACCTCCATAGATATTTCTTAGAAAATCTCCATTGCTAATTTTTTTTAACAAAGTGTCCGCTCCGTAAGTACATTTTTTTGTGAATACTACAAAAATACCGCAAAACTTCCAACTCTTCGAAACCAGTCAGACTTTGGGCCGGTACTCAATTTTTTAAATTTTTTAATTATTTATTTTATTGAATGAATAGTTAATACATATCAACAAACAAGTCCTGCTAAGCCAATTGAATTGGCTTGTCAACGGGTGCTTAAAGTTTAGTTACATATACATTTTAGAAGTTATAATTTACATCTTATATCTAAAGATTCAATATTTTTTCGTACATATTAAAGTAAATATTTTTTTCCGATAGCCAATTTTTCACCATATATTTAACCTTATTCATAGACTTACATTGCTTATTAGTTTATTATTAAATTTCGGAACTATTAACCCGTCATTGCGCGTGAATCTAGTGCTGTATGTATGTTCTAATTTTTCTTTATGCTGCGGGGTAAATATATACTGAATTATGATTTTTTTGCCATAGAATAGCCTTAACAGGTAAAATTTTGGCACTCTGAAACAGCGACGGTGTATTATGTCTTTATTTGAAATTGATTTTTAAGCTGGGTTTGTGAGATATTTACATCCGCTAAGTTGTTCTTAGGAGCCCTGGTAAGATAAGTCAAATGATGCAATTACAATTTGTTTGTAATGGTAATGGCAGGGCTTCTACCAGAGAGCAACTTGACGGGCGTAAATATACTGGCCTCCATAGAATATTTAATCGGAAACTCGTTATATTATATGACTGAAAAGAATGGGGAGGTGAAGATGATAATGGGGAAGGTTGAGAAATTACCCCGCTCTTCAGATCTGGCCAATTGTCATTCCTCTAACATTCGTATTTACATATCGCCTTTTCAAACCATCTTTGAACGCTTACGACGGGGCCTTAAGTAACAGAGATATTTTAAAATAAATGTTTTTATTCTAGATGTACTAATCATTTAATATACCGATAAAATTTATGGATGTCATGGAAGGGTAGAAGTCGCAATTTTAATTTTTTTAAACTCCTCTTAGAAACCCTTCCCTCGCGGGTTACGTCAAATTTGGAAATTCTGTGCGGAGGGAATACAAATAGATTAAAAACTTAAGAGAATGAGTTTTTGTAATGCACAGAGGAAATAATTTTCATTTCCTACCCAACAAGGTATCATAAGAATTTTTTTATTATTGAAAGAGAAACCTTTTTAGCAGCGGTTTTTTTTATAATTAGTCATTTTTTAATGTCTTAAACCGTATTTCAAATTACCGCCGGAACAAAATTGCTGCGCTGAATGTGCTCTGATGCCACTACGCCTGTTGAAATTTGTACGGGTTGTTTTTGCCTGTGAATTGTCCATTTTTAAAGATATATCTCTTTCAATGTCTTTACAATGACGATGAAAATTTTGCTTATTTCCTAAAACTACAGGGCCGGCCCTGTGCAGGCACAATTGGAGCAGTCGGCATAAATAAACCACTCACTATCTATAGCTTTCTCTCTCTATCTATGAAACTTAGTTATAAACCAAAAGTAAATAAGTCTAAGTGATCAATGCATAAATTAAGTTGTTAAGCGCCCTTGAGGTGATTTTCTCACGAAAACGGCGATATATAAATAATCCAATCATTATTATTATTATAACTTCGGGTTTTTTGCATGAAACAAATTGGTCCTAAAAAACCATAGATATTCCAATATATGGACAGAAAAATTCTCATTCGGAGTCTACTTCTTATATTATACACCAATGAAAAACTCTGAAAGTTTATTCCATAGACTTTGAGAGTTTTTCATTGGTGGATATAGTTAGGCAATCATATGACGTCACAATATTTCGGTTCCAATTTTCGATTGGAGTTATACCCCCCTGGCACTGTCAGCTCCCAGCGCTGACTTGCCAGGGCGACAAGGAGCTAAAGAGCCAAGATGCCGATAATACCTAACACAGCGCACTTGAGGTTTGTCTCAGAGCTTACCCTGTATGAATACGAAATACCGTACACACCGTCAACCAATCACGACCCTTTCAATTATGGCCTGTAAAAAACATAGTAAATAGAAATTAAAATGTTTAAAATAGACACTATTTTCGTACCTACGACTGAAATAAACTTTAAATATTGACGCAAATGTGAATGGTAGCAGAAGTCGGGGACGTCAGAGAAAGACATGGCACGATCAAATTAATCAGATACTTGAGTCGGGCCATGTCAAGATGAATGTGAATGAGGCAAGGAGTGTGTGCCGAGACTGAATTGTTAGGCGGTCTGTACAGGAGACGGCGTGATAGTTCGTTAGTTAACTTTAAATATTTATTATGTCATTAAACGTTTCGTGCAAATACCCTATTGCTCATACCTGAGCTTTAACTGTTCATTAATGACGTAGTTATATGATTACTCAGCATGACAAAGAGAAATTAAATTGAATTATTACTCATCGAAAAAAAATGAAAGAGAAACAGTTCATTATTCCAACTAGCATAATAAAAACCAGTACCGTTTTTAAATTTGGCTTAGTTTTAAATCTGCGCACTGACCAAAATAATGAGCAAAATAACCATTGACCAAAATAATGAGCATAAAAGAAAGCGCTGCAATTCTATAGATTATATTTTTAATGGCAACATCAAGGTTGTTCAGACCTAAACGGACGTAACTTTTAAAAAGGACTATGATTCGGGCATTATTTTACAGATTTAAATTTTTAAATGATGTGTCCCATTCCTAGTCTCATCAAATACCCCAAAAATAATAAGCCGTTATAACTGCATTAACAATATTTAATAAGAAAATTAATTATGCACCACATTGTGAACAAAGTTCGAAAGAAGTCATACAAGATGGCTGCCAGGCAATTTACTCATAACTTGGATTTGGCTTCAATGCCATTCATAAAAAATCGCACAAATACTCTGTCCAGGGATTTTTAGGTCCATGGTTGCAAACTAGCATACTGGTGGCAGTTTTAAAAATAAAACAATTCTACCACTATACACTCGTATATTCTATATCATGTTCTCTGTTTGTTTGTTGTTTACATTAAAGTGTGTAAGATATCTCAGTTATTTTCATTAAAATGTTTTTATGTTTTTTTTCCTGTATGTCATACGAATTTTACGTGGAAACTTCACTGATTAATGCAACATGTAAAATGTAATTATTTATATAAAATTGTAAACTGTTTGTTTCCCCAATACACTATTATAAAATAAAATAAGGTATGTAATCCTTATTATTATAAAATATTTTCTATCATCTATTTATATCACCTGTGACAGGTAAAAACGTGTTTAAAAAAAAAAAATCAGCGCCATCTGTTGAAATTTTTACGCGCTTTTGTTTCTTTATTTTGTTGCACAGACATACTGAGCAACAGCAACGCGTGGCGGGTTACAGCTAGTGTATAAGTGATAACAAAATGAAAATGTTGTATATATAACAATAAATTAATAAAATAATGTGGCTTACTATTGTCCCCAGGAAAGAAAAAAAGTACCTACTCGACATGCTGTGTTTATTTTGTTGGCTATGGTTAGGAACTCTGAATATTTTATTTTTTAGTTCTGGCAGTGTTTTCACTTCCATCCGCTTCCGTCCTTTTTAGTTCTCCGTGGCATGGCGGATGGTCTATTCCGCCGAGAATAGTGTTTTTATGTGATATAAGTTCGCCACATCGCGAAAATGGTAAGTCTGAACGACTTGAATTGTTTCGCCAGTGATTTGTGCATTGTGCGACGTTTATTTTCTCCAGTTTCCGAAGCTAATTTGGGAATATTGTGAGTGTCAAATGGAAGCATGTCGGCTTCTCGATCCACGTGTTTTTCAGTGATATGTTTGTCTTTTCTTTGTTTTCTACGAAATATTTACACTAAATCTAATAAATTATTTTCCTAACACCTAGTTAAACAGTGCATGCGTGATTTAACATACGTTTTAAAGCCCGATTACTTCTATCTCGATTGCATTTCATGCGTCAACTATCCACACGATTTAATGACATTTGTCTTTTGTGTGTTGATTATGCCGCTAGATTAAATCCCAGCGATAGCACTAGGCGTTCCCCCCTGATTTAATAATAATTTGTGTGGGGCGGTGCAATCGTACATTTATTTAACCTCGTTTAGTAAATTAAACAAAAGTTTTGAAAACCTAACCTAAAACTTTCACTTGCATCCGTCAAATATGGCATGTGAATTTAACCCCATTATTGATGAAGATGGCTCACGTTTTTAGTAGCTTCTGTTATTTCAAATCCCTCTGATCTCAGTTAATTACAGGCGCAAGTTTATCGTTTCTAATGTAATAATATCAAAAGAAAAAATTAATGTAGACTTCCCAATGCATACAAATTATTTAAAATAATACAAAAACGTTGTTAGGATAGTTTGTACCCAAATTAAGAATCTAATATATCAAAACCCTAACCTATAATGTATAAAATATATTCTATGTTAGGGTGTTATTAAATTATTTTTTTAATCTATAATGCCACTTGTCAAATGTCACATCGATGGCCTCAAAGTGAACGCGAATAACTTGTCAAAATATAATTAAAATGTATTATTTTGTTTCTTCACAAACTGATATAGTGTTATTCCTATTAAAATGATACAAATTGTTTGTTTAAATAATTATTGCATATTATTCCCTAATTTCCTATCGTTTCACCCTCTGTGCGACACCTGTTAATTTGTTTTTAGTTTGGCAATTGATCTACTTAACATTGACAAATCGACACACTTTTCAAAAGTGATGAAAAACAAATGAGGTTAAACAGGCAATCCCGCATTCTGACGTTTCAGTTTATCAAATTGTGAATGGTGAAAATTCAACAAGGTTTCTAACTAAAAACTTTGTCGAAAGATGGTTCACACTTGTCAATATGCTTTAAAGTAGAGAGTTAATCAATCAAAACTGAAACGTCTGAACGAGGCATTACGCTGGGTTTTTTTCCATCGCTTTTAAAGACTATATATCACTTTTCAAAGGTGTATTGATTTACCAGCGTGTCGAGTTGTCAAGAATTGAATTGACCTATTTCGTAAATTAGTCAAGGTGATATTATTGTAATTTTATTTCAATGGCTGTCTGTCTGTTTTGATTTCAGAGTTTATCCGTAGCCCGACCATTGGTGTCGGTGTACAATGAGAAGAATGAAGCGGGAGAAGGCGGCGTACTATTGCCCGCCGTGTTCCGCGCCCCCATCCGGCCAGACCTCGTCAACCAGGTCCACGTCTCCATGGGCAAGAACAGGCGTCACCCTTACAGCGTCAGCAAGGAGGCCGGTACGTTCAAACACCCATAAAACCTATAACCAAAGATCCGTTTACCGTTGATGTTGGCTTCATGAGAACAGGTTGTTTCTTCAACTCATTCTTGTGTCTTTGACTCACTCTTCTGTCTTCGACTCAGTCTTGTGTCTTTGACTCATTCTTGTGTATTTCCCCATTGCTGAGGATTGTGACCTACACATGCGATTTACCCACCTCACTCATTTTTAGCATCGCTACGTTAGGATTCAGTTAAAAATGAACATTCGTTTTTGCGCAGATAAAACCCACAATGTTGCCTTACTTTTCTGTGCAGGGTTTGGTTATTTCAATGTGCGCTCTTCTATTCAAAGTTAATTCAAAGAACTCTCAAACCCTCTTGGTGTCAAGTCTATCTTTTTGGATGTTAGTGGTCCTCGGACATAATGAATTGGAGGAATACAACGGGAGATCGGCAGGAATGAACTTGTGGTTCCAAAAATGATCAGAGAGCCACCTTTGTTTGTTATAATTGGACAAGTTTGAGGATTAGATGTGTGCGTGGACATCAGTTTATGATGATATTCTCTAACAGAGCATTGGGTTATGAGGCCGAGGTCGCTGATTACTCACACACATTGACACTGTCTGATGCTGATGTAAACGCACACTTCAATCCATTATTCTATTACTTACACTATAAATTATTATTACGATTCTCTCTTGCTCTTAGATTAGCTATCGAAAGACTGATTAAACCCAATTTAAGTTCAGATACTATTATGATTTTAATGAAGCGGAGACGGTTTATGGATCGTTCCCGTGAGCACCCACCCAGGAGTAACTCGGTCCCTTTGATAAAGATCACCTGGTCTCCTGGTTCCACCCCAGGTAGCTCTGAACCTTGTTTTTCCATCAGGGTTCTCGACATCGGCAACATGATGGAATTGAAGTCTCTTCATATTTCCTGCATCTATTAGTGTTTTCTACTCCCAACAGCTGCATGTGTCTCCTGAGGTGGTAGTGTCCCGTTGGTAGTCCTACCAGTTCCCTCAGCGAGTGTACCGTCCTTATTGAATAGTTGTCTGGCTCTTCTAGGGTCTAATTCGTTACAGATTCTAAGCTGGTATCTAAGATTAGAACATAAAGAGCGGATGAAATACTCTATAACAAAATGTTAATTGTTCTGTTGATAAGTAATAATGTGTGTATTTTATTCCAGGTCACCAGACCAGTGCCGAGTCTTGGGGAACTGGTCGCGCTGTGGCCCGTATTCCCAGGGTTCGCGGAGGTGGTACCCACAGGTCAGTACAATTCACTTTATCGCTATTATAACAGTAAATGAAAACTTCAATTAGCATAATGCCTAGAGTAATAACCGGTAGCGCTCTCTTTATCTGTACAATGGTCAAGTCAAGTCGCCTGGAATATTTTTGTGTGATGAATAATTGTGCTGGTTTACTGAAAAAGTTTAGTCTAATCAATCACCAATTAAAGTGATTTTACGGAAACAGATGTTAAATAATTGATTAAAAAACATTGAATGTTTAGTTGAAAAGTCAAAATATTTTATTACATATAAATTTAGTTGACTTTCATTGTTTGCATGTTTTTAAAGTTCCTACGACAACAGCATAAAAAGTATAAAACATACATTCTTTATCACAATAATGCTGCAGCTCTTATACACTAAATAATAGTTATACAAACAATGTACGTATGTCTGCTTCCCTTAACCTTTTAAATGCCAGTAGGTAGAAGTGTAGCTGTGCACAGCAGGCCAAGAATGCGAGTTAACTCGCTCTTGGCACAGAAGCGGTTAAAGGAAAAATGAAAAATTATTATCACACATCTCCTGTGAAAGAAATGAAATACCACAATGGGAATTTTTAAAGTGTCCAAAATCTTAGAACGGACTTTTTACATAATTTACGTTGGTTGTTTAAGATAGTCTTTATTAATTTAATCTGATGCCGCCTCAGTTATCGGTGAAAATATAAATAATATGGTCTTAACTGAGATCCCTGAGGAACTCCACTACCATTGAAATGGTACCCTGCGAAATATGAACGCTTAAGGGTTGAATGATGTGATGATGTGTGTATTGTTAGGTTTAACGGCACTAAAAGGCTGGTCGCCGGATCATTATGTCCGGGGGGCGGTGTTTATTAACACGGTGCCAGATTATATCTGTGGAGACAGTTGATCCGTCCTCGTTAAGTACTAGGAGGGGGTAGATTCACCACACAATTATTATCAGCCTCCCGATGCGTTCTCGCAAATATTATGTTATCGAAAGTCACATCTGGTGAAAATGGCAGAACTTTGTACACTACATGCGCAGTATTAGTATGCTAGTAGGTACACAGTATTTTATGCAAGTTTTGCATTCTGGATGGACTGATATTAATTAATAAGGCGTATAAGTGACGCAAGTGCAGTTTTTATTATAAATCCACGTTTAATCTTGTTCAATAGCCCTTTCAACAAAGATATGCAAGTTTTTGATACTCATGTTGGGTTCTCACATCGTAAGCGCAGTCTGTACAGCTGCTGAAAAAAAATTTTTTTTAGTAGTTTGGATTTATATTTTTTTATTGAGTAATTTATTTTTTTATTTGTATTCTACTCAAGCGAAACGATAGGAAAACCTTCAATTTAAGCATATTTTTTGGTTTTCATAATGTACACCAAGTTTAAATTATTTTCCTGTTCTCAGTGTTACTTGTTTGCAACAAACATGAATAATTGTATGCATATAAGAATGTACAAACTTACTTTATATTTGAAACTTTGCATTATTTACAATACCAGGTGTTGTTATTTGGATTTGATTTTTATTTTTTTGTATATGGTTATGCTATTATCCATGTATTATGTTACACTAGCATACATTGTCAATTCCCTCTGTAAAAGCGCGATAGTTCCCTTGTAAAGAAAAAGTAAAGATTTGTTTGTTAATATTAATGAGAGAATGTGTTGTTTTGTAGGTCCGGACAGGGAGCTTTCGGTAACATGTGCAGAGGTGGTCGCATGTTCGCCCCCACCAAGCCGTGGCGTCGCTGGTATCGCCGCATCAACCTGAAGCAGAGGCGCGGGGCCCTCGCCGCCGCACTCGCCGCTTCCGGCGTGCCCGCTCTCGTGCAGGCCAAGGGTAAACACTGCCTAACAGTCTCGCACAACCCTACCTAACCCAAGCGGGGAGTGAAGTGTTCATGTGATGATATTCTCTAACAGAGCATTGGGTTATGAGGCAGAGGTCGCTGATTACTCACACACATTGACACTGTCTGACGTACGCTTCACTCCCTTGTTAATTGCAAACGTCAAAACAATATTGGAGCTCGCACAAGTTACTACCGACTATCTCTTGGTTATGCTCCGAATGAACCATCTTCTGGTCAGAAGAAAAATAATAAAAAATAAGCAATACCACATATCTTTAAAAATGCCTAAAAATAGTAATTTTGTAATGTTTTTGAAAGAAATAAATATATATATTCTGCCCTAGATAACAATCAAATAAATAATCTCTACTCGCAGTAAAACTAATTTAATTTTAAACTCAACTTGCTCCCCTTTCAAGAACATTTATATTTAGTGAAAAGGTTTGCTCTGTATATATCTTAAGTTGGGGATGTTTTCGGTGTCCGAACGGTTCCAGTTAAGTGCTAATTCTTGGCCCATTTTATAAGCTTTAGATCGAGTTGTGATCAGTTGAAACTGGTCAAGAATTGGCCTTTAACTCGGACAGAGAATCGATTTGTCTGCAAATGAGATAAATCACCCAAACTTTAATAGCTTATTTAAAAACTAACTGACATATACCCGGCCTTTCTGGGGGCTATCTTTGAGAGATAGACATATACCATTAAGGACTTTTCTGTAGGCCTTTTTAAGATATACAATTCCTTAGTACATTATTTTGATGTATCTCATAAGGTTTAGCCAGCTTTAGTAATGCAAGCTCCCGAAAATATTTTTTTTCCGACTTGATTACAAAACATTGACTTTTCTCTAATTTCTATGAATATAATATGACTGTTTTATATACATAAACTTTCCGGAAGAAATTCTCTAAATGATAGTGAAAAACCCTATCAAATTTTTTTGCGTAGTTTAGAAGAACTAAGCGCACAATTTATACTATTTATAGATATTATCTTAAAAAATTGTCATTTAAAAACTGGTTCCCTTTGGCCTATTTTGCAAACTTTTTGCGGCAACCTTAAATTGTATACTGACTGTCTTGTTTGTCATGTCCAGGTCACGTTATCGACCAGATCCCCGAGCTGCCGCTGGTGGTCTCCGACAAGGTCCAAGAGCTGACCAAGACCAAGCAGGCCGTCAGCTTCCTCCGCCGCATCCGCGCCTGGGGAGATGTCCAAAAGGTACGCCCCTTACCACCCGCTTTCGCTCTCCGCACGAAGTAATGTCCACTCCTGGCGCTCCTTGCGGTGCCTGGAGTAACGCTCTGTGCCAGATTGAACCGCCGGTGTTTTGTTCGCTATCGCCACTTTGGCGGTACCGGTTAAACACTCGCTTACAATAATTATAACTTCATTTTTATTCTACTACAGATAATATAATCTCTCATATTCTGTGTGTATTTCAAGCTTTGCAATAAAATCAAAAAAATGATTATTTCTGAATGTAAATACACAGAAATAAACATATAATTTTTTTTAACTCTTGCCAGGCCAATATGCCAAACAAAACGTCTGTAACCGAATGGGTCTTCCGATGACCCCATGCATTTTTCTGTCTAATGGGCTTTTAAACTATAGAAATCCCAATTATTAATGGTAACTAATGTATTTGCGCACAAATACGTAAAATACTAAAATGATATGTCAAGTATTTAAGCTAATTTAAGGAGGATAGTAATTTTGGGTACTACCTACCTAGATAATGCAAATGGTCCACCTATTTTTTTTGTTTTATTTTCTAAACGCAACTAAAATTGCTCATAATTTTTTTTTTTTTTAAATGCATTTTTGTTAGAAAATCTATTATAAACTTCTTATCTTCAATTTCTTTTTTTGTCTTTTTTTTTTTGTTATTTGTTTTTGGGGTGTTATGCCGTGTTGCGCGCTAACTCCTTCTTTACCCAATGTTGTCCGAAACGTTGGCTAAAGAAGGAGTTATCGCGACACGGCATAACACCCCAAAAACAAATAACAAAAATACTTTTGGCCGTGAAAATGTTAAATCACATTTCATTTTTTGTCGTTTACGTTTATAAATGAACATTTTTTATTTATAATATTTTTTTTTCCAAATTTCATTCGGGAAATTTGATTTCACAGAGTTGTAAATTTTAGTTCTTCTAGATTGAATACAAAGTTGTTTTTCTAGAACGATTTCTCCGAGACCGTATGGGATCTATTTTGTGTAAACAATAATATGTAAAATTAATAATGTATTTTGTATTCAGGTCTACAAGTCTCGCCGTCTCCGCGCCGGTAAGGGAAAGATGCGCAATCGCAGGCGCGTCCAGCGCAAGGGCCCCCTCGTGGTCTACCATCGCAACCAGGTTAGTCGCACCAAACAAACCACCGCACACACGGTCAATGACGCTTACACATCTTTTATCCCACTCAAAATGGCGTCTGGGACCCAATTTTCATTTCAGTAGACAATTGCTCGCATGCGAGGATCGCGCATGATAAATTATCTACTGTTTCGATAAATGCGTATTTTCGACCGTCGTAGATAATGTAAAACAACCGATATTAATACCAACATAAAAATGTACCAATTTTATTTTTTTTATATGGTTACCCGTGTATTTAACTCCATAGATTTGATACATTGTTCTATATACATCTGTTTACGATTGTCAATTTTCAATTTACTTTGTTGTTTGTTGAAGAAGTAGACGACAATAGATCAATTAACTTGAGCACCAATTTTTTAGAAAGTCGAAATTTTTTTATTTTTTACTCAGACTAAATGCATCATTTCTTGGTGGCCTTTCAGTTAAATATTCGGCCTGTTCCATGTCTTCGGTCGCTTGTATGTGCGTCAAATCTTCAAAACTCACCATTTTTATAATAATTAACAAAAATACAACACACGCAAACCGTACAAGTAACACTTTTTGACAGTTGAACTACTACTAAAACCAATAGTCCAATTATCTACTGCTTTGTAATAGATAATTATCTATTAGAAATTCCAAAATACGCTTTCTATCGAAAATTAGTAGATAATTACTCGATGATAGAAAAACCATAGACAACGTAGATAATTATCGCATGAGAGCAGTTATCTACTGAAATGAAAATTGGGTCCCTGGACTCTTGTGTCAATTATTGACAATGCGTATTGACTCAACTTCAATCGACCCGTCAATATTTTTGCCGCTTACCCAGTACCTTAAGCGTGCAAACAGGACGCGGTCGGCGCTAACAAAAAACTGTCCAAAGAAGTGAAGCTAGCAGTACACAATGGAGTGCTGGTACCTACCCTGATGTACGGCAGTGAGGCATGGATTTGGCAGAGGAAGGATGAAAGTAAACTGAGTGAGATTCCTGAGGCGTACATGTGGTAAAACCATGTATAATTGTGTGAGAAATGTGGAGATTTAAGGCTAACGTAAGATTAAGAAAGGGACGCTCTGATGGTTTGGGTAGCAGAAATGTAGAGTACGCCCGAGAAAGACATAGCACGATCAAGAGTCAAGATTAATTGAAGACTATGTATGAATGTGAATGAGGCAAGGAGCGTGTGGTGTGACCGTTTGTTTGGCGGTCCGTCCTCTGCCCACCCCTGCGGTTAAAGAGCTTCTGTTTTTACTTCAGATAATCGCGATATAATGCAATTTTATGTAAAAACAAATCAAGTTCATCGTTGAAACTAAACTCCAAAAGGCTTGATAGATGAGCAATTGAACTAACGATTGTCATTCCGCAGCTTCAACGATGTTTGCGTATGGGGTCTGTGCACGCAATCTAAAATACCCATCATTCGTCCCGTCAATGGGATATCTCAATTGCCTCGGTAAACCATCGATTAGCAATAATCAGTATCAATGACTTAAATTGAAGTTATTTTGGACAATTGATATTGATCATAAATACACTAATCAACGCGGTGCTGGATAAATAAAACAGTAGAAGTGTTTTGTGCGTTTGTGCACTCAAAGTAAGCGCAATTTTTCCTTACTTGCTGAAATTTATTGAAAACATTTTCAAATATTGAAATTATTTCATTGAAGTGTCAGGAATTAGAAAGGTCATCAATTTAGATTAGCAATTATTTATTCAGAGTGGTATTATTTGGGAGTGAAGTGTTCAAATGATGATATTCTCTAACAGAGCATTGGGTTATGAGACCGAGGTCGCTGATTACTCACACACATTGACACTGTCTGACGTACGCTTCACTCCCTGTTCACTTGGTCTCGCTGGCACTTTGCCATCTTGTCGCAGAGTACTGCTATAAACATACTAAAATATTAGGAAATTATGCGAAATGAACACAGTGGGGATAGAGGCAGATTAGTAAAACCCGGCTGTTCTGATCTGATCACTAAATAATAAGCTCTCCACCTCCCAACATTTGGTTGGCTCCAACTGGCTCCGATATGGTTTGTTTATAATAGCGCACTCAGACTGCAATTGTGCTAATCCTTGTGTGATTGTTATTAGGGTTTGGTGAAGGCGTTCCGCAACATCCCCGGCATGGAGCTGATCTCCGTGGAGAAACTGAACCTCATGAAGCTGGCGCCCGGAGGCCACGTCGGCCGTTTCATCATCTGGACCGAGTCCGCTTTCAAGAGGCTAGGTGAGTCTTTCAAACAGACCCGCATCAATTGCCAAATCAGGCCTCTTAATTCTTGTTGTGTATGTTGATAAAGTGTAACAGTGCGTCAACTATCCAAGCGACGTAGTGACAACATGTCCGTCGAGTGTTGATAATGGCGCCAGAGTAAACCCCAGCGGCGGCACAGGGCGTTCCCTTCTCGATTATCATATCTGCGCGGGGCCGTGCTGCCGCACATTACCATCTCTCATGTTTATCCTCATTGACATTCATGTTCTATTCATTCCCGCTCTTGTTTTAATCATTCCTAGTCTTGTTTTAACTGTTCTCTATCTTGTTTCATGCATTATCAGTCATGTTCCACTCATTATCTCTTGTTTTAACCATTTTATCCCTTATTACAACAATTCTCCACATTGGACGATATTGACTGACTGTTGTGATGTATGTTACAGACAAGCTATTCGGCACCTGGAAGGCCCCATCCCTGGAGAAGAAGGGATTCAACCTGCCACAGCCCAAGATGGCGTGCACTGACCTGTCCCGCCTGCTCAAGTCGGAGGAGATCCGCCGCGTGCTGCGCGCGCCCCGCAAGGCCGTGGTGCGACGCTCTCGCAAGCTCAACCCGCTCACCAACAAGCGCGCCCTGCTCCGCCTCAACCCGTACGCCGGAGTCCTGAAGCGTCGCCAGCACCTTCTGCGTCTCCGCACCCTGGCCGACAAGCAGATCCGACAGGCAGAGAAGGACGGAGTGAGTATTCAATCATGTCCTTTTCCTACTTCGACATTCAACAGGTTAACGGCACTAAAAGGCTGGTCACCGGACCATTATGTCCGGGGGGCAGTGTTTAGTAACACGGTGCCAGATTATATCTGTGGAGACAGTTGATCCGTCCTCGTTAAGTACTAGGAGGGGGTAGATTCACCACACAAAATAATCATAACCTCAAAATAAACACTTATCTTCGTATAAATATACTAATGAATATTGTCATTTTTTCTCAGGTCAAGCTCCCTGAAAACCACATTGCCGTCCGCGCCAAGAAACTGCGAGAACGTCGCGCAGCCGCCATCAAGAAACACCGCGCCACCAAGGTCAAGAAGCCCAAGGTAGCCAAGGTTGCCAAGGCAGCCAAGCCCGCCAAGGTAGCGAAGCCAGCCAAGGTAGCCGGAGCCAAGCCAGCAGCCAAGCCCGCAGCCGCCAAGCCAGCAGCTGCCAAGCCAGCAGCCGCCAAGCCCAAGGCTGCCACACCCAAGAAGTAGATTGATTCTGCTTGATTCGCCGGCGATGAGGCGGTCGCCAGCCGACTGACTGGCGCGTTGTCTGTTGTGCGGCGGTGAAGTTGACGTGTGAATAAGGATGGACTATATTATATTATTATTTTGTGATGAAGAAGAGAAATAAAATTGGTGGTGACCACCGGCTTCGGAGAATTAATGCTTTTTATTGGTTACTCCCATTCCATTATGTAATTGAGGAGCCGAATGCAATAATTTTAATAACACAATAACACAATAAAACAATTTTAATATATTAAATAAAAATATACGAAGTATCAACAAAAACTTCGATGAACTTCAAATACTAATTAAGAATCTAAAAATTAATCTTGATATAATTATCCTCACTGAGTGCTGGATAAAGGATAAATATTCACCCTTGCATATTAATAATTACACCTCATATGCAACCAATTTGAATTACACAAAAAATGATGGTGTGATAGTGTACATTAAAGATGACACTAAAACTGAAGTCAATGAAATAAAATTCCCAAATGCAAACTGTTTGAAAATCAAAGTGGGTGATGAAACCACTATATTAGCTCTGTATCGATCACCAGCTACAACTAATATTAATCAATTTCTTGAAACGCTTTCTAATGAACTCAATCTTCTAAAAAACAAAAAAAATGTCTTCCTCATCGGAGATATAAATATTGACATACTAGAAAACGGTCATCCAAATAGAACTGATTATCTGCAAACACTGGCCGCCCACGGACTTGAAAGTTTGATAAATAAACCTACGCGTGTTACAAATGACAGCAAATCTTGCATCGACCACATATTCAGTAAGACTGTTAAACCAACCAACTCTATCATATTCACCTCTACTATAACCGACCACTATACAACAATTTTATCTATTACAAAAAAGAAAATACAAAGATCGCAGCCCTACCCAATTATCGTGCAGAAGACAGAAACCATATGGAATGAAGTAAAACAACAATTACTAAATACAAACTGGATAAACCTACTGGAGAACCTTGATACAAATAGTGCCTGGAGTAAATTCATTGAATATATAACTCATACCATCATGTCAAATACCAAATCAATAGAAAAAAAGATTTCACATAAAAATCAACATCTTAAACCATGGATAACCCAAAGCGTTATAAATTGCATTAGAAAAAGAGATGAACTACACAGGAAAGTTAGATTAAATCCTTGTGATATTTTTATACAACGATATTATAAAAGATACAGAAATATTTGCAAAAATGTTGTACGCAATGTCAAAGAAAATTATTATAAGAAAAAAATAGACGAATGTAACAATGACCCACGCAAATTATGGAAGATCATTAATGAAATTACAAGTGCAAAATCATCCCATAACAAAAGCATAGATGAACTAACAATTGAAAATACCCAAATCTCTTTCGAAAAGCATCCGGACAAAATTCTCAAATACGTAAACGAATTTTTTACAAATATAGGGTCAAAATTGGCAAAGCAAATCAGACATCCAAAAACTAGCATTTTACCAGAAGAAAAGGAAAGTATGAACCAGATAGATAAATTAAAGTTAATTAATGTAACCAATACTGATATCAGAAACGCAATTGTATCCCTCAATGCTAATAAATCATCGGGAAATGATATAATCTCAAATAAAACAATAAAACAACTCCAAAATGAACTGACCTTCCCTTTGACATACTTGGTCAATCTGTCTATATCTACAAATGTATTCCCCTCATGCCTTAAAAAAGCAACAGTTATACCTATACATAAAAGTGGTAACAAAAAGGATATATATAACTACCGACCCATAAGTCTCTTAAGCTCCTTTTCAAAAATCTTGGAAAGTGTAATGAAGAAGCAAATAGGCCACTTGCAAGGATTTTCTAATGACTTGGAAAAAAATGAGTGGATAGATTTCTCTACTAAGATTACGAAAATGTTACTCAAAAAATTTTGAAATGTATAGTTTTTTTTAAATAAAATAAATAAATCTGTTATTTTTGGCTTGTGACGTCACCACTTGAAAATGTTCCGTCTCCAATATTATTGAATTAATTTTTGTAAAATTCCACACTGATTATTTTTTTTATATGGCAACACCTTGATTTCCGGCGACTTGTGAATTTGAATATTGACACTTGTTTGGGGTTTGGCTGTTTGTATTGTAGTCCGCTAACTTTGTTGAGAAATTAAGCATATATTATTTGGAAATGATTGAAGTAGGTTTTGTTCAGGGTCAGTCTGACAATTTGCCGAACATAGATTCATTTATGATGGCTACTTTTCTAAGTAATAATATGAATTTCATTGGAAGCGAAATTAGAAATGTCAAAACAAAAAGGTTAGTATTTTTTCTGTATCTTCTAATATACGAATATTATGTTATATATTTTGACAACATTTAATATGTACTTATATATTATGTTTCCATCAATTATTATTATTAAGACAATTGTTAACATTCAGTTATATGCAACTGTCTTTTGTTTTCAACGTGTTATTATTATATATTTTAAAGGTCTGCACGTGAAAGTTATGGTGATAATGCTATCGGGTATGTGCAGGTAAAAAGAGAAGGTCCTATCTGCACAGTGAAAGCAAAAATAACCCCCGAGCACCGTGTCCGCCAAAAAGCATACTCTGTTGTACTTTTGTGTGATGAGATGGAAGATGAAATACAAGTCTTAGAATGTCAAGACTGTGCAGCTTCTAGAGGTTAGTTGAACTGTATGTCGCTATATTGTAAAATATGTTTCTCTCCTCTAACCTCTACACTCTTCTACCCTATGGAGATGTGGGGAAGAGCAAACTCTTGTGTGATGTAACAAACACAGAATCATTGCGAGGGTCTCTGCCAGCTACCTGTTGACAAATAATTTATATTTGGAACATTTTGCTTTCAGGTGGCTGTAAACATGCACTGGCATTTCTAACATGGCTCCATAGGAGAAGTGAAGAACCAGCGTCGACATCTGTCGACTGTTATTGGAGAAAATCAAAGTTATCGTGTGTCGGAACCTCCCAAAAGTTCATTCTGGCATCCCAAGTTGGCAAGAACGCAGTAAAAAGCGTGGAAAAAGGTAATGGAGATTTCCTGGCAGCAGTACTCCAAAGGAGTCTTAAGGAGGGGCTTCGATGCCAACTGACTCAACTTTACATGGATCCGAAGCCCACTGACTGTTTGTCCATGCACAGGATGATTTCTGCTTTTAAGAAAACACGAAACCTGCACAATACAAGTGCTACAGATTTCATCAATTTTATTACATGTGATCTAAATATTCCTCCAAATATCTTCGAGGAAGTTTTTTCATTAACAAGAAAGCAGGCTAACTGCCCGTTATGGTACGAAATGCGATATGGCAGAATTACTGCATCCAAACTATACGAGGCAGCTAACTGCAAAACATTGGATGGAACATTGACTGAAGTCATCTTAGGGGCAGCCAAGATTCCAGACACAAAGGCTATGCAACGAGGTCGGCTTTTAGAACCTTTGGTGTTAAAGGTACTAGCAAACCAACTGGGACACAAATATAAAGAATGTGGTTTCAAAATCAGTTGCAAATTACCAATTATCGGTGGCTCCCCGGATGCAGTCACTGATGATTATATTGTTGAGGTCAAGTGTCCAGTCAAACATAGTACAATGAAAAATTACTTTTTTGAGGGTGTTGTTGCCAGAAAGTATTATGCACAAATGCAAATACAAATGTTTGTACTGAACAAATTCAAGGGAGTGTTTTGTGTTGCTGAACCCAACTTTGAATCATCTGGCAAAATAAATGTTTTCCACATCGATTACGATGAAGAATTCTGTGTCGAAGCTATTAATAAAGCCATGCTGTTTTGGTCCAGAGCTATATTTCCTGTACTTAAAAAAAATGTATAGGTATACATTATTTGAAATAAATCACGTATTTACTGCACTACACTCGCTTCTTTATTCATAATAATACATGATTATATTGATTATGTACAATAGCATCATATTATTTTCATCCCATCCACCATAGTATAATATGTATTTGTATAAAGTGACAGAAAAACAAAAACAAAAAGTTTACATAAGACATATTTTTACATTTATACCTAGTATTTATTTGATAATACGTACACATGTTATTGTATTATCGCATAGATTTTTTTTGTATTTATTATTGGAAGTAAGAAAATGATTACAAAGTGGAAATTCTAACACAAATAGAAATGTATTAAAAAGTGGAACATGATCACTTTGCTACAACACAACTGTATTTATATAAACTTGATGTAAAAGTAAGGCGTAATGAATGAATAGCAATCAATCCACTCTCAGTAAAATATTGGAAGCATTATTATAGTCAGTACTTGCACTGACTGGTAACGCTGGCCGCTAGATGGCGCTAGTGTAGCATGTTGCATTTCTTCGGGACTATTCTTTTTACGTGTGAGCATAAGAACAGTAAGGTCGTATGTAGGTTACTAAATATTTTATTTTCGACTTATATAATTTATTAACGTAAAATAAAGAAAACATTTCAAATAACATGCATTAAAAAAAACCAACCCACAGAAGTCACGGGGCTAGGAGGCGCTAGTATAGCATAATCAGAATGTATGGTAAATGTAAGAAGTTGAAGGTGTTATACATAAATTATTCTACAGTATTTGATATTATCCCTTTTGGTGGCTTCATTGCCTATAAACTCTAAGTAAAAGCTCCAACATATGTTTTTATAAAAAACACATACTGGCGCTATAATTACATAATATTATACACTTTAGACTTATTCTATATACATTACATGAAGGATAAACAAAATTACACTGGTACATATTATGAATATTTATATTCAAGTTAAAGTTTATATGATAATGAAGCGCACATAACATTTTAAACTAAACATTAGCGTAGAGCACAAAACACTAAAAGACTAATAATATTAATAAGACTAATATGATCAAATTATTGGTTTTTGTAGATTTATGAGTCCACATGCAATCATAACAATATGGTCAACTTGTTGAGTCAAATGGAAGTCTATACAAGAATGTGGCTTTAGAATATTATACTCTCTGAGCCGGCTTATTACACGTTCAACGTGTATACGCAGGGCTGCTATTTGCTTGGATAACTTCACCTCTCTTTTAGTGCTATTTACACCTGTAACAACACTTGGTGGACGCACAAGTTGACAATGTTTGCCTTCTAAAATAGTAGCTAGTTGCTTAAAACCTCTATCTGCCATTACCGACATGCCTTCAGACAAGTTGTCCAAGAAGCCGCACTTTTCCACAATCATCATATCTGTAGTACGTCCACCAAAGCCCTTTGAAATGAAGTTAATAAAGCCATCAGGAGTGATTGATATTAGGTACTTGAGTGTATTGCATTTTTTATATTCTGACCAAGTTAGTGCCTGCTGCAGTGGATTTGATGGCTTCTCTATCTGAATTTCAAAACAGTCTATGATTGATACGACATGTTTGTATCTTGCTCTGAATGGAATTGGTAGTAAGGCTTCTATTGCTTCTGACTTAGGCCAAAATACCAGTTCTGCAAGATGACGAGATAACTTCGGTAAACTTTGCTTAAAGATTCTTGAAGCTTGAGCCTCAGAAAGGCCAAATTCATCACCTAAAATGCTGAAACTAGAGTTTAATTTAATTTTTTTTAAAACGATTAAAACATTTAAAATGTTTATATTTTCAAGGAGTGCTAGGGTTTTAACAATCCAATAAAAATCTTTAAGGATTCCTAAATACAGCTTTGGTTTGTTTTCAATATGCTGCAGAGTTAATTTCAATGACAGACTTTTGAAATCACTATTTGAACTACTATCAACGTACGAATCTGACGTAGCTTGTTGGGAGTATTCTGAACCAGATGCCGATTCCGAGGCAGAACTGTCTGGCTGAAGAGTGACATGCTTTAGTTGTACATTCTTGGTATTTTTATTATGCTTCACAGGAGAAGTACTTACGTCACGAGTAGTTAAACACTCGATTGGACCCCTACTGTGTTCTTTTCCTGTATTTGTCAATTTACTTTTGAATTTCTTTTTCAAATTGCATTGAATGGCTTTCGAATCAGTTGCGTTCTCAACTATCAACATGTGAAAGTTTTCTTCGGAGCTTGATGTATCTTGTGGTCCATCCACATGTTGTTGAAGTATTTGGAGTCCAGAGCATTGAGGCTTCTCGAGAGGAAACGACACTTCCAGTTCAACGTAGTCTTGAGGTTGATTGATGATCTGTTGTGGCACAGACTCATCCACATCAGACAGGCAAGGAGACATTGGCTCGAGACTTGCAACAAACACTTCACCGCCTTTAGATGAGCTTGGATGCTGATCCACCACATTGAGTAGATCTCGCCCATCAGCTCCAATTTGACATTCAAATTTATGAGGAATGGTTCCTTTTTTTAAAAGCACCCTTTTACTTAGATGTTGGGGCCATTTCCGAGCATCCACGCTTAACTGAAAATAAAAATACAACTTATCAAGAGACATTGTATTTATTCAATACAAACTTAACAATGCAAATATAATAAGTATCTTCATTTGAGAATAGCCTGCAAAAGTGTAACAATATTGTAATGTGTGTAGGCTTGTTGTCACTAGGTAATAGACCCACCTACTCAACCTACTGTACTGTACAGCAAACTATTCGTGAAGCATGCAACAAAGAAAAATATGTATTTTTTAAATATTGTGTTCAAACAATAATATTGTAAAAAATATACTTACATTAAAATGATCTTCACAGACATATCGTACGGTTTTATTTGACAGTTCACCCAATTGACTGGACCTATGAATTGCAATACACCATTGTTTTCTAATTGCTGAAATTCGCGGTACAACGAAAAATCTTTTTTCCTTAGTAGTCGCCGAAGTATTTGGGCACAAAGGAACCATACAATATTTATAATTATTTTTACGATCTCGGATCCTACGGTTACTACACGAATCCATGTTTAATTAAATAACAAAACAGTAACAAAACGCAGCGTTAGAATTGGAAGTACTTCGTTTTGACATGACAGATATTATTCAGAAGTGACAGATGTTATGATGTGAAAATCGTACAGATTATCCTTCCGTGGCGGCTGTCTTAGAAGTATAATGGTGATGGTCCTGATTTTAACAAAATCAAATTTAATAATATATTATTATGAGTTTATGAGTACAAGAATAATTTAAATCGCAACATTTGGATAGTATCAAACAAGAGGTACAATATCAAGTTATATGTTATATAACTAGAATGTGCAGCTGTTAAAAATAGTCTCATTGCAAAAACAAAAACCAACCTTGGTACATATAGAATATACAGGGTGTATCGGCACGTACCCGACAAACTTTAACCAGCTATTCCTTAGCATATTTGGAGTAAAAAATCTTATGTGCACTTTGCTGTCCGGTAACGTTTTTTTTTAATAAAAATTTTATTATTCATATTTTCACCACATGTCACCACTGTTTTATCCTTTGACAAAGTTTGAAAACCCATCTGGCAAATATTTTATTCGAATTCCGTTGAATAATGCACGTGTGTACCTATATTGGCGCACGTTTACAGTCACAACGAAATAGCACGGCACCATTCGTCTCATTTTTAACTATTATTATTTAGTGTGTGCGAAAGAGCGAAGACGCTTTTTGACATACTTGCTTATAACAGTTGTTTAACACGAAACGCAATGCCAATGACAGTGATGTAGTGTGGAAATTTTATTTTTTTTTGTTTTTAATTGAAAAAAAAATGCTACCGGACAGCAAAGTGCCCATAACATTTTTTACTCCAAATGTGCTAAGGAATAGCTGGTTAAAGTTTGTCGGGTTAGTGCCGATACACCCTGTATAGGTACTTCGACCAACTAAATATATTTTATGAGAACCTTCTTTATACTTGTTTATATATTTCATATTGTTGATAAACCTTCCCCTTTAATTCATTTAATTTTATGTACATTAGGTTTTATTGTAAAATATTTGGATTAAGTGACTGAACATTATAATCGTATATATTCATCAATCCTATAATATTGTGTATAAGTATATTTATATTATATGTCATCTCATTTAATATGGCAGACTGAGATTGCAATATCCTCCCAGTACTGCTGGAATAAAACTTTAAATAAATTAATAAGGATTAATGATCAATAAGAAGGTTCAAGGAAAAAAATATTTATGAGATGTAATATTTTTGGTATGCCTCGTTATTCTCCTCTGCCATTCGTGTGAAATGCGTCGTTTTTTTTTTAAATGTTTTTGGGCTATGTAATTATTTTGTTTTCGCACCCATAAATTATGTTCCGTCTTTCCGGTTTATGAAAAAATGGTCCGATTTTTCGGATTAAAATTTTCAAAAAATCGCCATGGTTTCAAAAATACGATTAAAAAAAAAAAAAAAATACAGAATGTCTTAGAATATTTGCCTAAACCGGAAAATAAAATAAAAAAATGGGATGCAAGAGGCCTATTGTTCATTTTCTTGAACAAAACAAATTATTATCACCATCCCAATATGGCTTTAGGGAAAATCTAAGCACCAATGATGCCATAGAAAATCTAACAAGCATAGCCATAAAAAACATAGATGAAGGGAAAAAGTGTTTGGCTTTATTCATAGATCTTCAAAAAGCTTTTGACACAATAGACCATAAAATATTACTAACTAAGCTAAAAAAAATAGGAATGGCCGAAACAACAATGAACTTATTAAAGTCATATATAACAGGGCGAGAACAACAAGTACAAATTGGCAAACAAAAGAGCAAACCACTATCTTTAAACTATGGCGTCCCTCAAGGAAGTGTACTGGGACCGATCCTATTCATTATCTATATCAACGATTTAACTAACCTTACCATTAAAGGAAATATAATCAGTTTTGCTGATGATACTGTTTTATTATTTCAAGAAGAAAATTGGACGGATACATTTAATGAGGCTGAAAAGGGGCTTAGTGCACTTCAAAATTGGCTTAAAATCAACTCGCTTACCGTTAATATAAGCAAAACAAAATATATAACATTTTCAATAAACGCAAGGAGCCAACCAATAAAATCGCTAGAACTAAAACTACACGAATGCCATGGAAATAATATACAATGTTACTGCCCCGTCATCGAAAAAACACAAAACATAAAATATCTCGGAGTAATAATCGACGAAAATCTTAGATGGGACCTACACATCAAAGGTATTACGGAAAAACTCACAAGCCTTATATATTTCTTTAAAAATCTAAGAAACGTATTAAATAAAAAGGATATGAAAAAGGTCTACTACGCATTATGTCATTCTCGAATTGAATATGGAATCATAGGATGGGGATCTGCTACACATACGTACCTACACAACCTGAATACGATTCAAAAAGGAATCATAAAGACCATATTGAAAGTACCAATTAGAACGCCTTCAATTGAAATATTCAATTCCTTTGACGTACCAAATGTACAGCAAATATATGCCAAAAATATATTATTGAAGCTCTTCAAAAATAACAAATCCTCTACTAGACTGTGTATGCATAACACTAGATCGAACAAAAATGATATAAAAAATATTCCAAGATATAAAACCACATTCGGACAAAGAAACTATACATACTTTGCAACAAAACTCCATAACATCCTTCCCCAAGACATAAAACTAATAAAAAATCCTAATGAATACAAATCATTAATAAAAATATGGCTGAAAGAGGTCAATGAAAAAACCCTAATGAAAACACTAAAAACGATATAGAAGACACTAAAAACGACATAGAAGACACTAAAAACGACATAGAAGACAAATAAACCATATTTAAATAACTTTAGTCCGCCTCGGCACAGGACCCCCTAGTGAGGAGGACTAAGAAATACAATATTTTATACTTAATTTCTCCATTATATTTTGTATGTAACATTTATTTTATATAGTCGCTAAAATAAAAAAAAAAAAAAAAAAAAAAAAAAAATAACAACGTACAACTGGTTTTGCTTCCATTGCCTTTTTGGTGTGAAGGCAAACACTGCAGCCTTAGTCACTTATTATTATTATTTTTTTTCCTCCGCCTGTGCCGAGATGAGCAGCTTTACAATTATATTCAATCATTGATGAAAGTATAAACAAAACTGGTCTTAAATGAGATCCTTGAGGAACACCATTACCCTTGATTGTACACTTTTTAAAATAAACTTTTTTTACTACAATACATCCATTTTCAATTTTTGACCTGAGGACTGAACCATCCTCCACAGTGGAGTCAACGCTGACAGCTCTGTCAAATCCCGATTGGGTAGGACTGACATTTATTTCGGTTATTAACTGGTTTAATCTCCAATCATTTCTAATAAATGCGTACATGTCTGCGTGATTGCCACCAAAAGTTGAAAGAATGCATTTGTTGATAATAATGAGTTTGATCTCGATCAGATGTCGTGAAGTGGTTTCATTTCCACCTGCAAGATTTGTGTTCATTCTTACATGAAAACAAGAATGAAATCCTTCTTTATCTGCTGTGTAAATATTACTTTTGTAAGTTTTACACATAAAGAGCTACGCACAAAAGTTTACGTTGCGTCCGTTGATAAAATTATGCATTCTGCATTGTTCCCAATTCCTTAGAAGTCGGAATAAATCTGGTTTCCAAGACCGGGACTGACAGATAAACCTGATTCTGTGAAAAGGAGGCCGATTGCCATCTAATGCACAGGTGCAATGCTGAGACTGTTCTATGGGGATTTCAATGCAGCCTGCTCGAAGTAGCTTGCAGCGTTGATCCCCTGTACACGAGTTAAGTTAGTTTGCATGTGGAATTAACTAAATAATAATATTTGGATGATTAGTATAGCGCCATTTTTGTGCAAAATCACCTCAAGGGCGCTGTACAAATATATAATACATTTCTGCAATCATCTATGTTATTACTAACTATATATGGAGATAATATACAGTACAATACTTACCTGGTAGGTCACTCGAGATTAACACTTAATTAACATTAACTAATTGTTTATTAGCGAAATTTAGATACAGGATTTAGGACATAATTGGATATAATTGGACTTTCTCTCAAGAATGGTACATTTAATTTAACAAATGTTTACGAGAGATGGAAAGGCTGACAGAGATATTGAAACAAGGGGAAATGCAGGTAACTCCATTCATGGAGGACTGAACGCAGTTGGCGCTAACTAAACATTGTCCAAAGAAGCCAAGCTGGCAGTCCACAATGGAGTGCTGGTACCTACCCTGATGTATGGAACTGGCAGAGAAAGGATGGAAGTAGACTGAATGCTGTTGAAATGAAATCCCTGAGGCGTACGTGTTGTAAAACCATGTTTGATCGTGTGAGGAATGTGGAGATCAAATGTGAATGGTAGCAGAAGTCGAGGAAGACATGGCACGACCAAGTGAATCAGATACTCGAGTCGGGCCATGTCGAGAGTCAGAATAATAGAAGAGTATGTATGAGACGATGTATGATTGTTAAGGAGGCAAGAAGCGTGTGGTGTGACCGAGTTGTTTGGCGGTCCGTCCTCTCTGCCTACCCCTGCGGAGAAACGGCGTGATAGTTAGTTAGTTGGTATGATAGCTTAAAAAGGCACAGTTTTTCCTTCTTATATTTAGCCCTTTCGTGACCCACCATTAATAAATACCTTACTACAGCTAAAATCACAAGTCAGAATTTGTGTGTATATATTTTTTTAAATGGCTCTATAATGGTTTTATAAAGATGTACATTATTGTTCTTTGGTTAACTTCTAGATTTGAACATAAAGCATGGTGTTTTCTCTTTCTCACACCGTTTAAATCATATTTCTCAGTATATGACAGTAAGGCAGACAACGATTTCTATGAGACCATATGTGTAAGGAACGTGGAAGTAATGGTTTTCAATCAAAACTCAACTAAGATGTATATCAAGTGTTTTTATTTTATTTACTAGAATTTATAAACAAACCTCTCCTCTCTCATCTCTTCATACTATTTCCAATACTTAATTTAATAATAATAATAATAATAAAATTTAATGTTAACACAGTTATAGACACTCTAAATCTTTTTTTTTTATTTACACCACCCATCCATTCCACACAGTCAGTTCTTCGTATCATTTCTCCAATTGTAATCCTTTGCAAACCATCAACCACTGCATAAGTCACTTATATAAGTGACTTGTGGGCATGTCTTTGTGTCTTAAATAAGAATCTGAGCAAGAGTCCCAACCGACAGTCAGCCAGAGAGACTATGGCATTCCCAACTGGGGTATCTTATTAGTGGGGGCGTGAAGAGAAAGGCGACCATTCATATCTGGTCATTAGACACGGCTAAATTCACATTTCAAGCCGTGTTTTGATTCGGAATGGCGTTTCTTCACCAGGGCGATACTGTAAGTATCTATCACTCTGAAACGTGCAGCAAATATACAAATTAAAATTTTGTTGCGGACGCCGGGATTTGAACCCACAACCTCTAAATTGGTAGCCCAACGGCGGAGGCTGTCAGTGCGGTAGTAGAAAATGAATTTTGTTGACCTATCTGGGGCCTAGGAGTCGAAAGATCGATTTAAATCTGATTTTGCCAATTTATATACAAAATTTTCAGACAAATTAAATTGGATTCTATGTCCAAAGAAAAGCTGAGATAAATTATATTAAGTTATATAAGATAAAATATATTATAATTATATACAGGGTGTATCGGCACGTACCCGACAAACTTTAACCAGCTATTCCTTAGCACATTTTGAGTAAAAAATGTTATGGGCACTTTGCTGTCCGGTAACGTTTTTTTTTAATAAAAAAATTATTATTCATATTTTCACCACATGTCACCACTGTTTTATCCTTTGTCAAAGTTTGAAAACCCATCTGGCAATATTTTATTCGAATTCCGTTGAATAATGCACGTGTGTACCTATATTGGTGCACTTTTACAATCACAACGAAATGGCACGGCACCATTCGTCTCATTTTTATTTAGTGTGTGCGAAAGAGCGAAGACGCTTTTCGACATACTTGCTAATAACGGCTGTTGAACACGAAAATCAATGCCAATGACAGTGATGTAGTGTGGAAATTTTTTTGTTTTTGTTTTTAATTGAAAAAAAAATGCTACCGGACAGCAAAGTGCCCATAACATTTTTTACTCCAAATGTGCTAAGGAATAGCTGGTTAAAGTTTGTCGGGTTATTGCCGATACACCCTGTATAGACACGCTCATATGGTAGTCCCAGAGGGAGGTCGTACATGGCATCATCATTCTAGTATCTTTATTAGTTTTCATACAACTTCTCTCTGGGAATACTTTAAACGACACTTCTATTGCATATATCTTTAATTGTAATGTATTTACATTTAAAAAAATCAAACTTCAACGTACTACCTTTGAACCTGTCGACTGTGGATGGTACACCGGTGTCCCCCATACAAAAATAATATAATAATTGCAAGCGATTTTAACCTTTATGTACAAAATCGCTTGCACTAAACATTGATTTAAAAATTACTTTTTATTTGATGTATGCAATTTCTCCGACGGCTTTAAATAAATTATCTACGACATTTTGGCATGCCATTTTTTCTCAAGGTCACGAACATCACCACAGTCAACAGGTGAATGGCCAATTTTCAAAAATTCTTAAGTTTTTTTAAATAACCTCCCAAAACAGTCTACAAGTATATAATTGTGTTAAAAAAACATATGAATAACAATGACACAGTTAACTACGTAGTTGATAAAAGAAAAACTAAATCTACACTAGTGATGCCCTGCAAAGTTAACTGTGTCAAGTTTTCATTCATTCACACAGACAATAGTGAAGATTGTTTGAGACAAAATTTCAGAACAGAAATATTTTCATCGATAAACTACGTTAAAAGAATTAAAACAAACAAAAAAAATGATGAAAAATATATTATCGTGATTAATTTTTGGGATATTTTGCCATGTTGCGCTTTCTCCCTCGTTAGCGAGCGTTTCGGACAACGTCACAGTGTCCATCCTCAGATGTAGATTGTGTTATGAATCATCGGCATCTCAAAAATCTTCTCTGGTTCAAACGTCCTGAAAAAATTCAGTTTAATCTCCGCTGCGCGGTTTTAAAGTCACTTAGCGTAATGGCTTCGGCATACCTATTGGAAATGTGTATTCCAATTCAGAAATATCTATCAGAAGGTTGAAAGAACCAAAGCACAAGCGGTGAGCATGCTTTCGAAGTGTAGGATCTAAAGCCTGGAATGGACTGCCCCACGATTTGAGAATGATCACAGACTCGACAGTATTCAGAGCTAAACATAAAACTCACCTTTTAAGACAGTCATATTCATAAAGTCAAAAACATTTCAACTTCACAGTCTGCGGCGACATTGTAAACAACTAAATGTGTAAAAAATTTGTAAGCCAAGTGGGGGAGTAGGTAGTACCCACAGACATATGAATATATAGACTAGAAATTAAAGATGAGGGGTAAAATCAACTGTTGAAGAACGAAGGGGGTAAAGCTGACTGTGATTCGTCAATAAATCAATCTGACAGTATATAGGCATCTCGCATTTTAATATCACCATTTAGTTCTTAAAAGTAAAATCTGCTTTTGAATGAATAGACATTTTTACATGGGAGCGCAAATTACTCGCCACGTTATGAACAAATTTGCGAAGGCCAAATTCGGCAAAATAAATTTCTTCTATTTTCAGAGTCGAATATTTCGTTTACGTATTTAGTTAAGACACTTTTATAAATGTTCATAATTTACTTCCCAGCAACCAACCAGCTTTGTGTTCAGACGTATCTCGATGTGATAGTATATGTTTCTACAACTGATCCATATTATATGATGTGAATATGCTTAAAATAAAGTAAAATAATGCTTATATATGGAATGTAATATGACAATTGGGTTTATTCTCTTTTTCACATCTATTTTTACAAGTTTTCATAGTACAAGTCAACATTTTGCCGTGTTATTTCGTAAAATGAACCGATGATGCCTCGACCATAGTTCGCACAAGAATGATGACGTCACATTTTCAAATTTCACGGGAAGCCATACGCGAGCACAGCCGGCTCCAATGGAACCGGTATGGGGAGTGGGGAATAATACGCTTTTAATCACTTAGGGCAGGTCTACTAATATTCATGTCTATGGTAGTACCCAAAATTACTATTCTCCTTACATTAGCTTCAATACTTGACATTTCATTTTAGTATTTTACGTATTTCTGCGCAAATACATAGTTACCATTAATAATTAGGATTTAAGATATTTACACTTGGTTACAGAAGTTTTGTTTGGCATCTTGACCTGTCAAGAGTTAAGGTCATTTCATAAAAATTCTCCAGTGTTTTAAAAGAAATGTAAAAAAGCAAATTTAAAATCAATGTCTAGTGTTTTTACTAATGTCGTAAACTTTGTAAAAGTAACCTGCCGGGTAAGTATGTTTTTCTGTATCTGTTTGTAAATACTAAAATTAGATAAAGACTAAATTAAATTCTACAGCCTAATTGTCTAAATTATCCAATTATTATTATAAACACACTTCATCACCACCTACTACTCATCTGCCCTGATGATGAACAGTGTAAAGCTGTCCGAAATGTTGGCTAAAGATGTCAGAAGCACAAAATGTCATAACAACCCAAAAATTAATCACATTAAGGACGGGTTGTTTTGGAGAATTAGAACAATTCATCAAATTTCAACGTTAATTTTCGGGTTCTGTGAAATTCCTATTCAAGTTCTGTTATTATATCATTATAGGCTAGTTTCTTGACAGAACTGAAATTAAAACAGATCTTGAAAATGAATGCTGTAATTTGATGAATTGTTCAAATTCTTCGAAACAATCTGCACTAAGAATACTTCAATAATGGGCATGTTTTTTTTAAATGTGAATATTGCACAAGAGGTCTCACTGTTCCAATGAAAGACACTGGGAGTATGGCATCCTCAATTGGGTTATGTTGTGATGCCAGTGGCGGTTCGTGGTCTTTTTAACAGGGGGTTCAGAAATTCAAGAGAAGATAAACATATCTAATTAAAATTTACTTACTGTTGTCCTTCGTCAAATAGTCGAATACGGCAGCAGTCACACAACTTAAATAAAGTTAGTGGGAGGGGTACCTACATATTATTGTTTTTAAATCACTTCACTAGACACAAATATTAGATAATGAGAAAAGTTTTATAGGAATTAAATTGTTTAATGTTTTTATAGCACTCAATGTATGTTGCTAATTATTATTGTTTTTTCGAGAAGAATAATTTCGTAGAATATATAATAGATATTTAAAACATTAAAAAAAAAACAAATAAAGGTGGCACGAAATAAATTTACTAAGTCTACTTCAATAGGTAGTAGATTTGCAAATGCCATAAGCAAACGGTTGGAGAAATGCAGAAACAAGAAAACAAAAATATGTACAAAAATGACTACAAAGTTAAATACCATAATATAACATAAAAAATAACACTTGCTTCCGTAAAGGTCAAACGTCGACCGCGAAGTTCTCGGGTTTCTTCGGTTACATTCGTCAATGTTCGGAGGTCACGTGATAACATAACGCGTGTTCGGCGCACACAATTTGTCTTACTTTTGCAAAGAAAGACCAAATTTTGTATATGTCACCGTCATAGGGTATGTACCGGCTAAAATTATTTTGTATGAAGAGTTTGGCGCGGATTTCAACTCGCACAAAGTTGGAATATGTATCGTATTTTTCGGTGGCGCGGGTTTTGAAGGCGAAATTTTAATAGCGTGCTATCTATAATGTGCTTATATTATTATAAAACAAGTTTGTTTTATTTTCTCATCTTTTTAATGGGGGTTCGCCGCACAAACGCACTTTAGAGAAAACCGCCACTGTGTGATGCTGAAGGAGTTCCTGGCTATCAGATCTAGTCATCAAACGCTAGCAACTATCTCAACTAATCTCAGCCTACGGAGAGAAGAAAATGTTAAGGCGATGCACTACGTAGTAATTCAAAATCATGTGTTTTTGGTTTAAAAAATTTGGTCGCCTAGAAATGTTTCAGATGCTTTAATTAAATACTGCGAATAGAATACATCTTGGCCTTTGAAATAATCGAGTATTTTTTAGATAAGTCTTTTTATAAGCCAAGAAAAAAATAATGTATAAGGCCTATGAAAACTGCTTTAGGGTCAATCCGCACCAAATCATCCAGAAAATTTTGGATTTGTCACCCACCATCTCAGATTTTGATGAAACTTTAAATTTTTAATCCTTCCATATAGATAAGAAAATATACCAAATTTTACCTTCCTACCTCAACTCGTTTTTTTTTTATGGGCAGTTGAAGTTTGGGCAAAATAAGCGTTTTTACATATTCCGAGCACTCCGGAAGAGCTTGTACCTTCAATGAAAAAAAATTGTATCTTTGTCATTTATAGTGCAAATGCAATGAAAATTTTCAATATTATCAAGAAAACTATGCTGATTGCAGAAAAAAATAAATAAACCCTTTACATTTATCTACTTGACTTTAAAAAATTACCAAAAGTAATTTTTTAAGTAATTTTTGGGACGGAAAAGGTACTTTACAAAAAAGCAATATCTCGGGAAGGTACAGTGTTAATGAAGTAATTTTTTTTTTTATTCATATCTACAAACAGCATAGAATCACATACAAAAATAAAATTCATGGCATTTTACTTGCTTCAATAAATAAAATCCATTTTAAACTTTTTTCAAACTTTTTGTAATTTTTTTTTTATTCTTATCTACAATAAACATAGTACAACCTAAAAAAATAAAACTCCTGGTATTTTGTGTGCTTCACAGTGTAGAAACGTTTTTAAAATAAGAAATCTTTATCATACAGAATTGTTCTAGGTTTTTTTAAATCTAGATACAAAAATAAATAAAATCCATTTTAAACTTTTTTCAAACTTTTTGTGATTTTTTTTATATCTATTTTTAGTTTGTAATTGGGCAAGTTATAGTTTAGGTATATAGCTAGTAATATAGGTTGAATGAATGGACTAATATCAAAGAAACAGTCCTAGAGACAAGTCACTACATGGAAATAATGTATCTGCAACAAGAACAAGACAGAACATGAAAATTACTATCTGCCTCATCACTAAGTTTGCAGGATACTACATGCTTTGTTTCCTCTGACATGCTTAGTTCTGATTCAGCTTCAAAGCAGTGATCATCTATATAAATACAGTAGTTGTTTCATGTTATGGTGTACATTGTTAAAATGTCTCTAATCGAAACAAGTTTAGTTAAATGTAGTGTGGGACAACATAATGGTACTGAATGTCACAAAAAAAGTTATACTAAGTCAGAGAAATTAACGAGTGTGGATTTGTTAAGTGAATTTGAAAAAAAGCTTATTCAACAAAGAAGTTTTGTATCTACAGACTTGGTTTTCAACATTTGTGAGCACCACAGAATATTTAACTTAAATAAATATGAAACATTTCAAAAAGCTTGTTTTGACCCGTTCCAAAGCCACAAAAGGAAAATTACAAAAACTTTAAGAACAGTATCCTTGGAATTTTCAGAGAACATTAATACCATTCTAAAAGTAACTAATAAAGCAATCCCTGGACAAAAAATTTGTAATGCATGCAGAGCAAAAATTAGTAAGAGCCAAAACCTTAACAATGAAATTGAAGAGCTTAACACTTTTCAAGAAGACATAAGTGAAGTTGAAAATGTTTTAAACAAAGAAATTTTTTTACAAGAAATCAACACTTCTTTAACTGACATTGGAGAATCTCCATTTAAACTACATGCAATACCATCCCAAATTTTATTTGCAAATACAGTATCTAGATTTTAAAAAACCTAGAACAATTCTGTATGATAAAGATTTCTCATTTTAAAAACGTTTCTACACTGTGAAGCACACAAAATACCAGGAGTTTTATTTTTTTAGGTTGTACTATGTTTATTGTAGATAAGAATAAAAAAAAAATTACAAAAAGTTTGAAAAAAGTTTAAAATGGATTTTATTTATTGAAGCAAGTAAAATGCCATGAATTTTATTTTTGTATGTGATTCTATGCTATTTGTAGATATGAATAAATAAAAAAATTACTTCATTAACACTGTACCTTCCCGAGATATTGCTTTTTTGTAAAGTACCTTTTCCGTCCCAAAAATTACTTAAAAAATTACTTTTGGTAATTTTTTAAAGTCAAGTAGATAAATGTAAAGGGTTTATTTATTTTTTTCTGCAATCAGCATAGTTTTCTTGATAATATTGAAAATTTTCATTGCATTTGCACTATAAATGACAAAGATACAATTTTTTTTAATTGAAGGTACAAGCTCTTCCGGAGTGCTCGGAATATGTAAAAACGCTTATTTTGCCCAAACTTCAACTGCCCATAAAAAAAAAACGAGTTGAGGTAGGAAGGTAAAATTTGGTATATTTTCTTATCTATATGGAAGGATTAAAAATTTAAAGTTTCATCAAAATCTGAGATGGTGGGTGACATGGCCTGGATGATTTGGTGCGGATTGACCCTTTAACGTTCAAAATCTCCTACTTATGAACCCATTTTCGGTTATGATTTTATTGTATTATGTGGCAAATTAAGTTATTTATAAAATGATTGAAAAAAAATTTAATATTTATGCCTGAACATCCACAAAATAAAATAAAAGGCACTTTTTGGCCATGTTTTTTTCTTGTATAAATCAAAACAGGCGGATGGTGTTAAGCGGGAATTTAAATCTTATCGCCATCTACGTAAGGGGTGTTATTGATATCGGCTCAATTTAAAATATTACACGACGTAGTGCATCGCCTTAAATATAAAGCAACCTTTTTTTCGTGAACATAATCCAACATAAAGCAATTCGATTCGTTTAAAATACACTTATTGTATGTCCACATTTATGCAAATTTGAGTTACAATATTATTACACAGTTTAAGATATGTTACATAAAGGATTTGTAGCAAGGTGTGTGGATTCTTATATGTATTTTATATCTATGGTTTCGGTGTGTGGCGTCTCCAGCAATTATGCATTGACCATTGCATTGCGACCCTGGAATTTAGATTCTGGATTGCCAAACTTGCGATCCAATCACAAAACCCGAGAGTTGAAATCGGGCAATGAACCAGGAACCATTACTTATTCAACTGCCCAGAGCAGCGCATTGAGAGGAACTCTTTTGACGGGGAACCGGCGAATCCGCTTGCTAATTTTGTCGTCATAAATCCGTCTTCCGATTTTGGATCTATACTGGCTTTAGTCTCGTGGACAACATTCACAAGACCATTCTAAAACTATAAAGTGTAATAATTGTGGAAATCAAGCCGAAATTCACGCATCCAACAGTACTACACCATTATTTAACTTAGAAAGCCCGTTTTTGTCAGACAGTTTAAATCTGCGTACATTTGCGCTTGCAAAACTCGAAAAGCAGACGACCGATATTGCTGAAAATTTTAAAGTTTGTTCTTATTAGTGTCAGGAGTGTTTTGAGAGCAGTTTGAATGGTAGGAGAAATCGGGGACGCCCGAGGAATACTTAACAAAATATCTCACCACCGGATTGAGATAGAAAATCGAATTAAAGTCGATGTAATGTAGTTTTTTAACAGTAACACTGTGGTATACAGTTGTGAATGGTGGAAAAAGTCGGAGACGCTCGAAAAAGACACTAGTTTTTTAACATAAATCTTAAATGCGTTAAACGATTCTTTCATTTTACTAAAATCACATGTAAATATTTTGCATAGGAATACTCAAGGCTTTATTATAGCTAACACTGACAACATTGACATTTGCTGGTATTTTTAATATTAATTTTATTTAAAACTGTTGCCACCTCCTAGCACCTAATCGCACGGTAACAAATGTTCATCTCAACTTATATATACGTTTATAATTATTATTGCAATATCAAAAGTAAGATTAAGGGGGTATTTCACTATGTCGGGCTAAATATCTGACTAGCTATCCGTTGGCTGACTTTAAAGATCAGAATAACTTCGTTATTCAACGGCGACCGTTTCACCATTGTTTCGAGCTTCCGGATAGATAACACTCGAAATAGTCTGGCAACATCGCAAAATGTTTTCAGGTACTCCATCTACTGCCACGGCTGTCATGCGTCACAGTCCGCACACCGCAAAGTGTGCATTTTTTTGGTTATGTTATGTTGATTATCAGGTCATTTTAGATAGATTCGTGTCGAATTAATACATTGTTTCTTATTTTGAACACAATCAAATAATTCAGGATGGATCATACAAGCATTCAAATTCATTCAACAAAATTCGACTCACTTCTCAGCTGTCAAACTCGGAATGTTTTGACGCCATCTTTGATTCGAGGAATAGCGCCTAACGTGAAGTTCGAGCACTGATTAGTCAAATCAAACTTTAACCCGAGCGTTAGCGTTATTCAGATATAGTGAAAACGAAAAAATGACTAATCCGCGGATTAGTGCTTAGTCAGAACATAATCAGAGATAGTGAAATACCCCCTTAAGACACACAATACAATGAGTTAACTAACTACTATGGACATACAATTAGAGTACTAAACTATGACAGAATGTCCCAGAAAACTAACAACTAGAAATCAAAATGTTTGAAATATATTATCCGATAAAGTGTGATCTATAATACATAATTGGAAGATACTTGCTGCGTTGGCTTTCGATTCCTCGACAGACAATACAAGCGAGGCAAGCTTAACAAGGGTCTTGTCTGCCCCTTAACCTCGGTAGCCGAACTCTTTCGACTCTACGCAGAAGGAGGGATGGATTCAAACATCACTCCTGGAATCCTAGCCACCCCTCATACCTATTTCCTTCCCTGAACATTCTTTAATTAATTTCTCCAAAAAGACACCGAACGACATAAATCGGTAAAAACCACACTTCGACAGATTAACCGGTTCAATGCCAATGTCTCGTGGGCGAACCAAACGTATGTAATTTTAATGGTAACGAGAGATCTTGGTAGCGAATACGTTAAGGCGATGCACTACGTCGTGTAATATTTTAAATTGAGCCGCTATCAATAACAACCCTTACGTAGATGGCGATAAGGTTGTAAATTCCCGCTTAACACCATCCGCCTGTTTTGATTTATGCAAGAAAAAAACATGGCCAAAAAGTGCCTTTCATTTTATTTTGTGGATGTTCAGGCATAAATATTTAAAATTTTTTCGATCATTTTATAAATAACTTAATTTGCCACATTATACAATAAAACCATAACCGAAAATGGGTTTGTAAGTAGGAGATTTTGAACTTTAAAGCAGTTTTCTTAGGTCTTTACATTATTTTTTTCTGGGCTTATAAAAAGACTTCTCTTAAAAAATACTCGATTATTTCAAAGGCCAAGATGTATTCTACTCGCAGTATTTAATTAAAGCATCTGAAACATTTCTAGGCGACCAAATTTTCAAACCAAAAACACATGATTTTGCATTACTACGTAGTGCATCGCCTTAAGCCATATTTTTCTAGAGACAACGTTTCAGATAGCCTAAGACCATTCGTATACGGAGAAACTTGCCAGCAACGTGAGTTTTTTATCCGCCATACTATTTTGCTAGTGTTCGTACACGTTTCGACGACTACGGGTTTGAGCTCAGTTGTACGCTAAGCGAGTTACATTTGCATCTACTAGACAGTTCTCGTTAGACAAAAAAGACGTCCGAACATGATTTGAATGTTAAATTTGTTCCCAAGCGAAGATATTCATGTTTATATAAGTAGCATATCGTTAGGCTACTTGTGGTGGCGTTCCAATCACGTAGCTTGTAAGTATCTTTGCGTACGAAAGGCCGTACAGTATTCATAATTAATGCAGAAATCATTTGTCCGAAAGATCATACAACAACAAAAAAACACACTTCGTCGCAAGTGCGATTTAAAAGTTATTTTAATGTACATTACGTATCGCAGTCAGAGTTGACACAAACACAGAAGTCATACAGACGCATTACTTGCGTACAGCACTGGAAACTTTTCTACTGTTCAAATTCAAACAACCTCAAAAAGTAGGCATAAATGAAACAAAATACTGTTTCTCATAAGGACATCATCTTTCCAAGGACATTACTGTGGGATGTGTATATTTACATATGCACCGAGACAAACAACCATGGTGTTTGTTGGTAAGTCAACTCTGATTGCGCAACCCAAAATAAATTTAAGAACTCACTAAGGAAAATATTGTATGTAACAATGTTTTTTTTTTATTTATTTAAAACACAAAAAAAATTTCTTAAATTTAGATTAGTACAAAAAAACTGCTCAGAATGCTTTTTCATGTCGCGCAAGAGTCCCAACTGCGCGGAGCCAGTGAGACTATTGCATCCACAATTGGGTTAAGTTGCGAGATGGGAAGTGGTACCGATTTGATCCCCAATCCCCTGTTTTAACTTTTGATCAAATTGTGATCGGCTATAAAGCACAACGGTTGTTACACTATTATGCAGCTGATCACAATTTGATCAAAAGCTGAAACGGGCCGAGATTTTGCATTTAACGTAAACTGTTGATTTTGTAATGACTAAAGTTTCTGAGCAAGTTTTTGTGCCGGCAATAGAAAGAACTTATTTTTAATACTTGGTTATATTTATATTATGATAGGAGAAGCTTCAATAATTTTTCCACACAGTGTATAATAATTGTACATTAATTAATTTAAAAATGGTTTAAATATTAATTTCATCGTTCAGGGCTATATATATAGTACACAGATTTTATATAATTTATGCAATAACTTCACTTTCCAATATATTTTATAAATATTAATGTTTCGACACTGTCAGTTTATATTGTAGTGTCAAATTGAATGACCGTAATCAGTTATACGAGTGATGAATTTGATCAAAATTCCAATAACAATTGGCCATTTAAACCACAATGCCAAAATGTGATGAAATCGGAACACGTGATGAATTTTGGCAAGTTTAACTCCAATGTTAACATTTGTTGTCAATAGGTCATTATGATACAATGCCAACATGTGTTGTGAAATGGCCAGTCCCTATACATAAAGTGCAGTCAATCATTGGCTATTTTTACAACAATGCCAACACTTGTTGTGAATCTGTTATTTTGACCCCAATGCCAACACTTGTTGTGAATCTGTTATTTTGACCCCAATGCCAACACTTGTTGTGAATTGGTCATTTTGACAGCAATTCATCACTCTTTGTGAATTGGTCATTTTGACTCCAATGTCAAGACTTGTTGTGAATTGATCATTTTGACTCCAATGCCAACATTTGTTGCAAATTAGTCATTTTTAACATGTGTCGAACAAATCCTGTTCTCCATTTATTTAACAATATTACATATCGATACAATTTACGACTCATTGAATTTGGAAAGCGTTTTCAAGTCTATAGTACGTACAATTCAGCTAATCCTTGGATATAGCCCGTGCCAGTTTTTGTCGGTACAGTTTCACAGCTGGTTCATTTTGTCTATCATTTGCGACTCAGCGAGTCCATCAATTCTTGGGTTATCTCTCCCCATCTCTCTCCATTCAGTCTCACATCATGCCAAAGTCCTTTATCCATAGACTTTAGTCGATTTAGTTAGGTTAGGTGCTTCAATCCAGTCCACGAAAACAATCGAGCAGACGAATGCGTTTACACAAATAGCTTCGTCCAGATTCTGAGAGGCGTGCAACGCACAAGCAAGACAAGTGTGAACGAGTACATAATTATATCAAGCAACAGTTGAATGGTAATAATGTCTGAAAATATTACTACAATCACAAATGATTTCATACACTTTGCTTTCTTGAGGGCTTCATTATTTATTTGCTAGTTTGGGAATGGCTTAAGTGGACAGTCTGAACGTAGTTTATGATCAAATTGGCTACCCAGCCCGAGTTTCTGAAATAGTGTGTAGATTATGCGCATCAATCTATAACGCCTTATGCCATACCGATTGACTCGTTAGGTACCACACGTTATGTCTGTATCAACCACCATCAATCCTGTGCATCTTCAGTTCGTTGTATCCAGCAGATTACTGCATGTGGTTATTAGCAGCGTGTTATGTCGACTGACCCTCGAGGCCATTTCAGGACAGCGCACAATCTAGGTTCACTGTGTCAACTATACTATTCAGAATATCGTGCAGGTTTGGCTTCCTACGAGCTTATCGCGCACAGTTTAGGTTCTTATATTCATAGATCTGGTGGTTCATAACTTGATTGGTGCTTATCTCAGTCTCATCGCATTCGTCAGGTTACTGCGTGTGGTGCTGGCACGATAGAGCGCATTCCGGGCGAGTGTGCCGGAAGGAGCGCGCGCCTTCCGGTGACACGGCCGTGTGTGAGAGATCGAGGCGCGTGAGCAGCGGCGCGGCCGCCGCCAAGTGCGAGAGCGCGCGGTCCGTCACGCGCGTGTACCCCCGGCAGACCAGCACGCGCAATGAAGAGGTGCGGCACATCGTGGGGGCGCCACCTGCACACGAATATCACAAATGAAAAGTTAATATGTTACAACAATAAGGGAGCGTTCGATACGAATATGGAGAACAAACTCACCAATGTGTATGACGTTTTCGGAGACGCCGAAGCGCAGAAGAGAGGCGTCCGTCACCAAGCGCGACGTGTCTTCGTGTCCACGTCTCACGAAGGGCCAGTGGCCGATGCGGCGGTTTCTAAACAACGAGACACACGTAAGTTGATTGGAATACGAAGGGTTAACTGACTAATTAAACACTCCTCGCTCCATCCACATTAATACACACTTTTCTGTTATTCCGACTCTTGACAGGGCCTGACTTGAGTATTAGATATATTTGACCGTGCCGTATCTTCCTCAGACGTAGCCGACTTCTTCTATTATTCACTCGTACGTCACATAATAATTCTCCTTTCTAAATCTTACTTATTACACTTACATCAGCCTTGCATTCTTTGCAAATCTCCACATTTCTCACACAAATAAACATGGTATTATGGAGATGTCGTTTGTAAAGCATCAGTCTTCTTCAGCGGTCCGTTATAAACTATATAGCATACCTGTTCAAATCCCGCTGGACTCCACGCATGATGGCCAGGATATTGTCTGCCCTCCAGTGGAAGTTGGGTTCGGCGCGCTCTTCACCGTCTGCTTCTCCCCTCTCCGGCGCCGCTCCCGCAGCTGCAGCAGGGGGCTGAACCGGGGCATCTGGCAAACCAACACATGAGGAGGTCAACAGGCAGTATCGATACAGTACAAGCGCAGGGGCTCCCCTCTCGGAAGCTGGGCGTATTGTGCAGGGCCCGCGGGTACTGCAGATAGTACACAACTCTCTACAAATCGCACACAGCCAAAATACTTTGATAGATTCAGAACAAACGGATTTCAATTTTTAGAGCACGGGCGTCAGGTGGGAATACTGTCAATGTTCTACCGATATGTCGATGGAAGATGCTTCAATGATTCTACCGTCATTGATCCTTTCTGCACCGGTGCAGCCGAGAACGACGCCAAACGCACGCCCAAAATATGTATGTAAACGGTTGACATTTGTCATATTAGCACAGGCCATGGAATTACCGAATTCATCAAACTCAACCAATATATTGACGAAGCGGTCGAGTTTAACGGAGGGCGATGGGATTTGGACTAAATTCTATGACTAAATATTGGAGTTGAACGGGGGACAAAACTCATCACTGGGATGGGGGATTTTTACTAACATAAGGGTAATTTTGGCCTTTGCAGTTCATCGTTTGATTACATTCAGTCAATGAGAACACTCTACGTGATGGACATGTTGTCATTTCTCTATAGCATCGATGACACGGGGCTAGTTTACGAGCTGCTAGTCGACGAGTCTACAAGCTAGCGAGTAAGCGAGTTAGCGAGTGTCGATGACACACAAAACTTTCCACTCGCTCAGTAGCGAACTAGCTAGCGAGTTGGAATCACGTGTTATTTTGCGGGACGTGTTGTTTGCATTCTATCGTTTATTTTTTTAAGCTGAAAAATGAAGTGGAACACGCGTGATATTACAGAGTTTCTCAACATCTACGAACAATACCCTATTTTATGGAATATAAAAGACAAAGAGTATTGTAACACAAAAGTAAAGGATGAAATTTTCAAAAACCTCTTAATCCGTTAACCTAATTAACCCGTTTTTTTATTTTACTCGCTCCTTTTTTACAATCGGATAGTCAACTAGCAGATTGTAAAAAAGCCGATGACACGGGGCCAGTTTACAAGCTGCTAGCGAACTCGCTGGCTTGTAGCTTGTAAACTAGCCCCGTGTCATCGATACTTAAGACTCGGAAAGGCTGACGCGGCAGCCAGCTGCCTGCTGACGTCGCCACTAAGCACTGAGCTGTAAGATAATTTATCAATCAAACACACTAATTTGTTAATCTGCTTAAATGAACTCTAATTTGCTTTAAATTAAAGTGTAATTTTTATAGTTGGAATTGATTGTGTTGAAGAGTTCAGATAAATAAAGCGATAAATTAGATTACAGTAGAACCCCGTCAATTCAAACCCCGATAATTCGAAAAAACGCGTAATTCGAAATATTCGCCAAAAAAATATCCACACAAATTTTTTTTCATATAAAATGGTTTTTTAATTCGAAATTCGTTAATTCGTAATTCGAAATTTATTTTTGTCCGCACACGAAAATTTGTTTGTGTAATTCGAAAAACGAATTTAGCGAAAATAAATCATAAAATATTGTAAATCTGAATCTAAAAGACAGCCATGACGGTAAAACGCCGAAAAGTAAAGTGTATTTTTACGTGGTTATATATCGCCCTAATTAGTATTATTATTATGTAAATCGGAATCGATTTACACTAGAATGTGGTATTTTTTAAAATTTATTTCTTGAGAAAGTGCTTAGGATAATTATTTATGTCATTTTTGCTTCCATTTTTATAAATTGGTAAAACTGTAGCATTTGTTAGACAAAAGGAAATATCCCCTTTGATATAGAGAGGTTTATAAGGTATGCCAGGGGGAGGATCAACTCCTCTTAGAGATGTTTTATAGTTTTGATTGAGATAGGATCATTTCCTGAATTTAAAGGGTCGGCTGTGACCGAAATCAGCCGTGAAATTTCGATTTACGCGTAAATATATAGTATTTTTACGAATATCTCAATGTGAAGAGTAGGCCGCGACGTTAATCGACCGCGAAAATGTGATTTACGCGGAAATGTGAGGTATTTTTATGAATTTGCTTAGAATAACTGAACTTGAAGGGCCGATCGCGGCGGTAATCGGCTGCAAACATTCGATTTAAACGGGAATAATTTGTATTAATACGAATTTACTCCAAAGATACCACCCGAATTTGAAGGGGCGGCCGAGGGACTCGAGGTTAATTCGAAATTAGATTTTTGATGTCCGCTGTAATTATTTAAATTTTCAATGAATCAGATTAACTTACCTTGAGGGGGTTCAGGGATGCGTATGGGAAACCCTAGCATTCTGGCTTGTGCGTAGGCAAGCTGGATACCCATTGCCGGGTCTTCCATCCCGGGAGGTCCCGCTATCAATACGGGGCGTGGGGCTGCGGGTTCTTGTCCTGCTCCGGCTTGTTGCGCTGCTCCAGGTTGTCCCGGTGGTCTTCCGGGAAACACCTGTAGCCCGTTGGGCAACAAGATGGGATTGCCCAGGTCTGGGTTGTTCTGTACCATGCCTTCCTGCAGTCCGACAAATTGGAGCGGTGGCATCGGACGAGCGAAGCCGTCTTCTCGGTGCTGCGGGAGCCAATCGCGGAACTCTGCAAACGGGTATTGGACTTCGGGCTGCGGTGGTCGGCCCACAAACACCTGCGGCATCCCGGGGGGGATGGCGGGGAACGCGAGCGGGTTTCCCGGCTGCGGTTGTGGGCCATCGGCTGGCTGCTGCGGCCGGGCGTTGGGCGGGCCCGCGATTATAATGGGCGGGCCCAGGGCACCGTGTGCGATCCCTTCCGCCTGGGGATCTTGTTGCGGTCTCGGATCTTCCTGGATTCCGATTTGGAATTCTGGGAATACGAACGGGCCTTCGGGGAATTGATGCAGCCTCGCTTCTATTTGCGGTTGAGCTCCTTCGGCTTGCGGTTCCGGAGCTGCCTGTCCTGGTACTGCTGGTCCCGCTTGTGCCTCACCCGGTTGTGCTTGCCCTGGTGCCGCCTGCCTCGGCCGGGCTTGTCGCTGCAGTATCGAGCGTAGCTGTCTAGCTCGTAGTCCAAGAAACATTCTGGGCTGTCTTAACTGAGGCTGTGCCTGATCGGGTGCGCCAGGTTGTGCCTGTGCCTGATCGGGTGCGCCAGGTTGTGCCTGTGCCTGATCGGGTGCGCCAGGTTGTGCCTGTGCTTGTCCTGGCTGTGCCTGTCCTGGCTGTGCCTGCGCTTGTCCTGGCTGTGCCTGTGCCTGTCCTGGCTGTGCCTGCGCTTGTCCTGGCTGTGCCTGTGCTTGACCTGGCTGTGCCTGTGCTTGTCCTGGCTGTGCCTGCTCTTGTCCTGCTTGAGCCGCCTGTTGTTCTGGTTGTGCCTGCTGTTCTCCGGGCGGCTGTTCTGCCGGATGTGGATAGAGCGCATTAAACAAGTTGTACCCTCCGCGTGGCTCAATCACTACGTTATGTTGCTCGCCCAATCTCCTCAACTCTTGCAGATGATGCCTCAGATGGTGTCTCAACATCTGTTCCATCTGAACCGGTTCCATCAGCTGTACATTGTTTGGTTCTTCGTGGACTTGTACGTTCAGTCTTCCACGTCGGAGAAGCACGGGCCGAGGTGCTGGTGGCTGCTCCGGAACCACCGGTGCTTCACCAGCCGGCGCCAGGTTGCCGTTGCCAATTTGGAGTTCAATATTGATATTGTGCCCGGGCGGCAAATTGCCATGATTGCGACGAACGTGCATCACTATATTAGCGCCGTTCGCTTGCTCGTCCACGGGAATATGTTCAAATTCAGGCAACATGACGAAGTCCGGCCCAGGCCTCAAAAACTCTCCGGGATTGTGCATGTTAGGATCGTCGGCATTCTCCCCATTATTCACATTCAATCGTTCTTCGATCAGGACTTCATCCCTAGCCGCTTGGTTATTCTCGTGTTCGGCAAACACGACCTCTTCTCGTCCGACTAAATGCGGTAACATTAAAAATCCAGGACCTCTGCGGAAGAATTCGCCGGGATTCGGCGGGTTTTCTTCATTTTCGTCGCCTTGCGGGAATGGTATTTCAATTGCTTGTCTCGGTCCGCCGAACCTCACACGAACATTGAGAGGTCTGTCGGCTTCGTCCTGCCGAATTTCGACTTCGGGGTAAGGATCAGCTTCGTTCAAATCGTACGGCAAAACGTGATTTAATTCATGATGGATTTCAACTTGTGGAAAAGCCATTCGTTCAATGTTCCCGTCGCCAGGTTCGTTGGGTTGGTTCCTCATGCGGATCTGGATGTCGGGCGGCAAGTCAGGATGTTCCGGGTCGGGGTTTGGTTCAGCGTCGGGGTCGCCGGGTCCTGGCGGGTGAAGCACCCCGTGCTGGGGCGCGCCGGGTTCGTACACCACGCGCATGGCGTTGTTGCGCGCGCGTCTAACATCCACGTATATGACGTGAACGCGGTTGGGCAGGCCGAAAGGGTCGACTTCTTCTTGGTTCGGATTCTCGAGGGGCGGAAAGCCTGGAGGAGGTCTGTAACAATACGTACGATTAGCTTCATACTCGCAAAACTCATGCTATCTCATTTTGTATTATGGTGAGACAGTTTTTGAAGAAGAGAACATCACACTTTGTATTTGCAGTTTACTATTGAAGCTCCTCCTAACAACATTTAGCACTTCAAGTTAGGTGTGCATTTTAATATTTAACCTCTCAGACAAAGACTTTTATTTACTATGTGTTCCTTTGAGAACTGTCAAAACGTGATAATTTTTGTGTTATTTACGAGTTTTGCTAAAAGCTTCATAACTCACGTCTTGGGAAACGTAGCCTCATTCTAAAAAATGTTTTGGAAAGATTATGAAATCCACTATCGCATTGTGTTGTTATACGTAAATATTTGCGTTTCTAAATATACATTTTATGAAAACGTCAAAAATATGTAAGAATCGCTTACCATTATTTCAAAGCCTTGAAAAATGTACTTTTTTCTGAGTATCATAAAGAAATAACACTTTATATATTGAAGAAATAACTAAACTATTAGTCACCTCAAAATATTAACCGTCCAAACTAAAATATTTTTAATAAATTATTTAGAAACGCAATAAATTATGAACGAACAAGATGACAGATTCAATCGGCTTAGATAATGCACTTCTACGTTCCATAGATATTCTTGAATACAGACGCGTAGTGTTATTCATTATCGATACTCTGTTTTTTAAATCATGGCAATCCGTATACTAGTGATGGAAATAAATCGATTTTTGTAAAATCTCGCGCGTTTACGTGAAAAGACGTTCTAATGTCTTGACCGCTATTATCATTTTTCGTCTTTTGACGTTCTAATGTTCTGAGTGGTTAAGGGTACAAAATACAATAAAATTGGCAACAGCAAATCGGCTACAGAGGAGGTTGAATGGTAAAAGATAAACCTTGGCGGTGGGCGAGGAGGCAGTTCCGGTTCCGGCAGCACTTCTTCTTCTTCCTCAAGTTCCTCTTCCATCTCCGGCAGCGGCTCCTGTAACACAACCCTCACTGTATTAATTACAGAAGACAAACATACCCGGGTTACGAATAACCTGACACCATTTGAGTTCCTCCTATTGTCGTCATAAAAGGAGAAGAAAAGAAAATAATGGAAGACACGGCTAAGCTAACAATCAATTTTATTGTGGTCACAAAGTAATTTAAGAAATGTGGTAATAAAAAGGATATCAATAAATTTACTATGCATTATGTCACATTTAAGTACATAACTAACTAACTAACCATCACGCCGTTTCTCTGCAGGGGTAGGCAGAGAGGACGGACCGCCAAACAACTCGGTCACACAAATTATTCTCACTCTGGACATGACCTGACTCGAGTATCTGATTCACTTGACTGTGCCATGTCTTCCTCGGGCGTCCCCGACTTCTGCTACCATTCGCATCATATATTCTCCTTCATCGAAGCGTCCCTTTTTTACTAAACCACATTCAGACAAAGAAACTTAATTTATTTTGCAACTTATCACTATACTTCAATTCACCATTATAATTTGTACGGAGATGTATTGTAATTTTATATTGTCGCTAAAATAAAATAATATTTATTAATTTAAACTCCCTGATGGGCTTTCACGTTATACATATTTTACATAATTTAAAACATCAACACAAAAAAAACAAATTTTTTAAAGTTCACAACATATCTACAAGAAAACAACAAATATCGCAATCGCTCTTTAGATATGCTACATAAAAATGTCATTCAGGTATCTCTTGAAAACAGGCAAACTTATATTAAATATGTCGATATTTGAGGTGAATTTGTTTCCAAGATTTTTTTTATTTTTTATATTAACTCCACACAGGAGGCCCTGAAGAAAATAATTTCCCTCAGGGCCTCTGTCATCTTTGGGGATGCTGTGTGGAGGGTCTTTTTGTGGAGAGGAAGGAGTGAACATGGGTCTTGAAGAGTCCCATGTTGTAGGAGGGAGGAAACACAGAGGCCGGCAGCTCGTTCCGCAGCCAAGCTGTTGAACTTAAGAACGAATCGTAGAAGCGACCCGTTCTCATGTGACAAATGTCAACCGTGTACAAATGTTGGGCGCGCGTTTGGCGTGTATCCCGACTACGCACCGGTGCCGAAGGGATCAATGACGCTAGTTCCTCAGAGCATCTTCCATTGTAATACCGATAGAACAAGGACAGCATACCTACCTGACGCCTGTGCTCTAAAGATTGCAGTCCGTTTGTTAAGATTGGGGAATCTATCAGTCAAGGGTTTTTTCAGGTATTTAGGGGCTCCGGACCAGAGATGGCTGCCAAATTCGACAGTAGGGCGCACTTGCGATTTGTACAGGGTCAGCAGTTGTGTACTATTAAAGTATCTGCGGGCCCTGTACAGTACGCCCAGCTTCTGAGAGGCCAACTTTACTCTGGCTGTTAAGTTAAGTGTGTGAAAGCGAGAAATAGGTGCATGGATGTGGTAGTTGGTACTAAAGTTATTGTTGCAGAATAATATATTTAGCCTAGTTGCTAGAGTAGGTACTCTGAACTCTATGAATTGCAGAAGTTCACAACGGTCTAGTTTGGAGTTAATAATCTTAAATAAAAAAGTTAGGTCATTTATTTTTCTTCTTTTTTCTAGGGAATGTATTTAGTAAGAATGTATAGTTTATGTGTTATTATTATTATTATTATGTAATGAGCAGGCAGCATTCTGCTGATGCGCTCATATCTGATTTCACAACAAGTTTGCCAGTAATTGAGTTGTTTTAAGTTTGAACTAAGTCCTTTCTTCTCTCCAAATGTGAATCCAATAGAGCTTTGAATTGATTTATATTTGTTGCATCGATGACATGTTGTGGGAGTTTGTTCCAAGCATCCACTACTCTATTTGCAAGGAAGTGTTTTCTACGATTAGATTTGTTGGATGCTAGGGCAACTGTAATGTCCAGATAAAGTCTCGATCAAGTCACCCCTTTCTCTTCTTTCTTGTAAGGTTGGTAATCTTAGTTCCTTGAGTCTATCTTCGTATCGTAGATCTTTCAGAGCTCTTGGTATTTTGTCTCTGTACTCTCTCTAACAGATTTATATCCTTTGCGAAGTAAGGACTCCATATTTGGAAAGCATATTCTAGGAGAGGTCGCACATATGTTTTATATATTTTTAACATCATGTCCGGCGTTAGGTCAAGGAAGGATTTCCTGATTAGATATGTTAGTGAATTTGCTCTTTTCACAATTCCAGCGATGTGTGGTTCCCATTTCAAGTCCTGTGATATGGTAACTCCTAAGTCTTGTTGTAATGTCACTGCTTTTAGAGGTGTTCCATTAAGTTTGTAGGCAAGTGTAGGGTTAGTTTTTCCAACATGTAGGACAGTGCATTTTTCGACATTGAGTTTTAGAAGCCAATCATTTGTCCATTGATATATTTCGTTTAAATCGTTTTGCAGTTGGTTGTGATGTGTGTGTGGGTTGGCAAAGAATTTTGTATCATCTGCAAAGCAGCTGGAGTCTGATTTTATTATAGTACGCAGGTCCGTGATGTACAAAATAAACAGAACTGGACCGAGAACTGATCCTTGAGGGACACCACTGGTCACATTTCGCTCAGATGACAGTTGGTTGCCAATTCGAACTTGTAATTTTCTCTCAGTGAGGAAGGATTTGATCCATTTGAGAAGTCGTCCTCTTATGCCTAGGAATTTAAGTTTAGCCAACAGTCTATTGGTTGGAACAGTATATATGTTGAATAGGTATGTGTAATTTGAAGTTAATAAATCGTAAAAATTTGTGCTGCACACGTTCAATATTTAGTTATATGAATCTGGTAGTATGGGGAGCACACTATTGAATTGTATTATAACAAGCTGTGTACTAGCGACAGATACACGATTTTTATAACCTCCAACGAGTCGAAGTTTAATGAGAATCCAATGAAGCTTTGAATAGGATTTCACCAGCTGTGGTATGAGGCATTCGAATGGCAATGAAACAAGGTAGATCAGGACACGTACCTCGGCCTCCCAGGCGTGCGGCAGCCCCAGGTCGGCGGGGTCCTCCAGTTGGGGCTCCCCGTCGGGAGGCGGCGCGGGGCCCGCCCCCACGGCCTGCAGGTACAGCTCCCGCAGCGACCCGATCAGACTGAAGGCCGACACCTCCGAGTCGCCCATGGGCGTGCCTGATATGTCCAGCACCTGCAACACACAATTATACAGAGATATAATGAAATGCTTGGCGAGCAAATGACACGTTGGCTGGTTGGTTGGCCTACCATCAATTAAATCATTAAAAATAAAAGCAGGTATTACACAAACTGCAAGAAAGCTTTTCGTATAAACTCTGATTCATTGATATCTGTGATGAATGGTAAAAAGTTGGGTATTCTAGCGATAGATGGCACCAGCCATAAAGCTTACTCCAGAGTCTGACAGATGTCGCTAGTGTGTAGCAATTGCCTGTGGAGTATTCTTGTCAGACTTCAATATTTAATAGAATATTTTAATTCCCTATGAAAAAAATGGATTGATCATTGAATTCACTCTGCAGGAGAAGCAACAAAAAAATTTCATTAACAAAATCACTTACGAAAGGGTTATATTAGTACCAAGCTTAGTATAAGCCTCTAAAATAATTCTATGTCTAACTGCGTAGTTAGGTACCTTTAGATGTGTTTATATACGTCATACTCGTATTTGGTTTCGATCGGAGTCGAAACTGTACACATAAATACATATAATACACACATACATATTATTAATACAATATGTATTTGTTAATATACTAACCAACCCCAGTAAATAATATAATATCGCACAATATTAGATCATAACCTTTAGTGTACAGTTGACGGCTTCTAAATCCGGACTAGTTGTCAAATTTGGAGATGGGAGTCGCAGCTCGCACCTGAATACATTATTTATCTTCCGTCACACACCCGGAAAGTTCAATATCAAATGTCAGCCGTGACGTGGGGCTGACTCGGCACGGACGAGTAAACTTAAATTAATATTGGATGGAAATTTTAAATTCAAAATTCAATAAATCAGTCACGTTCATTGTAAAACTCTTGTCTCACATTCCGCAAAAGTGCAATTAGTTTTTTGTATGATTGTAGTACCTAACGATCATGTATAGGTAGGTACTTGGAAAAATAATGTAAGTTGAAAGAAATATCAAATCATTTCTTACTGGGATAGTGAAACAACTCAATTGAAATTTGTTAAAAAATAAGGTGTTTCATTTAAAATCCAAGAATTAAAATTGACAGCATTGTATTATTAGTATCGTTAGTTTTTTGTATGATTGTAGTACGTAATGATTACGTGTAGGTAGGTACTTTAGATTACAATATAAGTTGAAATAAATATAAATCATTTTTTACTGGAATAGTGAAACAACTCAATTCATATTTGTTTAAAAATAAGGTGTTTCATTTAAAATCCAAGAATTAAAATTGACAGCATAATATTATTAGTACGGTTATTTTTTATATGATTGTAGTACGTAATGATTAGGTGTAGGTAAATACTTTAAATTTTAATGCAAGTTGAAATAAATATCAAATCATTTCTTAATGGAATAAGTAAACAACTCAATAATGTGTTAAAAAATAAGCATGTATCGACAAAAACTAAAGTATTAATCAAGGTATTTTTATTTATGTACGCAGTTTTATTTTATAGGCTCTCATAAAACAGTCAACATATTCGAAGTAGAATTTTTTAAATTTTTTGCACATTTATGGTTTTCCTCAGTTATCTTTAATAATGTATGTTTGCATTCGCACTATGAGATTATGATATGTCAACCAGCTCTCAAGAGAGTAGAATTTTTAATGATGATGAATCAGCACATTGTAATTCAAGCACTGCCACATTATTGTGACAAAAAATATTTCAATCATTTTAGTCTTAAATAGACCTCTTTTGACAAACGATATAATCTGGCTGAATCCATCTGATCAATGCAAAGGTGACTGTAATTCGTTATCACTCACTTGCAGAGCAAAATCTATCCAAAACTGACCAGAGATGTCTCTTTCATCCATTACTTTCAATTTATAATTTTAAAATTTAATTAAAACCAATTTCAAGTCAATTGCTTATCCAACACCTATAAACTATAAGTGATCCACGGAATCTTCAAGAAAACAGCAGGACTCAAAAGAAACCAACATCATCTACAGGTAAAGGCTACCTTTCCTCTCTCCTCTCCTAGATATTATTAGTATGTGGTGTTCGCAGATGTCACTTGTAGCAAGTAAGGTAAGGTATACAGACATTCAAGGATATAGACTATTGCTACCAAGATCGGGAGCCCAGAATTATAACTACCGCTTGCTAATTAATAATCTATTATCAAGTCCACAGAGAGTTTTAAACACTGGGAGTCACAGCACAAACAAACCACCAGTCTGAAGAAATGTATAGTGAAGTGTACATCCCTTCCGACCAGTAGATAGTTCAATCCAAGCATACCCAAATCAAAGTAAGTAGGATAGAGCTAAGACTCCAAACCATTGAACAACTATGACGTATTATAAGAACCCGGGAGTCTTTTAAATACCTCAAGACTCTTGAAGCCGTAGCGCGCCGACAGACTGGCATACGCCACGCACTCCCCGAGGCCCCAGCACGAGCGCAGGGACAGGCGTCGCAGGCGCGGCATCTTGCTCAGCACGAGCAGCGAGTGCGACGCGAGCCAGCCGCAGCGCGACAGATCCAACTCTTGCAGCAGCGGGCAGTAGTCCTGGATGCGGAACAGGTAGGAGCGGCTGAAGGGCACGTTGCGACACACGCAGCCGCGCAGGGACAGGGTCTCCAAGGTGGGCGGGAACACGCTGGGTTGTATCTGGAACACACCAACAAACATGTGACATTATACTGGAATTTTTTGCAATGGGATTTCTTATGCTTTGAAAACTGTGCCGAGGAAAAAAATCAGAATCGCTTATAACACTGTATGTTAACAGATTTTACTTATCATTTAGTGAATGTAGCCTCTCTGACTGTCTACAAAACATTTTATCTGTGCATGTTAAAATTTGTTTCATTAAATGGCGTTCAAAAATGAAATCAATTCAATTTAATAACTTAATGAGTAAAACCTCAAATTTTAATATTTAATCATTGAAGACAATGTTTGTGACTTTCAAACAAAAATTTGAAATAGAAAAAAGGCAAAAATATTCGGTCGCATATAGGAATTGAACCCAGGACCTCAAAAGGTTGCTCAAAAGAGTATCTTCAATTGTAATACCGGTGGAACAAAGACAGCATTCCTACCTGATGCCTGTCTTTGTCGATTGTATTTTTTTTAAATGGGATATTGACAAATTAACATTCTTTCCATACATATGGAGTACGAAAACTCATACGACAATAGGAAACTGCAAAATATCAAACAAAACTATATCTGTTGATCTCAATAACAGTAAAAATGCAGAAACCAAACATTAAACAGCTCTACTGTAAAACTATAAATTTGCACATCCGACATTGTTCTTCGGGACCGTCGTTTTGGAGCCGTGTCGAAAAGACACGAATCAGCTGATATTAGCCCCGTAGCGATCAATTTTTTTTCAATAGACATAAAAATTTTAAATTTCAGACTAATTTTACTGGAAAACAATCAAAAAATGCTATACTTATATATTATTGATCAATTTTCAGCTTGTACTACGCATTTCCGGACACAATGTATAATATTGACGAATCATCGATAACTTTTCAAAAGATAATATGTATTTAATAGAAAAAGAGCTATGTAATACTTACAATACTGCAGTCGATGTAACAATACTCCAATCGCAGCTCCTTCAAGTTGGGGCACTTCTTCCTGATGGTCAGCATCATCTCCTTGGTGACCGTCAGATCCCCGTCCAACTCCTGACTATTAGCTGCATCCTTGGCAGCCTTATCAGTCGGTGCCGCCCCACCGTTAAACGGCTTCGGGCTGGAGTTTCCTCCGCATTCCTTCACTTGTACTTCTTCATCTGGGCCTTCAAATTCGGCGACAAACTCGTTATTAGGTTGTGCCGGAGCTTCGGGAACAGGTTGACTCGGTCCCGCACGCGAACAGTCGGCTTGCGGAGCCGCGTTTACAGTCTGCGGTTGAATGCTATTCATGTCGATCGGAAGCGCACTGTTTCGCAGAGCATTCTGTACGATCTTGCCAATATCGTGATCCACAAGAACGTCATTTACAACTGCAGCATCGTTATTAGCATCTTCCGTAACGGGTCTTTCTTGTTGTACGCCTCTAATATGATCATCGAAGCGTTTTGCGTCACCAGCATCAAGATTATCAATTGCCGGCAGTGGTGAAGGTACCACGTTTCGAACATTAAACGCGCTGGAACAACCGGCGCTCGCATCGATCCCGGATGACGCTCCGGGAATATCACCGACAGAACCGTCCATAACCGGTTTGACACTTTCGCCGCTTTTATCTGTTGATACGTTTGCGAGTTCATCGTTTTCGGCGTTATTAGCCCCAGAACACCCGGCGCCTTCGTTGATCCCCGCCGCATCGAGACTCTGAGTCATAAGCCGCCGCTTTATACTTTCGTTAACGCAGTTCTTGGCGTCTTTGCTGGGAGGTTGATAGTTTCCGAAGCGACCACCGGACAGGTTGCTGTCGCTGTGGGAGCGGCGCGGTCGTGGTGGCGGGTTGGGTGGGGTGACGGGGACGGGAGCCGGCGCGGGGGGATTGCGCAGCACGATGCGGTGGTTGACGGTGATGTCGCAGAAGGTAGACCCGTCGCTGGTGACCACATAGCTCGAGTTGGAGCGTAAAGGGTCTTCGGGGGACGCATCAGCTTGGAGCTTGCGCGGTCTGCAAAGATTTTAAAGAAATCATATTATAATCTCAAACAAAGTTTCGTTGGTGGCAGTAATCACAAAAGCACGTTATAAAAACTAAATTATAATCATAATACATAAAAAGATAAGATTGTATTGTGTAATGAAACGACATTGAAGGAATAAATGTAAAAAAAAGTCTTTCGCAAAAACAAGTTTTTTTTTAACTCACTGGGAATAATATATTCTGTGTCATCTTTGGGGATAGTTCTGAGAAGCAAAAAGGTACGAGGAATGATCTAAAGTAATAATAATAATAACATGGCATGTATATAGCGCAGTTTAGTGCCATTTCACTTCAAGTGCACTTTATTGAACAAACTTAAAAACGGTAATTTAGTATTAGTGGTCATTCTTAAAATTATTCCTACAGTGTGCCTTACCCAATACAAATCTAATATTATAACACTAAATATACTGTTTATACAAAGTGATGACAGAACTTAGAATAACAATAACAGCAGAACAGGACAAAACAAGAATATTAAAACACAATATAAAACAGGAGGCAGTTTGTGCTCAGAAATGAGAATCTTCCGAGCAGACATTTTAAAAGGTACAATAAGGAGACAACCGAAACCAAACAATTACCGGAAGTTTTAGAATGTGGCTTATTATAAATTTTTGTGCAATATATATATAGGTGGATGAGTTTGTGTATTTAGGAAGTATGTTCTAGAGAGATGGGAAGGCTGACAGAGATATTGAAACAAGGGGAAATGCAGGGAACTCCATTCATGGAGGACTGAACGCAGTTGGCGCTAACTAAACATTGTCCAAAGAAGCCAAGCTAGCAGTCCACAATGGGGTGCTGGTACCTACCCTGATGTATGGAACTGGCAGAGAAAGGATTAAAGTAGACTTAATGCTTTAGAAATGAGATCCCTGAGGCGTATGTGTGGTAAAACCATGTTTGATCGTGTGAGGAATGTGGAGATCCGCAAAGAGTGCAAGGCTGATGTAAGCGTAATGAGTGAGATTTAGAAAGGAGAATTATTATGTGACAAAGGGATGCTTAGATGGTTTGGGCATATAGAGTGAATGAGCGAAGATAGGAGTGTAAGGAGGATTTATGATGCAAATGCGAATGGTAGCAGAAGTCGGGGACGCCCGAGGAAGACATGGCACGATCAAGTGAATTAGATACTCGAGTCGGGCCATGTCAAAGAGTCAGAATAATGGAAGAATATGTATTAGTGTTAATTAAGCAAGTGCGTGCCAAAATAAAGTGCCTACCCCTCCACAGAAATGGCGTGATGGTTTTTTGGATTAGGTTCGGTTAAGTTAGGTTGGGTAAAATGAGATGGTTCCGCAAACAAACCGCTAGAGAGTAATAATTATTGCGTACCTGCCAACAAGTCCGCGGACGCACAGCTGAAGCGTAGTGCGCGGCGGCATGGCGCGCATGTATGCGGCCAGTGCGCGCGCTCCCAGCCGGCGCGGGCGCAGGTCCACGCGGCGCCACAGCGCTCGCTCCTGGCATAACCAAGCCAGACGATGACAGCAACTGGAGAAGAGATGAATACGTCAGATATATTTGCAGATATTTACAAAATCACAAGTAAAAATAAATAAAATTAATTTAGAGTTACTGATTCCGACAATATTAAATTGACAAACTTCAATCAGTGTTTAGTGCAGCAGCACGGCTCATAACCGGGGTTTCTAAATATTCGCACATTTCAGAATACCTTTGTAACCTTCACTGGCTCAAGTGCCCTGAAAGAATCCAGTACAAACTGTGCTGGATGGTGTTTAAATCCATCAATGAAATGGCCCCACCCTACATCTCTGAACTATGCGTCCCGGAAAACACTGGTCTGAGGCAGTCAACTCTTAGATCAGCAACATCAGCAGCTGTAGGCAGACTGATGGAACCTAAACGCAAGCCAAATACTAAGTTTGGTGAAGGCTTGGAATAAACTCCCTCCGGAACTAAGATCCATAACAAGTCCAACAGAATTCAGGTCTAAACTAAAAACTTACCTTTTTAAGCTGTCATACCCTTAAATTAAATATACCATTCCTGAGAGAAAGTCCAGTTATATCCAATTATTTCCTAAATCCTGTATCTAAATTTCGCTAATAAACAATTAGTTAATGTTAATTGAGTGTTAATCTCAAGTGACCTACCAGGTAAGTATTGTACTGTATATTATCTCCATATATAGTTAGTAATAACATAGATCACTGTAGAAATGTATTATATATTTGTACAGCGCCCTTGAGGTGATTTTGCACAAAAACGGCGCTATATAAATCATCCAAATACTATTATATTTACTAAAACGACACAAATATTACATTTTTCATGCAACCAATTTGTAAAAACTATGAAAATAAACTTTAGCTATGCAATTTCGTTTAAAAAATACAATTATTTTGATTAGTTGAAATGGTTTTAATCCCAATTGTGCCAGAACCGTTTGGAGCCAGTGAGACTATGGCATCCCTAATTGGGGTGTGTTGTGAGGGTATGTATTGGGGACGGGAAGGAGATGAGGAAAAGGAAGGTGGGAAAGTACCTGGATATTCAGATTGACCTTTTGAACGCGTTAATTTGCTCTGTTTTATCTATACCCGTACGCGGCACATATTTTCAAATACCTACGCACGCAATTAAATGTCAAATTATAGGATTCTGGCATGATTTATTGGACTATATAGACAGAGCAGATTATTCTCCACAATATGATAACAAATCCTCGTGTGTCAACACTCTTAGATGTTTATAAAAACAAAAACATAACATTTCATACAAAGACGTACCGTATCTTTTGAATGTGGTCACATGTGGCCATTCACTCGGCGTGTGTGTACTTAGGTGATAGACACAAGTGGGACACCATGATCACTTATCATTTTTAGTTATGAAAACTGAACACTTAAATTTTATGTCACTTAATATAATAACAAAATTGGACTAACGCCATCCGTTGACAAAATTGTACACCATAGCACTCGAAGGCGCAAAGAGGCTCACTTGATTATCGATGTTTTTTAATGAAATACAATTTTATTTTCGAGAAATTCTTGTAGATGTTAGCATCGTGATAGTTCTACGAATGTTCAAGCGAGCGGGAAATAAATTTATGTCGAAAGACCGCTGGAATATCGGCATTCAAAGTTTCCGTTTCAACAGTTGATACAGCCGCGTGCGAGTATGGACTTTTTGCCGTAACAACAGTTGATACGGCCGCGTGCAAAGAGTTAAATTCACCAAACACGGCTAAGATGCTCATAACCTCAATCTTATGAGGAAGTTCTGGGAAGGAAAAATGTATAAGAGTTGGGTAGGAATCTGTCACGGTCAGTAACCAGGAGCGACGGGCGTCCGAGACCTGGACAAACGTCAGGACAAGAACATCAAACGTAGCTTGCCACCTATGCATTCGTTTTGGTTAATTAAAGAATTATTCTTACAAGCTCAAAGCTCGCAAATGGTGCGGCGCGCAGTGCCTCAGAATGCACAGCAGTACATCATCAGACAGATGCAGCAGGTTCAGCGCCGACACTTCTTCTACGGGGGCGGGCTGCGGAGTCTCCACTAGGGCTTCCAGAGCTTCGGGGGCTTGCGGGGCGCCGGGGAGGCCCTCCACACCTTTGGGACGCTTTACGACGCCTGGAACAAGAGAGACAGACGACTTAGATGAGATGATAACTAACCAACAATCTACAATTTCTAATGCACAAACGAAATATGGGCATGCTGAGTCTGTTTCATGATTATTTCAATAGAGCTTGCTTCGAAGAATTAGCAACATTGATCCACTGTGTACCAGTGCACAAGTAAGAAATGCAACAACAGCCGCCTTGTCAAAAGGTTAGGTAAAAACACACTTTTTTTTTGTGGAATTTTGTACTTTAAAAAATGCATACCAAAATAATTTTTATTTGCTTGGCAAGGAATTAATATATCCTACCAGCTGTTAAATATAATATACATGTATAACAATAATATTGATTTGGATGATTTGTATAGCGCCGTTTTTGTGCTCAATTACCTCATGATTGAGGTGATTGAGGTGACATCAAATCGGGCGCTATATATAAACCTTCCGGAAGAAATTCTCTAAATGATAGTGAAAACCCTATAAAACTCCGTTGCATAGTTTAAAGAACTAAGCGCACAAACAGACAGACGCGGATAGTGACTTTGTTTTATACTATTTAGAAATACCAATGTATTGTCACGGAGACTCTTGACCCAGATGTAGAGGTTAGGTGCAGAATTGAAGCAGCAAGAACTGCGTTCATTAAAATGAAATCCCTCTTCTGCAATGATAATATCAGCTTAAAACTAAGGCAGAGAATGCTAAAATGTTATGTGTGGTCGGTCTTGTTGTATGGATGTGAAACATGGACCTTGAAAGTAAATACCATGAACAGGTTAGAGGCTTTTGAAATGTGGCTTCACCGGAGAATACTCAAAGTCCCATGGACCGACATGATCACCAACACAGAAATTCTCAGGCGGGCTAGAGCAGAGAGAGAACTGCTTAGATTGATAAAAATCAGGAAAATTTCATATCTGGGTCATGTACTTCGAGGGGAGAAGTATCACTTGCTCCAGTTAATATTGAAAGGCAAGATAGAGGGTCGCAGAGGGCCTGGTAGGAGACAAATGTCTTGGCTGCGAAATATACGAGAGTGGACCGGCATTAGAAGTGTGGAGGAGCTATTCCGGGCAGCGCAAGACAAGGAGACATTTTCAAGAGTGATCGCCAACGTCGGGGGGACCTGATACGGCACATAAAGAAGAAGAATGTATTGTCACGATTACGAATTTACTAAAAGTTTATCAGGAAACGGCCTGTAATCCCGTTTTTAGTTCATTATGATCTGGCATGTTGACATTCCAGAATGTTCCGGGATGTTCTGGAATTTATTTATTTATTAACGGACATCGTCCAAATTACAAAATAATAACACGAATAAAGTAAAATGGAAAATACAGGAGTAGACAAAGGTACATGAAAGCAAAGACATATGGCAGATATAATATAAGGAAATAAAGTGACAAGTCGAATCAAGTCAAGAATACGTCAGGACCACAGGACACTTATAATATTCCGTCACTTGTTTAGCGACTGGCAAAAATCATTCAGACTTATCCCAAAAAAGTTAAGGTTTTGACTTGAGTTGACCAGTCTACACATTCTGGACAATGGTGAATAATATCCATAATTTGTCGAATGATGGTTGAGGAAGAGCAGTTCATTATTTCTGAGTCTTTGCGAGGGGATATTGAAGGGAATAAGTTGCAGTAGAGTAGGTGAATCAATAATACCATTTATAATTTTGAAGAAGCAAATGAGGTCATTTCTTTCCCGACGGACTTCCAAAGGAGAGAGGTTTAGAGTTAGTTCAATTTCATCATATGAGTATTTGCCTTTTTCTAATCCTAGCCTCCTAGCAATCCCTCTTAAGAACCGATGTTGAACAGATTCAGTGCGTCGAATGTGGACAGCATAAAAAGGAGACCAAATAACACAAGCATATTCAAGATGGGGGCGAACCAAGGAGCAGTAAAGAGTATATTGTAGAATGCTCTCGAATACTCTCAAATGTCCTAGAAATTTGTAGAGGACGAAACTTCTAGCCCTTTTATCTTCAAAAGCACGCCCTTCAGGTAAAAATGGAAACTTACTTCATGGATGGGGGATAGAGGGCTCCCGCAACAAATAACTCCCTTGATTGTACCGCGACTCGTTTCTGAGTTATAGCGGCACGCACATTGTACACTTACTTTTATAATATATATCGATTATTCTATCCTGTCGACTTGCTAACATATCTATTTTATCTGTGAACAAGTGCACCGCCATTGCGAAAGCGTGATCGACCATACAACGGTATTCTTAGTCATATTACTGTATTTATTTAGATTCATTGTGAAGACATTACACTTATTTTATGAGATAGACATATACCATTTTAGACTTTTATGTAGACCTTTTTAAGATATACAATTCCGTAGTACATTATTTTGATGTACCTCATAAGGTTTAGCCAGCGTTGGCAATGTAAGCGCCCGAAAATAATCTTTTTACGACTTGATTACAAAACATTGACTTTTCTCTACTTTCTATAAATGTAATATACATGTTTTATATATATAAACATTCCGGAAGAAATTTTCTAAATGATAGTGAAAACTCTACCAAAATTCGTTGCCTAGTTTAGAAGAACTAAGCGCATACCAGATAATAAAAATCAACCAGTAAACAAGTTTTTTTTCTATTTTAAAATGTCTTTCTAAGCATAATTTTTTTGTTTGACTGGATATTGAACGTTCCACTGGAGTTGACAACACTACTGACCTCGCTAAATTCCCATCAGGTAGTACCTACATTTAAGTCCTAAATCCTGTATCTAAATTTCACCAATAAACAATTAGATAATGTTAATTAAGTGTTAATCTCAAGTGACCTACCAGGTAAGTATTGTACTGTATATTTTCTCCATAAATAGTTAAGTAATAACACTGTAGAAATGTATTATAAGTTTGTACAGCGCCCTTGAGGTGTTTTTGCACAAAAACGGCGCTATAAAAGTCATCCAAGTATTATTATTATTATTAATTAGTATATTAACTGTAGTGATGTCATCAAATTGCCACCAAAAGTTGATAGAATGCATTGTCATCAACAACGAGTCCATCTGCCGAATCTCAGCTCGATCGGATGTCGTTAAGTGGGTTAATTTAATTACACATACACACTCAGAATTACACGCATTTCTCTGAAATTGGATGACAATACAGCATACAATATTAAATAAATGTCAGTCATACCATATCGGGATTTGGCTCAGTTATTAGCGCGGTTGATTGCAGTCCCTGGGGAAGAAGGTTCACTCCTCAGTCAAACAAACAAACAAACAATTATGTATTTTTAAATAAATAAAAAACTTTGTTTTTTACTGGTAAATTTCACAAGAGCACCCCTGTATATGTACAGAAAGAGAAATGTTTCGCCACCCGGTTGGTCAGCATTATGAGGTGGGTTAAGGTAGAGATATCTTACCTTCCTCCACGGCATCTTCTTTGTCCAGTTTCCGCTTGGTGTTGTGATACATCTCGTCTCCTCCAGAGTCGTCCATCCTGACTCGCAAAACGACAAATCGTCGCCCGGACGACTCACTATAATCTCACAATCACTAAACCACTGCCGCGGTAACCACAGACGACACTAAATAATAATTCATCAAACCCACAACGATACCTATCAATAGGAATAACAATAACATTAAACAAAACGGCTCAATGACAAAATAGAATAGTGAAAAAACAAATCTAAGCTAGTCTAATTGTGATTAGGGTTTGCAAATCAAAAATAGAATATTGAAAAAACAAATCTAAGCTAATCTAATTGTGATTAGGGTTTTCAAATCCCGCACCTTTTTCAAATCTCGCAGGAATGCAGTATATAATTTAGAAATCCCGTGGAATTTTTATTAAAGGGTATTAGATTGAAATATTGGCAACATTTTTTTATTATTTCATATCTATTATATGTATTTAATTCCAGTCTTCTATATAAATAAAAGCTAATGTTCGTACGTTTATGGCGGTTCCATGATCACTCCTTAAAATGACAATTCAAAACACCTGTAAAAAGTGATATAAAATCATTAAAAGTGATGAAAGAAAAACTATGTTAAATAGTTACGTACGTAACCTATTTAACCTGGTCATCGTTTGTGTCTGAAAATTTCAAAGTTTGTTCTTATTAGCACCAGGAGTGTTTAGAGTACTTTGAATGGTAGAAGTCGACAACGCCCGAAAAAGACATTAGCAATAGCGAACCAATGTTGAGTCCACTAGTATATTATAAAAAAGACTTTGAAAGGGTGACGTAGTTAGTTGTTCGAGAAGAATTTTGGTATCAAGCATATTTGGTATGTACCAGTAACAATGAGCTCTATACTCTGTTTAAGGAGCTAAACGTCACAAAGTTCATGTCACTGGGAAGACTTCGGTGGCTAGGTCATGTGGAGAGAATGACCGAGCATCAAGAACCAAAGTCCCTGCTGAGCTCAAGACTGATAGGCAGAAGGAGCCTGGGAAGGCCAAGGTTAAGATGGAGCGACAACGTCCTCAAAGATTTGTCTGCCTTGGAGCTTCGAAACTGGAGAGAGCTGGCGCGGGACCGAGATGAGTGGAGGAAGACTCTTGAGGAGGCCAAGACCCACCAGGGGTTGTAGAGCCAAAAGTAGCAACCAGTAATATTACAGCTAAGATAATGAAAAGGTTACATAATAAGTACTTTAAGAAGTTATTTGAAATCAATCATCTTTGGTACTAGTAGTATTATAAAAATATGTTGAAAACAAAACGTAACGTGTATTTCAAGAAGACTATGATAGTAAAAACTAGCGTAACTCGTGATTCGCAACTCACAGGCAGACGTAAATCAAAACAACGTGTTTTTGGTGTAAATTTAACATGTTTTTAATCCCGCAAATCCGCCGGATGAAATATTGCAAGATTGCGGGATTGCAAACCCTAATTGCGTTGTTTTTTTTATTGCATTGAAAATAATTTTGTCATCTTTGGGGGTGGTCTTATAAAGGAGAGAGAGGAATCTCTTCAAGACCCATGTTGGAGGAGAGATGAAATACAGATGCCGGAAAATCATTCCGCAGCCGATCGTTACAACTCGATGGGATCAATGCGGTAGTTCTTCAGAGCATTTTCCATCGAGGTACCGGTAAAACAAGAATAGAATTCCCACCTGACGCACGCGCACTAAAGATTCCAATTCATTTGTTAAGATAGTAGAATCAAACGAAACGCCCGTTTCTGCACACATTATTACTCCGTGTTGCGATTCCTTCTTCTATAGCCAAAGTTTCGAACAGCGTGTCCATCAACAGGGCAGATGATGATGATGGATGCAACGCAGTCCGAAACGCTGGCTAAAGAAGTAGGAAGCGCTTAATGTCTTAATAACCCAAAAAATAATCACAATAATACGTTTGGCCGTGTAGATCTCAAATTATATCTAAACTAATCTAATCTATCATTATATTGAGTTCTATTTTGTCACTGTTCAGTTTCATTGGGTTACCAAGCACAATAATCGTTGACATTGATTTAAATCGCGACACCGAAGATGGTTCAAAGCAGAGGCTAGCCACCGCTAGTCAACAGCGTAGTGCCGATGCCAACAATAATGTATGGTAGTTAGCTATGGGACTGGCAGAGAAAGAAATGAAGATAAGTATTTGAAAGAAAAGATATGATATAGTAATCAAGACAACTCTTTCATATACTTTATTGTGTGAATAATGCACAAAAGTCTTGACTGTGCGGAACCGGTTGGACTATGGCATCCCCAATTGGGGCATGGCGTGAGGCTGAAGGTAGTGGGGAGGGGAAAGAGATGGCGAAGACGATGGTTGGGAAATACTCAGATCTAGTCATCAAACATGGCTGAAGCCATTTCAAGCAACAAAGTTTTGATTTTGACTGGCAGAATTCTCTCAGCAGGGCGATATTGAGAGTATATGCCTCTCTGGACTGTACTAGATGTAAAAAGATGGAATCAACGACGAATGAAACAAGTTCAATCCAATTGATTGAAGACGAAGCAGAAGAAGATATGGTAAATATACCACACTTCAATGGAAGTGTTTAAGGGCGGGTTGTTTCGGAGAATTTGAACAACTCATCAAATTTCAACGTTCATTTTCGGGTTCTGTGAAAGTCCTATTCAAGTTCTGTTACTATATCATTGTAGGCTAGTTGCTTGACAAAACTGAAATAAAAACAGAACTTGAAAAATCTTTCACAGAACTTGAAAATGAACGTTGAAATTTGATGAATCGTTCAAATTCTCCGAAACAACCCGTCCTTGGTCTATGTTTTACGAACTGCATGATTAATGAATGAATGTTCACCTGATGATAGGCAACCTCCGATAAGAGAGGGTACCCGATACTCGTAATAAATCACAGAATAAGAAGAGCTTTGATATTAAACTCGCAGAATAATCGAATAATTGCACAATGTTATTGTTTTCTATGGAATATCAAAGTAACAACACAGACTGGGCGAGCGATGTCGACCATTGCCGCCCGCTGCAAGAGTCGTATTTAAATTATAAATAAGTATTTACGCGACGTACGGCCGACACAAAGAGAAAGGGGATGAGTCGGACGGTTTGCTAGGCGGACAAAGGGTACGAGTTGGACGCGGTCCAAGTGGCTGCGCGGTTACATCGGCCAGAGTTGATCACTTGACAAGCTGCGGCGGCCATAACAGAATGTGACGTACAATCGGTACAATGGACAAAATTAAGTGCTGCCAGTAAGAAAAATATACTCTCAATTTTTCCCGGTAAAATTTTTTAAAGCACAAAATTATAATTTTTATTTTTTACTGAGTAAATTCTGTGCAACAGCCGCGAATTTTCATAGCTGGTGTGACTATTACACCCTCAAATGGGGTACATTATGTTGTGAAGCTGAAGGGAATGATTAAAATGTGATACTTTCTCATATTTAGTTCATTACAAGAGGGACAAAAATAAGTATAAGTACTACAAAAATGAAAGAAAAATTAAAGTGATTTTTTTGAAAATATAAAACCACACAAGAGTCCTAACTGCTTCCAACCATCTGGAGTCAGTAAGATTGTGGCACCCCCGAATGGGGTATGTTGTGAGGCTGAAGGTAGTAGGGAGGGGAATGAGATGAGACAGATGAAGGTGGGGAAGTGCCTGGCTATTCAGACCTGGTCGCCAAACACGGCAAAAGCTATTTCAATTCTGAATGGTAGTTTTACACCAAGGTGATACTGAAAGTATCTTTTACTTCGGAACGTGCCGCAAATGTATTTAGTACTATTTTAAATGAGTAAATTGTAAAGTAACACAAAACAATCAAATAAAATTTAATTGCGCACACCTGGATTTGATCCCGCAACCTTTGGCTTGTTTGTCAATAGCCTTACACATCGACCGCGGAGCTCGTCAAGATATTAAGATAGATTTGTTCGGCAGTCCAGCCTCTCTACCAACGCCTACGGTTAAATAGCATGAATGTTATTTAATTTATTATTTTATAATCCGAAATAATATTTATTGAAGTAGGTACTAAATTTTAAAATAAAATGGCTGCTTATTTTTTCACGCAACATTCATTAAGTTGACAGCACTGACAATCTGACAACAGCGAACCGCGCTGTCACAAATTCATACAACTATTTATTTTAACCTCTCTTTCTCGTATCACAATAATAATTATCATTAATAGTAACATTTTACTATCTAAAATAACATTGATTATCAATAATCACGAATCGTCGATAATAAGGTTGCTTTAAAACAGTTTTAAAGCTAGTTCGATGAGTACCAGAGGGAGATGGGTGGATAATCGAAGAGGCGGTGGATTTAGGGGTTCGCGCGGTAGAGGATTCGGGGGTCCTAGAGGCGGAGGGTTTGGACCTCCAAGAGGGTTCGGGCCTCCTAGGGGCTTCAATGGGCCCCCGAGAGGGTTCAGAGGGGGCTTCAGACCCCAGTTCAGAGGCCCTGGCTCGGAAGATAACCCAGGAAAGAGACTGTCAGAGAAAGAAATCGGTAAGGAAATTTACTTTTGTGTGAATACAGCACTGTCGTTTTGTTTGGCTTCATTGTTTTGAGACTGATTGAAGCAGACAGGGGAAGAAATGGGGAGAAGAAAGGTTGCAAAAAGCCATTTCAAGTAACGTTTAGATTTTTAATTGTTTTTTTTTTCAACAGGGCGATAATAATAGTATCTACCACTCTGGAATGTGGGAAAATAAATAGTATACTTTATAATAAGTAGAAAACTATTTTTCAAAAAGGACCACACTACATGGCCATTAAAGTATACAACAACCTTCCACGTAGCATCAAACAAATAACCGACACACTTAAATTTAAATCAACACTAAAAACATTTCTTGTAAACAAATGTCACTACACCTTGAATGAATACCTTACATGAATTAAATACCTCTGTTTTTTTTAAAAAATTTTATTTACTGTTATTTATTTGTTAACATGTAATTGTTGGGTTATGTAATATAATGTGTATTTGTTGGGTTAGCTGGAAGAAATAGGATGTAACCTATAAGCTATACCCTTTGTACTCTTTTTGTCCAATAAATATTTTTTTGAATTTGAATTTGAATAAAATTACTTTGTAATTATTATTTTTTTAGTATTGCGGAGACGGTTTACATTTAGTTCCCGTGAGCACTTAGGCCATAGGCCCATTGTCCTCTCTCCCATTTTACCTCAATCCTTTAACAACAGCCCAGTCCGTTTAATAAAGTTCACCAGGGTTGTTATTGGGTATGTGGCTATGTCTCCTGGTTCTTCAAGTGTCTTCTCAGGTATCTGAGCCTTGTTCCCACCAGGGCGGGACATTGGCACCATAGGTGAATTGGAGTCTCTTCATCCTCTTCACATTTCCTGCATCTGTTGGTGTTTTCTACTCCCAATATCTGCAAGTGTCTCCTGAGATGGCAGTGTCCCGTTAGTAGTCCTACCAGTTCCCTCAGTGAGTTTCTGTCCATATTGAACAGTTGTCTGGTCCGTTTATGAGTACTTTGGATTGCCCCATTCCGGGTGCCCTCTCCCATTCTTTGCGGTGCTGGGATTTGACCCACCTATCAATATGTATTTTAGTGTGGCAAGCTGCTACTCCTACGGCCGGCTCGGATCCTACAAGTGGTGCTTTCGCCCCTTTCCTTGCTAGTCCATCAGCCCGCTCGTTGCCCTCAATTCCTTTATGTCCTGGTACCCAGATCACGGTTATTTTATAAATGGTGTAAAAACAAAGTTATTTTATTCTGATTATTATGATAATATATACCCAAAAAGTGATTGCTATTTATTTTATCGAAAGAACCTTATCATATTAAGGCGATGCACTACGTCGTGTAATATTTTAAATTGAGCCGCTATCAATAACAACCCTTACGTTGATGGCGATAAGGTTTAAATTCCCGCTTAATACCATCCGCCTGTTTTGATTTATGCAAGAAAAAAACATGGCCAAAAAGTGCCTTTTATTTTATTTTGTGGATGTTCAGGCATAAATATTATTTTTTTTTCGATCATTTTATAAATAACTTAATTTGCCACATTATACAATAAAATCATAATCGAAAATGGGTTCGTAAGTAGGAGATTTTGAACTTTAAAGCAGTTTTCATAGGCCTTATACATTATTTTTTTCTGGGCTTATAAAAAGACTTATGTAAAAAATACTTGATTATTTCAAAGGCCAAGATGTATTCTACTCGCAGTATTTAATTAAAGCATCTGAAACATTTCTAGGCGACCAAATTTTCAAACCAAAAACACATGATTTTGCATTACTACGTATGGCATCGCCTTAACTAGATTCGATTCTAATTACGGATTACGCTAATATTACTTAAAAACAGAATTGACTGTTTATCTAATATCATTCATATCTTTCTTCCAGGCATTACGGAATACATATCCTCCCTCGAAGGCTTCTCCGGCGTGATAAAATCCCGCTATTCCGACTTCCAGGTGAGCGAGGTCAGCGTTGAGGGCGAGGTGGCACGCCTGACGCAGCAATCAGCTCCACAGCCCGGTGCCGTCGAGGAGGTGACCGAGGATGACGAGGAACTGCGGCTGCTCAGCAAGTACGACACTCGGCTGATCAGCCTCGACACCTGGGACAAGCTGAGTGCACTCGCTGCTGCTCCTAACAGTCTGGACAAGGTGGGTGCTGGGATTTATAATATTTGGCTAATTTATACAGGGTGTCCGGAAACTCGTAGTACAAGCGGGAAACTGGTGAATCTACATCACATTTGGAGTCGATTTTGTAGTATATTTTTTTTTGATTTGAGCTTTCGTTATCGAGTAAATCGAGTTAGAAGTTGATTTTTTTTTATTTTTTTTATTTTTTTTTTAATCAAATTCTTATAAATTATTACTGAATATCAAAGTACCCAACTAATTAAAACTATTTGAAAGTAAAACAAATGAAGAAACTCGGATTTGAAGCATTATTTTGAAATCACCCTTCATTTAACCCGGTGTAATCATAAAATATTTCTGCTCTGCAGGGTTAAAACATCTGTTGTTCAACCCTAAACACCAGAAAAAAACTTTAACCCTAAAATAGCCGAAAAATATTTTTTTTTGGTTTTTTTTTTTTTTTGTGAAAATGCTCAAAAAAAAAATGTTATGTTTTTTTGGGTTCCCCATGTGGTGTAGATTCTCCAGTTTCCCGCTTGTACTACGAGTTTCCGGACACCATGTATAGCGCCGTTTTCGTGGAAAATCACCTCAAGGGCGCTGTACAAATATATTTATCAAATACTTAATACTAAAACTACTGACTTAATACTAGTGACTTACTTTAAGCTGTCGTACCCTTAAATTAAATATACCATTCCTAAGAGAAAGTCCAGTTATATTCAATTTTACAATTAAATCCTAAATCCCGTATCTAAATTTCGCTAATAAACAATTAGTTAATGTTAATTAAGTGTTAATCTCAAGTGACCTACCAGGTAAGTATTGTACTGTATATTATCTCCATATATAGTTAGTAATAACATAGATCACTGTAGAAATGTATTATAAGTTTGTACAACACCCTTGAGGTGGATTTTGCACAAAAACAGCGCTATACAAGTCATCCAATTATTATTATTATTATTATTTACAGCTAAGACTTACGACAAAGGCCTATAACTACTATCTTAATGACGTATATATATTTACAGATGTAGCAACTTACAACTAACATTATCAATCTAATTTTACTAGCGCCAGAAGAAGAAGGAAGTTCTATAATATTACTAATGTGTTTTTATAATTAATTTTATAACACGGGTGCAAAATGCGCTAAATGCGTTAATTGGATAATATATCTTAAATGAATGAATGAAATTAATCGTCAATCTTTATCGCGTTTAGGTGATTCATCTGCCAAGAACTAAATCGATTGACGTGTTATATATTAGGAAATAATAAAGAGAAAATATCGCTAGTATCAATTTGCAAATTACAATTGATTGAGCGTAGCTAAGTCCTGTTTAACTCAACCGTTTTGCATTTCGTCTGTCGGTAAATTTCAAAATGGTGGCCATTTTAATGATTCTGTAAAGAATTTTTTTTCAAATGTGATGTAGTCGATTTCTTATTTGCATTTTTTCAATACTTGCCTGCCTGAAGAATGTTTGAAAAGGAGTTGTAATTGAGATAGTGGCGTTTCTTTGGACAAATTATTGTATAATTCCTTAGTTATATGATTTATAATTAAGTAAGTAGGTTGTATTTAAGTACTTACTTACATTTGCAGAGGAAATTATTGTTTTGATTTATTAAATAAGAGAAAAATAGATAAAATAAAAAAAAGGTTTTTTTTTTTATTTTCCAGGACTATTGTTTACAGGATTACCTGGTCCTCGTTCCACAATGTGTCTTCCCACTTCCCAGGTAGCCGGGCGAGCACCAGCTTCAGGTGTCTCCTGAGGTGGCAGTGTCCCGTTGGTAGTTCTTAATTTGTGGTGTAATTACAGGTAGAAGTGGAAACTGAAGATATGTCAAAAGAGGGTCGCACGAAAATCTACGACAGCGTAAAATCCACGTTCGGCGGTCGCCTCGTCGGCTCGACAGTGACGGTCGGCGAGCGCAAGTCCATCGTGTTCGCGCGGCCGCAGAAAGGCGTGCGCCTCGACACCCGCGAGAAGTGGCTCTGGCCCGAGGAGTATGTGCACTTCCTGGTGTACAAGGAGAACCTCGACACCATGGAGGCTGCCGGGGCTATCGCAGACGTGCTGAGGATGGGGCATGTGAAGCCCGCTTTCTTCGGGTACTGTGGCACCAAGGATAGGAGGGCCAAAACGACGCAGTGGTTCAGCTTGCGGAAGGTAATGTTCCTTAACCCTTCCTGCTTTTAATTATTTTTACCTACAAATCCTAACAACAGTTAAAATTGTCATGGAATTTCTAAATGAGATATTTTAAATGTGCTATATCATTAAAATTTGTTATTATTAACCTCTCAGACAAAGACTTTTATTTACTATGTGTTCCTTTGCAAACTGTCAAAACGTGATAATTTTTGTGTTATTTACGAGTTTTGCTAAAAGCTTCATAACTCACGTTTTGGGAAACGTAGCCTCATTCTAAAAAATGTTTTGGAAAGATTATGAAATCCACTATCGCATTGTGTTATCGCGTTGTGCAAAACGTCAAAAATATGTAAAAATCGCTTACCATTATTTCAAAGCCGTGATAAATGTACTTTTTTGTGAGTATCATAAAGAAATAACACTTTATATATTGAAGAAATATAATTAAAAACTATTAGTCACCTCAAAATATTAACCGTCCAAACTAAAATATTTTTAATAAATTATTTAGAAACGCAATAAATTATGAATGAACAAGATGACAGATCCAATCGGCTTAGATAATGCACCTCTACGTTCCATAGATATTGTTGAATACAGACGCGTAGCGTTATTCATTATCGATACTCTGTTTTTTAAATCATGGCAATCCGTATACTAGTGATGGAAATAAATCGATTTTTGTAAAATCTCGCGTGTTTACGTGAAAAGACGTTCTAATGTCTTGACCGCTATTATCATATTTACGTCTTTTGACGTTCTAATGTTCTTTTTTTTTAAATTATCTTTCACATGTTTGTATTTGAAATAAACATTTATATTTATAAATAGTAAAATTTTAATATTAAACATGAGAATGTTAAACAAAAATAATTATTTTTATTCGAAACTTACAATAGAAAAATAATGGAATTGTTAGTGACTATCAAAAGCTTTGTTTTACTAATTTATTGTCGCAAAATAACGCCTGCTTATGTTAGGTGGACCCGCGTCGCATCCTGTCCAGCTGTCGCCGCCTGCGCAACGTGTCGGTGGGAAACTTCCGTTTCAGTGCGACGCACCTGCGGCTCGGCTACCTGCGCGGCAACCGGTTCCGCATCGCGCTGCGCAACGTGACTGCCAGCGACGAGGAGATTTCCGCCGCTGCGCTTTCGCTCCAACAAAAGGGATTCCTCAACTACTACGGACTGCAGAGGTATTAGAATATATATATATATTTTTTTACCGAATCTTTAACATATGTTCCTGCATTCCTCCACGCAATTACCTGTCCCAGTCTGACAGTGTGGAGTACCTTTGTTTTTGTGGAGAGGAAGGAGTGAACATGGGTCTTGAAGAGTCCCATGTTGTAGGAGGGAGGAAACACAGAGGCCGGCAGTTCGTTCCACAGCCGAGCTGTTGAACTTAAGAACGAATCGTAGAAGCGACCCGTTCTCATGTGACAAATGTCAACCGTGTACAAATGTTGGGCGCGCGTTTGGCGTGTATCCCGACTACGCACCGGTGCCGAAGGGATCAATGACGCTAGTTCCTCAGAGCATCTTCCATTGTAATACCGATAGAACAAGGACAGCATACCTACCTGACGCCTGTGCTCTAAAGATTGCAGTCCGTTTGTTAAGATTGGGGAATCTATCAAACGGACCGCCCGTTTCTGCACAGAGTCAAGGGTTGTTTTCAGGTATTTAGGGGCTCCGGACCAGAGATGGCTGCCAAATTCGACAGTAGGGCGCACTTGCGATTTGTACAGGGTCAGCAGTTGTGTACTATTAAAGTATCTGCGGGCCCTGTACAGTACGCCCAGCTTCTGGGAGGCCAGCTTTACTCTGGCTTCGATGGAGCCCCCGTACCGTACCCACATCAGTTTCATTGCAACAATTTATTATACATTATCAGTCTGTTAAGAAAACCTTAACATTAAGTGTTTAATACGAGTCTATTATGGAAGCTTGTGCAGTGATAACTAGCAGTGTCCCTCAAGGCCATAATATCAATCGAGAAGACCAAGGGTAACTCAGAATCCTTTCCAGTTCTAACTGTTAACTACAGCTACCCCAATAGTTGTGTCAAATATTGATTACAGTCCACAATAATACCACAAACTGATTCGCATACAATATTTACGACTTCACTGCTAGCTTCCCCCCCAACTTAGCCGTTGTTAATTTTTATTACACTATACACAATTATGCGAGAGATATTATTATCTATATAAACAAAAACGTAAATGTTTATTTGTTGAACATCTTAAATCTCCTAAAGTTCTTTGAAATTTTGACACAACATTGCATACTAATATGCGCGTTTTTTTATATACCTATATTATATAGACATCACCTGTGACAGGTAAAAACATGCTTTTTTTTCCGAAAAACAGTGCCATATGTTGGACGTAAATAAACACGCGCTATTGTTTCTCTGTCTGCACAGACAGAATGAGCCACAGAAACGATTGGCGGGGTACAGCTCTAGTCATAAATATTTTTAGTTAATGGTCAGGCGGCATTCTGCTGATGCCCCCATATCTGATTTCACAATAAATCATTACTTTCTTCTCTCCAAATAAGAATCCAACAGAGCTTTAAATAGGTTTATATTAGTAGAATGGATGAAATGTTGTAGAAGTTAGTTCCATGCTTCCACTACTCTAAATTAGTAGAATGGATGACATGTTGTGGAAGTTAGTTCCATGCTTCCACTACTCTAAATTAGTACAATGGATGACATGTTGTGGAAGATAGTTCCATGCTTCCACTACTCTATATTAGTAGAATGGATGACATGTTGTGGAAGATAGTTCCATGCTTCCACTACTCTATATTAGTAGAATGGATGACATGTTGTGGAAGATAGTTCCATGCTTCCACTACTCTATATTAGTAGAATGGATGACATGTTGTGGAAGTTAGTTCCATGCTTCCACTACTCTAAATTAGTACAATGGATGACATGTTGTGGAAGATAGTTCCATGCTTCCACTACTCTATATTAGTAGAATGGATGACATGTTGTGGAAGTTAGTTCCATGCTTCCACTACTCTATATTAGTAGAATGGATGACATGTTGTGGAAATTAGTTCCATGCTTCCACTACTCTATATGTATTAGTAGAATGGATGATGACATGTTGTGGAAGTTAGTTCCATGCTTCCACTACTCTATATGTATTAGTAGAATGGATGATGACATGTTGTGGAAGTTAGTTCCATGCTTCCACTACTCTATATTACATAGTAGAATGGATGGATGACATGTTGTGGAAGTTAGTTCCATGCTTCCACTACTCTATATTACATAGTAGAATGGATGGATGACATGTTGTGGAAGTTAGTTCCATGCTTCCACTACTCTATATTAGTAGAATGGATGACATGTTGTGGAAGTTAGTTCCATGCTTCCACTACTCTATATTAGTAGAATGGATGACATGTTGTGGAAGTTAGTTCCATGCTTCCACTACTCTATATTAGTAGAATGGATGACATGTTGTGGAAGTTAGTTCCATGCTTCCACTACTCTATATTAGTAGAATGGATGACATGTTGTGGAAGTTAGTTCCGTGCTTCCACTACTCTATATTAGTAGAATGGATGACATGTTGTGGAAGTTAGTTCCATGTTTCCACTACTCTATATTAGTAGAATGGATGACATGTTGTGGAAGTTAGTTCCATGCTTCCACTACTCTATATTAGTAGAATGGATGACATGTTGTGGAAGTTAGTTCCATGCTTCCACTACTCTATATTAGTAGAATGGATGACATGTTGTGGAAGTTAGTTCCATGCTTCCACTACTCTATATTAGTAGAATGGATGACATGTTGTGGAAGTTAGTTCCATGCTTCCACTACTCTATTAGCAAGGAAGTGTTTCGTAGGAGATGTCCCCGGAGATTTATATTTTAGTTGGATGCTAGGGCAACTGTTCTTCTGTAAAAATCTACTAAAGTCAGTATTAACCTCTCAGACAAAGACTTTTATTTACTATGTGTTCCTTTGCGAACTGTCAAAACGTGATAATTTTTGTGTTATTTACGAGTTTTGCTAAAAGCTTCATAACTCACGTTTTGGGAAACGTAGCCTCATTCTAAAAAATGTTTTGGAAAGATTATGAAATTCACTATCGCATTGTGTTGTAATACGTAAATATTTGCGTTTCTAAATATACATTTTATGAAAACGTCAAAAATATCTAAAAATCGCTTACCATTATTTCAAAGCTGTGAAAAATGTACTTTTTTCTGAGTATCATAAAGAAATAACACTTTATATATTGAAGAAATATAATTAGAAACTATTAGTCACCTCAAAATACTAATTGTCCAAACTAAAATATTTTTAATAAATTATTTAGAAACGCAATAAATTATGAACGAACAAGATGACAGATCCAATCGACTTAGATAATGCACCTCTACTTTCCATAGATATTCTTGAATACAGACGCGTAGCGTTATTCATTATCGATACTCTGTTTTTTAAATCATGGCAATCCGTATACTAGTGATAAATAAATCGATTTTTGTAAAATCTCGCGCGTTTACGTGAAAAGACGTTCTAATGTCTTGACCGCTATTATCATATTTACGTCTTTTGACGTTCTAATGTTCTGAGTGGTTAATAATTTAACAGAAAGATTGGTTCTTGTTGGTCCCAATGCAACTACAGATTTCTCTACATTATGTATTGCAGCTGAACTTAACTATCTTATTCTACCTTAACTATCCCGCTATAAGACAGAAAAATGCATGGGGTCGTCGCAGACGTTTGTTTGGTATCTTGGCCTGTCAAGAGTTAAAACAACTTTGTAAAAATATACAATGCTTGTTATTGGAAGAGCGCGCAGATAATGATCTTAGGTTAGGTTACAATAAACTAGATATTGACAGCCGTTGATGTAGACTAGTTCAACCCACTCGTTGTTATTAGTAGTGGAATTACTTTTGACACCTAAGATCTACCTTCGATGAGACTTGAGAATAAGAATGTCGACCAATGTATGTACTTTTGCCGGCGATTGCTAGCGGCCTGGATTGGAGAATTCATCCCCTAAGACAATACAATTTAATTTTGCAAAAAAAACAAGTAACTTATTATGATAATAGAATCTATCGATGTATGGCAGGTTACTCGGCATTTTAGCTGGAACACTAAGGGGGTATTTCACTATCTCTGATTATGTTCTGACTAAGCACTAATCCGCGGATTAGTCATTTTTAGGTTTTCACTATATCTGAATAACGCTAACGCTCGGGTTAAAGTTCGATTTGACTAATCAGTGCTCGAACCTCACGTTAGGCGCTATTCCTCGAATCAAAAATGGCGTCAAAACATTCCGAGTTTGACAGCGGAGAAGTGAGTCGAATTTTGTTGCGAATTATTATGGATACGAATGAATTTGAATGCTTGTATGATCCATCCTGAATTATTTGATTGTGTTCAAAATAAGAAACAATGTATTAATTCGACACGAATCTATCTAAAATGACCTGATAATCAACATAACATAACCAAAAAAATGCACACTTTGCGGTGTGCGGACTGTGACGCATGACAACCGTGGCAGTAGATGGGGTAACTGCAAACATTTTGCGATGTTGCCAGACTATTTCGAGTGTTATCTATCCGGAAGCTCGGAAACAATGGTGAAACGGTCGCCGTTGAATAACGAAGTTATTCTGATCTTTAAAGCCAGCCAACGGCTAGCTAGTCAAATATTTAGCCCGACATAGTGAAATACCCCCTAAGAGTTAGCAGTGCTGATAAGAAAGCAAAGCTGATAAAAATGCTTTATTTATGTAACGAGAAAATTTATCGATTCCAGGTTTGGCTCCCGTGCCGACATCCCAACCCACCGCGTGGGGCGCTGCCTGCTACAAGGCGACTTCCAGGCTGCCGTAGCGCTACTGCTGTGCCCCGAGGCAGCGGGGCCCGACGTTGGACCTGCACTGCGTCTGTACCGTGCGTCGGGGGATGCGACTGCTGCCCTCGCCGCGCTGCCGCCCCGCGCCACAGGCACTGAAGCTCGCCTGCTGCAGGGACTGGCGCATAATGCCAAGGCAGACTTTGTCACGGCGTTGGAGAGGATACCGAGGAATACAAGGTATACAACCAATATTAGGCAGGAGAGTTTAATTAATCATTCCATGACTCTTGATCCCCCGACAGTTCCTGACATTTGATTCCCCCACAGTTGATTTCCCGGACTAGTGATCCCCAGAACATAAATTTGGGACAGTTGGGACTCTTGTACGGGAGTCACATAAAGAAAAACCTCTTTAAACCTCTTAAAGAACCTTGGCTGTGGACCCAGATACTTGAGAACACCGTAGTCCGAGTAGCACCGAGCCTCTTGTTCGACTCTTGCATTACATTTCACCAAAAAATCTTCATCATTGATGACCCTGATATGATCTCTCCCAAAACCGTGTAATATATTTATAATCAGCCCATATATTTATACCAGCACAAAATCAAATACACTTATCGTCATCTACTTACATAACTAAATTTTGAATTAACACCTTACAATACGTTGCACATAAGCAATACAACGCATTACCTAGTAATCTAAAAATTCCGGCAATGAAAAAAAAACCATTGGCAAAAGCTCTTAAAAGCTATTTCCTCAGCAGTTTTATTAATGACTAACACAATCTTTCTTTAGAACTCCATAATAACATCTGCGTTTATTTATTTTAATGTATTTATGTTGTCTTGTCCTTAATCTAATGTTGTCTTTCCCGAAATGAGTTTTGTAAACTCACTGGGAATAATACGTCATAACTTTGTTATTATTTTGTAATGTAATTATTTCAGAAAAAAACACTTTTCAATATATTTATAATTAATTAATATTATCCATACTACTAAATTTTAATCATATGTAAATGAAATCCTTAGCGTCAGGATATCATTATATCTATTTATTACAAAAAAAAAATTATAAACACTTGAATAATATGTAATTATTCTTCCAGGTTGTTATACATCCATTCGTACCAATCTTGGGTATGGAACCGCTGTGTCTCCGAACGCATCCGTCGCTGGGGTCTGACTCCTCACGTTGGTGACTTGGTTCCCCTCAACCCCGAGGAACTCGCCAACATCGAGGAGATCCTCGAGGAAACCCTCGAAGAGGCAGAGGAAGAAGAAGAACCACAGCAACAGCCGAGAGACAACTCCCGAAAACGCGGAGCCAAATACCCCGAATCAAAAGCAAAAGATATCAAAGTCAAAGTTTTAACTGAAGAAGATTTAACACAATACAGTATTTGGGATATCGTTTTACCGTTACCGGGGTACAGCATAGAATATCCGCCGAATATGAAAGAATTCTACGAAGACATCATCGTTAAAGAGGATAACCTAACCCTCGAGCTGAAGCAGAAGGTAAAAGCTTACTGTCTAAGCGGCACTTATCGTAAGATAGTTTTGAAGCCGGAGAATCTGACGTGGAAAATCGTACGATATACCGATCCGTACTGCGATCTGATTTTGTCGGATCTGGACGAACTGCAGGGGAAACAGATCGCCGGCGATGTGGAAGACGGCAAATACCGGGCGCTGTTGGTCGATATGACATTGCCGGCGAGTACTTACGCCACGATGGCCTTGCGTGAGCTGCTGAAAAAGGATACGTCTAGCGAAAGTCAGGCCAAATTTAACGATTATCACAAGGAGAAGGAGGCGCCTGTTTTAGACGAGGTTGCTAAAGACGCATCGAATATAGAAGAGTCGGTTAAAACTGAGTCGTCCCTTACGGAAGAATCAGTTAAAACAGATTCATCTCTTTTAGGAGAAACAGTTGCTAACGAGTCTTCGGTTGATATAAAAGAGACGAACGGAGATGCTGATTTGAAGATGGACACTTCCGATAGCGTTGTCAAAGTAGAACCCGTAGATATTGTGAAACCTGTCACGGAAAAAAGGAAAGGTGACGACGATACATCGTCTGACGATGGCAAAAAGGTGAAATTAGATGTGTAGAATTTGACTCCCTCCAGTTGTTCTCAACATGCATTGAATTATAGGTATCCCAACCGGAGTCGATATTACAGTATTCACAAAGATACAGCATATTTCAAATTTGTCGTTCGACTTTAAAAAAGTACATTTTTTTTAATAATGCAGTGAAACAAACTGCAAAACTTTTCTAATATTAAAATTCAATTTCGATGATCGTATATTTTGTTGTCTCTGTCGTGCTAACAACATCAAGTAGGGGCGTGAGCAAGACAATGCCGTTTCACAGTGACTTTTGGCAAGGACATCACTGGGAATTGTCAGGGCCGACTCTATGCGGGCGCAATTGTAGCAGACCGCTACGAGCGCCGAATTGTCTAGGCGTCGTTTGGTTCAGGGCCGGCTTTGGGAATTGAATACAAAAGCACCGATACAATGAATTATTTATTTATTGTCATTGTTTTCGTAGAATTCTATTAAAAAAAATTATATTTTTAAATCAAATTTAATAATGTTATTATTAAGTTCTGCAAGTAGTTTAGTTTTTACTATTGTGACAGCTGTTTTGGTGTTCGAGGCCATTATCAAAATGTCTTGAAAATAGACGATTCAGGTGCCATGGCGGCTATTGCTGTACATCTTCGCTTTGCGGAGGTTCCTACACAAGCACTCGTTGCCGACGCAAGTTTCGTGCGTCCATTCGGGTGAGGTTAACGCCACTCCAACCATGTGTCAGACGTTTGTAACATTAAATTAATTAACCTCTCAGACAAAGACATTTATATACTATGTGTTCCTTTGAGAACTGTCAAAACGTGATAATTTTTATGTTATTTACGAGTTTTGCTAAAAGCATCATAACTCACGTCTTGGGAAACGTAGCCTCATTCAAAAAAATGTTTTGGAAAGATTATGAAATCCACTATCGCATTGTGTTATTATAAGTAAATATTTGCGTTTCTAAATATATATTTTTTGAAAACGTCAAAAATATGTAAGAATCGATAACCATTATTTCAAAGCCGTGAAAAATGTACTTTATTCTGAGTATCATAAAGAAATAACACTTTATATATTGAAGAAATATAATTAAAAACTATTAGTCACCTCAAAATGTTAACCGTCCAAACTAAAATATTTAGAAACGCAATAAATTATGAACGAACAAGATGACAGATTCAATCGGCTTAGATAATGCAGTTCTACGTTCCATAGATATTGTTGAATACAGACGCGTAGCGTTATTCATTATCGACACTCTGTTTTTTAAATCATGGCAATCCGTATACTAGTGATGGAAATAAATCAATTTTTGTAAAATCTCGCGCGTTTACGTGAAAAGACGTTCTAATGTCTTGACCGCTATTATCATATTTACGTCTTTTGACGTTCTAATGTTCCGAGTGGTTAACAAAGAATGATAGGAACCATTTCCTATTTTTTCAGAACAGTATCACATTTATCTCTTCTAATTTCTAACACTCAACAAACAGTTTTAAACCAAGGCGTTATTCAATTATAATAAAACTAGCTGACGTGTTTTCTGCGTTGCTGGGAGTTTTCCTTACGAGATAGACATATACCATCACACACTTTTCTGTAGACCTTTTTAAGATATACAATTCCATAGTACATTATTTTGATGTATCTCATAAGGTTTAGCCAGCGTTAGCAATGGCACTTGAAAATATTTTTTTACGACTTGATTATTACAAAACATTGACTTTTCTCTACTATTTATAGATATAATATGCATGTATTATATATATAAACCTTCCAGAAGAAATTTTCTACATAATAGTGAAAACCCTATCAAAATTCAGTGCGTAGTTTAGAAGTTCTAGTTCTTCTAAACTACGCAACAGATTTTGATAGGGTTTTTACTATCATTTAGAGAATTTCTTCCGGAAGGTTTATATATATAATACATGCATATTATATTTATAGAAAGTAGAGAAAAGTCGAAGAACGTCGGGTACACGTGTTTGACCTGTTATAACAGTGCCGTTTCAATTCTGATCAAGTGAATAACTGACCTTGTGTGTTTTATGTGCTTGACTCTGGTTTGGGAGGTTGAGTTTACACATTGACTTTTACCTTTGCGTCAATATATAATTGTGTGTTAAACTGTTAAAAAGAATACACTATTAGGTTATGGAGGAATGTCATCTTTGTAAAACATGAATCATTTTCAGACTTTGTTTTTTATTTATTTTTTGTAAATGCAATAAATAAATATTAGTAATAATAATACTTGTTTTTATTCCAAATTCCTGTAATATTCAAAATTCTGTTTCCGAAAAAATACACAGATTTAGGAAATGAGATGAAAAGAATTTGGCATTCTCAGACTATGAAAATATTACCATTCGTTATTTCGGCTACTGGCATTATACGTTATTACAGAACAGACTGATGTACCTGGCAGTCTACAAAGTTGTCTTGAACACAAAATAAAACAATTTTTTTAATAATATATCATATATTTATTTTTTTAAAACATTTCCAGGAATTATGAATGGTCGAAGAATGTTCCACAAATTAGACAGGTATGCACTATAGATTCACCACTGAGAAATATCTAATTCATCTTACGACAGCTGTGTAGCCACTTTTGCAACGTTAGACTTGATAATCAACACCGCAACACCCGGATAAAAGCGCAAATTTTAATTTCACTAAGACCGCGTTGCTTCATCATTAGTATTGAGAAAGTAAAATTAGGCTGGGTTGTTCTAACTCCAATTTGATGAGCGTTAAATCGACGATCAGCTCAATTTTAACAGTCCCCGTTAAGCGCAGAATCTTGGCCCGTTTCAGCTTTTAATCAAAATGCGATGTGCTATCGAGCATAACGGTCATGCTGTAATGCTGAATCGGGCTGAGAATCGTCAAACAGAGCATTAAACAGCGGGAAGCGTTCATATTTAAATTGGCATTGATCGTCGATTCGATGCGCAAGGAGAAGGTTGTGGGCATTACAAAGTTGATTTTCAAGTCTAACAGACAAAAAAATCGAAAATACATCTGCTGCAAAAACTAACAAATACGATACATTTTAAATTCGTTATAATCAGAGATGTGCAAAATGGGTACCCAAAACCATTTGAAATGCAAAATGGAAATGGGTCAAAACTTTTCCATTTGAAAATGCAAAATGGTTTTTAGAAAAGCATTTAAAATACAAAATACCTATTTTCAAAATGCATTGAAAATTCAAAATGGTTTCTCAGGTCAAACAATTAAAATAATTATAGAATTTTTAAAACAGTTTTGTCATTTAATAATGGACATCAATGTAAAACAAACATATTACATGAAATCAAAAAATGCCACGACTACAGATTATGAAACCACACAAAATTTGCGCGGGACTAATGTTGCCAACGTAAAAACATAGAAACTGCTATCTAACATTTAATATTACAGCGTCATGGCCCCATGTTCAGTATTTTTTGTAATGGTATCACTCAATTGCCAGGGCTCCTACCAGGGAGCAACTTGACAAATGTAAATTATCTCTCATAGCGAGGTTGAGGACCGACTGATATTTGGGGCTTATGAAAAAAAGATGAGTGGAGATAGTAGGAAGAATGTTGCAAAAAAGCATTTAAAATGGAAAATGCATTGAGAAAAGCATTTAAAATGCAAAATACCCATTTTGCATTTTGCATTTCCATTTGAAATGGATTTATTTGAAATAAAGTACATCTCTGGTTATAATAAACATGTTATTCAGGTTTTAAAATGTTCATTATAATGTATTTAACGAAGATAATTTTTTCGCAACTGCTACCAACTCTGTCTGGAGCCAGTGAGACTTTGGCATCCGCAATTGGGGTACGTTGTGAGACTGAAGGAAGTGGCAGAGAGGAGCGCAAGGAGATGGGGTATTGGAAAGTGACTGGTTGTTCAGATCTGGTCACCAAACAAACCGTTCAAATAAAATTTGCGAACGCAGGGATTTGAACCCCACGATCTCCGAAATCGTTGCCAACAACTCAACCATGGAAATACAAAAGAAAAATACAACATACATTATAATATATGCGTTCATAGATGGCGTTAAATGAATTATTTTATTAAAATACACGTTTTGCAAGTTATGCTTGCGCGTCCATATTTTGAACAAAGAGTTTTGTCTGCATATAAACTCAATTCTTCAAAGGCATACAAATACAATATTGTATCTGTGATTCAATTCAATATTGCATTTGAATGCCTTTCTTGAAAGAATTGAATTTTTTTTACAGGCAAAACTATTTATTCATATTTCATATGTACAGGCGAAAAAAAAATTTGTCTTAGTATTTTATCTAACTGACTGACTGCGCAAAAACATTGACTTGTTTTATACTATTGAGAGAAGTATAACTTGCAAATATTACATCTTAAGGCGATGCCATACGTAGTAATGCAAAATCATCTATTTTTGGTTTGAAAATTTGGTCGCCTAGAAATGTTTCAGATGCTTTAATTAAATACTGAGAATAGAATACATCTTGGCCTTTGAAATAATCGAGTATTTTTTAGATAAATCTTTTTATAAGCCCAGAAAAAAATAATGTATAAGGCCTACGAAAACTGTTTTAAAGTTCAAAATCTCCTACTCACGAACCCATTTTCGGTTATGATTTTATTGTATAATGTGGCAAATTAAGTTATTTATAAAATGATTGAAAAAAATTTAAATATTTATGCCTGAACATCAACAAAATTAAATAAAAGGCACTTTTTGGCCATGTTTTTTTCTTGCATAAATCAAAAGGCGGATGGTGTTAAGCGGGAATTTAAACCTTATCGCCATCTACGTAAGGGTTATTATTGATAGCGGCTCAATTTAAAATATTACACGACGTAGTAAAATTATTAAATCAACGCCATCTACGAAAGTGTAGATTATTATGCACACTGCGTTTAATCTTAAATCTGAGAGTTTGGTCAGTGGCTTTTAAAAGGTTGCAGATTACATTTTCTTCGACCATTACATCGGAGGATGTATGTTTTTGTAAAATATAAAGCAAAGAAAAAAAAATCTTATAAAAACATAACACTTTACGTGAAAAATTGTTCGAAACTTCGCACGTATATTTTTTTGTGAAAATTTACACTTTTTTAAAAATCCATCAAAGAGATTTTTTCCACACCTTGAAAACGAAATTCCCACAGATTCACTCCCTAACGCGAGACACAGAACCCACAAGAATACGTAGCAATATATCCAAAGATGTAATTAAGGTTAAACGCAATGTTCGTCATAATCTACGCGTTAATTTAATTAGGTTAGTTGTAATGAACGTTGCGTTTAACCTTAAAAATATCATGTTTCAAATTGTTGGGGCGACTTTTACATTTAACATTATCTCAAAGCAATGATTAGCGCAATTTTGAATATTTAATCATTTAAATGGTCCATTTCTCGTCCCAAGATTTTCAATCTATTTGTCATCAGATTTTTATATGCGAGTATCGCAGAAGAATTCAAGTGAGTTTATGACATCCGCAATTAGGGTATGTTTGAATGAATGTATTGGGGGAGAGGAAGGTGGGGTAGCACCTCGATATTCAGATCTGGTCACCAAACGCGGCTAAAGCCGTTTCAAGCAACTTTTCGATTTACTGTCGCAAATATACTATTTTAATGAACAAATTGTGTAATAACACAAATTAATCAAATGCAATTAACTTGCGCATGCCCAGATTCAAATCCACAACCTTCAGATTGATAGTCGAGAGCCTTATCTCTCTAATCACGGAGATAATCATGGCAGCATGACTGCTATGTTTGACAATAGTCGGTCTGATGAAATCCGGCACGTAATGGAACAGTTTAAATATCAAATATCTAAAATGGCGCTGATTGTCGATTCGACGGTCATTGATTGAACAAATAACCCAACTTAGTTAGGTTGTTACAGTTCTAACGATATTCTGTTTTAGGGTGGGCCCGACGTCCGGCGGACGTGAGGACGGCGACGTCCATTAGGGTGGATGTGTTGTGATGGCGTTGTGATGTCAGGTGACGCGTGGGGGATACGTGGCGGCGTGGACTGAACAGGTGTCATGTGGCGACCACGAGCAGGGTCACTGCTCGCACGTTGCGCGCTCCCGCATGTGTCGCTCTACGACCTTGCGAATATGGGTGTACTCTTTTGAATCGGGGTCGCCGCATATATTCTCCACCTGGAAGATAAAAATTTAAATTCAATTAAAATAATTGCAGCAGAAACTTGTGGTAAAAATTTAAATTAAATTAAAATAATTGCAGCAGAAACTTGTGGTAGGTTCGGGATGGGAATAAAGGGTACCTACCCGGTAAGGCGGCGTGATGGTGAGCTGGTTGAAGACGCGGATGTTCCTCTCTACCCAGCTGACGTCTTTGATGGTCTTGGCGATGGCCAGGAACAGGCGCTGGCCCTCGGGATCGTCGCAGGACATTGCCGACACCTGCAAACAGACAGACAGTCAGACAATACGACACGAACCAGGGGGTGATATTCAAAATGGATAATTACTATGTCGAAGACATGGTGCATAATTACAGTACTCTGTCACTCCAAAAACCGGGCAAGCGGCAGATTATTGTGCGTGTGTACAAAACAAACACCACTACCGATCTACTAATTTTTTCGTTCAAAGTTAAAGTGTCATATTTACGCCTTTGAGAAGACTACATTTTGTAAACTTATCAAACATAGAATGTGGCAGAACGAAACGAACAGAAAAACATGCGACAGTAGCTAGAATACTCAGAGAAATGTCCTAAAACAACAGTAATGAACTCCGGTGAGTTGTAAAATGGTCAGCTCTAGCAAGGTACAAGGACACGGGGGTATAGTGACTGCGTGTGTACGAGTGAGATAACTAGTGCAAGCGTACTTGGCTGCGCCCCCCAGTCTAGGAACGCCAAGGACTACTGAATTTGACTTACGAATACCGGACAATTATAAAGCATGATTTTGCACTTTCAATTTGTTGAGAGAATACTGTATATTTCATTGTCATATATCTGTACCTCAGAAGTCAAAGGTCGGTTGAGTTGAGACCTTTTTAGTTTTTTCAGTACTACACAGAGGTGTATAAAGACGGTTGTCCTACGACAATGTGAAACTAAGTTAGGTCAACATGTTTATGTTAACATATAATTTTTACGATTTCCTCTTTCCTGAAAAATTGCAAAAATGTGACAACCGAACTTTGACTTCTCAGGTATATATATAATATGACATCTCAAAATATACCTCAAATTGTGATAGCATAGTCCTACTAGCTCCAAATAATTGAGACTCTGGTTAGCACATAAAGATATAAAAATAAATTTTACAAACCTAACCTAACTTTAGAAATGAGAATCGAAATTTGAAGTTAGAGTGAAAACAGAATGGTGTCATCGCTGTTCTCCTTATGGGAAGTTCGCCACCATTAAAACATTGACTTTAAAAGTTAGCTGGCTGTATTGCTTAAGAATTAGGCCATTTAAACATGGAGATACATAGAAATGATTAGACCTTCGTGCGCATAGCATTTACCCAGTACCCACCGTACTATTTTATTACACGACGATACGTGTCAACTACGGGTTTGATGCATATTTGCGCAACTCTCAGTGCTAGTAGCGCGCTACGCGAGTTGCATTCCCATCTACTACTCATTGGACAGAAATGACGTCTGAACATGATTTGAATGTTGAATTTGTTCTGGAGGTGAAAATATCAATGTGTATATGACTATAATGTACCGGAATATGTTAAAAAGGATTTAGCGGAGAAGACATGGATTGAGGTTGAAAAGAAAAGTCAATCAAACATCATTCTCATGTAGTTCCTTGGTGGCGACAAATGCCTTACAATTAACATTTATTTCATTGTTTGGGTAAACCCAAAATCTATTTTAGTAACGTTTTTAATGCTTGTAAATATAAAGAAGAACTATATTAAATCTTGTCAGGCCAAGATGCCAAACAAAACGTCTGTAACCAAGTGGGTCTTCCGATGACCCCATACATATTCTGTCTTATGGGCTTTTAAACTATAGAAATCCCATTTATTAATGGTAACTTATGTATTTACGCAGGACTATTTAAGCTAATTTAAAGGATAGTAATTTTAGGTGCTACCTACTCCCCCACTTGGCTGCGGGATAGTTAATGTCTTCGTCGCTAGAGTCAATTGAAATTGTATTAACTCGATGGCTGCACGCGAAAAAATGATCAGTATGCTACTTGTGGTTGCGTCACGTAGCTTGTAAATATCTCCATGTACGAAGGGCCTTAGTTCAAATTTGTACTTTATAGAGTGGTTTATATTCTCAGTATTGAACTGGCGAGAGGTAAACAATCGGAATCAGAACTTTGAGTTTAGCAAACGAATCTAAATAGAAAGGTAACTGACTGGTTTTTGACAGTATTGCCTTTACAAGCGAGAGTTTGGGTAATGCTACGACTAGATGTTAGGAGAAAAATTGCAATGAGTTGTCCCCGATAACTTCACCGGAGAAAGGCAGCACAGGATTTTTATTTTTTTAAGAGGCAGGACTAACCTAACAATGATCACGACTACATTCTTAAACCATCTTTCTTACGAGGTGGACATCTTTTAGTTAAACTTCAGTGACTTAAAGATTGCAATAAATATTGTGAAATGTAATTGGATTCACTGTTTTTCATAACAAATGAAAAAAAATGACATTGGAATGTCAAAGGTTCAACCAAGATTGAAAAATGTCCAGTATTTCATAATTCTTCGTATATTTTGAATATGTGAACTGCCGTGAGTCAATAGCGGCAATATGGCATCCTCAATTGTTTTATGTTGTACAGATAAGTTTTATTCGAAAGGAGATGTAAAGAGAAAGGTTGGTGGTCTTTCACCAGGGCGATACTGAGAGAATCTACCACTCTGATACAATTTAAACACTGTAGTGACGTTGTTAGTTAACTTAAATTGTAAAATAAATATAAACGCACCAGTCTTTTCTTCTCTTCAATCTGATTGCGAACTCTTCTGTCTAGAAGTTGGAGATTCAGTGTTTGCGGGGATTCTTGAGATGAGCTGCTCACCTCCTTCTTTATCTGGACATCGCTGACGAGGGACAGGTTCACTATGTTCACGTCGTTAAGTTCACTTTTGCCATTGCTCGATGGACACTTGAGAATCAGCATTTTGGTCTGAGGATCAAACGCCAAAACTTCACCCTCAATGTCCTCATTATAGCACGTCTTACAGGCTACCGTGCTGCCTATGGTGAAACAATCCGCTACCACTGACATCTTGAGGGACCGACGACTGGTTGAGATCACAGATCGCGATATTTTACACGCTGTTTTCGGAGAGATTTCAGTTTGTCAGGGAGATTGTTGTTACAGCGTACATTGCGTAAGGACGGCGTGCGGCCATTTGTAAATGTTATTATTCGGAGTGTTGCCAGTGACGGGAATTATTTTTGCTTGTTTTTTATAAAAAATATTTTATTCAGTTAACGGGGACGAAAGTGTCAAAATAAATAAAATATCAAATTAGTAATAATGATGCTGACACATTACGCTTTACGCATCAAAGCGTGGCCTATACCATCATATCGCTGAACATAAAATCCCATGCAGACCTTTCACACCTAACAGATTATGCGTTATAAGTGATGGCTAGCAAATACGCCGTGATCTACTAGCCAGGCAATATTTTAAAATCATGTGATCCCATCTCCTACCATATCAGATCAATTTAGCCACCGCTATCTTATTTAGCGAACTGTCGTGATAATGCGTCAGCTGTCAAAGTGACGAAACCCGTACAAAGAAATGATATTCCGCGGCAGCTCCCCAATTGATCTCACCCCCTCTCCTGCCGTAGAGAGAGGAAGATCATAGCGATCATAGCGTAGTGTGACACCTCAACATGTAATCTATTGATGCACATAGCGTAAATAGCCTTAAACAAATAAGCTATAAAGCAGAGAAAAGGATAAATTTATTGAATTTGTTTAGCGTACGTTATAATGTATGCATTCATAAATGACGTTAATTTGATAATTTTATTTAAATGTATTTTTTGCAAGTTATACTTTAAAATACTAAGACAAACTATTTGTTTGCGCCCGTATACATGAAATATGAATAAATAGTTATTCGTATTTCATTATTTGTATGCCTTTCTTGAAAGAATTGTATTTATGCGGACAAAACCATTTATTCACATTCATATTGCGTATGTACAGGCGCAAATAAATAATTCATCTTACTATTTTAAAGCATAACTTGCCAAAAGTGTACGCTACATTTAACTTTAGGTCGGAAACTGAAGAGAAATAATTTATTCTTTTTGCCCTTTTTTCAATTCCAATATAATGTGAAGTTATTTGAAACCTGAGAATTTTGTCTTTATGTATTTTGGACCTAGTACATGTTGGCCCAATACATTGTGCCAACGCGCTGGCCCAACGTGTAAATGACCACTTGGCCGTTGCATGCGTTGGCCGCCAACCCGATTATTGTCGATTTTCATGCACATATCAAAGGATCTTGGGGCTAATCCGCAAAGAGCGTTCACACATTTAGATTTCAGTTAGCAATACGCGTTTAGTTGAGACGGTCGTGCCGATTATTGGGTGAATGATTATTTGCACTTACGAATTACGATGATAAATAATTTTACGTGCTATACAAACAAATTGCTGCGCCTTCGATAGTTTCCACATCGAGGCGTTAGGCTCTCGACAAGCAATCCAGTCACGGGTTCAAATCCCGGCATCCGCAAGTAAACTTTATTTATGAATTAGTTTTTCTTCACAATTCATTCAATTAAAAATAACATAAGACCATTATTAAGAATTTGAGTGTTGCTTTGAAATGGCTTTAGCCGTGTTTGGTGACTAGATCTACCCAGGTACACCCCCGCCTTCCTCTTCCCCCTCTCCAATACCTTCAGCCTCACAACATACCCCAATTGGGGATGCTATAGTCTCACTGGCTCCAGATGGTTGGGAGCAGTTAGTAGTTGTGTTAAAATGGCCAACGCAGAATAGGGTATTTTTTATTTTTTAAATAATGATAATGAAGGTATATTTACTTAATTTTTATGTTAACGAATGAATTTTATATTTCGATTTATAATGTGCCAATTTCAATTTGCCGCCTGACCGACATGACCGTTTTTAACCGGCACGAATGTTTGCGACGGCGTTCACACGTTGGCGAATTGGCGCCAAGGTGGTCTGGGTCCTTTAAAAATGTGTGCGAGGAATTAATAAAACATGACTAGAGTATAAACAGTTTATTTTTACAACAGAATTTTTTGATTGTGCTTAATATAAAAAAAAATAGTATCATTTATACAAATTATTATATATACAGGGTTTTCGAATAAGAGGTGTTATTTTGATATTCAATCGTAAAAGATCAATGGTTTTGTTGCTTGTGTGGCACGTAGCGCCGTCTTGTTGAAAGTAAACGATGTCCAGATCAATACCATCCAATTCCGGCCATAAAAAATCATTAATCATCTCTCGATAGCGCAATCCATTCACCGTAACTGTTGCTCCAGCCTCATTTTCGAAAAAGTAAGGTCCAATGACTCCGCCGAACCATAAACCGCACCAAACAGTCACACGTTGAGGATAGAGATTTTTAACAATAACTCTTGGGTTTTCCGAGCCCCAGATGCGACAATTTTGCTTGTTGACGAAGCCACCGAGGTGGAAATGGGCCTCATCACTCAAGATGATTTGCATTTGATTCACTCAAGTGAATTTTAATAATTGCAATGCGTTGTTGAAGCGTGTATCGTTCCATTTTTATCAATGGCGTAGTTTCTACTTGTCAAATGTCAAAAAATGACAGCTTTAAAAGTAACATCTGCCGAAATAGCGGGCTATTCAAATTAACACCTCTTATTGGAAAACCCTATATTTTACAAAATGTTATATTCGCGTTGCACCGCGGCGTGGAAAATTCATTCGGGCGAAATCAGCCCTTATGCAGATGACGATAAGGTTGAAATTCCCGCTTAACACCACCCTTCAGTTTTGATTAATATTTTATTTTATTTTGTGAAGTTCAAATGTTAAAATATTTTCCGATCATTTTCTAAAGAACTTAATTTGACACAATAAACAATAAAACCATATTAAAAAAATGGTCCTAAACATCTCTGGACAGAGCGTTAGTGGGATTTTGTATGAACGGCATTGAAGCCAAATCTATGATGAGGGGAAATTGCCAGGCAACCATCTTGTATGACAAACTTTTTAATGATTTGTGGTGCATAACGAACTGCTATATTTTTACTTGTTTGTTGTTAATGCAGTAACAGCTTATGATTTTTTTTTGGGTATTTGATGAGATAAGGAATGGGATGACATTAACACGGTTCTACCACTGTAGCGATGATGTCAGAAAACTACTTTTCAAGGCATTCTGCACTGCACTGTGGTGACACATCTGAGCTGTGGACACAATACCCAGCAGCGCAATGGGACAAGCTGAGGGTGTGCTACAATAATGCATACAGGCAGCTCATGCAACTACCGAGGTTCTGCAGTGCCTCCACAATGTTTACTGAAGGGAGGGTGCACTCATTCGCCGCCTTACTACGCCACCGACTAGCCAGCTTCTGGGGTGGGACTCAACCAACATCATCGTTGTGGCTGCATCCGAGTGGCTCAGTTCCCCACTCAATGAGCGATGGATGCAGATGATGCGGCGACCTCCCTGATGGACGGTTTAATTAAACTTAATCTAATTGTTTTTTATTGTATTTATATGACTTTTATTTTTGATTTATATTTTATGTTTAGGTACCTGCCTAATATTTTTTTTCTCTTTGTTTTATCTTATTTCCATTTTTATAATTTTTTACTTTATTTTATTGTTTCTCTGTTTTACTGCATTTCATGTAATATGTAATGTAATGTAATATGGCAGACTGGGATTGCACTATCCTCCCAGTCCTGCTGGATTAAAACTTAAATAAATAATATAATTGAGATTTTTAAATAGGTTTTTGGCATTTTTCATACATCTTCCCCCTCACCCCGCGGCTTCAAAATGTTCTTGAATAGCTCCGTCCAGGGCTTTTTAGGTCTATGTTAAAAAACGAAGTTCGTAAGCAGGATATTTTGCACCTTAAAGCAGTTTTTATAGCAGAAGATCACCAAGTATCACCTATGTCGGGAATGTCAGCGTCCTTGGCTCTCCATGCGTGCAGGACCACGAGGATTGGAGGAGTCTGTTTCATCAGGGCTATTGAGTGGGACTCACAATCCTCAGCAAGAGAGAATACAATTTGGGTGCTGCCAACCAACATCTTTGCCTTGGGTCACCACAAGTTGTAAACTACGGCCGGTAACTTAGCAGGGGTGCAAGGATTCACGGGGTGATGTTTGTCCAGGTTTTGATGGCGGATGCATCGGGCCGGATCGGAAGAAGGCGGTTGAGGGATAAATACTCCTAAAATATCCTAAATGGTATACATATGTACATAAAATGAACCAAAAATAAGTCTACGCGTGTCATATAGCTCCTTGAATGCTTTCTCCCCTTTCTTCGAGTGCTTCTCTTTCCTCTTCCGTAAGTCTCACGGGCTGGCTGGCACGCCGCTCCACTTCTGCGCAGGACAGGACCGCACGGGCCAAGTCACACCTCGTAGAAGACAGCGCGGAGGGAGACAGACTGAGGGCGGACTTAACGCCGTTTGAATAGCCGAGGAGTAGAAGGATTCTGGCACGCCGGTGGAAACTGGCGACTTTGGTTCGGATGTCAGCAAAGTGTTGAGGATTTCGCTGGCTGGAAAAAGAAAGTAAACACTGAAACGTCAAGACGTTGAAAGATAGTTTAAAATCACCGGTTGGTGGCCTTACACTGCACGCGTCGCGGGTTCAATCCTAAATTAAGTTAATCTAATGGTGCTTGTAAATAATTGTAAGCCTTAATATATAAAAATTCAGCGTGCGTATGTTTGTGCTCGCAAAACTCGAAAAGCAGTCGACTGATATCGCTGAAAATTTCAAAATTTGTTCTTATTAGTGAGAGTAGTGTTTAGAGAGTAATTTGAAAGGTGGAAGAAGTCAGGGACGCCTGAGGAATACTTAACAAATAATAATAATAATAATAATAATTGGATAATTTGTAGAGCTCCGTTTTTGTGAAAAATCACCTCAAGGGCGCTGTACAATTTATCGCAATATCTTTTCACAGGAATAAGATACAAAGTCGAATTAAACTAACTAATTTACCGTCACGCCGTTTCCCCGCAGGGGTAGGCAGAGAGGACGGACCGCCAAACAACTCGGTCACACCACACACTCCTTGCCTCATTCACATTCATACATCGTCTCATACATACTCTTCTATTATTTGATTCTTGACATGGCCCGACTCGAGTATCTGATTCACTTGATCGTGCCATGTCTTCCTCGACTTCTGCTACCATTCGCATTTGCATCATATATCCTCCTTACACTCCTATCTTCGCTCATTAAATCTACATGCCCAAACCATGTAAGCATCCCTTTCCTAATCTTACTCATTACGCTTACATCAGCCTTGCACTCTTTGCGGATCTCCACATTCCTCACACGATCAAACATGGTTTTACCACGCATACGCCTCAGGGATCTCATTTCAACAGCATTCAATCTACTTCCATCCTTTCTTTGCCAGTTCCATGCCTCACTTCCATACATCAGGGTAGGTACCAGCACTCCGTTGTGGACTGCTAACTTCGCTTCTTTGGACAATTTTTTGCTAGCGCCAACTGCGTTCAGTCCTCCATTAACGAAATTACCTGCATTTACCCTTCTTCCAATATCTCTGTCCCAAAGACGAATTAAACAATGTAGTTTTTTAACAGTACCATTGTTGTATACAGTAGTGAATAGCAGAAGAAGTCGGAGACGCCCAAGAAAGACATTAGAAATAGCGGAGCATTACGGGATCCACTAGTTTAAAATAATAAGTAATTTGATTGTATTTACAAATGAAATCTTATTTCTTGGCTTTTACCAGTGTTCGCAGCGTACGAGTAAATGGAAACACTTTCTCATCACAAATAAGGACATTTTGTTAATTATTTATGCAACTTGGTTAGAGATAGCAAAAGGACTGTAATTACCGTATCTTTTGCTCGCCATTTATAACGTGTTTATAAGGTTTGTAATGTCACTGTATTTACCAGAATGATATGTCTATTTTCCACTGGACGGATACAAGCGTTGGCCGCAACCGAATGCTCGTAGGTATATTGCTGAATATATCACGTGGCAAGATTGTGGCTATCATCTCCTCGCAGCACGGCTTTGGCAGGCTGGAACAAGCAAACAAAATACCATTTTGAAACAATCGATTCCGCTTCATTGGGATAAATCCAACCCAAAAATTTTGCCCCAGGCTTGCCAAATAAGTGAAGTTTAAGTTGAGTATTATCATATTACATAATTAGTACACAAGTACTGACCCTGTGCAAATTGCAAGTGCACCCCACTGTTGAATTTGGTAGCCACCTCTAGTATGGAGCCCTAAAATACCAGAAAAAAACCCTCGACTCTGTGCAGAAATGGGCGATCCGTTTGATAGATCTCTTAACCCTTACCACTCCATTATTTTTTAATATTTTTTTGTCAGCCAACTCTAATTTAAATAGTGGCAAAATATTAATTTATTGATAGGCAGAATACAGAAAACATTATAGACTTCTTATATTTTTGCATAGTTTGGTTCCTTTTAAAACATTCTCCAGGATGGAGACCAGGGACCCAATTTTCATTTCAGTAGACAACTGCTCGCATGCGATAATTATCTACGTTGTCTATGGTTTTTCTATCATCGAGTAATTATCTACTAATTTTCGATAGAAAGCGTATTTTGGAATTTCTAATAGATAATTATCTATTACAAAGCAGTAGATAATTGGACTATTGGTTTTAGTAGTAGTTCAACTGTCAAAAAGTGTTACTTGTACGGTTTGCGTGTGTCGTATTTTTGTTAATTATTATAAAAATGGTGAGTTTTGAAGATTTGACGCACATACAAGCGATCGAAGACATGGAACAGGCCGAATATTTAACTGAAAGGCCACCAAGAATTTTTTTTTTAAGAAATGATGCATTTAGTCTGAGTAATGAACTGTTCATAAAAAAATTTCGACTACCTAAACAATTGGTGCTCAAATTAATTGATCTATTGTCGCCTACTTTTTCAACGAACAACAAAGTGAATTGAAAATTGACAGTCGTAAACAGATGTATGTATATAGAAAAATGTATCAAATCTATGGAGTTAAATACACGGGTTACCATATAAAAAAATAAAATTGGTACATTTTTATGTTGGTATTAATATCGGTTGTTTTACATTATCTACGACGGTCGAAAATACGCATTTATCGAAACAGTAGATAATTTATCGTGCGCGATCCTCGCATGCGAGCAATTGTCTACTGAAATGAAAATTGGGTCCCAGGTTTTCTGGAAAAGGTCTCACAAAAGCACAATTTTTCGCATCTTCCCCCTGGAATCGTTCTGTTACTGCACACAGTACAGTCTTTAGAACCTTTGTCCAGTATGGCAATGAAGTGATGCTTGTTTTCTAATCGCTTCTCTACATCTCACTGTCACTTTCATAAGATTCATCTTCCGAAAACACTTGGTATTCAGATGCCATATCACACCAAGTTCCCGCCATTTTAGGTTATGTGAATTTGCAAAGGTTATTTTATAGTAGAATAAAAACGGAAAACGGTCAAAATCTTATGTAAACGCAAATTTAAATGTTTTTTCACAAGAATACACCGTGTGCGTACGTCTTGTCGGCCGCCAGCCGACAACTGAGTTGTAGCGTACAAATAGTGATGTCGGCTGGCACCCGACAAATGAGTGGTAAGGGTTAACAAACGGATTGCAATTCTTAGAGCAAATACGTCAGGCAGCTGTACTTGTTCTATCGGTATTACAATGGAAGATGCTCCGAGGAACTAGCGTCATTGATCCCGAGGGCCCATCTCAGAGGTGCTCGATCATTCTCAGGAGCCTTTCTAACCTAAACTAACCTCACTTATCCTAATCTAATCTGACGTGACAATACTACTACATAACAGGGTTTTACTAACTTGATGGAGAGGAGGTACTCCATGAGTTCGTCCTTGTCGGAGAGGGCCCCTTCTCGGTGCAGGGTCTGCAGCAATCTCCGTATGGCCAGTCCCTCCGGAGGGAGCCCCTCCCAGTCCCAGGACTCAGCCTGAGGGGGTGTGCGCCCCTCCAATTCTGCTACGGCAACTAGAAGATACAAAGATAATCTTAAAACGATGAGAGTGTTGAGTTTTTACTTACTTACTAGATTAATCAACTGCCTCGCAGGAGATGTTGATATTTTCCACGTGTACTTCAACATCTTAAAGAACAAAGTATCCTTTAACTTTTAACTATATGCACGGCTCATAACCGGGGTTTCTAAATATTCGCACATTTCAGAACACCTTCGTAACCTTCACTGGCTCAAGTGCCCTGAAAGAATCCAGTACAAACTGTGCTGGATGGTGTTTAAATCCATCAATGAAATGGACCCACCCTACATCTCTGAACTATGCGTCCCGGAAAACACTGGTCTGAGGCAGTCAACTCTTAGATCAGCAACATCAGCAGCTGTAGACAGACTGATGGAACCTAAGCGCAAGACAAATACTAAGTTTGGTGATCGCGCTTTCGGAGTATCTGGGCCGAAGGCTTGGAATAAACTCCCTCCGGAACTAAGATCCATAACAAGTCCAACAGAATTCAGGTCTAAATTAAAAAACTTTCATTTTTAAGCTGTCATACCCTTAAATTAAATATACCATTCCTGAAAGAAAGTCCAGTTTAATCCAATTTTCCAATTATGTCCTAAATCCTGTATCGAAATTTTGCTAATAAACAATTAGTTAATGTTAATTAAGTGTTAATCTCAAGTGACTTACCAGGTAAGTATTGTACTGTATATTATCTCCATATATAGTTAGTAATAACATAGATCATTGTATTATATATTTGTACAGCGCCCTTGAGGTGATTTTGCACAAAAACGGCGCTATACAAATCATCCAAATTTTATTATTAATGTGTAATCTTTTTTGTCCTACATGTAACCTAACTTAACCTAACCTTACATAATATTTATAATGCTATATATAACTATATTTATCAGTGGCTGCTCGTCTACAAAGACCTCCAAAAATATGCTGCAATAGTATTAATTTAAAAAAGGATTTAACGAAATACCCCATTTATTTTTAATATTTGTGAATATTCGTACAGTAATAGCGAGGTCCAGTGCCATCTAGCGTCCAAACGAGAAGCTGCTATATGTACCTAGCGTGGGTCACATCAAGTTTTGTCCCCAAGTTATCTCCTTTCTTTCTCTTTGCTATACAGACAAAGGAGATAAACACTATCATGTCTGACGTATGCTTAGTATCATACAAAATTTATTTTCAAGGGATTTTCGGACATGGCCGCGATGAGATAGAGATATCTACGACCTAAGATTATCAAGGTATTAGAGAGAGATGTGAAAAAATGTCAGTCATAAGTTTTTTGTGTTATAAACTTGAAATTATGTTTTTCCATTGTTGACGTAATTTGCATGGAATAATTTAAAATGTCAAATTCTGTGGATATCACATCGAAAGAAAACGCAAACAAATCATTGAATCATGACAAACGTATTCAAATAAAGTGACAATTAATTAATGTTACAAGAGAGAAAAATAAATAGGTTAAAAACAAAAGTTATAATTTTTATCAGTGCATTTGCGGCTGCAATCAAATGAACGTATAGGTATTTTTGCTTTCATTGTTTACTTTTTAAGTCTACTGATAAACTATTGACTGAGTTGGGAGTTAATACAAATTAAAATTAAAACTTTTAATACGAAAAGATCTTTAACCATAGATAACTAATCGCTCGTCCAGGCGATGACACGTCACTCGGCGAAATTCAAAATTATCTACTTCCCCCCGCTCCCCGACCTTGACTCTTTCATTACCTTCCTAATTTGAGTAAACAGTGCAGCACGTGACGCGATTGCGGCCACACGCACACTAGGACGTGCCCTATGACCATCTCGTCGTCCGCTGGACGAAAGTTTAGTTACAACAACCATTTTTATTTTTAAGGTACGTACATTATTGTTAATGTTGGGGAATCTTCTACAATAGAAGCTCCCGTTCCATCCACGTCTAACGTGCCTAAAATTAGCTACCTGTATCCATCCAAGGCCCGGAGGGTGACCAAACAATGTTGCACCAGATGTAGAAAGGCTATTTGTGGTCCACATAATGTTGACATGTGTGGTCACTGTGTAGACTGATATTTTGATATTAATTTGTTCATTATTTTTCGGAATTATTTTTTTATTGAGTAAAACCTCAAATTGTAATATTTAAATATTGAAGACAATATTAGTGATTTCTTAAACGAAAATCTGAAACAGAAAAATCAGAAAAGGAAACGGTCACATCTGGGATCTTTTTTTAATTTGTTCATTTTAAACCTTACTTTTGTGCCATGTAACAAGTTCCTATCTTAATTAAATGATTTATTTCTAGTGCTTTATTGCGTAGTCCACTCGACGAAAGTATAGTTACAATGAAACAATGAAAACAGTTTAGTTATCTAGGGTTAAAATAAAAAAAAATAATAATAATTACTTATATGTGTAAATAAATAATCTTAAATTAAACAATACTGTACTATCGGCTTCAGAATAGGTGAGTACCGGCAAATTAATAACATTCATTGGCGTTTTTATAATAGTCATTACGCATTAGCAATTTGTTTTAACATTTCATATTCATTTTTTTTTCAATTGACCTTCCACTTCTGGACCCCTGGAGCCACCCCTGATATTTATTGCAATTTTCTATAACTACTAACTTCCCCTAAAGCTTTTTTTGAAGCAATGTGTATTTACTACACATTGCTTCTAATAACTTTAATAACTCTATAAATATAATAAATTCTGGGTTCAGATTTTAGGTATTCCTCCGTTATACATTTATGCACTGAATTAAAAAATAATATTTTACATAGTTTTCAAATTCAATTAAAAATCAGAGATTTTTGTTAAAAATCGGGAACAAATACACCAATACAATCAACCGTGTGATACTGCTACGCGAAAAGTGTGCAAGGAAATGACAAGCTATTGACGTTCCGCTTTAGTTTGCTATGCGGGAACATGAGAAATCCACACGTCCGCAGTTGTATTTTGATTTAGACCATCGATACCTACGACCGCATAGCTGTGTGTGTGCGTCCAGTTTGTGCCAGTCGGTCGCGGGCCGTCGTTAGATATGGACACATCGCACGTTTGTTTAGCATCTGCCGATGGTTTTTTCATGTTTTCAGCAATTAAATTACAATTATTATCACTTTTGATATAAAATATAATAAACGTAAGCGATTAGCTATGAATATTCATATTTTTACAATATTAAATCGCTTATTTTGAGATGTGTATTGACTACACAGCACCGTAACACGTGGATTTTTTTAGCACAGTAAGGGAAAGGTTAAAAAACCGAATAGTGTCAGGACTATATGACACCAAAGTGAACAGTAGAAGTAGTCGGGGACTCTCAAGGAAGACATGGTATGATCAAGTGAGCTATTGGAGTTAACCTTATGGAGTAGTAGAATAATTAGGAAAAAAACATTATACCAATTTAAAATGTTGTTATTTCGTAATAAATAAATAAATATTGGACTCGGGCCATGTCAAGAGTCAGAATAACAGGAGATTATGTACGAATGTGAATAACTCAAGGAGTGTGCGCTAAGGCAGAGTGGTGTGGCGGTCCATCGTTTCTGCCTACCCCTGCGAAGATTTGATGTGATGATTACTAGTTTGTAAGAAAACACAGTTTCCAGTCATTTAAAAATTATAAAAAATATTACTTAGGGGGTGAAACAGATTACTGGATATTCGCAATATAATATTGTGTAGTATACCATTCAAATACATCACTTACATTGGACAAAATATCGAATATCTTCTTTTTGTATCTTGGGAAATATTTTCTTAAATCTTTTCATTTCTGGATCGTCGTAAAACTCCAATTTTTCAAGAAGGGAGAATTTAATTTGAGGTTTGGACTCCATTGTGGCTTTCTCTAACAAATTACGAATACTATTAAACAATTTAAACGATACAAAACATGACAGATGACAGCTATCGTAAATAAACCACCTACACAGCTAGCAACTAGCAATCTGACAGATGGTTAGTGTTGCAATGCCTAAAAAATATTTTTACCCAATTGAAGGAATAAAGAAATATTAGTCATTTCTGCAGATACGGAGAAGCCCGGAATATAATTTGTAAATTTTATTATAATTGGAAACAAACCAGAATTCTAATGTTTGTCTGTTAATGGTTTAATTAATAAAAATATAAAATGGGGCGGCATTATTTTCCCAAGGTCATTTAATCGGTAGAATATTTCCGCTTTATGGCAACACTTCAACTGTCGGAATCAAAATCAATACAATCTTGTGTCACTTTTCACTTTGAAGCAAAACTGCATCTCAGTACAATATTTAAATTATCTAACGTTTAAACAATTAAATGTGAAATGTCCTCCCGTTTACATGCTCTATCTGAAGCTAAAATGGCCGCGATATTCGCATTGAGGTATGTTAATATGATTTGACGACAATAATGTAATACTTTGATATGATGAGAGTAAATTGGGCGAAAGTGGATGAGAAGTCAGGACGCCCGATAAATGCTATATGGCATAATCAATGCTTGAATCTAGTCATGTCAACAGTCGAAATATAAGAGAAGTATATGATGTATGAATGTGAATTAATCAAGGGGTGTGTGCATGATAGTGTTGTGTCCGTGCGTGATGGTTAGTTAGTAGCGCCGTTGAGGTGATTTTTCACAAAAAATTGCGCTACACAAATTATCCAAATTTGTTAGGTTAGATTAGATGGGAGTTAGTGGTGCAGTCACTGGCTATCCAGATCTGGCCACTAAATACAGGGCGATGCTGAGAGCATTAGAGACTTTGTATTGATAATACATTATCAGCTTCCAGCAAACTTATCAACGTTTCTTTCATCCGTTTTCGATTGTAAAAATGAGTTGAATACTTTTAGAACAATTTAGATTGAAGTCTTTTCAATATTTTTGATGTTTCCAATGTATTTGAAATGTGCTATATGTTTCTTATTTTTTAATTTTACGTAAAAACAAATACTATTTTATAAACAAGATAAAATAATCTTTCAGGTTTATGCATTTAAAATAAACATAGCTATTTCTAAATAATACATTTTAATATAAAAATGAAATGATATTCGAGACCTTGGTGTGATTTTCGAAGCAAATCTCTCTTTCAAATCCCACATAATAATAATAATAATAATAATTGGACGACTTGTGTAGCGCCGTTTTTGTGCAAAATCACCTCAAGGGCGCTGTACAAACTTATAATACATTTCTACAGTGATCTATGTTATTACTAACTATACATGGAGATAATATACAGTACAATATTTATCGTATATTATCTCCATAAATAGTTAAGTTATAACATAGATCACTGTAGTACTGTATATTATAAGTTTGCAAAATCACCTCAAAGGCGCTGTACAAACTTAAAATACATTTCTACAGTGATCTATGTTATAACTTAACCTCTCAGACAAAGACTTTTATCTACTATGTGTTCCTTTGAGAACTGTCAAAACGTGATAATTTTTGTGTTATTTACGAGTTTTGCTAAAAGCTTCATAACTCACGTTTTGGGAAACGTAGCCTCATTCTAAAAAATGTTTTGGAAAGATTATGAAATCCACTATCGCATTGTGTTGTAATACGTAAATATTTGCGTTTCTAAATATACATTTTATGAAAACGTCAAAAATATGTAAAAATCGCTTACAATTATTTCAAAGCTTTGAAAAATGTACTTTTTTCTGAGTATCATAAAGAAATAACACTTTATATATTGAAGAAATATAATTAAAAACTATTAGTCACCTCAAAATATTAACCGTTTAAACTAAAATATTTTTAATAATTTATATAGAAACGCAATAAATTATGAACGAACAAGATGACAGATTCAATCGGCTTAGATAATGCACCTCTACGTTCCATAGATATTCTTGAATACAGACGCGTAGCGTTATTCATTATCGATACTCTGTTTTTTAAATCATGGCAATCCGTATACTAGTGATGGAAATAAATCGATTTTTGTAAAATCTTGCGCGTTTACGTGAAAAGACGTTCTAATGTCTTGACTGCTATTATCATATTTACGTCTTTTGACGTTCTAATGTTCTGAGTGGTTAACTATTTATAGAGATAATATACAGTACAATATTTACCTGGTAGGTCACTTGAGATTAACACTTAATTAACATTATCTAAGGTGTTCTGAAATGTGTGAATATTTTGAAACCCCGGTTATGAGCCGTGCTGCTGCATTAAACACTGATTGAAGTTTGTCAATTTGATATTTTGTAAGGCTGGCATAAATGCCGTTGCAGTAATCGAGACGTGAGACTACGTAAGAGATGATAAGTAGTTTTGTTGCTTCTGAAGGAAGGTTTCTTCGGAAAGACTTGAGTTGTCTTAGGTGAAAAAAACCGGTGCTTACAGTCCTATTTATTTGACTTTTAAATGAAAATATATCATATCTGACATTGTCTTCCACGCTAACAAAATGCTTGGATTTGTTCATCGTAATGTAAGATAATTTTTTTATAAATATACTAGGTGTACCCCGACACGTGTTGCTGTTGCTCAGTCTGTCTGTGCAGACAGAAAAAAACAATAGTGTGTGTTGCTTTTACGTGCAACAGATTGTGCTGTTTTAAAAAAAGCATGTTTTTACCTGCCACAGGTGACATCTATATAATATAGGTATATAAAAACATATGCATAATCAAATGCAACGTTGTGTCAAAATTTCGAAGCAATCGGTGAAGGTATTTCGGAGATTTAAGATTTTGAACAAACAAACATTTACATATTTATTTATATAAGTAGATAAACACATTATTTTGTAAAACGATACAATTTACAAAAATGTCATTTTGCCAAAAAAACATATCGGCAGTGATATGGCTATCGGTGATAATCAAGTTATATTCATTTAATGTGCCAAAAGTATAAACTTGCAAATTTAATATTTACTAAGTTTTGAAAAGATGCCATTTAATGCCATCTGAAAAATGCATTAAACATATTGTGGCGAAAGAACAAAAGTGCAAATGTATCTTTTAGTCATAACAGATATTAACCACCCCAAAAATAATAATAACACATTTTTTTAATTAGACAACTTTTGTGTTTTATTAGTGTGGCCAATGTGGCAAAAGGTAATTTTAGGCGAATTGTGAAAGTTTAGATATGGCAAAAAGATGTATCTGCATAAAATGTCAATTAAGGCGATGCACTACATCGTGTAATATTTTAAATTGAGCCGCTATCAATAACAACCCTTACGTAGATGGCGATAAGGTTTAAATTCCTGCTTAACACAATCCGCCTGTTTTGATTTATGCAAGAAAAAAACATGGCCAAAAAGTGCCTTTTATTTTATTTTGTGTATGTTCAGGCATAAATATTTAATTTTTTTTCGATCATTTTATAAATAACTTAATTTTCCACATTATACAATAAAATTGTAACCGAAAATGGGTTCGTAAGTATGAGATTTTGAACTTTTAAGCAGTTTTCATAGGCCTTATACATTATTTTTTTCTGGGCTTGTAAAAAGATTTATCTAAAAAATACTCGATCATTTCAAAGGCCAAGATGTATTCTACTCGCAGTATTTAATTAAAGCATCTGAAACATTTCTTGGCGACCAAATTTTCAAACGAAAAACACATGATTTTGCATTACTACGTATGGCATCGCTTTGACAAAAAAATCTCAATATTATCAACATTTTTCTGGCACATATTTTTTGCGCTGGCGTTACGCTGTCTCTAGGCGAAAATAAAGGTCACGTGCAAATTTATTTAATTTGTTTTAAATCGCTTTGAAAATAATTAAAATATTTTAATAAAAATTTCTACATAGTAACTCAGAGTTCCCAAGCTATAAAAGTACTAAACGAAAATCGAATGTTATTTGAAATGCAACTCAATTAACCTTGTAATATAATAATAATAATAAATAATAATAATAATTGGATGACTTGTATAGCGCCGTTTTTGTGCAAAATCACCTCAAGGGCGCTGTACAAACTTATAATACATTTCTACAGTGATCTATGTTATTACTTAACTATTTATGGAGAAAATATACAGCACAATACTTACCTGGTAGGTCACTTGAAATTAACACTTAATTAACATTATCTAATTGTTTATTGGCGAAATTTAGATACAGGATTTAGGACTTAATTGAAAAATTGAATATAACTGGACTTTCTCTTTGGAATGGTATATTTAATCTAAGGGTACGACAGCTTTATGTTTATTGCGGTCAATATATTAATATATACGGTAATATATTACGGTCCGCCTATCGGCATTTGCCCATTCCTGCTTTCTTTAAATACGCCCGACATCTCTCGCTTGCTTGCACATAGGAGTTGAGTGTGTGCAGAACGGAGAAACAGATTCGAATCAGGTTTCACGGTCATAAAAACCCTCATTCCAGGAATTGAATTATTACAATAACAAATAATATACTATCCTTTTGTTGAAATACCGATGTAAACGAAAGGCACGAAGATAAATATTAAAAAAAGACTTGCATTACGATTGGATAATTATGTACATATAGTTTGGACCTTTACAAAGAGATTTGAATATAATATCCTTATAAAAACATTGAATAATTCTGTCTTTTCTGCCATTGAAATGAGGCCGGCGCTAAAGGTAAGACTACCCTTCCCGCTGTTAAGTATCAATCGACCGAACGGGTAGAACTACCTTTCCCGGCCGAAGTGTGTTAAGAAAAATAATAGGCGGTTATTCTGGAATGCTAATTATGCATCTTTTCATATTTTAACCTTGAAATTATCTTTATCTTTGTGTCCAACTGATTTAAAATCTTTGTTTTGCTCTTGTGTAAAATCGTGGTAAAAGTATATACAGGGTGTATCGGCACGTACCCGACAAACTTTAACCAGCTATTCCTTAGCACATTTGGAGTAAAAAATGTTATGTGCACTTTGCTGTCCGGTAACGTTTTTTTTTAACAAAAAAATTATTATTCATATTTTCACCACATGTCACCACTGTTTTATCCTTTGTCAAAGTTTGAAAACCCATCTGGCAAATATTTTATTCGAATTCCGTTGAATAATGCACGTGTGTACCTATATTGGCGCACACTTACAATCACAACGAAATGGCACGGCACCATTCGTCTCATTTTTAACTATTATTATTTAGTGTGTGCGAAAGAGCGAAGACGCTTTTTGACATACTTGCTTATAACAGCTGTTGAACATGAAACGCTATGCCAATGACAGTGATGTAGTGTGGAAATTTAATTTTTTTTTGTTTTTAATTGAAAAAAAAATGCTACCGGACAGCAAAGTGCCCATAAGATTTTTTACTCCAAATGTGCTAAGGAATAGCTGGTTAAAGTTTGTCGGGTTAGTGCCGATACACCCTGTATATCGCTTTGCCACGTCATTACAAGCGTCCCTTTCTTGATCTTACTTATTACGCTTACATTAGCCTTGCACTCTTTGCAGATCTCCACATTTGTCATGCAATCACACATGGTTTTACAACACATACGCCTCAGGGATCTCATTATATATAGATCGCATAACCTCTAATATGTTTTATGAAAGTAAAAGAGCCAACGACTCCCAAAATGTAGCTCACCTATTTGCCGACTTCTTCAAAAGTGTATATGTCCGTGACTCAATAATAATCAACGATCACTTGCCTAGTTTCTTCACGGATCATGACTTAAATTTGACTAATGTAATAATTGAATTTAACGATGTACTGACTCAGCTAAAACAATTGGATCAAAGCAAGAACGGAGGTCCTGATAATATCCCACCTGTTTTCTTAAAGAATTGCGCCACTACTCTTGCATATCCACTACATTTTCTTTTTAACCAGTCACTACAAACAGGACACTTTCCTGAAAAATGGAAATACAGCTTCCTCACCCCGATATTTAAAAAAGGAGATAAAAATGAGGTGAGCAATTATAGACCGATCTGCCTTTTATCAACTATTCCAAAAATGTTTGAAAAACTTATTTTAAATAAAATCATTCATTGTATCAAGCCAGTAATTTCTCCTAACCAGCATGGTTTTACATCAGGAAAGTCTACTTCGTCCAATCTCTTAATTTACCAAAACTATATATCAGAATCCATGTCAAAGAAGTTACAAGTTGATTCAGTCTATACTGATTTCAGCAAAACATTTGATAAGGTTAATCACAATCTGTTGTTAATAAAGCTTCATAAATTAGGAATAGCAGGGTATCTATACATGTGGTTTAACAGTTATTTAAGTAACAGGCAATTGGCTGTTAAAATTGATGGCTTTATTTCTTATAAATTTAAAGCTACCAGCGGTGTCCCCCAAGAGTCACATTTGGGACCAATTTTATTTTTGATATTTGTGAACGATGTGCTCACTATATGCAACGATGTCGAAGTTTCAATGTTTGCGGACGATATGAAAATATACAAAGCTATAAGAAATATGAACGACTGTCAAACATTGTCAAATAACTTGCGTAAACTATTTGCTTGGTGCCAAGAGAACTACCTAGAACTAAATATAAACAAATGTCTAATTATGAGATTTCATAGAATAAAAAATCCAATTATTTATGATTACTCCATCAATGATGTAGTTCTAACCGCTGTAACCGAGGTGAATGATTTAGGTGTAAACTTTGACCAAAAACTGAATTTTATAAATCATATTGAAATTACTTCAAATAAAGCTTTGAAAATGTTAGGTTTTGTTATAAGAATTTGCAGCCAATTTTAAAATATTCAAACATATAAACATTTGTATGTGTCATTGGTTAGGAGTCAAATTGAGTACAACTCCACAGTGTGGGCACCTAGTTACGCTAGTCATTCACTCACGATAGAAAGAATTCAAAAAAATTCTTAAGATTTATTAATTTCAGAATGGGTATTACAAGGGAACGCGTCAACTATGATTATCTACTATGTCAGCTTAATTTATTAAAATTATTAGCTTAATTTATTAATAGTTAATGACCTAAAATGTTTATATAAAATCATAAATTCAATAATTGACAGCCCTGAACTATTATATTTGATTTCCCTACATATACCTCGTAAACCAACATTGAGGCATTATCTACCGTTCTATTGTGATAACTCCAACACTGAATCTCAATTCTATACCCCCGTTCGCCGTATACAAAATTTGGGTAATGACTATAAAGATGTTGTTGATATATTCAACACATCATTCACCACATATAAACAAGTCATTACCCAATTTATTTTGGAAAAAAGAATATCAAATACAATATAATTTAACTACAGTAACTAAGTAGCTTCATTTTATTTCGTTTTTGACATTATTATTGTTTAAGAGGTAGTGTTTTATTATGTATACTTTTTCCTTTTTGATCTTGTTTTGTGATTTTACTTTGACCTTGTTTTATTTTTGATTTGTTGTGTTCTTTGTAAAAAACAAGAAAATAACATGTAAAAACCCTGCCGGGCGTAAATTTATAAATAAATAAATAAATAAATTTCAACAGCATTCAGTCTACTTCCATCCTTTCTCTGCCAGTTCCATCCATCAGGGTAGGTGCCAGTACCCCATTGTGGACTGCTAGCTTGGCTTCTTTGGACAATGTTTAGTTAGCGCCAACTGCGTTCAGTCCTCCATGAATGGAGTTCCCTGCATTTCCCCTTGTTTCAATATCTCTGTCAGCCTTCCCATCTCTCTAGAACATACTTCCTAAATACACAAACTCATCCACCTGCGACAAGTATTCCTCAGCAACAACTATATTGCACACTGTTTTCGTACTCTCTCTTTCAAACACCATGACTTTAGACTTACTTACATTCATCATTAACTCATTCTTCATACATACTTGGTTCATCCTAGACACGAGAGACTGTAGATCTTCCATACAGTTAGCAATCAGCACCGCATCATCAGCATACAACAGGATTATTTCTTCAGTGCTGTAATTCTATGTAAAAATTAATCGGTGCTTTTTCTTTTTTCAGATAAACTGTCACATTCGACTGTCGAAAAAAAAACGTCAAACCAACCAGTTCCTTAAAAATTTTGCCACCATTTGTAATAAGAATTCTTGCCATAGAGAATTAAAAATAATATAATACGGATATACACTTATACAAGCAACAAATTGCCATAGACTAGAAATACAAAAACAACATATTTGTCTGTTTTTGAAGATTAATTAAAGATGGCTTCCGCCGATCCGTGGGTAATTCAGCATCATGAGCACGCCAAGTTTGCCGAGCACTTCCGGAATTTGGGTCCTGCCAATGGCATGCTCGGCGGAGAACAAGCTAAGAAGTTTATGCTTCAGGTAAGAACGTTTTACATTCTTCTTAGTTTGTTTCTTTTATTAGTTTGTTGCTTTGTACTTCAATCATATTGTACTGATTTTGTTTAATTCTTACATTCTTTTGCAATGATTTTGTTTTGTACTTAAGTTGTTTTGTACTTACGTTGATTTGTTCTTACGTTGATTTGTACTTACATTGATTTGTACTTACGTTGATTTGTACTTACGTTTTTAATTCTCACATTGTTTTGTACTTACATTGTTTAATTCTTACGTTGTTTTGTACTGACGTTTTTTGATTCTTAAATTGTTTTGTACTTACGTTGATTCGTCCTTACGTTTTTAATTCTTTCGTTGTTTTGTACTTACATTGTTCAATTCTTACGTTATTTTATTGCTCTGTATTTATGTTGCTTTGTACTTACGTTGCTTTGGGCTCAGATTTTAAATTCTTACATTATTTTGTACTTACGTTGATTCGTCCTTACGTTTTTAATTCTTTCGTTGTTTTGTACATACATTGTTTAATTCTTACGTTATTTTATTGCTCTGTATTTATGTTGCTTTGGGCTCACATTTTAAATTCTTACATTGTTTTGTACTTGCAGTTTTTTAATTCATACTTATGTTTTAGTACTGTGACATTATTTTATACTTGCATTGTTTTGTACGTGATTTTGTACTTAAGTTGTTTTGTACTTACATTTCTTTGATAGTAGATTAAGCATTATATATTTGTGTACTTTCTAAACTAATCTCATTTGAATTTCCTTTATTTCATACTTACTCTGCTTTGTTCTTACAATATTTTGTATTTAGATAATAAACAGTAAACTTATGTCATTTCAAACTTCCTTTGTTCCGAACTTACCTTATTTGAACTTATAACCGTCGGACGCCTGTGAATATAATAGCATACAATTTGTTTCAGTCTCAACTTCCCCCGCCTCTGCTGGGGCAGATTTGGTTCCTGGCGGACACCAATTCCGATGGAAAACTGGACCTCAAGGAGTTCTCCATCGCTTGCAAGGTCGACTATACATTTCTCTATCAATTTTGTGACTGTAAAAACAGGGCAATCCGTTTGTTAGATTCCCCAATCTTAACAAATGGATTTCATCATTAGATCACAGGTGTCAGGTAGGAACGCTGTCATTGTTCTACTAGTATTTCAATGGAAGATGCTCCCAGCGTCATTGATTCCTTTGGGTGCATATTGTGGAGACACCAAAAGCGCACCTAAAATTCTTACCCTGTTGACGTTTGTCACATGTTGTTTCTAAGACTTGTTCTTGAGTTCAACAGCTCGGCTGTGCAACGAATTGCCGGCCTCTGTGTTTCCTCCCTCCTACAACATGGGTCTCTTCAAGACGTATGCTCACTCTTTTCTCTCCTAAAAAAGCCCCTTCACATAGAGATGTCATGTAAATGTGCCTCCTGTTAATGTAAAAATAATACATATATCGCCATTATACCAAATCATACTTAACAACTGTTATAATTATGTTGGCAGTTCGGCGAGGAAAGGTTAACAAACCACAATGGTGTGCTAATACCAACCCTGATGTGAGATATGAAAGTTAGATATTGTATTTCTAAATGTGTTGACGCAACTATTAATCTAAATGGTTGTTACTGTAGCAGATCAGAAAGAAAGAAAAAAAAAACTGTATAATTTTTACTATTCCTACGTAAAAACCCCTAAAACGGACATTAATAATTATTTTATTCTTATCATCCTTTTAGGATTCCTTGGTTCAAAGGGTGGCTTTATTCTGAAAAAATTGTAATGACGTCCTTGTTGACGCAACTATTAATCTTCCTTTAACATTGTCCTTGCATTTCCCATCCTATTTACCTACAAGTACCTATCATTATCTGACTATACCCACGTGTGTGTGTTACATTTTACAACAATAAAAGTGACTGTCAAAGGAGTTTATTGTTGGAGCCTGTTTGATGATCATCTATTTGTGATCAGTGCTGTTATTGATATCAACTCAGGGTAGAAGGCCTGTGCAGTGAACATATTTAGTTCCCTCAGTGTCTCACGTATCCAACCTGGATATTATGGAAGCTTGTGAGTTCACAATTAATATTTTACAGTCCACTCTTTATTCGCCTATTGCGATCACAAAATGTACTTATTTTTTGTTGTTGTAGATTATCAATCTAAAATTGCACGGAATAGAGATTCCCAAAGCCCTGCCGCCATCTCTGATTGCCTCTCTCAACACGATCGGTAAGTGCGACTATCATTTAACCACTCAGAACATTAGAACGTCAAAAGACGTAAATTTGATAATAGCGGTCAAGACATTAGAACGTCTTTTCACGTAAACGCGCGAGATTTTACAAAAATCGATTTATTTCCATCACTAGTATACGGATTGCCATGATTTAAAAAACAGAGTATCGATAATGAATAACACTACGCGTCTGTATTCAAGAATATCTATGGAACGTAGAAGTGCATTATCTAAGCCGATTGAATCTGTCATCTTGTTCGTTCATAATTTATTGCGTTTCTAAATAATTTATTAAAAATATTTTAGTTTGGACGGTTAATATTTTGAGGTGACTAATAGTTTTTAATTATATTTCTTCAATATATAAAGTGTTATTTCTTTATGATACTCAGAAAAAAGTACATTTTTAACGGCTTTGAAATAATGGTAAGCGATTCTTACATATTTTTGACGTTTTCATAAAATGTATATTTAGAAACGCAAATATTTACGTATAACAACACAATGCGATAGTGGATTTCATAATCTTTCCAAAACATTTTTTAGAATGAGGCTACGTTTCCCAAAACGTGAGTTATGAAGCTTTTAGCAAAACTCGTAAATAACACAAAAATTATCACGTTTTGACAGTTCTCAAAGGAACACATAGTAAATAAATGTCTTTGTCTGAGAGGTTGATCAAGTACGGGGATCATATTGTTGAATTGTGTTCTGATTTACTTCTTACTAAGGCAGCGAGATTCAAGGATCCAAGACGACTGTAGGAGTGTAGGAGTGCAGCTTGTCACAACAAACTACATATTGAAAGGTGGACAAATTCCAGCACTGAAAGGATTAGGAGAGGGTCCCCGGAATGAAACAATCTTAAGTATTCATCCACCTTTGACCACCGCTGACTCTTTGCCTTAAAGAGTCGGGGATGTGTGAATGTGGTGCGGTGTAGGCCACCGAACATGTGGTCAACGAATGCCCGCTTCATTCATTCCCCGATGGGATTGATGAGGTTCACATGGCGACGCCTGAGGCCTAGAATGGCTCGTTGACCTAGATGTCCCCCTCTGACCCCCCCACCATACGAAAGAAGAAGAAGATTAAGTATTCATAAACGCACCAGACCCTCGAAGAACCAGGCAACTACTCATTACAGACAGTGCACTTGCTGAGGGAACTGGTAGGACTACTAACGGGACACTGCCACCTCAGGAGACACATGCAGTTGTCGGTAGTGGACGTGTACCAATAGAAGAGAACGGACCGCAAAGCAACTCGGTCTTGGTACACACTCCTTGCCTCATTCACATTCATACATCGTCTCATACATACTCTTCTGTTATACTGACTCTTGACGTGGCCCGACTCAAGTATCTGATTCACTCGATCGTGCTATGCACATATACATACATCAGCCTGGTTTTAGCACAGGTACGCCCCAGGGATCTCAATTCACTATGTCACATTAAAATAAGTTAATTTGTCAGGTGCTGCGAGCCCCCCGCAGATGAAGGCAATCACCCCGCCGGCGGTGCAGGCCGTGCAGCCCATTGTACCGGCGCAGAGCCCCGCGCAGAGCTTCCAGCCACTCCTGGCGGGCATGCCACCCATGCAGGTCAGTTATAGTTGTACTGGGTGGGATTAATCAATCAATCAATCAATCAATCAACTAATCAATTAATCAATTAATCATTACCCAATCAATCAATCAATCCACGAATTAATCAGTGAATCAATGAATCATTCACTCAATCAATTAATGATGAATGATGATGATGGACACTGTAATGCTGTCCGAAACGTTGGCTAAAGAAGGAGGAAGCGCAACACGGCATAATACCCCAAAAATAAATCACTATAATATATGAAACAGCAGTCACAATATAACTAAAATAATTGCCGAACTTAACAATAAAGATCATGTTAGAAATGTGGAGATCCGCAAAAAGTGCAAGCGTAATGAGTAAGATTAAGAAAGGTACGCTTAGATGGTTTGGGCATGTAGAGCGAATGAGCGAAGAAAGGAGTGTAAGGAGGATATATGATGCAAATGTGAATGGTAGCAGAAGTCGGGGAGGCCCGAGCAAGACATGGCGCAACCAAGTGAATCAGATACTTGAGTCGGGCCATGTCAAGAGTCAGAATAATAGAAGAGTATGTATGAATGTGAATGAGGCAAGAAGTGTGTGGTGTGACCAAGTTGTTTGGCGGCCCGTCATCTCTGCCTACCTCTGCAGGAAATGGCGTGATGGTTAGTTAGTTAGTTAATGAGCAACACCTCTGCCATAGGTCACCCCAAGTGGTTGGCTATATTTGGTGACTTAGCGGGGGTGCCAAGGCATCAGGCATTGCCCTTCACCGCAGTGGGAGGGATTGATTCATACATCACTGACCACCAAATTCCTGCCCAGCTTTGGGTATGTTGTATGGAAGGTCTTTCTAGGAAAGGGAGAAGTGAACCAGGGTCTTGAAGAAACCCATGTTGTAGGAGGGAGGAAATGCTTCCATAACCGAGTGGTTGAATAGACTCATTCTCATTTGATAAGATAGATAGATCGATTCAACCCTGCATCAATTTCTTAATAGATCTGTTTATTCAATCAATTTCCTAACAATATTTATTAATTGCAGGCAACCCAACCTATGATGCAAGCAAGCCAGCCATTGATTCCAGGAATGCAACCGATGATGCCTTCAAACCAGCCATTGATACCCGGAATGCAACCCATGATGCCCCAGAACCAGCCCCTAATTCCCGGAATGCCACCAATGTCGGTTAACCAACCAATGATGCAGCCAAATCAACCAATGATGCAGCCAAATCAACCAATGATGCAGTCGAATCAACCCATGATGCCGCAGAACCAACCTCTAATTCCCGGAATGCCACCAATGTCGGTGAACCAACCAATGATGCAGACGAATCAGCCCATGATGCAGCCGAACCAATCCATGATGCAGTCGAATCAATCCATGATGCAGCCGAATCAACCCATGATGCAAGCCATCAATCAACCGCTGATTTCGTCGGCTCCGATTATTCCGCCGTTACCGGCAGTTCAGTCATTAATTGGCAGCCCGCCATTGGTCACTTCGACCCCGCTGTCTCTGATTGGCCAAACGAATGCACCAATCACGACGCAGCCCACCGCGAACGTAAACAATATAAGCAATATCTCTGCGATAAAGTCAATCCAGAGCCCGCCAAAAGCGATAGTTTCGCCGATCAGTTTGTTGAATAACTCGGCGATTGGTTCGTTGAATAACTCCGGTATTATGGGAGCAGGTATGCCGAACCCGGCTACTAACCCGGGTAATTTGTCCATGCCTCAAAGTCCAACGGATTCTCAAGGTATTTATACCGACCTGCACTATTTTTTAAATAAATATTATGTTTCAAAGACCCAATCCTGTCTGATTACGTCTAAAAGGGATCCAAATGATAATCTAGTCTCCTTCAACGGAAGCAATCTTCCGAACAGGCCTTCCATTGATATGCTTGGTGTAACTATAAGTGACCAGCTCAGGTATGGGGGCTCCATCGAAGCCAGAGTAAAGTTGGCCTCTCGGAAGCTGGGCGTACTGTACAGGGCCCGCAGATACTGCAGATAGTACACAACTGCTGACCCTGTACAAATCGCAAGTGCGCCCTGCTGTCGAATTTGGCAGCCATCTCTGGTCCGGAGCCCCTAAATACCTGAAAAAAACCCTTGACTCTGTGCAGAAACGGGCGGTCCGTTTGATAGATTCCCCAATCTTAACAAACGGACTGCAATCTTTAGAGCACAGGCGTCAGGTAGGTATGCTGTCCTTGTTCTATCGGTATTACAATGGAAGATGCTCTGAGGAACTAGCGTCATTGATCCCTTCGGCACCGGTGCGTAGTCGGGATACACGCCAAACGCGCGCCCAACATTTGTACACGGTTGACATTTGTCACATGAGAACGGGTCGCTTCTACGATTCGTTCTTAAGTTCAACAGCTCGGCTGTGGAACGAACTGCCGGCCTCTGTGTTTCCTCCCTCCTACAACATTGGACTCTTCAAGACCCATGTTCACTCCTTCCTCTCCACAAAAAGACCCTCCACACAGCATCCCCAAAGATGACATAGGCCCTGAGGGAAATTATTTTCTTCAGGGCCTCCTGTGTGGAGTTAATTTAAAAAAAAAAAAAATTTTTTTTTAAAAATGCAGTATTCAAAATAATTACAAATATTTTTTTCATATGGAACTATTGTTATCATATAATTTTGCTAAGCTGTCACAAATGAAAAAAAATTGCAGGGCTGGTGTCGATTCCTCAAGCACTGGAGTGGGCCATCCCGCAAGGCTCCAAGTTGAAGTACACGCAGCTCTTCAACAGCACCGACCGCGCCAAGTCGGGCTTCCTCAGCGGGCCCCAGGCACGCAACATTATGGTGCAGTCGCGCCTGCCGCAGGCCACTCTTGCCAGGATATGGGCGCTGGCCGATCTCGACTCCGACGGGAACCTCGGTGAGTCTTTCTAGCATGTGGTGAAGTAAGTCAGGCTTCCCCACCAATATGTTCCTTTGATAAAGTTCACCAAGTCTCCTGGCTCTGCAATGTGTCTTCCCATTTAGGCGGGACATTGGCACCATAGTTGAATTGGAGTCTCTTCATCCTCTTCACATTTCCTGCATCTGTTGTTTTCCACTCCCAACAACTGTTATTTATTTATTGACGGACATCGTCCAAATTACAAAATAATAACACGAATAAAATAAAATGAAAAATACAGGAGTAGACAAAGGTACATGAAAGCAAAGACATATGGTAGATATAACATAAGAAAATAAAGTGACAAGTCGAATCAAGTCAAGAATACGTCAGGACCACAGGACACTTATAATATTCCATCACTTGTTTAGCGACTGGCAAAAATCATTCAGACTTATCCCAAAAAAGTGAAGGTTTTGACTTGAGTTGACCAGTCTACACATTCTGAACAGTGGTGAATAATATCCATAATTTGTCGAATGATGGTTGAGGAAGAGCAGTTCATTATTTCGGAGCCTGTGCGAGGGGATATTGAAGGGAATGAGTTGCAGTAGAGTAGGTGAATCAATAATACCATTTATAATTTTGAAGAAGCAAATGAGGTCATTTCTTTCCTGACGGACTTCCAAAGGAGAGAGGTTTAGAGTTAGTTCAATTTCATCATATGAGTATTTGCCTTTTTCTAAAGCTAGCCTCCTAGCAATCCCTCTTAAGAACCGATGTTGAACAGATTCAATGCGTCGAATGTGGACAGCATAGAAAGGAGACCAAATAACACAAGCATATTCAAGATGGGGGCGAACCAAGGAGCAGTAAAGGGTATTTACGTTTTTGAAGTCCGAAGTGATTCTAGTGATGAAACCAAGTAGTTTGAGGGATGTATTAACAATTGCAGTTACTGCATGTGTCTTCTGAGGTGGCAGTGTCCTGTTAGTAGTTCAAGCAGTTTCATCAGCGATTGCACTGTCCATATTGACTGTTTGCCTGGTTCATCTAAGGTCTGATCCATTTATGAGTGCTTTAGATTGTCTCATTTCGGATGCCCTCTCCTATTCTTCGAGTGCTGGTATTTGACCCACCTTTCAATATGTAGTTTGGTGTGGCAAGTTGTGACTCCTACGGTACGGCCGGCTCGGATCCCGCGTGTGGTGCTTCCACCCATTTCTTCGATAGTCCCCTTTATGTTATTAATTTCTTTGTATTTGCGTACGTTGCAGGTTGCGATGAGTTTGTTTTGGCCATGTACCTGTGTGAAATGGGCGCCTCCGGAGAAGCCATTCCTTTCAAACTTCCTCCGGAGCTGATTCCTCCCACTTTCAGGTAACTAAAACATTTTCATAAATTATTTTGTAATATTTCAGTTGCTTCTTTGTTAATTTGTTTCATTTTCTTCATTCGCTTAATTTCCTTTTTTCGCTTAATTCACTTATTCGCTTTATTCGTTCCATTCACTTCATTAGCTTCATTCGCTTCATTCATTCAATTCGCTTCTTTTGCTTCATTTTTTACAGTCGCACATGATGCGGCCATACTCTCCTACAGGTCAATTAGCTCCATTCACTTTATTCGATTCATTTGCTTAATTCATTTAATTCTCTCCATTTATTTGTTTAATTCGCTCTATTTGCTTCATTATCTTCATACATTCTCTTCATTTTCTTCACTCAATTCTCTCCATTTATTTGTTTAATTCGCTCCATTTACTTCATTATCTTCATACATTCTCTTCATTTTCTTCACTAATTCGTTTCATTAATTTGCTTTATTCAATCGCTTCATTTCCTTCATTAATTCGCTTCATTTGCTTGATTCATTTCGTTTGCTTCACACGCTTAATTAGCTCTATTCATTCCATTCTCTCCATTCGCTTCATTAATTCGCTTTAATCTCTCAATTCTTTCCAATAGCTTCACTCCCTTCATTCGCTTCATTTGCTGAATTTGCTGCATTTGCTGTTATGTGCTGGCAAAGAATTGGCATAAATTAAAGTTGTGTAAACTCACCACAGGGACTCGGTGAGCAGCCCCATGAGCCAGGCGTCCTACGAGGACAGGCGCAAGGAGAACTACGACCGCGGCCAGGCCGAGTTGGAGAAGCGCCGCGCCGCGCTGCTCGAGGTGCAGATGCGCGAGAAGGTGAGCCCCGTTCATTCACTCATACATTGAATGGTTGATTGATTGATTCAGACTGACTTGGATGGTTTGGTTAAATGATGGATAGACAGATTAATGGATTAATTAATTGATTGATGATTGATTGAAATGTAGCTTGGCTTCTTTAGCAATGTTTGGTTACCAGATCTGAATAGCTAGGTAATTCCCAATCTTCGTTTCCTATCTCCTTCCCCTCCCTACTACCTTCCTCATCAAAAAATACCCCTATTGGGGATACCTTAGTCTCACTGTCTCCAGATGGTTGGGAACAGTTGGGATTTTTGTGCGGTAGTCACATTAAAAAAAATTATAATTTGAATCATGTTTTGATTATATATCGTGAATCAATTGATGGATTGATAAATCATTATTTTTATTTAATTAATTCATTAGTTTGTCATTGGTACAGATTACTGAATCGATCAACTATTTGATTGGAAAACTTTTAGTTTTTTTCCTGGTTGATTGTTGAAGGTTTGACCAATTAAAAGATCATTATTATTACTATTCTAACAGAATGTCAGATCTACAGTCTTTCGTGTCTAGGATGAACCAAGTATGTATGAAGAATGAGTTAATGATGAATGTAAGTAAGTCTAAAGTCACGGTGTTTGAAAGAGAGAGTACGAAAACAGTGTGCAATATAGTTGTTGCTGAGGAATACTTGGAGCAGGTGGATGAGTTTGTGTATTTAGGAAGTATGTTCTAGAGAGATGGGAAGGCTGACAGAGATATTGAAACAAGGGGAAATGCAGGGAACTCCATTCATGGAGGACTGGACGCAGTTGGCGCTAACTAAACATTGTCCAAAGAAGCCAAGCTAGCAGTCCACAATGGAGTGCTGGTACCTACCCTGATGTATGGAACTGGCAGAGAAAGGATTAAAGTAGACTGAATGCTGTTGAAATGAGATCCCTAAGGCGTATGTGTGAGAAATGTGGAGATCCGCAAAGAGTGCAAGGCTGGTGTAAGCGTAATGAGTAAGATCAAGAAAGGGATGCTTAGATGGTTTGGGCATGTAGAGCGAATGAGCGAAGAAAGGAGTGTAACGAGAATATACAATGCAAATGCGAATGGTAGCAGAAGTCGGGGACGCCCGAGGAAGACATGGCACGACCAAGTGAATTGGATACTTGAGTCGGGCCATGTCAAGAGTCAGAATAATAGAAGAGTGTGTATGAGACGATGTATGAATGTGAATGAGGCAAGAAGTGTGTGGTGTGACCGAGTTGTTTGGCGGTCCGTCCTCTCTGCCTACCCCTGCAGGGACACGACGTGATGGTTAGTTAGTTAATTGGAAATAAGTTCACCTCAAATATTGACATATTTAATATAAGTTTATCATTATATAACAATGGGATGGTCCGATACTCTGAAGGGAACCCGCTTGCACAACGCTGGTGTACAATGTGCGCCCTAAAGTTAAAGTTTCATTTCAATATCTGAATGATGTATTTTATGTAGCACTAGCTGTACCCCGCCACGCGTTTCTGTGACTCAGTCTGTCGGTGCAGATAGAAAATAGAGGATTTTGCTTTTATTTCCAACAAAAAAAAAGCGTGTTTTTACCTGTCACAGGTGACATCTATATAATATAGGCACATAAAAACACACGCGTATTCAAATGCAACTTTGTGTCAAAATTTCAAAGCAATTGGTAAAGAACTTTCGGAGATTTAAGATTTTGAACAAATGAACAATTACAATTTTATTTATGTAGATTGTATATTTATTTAAGGGCATCACATTGGAGCGATTACATAGCAAATTACACTTTGTCAACCTGTTATTATTTCCATTACATCTGCACTTTTAAAACTGGTATATTTTTTTTCTCTTTTCTTATATTATGTACATCTAAATGGAAAATTACATGTACCATGTATTATGTTATTTTTTAAAGTTTTTGTTGTTTTAAAAATAAAAATCTTTTGTTATCACTGTATTATGCGGTATATGTGCATGTATTGTATTGTATTCCGGAAGAAATTCTCTAAATGATAGTAAAAACCCTGTCAAATTCCGTTGCGTCATTTAGAAGAACTAAGCGCACAAACAGACAGACGCAGATAGCGACTTTATTTTAGAGTAGAGAGTACGATTATAATCTGTTTGGTAGTACGTCGCATTGCTGAATTGATGGATTGGATGAATTAATGGGATTGATTGATTGATTGGTTGATTGATTGGTTGATTGATTGATTGATTGATTGATTGATTGATTGATGGCTAACTAATCAATATGTTTCATTTTTCTGCTTTTATTTATAAACAATGTAACAATACTATATTTGTTTGCAAGGCTGCTTTGGAAGAGGCCCAAAGAGAACAGGTATGTGTTAAAATAGAAAATAACTGAGTTTTGTTACACGGCAACTACGATAACATTATTTGTTTTAGAATAATGTCAAATCTACAAATCACTAAATACAATTTAACTCCTAGAAATGTTATCTATACCTATTTGAAAGAAAGTTGGTGTCCCCAAATTACATGAAGCCTTTCAACTCCTAGGCCCTAGACTGGTATTTGAAATCGATTATGTGTAGAAGAAAGCATTTCAATATTTGAAAATGTTTAATAAAATTCACCTTAGTACACATTTTGTTTATGTATTCAGAATCGGGTAAAAACATTTTGCAATTTTATCTGAGATTTTCATGGAAAATCACAATTTTATTTGAGATTTTCATGGAAAATCACAATTTTATTTGAGATTTTTATGGAAAATCACAATTTTATCTGAGATTTTTATGGAAAATCACAATTTTATTTGAGATTTTCATGGAAAATCGCAATGAATTTGGCAGCCACCTCAGGACTGGAGCCCCAAAATACTCCCTTAAATCTGTGCAGAAACGGGCAGCCCGTTTGATAGTTTCTCCTATCTTAACTGGCGGATTGCAATCTTTAGAGCACAGGCGTCGGGTGCTAATGCTGTCCTTGTTCTACCGTTATTTCAGTGGAAGATGCTTCGAGGTACTGGCGTCATTAATCCCTTCGGCACCGGTGCATAGTCATGAAACATGTCAAACGCTCGCCTAATATTTGTTGCACGAGAATGGGTCATTTTTTTAATACTTGTTCTAGAGTTCAACTACTTGACTGCGGAACGACTTGCCGATCTCTGTGTTTCATCCCTCCTACAAAATCTCTTCAAGACCCATATTCACTATTTCCTCTCCTCAAAAGAACCCTCCATACAGTATCCCCAAAGATGGAATTAATCCTGAGAACTCCAAACAGAGCTTTGGTGGAAATAATTTTCCTCAGGGCCTATATCGTCTTTGGCGATGCTGTGGAGGGGAAGGAGTGAACCTGGGTTTCTTGTTGCTCGAACCATGTCGTAGGAGGGAGGAAACACAGAGGCCCGCAAATCATTCTACAACCGAGCTGTTGAACATAAGAATGAGTCGTAGAAACCACCTGTTCTTGGCCGCTGTGTATGATATGATAATAACAACGTTGGTATGATAATTGCAGGCGGAGAGGGAGAGGAAAGAGCGCGAGGAGGCGGAAAAGAGGGAGAAGCTAAGATTGGAGATTCAGAAGAGGGAGCAGGAAGAGATCAAGAGGAAGCAGAAAGAAGATCAGGTAGGAATATTGGCCAAAGCAACTAACAGTCACGCCATTTGCAGGGGTAACCAGAGAAGATAACAACTCGATCTCGATGCACTCATATTCATACCTCGTCTAATACATACTAATTACTCTTCTGCCTTCGTAAGGAGCAGACTAAAGTGAGTCAATAATTGGAGTCCTCATCAGCTCAAGTATTTTCTCATGTTGGAGAGAGTTCAGAAGAGATTTTTCTACATGAGGAGAGTGTGGCTACTATCACTGGCGCTTTCCTACTGAATTTCTCATGGGTATGAATCGTCTTCGGGCCAGTAAAGATGTACACATTTCTTCTGACTGACTCGTGGATGGTTTGAAAACTCGGCTATCACGGAGAGCGTTCATTTCTATGTTCCCAATGTTCATCTCCGTCTACCACAGCATAGACTGTTTAACTCCTGGCCTGCAGGACTAACTAATCGCGAATGGTCATGCCGTGGTGAGAGCTATCTTGCTGTTGAAAAGAATCAATAAGAATATCGTCATATTTACCATCAATAAAGCTGCCTTTAGAAGGCAAGCTCTGTTAGTTCTAGAATAGTTGATATTTATTAATTTTCGGAAAATCGACAGTTTACATTTATTTCAGTTTGTACATAAGCATTATATAGCCTAAATAAAACCAATTATGGATTTCCTCCTTGTGACTTTACCTCTACTGAGACAGCATAATAAGGAATAAGTAAATTAAATTTGTAAGAAAGGAATATGAATTCAAAAAAATTTACAAAATTAAAAATTAACAAAACAAAACAAATCGTAATAGAAATATAAACAATAGAGATTCTTCACAAACCATCAGAGAAATATTCTTTTATGGACCTCTTGTATTTGGTAAGTTCGCAACTGAAAATATCCACCTTGGATAATACGCTATTGTAATTATTGCATAGTCTGTTCAGGCAAGAATTCTGCTTAGAGTTCGTTTTGCATTGATCCACCCTGAACAGGACACAAGAGCGTGTTGAACGCGCATGTAGATTGAATTGAATCTTGTTTAGCAACTCTGGGCATTGAATATTACTGTTGACTACTTTATACAGGAATAGTGCATCCTTATGATGCCTCCATACACTCAGTGAATCAATTTTAAAGTATGAAGCTTCCTCTGCATAATTATACCCAATGTTTATATTTATGTAAGATGAGTTGACATTGCATTTGGGTCCCACCCAGGCGTAGTGTGTTCAATTCCTCGGCTGGCTAAGTCCTCCATCACAACACAAGCAACATTTTCCGCTTACTGTGGTGGTAGTAGGAGATTTTCAAATATTGTCAGGTTATTCGTAACCCGGAAATGTTTGTCTTTCTTTTAAAAAATGTAATTCTCCTTAAAATGAACAATTTTCTAATGCGTAATTGTAAAAAGCATTCACTTTGTGGCTCATCATAATTTATAATAAAAACACATAAATTTGTTTTTGACCACGATAGTTTTATTTTCACTCTACCGGTTTCGGAAGATCCCTTCCTTCGTCAGGAGAATATTTAAAACTAATCTACTACACAAAATATTGACACATAAATACGAAAATGTTAAGTGTTTGAGAGAGATGTCGACAAAGTGGAAGGGGTAATTACGGGAATTCCAGGAAGAACAGAGCGGTTAACTGGAAATATGTCAAGAATAGGACTATAAGACAGATTAATTTGGTTATTTATTATACTGGAGTTATTATTGATGGCTTTTCTGATTTCAAGTGCTTCTAAATTATCTAATTTTTTGCCTTTATTACTACGGTGAAGAATTTTAACCCCTGTATCTTTACTAAAAGTATGATCGGTGGAAATGAGATGATTGGCAAACTCCGAAAAATTATTGTTATTTAAACATCTTAAATGTTCGGTGATTCTAATATTTATATTTCTAGTTGTCTTACCTATGTAGAACGATTGACAATCATTGCAACATAGTTGGTAAATGCCTGAGTGGCTAAATTTGTGATCTTTATCTTTAGTATTTTTAAGTAATTTTCCCAAGTTGTTATCAGTATAGAACGCGGGTTTAATGTGGGTAGGCAAATTTTTTGAACTAAGTGAAGAAAAATTGGATATGTATAAGATTTTACGCCATTGAAAGGGATTTATGATTTTATTATTAGTTTCAGGTGTACCAAATAAAAATGTATTCGTCGAAATGAGTTTAAGTTTCTTATTCAGGATTTTATCAATTAAGTGTGTCGAGTAACCATTATTTAGAGCAATTTGTTTTATTTTTGACAGTTCAATTTCAAAATTAACAGCTGATAGTGGGATTTTTACTAAGCGGTGTACCATTGAATGATAGGCAGAATGTTTGTGTGATATCGGGTGGTTTGACGTGTTATGTATAGTTATATCCGTGAATGTCGGTTTACGATAGATGTTAAATTCAATTGTATTATTTATTGAAGTTAGTCATTATTTATTGAAGGGATCTTCCGAAACCGGTAGAGTGAAAATAAAACTATCGTGGTCAAAAACAGATTTATGTGTTTTTATTATAAATTTTCTAATGTTTTTAAAACAATTAACTGAATTGGATTCTGTTATTGTGACTCTTGACATGGCTCGACTTAAGTATTGGATTCACTTGATCGTCCCACATCTTCATACGACTTTATTGTTTATTATTCATTAACGCCCTGTCAGGCTTTTACAGAGGAAATTCCCAAATTTATGTGTGTAAGTGTAACATAATACAAGGATAATAGCATAACTATATACAAAAAAAATAATAATCAAATGCTAATACTAAGATTAACATCAAATCCAAATACATAATAACACCTGATATTGTAAATAAAGCAAAGTTTCAAATATAAAGTAAGTTTGTACATTGTACATTCGTATATGCATACAATTATTCATGTTTGTTGCAAACCAGTAAAACTGAAAACAGGAAAATAATTTACTAACTAATAAGTAATGGCAAAAACCAATGCTGTAATTAATATTGAATTTAAATAATAGTACTTGAAATGGTAAATAAATCAAAGTATAATATACATATCAAGTATGACCGTACATTCATATTATGCGTGTAAAAAAACAAATAAACTAAGGAGTATGTGATTTAAACGTTGAAAGGTATATAGACAAGATTTTTTTAAAAAGCTAATAAATAATACAAGTTAATAACTAGCAAATAGGTCTTATAATTCTTACAATCAACTTAGATATTTCATTTTTTGGAAACAGGTCAAATCGTCTCATAGAAACCGTTGTCTCCTTTACTGCCATGGTGAGAAATGTGATCTAAAACGTGTTAGAAAGAGAAAACACCACGCTTTATATTCAAATGTAAAATGTTACCACAGAAGAATTAAAATGAAACCAAAGCTTCCGACAAATTTGTGAATTGATTATTTTCACAATACATTTGCCTAATAAACATTGTTTTTCTTTTGTATCACTAATTTTAGTTAGAAAAAACATGAGAACATTAAAAATCTTTTTTATGTTTGTATTAAGGCGATGCACTACGTCGTGTAGTATTTTAAATTGAGCCGCTATCAATAACAACCCTTACGTAGATGGTGATAAGGTTTAAATTCCCGCTTAACACTATCCGCCTGTTTTGATTTATGCAAGAAAAAAACATGTCCAAAAAGTGCCTTTTATTTTATTTTGTGGATGTTCAGGCATAAATTTTTATTTTTATTTAATAACTTAATTCGCCATATTATACAATAAAATCATAACCGAAAATGGGTTCGTAAGTAGGAGATTTTGAACATTAAAGCACTTTTCATAGGCCTTTACATTATTTTTTTCTGGGCTTATAAAAAGACTTTTCTAAAAGATACTCGATTATTTCAAAGGCCAAGATGTGTTCTACTCGCAGTATTTAATTAAAGCATCTGAAACATTTCTAGGCGACCAAATTTTCAAACCAAAAACACATGATTTTGCATTACTACGTATGGCATCGCCTTAAAAAATTTTAAATATCAAAAATTTATAATTTGTTTCTGATAATAGTATTTGAAAGCGTATTTTATCATATTTCAAAAAAAGTTCGTAGTTTTTGGTTACCTTCGGAAGTATTCCATTTATTTGGGTTTTATTACAAAGCGGAAATACTCCGAGCTTCTGACAGAATATGCCAGAGGGGTTAAATATATCTCTTTTATTTTTTTTAGGAAAAGAGAGATGCAGCCAGGAAAGAGATGGAGAGACAGTGTCTGCTAGAGTGGGAGAGCAAGAGGTTTGTGCTGTTTTAATACTTGGAATCACTTTATTAACCAATTTATAACTGCTAGCGGAATTCCTCAAGAATCTCACTTGGGACCACTTTTATTTATACTTTTCATCATTGAAATCTCTATCTAAATGACACATGCAAGAAAATGATTATTCGATCGGTCGAGATTTCACTGAATTTATTTATTTATTTATTGCATCAAATCATAAAAATCAACCTCACTAGGACTAAGCCTGTTTCGAGGTTAACAATTTACATTTTAGTGAAGCAAAAATAAGAGTAATTACAAACATAAAGTAATTCTATATACAAACACAAAATATTTCAAAATTAAAGAAAAATATGTATTAGATGGGTCTCGTCTATGTGAGGTGTCAGCGCTTTATTAGCAGCAGATACATACCTGGACGCTGTTGTTGGACGCGGTGGATTCTCTTACTGCAGCAGCTGGTCCAGTTCCTTCACCACCTAGGATTCTTACTGCATAGTCTTCATCTTCTATATTCATCGAACGTCACAGCGGTGCTGCCAAAATCTGTTATCTGTGAGGATATTGTGTCGGCGCTTTATTAGCAGCAGACACATACCTGGACGGATGACGAACCTCGTGTTGGCACTGTTGGTGGACTCTCTCGCTGCAGCAGCTGGTCCAGTTTCTTCACCACCTAGGATTCTTGCTGCAGAGTCTCCATCTTCTATCTTCGTGTCACCTGTTCCTATACTTCATTGTACTTAACTTAACTTTACTCTATTTTTGTAATATTTATATTTTCTGTAATACCTGCATCAACTGTAAAGCGCCCCTGAGGTGATATCTTACAAAAGCGGCGCTATACAAATTATCCAATAAATAAATAGCTGTGGTTACCAGATGGGTAATTTGACGGTCTGTTGTAACAATATTTAAACCAATTGAATTGAATTATATAATAAATGGAGTACAGGCTTTTACATCATGAAATCATCGTCCCTTCTATCATAGGTGGTAGAATTATCTTCCGTTGAACTCTGCCGCTGCTTCAGCCATTTTCATTGCTGCGATGGACAGTTGATCGCCGCCGATACATCAGCCTATAAGTGTGGCAGTATGACGCCAAATGAAACCCACATAATATATGAATGTGTTGTGTTCCCATAAACAGTTCTCCAACTTGTCGTGGAAGGAGATTATGAAGAATAAGTTCTTTGTGTTAAATCAGGGATACTTCGCTTATTACAATAGTGACTCGATAGTCGACCTGACTAGGAGCTGGCTAAATGAGATCTGCAAAACATAAGTTTGTCTCCGAGCAGCCTAACTGGCCCTGGCGACTACTGACTACTAGCTGCCATCTTGCGGACTTCCAAGCAAGCTTTGCACTGCCCTCTATGTGTGCATCTGTGATGCTCTTAGCTAACTCACTTCCCGACAGTATGTAATGTTGTTTTCGTCTTGTTTAGGACCCAAGAGCTGCAGGCCATGCGCAACCTGGAGCAGGAGAAGCTCTTGGCGCTGAAGGGCAAGAATCAGCAGCTGACTATGGAGCTGACGACCGTGCAGGCGCGTGGCAAGGTGCTGACGCAGAGCATCGTGGACACTCGCGCCAGCGTGGCTGATGTCAAGGCCACTATCGACGGGATGAGGTAATGCTTTGCTCACATGATACCCACACGGTTAGCGTAAACAAAGAATCATTCCCTTGCGTTTTTCGTTGTAAACGGATTGCGGGGTTGTGAATACAACATTTTTAAACTGTATTGTGTTAGGTTGAACTTCCCGATAAATACATCCGGAGTAAAGACTGGCATCGTGAGACATCTATATCTGATTTTTATCCATGGAAACAGAACACCAGAGATGTGCTTTATTTCAAATAAATCCATTTCAAATGGAAATGCAAAATGCAAAATGGGTATTTTCCATTTTGCATTTTAAATGCTTTTCTAAAAACCATTTTGCATTTTCCATTTTAAATGCTTTTTTGCAACATTCTTCCTATTATCTCCACTCATCACTTCATAAGCCCCAAATATCAGTCGGTCCTCAACCTCGCTATGAGAGATAATTTACATTTGTCAAGTTGCTCCCTGGTAGGAGCCCTGGCAATTGAGTGATACCATTACAAAAAATACTGAACATGGGGCCATGACGCTGTAATATTAAATGTTAGATAGCAGTTTCTATGTTTTTACATTGGCAACATTAGTCCCGTGCAAATTTTTTGTGATTTCATAATCTGTAGTCGTGGTGTTTTTGGATTTACCATCATGTAATATGTTTGTTCTACATTGATGTCCATTATTAAATGACAAAATTGTTTAAAAATTCTATAATTATTTTGATTGTTTGACCTGAGAAACCATTTTGCATTTTCAATGCATTTTGAAAATAGGTATTTTGCATTTTGCATTTCAAATGCTTTTCTAAAAACCATTTTGCATTTTCAAATGGAAAAGTTTTGACCCATTTCCATTTTGCATTTCAAATGGTTTTGGGTACCCATTTTGCACATCTCTGCAGAACACAAACAATACCAAAAGTTTTCACATTAAAATATTTACATAATTAAAATTTTTTTGAATTTTGGAAAAAGTTACCTGTCTTTTGTGCTTTTTTTACTATGTTATAATATGCTCAAAATACAATAGAGTAAATATAAATGCCGCAAACGGGAATTGAACCCGTACCTTCTGTTGTCCGTTCAGATGCTCTGTAACCACTGAGCTATAACCCATCAAATAATTCAATATGTACTAGTACTTCAATCAACAATTACTGCTTATTATATTATTGATTTAAATTTCAGAACAACCCGCGATACTTCGATGCAAGAGATGTCAAAACTGAAGCAAAATTTGAAAGAGTTAAACGCCAAACAAATCGCTCTAAATCAGGAGAAAGCACATTGGGAGGCCAAGGTACGTATTATTAAATCCTCAGCACGGGAGATCCCAGTGAGGATATCATTATCTCCATATGTTACTAAGAAAAGAAGACAATAAATCATTATTATTATTATTATTACTGTTATATTTCTGAATTTGCTGCGCCCCGCCACGCATCGCTATGACTAATTATGTCTGCAGATAGAGAAATAATAGCGCGTGTTGTTTTTACGTCCAACATATGAATTTGTTTTAAATTTGTCCAACATTGGCGCTATTTTTAAAAAAAGGTGACATATATTCGAATGCAACGTTGTATCAAAATTTCAACGCAATCGTCAAAGAACTTACGATGCTTTGAGATTTTGAACATTTCATATAGTTTATTTCATGCTATGAATCTTTTAGGTTTCCACTGATAACAACATAATTACAGGAACCAAAGTTCTATCCGATCCCGTCTTTTAATTACGTATTATAATGATCCTTTGATGTTTCCATTGATAATAATAGCATTATACATGGTGTGTGGAAATTAGTGGTACAAGAGGTAAACTGGTGAATCTACATCACATTTGGAGTCGATCTTGTGATAGAACTTTTTTGATTTGAGCTTTCGTTATCGAGTAAATTGAGACCAAAGTTGGAATTTTTTACGTTGATTTTGAAAAAATTGATCACTGGAGGGTGAATATCAGCTGTTTAAGGTCACTGGAGGGTGAATATCAGTTGTTTAAGGTCACTGGAGGGTGAATATAAGCTGTTTAAGGTCACTGGAGGGTGAATATCAGCTGTTTAAGGTCACTGGAGGGTGAATATCAGCTGTTTAAGGTCACTGGAGGGTGAATATCAGTTGTTTAAGGTCACTGGAGGGTGAATATCAGCTGTTTAAGGTCACTGGAGGGTGAATATCAGCTGTTTAAGGTCACTGGAGGGTGAATATCAGTTGTTTAAGGTCACTGGAGGGTGAATATCAGCTGTTTAAGGTCACTGGAGGGTGAATATCAGCTGTTTAAGGTCACTGGAGGGTGAATATTAGCTGTTTAAGGTCACTGGATGTTGAATATCAGCTGTTTAAGGTCACTGGATAATAATAATAATAATACCTGGATGACTTTTATAGCGCCGTTTTTGTGCAAAAACACCTCAAGGGCGCTGTACAAACTTATAATACATTTCTACAGTGATCTATGTTATTACTTAACTATATATGGAGATAATATACAGTACAATACTTACCTGGTAGGTCACTTGAGATTAACATTTAATTAATATTATCTAATTGTTTATTGGCGAAATTTAGATACAGGATTTAGTACATAATTGGATATAATTGGACTTTCTCTCAGGAATGGTATATTTAATTTAAGGGTACGACAGCTTAAAAAGGTAAGTTTTTAGTTTAGACGGATGTGATGTTGAATATCAACTGTTTAAGGTCACTGGAGGGTGAATATCAGCTGTTTAAGTCACTGGAGGGTGAATATATGCTGTTTAAGGTCTTTTAAAATGTGTTGAAACATAGATCCGGTTCTAAAAGTTTTTTTAAACATTTAATTGCCACAAAATAAAGGAAAAAAAAATTTTATGTTCAGATCGAAAAAATAGTTTTTTTAGGTTCTCTATGTGTTGCAGATTCACCAGTTTTCAGCTTGTGGCATTAGTTTCCGGACACCGTGTATCGCATTCAAACAGTGAAGAGATGAACCGAAACACCACATAATTGAAACTCTACTTACGCCCTACACCAAAACTAAACGCCGAAAACCATGGAAATTTAACCCCTCCAGCGTTTGAGGGTCATATAAGACCGGGCGTTCATATTTTATAAAAGTATTTTTATCTCATTTTCTATCGTGGGAAAACACATAATTTTTTTGACGTTTTTTTTTTTTTTTTTTTTATATTTACTCCACACAGGAGGCCCTGAAGAAAATAATTTCCCTCAGGGCCTATGTCATCTTTGGGGATGCTGTGTGGAGGGTCTTTTTGTGGAGAGGAAGGAGTGAACATGGGTCTTGAAGAGTCCCATGTTGTAGGAGGGAGGAAACACAGAGACAAATAATAATTCTTTACAGTTCGCCTCAAATATTTATACTGGAATCCATTAATAAAATCATAAAATTAGCCAAAATGAATAATTCATATTTCGCGCCGCTATCGTAACAATCAGTTTAACTTTAAATTTTTTTTATTATATGAACGAGATAAAAGTGAAGATACAGTTTTCTTACAAATTCCTCAAACAAAACAAAAATGTGTTTTTGAAATATCGAGTTCTCTCAATTTTTCTACGATTGGAGTAGAAAATTAAGTAAAAATGTGGTTAGCGTTTTGGACAACATTTTTCACGTTTGATATTAGAATTTTTTTGTTTATTTTAAATGCATAAAATGGAAAGATAATTTTATCTAGTTTCTAAAACAGTATTTGTTTTTACGGATTTGTTGTGTTGATGTAGTGCATTTGTTACACATAGAAAGGAGGGTCCATCATCTCCCTGATAATGGACACTTTAACGCTAAAACATTGGCTAAAGAATGAGGAAGCATGGCAAAATAACCCAAAAATTGATACTTTTGGCTGTAAAAATCTCAAATCTTTTTATGTGATTGAGTGTTAACTTTTTCTGTTTAATGTTTCAGGCCAAATCTGGTGAAGAGGACAGCGTGAACAAGTTCAATAACATGGAGACGACACTCAAGCAGTTGAAGGATAAAGTAAGTACTTATGTTATGTCATTCTATCTAATCAGGAAAACCTTCCTTGGCCTAACACCGGACATGATAAAAATATATAAAACATATGTGCGACCTCTCCTGGAATATGCTTTCCAAATATGGAGTCCTTACTTCGCAAAGGATATAAATCTGTTAGAGAGAGTACAGAGACAAAATACCAAGAGCTCTGAAAGATCTACGATACGAAGATAGACTCAAGGAACTAAGATTACCAACCTTACAAGAAAGAAGAGAAAGGGTTGACTTGATCGAGATTTTATCTGGACATTACAGTTGCCCTAGCATCCAACAAATCTTCACTACTAATAAAAATATAAATCTCTTTTGCATCTAATCCTAGAAAACACTTCCTTGCAAATAGAGTAGTGGATGCTTGGAACAAACTCCCACAACATGTCATCGATGCAACAAATATAAATCAATTCAAAGTTCTATTGGATTCACATTTGGAGAGAAGAAAGGACTTAGTTCAAACTTAAAACAACTCAATTACTGGCAAACTTGTTGTGAAATCAGATATGAGCGCATCAGCAGAATGCTGCCTGCTCTGCACATAATAATAATATTAATAAAAGCATGGACCCTTGTCAATCACCATGGCTATGATGGGGCTAAGACAAGTAGGACAGAATGTGTGAAAGCATTGAAGAACCTTGATCATGTTGTCACTTCTCAAGGTGTTTTGAGAGTCCGCCAGCGGTGAGCAGGCATGTGACGACAGGTCCCCGCGAAATTCGAATGAGTTAGCTCCAGGTAGAGATTCGTGGGAAGGAGCGCGCGAGGCCATCCTCAATTAACCAGCATCCATTGAACGTTTGGCAGGCTACGCAAGGACAATGAGGATTCATCTTTGTGTCACCCCGACAGCATGCTTGGTAATCCAGTGTAGTCTCCAAGGAATTACACTTCAAAAACACTCACAAATAAAACTATTTTACAATCCAAATAACTGATTGTATATTTTAATCTCACCAAACAACAACACTCGAACAAAGAACAGGCGGATCTCGCGCAGGAGTCAAAACGTTTGTTCGGTTGATGGTATACGCGTGCTCTTTTTCATTTTTTGATATAAATTTGTCTGGCAAAACGCAACGCACAAACTCAATCGCCCCAATGGTGCGTTTGGAACTCGTCTCAACTAGTCTACGTTTTAATTAATAAAATAGTCGAGCCGATCTCAGCGCCGCGGAATCGTCCTCCCAAAAAAACCGCGCGTCCGTTCGTTTTCCCCCCGTATTGTCAGCGGTCGTGTGAATGAGGCAAGAAGTGTGTGACAATACTTTTGTGGCGACAAGAGAACAATCCAGAATTGTCTCATTAATAATAAGCAGCTCGACCTACTTAGGTACTTACAAATTGCTACCAAGAATTGATCGTAAACAACATGACCTACCTGTCTATAAGCACCTACTTTCCTACCTACTCGCAAATTACTACCAAGAACAAATCGTAAACAACGCGGCCTACCTACGACAATACGTCGCAGTCGGTCTGGCACATTACGACAACTCGCCAGAAGGTTCGAGCCTATCGCCTATGCATAATTGCTGCGCCGCCGAAAGTTCCCGAAAGGCCCAGACTGAGCGAGTGTCTCCGATTTAGTTACAATTCCACCTACCTACTGCCGCCGCCGGCTGTATCGTATAAATAAGCCCGACGCAGCGAGCAGTCAGTATTCAGTCTCCAAACCGCCAGCCAAGTACTATCGCGCTAGGGAACCTTGACCTAGTTTCGCCCGCATTCTATAGTATTGTAAATAGTAAACGCGTAAATATTGCGACTGTAAAATCGATTTTTGATTTATCAATAAACGCTGTATCAGAGTTGAAGAGATTTTTATTTGTACACCAAGATAATCACACTTTTGGTTTGTTTTGTAGATCGAGGCAGCCAAGGCTATAATCGGCACCAAAACACTGGACGTGGAGAAGAACAAAGATCAACTTGCGGAAATCAACTCCAACATCATCCAGCTGTCGGAGAAATGCGATCAGGTACACGGCCTTTCTATAATTTGTCTTCGCCACTTTGTTTTCCATCTCAAACTCTGATATTTGTCCACAATTTTCTTTCATAAACTCAGTATTCTTTTCCGAACCTTAATATTTCTCCCTAACTATGTTTTTCCCTCCCAAACTCTGTTTTTCATCTCAAACTCTGATTTTTGTCCTCAATTTTCTTTCCCAAACTCGGTGTTCTTTTCCAAACCTTATTATTTTCCCCCCAACTATGTTTTTCCCACCCAAACTCTTCATCTCAAACCGAATTATCTCTTCAAACTGTGTTCTTCTGGCTTTCACCCTTCAAGGGTGTTCTTGGCCATAATTTAAAATTATGGAGAAATGAAAGGTGAATTTAAATATAAATTTTATTTAAATTGGCAAATTTCAAAATTAAAATGAAAATTGGAGTTGTATTTTTCTTTTATCTGTTTTATCCCTTCCAAACTTTTTTCCCTCCCAACTGTATTTTCCTTCCAAAACTCTTGTTTTTCCCTCTCCAACTTTATTTTTCCTCCCCAGTTTTATTTTATCTCTCCAATTCCATTTTCCCGTGCTAAAATCCACGCGTTTCGGTGCTGTGTAATCAAAATAAGCGATTTAATATCGGAAAAATATGAATATTCATAGCTAATCGCTTATGTTTATTATATTTTATATCAAAAGTGATAATAATTGTAATTTGATTGCTGAAAACATGAAAAAACCATCGGCAGATGCTAAAGAAACGTGCGAGGGGTCCACATCTAACGACGGTCCGCGACCAACTAGCTGGTGGCTAGCACACACACAGCTATGCGGTCGTAGGTATCGATGGTCTAAATCAAAATACAACTGCGGACGTGTGGATTTCTGATGTTCCCGCATAGCGAACTAAAGCGGGACATCAATAGCGTGTCATTTCCTCGCACACTCTTCGCGTAACAGTGTCACAGGGTTGATTGCATTGGTGTATTTGTTCCCGATTTTTAACAAAACACTCTGATTTTTAATTGAATTTGAAAACTTTGTAAAATATTATTTTTTAATTCAGTGCATAAATGTATAACGGAGGAATACCTAAAATCTGAACCCAGAATTTATTATATTTATAGAGTTATTAAAGTTATTAGAAGCAATGTGTAGTAAATACACACCACAGATAAGGAAAGGTTAAGAACAATGTACCAAAAAAGCAGCATGTATCTGCTTGTTAATGATTTTAGATTTGTTTGCTATTTCGTACATAAAGTGGTTAATTCTTTAGGTATGGTAAACTTCAAATAATTAATATTGCTATTTATTGCTACAGGTCTACAAGTTGTGGGAGACTAAAAAGGCGGAATACCAGGCCATCAGCTCCAGTCAGAACAGTCGCTCCGCGTGGGACGAAGCCCCCGGTGAGTCGTCCTACTTCCGCTGTCCACTCTGTTCCGCCTCATCACGTACCCAACTGTCCCACTTTTGTGCGGTATTCTAATTAACTAACCATCACGCCGTTTCGCCACAGGGGTAGGCAGAGATGACGGACCGCCAACCGACTCGGTCACACCACACACTTCTTGCCTCATTCACATTCATACATTGTCTCATACATACTCTTCTATTATTCTGTCTCTCGACATGGCATCTCTTGAGTCGCATCAAATATTCTCCTTATACTCCTTTCTTCGCTCATTCGCTCTACATGCCAAACCATCTAAGCGTCCCTTTCATAATCTTTCTCATTACGCTTACATCGGCCTTGCACTCTTGATCACATGGTTTTACCACACATACGCCTCAAGGATCTCATTTCAACAGCATTCAATCTAATTTCATCCTTTCTCTGCCAGTTCCACGCCTCACTTCCATACATCAGGGTAGGTACCAAATAATGGTATTTGTCCTCTTTGGGGATGCTGTACGGAAGATATTTTTGAGGAGATGAAGGAGTGAGCATGGGTCTTGAAGAGACCCGTATTGTAGGAGGGAGGAAACACGGGAGAGGTCGACAAATGGTTTAACAGCCGAGCAGTGAAACTCAAGAACCATTCGTAGAAACGACCGATTCTCATGTGGTAAATGTCGACCTTGTACAAGTGTCGGGTTCGCGTTTGGCGTGTTTCCCAAATGTTGAGCATAATGAGTAAGATTGAGAAAGGGAAGCTTAGATGGTTGAGCATGTAAAGCGAATAAACGGAGATATAAATGAAATTCGATGTGAAAACATTAGCCAAATTAGCCAAATATTAAATATTATTAATGTGAAGTCGAGGACTCCCGTAGAAGACATGGTACGATCAAGTGAATCAAATGCTTGTGTTAGGCAATGTCAAGAGTCAGAACAACACAAGGCTATGTATCAGACGATGTTTGAACGTGAACAAAGCGAGGATTTTCAACATCACGCAAATTCTCTTTCAACTTTTCAGCTTCACGAATTCCTTCTTCGAATCGTTATTATTTATTAATGTCGTGTTTCTATTATTCTTAGAAGATTCGTGGGCCACCCCAGCGGCGACCGCAGACTGGGGCAGCTCCGACGCGACGCAGGAAACGGCGTGGGCAACGAGCGCAACGCCAACGGCCGCGACAAACTCAGGTATTGATTTATTTTTTTTGGATAAAATTCACAGCAAATCTTAAAATTTACATACATATATATATATATACATAATTTGCTGTAATTTTTTTAAATTTATATTTATATATATAGCTTGCGTAAATGATATTATTTTGCATTAAAATCAAAAATAAATAATTTAGTCATGTACTCTTAAATAAATATATGACTAGATATGCATAATCAAGTAATTCCCGAAATTCCTCTTCCCATCTCCTTCTCTTTTCAGCTACCAAAACACCCTGTATTTTATTTATTCATATTTATATTTTACAATATCATCTAGTGACAGACTTATGGGACTTTGTCGCTATCCCAACTTGGGATACAAAAGACGTGGCGAGAGATATCGCTAACGCCACGTATCCTAGACATATTCCTGATGCCGCTTGTCCCAGCGATGCGATATTTGCGGCGTTCAGTGACGAGTCTTGCGACGCGACGTGGAACGACCCGTTCTTGGTAGAATTTGACACGACAAAAGGTTTAAATTGTGTGGATGCTTGTAATATTTAGCGACGTTTTCATTTGATGCGTGATTATTAACAAAACTGTTTTATTCCATGAAATTTCCTTACGACAGCTGTCAAGTTATTTTAGTCTAACAGCAGTGCACAATGGCGTGCTGAAACCAACCCTCATGTATGGCAGTGAGGCATGGAACTGGCAGAGGAAGGATGATAGTAGATTGAAAATATATATATACATCATACATGATCCGTGGTCGAGGGGCGAAGCTCTCGACTAGCAAACTGGAGGTCGCGGGTTCGAATCCCGGCTTGCGCAAGTAAATTTTATTTTACTTTATTAGTGTTATTTCATTTATGGCATGTTCCAGAGTGAAACATACTCTCAGTACCGCCCTGGTGTAAGACCAATATTCAGAATTGAAACTTTGCTTGAAATGACTTAACCACTCGGAACATTAAAACGTCAAAAGACGTAAATATGATAATAGCGGTCAAGACATTAGAACGTCTTTTCACGTAAACGCGCGAGATTTTACAAAAATCGATTTATTTCCATCACTAGTATACGGATTGCCATGATTTAAAAAACAGAATATCGATAATGAATAACGCTACGCGTCTGCATTCAAGAATATCTATGGAATTTAGAGGTGCATTATCTAAGTCGATTGGATTTGTCATCTTGTTCGTTCATAATTTATTGCGTTTTTAAATAATTTATTAAAAATATTTTAGTTTGGACGGTTAATATTTTGAGGTGACTAATAGTTTTTAATTATATTTTTTCAATATATAAAGTGTTATTTCTTTATGATACTCAGAAAAAAGTACATTTTTCACAGCTTTGAAATAATGGTCAGCGATTTTTACATATTTTTGACGTTTTCAGAAAATGTATATTTAGAAACGCAAATATTTACGTATAACAAAACAATACGATAGTGAATTTCATAATCTTTCCAAAACATTTTTTAGAATGAGGCTACGTTTCCCAAAACGTGAGTTATGAAGCTTTTAACAAAACTCGTGAATAACACAAAAATTTTCGCGTTTTGACAGTTCGCAAAGGAACACAAAGTAAATAAAAGTCCTTTTCTGAGAGGTTAAGCCGTGTTTAGTGAACAGATGTCAATAGCCAGAGACTTCCCCACCTTTCTCTTACCCATCTCCTTCCACTAGCTTCAGCCTTACAATATACCCAATTGGGGACGCAATAGTCTCACTGGCTTCAGACGGTTGGAAGCAATCGGGACTCTTGCGTCTAAATGCTGTAGAATTAGATTCCTGTATGTGAAAACCTTGATATGTGGATATTCACGTAATGAATAACATTAGGAAAGGAATGCTTAGATGGTTTGAAAAATTCTACTAATATTTTGTGATCTTTTTTTAGTGTGTTTATTAACAAACTGTTTTATTTTACGAACGCTCGTTACCACAGCTGCAAAGTTACTTGTGTTAGGTTAATCAAAGTTAACAATGGTCAATTTATTTTCAACGCGCCTCGTAAAAGTGCAATCTGAGACACGGTTGAAGATCTACGCTAAAAAAAAAATTTGGCATCATTCCTTAAATTTACGAAGCCTGAAAACGCTGAATGATTTCAAAAGACTCCAAGGCAGCCCGCAGACCAGAGACTTTTGTTGTGGCAGCTATTTCGTCTAAGTATTAATTGGACAATTGGCGCGTTAGAAGATCTGATAAATGAACAATGGTTCTATTAGTATTGTCTATGTTTTGGATTTTGGTATTCCAAGATTACAATTTTACAATTACATTTACAATTTTACAATTACAATTTTACAATTAAAATGTTACAATTACAATTTTACAATTACTATTATAATATTACAATTACAATGTTACAATTACTTTTTACAATTAAAATGTTACAATTACAATTTTACAATTTTAATTTTACAATTACAATTTTACAATTACAATTTTACAATTACAATGTTACAATTACAATTTTACAATTACAATTTTAAATTACAATTACAATTTTACAATTACTATTTTACAATTACAATTTTGAAATTACAATTAAAATTTTACAATTTCAATTTTCAATTACAATTTTCCAATACACTTTTACAATTACAATTTTACAATTAAAATTTTACAATTACAATTTTGTAGAACACATAATAAAACGGTTCCATGATAACTCAACACAGTGACAATTCAACACACCTTTAAAAAGTGACCATAAAGTCATTAGAAACGATGAAATTTTTAAAATTTAAACCTAACCTAACCTAACCTACTTAACCCAGTTAATAAAGTTTTTGTTTCATCACTTTCCATGGCTTTATATAACTTTTTAAAGATGTGACGAATTATCATTAACTGGGTTAAGTAGATTAGGTTAGGTTTAAATTTTTTTTTAAATCGTTTTTAATGACTTTATATCACTTTTTAAAGGTGTGTTGAATAGTCACTGTGTTGAGTTATCATGGAACCGTTAACCACATGTTCTGTGGCCTGCATCGCAGCACATTCACACATCGCTGACTCTTTAAGGCCCCGTCTGTGCATCATGGAACAGCGGCTATGGGAGCACCTTAACCTATTGATGGCGGCCCAGGTTTTGCGAGGCAATAAGAACCCAGGCTGTCTCTCGGTGGGGTCCTGTATGAGATGGGCATTTCCCACGTTGGCCGTTTGCCACTCAAGTTTCCACCTATCTTCTGGGGTGAGAGGTAATCGGAGGAAGTTGCGGTTGACGGCAGCTGCAACTAAAAAGTCTCTCGTGTGCAAACCTCCACGGCAACTGAATATTTATGCCCGCAACGCAACTGTCTCAGCAACTAAAGTCGCTCATCTGCGGGCGTCCTAAGTTTCAGTGACAATCTGATTTAAATTGTCAATAATATTTTCAAAAATGTAGTTCCATTTTTCCTACTAAATTATTCCTATTCCACTTTTACATACTTAAATAGCCCTGTATATTTTTTTAATATTCAATCTATGTGTAATAGTTATTTTTCCTACAATGATTTTATATTCAATTCATAATGGTTGTCAAAAACACAAATAAAATTTATGTATAAAGATGCAAAAGTCGGTCATTTTGAATACATGTAGGATAACGAAAGATTTTTTAAATATTTATGTTGAGGGATCAGTAGGATTTATAGGCCCTGTTAGGAGTTCTACCGAGCCGAACCCTCTGATATGAAAATATCTGGAGTCGGTGAATTTTTTTCCCATTTGATCTCTGGTGAGTTGACGTGTTGTTGTTCTTGTATTGTTTTGTATTTATTATGCTTATATAAGGCACTTGCATAATGTTGATTGACTAGATGATCATTTGTGGAAAAGTGTGTGGAAGGGTTTAGTTTTTCCTGTGGGGAAGATTTAACTCGGACATAAAGTCGGAAATATAAAATAAAAACATAATGGTTGTCAAAAACACAAATAAATATTTTTTTGTATCTAAATTCGAATTCTTTTATGTCACTGAAGAAGAGAATAGTACTAATAAATATGAATGAAATATCAAACAGAACAAGACACAGAATCTCTGTATTACCTTGACAACGCCTCCACTATTTTCTTCTTCTATGATATATTAATTATGGTTCCATGATAACTCAACACAGTGACAATTCAACACACTTTTAAAAAGTGATATAAAGTCATTAGAAACGATGAATTTTTTTAAAATTTAAACCTAACCTAACCTAACCCACTTAACCCAGTTAACCCCTCCGACTTTTCGCGAACTTGAAGCTAAGATGTCTTTACCGAAATGTCAATTTCACGAAAACGTTGTGTTATTACCGCCTCACAATCAAAGCTCTATAAATGAAACATTACTGAACGGAGCCGAATAGTAAAAACTGTTTTAGAAAGGTTACAAAATAGGCTTTCAAATTGTTGTATCATAAATAAATATTAACATTTGTAAATATTTAAATTTAGAATGGAAACATGAAAAAATTGTAAAAATGACTCACCTGTAATGTTTTATGTAAAAACGATACTAAAATCACGGATAATGTAAAAAAAAAACACTTATTTCATCGTACAAATGTACAATAAACAATTCTGTCACTTCACTTTTTGACCATTTCATACAAAATATATTTTTAAAAAAATAATTAAACTTGCGAGGCGGGTCGGCACGTCAAACGGCTTTCTTGGCGTCGTTTTACGATTTGGCGGGTAAAATTTGCTTCCACTGAGTAGGTCTTTTTACGGGTTTCTATGGATAACTTTGAATAGAGATGTGAAGCTTCATTCAATACGAATATTCTACTTTTTGTTTTAGGGATGTCACTAGAAGAATAACGGAGTTATGACGATTTTTGTGGAAACACACGCGTTGACGTGTAAACACGCTTATTGTACTTGACTGCTATCGTTATTTTATCGTGTATATCTGCTTACGTTGCTGACCGGTTAATAAAGTTTTTGTTTCATCACTTTCCATGACTTTGTGATGATTTATCCGGTCACCATTAATTATATTGCTCTTCAAAAGTTATTCCAATAAAATTGAGTGTTCATTTCGACTATTAGAAAAAGTCAATATGTGTCTCATATAAATAAAAATCAGATATGTTTATCCGTGACACTATTAAAAATAAATTATTTAAAACTTTGTAATAATTCTAAAAGATAGCAACCAAAAATATGAGAAAAATTAGTTGAAGATAATTTTGTTGATTCTGAATTTGAAATGTGAGATTGACAAAAATGATGTATAATAATTAGGTCTCAATGGTCGAGTGGTTAAAGGCGTTTACCCGGTAAAACAGAGATCTCAGGTTCGATTCCCAGTTGAAACCGTTACCTTTTTATTTTCTGTGTCTTGTTCTGTTTCTTTTTCATCTTCTTCACATACTATGCATTTCGCGATATATATTATATACTCAAAACCATAATTTTCATCGTTAGTTGTTATTGCGTCCAGCCCTTCAATTGTGAATTGTGTTGATTTAGTTGCGACGCCCAGTGGCGCCGCGGGTGAGGAGATCAAGTACCGGGCGGTGTACGAGTTTGTGGCGCGCTCGGTGGACGAGCTGTCTCTGCAGCCGGGGGACATTGTCATGGTGCCAGCGGACCTGAAGGCCGACCCGGGCTGGTACAGCGGTCGCTGCCGAGGTAATTATATCCTTACTCTTTATTATTATTATTATTATTACTTTGTTTCACAATGAATCAATCCTTTCTCCTCTCCAAATAAGAACTTCAATGGTGCTTTAAATAGGTTTATATTTGTAGAATGGATGACAGTTCCATGCTTCCACTACTCTACATATAATAGTAGAATGGATGACATGTTGTGGAAGTTAGTTTCATGCTTCCACTACTCTATATTAATAGAATGGATGACATGTTGTGGGAGTTAGTTCCATGCTTCCACTACTCTATATTAGTATAATAGATGACATGTTGTGGAAGTTAGTTCCATGCTTCCACTACTCTATTTGCAAGGAAGTGTTTCCTGGGATTGAATGCTAAAGTTGTCCACGGAGATTTACATTTGTGTTGGTGGTGAAGATTTCTTGAATATCAGGCCAACTGTAATCTCAATCAAGTCACCCATTTCTTTTCTTTCTTTTGGCTTTGGTAATTTTGGTTCCTTTAGTATATCTTCGTATTGCCGGTCTTTCTCTTGACATTTTTGTGAATCGTCTCTACTCTCTATTGTCATTATGACAGCAGTTGTGCTCAAAAATTGTTTCAAATACTGAAATGCACCTAGAATGGCCGTTTAGCGGGGACCTTTCGAATGTAAAAATGGTGCCGGTTGGCTGTTTGATGACGATGCTACATTTGAAGTGAATTTAATTAATGATGATGGACAATGTAAAGCGACAGAAGGGGGGCAAGAGGCCACGAGGAAAAAAATCCCTCAGGGCTAGGGTTGCCAGATAGTCCAGATAAAAAAAACCGAACATTTTTTATCAAAGGGTCCCCCTTTTGATTTTTTGACAATCATAAATCCCTTTCATTTTGGCCAGCAAAATTTAAAAAAATTATTGGTAAACAAAAAATCCCTTTTTTAACATATTTGGAACTAGATGCTACTGCATTTAATAATCGTTTATTGCCTGAAATTGTATCTATAAATTCAGTGCAACTGACATTTAAATTGAAGAAAATACATAATTCGCTTTTACGGTATTCACACCTAGTAGATTTCTTTCGTCAGTCCATATATTACCCATTACACTAAAAACTCTTTCTACGAAGGCATTGGAGAAGGGAACACAGCACACATATTCAACAGATTTCGTGCTGATTCATCGTTGAAAAACCTACAGCACATATCAATGGATTTTCCTTCAAGTGAAAGAAAAATACTTTGAAGTGCAGCCAGTTCCTCATAAAGATTTTCAGGAGAAGTTTGCTGCTTCCATGGGGACAGTGACCATATTTCAATTAGTTCATCTAGCGTAGGTAATCTTCCGCTTTCAATATCCAAGCTACGGTAAACATTAAGAGCGTTTTCGGCAAATTCTCTTACTTGATAATCTGACTTGCGAGGAGCCCCCCTCTCCCCCTCAAGTCTTGCTACCACCCGCCAGAATTGCTCACAGCTTTTGCTCTGTTAATTCTCTCGTGAGTGAGGTATATATATCGTGTATTTTCAAAAAAACCAGACATTCTATTGTCCGGTTTTCCAAAATTTTCTGGATCGAACAGCCGTTCAAAAAACCGTACTGTCCGGTCTGAAACTGGACATCTGGCAACTCTACTCAGGTCCTATGTCATCTTTGGAAATTCAGTTCTGGGAAGGAAAAATATATGAGGGGTGAAATATGATATTTGTGGCTAGTAATGTCTTTCCGAAGCTTGAAGGGTTAATGTTATTTGAATGTTTCCGTTTGTTCCTTTATGTTCCAGGCCAGACTGGTCTGTTCCCCGAGTCCTACGTGGAGAGGATGAGCGCTGGAGATAGCATGCTGGAGTCTTCTCTCTCTCTCACTGACAGCATGGAGGGCAAGAAAGTTCTGGAAGGTTTGTTGTTTGTTGAACAATATATGTCAAAACGGCAAATAATGAAATTAATTAAATAATTTTGTTGCCTGATGTCTTTGTGATACACCAACGAGTTTATGAGGCATAGAATAAAGAAGAACTAATTGACGATGATGATAATAATATTTGGATGGTTTGTATAGCGGCGTTTTAGTGCAAAATCACCTCAAGGGCGCTGTACAAATATATAATATATTTCTACAATGATCTATGTTATTATTAAGTGTAAACTAGACAAACTATTGGCTAACAGATTGCATCCACCGGCTCGTCGATCACTAATATATGCATTTGACCAATGAACATGATTCTGTGTTAGAATGTACATATATTATTATTTATTTATATTAAAGATGACTAAAAACTTTCTAACGGTAATCACTTTTTTTAAATTTTATTTATGTAAATAGAAACAATTTTGTACAAAATTAAGGTAGTCCCACAAAGCTGTCATAAGGCAGCTTGTCTGTAGGTTCTACCAATTAAACATTCTACCAAAAACAAGTTTACAAGTCATATAGGTAGATACATCAAAAAAATTCAAGGATACATGAAATTTTCATACATTAGCCACAGCTTTACCATTTTTGGACATAGTCTCTCATTTTTTTCAAATTTAAGATTTTTATTGATTTTATTGAAAATCACTGGAATTATATATTGAAGAGTACGGCTTCCATATTTATTTAATATTCGAGGAGTTATTAGACCCTTTCCTTCTTTAAATCTTGTGTAATATTTAAATATTTAATGTAAATAGTGCTTGCGTGTCCTCATGTTCGAATTCCGTATCTTAGGATAGATTCGACCATAGAAAAATATAAGAGTTTAAGAGTGCAATGAGGTAAAATAAATTTTAAATTGTAAAAGTTACAAGCTAAGGATCTGAGCTGGTTACAAATTTTTGCCACTTGTTTATCTCACTTAAAACTATTATCAGCAATTATTCCCAGATAAGTATATTCATTTATGAAATCAATTTTTTCACAGTCGCAAATATTAACAATTTCTCTATGTATACAGTCAAAGCTATGAGCAGTTATTTTAGGTAAATTCCACATTTTCAAACTCGGTGATCTTATATACATGCATTTAGTTTTTTTAACATTAATAATTAGTCCTACATCATGGGTCCATTTGAGAAGCTCGTTAAAGTCTCTTTGTAATTCTTGTATAGCTATTAAGGGGTTTTCATTTGATACTACAAGAGCAGTATCATCAGCAAAAATGTATCTACGAGCTTTTTTGAAAATCTTACACAAGGCAATAACATATATAAAATATAATTTTGGACCTAGAATTGACCCTTGCGGTACTCCTGATATGATATATCTTGAGTATATTTAAAATTTTCGCACTCATTTTTCTATTTGATAAATAGTTTTTGAAGAATAAGAGGAGTTTACCCCGGATTCCTATAATTTCAAGTACTTTAATTATTTGTATATGGCTGAGTGTATCGAAAGCTTTCGAGAAATCAATAAATAGAACCAGTACATGTTGTTTAGAGTTAAGTTGTGAATGATTAAATTGTGAAAACTAGCGTCATGATCTGACAAAATACCACGTTATCTCCCTTCTGGTGCCTGGTTTTGTGAGATGCGTCTATGTTCTGAATCGCAAATACATAATGATTCTCAGCACATGCAAGCAAATGCCTTCCATATAAATTTAAATGGAAACCAATGACTTAGTACCTTTTGAGCCTAGCCCATTTAGCACGCATTCTGTCTCTTACACTTAACTAACTAACTAACTAACCATCACGTTGTTTCTCTGGAGGGGCAGGCAGAGAGGACGGACTTTTTTAACAACTACTTACACACTTACCTGACATTGTATATCGTCAACCTATTTGAATTTCCCATGAAAACACAGTTCTGCATATGAAATTTATGCAAAGATGGTCATTTCTTGTGTTCTATTTTTTCTATGTTATTATTGTGATTTTGTTGTAATAAAAAAAGAAAAAAAAAACACACAATAACTTCACTATTTTCGTTGATAGTAATTTCAGAGATTTCGTTTGACCAAGGACGAGTTTTCAATTTCAACGTTCATTTATGGGTTATGTGAAAGTTCTTTTCAAGTTCTGTTATTATATCATTATAGGCTAGTTGCTTGACAGAACTGAAATAAGAACGGAACTTGAAAAATTCTTTCGCAGGACTTGAATATGAAGAATTTAAATTTGATGAATTGTTCCAATTCTCCTTAATTTTCTTTCCATTTGAACATTCCAGGAATAGTGGAAGTTCCAGAAACCACCAGTGAAGGACAAGCAGAATCCCTCCAGTCCACCATAGAGGCAAGCCCACTACAGTCTGGTAAGAATTAATTACATCCATTACTCATCTGTTAAAGATGCAAACACTGATCTGGGGGTCCAGCACGGACGATCAATACGATATTGACGAAATCCATCGCACAGTTAGAATATGATCCCGATAGTCGATAGACAAAAGCCGCTGCTTTTAGCGCAGCCTCCAAGGTGTCGTATAAGCTGTCAATATCCACAACTTTTGGATAATATCGTTCGTTATGCAAAATAACTGGTTTATTAATGAGTGAATGAATGAGGTGAATGAAGCTCTTAGAACTGAAAGAAATCGTAAAAACGATCCATAAAGAAGGAGTTAGCGCAACACGGCATAACACCCCAAAAACAAACAACAAAAATGCTTTTGGCCGTGAGAATCTAAAAATTTACACGATCCATAAACTTCATTAATTTGTCTAAGACCTCATTAACTATACAGGGTTTATCGGCACCTACCCGACAAACTTTAACCAGCTTTTCCTTAGCACATTTGGAGTAAAAAATGTTGTGGGCACTTTGCTGTCCGGTAACATTTTTTTTCAATTGAAAACAAAAAATTATAAAAAAATCCACACTCCGTCACTGTCATTGGCATTGTTTCTCGTGTTCAACAGCTGTTATTAGCAAGTATGTCAAAAAACGTCTTCGCTCTTTCATACACACTAAATAATAATAGTTAAAAATGAGACGAATGGTGCCGTGCCATTTCGTTGCGATTGTAAAAGCGCGCCAATGTAGGTACGTACGTATATTATTCAACGAAACTCGAATAAAATATTGCCAGATGGGTTTTCAAACTGTGACAAAGGATAAAACAGTGGTGACATGTGGTGAAAATATGAATGATAAATTTTTTATTAAAAAAAAATGTTACCGGACAGCAAAGTGCCCATAACATTTTTTACTCCAAATGTGCTAAGGAATAGCTGGTTAAAGTTTGTCGGGTACGTGCCGATACACCCTGTATATCATCTCCCTTTTTAGTCTTAAAAACTACATGCGAACTGCCAATGCAGATTCAATGCAAGACCAATTAAGGTTAATATTGCAATTCGAAATTATCAATTCATTGAGAGATGCGCCAGTGTTGCCATCTTATATCGAATTCTGATTTATCAGTTATCAACATTGGTCTGGGTATTTAACAACGTGACCATGCTCGGGGAATGGGTATAAAATCATCGGTAGTTACGCCTATCAATCCCATATTGTAAATTTATCTATTTCACTGTGCTAGACCTCCAGATATTTCCTGAAGTGTGATCTAATCTGATATGAAAAAAAAAACCTATGTGTCCAGTTTGCACATTTCTGCGCTTTCTTGACTGACTGGACTTGCTTATTGTCGCTTCTCTTGGTGTTCTGCTTGGCTTTAAACATGTGTGTTGTTTATTTGTGTCCAAGGATTTGGTGACAGCTTGTCCCAATCAGTGGTGGAACCCCTCCCTAGTGAAGAACCAGTCGCAGGTAAGTCTATCATATTGCGTATATATGTTGAATGTTTTCTGTACCGCTTGATGCACTTTATTTGATGCGACCGAATCTTTTTCTGTCTGTTCTATTCATCTTTCGTTTGAGAGTTGTTAAAATTAAGCTATTCCACTTTGTTAAAGCTGGTCCAGCATTACGCAGAGTTTTTCGAAATCAGACATAGACCTCTAATTTTTTATTATTATTTAATGAGATGGCAGCATTCTGCTGATGGGCTCATATCTGATTTCACAACAAGTTCAACAGTAATTGAGAATAGGCCCATTATGCTATCTCCCATTTTACCTCAATCCTTTAACAACAACCCAGTCCCTTTAATAAAGTTCACCAGGGTTGTGATTGGGTATGTGGCTATGTCTTCTGGTTCTACTGTATGTCTCCCCAGGTATCTGCGCCTAGTTCCCACCAGGGCAGGACATTGGCACCAAAGGTGAATTGGAGTCTCTTCATCCTCTTCACATTTCCTGCATCTGTTGGTGTTTTCCACTCCCAATATCTGCATGTGTCTCCTGAGATGGCAGTGTCCCGTTAGTAGTCCTACCAGTTCCCTCAGCGAGTTTCTGTCCATATCGAGTACTTTCTTGGTTCGTCTAGGGTCTGGTCTTTTTATGAGTACTTTGGATTGTCTCATTCCGGGTGCCCTCTCCCATTATTTGCGGTGCTGGGATTTGACCCACCTATCAATATGTAATTTTGTGTGGCAAGCTGCTACTCCTACGACCAGTTCGGTAAAGATAATAAGTCAATCCTTTCTTCTCTCCAAATGAGAATCCGATCGAGCTTTAAATTGGTTTAACCTCAAGTGTGGAAAATTTCATCAATAAGTATCAAAATTCTGTTTTAAAGGGTGGGGAAAAGGATATGGGGGATAAAACTGCAGATTTGTATAATAATAATAATAATATAGTAAATGCTATTTAACCACTCAGAACATTAGAACGTCAAAAGACGTAAATATGATAATAGCGGTCAAGACATTAGAACGTCTTTTCATGTAAACGCGCGAGATTTTACAAAAATTGATTTATTTCCATCACTAGTATACCGATTCCCATGATTTAAAAAACAGAGTATCGATAATGAATAACGCTACGCGTCTGTATTCAAGAATATCTATGGAACGTAGAGGTGCATTATCTAAGCCGATTGAATCTGTCATCTTGTTCGTTAATAATTTATTGCGTTTCTAAATAATTTATTAAAAATATTTTAGTTTGGACGGTTAATATTTTGAGGTTACTAATAGTTTTTAAATATATTTCTTCAATATATAAAGTGTTATTTCTTTATGCTACTCAGAAAAAAGTACATTTTTCAAGGCTTTGAAATAATGCTAAGCGATTTTTACATATTTTTGACGTTTTCATAAAATGTATATTTAGAAACGCAAATATTTACGTATAACACAATGCGATAGTGGATTTCATAATCTTTCCAAAAAATTTTTTAGAATGAGGCTACGTTTCCCAAAACGTGAGTTATGAAGCTTTTAGTAAAACTCGTAAATAACACAAAAATTATCACGTTCTGACAGTTCTCAAAGGGACACATAATAAATAAAATTCTATGTCTGAGAGGTTAAGAATATTTTTTTATCCACAAAATCTACAGCAGTGAAACTGGGCTTGAAATGGCTTTAGCCGTGTTTAGTTGCCAGATCTGAAAACCAGCCACTTCCTCTTCCCTATCTCCTTCCCCTTTGCTCCCTCCAGCCTTACAACGTATCCAAAATGAGGATGCTATTGTCACACTGGAGAGTTGGAACTCTTTGTGCAATATTCACAATTTTAATTTTATTATTTCTGCCATAACTTTTAAACCGCTCGTCTTGGAGAACTGAAATTTGGCGCGCTGACAGATGACTGATCGTTTTACGGCTTTCAGGTCAGGTGGGCTTCTACACGGCGGCATACCCCTACAACTCCCAGGAACCCGGAGACCTGGTCTTCCAGGCCGGAGAACTTATCCACGTCATCGAGAAGAACGGAGACTGGTGGACGGGGAAGATAGGAGACAGGTGAGTTTTATTTATATATTTACCAACAATAATATTAAAATACATACAGAGTGTCTGGTGGTAAAGTGTACAAACTTCCAGAGGTGATTCTTCATGATGGTTAAATGTCACAAACAACACACAGTATTTTATTTTTATTTTATTTTATTGATTTATTGTGAAAAACAGTATATTCCATTTACATTTCACAAATAACAGTTTATAAATTACAGTTTATAAGAAGTCAGTACATACATTTATTTGCATGGGTAAATACATCAATACTATCTGATTAACCAGATTTGTTAAATAGTATGCTTATCGCCGTCTTAAATTCTCTTTGGTTCAAATTGAAAATGTCAATCACAGAAGAAATGTGATTTAACAAAGTAGTTATTCTCCCCAAAGGCATGATCATTGGTAGGTAGTAATTGTTGTGTTCCCACAAACAGTTCTCAAACTCGTTGTGGAAAGAGATTTTAGAGAATAAGTTCTTTAACTCTTTGCACGCGACCGTATCAACTGTTGTTACGGCAAAAAGTCCATACTCACACGCGGCTGTATCAACTGTTGATACGGAAACTTTGAATGCCGATATTCCAGAGGTCTTTCGACATAAATTTATTTCCCGCTCGCTTGAACATTCGTAGAACTATCGCGATGTTGACATCTACAAGAATTTATCGAAAATAAAATCGTATTTCATTAAAAAACATCGATAATCAAGTGAATCTCTTTGCGTCTTCGAGTGCTATAGTTTACAATTTTGTCAACGGATGGCGTTAGACCAATTTTGTTATTATATTAAGTGACATAAAATTTAAGTGTTCAGTTTTAGAAAAAGCTTTCATAACTAAAAATGATAAGTGCTCATGGTGTCCCACTTGTGTCTATCACCTAAGTACACACACGCCGAGTGAATGGCGGGACCACATTCAAAAGATACGGTACGTCTTTGTATGAAATTTTATGTTCTTGTTTTTATAAACATCTAAGAGTGTTGACACACGAGGATTTGTTATCATATTGTGGAGAATAATCTGTTCTGTCTATATAGTCCAATAAATCATGCCAGAATGCTATAATTTGACATTTAATTGCGTGTATAGGTATTTGAAAATATGTACCGCATACGGGTATAGATAAAACGGAGCAAATTAACGCGTTCAAAAGGTTAAATTAAATCAGGGATTTATTTAATAATTCGCGTATTACAAGAGTGACTTCGATGGTCGACATAACTAGGAGCTGGCTAAATGAGATCTGCAAAACACAAGTTTGTCTCGGAGAAGCATAGCGACTACTGACTACTAGCTGCCATCTTACGGAATTCCAAGCAAGCTCTTTGCACTGCCCTCTATGAGTGAATCTGTGAAGCTCTTAGCTAACTCACTTCCCAACAGTAATACACTACTTTTATAAAATTAACACACTATGAGCAGGAATGGTATTTTTACCCGCGCGGCCGACTGGTGCTTATCGGCGGGACGGGTAAAAATACCCTTTACGCCGGCACCACTTCAAAGGCGAGGAAGGTAAAGTTACCCCATTATTTCCCGTGAAAACGGCTAAACGCTTGAAGACATTACAAAGTACACACATATAACAAAAAAAAGATAAGCCGTTGTTTCTTTTATGTACACACATACTCTTGCGCAGCTCAATGAGAGATTGCGCGTAATAATTAGGCAATTTTATCGTGTTAAATTTCAAAGATTGTTTGTTAGTTGTACTGGGAATATGAGTACTTATTATATTTTTATGACGTGTTATAAATTCATTAGACCTTTACTCTTATGAGATAATCCCAAGGATGTTATTACAATAATCATTTCCTGAATGAGAGATAACACAAAAATTGTTGAGTGGCGCTAATATACACGTGCTTTAGTTATGATATACAGAGTTACAAAACAGACGTGTTTTTTTAGTGGAATTTATTTAATTGATATTTTCTTTCACCCTTCGAAAATGTCTTCAGATAATAACGAAAGTGATGAGGAAATATTCGCCGATAATTTGTCTACCCATTCTGGTGAAGATTTAGCTGAAGCGATATATTTTTGCGCTAATCGCGAAAAATACCCGCTATGGGCTAGAGCAGTGGTTCTTAACCTTGTTGGAGGTACTGAACCCCACCCGTTTCATATGCGCATTCACCGAACCCTTCTTAATTGGAAAATACATAGGTGCACAAAATGAACAAAACCATTAAAACATGATTTTCACACAAAAACAAAAACATAATAATGAATATTTATTGCAAATCAGTGTGACTTCTGCTGTTGTCTTTCAGAGACCAGTTCAGAAATGCTTGGCTTTACCTTGGCAAGTGCAACTCTCATGTCATTTCGCAACAAAGTCTGTTCCATTTCTTCGTTTTTATGTCCAGCATCCTCGAAAAGCATTGCTCGCAAAGATATGTTGTAACTAACGGTATGAAAATCTCCAGATCTTTCTTAGAAATAACAGGGTACGTTACCATTTGTTGACACCAAAACGTTGAGAGCGTTGTTGTTCTGAAGAATTGCTGTTGAACCTGGCTCTGTTGAATTTCAATGATTTCATCGAGGTATTCATCATTGACATCTGTTGTCTCGGCACTAAAAGTGAACGGCTGTCTCACCCATGCTGGATATGACTCTCTTGTTGGGAAGTATCCGTCGAGAGACTTTGCAAGCTCATCTAAGTGCGTGGCAATGCTTGCTTCAGTTCCGCGGGTACAGATATGTCTCTGATTCCAAATACATCTTTGATCTTACACAGTCGTCTAGCAGGGGAAATTTTGCGAAGTTATCGTTCTCTGTTCGTCATTTCCATAATGGTAGCTTTTTTGAAAAGCCTTCAGGTTTACTTCTGATTCGATAATGTCAACTCCACAGCCCTGCATCTGTTTATTGAGATGATTGAGAGCTGCGAAGATATCATATGAGTCGGGGGTGTGTCTTGACCTCCGCCGAACCCGCTAGACTGACTCACCGAACCCCTAGGGTTCGATCGAACCCAGGTTAAGAACCACTGGGCTAGAGTCTATTTTGTTTGAAGCGCCCGACTACAATGTGTTAATACACAAGTCACATGATTCACAAGTCCTCTAACCATCTTGTTATCTCTCTCCACCTCTGTTCTCCTAGACGGTGGCAGTGTCATCACTCCACATATCCTATATCTCACAAACATTCAGCTTTTCACTCCATGATATATCCATTGATTACCATACAATTGAATAATAGTAATTTTTACAAAGAATTATTTTTATTTATTTATTAACGGACATTGTCCAAATTACAAAATAATAACACGAATACAGTAAAATGAAAAATACAGGAGTAGACAAAGGTACATGAAAGCAAAGACATAAGGCAGATATAATATAAGAAAATAAAGTGACAAGTCGAATCAAGTCAAGAATACGTCAGGACCACAGGACACTTATAATATTCCGTCACTTGTTTAGCGACTGGCAAAAATCATTCAGACTTATCCCAAAAAAGTGAAGGTTTTGACTTGAGTTGACCAGTCTACACATTCTGGACAATGGTGAATAATATCCATAATTTGTCGAATGATGGTTGAGGAAGAGCAGTTCATTATTTCTGAGTCTTTGCGAGGGGATATTGAAGGGAATGAGTTGCAGTAGAGTAGGTGAATCAATAATACCATTTATAATTTTGAAGAAGCAAATGAGGTCATTTCTTTATAAATTATCTTTGTCTATCATAAAGCAAATCGCTTTAAATAACAGTTACATATGAGGCTAACCTAGTTGACAATCTTCTATATAAATAAAAATGATAATGTTCATTTGTTCAAAATCTTAAATCTTCAGTTCTTCGCCGATTGCTTTGAAATTTTGACACAACTTTGCATTCGAATACGCGTGTGTTTTTATATACCTATATTATATAGATGTCATCTGTGACAGGTAAAGACATGCTTTATTTTTAAAACAGCGCCATCTGTTGGACAAACATGCTTTTTTTGAAATACAGTGCCATCTGTTAGGCGTAAAAGCAACACGCACTATTGTTTTTCTATCTGCATAAGTAGACTGAGCCAGAGCAACAGAGTACAGCTAGTATGTCTTAATGAAAACATTGAAACAAATAGCATTCTGTTGATGCTCTCATATCTGATTTGACAACAAGTTTGCCAGTAATTGAGTTGTTTTAAGTTTGAACTAAGTCCTTTCTTCTCTCCAAATGTGAATCCAATAGAGCTTTCAATTGATTTATATTTGTTGCATCGATGACATGTTGTGGGAGTTTGTTCCAAGCATCCACTACTCTATTTGCAAGGAAGTGTTTTCTACGATTAGATTTGTTGGATGCTAGGGCAACTGTAATGTCCAGATAAAAGTCTCGATCAAGTCACCCCTTTCTCTTCTTTCTTGTAAGGTTGGTAATCTTAGTTCCTCGAGTCTATCTTCGTATCGTAGATCATAATATGAACAATTATCACAAATCCCAATGGTGTAGAATCCTTATAGTGATTTATTTTTGGGGTATTATGCCTTGTTGCGCTACCTCTTTCTTTAGCCAACGTTTCGGACAGAAATGTATTATTTTCTTATATATACATATATTTATATATTATGCACCCATCAAAAGTAAAATTATATAGATCCCACGCAGAAGAAAAGTATTATGCTATTATAGCCTTCTTGTAACCATATTCCATTTATATGCAGTTGAACGCATCTACAAAGTGTTACCAACTGCATGCAATCTAGGTACAAGCGAGTATCTAAATAACTCACTCCTGATATTATTGTTGCAATTAAAAAAAAGTTTCAATCAAGTAGTTCTAGTTGGTGTCTTGAAGATTTATTGATGAAACTCAATAAATCAGGGCTGTCTATAATTCCCTTAATAATTTAAAAAGTCGAAAACTTCTATCTGAGAGTTCAAGTGGTGGTAATTTATGGTTTCTATTGGTAGACCGAGTTTCTAGTTGATCTTAGAATTTTAATAGAATCGGAGCGGATTTTAAAGTGAGGGGACCAGGTATATATGTATCTGTATGTAATGTTAATATAATAGCCCTGATGAAGCTTGAGATAAGCGAAACCTGGTTGCCTGTCAGTTATAAATGGACATGTTTATTCCAGGGTGGGAATATTCCCGTGCAACTACGTGCAGCCCTCCCCCAGCGGCGAGGCGCCCCCCAACGAACTCCCCTCTGCAGAGCTCGAGGAAGAACCCCGGCCTGATGACCTCACCACAGCCGGTCTACAACAAGTCACGCAGCACCAACAGTTGCAGCAACAGCAAATGATGAACGATGTATGTCATTTTTATCAGTTTCATATCCAAATATAACATTGAAGAAATGTTACCAAAAAAAAAAGCCCATATAAAGAAGTATACTAGAATGCCTTCAATATAGATTTGAATGGAAATCAATGTCGTCACTTACTTAAATTTTTTAAATTGTTTTTAATTAAGCAGAGGCGGTGTTCGGATAGTTCCCGTGAGCACCAGAGGCGGTACGTGCGTTCGTTCATTGCAAGCTTGTCTTCAGTCTACATATAACTTACAACGACATCTGTGCCCCACTCATAAATATACGATAGTACGCACCGGGCATAATTTTGACCATTGAAAATTTGAGCTATGTTCTAATACAAGACTAAAACGCAAGTGCAAACGATTTGTGTGTATTCGGATGTGCACAAAAATTTATTTTACTATACCACGAGACAGCGTCGGGCGGTATCGAGACGGCTCGGCCAGATTACTAGACAGATTACGCTCCTAACAGCACATATATAACTCATCCCGTGCAATGTCGATGCATGCGCGAAGCACCTTGAAGGCAAGTGAATTTCATAAAACTTTGATCATGCATTATCCAATGCATTTGGAATATATTTATTTAGGAACACTAATTTACAATGTTAGCAATACAACATTCACACATTGTCACTCATGCTGATTTTAAATGGTTTTGCTAGATTTTTAATTAATAGTGACGGTACAACAAGATCTAGGAGGTACCATATCAAAAGACGTGAAACCGTATATCGACACCCATATAGGACATTCGTGATAGGTGATTTAACTATGTATAATTTATTATTTATTACCTTATAACTTGTTTTAAAATGTATTTTAAATGTCTAAATATTTGAATAAATGTACTTGATTGTGTTCCAGGAGCAGAAGCCGTCCACGCCGATATCTTCGGAGGTGGCATCCATCACGGACATGGCGGCCATCAGCGCGGCGGTGGCCAGCGGGCTGCGCGGCCGCGACTCCATCTCGGGCTCGGGCCGCGACTCCATCTCGGGCCGGGACAGCGTGTCAGGACGGGACAGCGTGTCAGGGCGGGGCAAGCGGCCGGAGATCGCGCAGGCGCTGGCTGCTTACACCGCCACTAGGTGACTTGCCTTCTCTTTTCTTTACATATTATTGGTTAATTCTGCCTCATAAGCAAAAAGGCAGCTGGAAATTTTCAATAGTCACATTCTGACACAATCCTTGTTGATCTATGGATAACGGATAACTGATAACGGATATAACGGATATGAATCTATGGATAACGGATATCAAATAGATGTAGTCTACACAGACTATTCCAAAGCCTTTGATAAAATCCCACACAGCATTTTAATTGAGTACGTACACAAGCTGTAACTGTTCAAGGGTTTTGCTCTAGTTTCGTACCCGTAACCTCAGGAGTACCCCAGGGATCTCACCTTGGCCCCCTTTTATTTAATATTTTTATGAATGACGTTAGCTAAATTATCCGTAATTCTCAGCTATACTTATATGCTGATGACAAAAAGATAGTCAAAATCATAAAGTCATGTTTTTAAATATCACGACCAACAGGTTAATAACGTGATAGTTATTGGTTCCCACTCGGGCATTGCGGGTTTGATTCTCTCCTAGTTTACTCCTCCATCATTGCACAAGCAACATTTTCCACTTATAATGATGGAAGTTGGAAGATTTTTCATTCTCTTCCGTTCTGATATTATTTGAAACCTGAAAAAGTTGCTTTCTAAATAAATTTGAAATGTTTTTTTTTTTTTAAATATCCTTGTGACTGTGGGATTAGTAACAATTGATAAAATGAACAATTTGTTATATGTTTATTACGTATTTGTTCATACCTGCTTCCTTTAAATACGCCCGACATCTGTCGCTCGCTTGCACATAGGAGTTGAGAGGGTGCGGAACGGAGAAAAAGATTTGAATCGGGTTTCACGGTCATAAAAACCCTCATTCCAGGAATTGAATTGTTACACTAACAAATAATATACTATCCCTTTGTTGAAATACCGATGTGAACGAAAGGCATGAAAATAAATTTAAAAAAAAACTTGCATTACGATTCGATAATTATGTACATATAGTTGGGACCTTTACAATGAAGAGATTGGTGAGATTCATGTAAAAACGTTGCCATTTAAATGAGGCCAGTGCAAAAGGTAGGACCCTTCCCGTCGCTAAGGATCAATCGACCGAACGGGTAGAACTACCTTTCCCGGCCGAAGTGTGTTAATAGTCCTGGCGGCTCTCTCCTGACTGTGTAATGTTCCCGTTGCAGCACTGAGCAGCTGAGCCTGGTGAAAGGGCAGCTGATCATGCTGAGGAAGAAGGCGGACAGCGGCTGGTGGGAGGGAGAACTTCAAGCCAAGGGGCACAAGAGACAAGTGGGCTGGTTCCCCGCCAGCTATGTTAAGGTAACTTGACTATGTACATCACTTTAACCTCTCAGACAAAGACATTTTTTTACTATGTGTTCCTTTGAGAACTGTCAAAACGTGATAATTTTTGTGTTATTTACGAGTTTTGCTAAAAGCTTCATAACTCACGTTTTGGGAAACGTAGCCTCATTCTAAAAAATGTTTTGGAAAGATTATGAAATCCACTATCGCATTGTGTTGTAATACGTAAATATTTGCGTTTCTAAATATACATTTTATGAAAACGTCAAAAATATGTAAGAATCGCTTAGCATTATTTCAAAGCCGTGAAAAATGTACTTTTTTCTGAGTATCATAAAGAAATAACAATTTATATATTGAAGAAATATAATTAAAAACTATTAGTCACCTCAAAATATTAACCGTCCAAACTAAAATATTTTTAATAAATTATTTAGAAACGCAATAAATTATGAACGAACAAGATGACAGATTCAATCGGCTTAGATAATGCAACTCTACGTTCCATAGATATTCTTGAATACAGACGCGTAGCGTTATTCATTATCGATACTCTGTTTTTTAAATCATGGCAATCCGTATACTAGTAATGGAAATAAATCGTTTTTTGTAAAATCTCGCGCGTTTACGTGAAAAGACGTTCTAATGTCTTGACCGCTATTATCATATTTACGTCTTTTGACGTTCTAATGTTCTGAGTGGTTAATAATAGTAATTTAATTCAGGAGAGATGAAAAGGCTGGAATTAGGATTTAAGAAAACCACAAATTGTAATATTTAATTATTGAAGACAATATTAGCGATTTTTAAATGAAAATTTGAAACAGAAAAATCAATTAAAGATACGGTCGTATCTAGAACTTGAACCCAGGACCCTTGCTTTGCCGAAGCACCGCTCTACCAAATGAGCTAATGTGACCCTATCTCCTTCAGTCGTATTTAACTGTATCATACTTCGAATAAGAACTACCAACATCATCTTCATTTTCTCATAATTTAAACATGGTGTTACCATGGGATTAAATGGCAACAAATGAATGAAAGGATGGGTTTATATGGGAATAGGTAAAATGAAGGTGTGATACCAGTTGGTTCTTGATGCGAAGTAGTAAGTTCCGGTTCTTTGCAGCAATTGTCCCAGTTTATATTTTATCCAAAAATAATGCTGTAGTCCATTACAAATAGCCTCGCACTGCTGCTCTCCAAAAGCGTCCCTCTTAACCAATCAGGATCGGCAGATGTCATCCGATTCCATCAATCCATTGGTCAATGCTCCATATGCAAAAGCTGATGCTCACAAAATTGGCGAATGTGTTCGTCGAACCTCAGCCAAGAGGAATGCCCGCGGGTCTGGGCTGGTGATCAAAGAATGGCCACTACAAAATCACAGATTCTTCCTCTCTCAGGTTTGGCAACTCTCCAAGTCAAAATTCCAGGGCTGTCAATTTGACCAATAGCAAAATGACAATGTCTCACACACCAAGACCATAGATGCGATGTAAGTAAAGTGATACACACACCTTGTTACAAATCCTATATGTAACATTTGCACTATCAAGTTAAGCAGATGCTTGAGTTGGGCCATGTCAAGATTTGGTATGTATTAGAAGGTATGGAGAAGACGTTGTATGAATGTGATTGAGGCAAGGATTGTGTGCCAAGACTGAGTTGTTTGGCGTTTTGCGGGTGTAATATACCGCTGTGGTTCTTCAAACGATATCTCTCCAGAGATACCGATAATATTTAACATTTAGACTGGGCCCTTATCTCCAGTCTAAGATGCTCTTGCAGGATGGGTACTCTCCGAATCAAACACGTTGGTTCTTCTGAACATTGGAGGGGACCCACCCTTTCTCGACGGCTGTGTGAGAAACTGATTGTTTAACCTCCTTAGCCGCACACGTCAGAAATCTAATTTTTTTTTTGAAAAAAGAAGCTGAATTTATTTTAAAACGATTCTAGACCCTCCAATGTCCCTGCATGCATGATTGTTAGTACAAAATAATGTATGCATACTTACATTAATAGTAACACAAAATAAGAACACATCTGAAATGTGTTCGCCTGGTGGTTTGGCATCTAAAATTAAATAATAAATAAGGAGCACAATATTTATAAGTGGAAGTATGATTGAAACATAAAAATATACAAGCCGCGTATCGAGGGCAGTTTATCCCACTATCACGGGGCAGTTCCGGCAAGAATGAGAGTGGCAAGCGGCCTGGCCACAACGATCCCAAGCACCCGCGTCCCCTCGAAGAAATGTAAATGGGGGGAGGGGGGGGAGATACTCCCAAAGACCCTAGGGAATGAAGTGAGCCTCAGGTCACTGGAGGCAGGACGGAAGGGGACCGGGCTCGCGCAAACATTCCCCAGGCCCGCTCATGATGCCGGGGAAGGCACCCGTGGTTCGTGGGACAGCCGCACCGGATTAATGTCACCTTACTGGATGCAGGAACAGGGTCTATCCGCCCCCATGGTGGGGAAATGAACAACACAGTACGATAGAGTTCAGTTCGACAACCTATTCATAAACCAATTTGTTAGTAACAAATAAAAAGGCAAATAACAAACGTAGAAAATAAGCTTCGGTTCTTCTGAACAGTCGAACTTATTATATAGTTAATGTAGATACAAACAATGGATAGCAACGTTTAGCTCGAGGAGCGAGCAGTATAGATGTAAATAGCGCGACGCTGCAGGTCAGCTCCGTACTGAAAGCACCTAGCCGCCTTCGGCACTCTTCGACGATTCCGAAGTCTCGCAACTAACTTATAACAGGCGCAATAAGCGCAACACTACAGCGGGGAAACGGCATTATGGTTAGTTAGTTATGTTCACAAGAGATAGAAATACAGGGATATTGAATTGTAAATGGGAAACTTGGATTTCATTCAAGACTGAATGCAGTAGTCGCTAATAAAATGTTTTCTAAAGATGCGAGGTTAGCAGTCCACAATGGAGTGTTGGCATCAACCCTGATGTATCGCAGTGAGGCATGGAACTGGCAGACGAAGGATGAAATTAGATTGAATGCTGTAAAAATGATGTCACATAAATATTTGTGACAAGAGAAGTTCTTGCCTAATTGGGTTTATTTTGTCTATGGGTATTTTTTTCGAACTTTGGCAATATTTTGAAGGAAGGAAGTAGAGTTTTGTTTATGGTCACTTCCTCCCCGGTCAGCTGGGCTGCTGACCGGTGGATCCAGTCACTCTCCTTTAAAGGGGCTTGAATCTGAGTTAATCATGTGAATAGGAGTTATTATTTCTTTTAAAAAAGGCGCGGGGTGTTTATCCTTTCACGAATAGTTCGTGTTGATTATTATTTCTAGTGGGGATTATGGAATCCCGCTTTTCATCCAGTGTTGGCCGTTGGTCATATTTGTATACTCGTGTTTCGGAACTGAAACCGTAAATGGATCGGTCCTAGCTATGGCTAGTAGTTGATGGCTGAGTTTTCCCGCGTCGCGAAGGAACGGATTGCTGTTCCCGAAGTCTGTAAGACAAGCCTGGTCGGCTACCACGTGCTGCAGGCCTGATGCCCCTGCAGGCGTCCATTGAGGGAGTTGCTGTCCCGCTGCCACTAAGAAAACGGATTGCTGTCTTGGCTCCGTTGAAGAGTCTGGTCGGCTACCACGTGCTGCAGGCCTGATGCCCCTGCAGGCGTCCATTGAGGGAGTTGCTGTCCCGCTGCCACTAAGAAAACGGATTGCTGTCTTGGCTCCGTTGAAGAGTCTGGTCGACTACCACGTGCTGCAGGCCTGATGCCCCTGCAGGCGTCCATTGAAGGAGATGCGTCCTCCTGCTTCCACTAAGAGAAGGATGTCCTGGCCTCCGTCCCGGGTCCGTTCCCCGCTGCCGAGAGCAAGTTTTCGTTCGCCATTCGTTGTCGTTCTTTCGTTTCACGTTAAGTTAGTTTAGTTTAATTCAAGAGTCCATCGGGTATGTGCCTATATTTATTTCTATGATTACATGTTTATCATCTGTACTCCTTTGTAGTTGCTTTTGATGTTTCAATATATTTTCCATTAAGAACTCACTCTTTTATTTATGATCACTTAACTTACTTGACAGGAAAGTATTCCCACAATCTTGAGATGAGATCTCAGCTCTACCGTTTCCTTTTAAACATTGGAATGTACCTACCTAAAATTGCATACGTTACATTTGGCGACCCAACATTTTCCATACATTACATTTGGCGCTCAACGTTTAAAATATTTCGTTTTCGGTGCAGTATCCTTTTTTCTGTCATGTCAAGTTGGGTTTTCATTAATACTAGTTGATAATATTAGAGTTGAATCAATGTGTGTGCACTTGGCATTTGAATACTTACATTCACATCATAATGTCTACTATTGACCTTTAATATTAATGATATTCAATGTTATGTTCATGTATCCTCATACATAACCTATAATAATTATGTTGTTTGCATTTTGAAATGTCATTGTATTGCAAAGAACTTTTCATTGTTTGATCATAGACAACTTATTACTGATGAAGTTAGAAGTTTTCGAATGTTTGAGTAAATTAATTATTATTTTTTCTTAAAATATAATATCGATTGTCTATGATTCTCTTGTTGATCTATGAACAAGATTAGTTGTCAAAATTTTGAAGGTTAAACGTCAAACATTGTTTCGTATCTGTCATACTGATTAATAATAACTTGATTAAACATCTTTGTTTATACGCAATACGAATTGAATAACGATTAGTAAAACCTTATTATTATCACAAATACTATCAAAACAAATTCCTTGTTTACATTTTAAAAATACTATCTGTCAAAATGTGTACATTGACATTTGTCATCTATCATGATGAAACATAAACATGCAAATAATGTTCAATATTGTTATTTTATAATGAAATACCTTTTTCAAAGAATCTTTTATATGATATTACCATTTCATATACAAAAACTGTAACGAGACTTTTCATGGTTATTTTTCAATGACAGCGCACTTCTGTCATTATTGATTATGTTGTTGTTGTGGTTTCATCTGACATTAGGTACTAGTAATTACTTCATTGTTTACAAACATTGACAACTGTTTTGCAGGTTATTTAATCGAAATTAACGACGTGTTATTTCTATTAATGAGCATCTTCTTCTTCTTTTTCAATTATTATAACAATTTGGATAATTGTTTTTTTTTATTAAATTACAATAAAGTAGCTGTCCTTGATTCTTAATTGTACTTGGAGTACTCGTATATCGTCGCTTGGCGGCACTGATTTATTTGGAGAATACGTTGGCGGCACTGTTTTGACGCGTATTAGTGTAAACAATTTCTACTTGTCGAGTTGACTTGTACAGGGGGTTTGGTAATTGATGTGTTATAAATAAATTATTATTTATATCTCATTATTACATTTAAGTTATTATTCTTATTGAAGAATAATTATTGAATTTCTAATTATCATTTTCTCCAGTTTAACAAAAATGGCGATACCTAACATCAATAGTTGTACGAGGGAGGAGTTGATGGTACTTTTAGAAGATAGAAAAATTGTTCCAGAAGCAACCCTAACAGCAATGAGACAACAGGCACGTAATTTTAATCTATCATTTAAAGAAGGGGGCTCAGAATCATTAGACAAATCCTTGGATCCTCAAGTAAATAATATAACAAATAACTACTATTATTCAGCAAGAAAGGAAGATGAGGTCTATTCATGGCAGTTACGTTTTGACGGGACGTCAGACGTCAGGGATTTTTTGTACAGGGTCGAGGAACTGAGTAGAGCCAGGAAAACTAAGACGGACAATTTGGTTTTGGGTTTTGGTGAACTTCTTGAAGGAAAGGCGGCGAACTGGTTTCGTGCATTAGATAAAGAGAATTTAAATTGGAGTACATTGAGAAATAAGCTTATAGACCGTTATGAACGTGAAGACAGCCAGGTAGAAGCAACGCGATTAATTTACACTATGCGACAGGACACTAATGACACTGTTGCTGATTTTGTGGACAATTTGAGAATAGCGAATTCCAAATTACTAGAACCCCTTTCTGACCAGCAGATGGTGCGTCTGGCAAGGCATAGTCTTTTAGACAAATATGCAAGTGTATTAGCCTCCAGCGACACATCCGATCTAGAGTCCCTAGTTTCAGCTTGTACAAAAATAGAGATGTACACTTCAAAGCAACCCTCACATGGTCAACTTCGGCGGGCTGTTCATTTTGAAGAACCGACTACTTCTTCTTCTTCTCGAAATAATCCTCCTCCGCGAGTTTCGTTCCCTAAATCGTCGTATTCTAATCGGGTTCCGTATTATCAACCGTCGTATCCGCCTCAAGCTCAAGGGTCGTTTTCTCCACGTGTTAAGTATAATCAGGCTTCCTTTTCTCCACGCGCGTCTTCTTCAAGTTCTTCTTCTAATAGTAAGAAAACTTTTAATTGTTTCTATTGTAAAGAACAGGGACATACGAAACAATTTTGTCAAAAATGGAAAAGGGACTCTTTTACGCATAACGACGCAAATAAGTATAATTCAAAAAACTAGCCAACGATCTTTTGCATTCTGTGCACAAGGGTGATAAGGGGTCGTCGGCAGTTTCTAGTAATAAATCTAAGTTTAAGTTTTCCACGCGCAACATGGACGCATGTTTGCCGTTAGCTGATTGTGAACAAGATGTTAGACCACATGTTAATATTAAAATTAAGAATTTGGTTTTTTCAGGACTTTTGGACAGTGGAGCATCTGTCAGTTGTTTCGGGGGTTCTGTTTATAATTTTTTCATAAGTCTAGGATTTAAGTTAAAGAAATTAGATTCCTACGTTACCACCGCGGATGGCAAACGTCAGGATATAATTGGTACCATGCGAGTATTGGTATTTTATAATAATATTAAAAAATATATTATTTTTTTTATAATTCCGTCTCTGTCCTCTTCAATTGTTTTGGGAGTTGACTTTTGGAAGCAATTTGACGTGGCCCCTCAGTTGTTTCCAAAAGTTGACAGCAATGTTGATTTTGGGAATGTTGTCAGTGAGGTTCGTAAATTAACATCAGCTTCTTTGCTGTCCCCCCAAGACATTCTAAAGTTAAATTCGGTTATATTTAAGTTCAAGTCGATTTCTTTCGAAGAACGAGGTTTAGGAAAAACCCATTTGGTACGTCATAAAATAAAGACAACAGGGGATCCTATTAAGCAACGTTACTATCCTTTGTCTCAAACTCGTCAGAAGCAACTAGAAGCTCAATTAAAAGAAATGTTGGATTTAGGTGTTGTCCGTCGTTCTCGTTCGGCTTGGTCAAACCCAGTTTTGATTGTCCCTAAGAAGGATGGTTCTGTCAGATTTTGTTTGGACTCAAGGCGCTTGAATAGCGTTACTCTGGCTGATTCCTACCCTCTTCCGTATATTTCACGTATTTTGGATAAACTTAGGGGTGCTCGTTTTATTTCATCAATAGATTTGTCCAAATCGTTTTGGCAGATTCCCTTGGATAAGGAATCCTGTCCTAAAACGGCTTTCGTTGTACCAGGCCACGGTTTATTTGAATTTGTGAGGATGCCATTTGGTCTTAAGAATGCTCCCAGCGAATTGCAGCGTCTTGTGGATGCCCTTTTTGGTCCTGAGTTCGACGAGAACGTATTTTGCTATCTCGATGATTTGATTATTATTTCAGAGAATTTTGAATCACATTTGAAGATTTTGATTAAAATTTATGAACGTTTAAGAGATGCGGGCCTAACAGTTAACCTCAAAAAATGTGAGTTTTGTAAAGAAGAGTTGAAGTATCTAGGTTATATCGTAGACGCGAAAGGTCTTCGTACAGACCCCGTTAAATTAGAATGTATTCGAACGTACCCTACCCCTCAAAATTCTAAACAAATTAAAGCTTTTATAGGTCTGTGCGGTTATTACAGGCGTTTTATTAAAGATTTCTCTACTATTGCGGCCCCGTTGACTAAACTCACTGGTTCTAGAATGGGAATAAGTAATTTTTCATGGTCTCCAGAAGCAGAAAACGCGTTTAAAGAATTAAAAAAAGCTCTTACTTCTGCTCCCGTTATTAGCTGCCCAGATTTTTCTTTGCCCTTTACTATACATTGCGACGCGAGCAACGTTGGAATCGGCGGCGTGCTTACCCAGGTGTTCGACGGTGAAGAACATCCTGTTTCTTTTTTCTCTAGGTGTTTAAATGTTCACGAGAGAAACTATGGCGTTACGGAGCGCGAACTCCTTGCGGTGTTAGATTCGGTGAATCATTTCAGGCCTTACGTAGAAGGAGTTCATTTCACAGTGGTAACGGATCACTCCAGTTTGCAGTGGTTGGTTTCGTTGTCCAATCCAACTGGTAGACTAGCTCGTTGGTCTACGCGTCTTTCTCAGTATTCTTTTGATGTGGTGCACAGAAAAGGAAAATTGAATACTGTTCCAGATGTTCTTTCTCGTAAAGATGATTTTACCGTTGCTGCCTTAGATTCTACGCCTACAATTTCTGATAGTTGGTATAATAATTTGTTTTCCAATTGTATGAATAATCCACAACGATTCAATAATTTCCAAATTAAAGATAATTGTTTATTTAGACATTCTAAATCTCGTTTCGATTTGCAGGAGGATACAGCCTGGAAGTTGGTTGTGCCTTTTGAGGACCGTAACGCAATTTTAAGTAAAGAACACGAGTCTATTAATTCTTGCCACCCAGGTGTATTCAGAACATATAAAAAAGTCCAACTACGTTATTTTTGGCCGGGTTTGTACAATGATGTCAAAAAATTTGTTAATAAGTGTAAAACGTGCAAAGCACATAAAATAAATACATCAGCGCCGGCGGGTATTTCTACGAATCCTAAAATAGTCAACAGACCGATGCAAATGTTGTCTATCGATCTTGTTGGTCCTCTTCCACGCAGTTACGCGGGATTTATGTATATTTTATCGGTTGTTGACGTCTTTTCGAAATACACTTGGATTTTTCCGCTAAGAAATGCTACTGCTAAAAGCATTGTAAAAAATGTTGAACAATTCATTTTTCTGGTTCACGGTGTTCCTCAAACCTTTGTGTGTGATAATGGTAAACAATTTATTTCAAAAGAGTTTAAACAATTGTTGTCCGATTATAATGTTCCTATGCCTTTTTATAACGCGTATTACACCCCGCAAAACAATGTAGTCGAGCGATATAACCAAACTGTCGGGACTGCTTTGTCTATCTTGACCGAGTCTGACCATCGTAATTGGTCTAGATTTCTGCCTCAGATACAGTCAGCCTTGAATAATTCTGTTAATTTTGCTACAGGCTTCACGCCTTTTTTCCTCATGCACGGCAGGGAACAAATTATTGACGGTAATTTACATAAATTTAATGTTTCTTCTAGTCCCACGGACATACCTTTAGATCAGTCTAGAGCCGGTTTTGCAAAGAAGTTGGAAGACTTAGTTCCTATTTATGAACAAGTTTCAAATGCATTAGTACAGGCCTTTAAAAAGAATGCCCAACATTATAATTTACGCCGTAAATCCGTGGTTTATGATATAGGTGATGTCGTTTGGAGGAAGAATTTTGTTCAATCCAGTGGTCCGGATTACTTTTCTCATAAGTTGGCACCAAGATTCGTGCGTAATGTTATAAAAAATAAAGTTTCAGATTTAGTATACACCTTGGCAGATATGCAAGGTAAAATTGTAGGCAATTTTCACGTAAAAGATATTGTTCGGGTAGATTAGTTTTGTTTTTTTTTCCTTTAAGGAAGCTAATGTTTTAGTGTGTAGGCCTACCAACCCTTCACATTATGGCATTTGTTTCTTTTGTGACTGTTCTGTTCTCATGATTTGGAGTTTGGTACCTTCATTTCTTGTGCTCAGTACGGACACTAAAATCTAGTTTATCTACGATAAACCGTTTATTTACCCTCGGTAAACTGGAACGTGATCCTTGTGGTCACTGGCGCCCAAATTTTGTTAGTTAAGTCTTTCTTTTCTTCGTTACTATGTTTTTTCTTGTTATTAATGACATACACTAGTTTCGAGATTTTGGTAGTTTCAAATATTTGATTATATTGGTTATAATACACTTAGTTACATACATGCACACACATTGATTTATTTTTTTTGGTTCCGTCTGTATAACGGATTATGTTGTAATACTTTTTTTTTAATTTTAAGCCCTTCTTTCTTTAGTCCACTGGAGGCCCTTTTATCGGCCCATTGAACTTCCAGGGAACTTGAGAATGTATATCTTGGAATTTTGTGTTTCAGAGACTTGAGCTACTTTCTGATGCACAAAAGTTCTGTTAGTTCTATTATTGATAGTTTGTATTTCATAAACTTTAAGTATGGTATAGCTTTCCTAAATGTTCTTTAAATAAGTCTTAGTTCATAAGAAAGTTGTTTTGTCTCTAACAAAGTAAGTACTGCTTTGGCGTGCTTAACTAGGAATTAATTCCTTTGCAATTATCACTTTGCCTCTAATACAGGAAAGTGTGTTTCTGTTTAGTTTTTAAGTCTAAATGTGATAAACATTAGAGTCTTACTGTTAATACCAGTATTAGACAATAAATTAAGTATTTCTAGTGTCATTCATTAAATTTTGGATTGATCACCCCTCGAATAGTGTCAACTCACTGAAAGCCATAGTTGATCACACAATTTTGTTTTGTTTGTACAAGAAATGCTGACGTTTTGTCTACACTTGGAGTGTTCTTTTAAGGAATGCCAGCTTGGGTATTGCCTTGGTCTCTTTTCTTTTACAATCAATGTCACTCTGTTGAGTGTTTGCTGCAGGTTGTTATATGGATTTTTGTATATCCTAAGGTATGAGCTTAACTTACTAGTTTCTGTTTTGCTTTTTAGTACCATTTGACTTTGGTCATGAACTGATTGATAAATAGATAGGTATTGTGTTATGTAAACCCTATTCTGTCCACCTTGATTGGCAGGTATTTATAGTTTTATAAACCTGACCTGATTTGACTTTCGCAAAAAGAATAATTTGAATATTATTCTTGTTTGACGACTCTGTTACTTATTGGTATTTCTTCGGAATTGTAAATCCTGGTTCAATAACGAACGATAAGAAAAAAATGATGGATAAATAATCCAATACAAACCCCTACTCTGGTCACGTCTAATAGACAGTTTGTAAACTGATTCTATACTACTAATAACACAGAACAGTATTTTCTTGTGTACTAATTTTGCCTACTTTGAACTTCATTGTTCTGAATTGAAAAAATGTATATCTATAAAGATATTTTCATTATCTATGATTGTTTAATTTTAAGTATTGTTTAATTTTAAGTTTTGTCATAAGAATGTTGTCATAAGATTTTTGTCATAAGACTGTTAAACCGGATGGACTTAGTTAGATAGGTTTCTCATTTTGCTATTTAATTATAGCGTAAATTCAGTGTAAGTGAGGGCTGTTTAACCACCCTAAAGTGAAGCCAAATTGGCCTTGATTTCCTGTGCAAGGAAAAGTGATCTTGTTTTTTTTCTTTATTATTAAGAAATTTATTTTTAAGAAATTTAGTTTTTAAGAAACTTAATTCTAAGTTGCTATTATAACTACTAATTATTGTTTATGTTTTCATTTTTCTAGACACCTGTTGGACTCATAGTTTAGTTTATTAGTGGTCTTAGTTGTTCATGTTTGAGGGCAAACATTTTGTGGGAAGGGGGGAATTGTCACATAAATATTTGTGACAAGAGAAGTTCTTGCCTAATTGGGTTTATTTTGTCTATGGGTATTTTTTTCGAACTTTGGCAATATTTTGAAGGAAGGAAGTAGAGTTTTGTTTATGGTCACTTCCTTCCCGGTCAGCTGGGCTGCTGACCGGTGGATCCAGTCACTCTCCTTTAAAGGGGCTTGAATCTGAGTTAATCATGTGAATAGGAGTTATTATTTCTTTTAAAAAAGGCGCGGGGTGTTTATCCTTTCACGAATAGTTCGTGTTGATTATTATTTCTAGTGGGGATTATGGAATCCCGCTTTTCATCCAGTGTTGGCCGTTGGTCATATTTGTATACTCGTGTTTCGGAACTGAAACCGTAAATGGATCGGTCCTAGCTATGGCTAGTAGTTGATGGCTGAGTTTTCCCGCGTCGCGAAGGAACGGATTGCTGTTCCCGAAGTCTGTAAGACAAGCCTGGTCGGCTACCACGTGCTGCAGGCCTGATGCCCCTGCAGGCGTCCATTGAGGGAGTTGCTGTCCCGCTGCCACTAAGAAAACGGATTGCTGTCTTGGCTCCGTTGAAGAGTCTGGTCGGCTACCACGTGCTGCAGGCCTGATGCCCCTGCAGGCGTCCATTGAGGGAGTTGCTGTCCCGCTGCCACTAAGAAAACGGATTGCTGTCTTGGCTCCGTTGAAGAGTCTGGTCGACTACCACGTGCTGCAGGCCTGATGCCCCTGCAGGCGTCCATTGAAGGAGATGCGTCCTCCTGCTTCCACTAAGAGAAGGATGTCCTGGCCTCCGTCCCGGGTCCGTTCCCCGCTGCCGAGAGCAAGTTTTCGTTCGCCATTCGTTGTCGTTCTTTCGTTTCACGTTAAGTTAGTTTAGTTTAATTCAAGAGTCCATCGGGTATGTGCCTATATTTATTTCTATGATTACATGTTTATCATCTGTACTCCTTTGTAGTTGCTTTTGATGTTTCAATATATTTTCCATTAAGAACTCACTCTTTTATTTATGATCACTTAACTTACTTGACAGGAAAGTATTCCCACAATCTTGAGATGAGATCTCAGCTCTACCGTTTCCTTTTAAACATTGGAATGTACCTACCTAAAATTGCATACGTTACATTTGGCGACCCAACATTTTCCATACATTACAATGAGATGATTTACGAGTGCTAAAAATATGAAAGGAATGTACATAGTAGAATGTACAATGCGAAAGAGAATGGTAAAATAAGTCAGGGTCGTCTGATGAAGACACGGCGCTTGTCAAGAGTCTGAATAACAGATGAGTATGTATGAGACTATTTGATCGTGCCGTGTCTTCCTCCGCCAATTGATTGAAACAATTCCATTGACCGGTGTCGTGTTTTCTGCAGGTGCTTCAACCCACGGGAAGGACTTCCGGAAGGACCACTCCCGTTATGTCCTCCAAGATGGACATCTTGTCCCAGGAACAGGTCATCGACAAGGTAAGACTGAACAAACTAATCTGTTAACCTTTCCCTTACTGTGCTAAAAAAATACACGCGTTCCGGTGCTGTGTAGTCAATACACATCTCAAAAAAATAGATTTAATATTGGAAAAATATGAATATTCATAGCTAATCGCTTATGTTTATTATATTTTATATCAAAAGTGATAATAATTGTAATTTGATTGCTGAAAACATGAAAAACCATCGGCAGATGCTAAAGAAACGTGCGAGGGGTCCACATCTAACGACGGTTCGCGGCCAACTGGCTAGCGGCGCGGCTGGCACAAACACAGCTGTGCGGTCGTAGGTATCGATGGTCTAAATCAAAAACTACAATTGCAGAAGTGTGGATGTCTCATGTTCCCGCATAGCGAATAAAAGCGGGACATCAATAGCGTGTCATTTCCTCGCACACTCTTCGCGTATTTAGTATCACACGGTTGATTGTATTGGTGTATTTGTTCCCGATTTTTAACAAAAAACTCTGATTTTTAATTGAATTTGAAAACTATGTAACATATTATTTTTTAATTCAGTGCATAAATGTATAACGGAGGAATACCTAAAATCTGAACCCAGAATTTATTATATTTATAGAGTTATTAAAGTTATTAGAAGCAGTGTGTAGTAAATACACACCACAGATGAGGAAAGGTTAATATAGCGTATAAAATAATATTGCACAGATAAAACCATTAGCAGTGTGTTGTGGGCAAGTAAGCTCAGTTTTATCTTACTTTTACTTTTGAATCCTGTACCGCATAAGAGTCCCAACTGCTCCTGACTGTCTGGAGCCAGTAAGACTACAGCGTTCCCAATTGGGGTATGTTGTGAGACTAAAGTAGTGGACAGAGAAAGGAAATGGAAAGAGGAAGGTGGGGAAGTACCTGGCTATTCAGATCTGGTCACCAAACACAGCTAAAGACATTTCAAGCGACGTTTCGATTCCGAATGGAGGTCTTTCACCAGGGCAATACTGAAAGCAATTAATTCCTTCAAAATCTCTAAATAGTATAAAATAAAGTCGCCATCCGCGTCTGTCTGTTTGTGCGCTTAGTTCTTCTAAACTACGCAACGGATTTTGATAGGGTTTTCACTATCATTTAGAGAATTTCCTCCGGAAGGTTTACATATATAATACATGCATATTATATTTATAGAAAGTAGAGAAAAGTCAATGTTTTATAATCAACAAAAATATATTTTCGGGCACTTACGTTATTGCTAACACTGGCTAAACCTTATGAGATACATCAAAATAATGTACTACGGAATTGTATATCTTAAAAAGGCCTAAAGAAAGGTCGCAATGGTATATGTCCACTCCTAAGGATAACGGTACTCCTAAGGGCACACGTCAACCAGTAATATATATATATATAAAAATCCACACTCCGTCACTGTCATTTGCATTGTTTCTCGTGTTCAACAGTTGTTATTAGCAAGTGTGTCAAAAAGTGTCCTCGCTCTTTTGTACACACTAAATAATAATAGTTAAAAATGAGACGAATGGTGCCGTGCCATTTCGTTGTGATTGTAAAAGCGCGCCAATGTAGGTACGTACGTACATTATTCAACGAAACTCAAACAAAATATTGCCAGATGGGTTTTCAAACTTTGACAAAGGATAAAACATTGGTGAAATGTTACCGGACAGCAAAGTGCCCATAACATTTTTTACTCCAAATTTGCTAAGGAATAGGTGGTTAAAGTTTGTCGGGTACGTGCCGATACACCCTGTATAGTACATTTGTGGTACGTTGCAGAGTGGAAAATACTCTTTAGTATTCAGTATCGATATGTTGTTCCTTGAAATGGCTTTTAACCATTGCGTTTGGTGACCTTCCGTTTCTTGTTTCCTTCCGATCCCCACTATTCTCAGCGTCACAACACACACCAATAGGCGATTCCATACTCTGACTCTTCACATGAAATATCTATTAATAAGTTTGTTGGTTGTTTGTTTTGCCGCGCAGGTCATCGCGCTGTATCCGTACACTGCGCAGAACGCCGATGAGCTGAGCTTTGGGAAGGATGATATAATTGCCGTCACCAACAGGGACCAAGACCCCGCTTGGTGGCAAGGTAAAAACAGTTTTTAACAGCTGTATCTTTGAAAATAATATATATCTATCTATATTAGGGTGTCCCAGGACATAAGGAAGAATTTTTTTTTCACGCCAACTTGATGCCAAACATATGGTACAAAAATTTGTACAGAGTTAATATGGAAGGATTTTAAACTCTCATTTTTGTCAGATAAATAAAATAAAAAAATGCACAAATTTTCAATTATGTAGTATTTTATATTTAAAAATGGTTTATTGATTAAATTTTCTCTTCATAGTTTGTTTTTTACAGTCAGGATAAATCTTCCGGTGTTCCTGAACGCATCGTAACAAAAATTATTTTTGTTCCTCTTCGACCGTTCTTTCAGCTGTATCATTCATTACCCTCAGCGACGCCACCTTCTTTCTGGCTTCTTGATACGAATCATTATTGACCACATCGTAAACTGGCGTCTATTTTCAGACGATCAAACAAAGACTTGCTTTTGACTGAAATGAAGTCGTAAATATTTTTCTCTGAATTCACTAAATTATGATATGAACAAAAACCTCAATACAAAACATAAATGTAACTACTTATTAAACTTAGCATACAATTTACCACCAAGATCTTCCTTCGATGGGATGTTTCGTTTGTCATGGGTTGATAAATTATCTTTATTTTAGTTATTTGATCCACAGCGCGGTCAAACAGCGATAAAAAAGATACTTCATCGGTCAAATACCATAAATGCTTACTGAATTTCTGTAAAGATGCCATTGAGATGTTTTCATCAATTTTTTCGTAAGCCTTCATCGATTTCGTAAGGTGCTTTAACTGCTATAATACATTGTAGCCATGACTTGACATAGGATGTTACTATGAACAGGCAAACGTCTAAAAGTGCCGCCTTATCCTTACCGGTAATTTTATTTAATTACTTATTGGAAACTGATCAATATTACATCCAAGCGTCTCACGACTAACATTGGAGTAATTAAGTCTTTTCGCATCGACGTTTTACTAGTTTCAGGTTGAGTTTGTGACACCTCACAAGAGTGTCCCTGCCTGTGCAGTGTACAGACAGGGGAACTATGTCACCACCCGGTTGGGCGGCGTTGTGAGGCGGAATAAGGTAGGGGCTGTAGGAAGGGATTTGTTAATGCGGGCCTTGAAGAGGCTCGGATTATAGGAGGGAGGAAAAACAGATGCCGGTAGCTCGTTCCACATACGAGCCGACTTACACAAAAACGAGTCGTAAAAACGGCCCGTTCTCATGAAGCCAACGTCAACCGTGAACGGGTGTTCAGTTCGTGTCCGTCGAGTTTCGCGCACGTGCACCGGTGCATCAGGAATCAATGCTGCTAGCTCCTTGGAGCAGGCTCTATTGAAATACCTGTAGAACAGACACAGCATGCCTACATTGCGTCTATGCATTAGAGAAGGCAATCGGTCTGTTGACAACGGATTGTCAATCAGACGGATCGCTCTCCTTTGCACAGACTCAAGCAGGTTTATCAAGTATTTTGGGGCACCAGCCCAAAGGTGGCTCCCAAATTCAATAGTTGGGCGGACTTGAGACTTGTACAGGGTCAGCAGCTGGTCACTGCAGCGTTTTCTGTAGCGGTTTTGGAAAGTCTTCTAAATTTGTGTCTTCGTTAGAATCAGAAGATGAGTCATTTTGTAACGGTTTGTAAGACGATGTTGAAGGAGTTGGCGCAGATAAAAATTTAGTACGCCGCTTTTCTTCCTCGATTGTTTTAAGGCGGGCTCTCTCCTCTTTATCTGTCAGTTTTTTATCAACCCCCTAAGTAGCCAGGACGACCTGGCTCTCTTTGCCGCTGCAAGAAGATTCTATCTCCATTTATTTTTATTAATTCAAGAGCATCGATGTGTGCAATGTCAAATAAATTATCTAATTTTTTAACAAACTCTTGACGACATTGTTCAAATATGTCTTGAGCATATATTTAAATATATTTCTGCGCATTTTTTTGTCAAGTCCCTCCAAACGTGATATAAGTTTACAAGTTTTTTCACACAATTAGATAAAGATTTGGTTGGTATACGCGCCTTTTTCCAATAGATAACACCCTCGAGAATAGTGAGATTAGCACTTTGATTGACAGTTAAATTCACTTCGCGGATATTGTAGAAAAAAACTTCAAGAACTTGTCCATTAGATGGCAGTTTAGAACCCGATATTTGGTGTTTTACGACTCCTAAATATACTCTTTTTAGAAGTGCGTAAATCTAACGACATCTTACCTGAATGAGTGATATTCGTTTACTAACAGAAAAGCAAGTAACTACAAGCTCATCAACACGTTTGCTCGCGGGCATCTTAATGTACAAGTACTAACATGTTTCGATGCAAGTCAGCACGGGTTGCAGTGGTCCCAAATAAACGAAATTTTATTTATAAGTGTTTTATCATTATTGAAACAAAATTAGAGGGTTTGCGTTGAAAAATAACAACTTTAATTTTTTTGGGACGCCCTAATCTATGTACAGTAGAACCTCGTTAGTTCGAAATCCACGGGACATCATAAATCAAATTTCGAATTGACAGAAAAAAAACAAGAAGACGCTGAAAATCGAGTTTCTCGGCCACCCCTTCAAAATCGGGTAAATTCGTAAAAATACGTTATTTTTTCCGTAACGGCCGGCCCTTAAATTCAAATATTTGAAATAAATTCGTAAAAATACGAAATATTTATGCGTAAATCGAGATTTCACGGCCGATTTTCGTTGCGGCCGATCCTTATCTATTATTATCTGAGTTTGAATTAACTGGATTTTACTGTAAATAAAAATGTAAATGTTCCTTTGTTCATTGTCCGATTGCTTTGAAATTTTGACAGAACGTTGCATTCAAATACGCATGTGTTTTTATATACCTATATTATATAGATGTCACCTGTGACAGTTAAAAACATGCTTTTTTTTTAAAACAGCGCCATCTGTTGGACATAAAAGCAACACCTGCTATTGTTTCTCTATTTGTAGAGACAGACTGAGCTACAGCAACGCGTGGCGGAGTACAGCTAGTATTTTAATAAAAATTTTACAAGTACCATCAAACTTCAAATATAAAATTATTGTCCGAAATTAAAGCATACTTTTGTTATACGACTCTGTAAACGAAGTTATGGCGATGCACTACGTCGTGTAATATTTTAAATCTAGCCGCTATCAATAACAACCCTTACGTAGATGGCGATAAGGTTTAAATTCCCGCTTAACACCATCCGCCTGTTTTGATTTATGCAAGAAAAAAACATGGCCAAAAAGTGCCTTTTATTTTATTTTGTGGATGTTTAGGCACAAATATTTAAATGTTTTTCGATCATTTTATAAATAACTTAATTTGCCACATTATACAATAAAACCATAACCGAAAATGGGTTCGTAAGTAGGAGATTTTGAACTTTAAAGCAGCTTTCATTGGCCTTATACATTATTTTTTTCTGGGCTTATAAAAGACTTATCTAAAAAAATACTCGATTATTTCAAAGGCCAAGATGTATTCTACTCGCAGTATTTAATTAAAGCATCTGAAACATTTCTAGGCGACCAAATTTTCAAACCAAAAACACATGATTTTGCATTGCTACATAGTGCATCGCCTTAAAGTCAGCGTTGGACCATTTAGTGATGTTTTATTTATAAAAAATAATTACATTACAATTTTTTTTTTCATTTTTGCACAAATTATTTTCAAAAATATCGAAAAAGTTCCGCATCTTTGGTACGATAGTGTAAGAATGTATTACCCGTTCTACAGGCTTTCATATAGTTTCCTTTTGATAATATATTATATATTCTTCTACACAAAAGACAAGAATTTGAAAACATGGAAGACTTTGTTCACATTTTTAACTACATATAGTTGGGAATCGCACAAAGAGATCTATATAAAATTATCTGACAGCAATTTCGCCTTTTTTGCCATTCAAGTGAGACCCACGTAACGTCTCAAACTACACTTCACATGGGAAATGTGTCGATACAAAACCGTACTGTAGAGAATGATCTGACAATTAAAGAGACTCGTTTTTCGACTAGTGCACTGGGTTAGTATATATAGTAGTATTGGCTAGTAGCAGCTAAACCCAGTGCAAAACTTCGAAAACAGGTCACAAGGTCACAAAGATGGCGGTGAAAACAGCATTATCGAAATAACGCTGCTTTTGTCCGGAGCCATTCATATTACGTGAATAACTAGGTTTACAGCAAAATCGTTTTAAAATCTCAACCACAGATCAGGGCCTATGGTGACGGGCGGCACAGAGCTCTGCGAAACTGACTGTTAATTCGATCATTATTATGGTGATATCGTTTTATATCAGCATTGAGTTATTTGTTAATTGTTGTAATACACAGACATATGAATATTAATAGACGAGAAGTTAAGGACGAGGGGTTAAAACAAGAGTTGCGGGACGCAGAGAGGAAAGCTGACTGTGATTCGTCAATAAATCAATGTGACAGTAAATAGGCATCTCGCATTATAATACATATCACCATTTAGTTCTTAAAAGTAAAATCTGCTTTTGAATGAATAGACATTTTTACATGGGAGCGCAAATTTGTTCATAAGGTGGCGAGTAATTTGCGCTCCCATGTAAAAATGTCTATTCATTCAAAAGCAGATTTTACTTTTAAGAACTAAATGGTGATATGTATTATAATGCGAGATGCCTATTTACTGTCACATTGATTTATTGACGAATCACAGTCAGCTTTCCTCTCTGCGTCCCGCAACTCTTGTTTTAACCCCTCGTCCTTAACTTCTCGTCTATTAATATTCATATGTCTGTGTATTAATTTAATTACTCGCCACGTTATGAACAAATTTGCGAAGTCCAAATTCGGCAAAATAAATTTCTTCTATTTTCAGAGTCGAATATTTCGTTTATGTATTTAGTTAAGACACTTTTATAAATGTTCATAATTTACTTCCCAGCAACCAACCAGCTTTGTGTTTCGCGTCCAGACGTATCTCGATGTGATAATATATGTTTCTACAACTGATCCATATTATACGATGTGAATATGCTTAAAATAAAGTAAAATAATGCTTATATATGGAATGTAATACGACAATTGGGTTTATTCTCTTTTTCACATCTATTTTTACAAGTTTTCATAGCACAAGTCACCATTTTGCCGTGTTATTTCGTAAAATGAACCGATGATGCCTCAACCATAGTTCGCACAAGAATGATGACGTCACGTTTTCAAATTTCACTTTAGGCCATACGCGAGCCCAGCCGGCTCCAATGGAACCGGTATGGGGAGTGGGGATAATACGCTTTTAATCACTTAGGGCAGGTCTACTAATATTCATATGTCTATGTTGTAATATCAATTTTCGTTAGTTAGTTATGAAAAAATTACTGACAAATTTTCCAACTTTATGTCCGGGTTAAATCTTCCCCATAGGAAAAACTAAACCCTTCCACACACTTTTCCACAAATGATCATCTAGTCAATCAACATTATGCAAGTGCATTATATAAACAAAATAAATACAAAACAATACAAGAACAACACGTCAACTCACCAGAGATCAAATGGGAAGATAATTCACCGACTCCAGATATTTTCATATCAGAGGGTTCGGCTCGGTAGAACTTCTAACAGGGCCTATAAATCCTACTGATCCCTCAACATAAATATTTAAAAAATCTTTCGTTATCCTACATGTATTTAAAATGACTGATTTTTGCATTTTTATATATAAATTCTTTGACAGATCTAATACGCCTAAATTTTGACTGAGAGAGCTAGGTATAATGCCAGTAGCCGAAATAACAAATGGTTATATTTTTATAGTCTGAGAATGCCAAATTCTTTTAATCTCATTTCCTAAATCTGTGTATTTTCTTATTTTTTCATTAACAGATTTTTGAATATTACAGGAATTTAGCAATTATTATTAGCTTGTAACAATAAATATAAATTAAAAAAATGAATTGAACCCGCACCCTTCTGATTTCCGGTCAGGTGCACTAAACCACTGTGCTACATCAACTTATTTTTAACCGCCAAATAATTCAATAAATACTAGTATTTTATTCAACAATTATTGCTTATTGATTTTTTTAATCGGAAGGATGCGGGTTCACTTCTCGTTGGTGGCATTTGATTTTTCAGTTTATATTTTTCTGTTTTTTCGCATAACGACTTAATTTTAGAATTATGATTAAACTTTTTTTTCACAAAATCAATTTTAGAATAACTATTTTGTCAGAAGTTCGGAGTATTTCCGCTTTGCAGTAAAATCCAAATGGATGGAATATTTCTGAACGTATCCGAAAATTAAAAACTGTTTTTGAAAGGTGATAAAATATGCTTTTAAATTTCATTTTTAGAAATAAATATATATTGTAGGAAATATTTAAATTTTGTCACCTAAATTTTTATCGTTACATATTAAAATACATAAGTATCGTTAAGGTTTTTTCAAATTGCGATTGGAACCTTTGGTTTCATAAAGGTGTTTGTTTTAATTATTCTACGGTTAACAGATCTAGATTTGAATATAAAGCTTGGTGTTTTCTCTTTCTAACACAGTAAGTGAAGCACAAGGATTTCTGTAGACCATTCGAGATGTTCCCAAAAGCGAAGAAATTAACAATAACCTCACTTTTTTTTTAAATTGCAGGCGAACTTCGCGGAATGACCGGCCTCTTCCCGAGCAACTACGTCACCAAATTGGTCAACGATGGATGAATGTGGATGACGCAAACACACTGAAACTATTCCTTTTCACTATGTATTACCAATTATATTTATTCGTAAGTGTTTAACAATGTAGTAGAGATTTTAAAGAAACAATAAGATGTGTATAATTTATTATGCAGCAAATGATATTCCTGTTTATCTCGTGTTTACATCGGAGGTTGGCTATCATCGGGGCACTCTTTGCCCTGCAGACTGCAGCCTGGAACTGCATTCGCACCAGCCATGTAGGTTTCGATGCCACAAAGTCATAAAACGAGCATTTGTTAATCATAAAAATTGCGTTTTAATGAAAATAATATTTGAATAATTGACTTGGTCGTGCCATGTCTTCGTCGAGTCGATTTCTTCTATCAGCCTCTTTATTTATTCCAATAAATGAATTTAAAAATTTTATGTATTATATAGCTTTGTAGTGTAAAAATGAAATGATATTAAATCTATAAATATACATTACTATTTATGTATAGGTATTGCGTAGATGCATTGCATGCGTACAGCATGTTTCAAACAATTTTAGAAATGCTAAATAAAAAAATATTGAAAATTTTATCAATGTGTTATTGTCCCTGTAACCAAAATTACTGCTTATTAAATTGTAGATTGACGTACTAGTACATATTGAATTATTTGGCGTGTTGGGAATAAGCCGACGTAGCTCAGTGGTCCAGAGCACCTGACCGGACATCAGAAGGTGCGGTTTCAATTCCCGTCGGCGGCATTTATAGATATTTTCAATTTGTATGGATGTTTCAGGCGACTAATTATTGCTTATAATAATTTGTTATCCTTTGTGCTATGCATAAAAAACCTCGTCTTATAAACATTAGTTCATTATCAAGAAAAACATAATTCACAAAATAGGTTTTTTGGTGTTAGTTTGGGTTATTTTAATCATTGCATATTTCCTAACCTTCAAATTTAACTTTGGTTGTAAAAATTATGACTTAAATAGTTATTTCTTGTAGTAATTAAGTTGAAACCAAGTGCTATTTATAATTTTTTTTAAGTTTATCATAATTAAGGCCTAAGGAAGACAAAAAGCTGTTTCTCAGTGATGTTTTGGAAGGACGTTACTGGGAGAAGTGTACAAATATACATCTATATACCAGGGTGACTGGGTATGTCATCAAAATGACAATTCAACACACCTCCAAAGAGTGATATAAAGTCATGAAAAGTGGTGAAACAAAAACTAGGTTAAATAGGTTACATAGGTAACTAATAAACTTAGTTTTTGTTTAATCTCTTTTCATGACTCTATATCACTTTTTGGAGGTGTGTTGAATTTTGTTAACAGGAGCTTAAATCAACACAACCGTACTGTAGAAATACTGTAAAAACCGAACTGAAAATCGATTTCATTGGCCTGTCTGGGACCCAGGAGTCACATATATATGCGCCGCCGAACAATCTAGATTATGCGAGGGTTCGTCACTTTACCGGTTTACCTTCCATCGTCGTCAGCCGAGTTATTTAAAGCGACCAGTACACAGTACAGTACCAGCAACCTTGACACCGATTTCATTGCCTATGTTACGCGCGTGAAATTATATCTCGAACTTTCCTTAGTAAAACAATTATTATTAACAATTCATCATTATTACCATATTGTTAAAGTTCGAAGATAAATACATATTATTAAATGTATGCCATTAACTATTGTTTTATTAAAATTAGGATTAACTTATGCACCAATAATATTACGAAAAAGATTACAAATTTGATGTACATTTAGGTATAATAGGTCGTGGGGGCACTTTTACTATTTTGTGATGTGTCGTACGCGTCAATAGAGTTTGCTGAACTGTCTGTAAGTGACGTTAAAATGTTGATGGTTAATTCAGGATTGTGAGCTGTTGATTGGCGCGTTCCGATACGAAGAAGTCCTCGGTTTCGGAGCATAAAAGAGTGCATGGGATCTGCCACGAGTACACTTGTTAGTCACATATCAGTTGACGACTTTTGATATGTTGTAATAGGTTTTATTAGATAATGATAATATCGCCTGCGACATACAAAAAACCACATGTACAATCTCAACCAGCAGTTGTAACATGTATGGATAACCAACATCAGGATTGCTACGATAATGAAATAAAAGGGAAAGAAGTTCAATTTTACATTTATTTCAATATCGCATAGAGCAAGAGATCTCTCTTACAACAAAATTAGATTAAACTCAGGGGTGAACGGCAATTGAACGCATGGATGTAATTTATAATGGTAGCAAAAGTTCGAGTGTGACATTGTGTAAAGACATTAAATATCTAACCTGTTAAACGAGAATAGGGCGCCATGCAACACTTAGGAAAGGGTTGCAAAATTTTGAAGCAGAACAACATGATGACCAGCGAATTAATTTATCTAGCTGATTGCGTCATCGCGTCAACCGAAAGTCTGTCGACTGGAGCGCTCGCTCGTATCTTCTCTGTAGACACGTCCACCCCGGCTGGCTGCCCGATTGGTACTGACAGTCCACACTTCTCGAAATTATGACCCGAGCTCCCTTCTAGAACGGCCCATAACACGTCACATAGATTACTCAGTTGTCAGATGTTTGATAATTAGTGGCAGGGCAAAAGTGAACTGCTACAATGTTATAAGTGGATTAAGTATTGTTAGCTGCATATTTAAATATTAGCGCCACAGTCATTTGGTTCGCTCTCATGCCGCCAGAGGTGTGCTCTATCGGCCAACAGATAAACTACTACAGCTGCCGTGCGTATCGGACGGTAAAGAAGGGATTGATTGGACCTGCTGGAGACCCGGGAAGAGGCAGTCCCCGTGTAAAATGAAAGTTCTAATCCAAAAAAGGTACACCACAAATCGTAGAAACGACCTGTTCTCACAGGACAGACCAATCTATGAATAAATAGGTGACGTGTAGTCGGCGTTGCAGTCCCAACTTATCCTTAGGAGATAGACATATACCATCAAGGACTTTTCTGTAGGCCTTTTTAATATATACAATTCCGTAGTACATTATATTGATGTATCTCATAAGGTTTAGCCAGCGTTAAACCGTTAAACGTTAACCGAAAAAATATTTTTTATGACTTGATTACAAAACATCGACTTTTCTCTACTTTCTATAAATGTAATATGCATGTTTTATATATATATAAACCTTCTGGAAGAAATTCTCTAAATGATAGTGAAAACCCTATCAAAATCCGTTGCGTGATTTAGACGAACTAAGCGCACAAACAGACAGACACGAAAAGTGGCAAAGACAAGTTCTCAAGTGAATGATAATGCGTTTCATTCTTCCTGAAATACAAGGTTTTTCCCAATTTGGGAGGCGGTTTTGGTACCGCCACCCCGGGAACCATTTATTAGATAACCAACACCTCTGCTGTAGGTCACCCCAAATCATAAATATACCACTCTCTAGATCGATATCTTCGGGCTTTTTGTATCCAACAGAATTATACAGTACTTAACCACAGATATACAAGCAGTACTTACCGTGGGGAAAAGAGCAGTAGACAAGGTAGAAAAAACTCAAGGTCATCTAAAAATAAAATGCAACCATAGACAATATATTTGCTCTCGGCCTACTCTATTCATTCACTAGCCCAAAAAAATATTTTAAAAATAAAAATGTCGAAATGTTTTCCAAGGGCAAGGTTCATCTGACTAAGAAAATAAACTTTTACAGTGCATTTCCTTAAGATGAAACTTGTTAATCTGAGAAGAAGAAACCCAAAATGACAAGAAATTTGCAAAAACACTGAAGAAAATTCCCAAAACATGATTGTCCGAAAGTACGACGATGAATTCCGACATTTTTCTGACTATTTTGAACTCATGGTTACATATGTTTAAAAATCTTTAATTTCACCAAAACAATAAGACAATACAGGATAACACTAATCAATAACATGAATAAGTTGGTCGATATAATAAATAACATTTATACATTGTGGAGGAAGACATATGCCAAGTATGAACGAATAACCTAAAAACTGTCAATTCACTTTAAACTTGAACTTACGTAGGTAGGTTGAATATATGTTTGTAACGCGCTAACACTACACTGGCTTATATTGTATTTTTATCACGAACAACTTTATATCAAATGACAACCCGCGTGTATAAATATAATAAATCACTCTCATTTTGTTTAAATGATTTGAAAACAGTATAACGTCGACATTCCGTCCTCTCTTTCTGTTACACGAGTTACTATGGTAGAGAGCGAGAGATCAAACTAATCCTTCTGCTCTAACCAATGACATTTGAGCTTTTAGCCACACTTTTCTTTGTCTATAAGAATAATGAAATGGGCGTGGCTTTTTGAAGTGAGTTTCAAGGCTAAAGCTTAGTTAAATGCCCCTGCCCCAAACGGTTCGCTACGGCCGGTGATTTCAGTTCAGACCCTTTGACCTCTCCAACTGGTCTCTCGACCCATCGCCTTGCGCTGAAGTGGGAGGGATGTATTCATACATCCCTCAAAACTTTTCCTTCTCAGAACTTTCTTTCCTTAACAAGACTCTCCACACAGCATCCCCAAAGATGAGGTAAATTATTTAGTTCAGGGCCTCCTGTGTGGCGTTAACGAAAAAGAATAAAAAATTAAACTTACATTAATAGTACGATTTCAGTTCCGCTGGATGAGAGGGGGACAACAGAAGAACGGAAAGGAGACAAAAAATAAAATAAAAAACATTGTAATTAATTAATACTGTTGATTTATTTAATTTAATAAATAATTTATCTTTTTAATAAAATTAAACTTTTAAAAGCACAATGCTTGAGGTTGTCTCCTACAGACAAATTTCATGTTATTTACAAATCGTTTCATGTTATTTGCTTCGTATTAACATAATTAAAGCAGGCGTAAATATGGTTACATTTAAGATAATAGGGTCCCTTCAGAAAAATAGGGTCCCATTCAGGAAAATAGGGTCCCTTTCAGGAAAATAGGGTAATAATCAGGAAAATAGAGTTCCATTTGAGAAAAAGGGTCATATTCAGGAAAATAGGGTTTTTTCCTTTCAGGAAAATAGAGCCCCATTCAAGAAACTAGGGTCCCATTCATGAAAATAGGGTCCCATTCGAGATAAAGGGTCTCATTCAGGAAACTAGGGTCCCATTCGAGAAAATAGGGTCCCATTCAGGAAACTAGAGTCCCATTCGAGAAAAAGGGTTCTATTCAGGAAAATAGGGTAATAATCAGGAAAATAAGGTTCCATTTAAGAAAATAGGGTCCCTTTCAGGAAAATAGAGCCCCATTCAAGAAAATCCATTTTGCTTTAGATTTTTTCTAATAGTAAACGATAAACTATTATTTTGACCATACTTTTTTTTAATACAGTTTCAATGTCAGTTTTGGGCCATTTTGTGATGTTTTATGTGTATATTTTTACTATGAGAATTATTTTTCACTTTTGCACAAATCATTACAGAGGATTTCCATATCCAACTCCAGGAACATTAGTGTATGGATGTTATTACCCATTCTGCAGATTTAGGTTTAGGATAGTTTCCTTTGGATTAAACATTCTTCCACACAAGAGACAAGAGACAAGAGACAAGAAAATAGAAGACTTGTTTCACAATATTTATACATTTACATATTTATAGTTGAGACCCGCACAAACAGAATTATCGGACAGTAATGATTTACAGTAATTCTTGTAGGAACAGACAGCGTAAGAGGCAGAACTACCCTTCCCATAGGAAGTATGTTAAATACAATATACTTAAAACAGAACTTTTTGTCAAAATGCTGATATTTGCGGCCGGCCAAAAAGCGTACATTATTTACGCACTACTGCCATTGGAATTATTGATTGTACTGCATCATACATGACATTACAAGACATTATTGAACACATTTGAAAGATTATAGCTGCAACATTTTTGTAGCTACCGAAATACTATCATTATTAACTCTATAAATATACATAATACATTTTCGTTAAAAAAAAAAAAAAATAGGAGACGTTATTGAAAAAAATATAAATAAAATTCAAACAATATAATTAGAAAAACATAACGTTTTGATGGATACTTCCAGTATCACCCTGTTAAAAAAACTTCACCGTTCATTTCATAGGGGTAAATTTTATTTGATTTTACAAAGTGGAAGATACTCTCAGTATCACCCTGGGGTAAAACTACCATTCAGAATTGAAATGCTGCTTGAAATGGCTTTGGCCGTGTTTGGTGACCTCCCCACTACCTTCAGCCTCACAACGTACCCGGGTCGGGGATGCTGTAGTCTCACTGGCTCCAGATGGTTGGGAACAGTTGGGATTCACGTGCGGTATTCACATAAAAAAAAATGTTGACAGAAGACAGTTATCTGTGCGTCCTGAGTGAAATCTGCTTAAATGAACTCAAATTTGCTGTTTATTTAAGTGTGATTTTCAAAATTGGAACTGCTTGTGCAAAGATTTCAGACAAGCGATAAAGTAGGTACCTACTTTTAGTAATATATTTTACAAGTAATTAAAAAAAAAATTGTGAAAAAACTGATTTGTGAAGAATTCAGAAAATCCCGCGAATTTAGTGTATTTCCAATAATTATTGTTTGTATTTTATTTAAATTGTTTAAAAAATTATTAATATTTTAACAATAAATTATCGATTTGTTGTCATGTTAACAATAGTCAAATAAAGGTACTGATTGAGGCATAATGAACAAGACAAAGAGAGGGACGCTCAGATGCCATTGGACACTTGGATGGACAATGAAAGCAGTGTCGAAGGAAAAAATTACACAGAAGTGGATGAAAAGAGTCGGGGACGACAATATGGCACGATCAAGTAAAACTAATATTTATAATTGAGCCCTTATCGAAATAACACTGTTCATATGTCCGAATTTGTGTATATGGTCACAACAGTCAACTGAAATGTATTTTATATATTTACAATGCAGTGATAATCGAATTACGAGCGTACAGTGGTAAACAGGATAATAATACTAGCAATAAATTAAAGAACAATTAATGCGTAAACAAAAACTCTATTGCAAGTGATGCAGTTATTAATATAAGTGATGTAAGACAATGCATAGTTCAAAAGAAATATATACCAGTGTAACAAAAGTTGAACTACTTTATACTAGGCTTGTATAAGACCTGTCATAAGTCTAAGTATGAAGTGTCTATGATAATAGTCAGTAGTGAGTTTATTGTTACCCACTAAATTAATTGTACTTGTAATAGCGACGTTCAACGATTCAATGATACTTATGGGTAAGAAATTATATTTTTAATAAAATAATACATATTATATCCTCATTATTAATGTAAGAACTTACCCATAGATGGCACTCGTAATCGTCTATCAGGTAACTCATAGATAGCGTTGACTGTTGAGAATAAAGGTATAAACACATTGGGTCGACGTACGCTAAGTTAGAAACACACTTGTCGCATGCAACGCAAAACCACGTTGCTGTCGTGCCTTGTACCTTGAGCCAGTGTGTTTCTACCTTAGATAAGGTGAGAACAAGTAATGCATTTGCGTGATTGGTGGAGATCCTAAGACTTCTGTCAAGTCGTAGTCATCTTTGAGGATGCTGAGGGTGGAAAGGAAGGATTGTTGTAGGAGGGGGGTCACACAAAAGCCGGCAAGTCAATTCACAGCCCAGCTGTTGAGTACAAAAAAGTGTCATTGAAAAACCAATTTTTATGCGGAAAAGAGTTGCAAAATCACTCTGAAATCATCTGCCCTGAAGGTGGACACTGTAACGCTGTCCGAAATGTTGGCAGAAGCGCAACACGGCATAATAACCCAAACAAAATGACAACAAGTTTTTGCGGCCTCCTGTAATATAGGTAAAATGGACAGAGGACCATTGACCATTTTGTATTTTTATTTGGACTTAGTTTACAATTAGTTTATCTTCGATGGCGACGGTGGCTTTGACAGTCACCGGTTGAGGTCTGATGTAAGAGAGCAGCACGTCGTGCTTGCCGAGCAGGATGCCGAGGAACACAAGCAGACCCACGATGCGGTTGGAGACAAACTTATTTGCGCAGTCGCTGGGATCGTCCATGTTGAGCGTGGCTATCTGGAAGGCAGCGAAAAAAAAAATTTAAATTCGCAATGAAATTATCAGGTGTTCCCCAGGGATCAAATCTTGGTCCTCTTTTATTCAAGTTGCAATTGCATGTAAGAAATTTAGAAATGAACCAGCAAAATACGTGAAATAAGTGGGGATAGGTTTATTTGGTAAAAATTCATATGTCTGCCACTCCCGGACACACAGACCCACCCTTGCACCCCACGGCCTGCAGCGCGGAGCTAATGTAATTAATAAGCTAGCACCTGTGTGGTAAGATGCGCTCCCACGGCGGTCAGACACGCGTAGTACGGCCAGTGCAGCTGTGCGGCATGCCCCGCCAATGCCAGCGCGCCCAGCATCCCGGCGCCGAACCCCGCCAGCCAGCGCGGCGTGTCTCCGGCCAGCAGGCGCGCCGTGGATCGCACGCCGATGAGCGCGTCTTGCTCACGGTCCTGGTGCGCGTACACCGTGTCGTACAGCAGGGTCCAGCAGACGCCGGCCACATACAGGGGCAGGCAGACGGACAGGTCTAGGCTGTCTCTCAGGGCGGACCAGCCCAGCAGGGCCCCCCAGTTGAATGCCAGCCCTAGCACCAGTTGTGGGCAGTCCATCACGCGCTTCGCCAGAGGATATAGCACCACCAATGCTGCAACAACATTTACAAGTTAGATTTAAAAAACAATATTACATATTCCTCGACTGCAAAGTGTTAAATAAAGAATACTGTATCTGTTTACCCATGCTGGAGGCGCCCAGGGCGACACTGAACCAGTTCAGCTGCAGGAGGATGGTGAGGCCTACGCTCAACTGGGCGGCGAGGAAAACAATCGCGGCCTTTTTGGTGATGGCGCCGCTAACAAGCGGCCGGTTCTTCGTTCGCTCCACCTGCAACCACCATTTATATCATTTTTTTTCTTTAAGATAACTTTTACATGTTTCAATTTATTTGTATTCTCTCGACTACATACTGTACTAGGCTCATGCCCGTATCATGATAGTCATATATAAGTTTTTATTATATAATAACAAGATGAAAAGACTTGTTGACTTGAAGAAGTTTGTTCTTATTAGTGCTAGGAGTGTTTAGAGAGTGTATTGAATGGTGGAAGAAGTCAGGGACACCCGAGGAATACTTAACGCAATATTTCTGCACCGGAATGGTTTCAGAATAACCGTTCCTTCATCATTTTAGATATGTTCCCATTCACCGTCAGTTCTATCATCCCCTCCCACTCATCACTTATTCCTAGTCACGCCTCCACCCCCACTGCAAAACCTAATTATATATGTTCACCCGTTACAAAATGTTAAGTTATATTTGCATATATTTTGCCCTGAGGAAGGCACGCTTGTTCCGAAACCGGTCGGCATTAATCTTAAATAAATATATTGCTTCAAAGAAAGTAATATTTATTTACCTTGGCGTCAATGTCTCTATCCCAGAGGTCATTGATGGTGCATCCAGCACCGCGCATCACCAGCGCCCCCAGAGAGAAGAGGCCCAACATACCCAGGGTGCTGGAGGCAGAGGCCACCTCTGGGCTGGAGGCTAGCAAGATAGACCAGCCGCACGGCCAGAACAGCAGCCACGTACCTGCACAGACAGATGGCGATACGCCGCCTCAGCAATAATCTAATTTACAATTTGGGAAGCGGGTGTGCATACTACCGCCCCGGAAATCATTACCGGTACGACCGGTGACTTTGCAGGTGTTCCCGGGTTCATCCCCGGGGTGAGAATTGTGGATACATCTGCCTACCTATTATGTAGCGGGCCGGATTCGGAGAGACTAGTTGAGGAGATCTTTTTACCTCTCCAGCGGAACTCTCTGATGCTTTACACCGCAGTGGGAGGGATGAATTCAAAAGTCTGTCACTACTGACCGCCCCGGATTCCTTTTTCCTTCCCAGATCTTCCTATTCTTAAAAAAAAAAGCCTCCAAAGATGACATAGGCTGTAATGTATTTGTGTTCCATTACCTACTTTATATGAGCTAATCTTATCAATTAGATTGTCCTGAAACAGTCAAATTCCCAGTTGGACAGTCAAAGATTCATTATTCTTTAACCATTCAGAACATTAGAACGTCAAAAGACGTAAATATGATAATAGCGGTCAAGACATTAGAACGTCTTTTCACGTAAACGCGCGAGATTTTACAAAAATCGATTTATTTCCATCACTAGTATACGGATTGCCATGATTTAAAAAACAGAGTATCGATAATGAATAACGCTACGCGTCTGTATTCAAGAATATCTATGGAACGTAGAGGTGCATTATCTAAGCCGATTGAATCTGTCATCTTGTTCGTTCATAATTTATTGCGTTTCTAAATAATTTATTAAAAATATTTTAGTTTGGACGGTTAATATTTTGAGGTGACTAATAGTTTTTAATTATATTTCTTTAATATATAAAGTGTTATTTCTTTATGATACTCAGAAAAAAGTACATTTTTCACGGCTTTGAAATAATGCTAAGCGATTCTTACATATTTTATTTCATAAAATGTATATTTAGAAACGCAATTATTTACGTATAACAAAACAATGCGATAGTGGATTTCATAATCTTTCCAAAGCATTTTTTTAGAATGAGGCTACGTTTCCCAAAACGTGAGTTATGAAGCTTTTAGCAAAACTCGTAAATAACACAAAAATTATCACGTTTTGACAGTTCTCAAAGGAACACATAGTAAATAAATGTCTTTGTCTGAGAGGTTAATTGTATTTTTTAGTATCTAATAAACAAATAAAATAAAATTGTATGGGGGACACCGGTGTCCTATCCACAATCGACAGGTTAAAGAATTAATAAATGGAAATTGAACTCACCTATAGGTTTGTCTATCCTCATTAATTTGACGTATGGGTCAATTTTCCTCCCAATATTCATAAAATTCTTTGGTAAATGCTTAAAAATAGGCAACAATTCTGCATCGTTATTTCTAATAACCGTATTACTATCGTCCTTTAAAACGATTCCGTCGTCTTTTTCTTTTTCACTCGACGAAGCTAATTTATTTTCTTTTTCGTCGACATTTTGCAAAGCGGCGAGAATTTTTTGATTTTTCTCACAGCCAACACTGGACTTATTCCTAATTTGAATATTTCTATGTAAATCTGCATTATTTAGTCTATTATCACTGTGTATATTAAAGCTATATTGGCTATTTGTATTGGCTAAGTTCTGTCGCTGGCAAATAATTCGTTTGACTTGGCGAAATGGGTCGAAGCATTTCTTGCCATTTTGGAAGAAAAGCACTGAGCATCCAAAAGTTCTTTGGGAATTTTTCCACATTTCGGTTATTTATATATTTTTTTATTACATTATAAAAAAAACTTCTGCGTTGGTCCTTCGATTGTAATCCATATTTAATCTGAAAAGTAAAATAAAAATGTATTATAAATACCGTAAGACATTATTTTTTTAATGATAAACTAATGTTTATAAGACAAGCTTTTTATGCATAGCACAAAGGATAACAAATTATTATAAGCAATAATTAGTAGCTTGCAGAGATGTACAAAATGGGTACCCAAAACCATTTGAAATGCAAAATGGAAATGGGTCAAAACTTTTCCATTTGAAAATGCAAAATGGTTTTTAGAAAAGCATTTCAAATGCAAAATGCAAAATACCTATTTTCAAAATGCATTGAAAATGCAAAATGGTTTCTCAGGTCAAACAATTATATAATTTTTAAACAATTATGTCATTTAATAATGGACATCAATGTAGAACAACCATATTACATGATGGTAAATCCAAAAACACCACGACTACAGATTATGAAACCACTAAAAATTTGCGCGGGACTAATGTTGCCAATGTAAAAACATAGAAACTGCTATCTAACATTTAATATTACAGCGTCATGGCCCCATGTTCAGTATTTTTTGTAATGGTATCACTCAATAGCGAGGTTGAGGACCGACTGATATTTGGGGCTTATGAAAACAAGATGAGTGGAGATAGTAGGAAGAATGTTGCAAAAAAGCATTTAAAATGGAAAATGCATTGAGAAAAGCATTTAAAATGCAAAATGGGTATTTTCCATTTTGCATTTCCATTTGAAATGGATTTATTTGAAATAAAGCACATCTCTGGTCGCCTGTATTATCAATACAAATTGAAAATATTTCCTATATCCCCGTTTACAGGTGAAAAAAATAAGTAATAATTGTTCATTGAAGTACTAGTACATATTGAATTATTTGGCGTGTTGAAAATAAGCCGACGTGGCTCAGTGGTCCAGAGCACCTGACCGGACATCAGAAGGTGCGGGTTCAATTCCCGTCGGGAGATATTTTAAATTTGTATTGATATTACAGGCGAATAATTATTGCTTATAATAATTTATTACCGTAAGATATGCTTATTTTGAACGATTTTGAGCTTTAACCTCTCGAGTGCCGCCATATAATAATAATATTTGGATGATTTGTATAGCGCCGTTTTTGTGGAAAATCTCCTCAAGGGCGGGAAACAACATATATAATACATTTCTACAATGAATTTATCTTATTCACAATTCACACTACAAAAGTTAGTTTCGGCACTCTAAAAGTTAAAACATTATAGAAATCTTTTAAAAATAGTTATCATGATTCTGTCTCCGCTTCATAAACATTTTTAAGATTTCAAAATTCAATACAAAAGCCTGTAAATAGGTATTTCTAGGGGTGGTCAAAGTTACCCCCGATTTGTTCTAACTTTGCCCATCGTCCAACGGGTCGGTAAGCAATCGACATAACCCGAATGCCGCAAGATCCTGCGCAGAAAATTAGTTGGCTATAAGGTAACGGTCTGCAGCGCTTGAGATATAAATAATATACCGTGTCGATTGCTTGCCGACCCGTGGAACGACGGGCTTTGACCGGGGAATTAGTTGGCTATAAGGTCTGCAGCGCTTGAGATATAAATAATATACCGTGTCGATTGCTTACCGACCCGTGGAACGACGGGCTTTGACCGGGGAATTAGTTGGCTATAAGGTCTGCAGCGCTTGAGATATAAATAATATACAGTGTCGATTGCTTACCGACCCGTGGAACGACGGGCTTTGACCGGGGAATTAGTTGGCTATAAGGTAACGGTCTGCAGCGCTTGAGATATAAATAATATACCGTGTCGATTGCTTACCGACCCGTGGAACGACGGGCTTTGACCGGGGAATTAGTTGGCTATAAGGTAACGGTCTGCAGCGCTTGAGATATAAATAATATACCGTGTCGATTGCTTACCGACCCGTGGAACGACGGGCTTTGACCGGGGAATTAGTTGGCTATAAGGTAACGGTCTGCAGCGCTTGAGATATAAATAATATACCGTGTCGATTGCTTACCGACCCGTGGAACGACGGGCTTTGACCGGGGAATTAGTTGGCTATAAGGTAACGGTCTGCAGCGCTTGAGATATAAATAATATACCGTGTCGATTGCTTACCGACCCGTGGAACGACGGGCTTTGACCGGGGAATTAGTTGGCTATAAGGTCTGCAGCGCTTGAGATATAAATAATATACCGTGTCGATTGCTTACCGACCCGTGGAACGACGGGCTTTGACCGGGGAATTAGTTGGCTATAAGGTAACGGTCTGCAGCGCTTGAGATATAAATAATATACCGTGTCGATTGCTTACCGACCCGTGGAACGACGGGCTTTGACCGGGGAATTAGTTGGCTATAAGGTAACGGTCTGCAGCGCTTGAGATATAAATAATATACCGTGTCGATTGCTTACCGACCCGTGGAACGACGGGCTTTGACCGGGGAATTAGTTGGCTATAAGGTAACGGTCTGCAGCGCTTGAGATATAAATAATATACCGTGTCGATTGCTTACCGACCCGTGGAACGACGGGCTTTGACCGGGGAATTAGTTGGCTATAAGGTAACGGTCTGCAGCGCTTGAGATATAAATAATATACCGTGTCGATTGCTTACCGACCCGTGGAACGACGGGCTTTGACCGGGGAATTAGTTGGCTATAAGGTAACGGTCTGCAGCGCTTGAGATATAAATAATATACCGTGTCGATTGCTTACCGACCCGTGGAACGACGGGCTTTGACCGGGGAATTAGTTGGCTATAAGGTAACGGTCTGCAGCGCTTGAGATATAAATAATATACCGTGTCGATTGCTTACCGACCCGTGGAACGACGGGCTTTGACCGGGGAATTAGTTGGCTATAAGGTAACGGTCTGCAGCGCTTGAGATATAAATAATATACCGTGTCGATTGCTTACCGACCCGTGGAACGACGGGCTTTGACCGGGGAATTAGTTGGCTATAAGGTAACGGTCTGCAGCGCTTGAGATATAAATAATATACCGTGTCGATTGCTTACCGACCCGTGGAACGACGGGCTTTGACCGGGGAATTAGTTGGCTATAAGGTAACGGTCTGCAGCGCTTGAGATATAAATAATATACTGTGTCGATTGCTTACCGACCCGTGGAACGACGGGCTTTGACCGGGGAATTAGTTGGCTATAAGGTAACGGTCTGCAGCGCTTGAGATATAAATAATATACCGTGTCGATTGCTTACCGACCCGTGGAACGACGGGCTTTGACCGGGGAATTAGTTGGCTATAAGGTAACGGTCTGCAGCGCTTGAGATATAAATAATATACCGTGTCGATTGCGCACCGACCCGTGGAACGACGGGCTTTGACCGGGGAATTAGTTGGCTATAAGGTAACGGTCTGCAGCGCTTGAGATATAAATAATATACCGTGTCGATTGCTTACCGACCCGTGGAACGACGGGCTTTGACCGGGGAATTAGTTGGCTATAAGGTAACGGTCTGCAGCGCTTGAGATATAAATAATATACCGTGTCGATTGCTTACCGACCCGTGGAACGACGGGCTTTGACCGGGGAATTAGTTGGCTATAAGGTAACGGTCTGCAGCGCTTGAGATATAAATAATATACCGTGTCGATTGCTTACCGACCCGTGGAACGACGGGCTTTGACCGGGGAATTAGTTGGCTATAAGGTAACGGTCTGCAGCGCTTGAGATATAAATAATATACCGTGTCGATTGCTTACCGACCCGTGGAACGACGGGCTTTGACCGGGGAATTAGTTGGCTATAAGGTAACGGTCTGCAGCGCTTGAGATATAAATAATATACCGTGTCGATTGCTTACCGACCCGTGGAACGACGGGCTTTGACCGGGGAATTAGTTGGCTATAAGGTAACGGTCTGCAGCGCTTGAGATATAAATAATATACCGTGTCGATTGCTTACCGACCCGTGGAACGACGGGCTTTGACCGGGGAATTAGTTGGCTATAAGGTAACGGTCTGCAGCGCTTGAGATATAAATAATATACCGTGTCGATTGCTTACCGACCCGTGGAACGACGGGCTTTGACCGGGGAATTAGTTGGCTATAAGGTAACGGTCTGCAGCGCTTGAGATATAAATAATATACCGTGTCGATTGCTTACCGACCCGTGGAACGACGGGCTTTGACCGGGGAATTAGTTGGCTATAAGGTAACGGTCTGCAGCGCTTGAGATATAAATAATATACCGTGTCGATTGCTTACCGACCCGTGGAACGACGGGCTTTGACCGGGGAATTAGTTGGCTATAAGGTAACGGTCTGCAGCGCTTGAGATATAAATAATATACCGTGTCGATTGCGCACCGACCCGTGGAACGACGGGCTTTGACCGGGGAATTAGTTGGCTATAAGGTAACGGTCTGCAGCGCTTGAGATATAAATAATATACCGTGTCGATTGCTTACCGACCCGTGGAACGACGGGCTTTGACCGGGGAATTAGTTGGCTATAAGGTAACGGTCTGCAGCGCTTGAGATATAAATAATATACCGTGTCGATTGCTTACCGACCCGTGGAACGACGGGCTTTGACCGGGGAATTAGTTGGCTATAAGGTAACGGTCTGCAGCGCTTGAGATATAAATAATATACCGTGTCGATTGCTTACCGACCCGTGGAACGACGGGCTTTGACCGGGGAATTAGTTGGCTATAAGGTAACGGTCTGCAGCGCTTGAGATATAAATAATATACCGTGTCGATTGCTTACCGACCCGTGGAACGACGGGCTTTGACCGGGGAATTAGTTGGCTATAAGGTAACGGTCTGCAGCGCTTGAGATATAAATAATATACCGTGTCGATTGCTTACCGACCCGTGGAACGACGGGCTTTGACCGGGGAATTAGTTGGCTATAAGGTCTGCAGCGCTTGAGATATAAATAATATACCGTGTCGATTGCTTACCGACCCGTGGAACGACGGGCTTTGACCGGGGAATTAGTTGGCTATAAGGTCTGCAGCGCTTGAGATATAAATAATATACCGTGTCGATTGCTTACCGACCCGTGGAACGACGGGCTTTGACCGGGGAATTAGTTGGCTATAAGGTCTGCAGCGCTTGAGATATAAATAATATACCGTGTCGATTGCTTACCGACCCGTGGAACGACGGGCTTTGACCGGGGAATTAGTTGGCTATAAGGTAACGGTCTGCAGCGCTTGAGATATAAATAATATACCGTGTCGATTGCTTACCGACCCGTGGAACGACGGGCTTTGACCGGGGAATTAGTTGGCTATAAGGTAACGGTCTGCAGCGCTTGAGATATAAATAATATACCGTGTCGATTGCGCACCGACCCGTGGAACGACGGGCTTTGACCGGGGAATTAGTTGGCTATAAGGTAACGGTCTGCAGCGCTTGAGATATAAATAATATACCGTGTCGATTGCTTACCGACCCGTGGAACGACGGGCTTTGACCGGGGAATTAGTTGGCTATAAGGTAACGGTCTGCAGCGCTTGAGATATAAATAATATACCGTGTCGATTGCTTACCGACCCGTGGAACGACGGGCTTTGACCGGGGAATTAGTTGGCTATAAGGTAACGGTCTGCAGCGCTTGAGATATAAATAATATACCGTGTCGATTGCTTACCGACCCGTGGAACGACGGGCTTTGACCGGGGAATTAGTTGGCTATAAGGTCTGCAGCGCTTGAGATATAAATAATATACCGTGTCGATTGCTTACCGACCCGTGGAACGACGGGCTTTGACCGGGGAATTAGTTGGCTATAAGGTCTGCAGCGCTTGAGATATAAATAATATACCGTGTCGATTGCGCACCGACCCGTGGAACGACGGGCTTTGACCGGGGAATTAGTTGGCTATAAGGTAACGGTCTGCAGCGCTTGAGATATAAATAATATACCGTGTCGATTGCTTACCGACCCGTGGAACGACGGGCTTTGACCGGGGAATTAGTTGGCTATAAGGTAACGGTCTGCAGCGCTTGAGATATAAATAATATACCGTGTCGATTGCTTACCGACCCGTGGAACGACGGGCTTTGACCGGGGAATTAGTTGGCTATAAGGTAACGGTCTGCAGCGCTTGAGATATAAATAATATACCGTGTCGATTGCTTACCGACCCGTGGAACGACGGGCTTTGACCGGGGAATTAGTTGGCTATAAGGTAACGGTCTGCAGCGCTTGAGATATAAATAATATACCGTGTCGATTGCGCACCGACCCGTGGAACGACGGGCTTTGACCGGGGAATTAGTTGGCTATAAGGTAACGGTCTGCAGCGCTTGAGATATAAATAATATACCGTGTCGATTGCTTACCGACCCGTGGAACGACGGGCTTTGACCGGGGAATTAGTTGGCTATAAGGTAACGGTCTGCAGCGCTTGAGATATAAATAATATACCGTGTCGATTGCTTACCGACCCGTGGAACGACGGGCTTTGACCGGGGAATTAGTTGGCTATAAGGTAACGGTCTGCAGCGCTTGAGATATAAATAATATACCGTGTCGATTGCTTACCGACCCGTGGAACGACGGGCTTTGACCGGGGAATTAGTTGGCTATAAGGTAACGGTCTGCAGCGCTTGAGATATAAATAATATACCGTGTCGATTGCTTACCGACCCGTGGAACGACGGGCTTTGACCGGGGAATTAGTTGGCTATAAGGTAACGGTCTGCAGCGCTTGAGATATAAATAATATACCGTGTCGATTGCTTACCGACCCGTGGAACGACGGGCTTTGACCGGGGAATTAGTTGGCTATAAGGTAACGGTCTGCAGCGCTTGAGATATAAATAATATACCGTGTCGATTGCTTACCGACCCGTGGAACGACGGGCTTTGACCGGGGAATTAGTTGGCTATAAGGTCTGCAGCGCTTGAGATATAAATAATATACCGTGTCGATTGCTTACCGACCCGTGGAACGACGGGCTTTGACCGGGGAATTAGTTGGCTATAAGGTCTGCAGCGCTTGAGATATAAATAATATACCGTGTCGATTGCTTACCGACCCGTGGAACGACGGGCTTTGACCGGGGAATTAGTTGGCTATAAGGTAACGGTCTGCAGCGCTTGAGATATAAATAATATACCGTGTCGATTGCTTACCGACCCGTGGAACGACGGGCTTTGACCGGGGAATTAGTTGGCTATAAGGTAACGGTCTGCAGCGCTTGAGATATAAATAATATACCGTGTCGATTGCGCACCGACCCGTGGAACGACGGGCTTTGACCGGGGAATTAGTTGGCTATAAGGTAACGGTCTGCAGCGCTTGAGATATAAATAATATACCGTGTCGATTGCTTACCGACCCGTGGAACGACGGGCTTTGACCGGGGAATTAGTTGGCTATAAGGTAACGGTCTGCAGCGCTTGAGATATAAATAATATACCGTGTCGATTGCTTACCGACCCGTGGAACGACGGGCTTTGACCGGGGAATTAGTTGGCTATAAGGTAACGGTCTGCAGCGCTTGAGATATAAATAATATACCGTGTCGATTGCTTACCGACCCGTGGAACGACGGGCTTTGAACGGCGAATTAATTTTCTGACGTTTTTTGTGCAAAATAGCCAGTAAAAGTATATTTTCAAAATGACTTATTGTTGTGTAGGGTTATACAATGCTAAATTAGTTTTTTTTTAATGTAAAATTTTGCGGTAGCTACCCGCCAAACAACCAAAAACTACGGACCGCCAAACAACCGACTCCTTGCCTCAGCCACATTTAATACATCCTCTTCTATTATTCTGACTCTTGACATGGCCCGACTAGAGTATTTGATTCACTTGATCGTGCCATGTCTTCCTAAAGCGTCCCCGACTTCTGTTTTCCATTCACATTGGCATCATATATCCTCCTTTCTTCGTTCATTCGCTCTACATGCCCAAACCATCTAAGCGTTCCTTTCTTGATCTTACTCATTACGCTTACATCAGCCTTGCACTCTTTGCGGATCTCCACATATCTCACGCACACGCCTCAGGGATTTCATTTCAACAGCATTCAGTCTACTTTCATCCTTTCTCTGCCAGTTCCATACATCAGGGTAGGTGCCAGCACTCCATTGTGGACTGCTAGCTTGGCTTCTTTGGACAATGTTTAGTTAGCGCCAACTGCGTTCAGTCCTCCATGAATGGAGTTACCTGCATTTCCCCTTGTTTCAATATCTCTGTCAGCCTTCCCATCTCTCTAGAACATACTTCCTAAATACACAAACTCATCCACCTGCGACAAGTATTCCTCAGCAACAACTATATTGCACACTGTTTTCGTACTCTCTCTTTCAAACACCGTGACTTTAGACTTACTTACATTCATCATTAACTCATTCTTCATACATACTTGGTTCATGCTAGACACGAGAGATTATAGATCTTCCATCCTGCTGGAAAAGCAGACCCGATATGCAATAATAGGTCAAGCACCGGTGCCGGTCAATGTTATAATAAAAACTAAATAAATACTTGTAAATTGTAGTCAAGAACATGTCAGCCTAACGTACCTTATCGCACTGACAGATATGACTGGATTATTACAAAGTATTTTATTGCAGAAAATACTAAACAGGGAGTTAAACAGGGCTTAGCTACACTCAATCAATTGTAATTTGTAAATTGATACTAGCAATATTTTTTCTTTATTATTTCCTAATATATAACACGTCAATCGGTTTAATTGTTGGCAGATGAATCACCTAAACGCGGTACAGATCGACGATTAATTTCATTAATTTAAGATACTCGTATATATCCAGTTAACCCATTGGGCGCATTTTGCACCCGTGTTATAAAATTAATTATAAAAACACATTGGTAATGTTATAGAACTTCCTTCTTCTTCTTTCGCTAGTAAAATTAGATTGATAATGTTAGTTGTAAGTTTCTACATCTGTAAATATATACGCCATTAAGACAGTAGTTATAGGCCTTAGTCGTAAGTCACTAGATATAAGTCAGTAGTTCTAGTATTAACTATTTAAGAAATATATTTGTACAGCGCCTTTGAGGTGATTTCTTACGAAAAGGGCGCTATATAAATTAGCCAAATATTTTAAATCATCCGATTTTATGTCCGTGTTAAATCTTTCCCATAAGAAAAACTAAACCCTTCCACACACTTTTCCACAAATGATCATCTAGTCAATCAACATTATGCAATTGCATTATATAAGCATAATAAATACAAAACAATACAAGAACAACACGTCAACTCACCAGAGATAAAATGGGAAAATAATTCACCGACTCCAGATATTTTCATATCAGAGGGTTCGGCTCGGTAGAACTTCTAACAGGGCCTATAAATCCTACTGATCCCTCAACATAAATATTTAAAAATCTTTCGTTATTATTAGGGAGTATCAATCAATGGGGGAAGTTTTCTATATTTATTGAAGCTGTCGCAACTTTGAATAGCTGATGTTAGGACATGTTCGTTGGACTACAATACTCTTTTAAATTATCTGAATAATTTGCTTTCATTGTCAGACAAAAGGATTTAACACTTGTATTTCTATACAAAATTTTAAATGATGCATTTGATAGTCCAGAATTGCTGGTTTTGATACGTTAGTGTACGAACACAAAGGACGCAGGTTTCAGTTATACAGATTATCCGTACTCAGCGTCTGAGTTCGTCGGCGGCAGTTGGCGCCGAGTTGTGGACACGTAGAACGCAGCTTAACAGCAGCTGTCAGTCAGACGAAGCTTTTTTACTTGTGTGTAGAGTGTTTGATTTATCTCAGACTCACGATTTGTTGAAAACATCGGCAATTAACAGGTCGCTATCTTCCTGCTCAAGAAAATAAGCTTCACCAGCGAGTAGGAATTAAGAATTCATTCCGGTAGAGCTTATCAGCAATGCTATGCTCATTTACAAATCTGTAGCTGTCTTCACTATGTGCGGTCTCATACGTTTACATACAAACATTCTCCAGTGCCTGTGCCAGTGCGCCGAAAAATCAGAAAGCAGAAACCTGCGTCCTTTGCGTTCGTACACTAATGCTGAAAGTCAAGATACCATATTGTGTATTCCTCATTGCCGAGAATACTAAAGGAGGAGAATAATTAAGCCAAGTAAAAGTGGACATCTTCAATTTATCACAAAATAAATACAAAACTTTAATGCTGGGTCACTTTTTTTATTTTTTATTTTTTATTTTTATTATTTAATAAATGTTTACAACTTTAGATAAGTATATGGGTAATTATTATTATTTATCCCTGACTGCCGCAATTTTAGGCACACATTATATAAGAATTACACTTTGTAATTTCAACAACTATTAACATGCACAAAATAGGTTATAGGTGCTTAGATTGGGTTAATTAAGTAATTTATGCAAATTTAAATTGAAATGAAACTTTAACCATACAAAAAAATTACAAAATGGTAGCAGAGGAATCGTTTTATAAGATTCATTTTGAACTTTGATTTAATAAATGGAATTATAATACATATTTACCATCTCTTTCGACGTAAATAGTTGTTTGTTGAAGTAATCAAGTTGGATTGAAATCTAATTTCCATTATCTGCTCCTATTAAAAGTGCGGCAGTTAGGGAAATATTTATTAGTATACAAAGTAAGTATTATTTCTATACAGGTGTAACAGCTCGTACCCGAAGGATTTTAACTAGCGAATCCTGTAATACCATCGAGCATGGCTATCATTGCATCTGATCAGCGCCTTGGCACCTACAATTAAGCCTGCACAAACGGTGCCTGGCGCTAGTGAAATCCTCAACGGCACTGTATTAGGTATTATCAGCACCTTGGCACCTACAATTGCGCTGATAATACCCAACCCTTGAGGTTTTCACTAGCACTAGGCGACGTTTGTCTACACCGACCATAAATGTCAAAAAGTGAACGAAGTACGATGGCCCGCACTTCAAAACTAAACCGATATCTTGGTTTGACATTGTAACCCTTTCGTAAGTTTTAGGGTTATAAACAATGTAACAACTGCGCATTGTCATCATCCCAATTGACGTAATGTTTGGCAGTGTAGTTGCGGGGCGAGATATAACGCAGGCGAAACAGCTGTCACAATTAAAACTCAATAATATTAAGTAGATAACCTCACATTTTACAAGCCACATTGAAATGCCGGCGCCCGTTTATATAACACTTTTAGATTACTCACGTGAATGTGCGATGTTTTAAACAGGTTTGATGTTCAATCACGCATTATTGCATGTTTCTTTTATAAATAAATCACTCTACTCATTTTTTCCTATTTTGAAGGTTAAGTTGACTTGGGTTGACTTTAGATAGACTAGGGCTGCCAGTGTAATAAAAAAATTGACACAGAAAAAATAAAGTACTTACGTAAGCGAATTATATTTTTAGCAGTATCGATAGAAACAATTTTCAAATTCTACGGTACATCAGATTATTAATTAGTTATTGCTTCAATTTAAATTTATAATCAAAATCGTGAGATTTCTAAAACACAAGTAATTTTACCTCAGAAAATTAACATCTTGTATTTTGCGTATTTAGCGTGTTTTATGCCCCTAGTACACGTTAACCCGTTGTTGCGATGGGCATCATATTACTGAAAATTATTTATTTTTCCTTGGTGCAATCTTCACTCGTATACGGAATATTAGGATGGGGCGGTGCGCTTCATGCACATATAAAACCTTTACAAATAACTCAAAATTATATCATCAAAGTTATGTATAATCGGAAAAGAACATTTTCAACAGATGAGTTATACAAAGAATCTAAAATATTGTCTCCGTAAACTATTTACTTTGTAAACTATGAAATACATATAACAAAAATAAATTCGAAATAAATGAAAACAGAATCAACATTTAATTTAGAAATAATAATGTATTTTATACTCCCTAAACGAACACAAAACAAATGCAAACACACTGCAGTTTCATTGGACCTCGTAATTTCAATCTTTTACCGAAAAATATTCAAGTGATTACTAAACTTCCTCAATATTTAAAAGAGTTAAATTTATGGCTTTTCGATACAGCAGTTGAAACTTTTCTTATTTAATTTGTATCAATTTATGTTCCTCATAAAATATTCACCATATATTACACTAAACACTTATAAATTCTCTATACACTATTGTAAACACTTTTTATACAAACCGCTTAGACAAAATGTAATCTTGTTTTTGTTATATATGTCCACAGTTTGTTTATTTCTAGGTACAATAATATAATAACTTAAATATATTACCCACGCAAAGGCTGCGCCTTAGTGGGTTCCCATTATTCGTATTGATTTATATAATATTGCATGTAATTAATGTACAAATTGGGAAAAATAAAGGAATTTAAAAAAATGCTCTACACCATAGACATATGAATATTAGTAGACCTGCCCTAAGTGATTAAAAGCGTATTATTCCCCACTCCCCATACCGGTTCCATTGGAGCCGGCTGTGCTCGCGTATGGCCTCAAGTGAATTTAGAAAACGTGACGTCATCATTATTGTGCGAACTATGGTCGAGGCATCATCGGTTCATTTTACGAAATAACACGGCAAAATGGTGACTTGTGTGATATGAAAACTTGTAAAAATAGATGTGAAAAAGAGAATAAACCCAATTGTCGTATTACATTCCATATATAAGCATTATTTTACATTATTTTAAGCATATTCACATCGTATAATATGGATCAGTTGTAGAAACATATACTATCGACGTGAAACACAAAGCTGGTTGGTTGCTGGGAAGTAAATCATGAACATTTATAAAAGTGTCTTAACTAAATACATAAACGAAATATTCGACTCTGAAAATAGAAGAAATTTATTTTGCCGAATTTGGACTTCGCAAATTTGTTCATAACGTGGCGAGTAATTTGCGCTCCCATGTAAAAATGTCTATTCATTCAAAAGCAGATTTTACTTTTAAGAACTAAATGGTGATATTATAAGGCGAGATGCCTATATACTATCAGATTGATTTATTGACGAATCACAGTCAGCTTTACCCTCTTCGTTCTTCAACAGTTGATTTTACCCCTCATCCTTAATTTCTAGTCTATTGATACTCACATGTCTGTGCTCTACACCAATGGGATGTTTTCACAAACTATGAATACAATTAAAAATGTGTGGAAGACTAAGGACGGGTTGTTTCGGAGATTTTAACAATTTTTAAAATTTCAAAGTTAATTTTCAAGTTCTGTGAAAGATTTTTTCAAGTTCTGTTATTATTTCAGTTCTGTCAAGCAAATAGTCTACAATGATAGAGTTTATTTTTATATATGTAATTTTAATATTTTTTCCAGAATTATTGATAAAAAAAAACGATCTAACAAATCACATTACGAAACGGTTCCAACTGGTGACAATGTCAATGAAAACGATCATGTCGTCAACCAAAAATTGCACATGATACATTTATCATGCCATGCCATTGCATGTTATATATTTTTTTCCTTTACCTTTCTTCCCAGGAACTGGAGTCAACGGCGTTAACAACCTCGCCAAGTGCCGATCGGGTAGGACCGACAGTTATTTCATATTTTAACTGCTGTAATTTCAGAGAAATGCATATATGATTGCCACCAAAAGTTGATAGAATGCATTGTCATCGACAACGACTGTATCTGCTGAGTGCTCGATCGGATGTCGGGAAGTGGGTTAATTTTGTAAATAGATATTAATTTTGTATATTTCCATTCTTTCTGTTTCCGGCCAGGGCGATACTAAAAGTATTTACCACTTTGAAACAGTGATATACCTAAGACATATTGAACACAAACTCATCCACTTGTTTAAAGTACTTACTTATCTTTGCCCAGGGATAGAAGGTGTATTTACAATAAGGCTACAAGGTTTGTGTAAAAAACAATTTTTATTGGAAATTTAATATTTTCTCATTTTGTTATATACCTAAGACATATTGAACACAAACTCATCCACTTGTTTAAAGTACTTACTTATCTTTGCCCAGGGATAGAAGGTGTATTTACAATAAGGCTACAAGGTTTGTGTAAAAAACAATTTTTATTGGAAATTTAATATTTTCTCATTTTGTTACATGTTCAAATGAACATGTAACAAAATGAGAAAATATTAAATTTCCAATAAAAATTGTTTTTTACACAAATCTTATGTCATAAAAATAAAAGGCATATAATCTTGCACATCTTATAAGATATCAAGTGCTGATCTTGTGTTAAAGGATATTTAATCTGGTACATCTTATATCAAGTACTACTCTTGTATTAAAAGGTATAAAATCTTGTAATAATAATCTTATAAAATGTCATAAAAATAAAAGGCATATAATCTTGCACATCTTATATCAAGTGCTAATCTTGTGTTAAAGGATATTTAATCTGGTACATCTTATATCAAGTACTACTCTTGTATTAAAAGGTATAAAATCTTCTACATCTTAAATCAAGGATATGTCTTTTGTGAAAAGACATTTAATCTTGCACATCTTAGATCAAGTACTACTCTTGTATTAAAAGGCATATAATATTGTACATATTGGATCAAGTACCTACACTACTCTGATATTAAAAGCCATATAATCTTGCACATCTTAGATCAAGTACTACTCTTGTATTAAAAGCTTTTAATTGTGTAGAAGAGGAATATACTTCAATGCATTCATGTTATGTTTTTTTTTAAATAAAAATATATTAATTACATCTTTGGAGTTGTATTTTTTTCTCAATAGTTGGCATCATTAACATACCTATACAAAGTAAACAGATATAATAAATATGATAGTTGAGTTTGTTTTGTAGTTAAATGGGAGATTGTTAAGAAGTACTTAATACAATTGAAAGATATTCATGTACCAACATTATTAAAAAGACAGATAACATTTTCAGAGAAAATTTAAGTTCATTTAAATATTTTCATAATTTCACAATATCCAGTCCAGAGCAGGGAAAACAACACAAAAAGTGCTTTTCAAGTTGCGTTGCCAAAATCATAAACTATATCTCTTTCTCTCTAACCTCTTAAAATAAAGAAACGCGTCTAACCAATAGTAATTATGAACAGAGAGGAAATTATTCAAGTATTTATCCCGTCAATACATACACATTAAACAGTCTAGCACTAATACTAACTAGTATTTATATTGTACACATGTTTATCGCATATCATTATTTTTTACATAATTTCATTAAGGCGATGCACAATTATTAGTAGGATTCCAATTTGAAATCCATTTGAAAATCTGTATAAACTTTAATTTTTGGAAAATTCATCACTTTTACGGGCCTAATTTTGGTTTCGGATTTAAAAAGCTGTTTTCTCAGACCCTATGGCGCTGAACGAACTCAAATTTTGGAATCCTACTAATAATTGTGGTTTGAATTGAAATCCATTTGAAAATCTGTATAAACTTCAATTTTTGGAAAAATCATCATTTTTGAGGGCCTAATTGAAGACTTGGGTTCGGATTTTAAAAGCTATTTTCTCAAACTCTATGGCGCCGAACGGACTCAAATTTTTGAATCCAATTAATAATTGTGGTTTGAATTGAAATCCATTTGAAAATCTGTATAAATTTCAATTTTTGGAAAAATAATTATTTTTGAGGGCCTAATTGAAGACTTGGGTTCGGATTTTAAAAGCTATTTTCTCACACTCTATGACGCTGAACGGACACGTATTTTGGAATCTTATAAACAATATTGGTCTGAATTGAAATGCATTAGAAAATGTGCATTATCAACCATTATTGGAAAAATTATAATTTTTGAGTGCCTAATTAAAGACTTGGGTTCGGATTTTAAAAGCTTTTTTCTAAGACTTTATGGCGCCGAAAGGACTCAAATTTTGGAATCCTACTAATAATTGTGGTTTGAATTGAAATCCATTTGAAAATCTGTATAAACTTCAATTTTTGGAAAAATCATCATTTTTGAGGGCCTAATATTGAAGACATGGGTTCGGATTTTAAAAGCTATTTTCTCACACTCAATGGCGCAAAACGGATTCATATTTTAGAATCCTACTAATTATTGTGGTTCGAATTGAAATCCATTTGAAAATAAGCATAAACTACAATTTTTGGAAAAATCATTATTTTTGAGGGCCTAATTGAAGATTTGGGTTTGGATTTTTAAAGCTATTTTCTCACACTCAATGGCGCAGAACGGACTCATATTTTAAAATCCTACTTATAATTTTGTCCTGAATAGAAATACATTAGAAAATGAGCAAAATCTGCAATTTTTGGAAAAATCATCATTTTTGAAAGCCTAATTGAAGACTTGGGTTCGGATTTTAAAAAATATTTTCTCAGACTCTATGGCTTCGAACGGACAGATATTCTGGAATCCTACTAATAATTTTGTCCTGAATTGAAATGCATTAGAAAATGAGAAAAATCTGCCATTTTTGGAAAAATCATCATTTTTGAAAGCCTAATTGAAGGCTTGGGTTCGGATTTTAAAAGCAATTTTCTCACAATCTTGGGCTTCGAACGGACAGATATTCTGGAATCCTAATAATAATTGTGGTTTGAATTGAAATCCATTTGAAAATCTTTATAAACTACAATTTTTGGAAAAATCATCATTTTTGAGGGCCTAATTGAAGACTTGGGTTCGGATTTTAAAAGCTATTTTCTAAGACTTTATGGCGCCGAACGGACTCATATTTTAGAATCCTACTAATTATTGTGGTCCGAATTGAAATCCATTCGAAAATTAGAGTAAACTACAATTTTTGTTAAATCATCATTGTTGAGGGCCTAATTGAAGACTTGGGTTTGGATTTTAAAAGCTATTTTCTCACATTCTATGGCGCAGAACGGACTCAAATTTTGGAATCCTACTAATAATTGTGGATTAAATTGAAATCCATTTGAAAATCTGTATAAACTTCAATTTTTGGAAAAATCATCATTTTTGAGGGCTTAATTGAAGACTTGGGTTCGGATTTTAAAAGCTATTTCCTCACATTCTATGGCGCAGAACGGACTCAAATTTTGAAATCCAACTAATAATATTGGTTTGAATTGAAATCCATTTGAAAATCTGTATAAACTTAAATTTTTGGAAAAATCATCAGTTTTGAGGGCCTAATTGAAGACTTGGGTTCGGATTTAAAAAGCTATTTTCTAAGACTTTATGGCGCCGAATGGACTCAAATTTTGGAATCCTACTTATAATTGTGGTTTGAATTGAAATCCATTTGAAAATCTGTATAATCTTCAATTTTTGAAAAATTCATCATTTTTGAGGGCCTAATTGAAGACTTGGGTTTGGATTTTAAAAGCTATTTTCTCCCACTCTATGGCTTCGAACGGACTTAAATTTTGGAATCCTACTAATAATTGTGGTTTGAATTAAAATCCGTTTGAAAATCTGTATAAACTTCAATTTTTGGAAAAATCATCATTTTTGAGGGCCTAATTGAAGACTTGGGTTTGGATTTTAAAAGCTATTTTCTCCCACTCTATGGCTTCGAACGGACTCAAATTTTGGAATCTTACTTATTATTGTGTCCTGAATTGAAATGCATTAGAAAATAAGCAAAATCTGCCATTTTTGGAAAAATCATCATTTTTGAATGCCTTATTGAAGACTTGGGTTCGGATTTTTTAAAGCAATTTTGGCAATCACACTCTATGGCGCTGAACGAACTCATATTTTGGAATCCTACTAATAATTTTGTCCTGAATTGAAATGCATTAGAAAATGAGTAAAATCTGCCATTTTTGGAAAAATCATCATTTTTGAAAGCCTAATTGAAGACTTGGGTTCGGATTTTAAAAGCTATTTTCTAAGACTTTATGGCGCCGAACGGACTCATATTTTAGAATCCTACAAATTATTGTGGTCCGAATTGAAATCCATTTGAAAATAAGCATAAACAACAATTTTTGGAAAAATCATCATTTTTGAGGGCCTAATTGAAGACTTGGGTTCGGAATTTAAAAAACTATTTTCTAAGACTTTATGGCGCCGAACGGATTCATATTTTAGAATCCTACTAATTATTGTGGTCCGAATTGAAATCCATTTGAAAATAAGCATAAACAACAATTTTTGGAAAAATCATCATTTTTGAGGGCCTAATTGAAGACTTGGGTTCGGATTTTTAAAGCTATTTTCTAAGACTTTATGGCTCCAAACGGACTCATATTTTAGAATCCTACTTATGATTGTTGTCCAATTTGAAATCCATTTGAAAATAAGCATGAACTACAATTTTTGGAAAAATCATCATTTTTGAGGGCCTAATTGAAGACTTGGGTTCGGATTTTAAAAGCTTTTTTCTCACATTCAATGGCGCAAAACGGATTCATATTTTAGAATCCTACTAATTATTGTGGTTCGAATTGAATTCCATTTGAAAATAAGCATAAACTACAATTTTTGGAAAAATCATTATTTTTGAGGGCCTAATTGAAGACTTAGGTTCGGATTTTAAAAGCTATTTTTTCACACTCTATGGCACCGAACGGACTCAAATTTTAAAATCCTACTAATAATTTTGTTCTGAATTGAAATGCATTAGAAAATGAGCATGAACTACAATTTTTGGAAAAATCATCATTTTTGAGGGCCTAATTGAAGACTTGGGTTCGGATTTTAAAAGCTATTTTCTCACACTCTATGGCACCGAACGGACTCAAATTTTAAAATCCTACTAATAATTTTGTCCTGAATTGAAATGCATTAGAAAATGAGCAAAATCTGCCATTTTTGGAAAAATCATCATTTTTGAAAGCCTAATTGAAGACTTGGGTTTGGATTTTAAAAGCTATTTTCTCCCACTCTATGGCGCAGAACGGACTCAAATTTTGGAATCCTACTAATAATTGAGTTTGAATTGAAATCCATTTGAAAATCTGTATAAACTTCAATTTTTGGAAAAAACATCATTTTTGAGGGCCTAATTGAAGACTTGGGTTCGGATTTTAAAAGCAATTTTCTCACAATCTGGGGCTTCGTATGGACTTAAATTTTGGAATCCTACTAATAATTGTGGTTTCATTTTTGAGGGCCTAATTGAAGAGTTGGGTTCGGATTTTAAAAGCTATTTTCTAAGACTTTATGGGGCCGAACGGACTCATATTTTAGAATCCTACTAATTATTGTGGTCTGAATTGAAATCCACTTGAAAATAAGCATAAACTACCATTTTTGGAAAAATCATCATTTTTGAGGGCCTAATTGAAGACTAGGGTTCGGATTTTAAAAGTTTTTTCTCTCACTCTATGGCGCGGAACGGACACGTATTTCGGAATCTTACAAATAATATGGGTCTGAATTGAAATGCATTAGAAAATGACCATTATCTACCATTTTTGGAAAAATATCATTTTTGAGTGCCTAATTAAAGACTTGGGTTCGGATTTAAAAGCTATTTTCTTACACTCTATGGCGCCAAATGGACAGATATTTTGGAATCCTACTAATTATTGTGTTCTGAATTGAAATCAATTCGAAAATCTGTAAAAACATCAATTTTTGGAAAATTCATCACTTTTACGGGCCTAATTGAAGACTTGGGTTCGGATTTTAAAAGTTTTTTTCTCACACTCCATGGCGCGGAACGGACACGTATTTTGGAATCTTACAAATAATATGGTTCTGAATTGAAATGCATTAGAAAATGACCATTATCTACCATTTTTGGAAAAATTATCATTTTTGATGCCTAATTAAAGACTTGGGTTCGGATTTAAAAAGCTATTTTCTTACACTCTATGGCGCCGAACGGACTCATATTTTGGAATCCTAATAATAATTGTGTTCTGAATTTGTAATTCATTTGAAAATCTGTAAAAACTTCAGTTTTTGGATAATTCATCACTTTTACGGGCCTAATTGAAGACTTGGGTTCGGATTTTAAAAGCTATTTTCTCATATTCTATGGCGTTGAACGGACTCATATTTTAGAATCCTACTAATTATTGTGGTCTGAATTGAAATCCACTTGAAAATAAGCATAAACTACCATTTTTGGAAAAATCATCATTTTTGAGGGCCTAATTGAAGACTAGGGTTCGGATTTTAAAAGTTTTTTTCTCACACTCTATGGCGCGGAACGGACACGTATTTTGGAATCTTACAAATAATATGTGTCTGAATTAAAATGCATTAGAAAATGACCATTATCTACCATTTTTGGAAAAATATCATTTTTGAGTGCCTAATTAAAGTCTTGGGTTCGGATTTAAAAGCTTTTTTCTTACACTTTATGGCGCCAAATGGACAGATATTTTGGAATCCTACTAATTATTTTGTTCTGAATTGAAATCAATTCGAAAATCTGTAAAAACATCAATTTTTGGAAAATTCATCACTTTTACGGGCCTAATTGAAGACTTGGGTTCGGATTTTAAAAGTTTTTTTCTCACACTCTATGGCGCGGAACGGACACGTATTTTGGAATCTTACAAATAATATGGGTCTGAATTGAAATGCATTAGAAAATGACCATTATCTACCATTTTTGGAAAAATTATCATTTTTGAGTGCCTAAATAAAGACTTGGGTTCGGATTTTAAAAGCTATTTTCTTACACTCTATAGCGCCAAATGGACAGATATTTTGGAATCCTACTAATTATTTTGTTCTGAATTGAAATCAATTCGAAAATCTGTAAAAACATCAATTTTTGGAAAATTCATCACTTTTACGGGCCTAATTGAAGACTTGGGTTCGGATTTTAAAAGTTTTTTTCTCACACTCTATGGCGCGGAACGGACACGTATTTTGGAATCTTACAAATAATATGGGTCTGAATTGAAATGCATTAGAAAATGACCATTATCTACCATTTTTGGAAAAATTATCATTTTTGAGTGCCTAAATAAAGACTTGGGTTCGGATTTTAAAAGTTTTTTTCTCACACTGTATGGCACCGAACGGATTCATATTTTGGAATCTTTCTAAGAATTCTGGTATGAATTGAAATGCATTAGAAAATAAGCATAAATTACCATTTTTGGAAAATTCATCATTTTTGAGGGCCTAATTGACTTGGGTTCGGATTTTAAAAGCTTTTTTTCTTATTTTAGATTCTTACTAATAATTGTAGTCTGAATTAAAATGCGTTAGAAAATCAGCAAAAACTAACATTTTTGGGAAAATCATCATTTTTTCGGGCCTAATTGGGTTGGGTTCGGATTTTAATAATTATTTTCTCAGACTCTATGGCGTCAAACAGACTCAAATTTTGGAATATTAATAAGAATTCTGGTAAGAATTGAAATCCATTAGAAAATCTGCATTCACTTCCTTTTTTGGAAAAATCATCGTTAAAAATCAAAAATCATCATTCTTACGGGCCTTATTGCAAGACTTGGGTTCGGATTTTAAAAACTGTTTTCTCAGTTTCTTTGGTCCCGAACGGACTCAATACTAGCAATAGTCTGAATAGAAATCCGTTAGAAAATCAAAAACTACCAATTTTGGAAAAATCAAGATTTTTCCTGGCTTAATTGCAATACTTGGGTTGTGATTTGAAACCCCAATCTTACAGACTCTATTGTATATATATGTTTGAAGTAATCCAAGTATTTCTTAATATTATCTATTCCAAGGTCTCCCAATTATGAGGTTCGTAATTATGAATCCATACAATGGAAATTAACCCGTGTAATTGCTTATCGTGAAGGTTTATCATGAATCCATACAATGGTAACTAACCCGTGTAATTAATTGCTTATCCTGAAGGTTTATCATGAATCCATACAATGGAAATTAACCCGTGTCATTGCTAATCGTGAAGGTTTATCATGAATCCATACAATGGAAATTAACCCGTGTAATTGCTTATCGTGAAGGTTTATCATGAATCCATACAATGGTAATTAACCCGTGTAATTGCTAATCGTGAAGGTTTATCATGAATCCATACAATGTTAATTAACCCGTGTAGTTGCTTATCGTGAAGGTTTATCATGAATCCATACAATGGAAATTAACCCGTGTAATTGCTTATCGTGAAGGTTTATCATGAATCCATACAATGTTAATTAACCCGTGTAGTTGCTTATCGTGAAGGTTTATCATGAATCCATACAATGGAAATTAACCCGTGTAATTGCTTATCGTGAAGGTTTATCATGAATCCATACAATGTTAATTAACCCGTGTAGTTGCTTATCGTGAAGGTTTATCATGAATCCATACAATGGAAATTAACCCGTGTAATTGCTTATCGTGAAGGTTTATCATGAATCCATACAATGGAAATTAACCCGTGTAATTGCTTATCGTGAAGGTTTATCATGAATCCATACAATGGAAATTAACCCGTGTAATTGCTTATCGTGAAGGTTTATCTGGTCAATTTGGAACATACAAACTACACTCACTGACAGACAATGTACTGCTTTTACACAAAATTATACACGCATCATTTGATACACCAAACATTTTATCCCAAATTAACATCAATATACCATCAAGAAAATCAACAAGGAGGATAAAAGACATTTTCTATATTAAAGCCTACCACACATATTTCTATTATTATATTGATATTTCTCCTGAAATTATAACATTGTACATTGCTCTAATAATGAAATAGAATTTTTTAATGACTAATTCAAATACATTACTCATATTATGCTGATATTGTGATGAATCTCTTTATTTAAAGAGAAGCAATATTGTACCTACCTAATCAGTGTCTCACCAGTACAGGTGTGACAATAACATATCAGTGTCTCACCAGTACAGGTGTGACAATAACAAATCAGTGTCTCACCAGTACAGGTGTGACAATAACAAATCTGTGTCTCACCAGTACAGGTGTGACAATAACAAATCAGTGTCTCACCAGTACAGGTGTGACAATAATTAATGATATCAAAAAGCATGTAAATTTGTTAGATGTTAGAAAAAATGCTGGACCTGATAATATTCCACCGGTGTTATTTAAGGAATGTTTAAACGGCCTAACTGTTCCTCTTCTCCAAATTTTTAATCAGTCTCTAGAAACAGGTTGTTTCCCTGATACATGGAAACACAGTTTTCTTACACCCATTTTTAAAAAAGGGGACAAAACGGACATTACAAATTATAGACCGATCCAATCAGCGATACCCAAACTTTTTGAAAAAATTGTACTCTCCAAGATAACTTCCAACATACAAAAAATTATAACTTCCTACCAACATGGCTTTTGTTCAAATAAATCTACTTTAACTAATTTAATAATATACGAAAACTTCATATCCAATTCTTTAGCAAACAGATGCCAGGTTGACTCAATATACACTGACTTTAGCAAGGCCTTTGATAAGGTGTGTCACAAAATATTAATTAATAAATTAGCCACACTTGGAGTTTATGGTAGTTTATTAAATTGGTTTATTAGTTATTTGTCCAAAAGAAGTCTTAGTGTGAAAATAAATGGCACAAATTCTTACACATTTATAGCCACAAGTGGAGTGCCACAAGGCTCTCATTTAGGGCCCATTTTGTTTATTATATTCATAAATGACATTGTTGATATATTAACGAACATAAAAGTATTACTTTTTGCTGATGATTTGAAACTTTATAAAGAGATTAATAACATAAATGATTGCATTATATTACAAACTAATTTGAGAAATCTTTTTGAATGGTGCTCTATCAACAAACTTGCATTGAACATAAAGAAATGTCAGTTCATTAATTTTTACAGAATAAATAATCCAATATTTTTTTCAATATACATTAAATGATAAAAACTTAAATTGCGTCAGTGAAATTATTGACCTAGGTATATTGTTCGATAGCAAACTAACTATTGTGTATCATATTAATAACATTATCAATAAGGCTCTTAAGACTCTTGGATTTGTTTTGAGAATTTCAAAAGACTTCAATAATTTAGGCACATTTATCATATTGTACAAAACCCTTTTTAGATGCTGTAACGGACGTACTGCTCCGGTATCGGACGCGGTCGCCCCATATTAAAATCTGCCATTTGCCTTAACTTTGCCTGTCTTTAAATTGAATAAACTGCCTGTAAATGTATGTAAAATTAACCTGTAAACCCTAAATAATGTAGAAATTTGTAAAATTGTTATGTAAATGTAAAATTGTTACAATAAATGAACGTCGGAGCTTGGCTGGAGGTATACGGGCAGAGAAGTATTGTGAGAGCTGGTAAAATCATAATTTAATTCGGGCACGATTGTTAGAACCGTGCCAAAATGTAGTGGGAAGCCGTGCCGTGCGCCATGCGCCGTCATAGCGTCACAAATGACCGGTGGTACGCCGTCATTACGTCCCACGGGCACGGTTCTGAGGATCACAAAGGAAGACCGTGGTCACGTTCGGCCACGGCCCAAAACTACCGGCCGAGCGGCGGGGCGCCGCGATAGCGTCGCAAACACGGCTCACGGATTCCAGGAATCAAAGAGAAAGTGGGTCCGTGTGAGCGTCCGCGCGCCCGCCGGTGGCCTATAAAACGTGCAACATGCCCTCAAAACGTCAGTTAGCCAGCAACCACCACCAGCTCAACACCTCTCTCTCTGCTCTGCCTTCTACCTCGCTCCGACTTCTGCTTCTACTCGCCTTCTTTCACTCTGACCCCCGCTTCACCCTGGACCACGGACTTGCCTACCCCTTCGGACCAGACCCGGACTCAGCATCAAGGACGCGAAAACAGCATTCGGACCAGCTACAACGGCATCAGAGACGGCCCCGTTCTACCCCTCCACGCCACTGAAGGAAGACATCTTACGCCTCCACAGATTGGGATCACCGGCCCCATTTACAGTCTTATGTGTCACGATTACGTCTGATACAGATGCCAACTAGAGTATAACTCTACGTTATGGTCTCCCTTTTACAATATTCATTCCGATAATATTGAAAAGATTCAACATAAGTTCCTGAAGTATATAAACTATTAATTGCATATTCCTGTAGAAAATATTGATTATAACTACTTACTAGATAAATTGTCCCTATTAAAACTTTCTGAGAGAAGAATAAACACAGATTTAATAGTAATACATAAAATACTTCATTATAAAATTGACTGTCCTGAGTTACTCCAATTAATCAGCATCCACATACCCAAAAGATCTTGCCGAAATTTACTACCCTTTTATTTTTACAACACCAGAACACTGTCTTATCAAAATTCCCCAATTCCAAGATTTCACAGTCTCGGAAATAAATACTCTGATCTGGGAGATATATTTCATCTTAAAAATAATCAATATAAATATTGTTTATTTCAATTCTTTTATGTATCGAGACACAAATAGACATCTATAATTTCCGCAATATATATATATATATTTTTATTTTTATTTTGAATATCTATTTATGTGAGACTTCTTATCATTTTTACTAATGTATCTTATTTTATTATATGCTTTTGTTGTAACGTTTAATATTTTTTTTCTTTTTTCGTTGTATTATGTTTCCTTTATTGTTTTAATTTTATAGAATATATAATAACTGTGATACTCTACTATTAAACTTTGTAGTGTGTAAAAGCCCATTAGGGCGTGTAATAATAATAAATAATAATAAATAAATAATAAATAACAAATCAGTGTCTCACCAGTACATGTGTGACAATAACAAATCAGTGTCTCACCAGTACAGGTGTGACAATAACAAACCAGTGTCTCACCAGTACAGGTGTGACAATAACAAATCAGTGTCTCACCAGTTCAGGTGTGACAATAACAAATCAGTGTCTCACCAGTACAGGTGTGACAATAACAAATCAGTGTCTCACCAGTACAGGTGTGACAATAACAAATCAGTGTCTCACCAGTACAGGTGTGACAATAACAAATCAGTGTCTCACCAGTACAGGTGTGACAATAACAAATCGTCTATGAATATATTTGTTTATTTTTCGGAATAACTTTATTGAGTAAAACCTCAAATTGTAATATTTAAATATTGAAGACAATATTAGTGATTTTTAAACGAAAATCTGAAACAGAAAAATCAGAAAAGGAAACGGTCACATCTGGGACTCGAACCCAGGACCCAGATGTGACGAGTCCCAGATGTGACCGTTTCCTTTTCTGATTTTTCTGTTTCAGATTTTCGTTTAAAAATCACTAATATTGTCTTCAATATTTGAATATATTTGTGTTTACCTTTTACCCATTCCTATTTGTCATTTACTTCTGCATATTTAGCTTATTTATAATTTCCGATTTTATGTCCGGGTTAAATCTTCCCCACAGGAAAAACTAAACCCTTCCACACACTTTTCCACAAATGATCATCAAGTCAATCAACATTATGCAAGTGCCTTATATAAGCAAAACAATTCAAGAACAACACGTCAACTCAACAGAGATCAAATGGGAAAATAATTCACCGACTCCAGATATTTTCATATCAGAGGGTTCGGCTCGGTAGAACTCCTAACAGGGCCTATAAATCCTATTGATCCCTCAACATAAATATTTAAAAATCTTTCGTAATCCTACATGTATTTAAAATGACTGATTTTTGCATTTTTATATATAAATTCTTTGACAGATCTATTAAGCCTAAATTTAGAATGAGAGAGCTAGGTATAATGCCCTACAGCGCCCTTGAGGTGATTTCTCACGAAAACGGCGGTATATAAATTAGCCAAATATTATTATTATTAATGCCAGTAGCCGAAATAACAAATGGTTATATTTTTATAGTCTGAGAATGCCAAATTCTTTTAATCTCATTTCCTAAATCTGTGTATTTTCTTATTTTTTCATTAACAGATTTTTTTAATATTCCAGGAATTTGGGATAGCGACATCAATGATATAAGTTATTTTTTAAATTTTGTCATGTAAAACTATATCGGGTCTATTATGACTAATCGTTCGGTCTGTTAGTATAGTTTTATCATAATAAATTTTATAAAATTCTTTTTCTAAAAATGAATTTGGTTCGTATTCATAATATGGTTTTATATTACGGCAGTCAATCAAGTTATGTTTAATTACCAAACTTGGGTTAATTATTTTTAAAACTTGATTGTGCCTAAATGTATACTCGGACGGCGCTAATACAGAACATCCCGATATAATATGTTCTATAGTTTTCGGAAAAGCCAAACATTTTCTACATAAATCATCTATTTGATTTGTATCTTTGATTATGTGCTTCCTATAATTTTTAGCATTAATGACTCTATCCTGAATGGCAAGCATAAATCCTTCTATTTCTGCGCTCAACTCTCCAATACTCAACCATTTGTTTGACGAAAATTTGTCAACATACGTTTGGTTGAGATAATTGAAGTGTTTTGCGTGAATAATTTTATTTGACCAGGAATTTAATAATTCCTGGTTGGGATTTATAAAAATGTTGGCATTCTCGTCGTATAAATTTAAAGGTGTAATGTTTCTATCTGCTTTGAAAATTATTTTGTGCATTTCTGAGCTATTAGCTTTCCTATGGAAAAAAGTTCTTAGCATTTCTTCCTGATTGTGTTTCAAAGCAGTTATTTTAACTATACCTCTACCTCCTATATTTCTAGGTAAGTTAATTCGTTCTATTGCTGAAACTTTGTTAGCGTAGTTCTAATTAATCGTTCTAAGTTATCTAAATCTGTATTGGACCATATGAAAAATGAGTACGTTAATAGAGGTATTGCCTAAGTATTTATTTCTTTTACTAAATTTTTAGCAGATAGATTGCATTTTAAAATTTTTAGAAAATCATAGTTTGAAATTTAATCCTAATATCATTTTTAATACTAGTATGGTCTAATCTATTTGATTGTGGGTATCCTTAATACTTATAAACCTCATCCCTTTTCATACTAGTAATTTGGAAATTTCTAAATATACTCTCGTCCCCATCTACAATTTTGCCTTTCTCTATAATATGGATCGTTCTACATTTATCTAAACCAAAAGTCATTTTGATATCATCTGAAAAGTTTTTAACTACCTCGATCATTTTCACTAAATTTTTTTCAGAATTCGAAAATAATTTTATGTCATCCATATATAATAAATGCGAAATTGTACTACTCTCCCTTGTATTACCCTTAACTTTTATTCCAAACTTGCTTTTAATTAACATTTTAGATAGAGGATTCAATGCTAAGCAAAACCAAAAAGGACTCAATGAGTCTCCTTGAAAAATCCCTCTTTTAATTGAAATGCCCGGTATTACTATTTTCTTACCTTTTAAATTGATAAGTAAATTGGTATTCCAAAAGGACATAATATTTTCCAAAAAGCTAATAATAATGGGGTTAATTTTATATATATTTAATACTTTGATCAGCCACGAGTGCGGGACACTATCGAAAGCCTTTTGGTAGTCTATATAGCAAGTATGTAAATTACGCTTTTGAGTTTGAATGTGTTTTAGAATTACAGAATCAATAACTAATTGTTCTTTACATCCCATATGTTTTCTGCGACAACCTTTTTACTGATTAAATAAATTCATCTAAATGAGTATATATTAAATCTGTCTAGCAAGAGGTTCAAATTTTGTATATTGTCGATAAACATGTACTAAGAGGGATTATTAATATTTTCGCTTTTGGGCAACATATAAGTAATGCCCTTAGTTAGAAAATTTGGAAAGTTTTGAGGTTGTCTGACAAATTTTGAAAGATTTTTTGCTAAAAGAGGATGTAAAGTAGTCAAACGTTTGTACCAAAAATCATGTATCCAATCGCAACCCGTGGCTTTCGAATTATGAGTATTTATAATAAATTTGACTAACAATTCAACCGATATATTAGAAAAACTCATTTGTTCAATATTTGAATAAGTAAGTTCTTAATTTTCTATCGGACTTGACTCGTTATGTTTTATATCTTTACTCCAAATTTTAGTAAAAAAATCGCGCATATCTGATTCAGATGGCAACGGAATATTATTATTCGAAATAATATTTTGTTTATCGTCAAGTTGTGAATAAAATATTTTTTCATTTTTCTGCAATAATCTGTTATAATAAAGTTAGATAACAATTATTAAGTGGGTATTTATCAATGTTGACGCACAGTAAGATAGGCGCACCTATCCATCGATCAATATACTGATTGTGCATCTAACCCCCGATGTAGATCTCTTAGATTAGTATATTATTAGTATTTTTAAAGTGGAATTGCTTATTTATTAAAACGTCAAATTGTAAAATTAAATCATTGAAGACAATATGAACATCTCTCAAACGTAAACCAATTAACAATTATGTGTGTTAATATTGTCTTCAATGCGGCATTTTATATTTGTATTTAATAAACCGAAATGATTATTTTATTACTGGAAAGGAAGAAAATACCAATAAAGACACAGAAAAATAAAAATATAACGATTATTTTTATAAGCAATAATTATTAGCCTGAAACACTCATCCACATTGAAAAATCTCCTGATAAAAGATACATGACGCCAACGGGACTTGAACCCGTGTCCTTTCGATTTCCGGTCGATAGCTCTGACCACTGAGCTATGGCGGCTTATCTCTTATCCGCGAAATAATTCAATATATACTAGTGTTTCATTCAACAATTACTGCTTATTACATTTATTCACCTGAAAACAACCAACTTTATTTTATATGAGAAAGGCATTGTAAGTGCTAATTCTCTCACTAGATGGCGTCGAGACAAATTGTATACATTTTTTGGTGAAGATACTAGAACTTGTCAAATATTAATTATTATTTTTTTTGGTAAACTAATGTTTAAATCATATAAAAAATCTTGTCACTGGGACGGATTTCTGTGTTACCGGAACAACACTTAATTTTTAATTAATTGCAAGATGATATTATTAACTTGAAATTGAAATATAAGATCGACAAAAGTGAGGCATAATAATAAGGTCCCATTGGTCGAGCGGTTCAATACGTTGTTGTTGTTATTGTTTATTAAACCGAAACTTTCCATATTCCTTTCCAAAGAACCAACTTAACCTTCTCCAAACCTCTTGTGCTAATGTGTCGACTATATAACATCCACCGACTATATATTTGTAAAATTCCTTGAATCTCTAGTGCGACATTCAGTATCCATGCATAAATGAGCCTTAATCATTTCTTATTGCTGATCGTTGTTCAATATCAACCCAACTTGTTAGAAGTAGTAGTTTTATCCAATCAATCCTCTGTCGACTTCATCCGAAGACAGGAGAGAGTATTTGGTTGGATAAATTAAGATTAATTAATTTGTAGAAAATATATGCATCCGAAAATTTCAGGTCCGCGTTTTCGGTACGAGAAATGGACTCTCATTCATACTTCGCTAGCGTCAAAAATGTACTGCCCGTTGGGGGATCTGCTATATCTAAGTACATACATAACCTAAATAACTGCCCGTTGGGGGATCTGCTATATCTAAGTACATACATAACCTAAATAACTGCCCGTTGGGGGATCTGCTATATCTAAGTACATACATAACCTAAATAACTGCCCGTTGAGGATCTGCTATATCTAAGTACATACATAACCTAAATAACTGCCCGTTGAGGATCTGCTATATCTAAGTACATACATAACCTAAATAACTGCCCGTTGGGGGATCTGCTATATCTAAGTACATACATAACCTAAATAACTGCCCGTTGAGGATCTGCTATATCTAAGTACATACATAACCTAAATAACTGCCCGTTGAGGATCTGCTATATCTAAGTACATACATAACCTAAATAACTGCCCGTTGGGGGATCTGCTATATCTAAGTACATACATAACCTAAATAACTCTTTTGATTGAACATTTCAATAGTTTTGATGTACCAAATGTACAAAAAATATATACCAATGTACTTTTGAAACAATTATCTCAAAATACGGAATCCACACTAGATATAATCATACGTAAAGTGCGCGAATGGGATTAGTCATGTGCCCGTTGGAAAATATGTTCAATTCTGAAAAGCAGATAGGCGCACCCACAGATTATAGATTAAAACATATTGATATAAGTGGACAAATATGATGGATGTGACAATGTCAACAATGACATCGAATAATTTTATAAAATAATATCATCAAATTGTTTACGTATACTCAATGAATCAAATTTTGGTAAAAACAAAGCTGCAACAAGATAATTAATTATTTAAGATCAATTGTACGATTTGTAAGAAATGTATTTCAAGATTGACTTTCTGATTAGATTCTATTTTATTAATATAATATATTATTTTTTAATATATAATGCATAGAAGAAACCGACATAGTCGATGCATACTCTTACTTCATGCATATGCAAAGTAGAGTTTATTTGAAATGACAATGTTTGTGAAGCCTTTTGTATTTGTTGTTTTTGATCCAGGTATTTTATCTGCCTTGTTTATTATATGATTGTGTTACATTGATATTTTCCCATACTAAAGTTCTCACTTAAGAGATTATTGATTTTCTTACAATTCAACATTTTTCTTTTTGTCTTTTCTTTAACCAAACAAAATAAGTGGTAATTTTATAGAGTCACCGGTAATTTGGTATTAGGGGTTAATTATGGCTTTGTACAGATTGGCATTTTTATCTCTTGCCTTTTTTATTTTTATATTTTCTTACACCTTATATACTTTGTAACTTTATACCTATGTTAATGGCAAATTTTGTGCCATTAACATAGATATAAATAAATAATACGATCTATGAATGTGATTGAAGCCTGGAGTATGTCCAGACCGCCTTGTTTGGCGCTCCATCCTCTCTGGCTACCCGCAGAAGAATCTATCTGATGGTATTATAGTCTATTGCCATGAATGACATAGTGTAGGTACCTATAGACTTGTATGTATAAGACGATCTATGAATGTGATTGAAGCCTGGAGTATGTCCAGACCGCCTTGTTTGGCGCTCCATCCTCTCTGGCTACCCGCAGAAGAATCTATCTGATGGTATTATAGTCTATTGCCATGAATGACATAGTGTAGGTACCTATAGACTTGTATGTATAAGACGATCTATGAATGTGATTGAAGCCTGGAGTATGTCCAGACCGCCTTGTTTGGCGCTCCATCCTCTCTGGCTACCCGCAGAAGAATCTATCTGATGTTGGATTATTTGGCGGGTTGGGAATAAGCCGAAGTGGCTCAGTGGTCCAGAGCGTCTGACCGGACATCAGAAGGCGCGGTGACTAATTATTGCCTATAATAATTTAAGTACATGTTTGTAAATTCCTACCTTGGCTTTGTGCTTATGTGTATATCCCTGTCTGTTTCCCTTTCTGTTTTCTCTACTTAACCTCCTTTTTCTATGTTTGTACTGTTTGGTATGTGAAACATATAATTTTGATATCAAAATACCAATGTAAAATTGCACCTATTAACTCCCACTTTGTATTGTAAATTCCTCCCGTCCTACAATGAGGTTTTTGACTCATTGGGAACACAGTGATACGAAACTTTTATATATTAACACATTTTCTTCTAATGATATTACGTTGAAGGGTATAAAGTTCATTCATTTAATATTACATAAATAATTGTTAAAAATACCGGCCAAGGCCACCGTTTATCTGTATTATTGGATTACTAGAAAACGTCTCGAGATAATAAAATGATTGATCTGAAGACTTAACTTGACTTTATTATTGTTGAAACGTTTTCAGTTGTGCAAAGAAATGCTGGATTAAAGCGGCCCCATTTTATTCGTATAATTTTGTAATCCGCAGAGATAATAATTTTATCGGCAGAATTACGAATTGTTATTTTTGGATCATTTCGGCAATCAATCAATTATCTCGCCTGTTTTGGTTGCAATTCATTTAATGACCCAATGATTATTGTAAAATTAATATTTTTATTTTATATTTGGAATAACTTATTGAGTAAAACCTCAAATTGTAACATTTAATAATTGAAGACAATATTAGCAGCTGGTAGAGAAGGGCAAGACGAAGGTCTTGGGCGAAAGTTCCAGATGCGCCAGTATTTTTCGTTTGTTGACCTCAACGATTTAATTTTGTTATCTTTGTAAAATAAGTTTTGTTTTCTTTTCATCGTTCAAAGCACCCTTTGACAAACTACTTCAAACTTGTTTATTGGGACATTTCTCTTTTATTGTATTAATTCTCATATGTTATTATATGTTAAAAAATATATACATTTGTAAAAATACACTTCAAAGATCGTACAGACAGTTGTCATTAAGGTGAAGATATAAGTGAAACTTTGTAAATAAAAACTTTCTTTATTTTCTTTACCCAATATAATATATAGTAATGGCACTACTCCTCAAATCAAACACGAGAAATGTTTTTCTCTATTGAATTGGGTAGTTACGTTAAAAAGAAACATTTTTACTGTAATTAGTTTTTTTTTAGTTTAACATATTTATGTTTTTATATAAAAGAAAATAATAAAAATTACAGCAGTTAATATACGCTATAAATTTAGGTCCTACCAAATTGGGATTTGTCTCAGTTGTTAGCGTGGTTAACTCACCATCATCGTCATCATTCCAGTCAACGTCAAAGGGTCATGATATTCCCTTTTGAAGATTTGTTCAACGTCATCGCTTCAAATGTCCAGCTGTTAATGTCAAATGCAGTTCATGTCATTATTTTGGTCATTCTGCTAAATTCTGTTTTAGAAATATTTATTGTCTCAGAAATGTCAAAAATGTATACTTAGAGACATCATTAATTACCCAATGATGAAAATATTTATTGCCCTGAGGGTCGTCATAATATTGGAACAATAAGAAGTATAAATAATAAATAATTATTTAAGTCAAGCATGGCACTTAGATATTAAAGTTAAGGAAAAGTTATAGTGAAATCACTATTTAGATTAATTTTTAAAACTAATCGGTATAGGTTAAAAATACAAAAAAATATGATATGGATACATTTAACCTTGTTCTATCGTTTCTGTTGATCAGAATTAAAATAAAATTGTTAATTACGCCATGAAAAATAATGTCGCAAACCACAATTTTTTTTTTTCGTGAATTTAATATGAAGTGGTATAAGAAAAAACTTTTAATAAATACTTTTTTATGGCTAAGTTTATTTGCGACTGTTTCCCTTCATTAACTTTTTTTCTTTCTTATTAAATAATTCACAAAATAAATAAAAACCACTCTGGCGCTTACGTCAAACATTTCTAGACCCAAATATTGTATTTTTGAAGAGTGGCAAAGAACGGTGAAGGTTTGTGTTTTGTTTTTGTTGAAGTTTTGTTTTTTTTCTGATATTTGTATTTTTCGTGACCAAAATATTATACTTTTTAAATACAGCTATTTGAAATTCATTTTCTTAAATGAATGAATGAATGAAGTGGATTCTTGGAAGTGGAAATTAACCCACTATCCGACACCGAATCGAGCTGAAACTCGGCAGATGGACTCGTTGCCGATGATAATACATTTTAATGGCAATACACACACGTGGACATATACGCATTTATTTGACATTGTATTACATTTAAACAGTTAATATAAGCAATAAATGTCGGTCCTTCCAAATTGGGATCTGGCTCAGTTGTCAGCGCGGTTGACTCAAATCCCCGGGGAGAAAGGTTTAATCCTCATTAAAACCATTTTTTAAACATTTTTTATTAATTAAAACAGATGAATTAAAGCGAAAAAAACTTCTTTTGTTTTTAACAGTTTGATTTTTTAAATGTCCATCATCAGGGCAGATGTGTTATTTACAAATTAACAAATTACACATCTGTCCTGATGATGAAAACGTTGGCTAAAGAAGGAGGTAGCGCAACACGGCATAATACCCCAACAACAAATACTTTTGGCCGTGAAAATCTCAAATCATACCATTCTATTTTAGATTACGTGCCAATAATAATAATCGGAATATCTTATAAGTACTTACATCCTGTTGACAATCTGCTTATTTGTAGTTTAACGGAATAATACTTTACACAACAGTAAAACATCGTTATTCCATTTGGATTTCCTGGAAACTCAAAAACCCAGGAAAACGTCTTGGAAAGAATAGAAATGTATTATATTAGATTATAATATGTATATGGTTTATGTTTAAAGTGTACCTACATTTTATTTGAAGATAAAAGATATAAATAAAAACTCAACATACAAATATGGTATCTAGTTCCCACTGATGTTTTAGAAAGAAGAAGTTTTATAAAAATATGTATTGAGCAATTAAAACAAAACCAAGGGCAAGTAAAAATACGGATGACTATTGATTTATAAAAAAAATCTATCTTTTTCAGTGTATTTTAGCCAATATTTGATGTGTTTTTTATAATAGTCAATATCTCATGAAAAGTTGTAATTAGTGTGTTGTACATTTGAGGGGCAATAAAATGAATATGCCTTTTGGCTAATCTGGTTTTGCAATGGGGTACTGCAAATACACAAGTGCTATGTCTTTAGCTAGAACGGTTATCATTTTTTATGAAATTGTTAGAACGCCCATAAATAAATTTTAGACATTGTCCAAAATATGACTTTCTTGGAACAATTGTTTGAAGGGAAAATTTTGAAGTTTTTACTATACAATCTGCATCTGTGCAGATAAAGAAACAATAGAGCGTGTTGATTTTACGTCCAACAGATGGCGCTGAAAAAAGTTCTTAACTGTGACAGGTGACATCTATATTATATAGGTATATAAAAACACACGCTTATTCAAATGCAAAGTTGTGTCAAAATTTCAACTGGAACCATTCACTGATAGTATCGTGTGTATTTAGCACTTGGTAACATTTCATATTTGACTATGTACCTACCATGTACATTAGGGCGGAACGAAAGTTTTTTTTTTTCTAATTTATTTGGAATAGTTGTATTAAGTTGCCAATTGCCATCAATTACCTCAAATAAAAATATAAAAAATATCAGACAATGGTAAAAGCCCGCAGACATCGAACATTTACAAAAACCACACTTTAGGGGCTATTTGCGCGGCCTACAAAATAGTACAAACTTTATTAAAATAGGTTTATTTTTTTTAATAACATATTCAAATATAGTTAACTAGCTATTGCAATCAAATATTTCTTTATTTTAATATACTTTGGCGCTGTTACAGAGGAGTAAAGTGCGGGACGAAGCGGGGGGCGGCACCTGACAATCTACGAAATGCAGTGTTTTGTCGATAATTGTCTCAAGGTGAAAGGTCGCGCGTCAATTGTATTCGAGAGTACTTATTGATAAACGTTTTTTAATTGAATTAACATAACTTCTAGAAGACAAAATTTAAAATGTCCGATATTTGGTGTAAGTGCAGAGTTGAAAGAGAATATCCTACCTACGTATGAAAAAGTGATGAAATTCTACGAATGTGTTCGACAACACTTAAAAGTAAGGAACAACACAACAAAAGGACCTACGTTTTTGGAAATTGCCGAAATAGTTTGAACAATCCAATTGTCACACACAAAAGAATCTTACAGTTACTAAAAAGTTATCACTCGAAGTGTTATAATTTGAAAAAGTCTTTGAAGACACTTAAGGAAGAAAAGTTAGAAGAGGTCAGAGTACAAAGTAGAAAGATTTTTGACATAACTGCAAGTAAATGTAACGAATTTGTATGATAGAAAAAAAGTGCCTAAAGAGGAACAAATGTTTTTAGAAGACCAACGCACTAACTGACTAATGGCTTTAGGAATAACGGATCTTATCCAGATTAAAAAATTGCTGAATGGAAGATTACGTACTCTAAAACAAGAAATGATGCATAATAGATAAGATGAAACTAAGAAGAATAAGACAGAAAGTACGCGAGCAAATTTTAACTGAAGAAAGAGTAACAGAAATTCCTTCATTATATTTCGATGGAAGGAAAGACAAGACGGCCAAAACTGTTTTAAAAAGATCGAAGAAGCTTAGAGTGACTGTACAAGAGGAACATATTTCGATTATAAAAGAACCAGGTACTGTTTATGTTGGGTAAGGGGTTCCAACATCGGGCAGTGCAAGAAATATTGAAAGAGCTATCCACAGATTTTTAACGACTGAAAAGATATCACTATAGGGTTTAATGGTTGTTGGCTGTGATGGAACAAACACAAATACAGGGAAAGGGGGAGGCGTGATTCGTCTTTTGGAAAACAGACTATCTCGTCCATTGCAATGGATAATTTGTCTCTTACACGTCAATGAGTTACCATTGAGATATTTGTTTACCTATTTGGATGGCCCTACTGCAGGACCTAAATCATTTGCAGGTCAAATTGGTAAAGCATTAGAGATATGCGAGACGCTGCCGTTGGACAACTTTGAGAAGATAGAAGGTGAAATACCTCCACAAATATCCACAGATCTCAGTACAGACCAGAAATATTTACAAGAAATTACTACTGCTGTCATAAATGGATCCTTGTCTCCTGATTTATTACATAGAATCCCAGTTAAACTACCTCATGCTCGCTGGTTGACAAGAGCTAATCGCATACTGCATTTGTATATTTCTAAAGAAAATCCACAACAAAATCTTTTGACTTTAGCAACGTTTGTCGTGTTATCATACCCCCTGTCTGGTTTGCTATCAAAACACATTCATCCTGCAAAGATGGTTCAAATCATTTATGGAAGCTCATTAACAGCACTAGATATTTGTCCAACGAGTTGTTAGCGATAGTAGACACTGTTATAATCCGAAACAGTTACTTTGCTCATCCAGAAAACTTGTTGTTGGGTATGATAACAGATTCCCATTAGAGAACTCGTTGCAAGACGCATTTTAAAGGCTCGTCAAGTTAATACAAATTCTGTTTCGCGCATGTTTGAGGTGACAAAAGTGGACTTAAATGCATGTTCTTACATAGACATGATTGACTGGCAACAAAATATATTCAAACCCCCAATACTGATGAATATTTCCGATGAGCAGTTACAAGATCTTACTGAAAATGGAGAAGATACAGTGTTGGAGTTTATGAGACCACACCCAGATTGTGGAAATATCTGTAAAAGTTGTGACAGAAGCAGCTCTAATTGTATTCAACAAGACAAGACGAGAGGGATTCATAAAATCTAAATTAGTCTCGAAAACTCATGCCAAAGTTTGAGCCGAAAAACGATTTTTGCTATAAAAAATGATTTTATTCATACCAACATAACTTGCTGAAACTGTGTTTTTTGAAATAAATGATTTTATTAATTAAAATCTACTTTTATTTTATCATTTTATGCATAATATATTATATTTACTATTTATTTTGTTTATAGGGTGTTTAATACAAAACGTCTATAAAACCTTAAAAAATAAAATTTCAAGTTTATGGCGGGACCTCAAGCTGTCGAGCTAGAACTTCCAAATTGAGAAGTGTTATTTACACTTAAATAAAGCAACTTTTACCTGGTATTCCAATTCGAATTTCGAAAAAAAAAAAATTTATACAAAAGTGTTCCACCCTAATGTACATTGTACATGTTATTTGTAATCAATTAAATGTTCAATTTTATTGGAATAACTTTGATGGTTATTTGGATTATACGTTTTAAATTATTGAAAAAGAAGATAATACTGATAAACATAAACGAAACAGAACAAGACACAGAAAATTAAAAAGTTGACGATCTCAACTGGGAATCAAACCCAGGATCTTTGTCTTATCCTATATATGTAAAAATGTTAATGTAAAAGTTCGTTTCTTCAAAATCTTAAATCTACGAAAGCTATTCACAAATTGCTTTGAAATTTTCACAAAACGTTGCATTTGAATAAGCGTATGTCTTTATATACCTATGTATGTAGATGTCACTTGTGAGAGGGAAAAACATTTGTTTTTAAAACAGCGCCATCTATTGGACGTAAATGCAACACGCGCTATTGTTTCTCTATCTGCACAGACAGACTGAGCCACAACAACGATTGGCGGGGTACAGCTAAATGACGTATAATAATTAGGTTCCAATAGCCGAGTGGTAAGACAAAGATTCGATTCGAGGGTTCGATTCCCAGCTGAGTTACATATTTATTTTCTGTGTTGTTCTGTTTCATATTTCGTTTAAATTCATTAGTTTTATCTTCTTCTTCAATAAATAAAATGTATTTGCGCCAAAACCTAAACCCGCTTTCTCTTGATTTGTAGTCTAGGATCTGACAACTGAGGTCGTCAAGTGACTTTGTTTTAATTCAATTTTTATTCTTTGAAAATGTTAAATCTTGTAATTTTGTTCCGTTTGTGGCAACCATTTTTGCTTCATCGAATATCCGGCAGATCCAGACTAGGCTTTGAAAAACCCCCACCTTTTTAAAAACCCGCGGGATTCCAGGATAGAATTTAGAAATCCTGTGATATCCCGCGAGATTTTTATATAATGCCAACATTTCTTTACATTTTTCTTTATTTGGTATAAATTATCTTTTATACCAGAACATTATAAAAATACATAGACAATGTGACAGTGGAAGTCATTTAAGAAGTTTTTTTGTCATCTTTTCATCATCTTCTGAGTTAATCATATTATAAAAATATGTTTAAAAGTAACATGATAAGTATTTTTGGAAGACTTCGATTAAAAATGATATCGTAAAATTAACGACTACCTATGGAGAGTCCTGTCACCAGTGGCGGCCGGTGGTCAAAATATGTGGGGGTTCACCGGATTACAACATTAAGTCAGAAAATAAATAAAATAAAGGTACATACCTATTTATAAAGAAGTTCTATTCTCCGCTCCTTTTGTTTAGCGAAGACCTCTATGATTCTCGTGTTGAAATCAGGCATAGACTGAATAAACCTTTTTTCAATGCTTAACACTGATATTGCGTTCAGTCTGTCCGGGCTCAACGTGTTTAAAAAGAATTTTATTCTATTTAAAGTTGAGAAACATCTTTAGTTTACAACTGAGGTCATCCCAAAGGTCATGAATGGTGAACACACGTTTTAGTGATTTCACAGTCTCGGAAAAGTCTTCTAATAAACAAGTACTATAAAAAAGTTGTAACATTGATAAATCGCCGTTAGCTTTTGAAAAATCGTCGCGGGCGTAAATAGCACAGAGTTCACCTTTTAACTGAACTTTATTTAGGAAGTCATATGTTTTAAGCTTCACATTGAAATCATGTTCTGGGAAATTTGACCTGTATCGATTTTTATTAACTAGCTCATTATGGTGTTTAACTTAGGCACGGTAGACTGAATCCAATTGCATTCTTATGTCAACTTTTCCTAAAACCTTTAAGCCAAAAAATTTTTGTAAATGTAAATGACATACATCAGTAAGTGTAAATGTAAATACACCAGTAACACCGCTGATTGTCCAAACTGAATCAACATCGTAAATTAAATACGGAAAACAAAATAAACTATTCAATTGATCACATCCACAGAGCCACGAAGCTTTTTTATACATTGTTTTGTTAAATGATCGAGTAAAATTCTTCGATCCAGATTCGCACTCTTGTTTTATTATCAGTTCAGGTTTAGGTGAACCGGCATTTTTTATTATCACTTTGTTTTCAAATCTCGACCTATTGTTCTTAATGTATTCCACATAAATTTATTAATTTATACGTTGAACAAACACAAAGTAATCATAAATTAGTATAATCTGCAATTGATATGCCTTATTAATAATTGATATACAAGATCGATATAACCTGCAATTAAACTTCAAAACTTTCGCAGAGTAAGAAAAGTTTTAAATGCAAGAGACAATGCCCGGCAACGGCGAGTACTGACTGAACTGATAATAAGTAATCTGACCATCACTCATCTCTTAATGACAAGTTTTATCTTGTATGCTTGTATCGAAGAAGCGGAACATTCTCTGAAAAATAGCAGATGGTAAATTGAAACCACGATTTCGACAATAATATCAAACATACGCGTTTTAGTTTAACTTTCTTCTGAATAAACCGTTCCTTCTGATGTGGTGGTAAAACCCCGAACGCCGTCCTTGATATGGTATTATTTGCAAAGAATAGTAGGCACTGGTATGTACCCACGCTTTCGACTGTTCCACAGAATATGCGACAAAGTAGTTAAATTTTGGATCGCAATCGAAAACGAACTGCTACGAACATAGGCACAAGTCAAAGTCGGTCTGCAAGTTAAGCGCGCTTAATAAGTAGGTACCTTTTGAATGAGATATTATAACCGAACCGAGTTTCGTATTGTGATTAGCCATGTCCGAAATCTTGTTGGTTGTTCGGCGCTCGGGAGCACATATTAGCTGGCCGCCACTGCCTGTCACCCATACATAAACAGTAAACCAAAACAGTTTGGTGTAAAATTCAATTCCGCAAATGCCGCACAAACAAATCTCTCTAATTCTCGGGATTAAATATTATAGAAATCCTGCGGGATTGCTGGATATGGAATTGCGGAATTACAAACCCTAAGCCAGAATCTAGTCCAAGTTACTCATAAAATCTTTTATCTTTTCTTTTTCATTATAATTTTATTATCATTTATTATACCTACTGTTACTGTTACCTAGCCAACCGTAATTTGTTTTCGATAAAATATTTTTAAAAGGATCTGTTTCTTCTTTCATTAATCTGAAAAATAAACTATTGCTCATTTATGTACCAATTTCTTTAACAAAAATGGTTTCATCTAGAATCAATCTGAAAAATAACTTGTATCTCATTTATTTACGGTTTAAAATGTTTTTTAAAAATTAATTTTGAGTTATCTTACATCGTCGTGTGTGCTAACAGTATTAGAAACATATAAACATTACACTCATTGGAAAACAATGGATCTTTAAATGTAAGTACATATTATATGTCACAAAAACATGAATATTTGAGGAATATATGTTAATTAAATTCCTCTTTAAACTAAACCAACTTCTCAATGTCGGTAATTTCCTTCGCCAAAAATCTGTTTCAACTCGAATAAATCTTAAAAGTAACCTATTTCTCATTTATTTAACATTTTCTTCACCAAAAATCTGTTTTTACATGAATAAATCTGAAAAACCACCTATACCTTATTGTTTTTTCCAAAATTATGTTACTTCATGAATTAATCTGAAAATCAACAAATTTCTCATTCATCTACCATTTTCTTAATATTAATCTGAGAAATTACCAATATCTTGTGTATTTATAATTTTTTCCAAAAACCGTTTCTAATGAAATTTATCTGAAAAATTACCTATTTTTATCATTTTCTTTTAAAAAATCTGCTTCTTCTTGAATTTATCTGAAAATAACCTATTTTTCATTTATCTACGATTTGTTTTTACAAAAATCTGTTTCTACTTGAATTTATCTGAAAAATAACCAATTTCTCATTTATTTACCATTTTCTTCACCAAAAATCTGTTTCTTCTTGAATTAATCTGAAAAGTATCCAATTTCTCATTCATTTAACATTTTCTCAATATTAATCTGAAAAATAACAAATATTTCATTTATTTACCATTTTCTTCAACAAAAAAAGTTTCTCCCGAATTTATTTGAAAAATAACGTATTTCTAATTTATTTAATTTTTTCCAAATTTACACATAATATGTTATGTTTATTACTAATGACTAATGCATGTATTTTTTTTACTTTCTCACTGCAGTGTACTTACTTCCAGTGGAAGCTCGTGACTTTTGGGTGTACTAGAGTGCTAACGTTATCAGAAAATTACATCATTGAAGTTGTTGTAGCCAGAAACGTCTTTTTATTAAAAATATTATTTTAAGAAATTCTTAAAACATAATCGGAAGTGAGTGCCTGGGGCGCGTGTATATCGTGGAACCGGCCCTGTAATATCGATAAGGAGATAAGAAAGATAACGGATTTATAAAATGGGTTCGCAAATCACTTTGAGCATTCTTTCCTTACAGAACTGTCTTGTTGCATTATCTCCAACCAACTTGTTACTTTTGATTTGTGATTCAATTCTATTTCAAATTCAGTGTGTTCCTGTGGCAGATCAGAAGTTATCCATTTATTACTTTGAAGGCTAATTCGTCCGATATTATTTGAGGTGAGTTTTTATTTGTTTATTTATGAATACATACAGGAAAGTACTTGACTTACTTTAACCACTAATTCCTGATATTATCTGTCATTCCTAGTTATTACTAACTGATGATCAGATATCACTAGACAGCTGGGGTCGGTGGGAGGGCTTGGGCTGTTACTCGGCTGACGATAATGTGGAAGAATTTAAGAATTTAATAGTTATTTCCATTTTTCCTTACTTCATTTGAAATTGAACAAACATTTTCTTAAAGGTTTATTCGTGTAACTAGGAGTGGCGTCTTATGTAACTTTAGGATATCAGTTTACTTTGAAATGGGTAGGGACAGATAACACCCGTAGTGATTATCTCGTAACGGAGTATGTAGAGATAAGAAAGGCAGCTAACCAGTGACGCATGCTTTTAAGGAGTGCCACAATGATGTCATTATACTTATCAGGGCTGCGCATTTACACTACAATTATTTGTTCATAGTGAACACTTGTATATGCGAGTAGCATGGTGTTGGAGAAAGGCATGTTTTTTTTTAATTGTTCCATTTGATGTAATTGTAAAATTGATGAAGTTAAAATTTTTGATGAAATCGTAAAATTTGATGAAACTGTAAAATTTGATGAAACTGTAAAATTTGATGAAATTGTAACATTGATGAAACAGTAACATTTGAATTGCGGTAACATCTCAACCTAAACCTGGTTGCTGTAATTAATTATTTAATATTTAATTTGTAGAATTTTTCAATTAAGTTCAGTTTTATGTTTTACTTTAACACATTCAATAAAACAATTTGAATAAGATTTTCATTGTATACCTTATATCGCCTTCGCAGACACTAACTATATACTTGTGACAGCCCTGGGACAGTTAAAAAGTTTTTTTTTATGAAATTAGCTATTCCATTAATTTTCAGGTATTTATCGGAAACAGTAATTTAAAAAAAAAAAAAAGTTAACAAATGTTTGTCAGTAATTCAATAAAATAGAATTCTGGGTCTGTTAATTTATTGTTTCTAAAATTTTAAAATATTAATTTGGGAACGGTTTTGTTAATTAATAATAACTAGCTTTTTGCCCGTTGCAGGCAACTAATAATGATAAAGCAGGGAACAATTTGAAGTTTTTGGTAATATGAAATTATTGAAAAGTAAAATTAGATTTTTTTTAAATTCGAATTTTTTTGAAATTAGAAATTTTTTTGAAATTTGATTTTTTTTATTTGAATTATTTTTGAAAATATGAAATTTTTTTGAAATTTGAAATTTTTTAGAAAATTGTAATTTTTTAGAAAATTGTAATTTTTATTCAATTTGCAATAACTAAACTAAACTTTTTGGAAAACGATATTATTTTTTAAATTTAAATTTTGTTGACGAACCACTTGAAGTAACCTTTTACAAAGGTGTTTTTAACTAACTTTTTAACATCCGTTTCACACGCCTCATTCACATTCATACATCGTCTCATACATACTCTTGTATTATTCTGACTCTTGACATGGCCCGACTCAAGTATCTGATTCACTTGATCGTGCCATGTCTTCCTCGGGCGTCCCCGACTTCTGCTACTATTCACATTTCTGTTATATATTCTCCTTACACTCCTTTCTTCGCTCATTCGCACTAGATGCCCAAATCATCTAAGCGTCCCTTTCTTAATCTTACTCATTACGCTTACATCAGCCTTGCATTCTTTGCGGATCTACACATTTCTCACGCAATCACACGTGGTTTTACACAAATACGCCTCAGGGATCTCATTTCAACAGTATTCAGTCTACTTACATCCTTTCTCTGCCAGTTCCATACATCAGGGTAGGTACCAGCACTCCATTGTGGACTGCTAGCTTCTTTCGGTCTGTTAGTATAGTTTTATCATAATACATTTTATAAAATTCGTTTTCTAATATTTCTCTATGGTATTATATTACGGCAGTCAATCAAGTTATGTTTAATTACCAAACTTTGGTGAATTATTTTTAAAACTTGATTGTGTCTAAATGTATACTCGGACGGTGCTAATATAGAACATCCCGATATAATATGTTCTATAGTTTCCGGAAAAGTTAACATTAATTATTATTATTTAACATATAATGAGGTAATGAAAGCAAGATGCATTGGTACAAGTTGAGGTACATAACAGTACGTAAGTCCAATTATTTAAATATGTTAAGGTTTTTATGCAAAGCACAAATGATAACAAATTATTATAAGCATTAATTACACGCCTGAAATATCCATACAAATTGTAAGTATAAATAAATGTCGCCGACGGGAATTGAACCCGCACCTTCAGATGTCCAGTCATGTGCTCTGGACCACTGAGCTACGTCGGCTTATTCCCAAACCGCCAAATAATTCAATATATACAAGTACTACAATCGACAATTACTGCTTATTATATTTTTTCACCTCTTAACAAACAAATTTATTTTTAAAGGAAAGGCTTTGTTAGTGCTGAATTTACTACGAGAATTAATTATTTGACGGGTTGGGAATAAGCCGACGTAGCTCAGTGGTCCAGAGCACCTGAACGGACATCAGAATATCAGAAGGTGCGGGTTCAATTCCCGTCGGCGACATTTATTTATACTTGGGAAATATTTTAAAGTTGTATGGATGTTTCAGGCGTGTAATTAATGGTTATAATAATTTGTTATCATTTGTGCTTTGCATCAAAACCTTGTCTTTTAAACATTAGTGTATAGTTAAAAAAAATAATTATATATTAACGCCCATTAATAAGGATTAATGAGAAATCCTTCAGATAATTACATAATATGTCTGATTTAAACATATTTAATATATTGTAAAAGAATGTTTAAAGTTCTTAAAAATGTGTTTTGCATAATGTGTTATTTTTCATAGTTAATATTTAAATTATTTTCTCTTTAAAGGTCTCCACCTTGGGCTCCCCCAGAAGCAAGTTCTAAGTCAACAGGAAAGGTAACTAAATTTATTTATTATTTGACGACCTATTGCCCTAGTGGACTTTGTATATAAATTGTATTTTACTCTTAGCTACAGTGTGTTAGTTAAACAGGATAGTGTATGGTATTTATTGTATAGTGAATAGTGTATAGAAGCAGGACACACATCATAGTAGCAAATATGTATGATAAATCCTGAAATAGTAGACAAATGCATGAAATAAACTATCTTGTACGAAACAAGACAGTGTATGGTCCCTTTTCGAATTTCAGTTTGTAGGGTGCTCCATTTTAAGTTATCGCATTTCAAATAATTCCAAGTAAGAAGCTACTTTGAATTAAACTCATTCTTTTTAGTAATGTGCTTATTTTAATTTAATTATCGCATTCCTGTAAGAAGGAATCTACAGTTATTATTCACAGTATTTTCCCTTATGTTTAATATCGATATCAATGCTTTTCTAACTTCGTGTAGACGAAGTTTATAGTTATTAGTGGGTGTGTTAGAAATTTTCACTCCTTTAATTACTTCAAAGTCTAGTAAAATGCCTTCTTTGATATTTCTATTTTTAACATTAACCTTGTGAAACGTCTCTGATCTTCGATGAAGCGTGTTCAGAACAATTCTGTTATGCATGTCGATTGTTATTTTATTTAAAAGAATCGATTGGTTTGTTTTATAATTTCTCTTTGTTTTATTTTTTGTAAGGAAGTCGTTTTCTACTATCCAATCATATTCTATGTTAATGTTAGATATAACGTGAAAAACCTAATTTATTTTTTCATTAAATTTAAGTCCAATAGTTCCGTCTGTTTCACAGTCGGATTCGGTTTCTCCGTTATTGATGAATATTTAGCGATCACTATTTTTATCAAGTACATCTCTTTTAATGAGTGATATTGCTGCGCCTGTGTCTATTAAGAGACTAAAATTGGTATTATTATTACCAAAGGGTATTTTAAAAAATGGCAGATTTAATAGTCTTTCTCTGTTAATGTTTACAACACATATATTTGACAGCATATATCATAACCATCTTGTACATTGGGTTTAGTAGGGTTAGTTGTAATTGTTAACAAGTTAAGGTTTTTCCTTTTATTAAAAGTTGTATTGCGTGGTACAAAGTTGTGCACTTTATTAGGATTTTTATTGTTATTTCTTCTATAACAATTAATCGTTCTTCGGCAAAGGCGTCAATCAGATTTTTAGGCATCCGCTCCCTTAAATGTTTGTATTTATACCAATAATGAATGTTTGTAAAGTCAAGTCATTTGTACTGGCGCATCTTCCTTCCAATTCGTCTCGATTAATGGTCGAGTGATTGATGGAAGTTTATAATTTCTTGACACATGTTTCTATTCTGAACATATATGTTGCCATAACTTATCCATGATTTTGTTTTCAACTTTGTAATTCTATTAACAGGTGTGTTTGACTTTTTGATTCTCAGAAATTAGTTTTTAAGAATTCTTTTAGGTGATCAAAATTTGTATTATTCTATTAAAACATGTCGCTTTTGTCTTGTTATTAAAATACAGAAGAATAAAAGTTATTTTTGGTTTTCTTGATCCAGTTGAGTCGCTCTTTCACAGTTTCATAAAAATGGCGTTAGCCCTTTCTTTTTTCCATCAAATGTGGAGATGAATTTCAATATGGCTTAACTTGCTTCTCTTCCTTTTACAGCGGAGTCGGCTTCCATTTCGTTTTGCTTCGAAAAATTAAATTTTTTTTTTTTAAATATATTTTTTTAAATGATTACAAATAATTTTATTTATGTCGGAAGTGATTCACTTTATTCGAAATATTTTCTTTCTTCTAGTGGTGAAATTAAGCAATTCGATTTGATGTTTTCGTATCTGTGGAAACAGTCTTTTCGGTTTGTACTTTTCAATTTGTAAAAATTTACAGACACCAATGTTGAGATGTCTAGATTATTTTAGCTCCTTCTTCAAATATCTCCTGATATTAGTTAGATATCGTAGGTGAAGAGGCTGCTTTCGGGATTATCTTCAGATGGTGAATGCACAATAAGTCAGTTTTATTTAGAATATAATCAAGTAATTTATTTAACCCTTAAGTATTTTAAATATGTTCTCATATAAGTCCCAAACGACATTGAAATTGCTATAAAATTTAAGAATATTTCCGAGGTATTTTAAATTCAATATAGATTTCCTATTTTTCAGTTGAAACATCGATATTTCTTATCAATAAAATTTAAATAACTAACATGAAAAATGTTTTTGAAAAAACTTACTAAGAAACGTCTATAATATGTAGGTAATACCATATTTAGAAAAAAATTCCCTTTGTTTACAAAATTAAGAAGAGAACAATTATATATCTTCAAAAATGTATACTTTTTATGAATTATTTTCCAACAAAGAAAACGTCCAAAAATATTTACAGATTTTGAACTCATTTTTGTATCAAAACAAATATTAATATCGTAAAAACAAGTTCACTGATATATTCCTACATAAGGCATCAATATTATTTATAAACATCGCTGTGACGAATTGCTTTATGAATATAGTAATTTAATAACACAATTAACACATCCCATGTGAAATAACTCAACTTTTTAGAGTTGACTAAAATCAGATTTTTTTCAATCACGAATGCACGGACAGGAAGAAACCTTTACATATTTCCATTTATAGAGTCCATAACTACACAAATTATTAAACAAAATCGATGTTAAACGCACAAAATAACTATTAAAAATAATAAATAAAAAACGTTAATATTAACTATATTAAACTATTGGTTTGTGTGGCTAACGGTCTCATACCATAATGCTACGTATACATACGCGAGCCGAACTGGCGAACTGAACCTCAACTTATGGGAATGGAACAAAGCAACCGCAAGGGCGCGAAACGCCGCTTGCAGTTGCTTTGTTCCTTTACCGTAATTCGTGGCTCGGCTCGCGTTAAGGTTCGCAAATGTATACGTATCATAACAACAATGGCGGAAAAATTTTGATGAGATCCAAATCTCAAAACTCGAGTGTAAACGGGGTCAGTTGTTTATCAAATTAAAATGAATTTATTAACACGTTTTCTAATGTTTTAAAATCAATTATTATAGACACTTTTAAAATAACTTATATTAACACATTTGCTGTAAATAATAAATGTGCAGCTTTTTGTATTGCATTAATTAGGTAACTAGGATTGTAGTTATTTCGTCGATTGAAGATCAGTTGAAAGGAATAAGGGAGGTGAGTTAAAAAGTAGTTTTTAAAAATGATTTATTTTAATCCATTCGACTAACGCAGCAGTATTTATTTAATCCATTAGTAATAATGCATAAATATAGGTAAGATAGTAGGAATACAAGGTGTCCGGGGAGCAAAGTGCACTAACGTGAGGTATTGTACACATAAAAAGATGAAAAACATTTTTCGAAATTCCAACATTTTAAGATAGATTTCAGGTTAAAAAAATAAAAATGGTTTGCATGGTAAAAAAAACTAGGATGAAAAAAATATTTTCGTATCTAAAAACAATTAAATTTCTAAAATAGTTAATGTTTTTTACTTCTACAATCATCTAGAATCCAGAAATGAATGCACTTTACCCCCCGGACACCTTGTATAAGATGAATAATATAAAAAAGATGTTAGTTTTATTCCGACTGTAATAATATTAAATGTTTTATTATCTTCCTTTTTGTAACATTTAGATGTAATGGTATCTTCACTGGGATCTCCCGTGCAGAGGATTTCAGTTAAATAATTTTAATAAAATCTAGTATTGATAATATGAAGTAATTATAAATATATACTATAAAAATATTGACGTGCTTAGTCGCAATTACATGATGTATTGATTAACAAACTAAACAATCGTCACCCCGTTTCCCGAAGGGGTCGGCAGATAAAATTAAAACGTCACACAACTCTGTCTTGACATACACTGTTATTTATATTACTAAATTTACATATCAAAACTACAAAATGGTATTTTTAACAGTATATTGTAATGATTGAGCACATGGGATACGCAAATAAATGTATCTTTCATATTCTCCACAAAACAGTTGTACACAAATATAATATTAACGAAAAGATTATAAATTTAGAACACAAAATTACAGTAAATAATAAATAATAATAAAAATCAGATGTAAATGAGTGTTGAAATGTGAAATACTCCAGAGTAAAATTATTCATGATCCATGAACTCAAATTTACTTTGAATTTAAGTCTCATATTCATAATTGGAACTGGTTGTGTGAAGAACATTTCAGATAAACGATAAAAAGTCATACTCATAATATAATATTTCGAAAGAAAATTATTTGAATTATTTTTTCTATTGGAATAATCTTAGGAAGGCAGTTGAACTACAAATATACTGAAATTAGATAGCTTTGTTTAAACTAAAACACAGTATTACTTGAAAGCTGTCTTAAAAACTGATGATTGTTCATTTTTATACTAGATTTTTTTTTTGATTTTCGCTTATTTTTTTAAGTCTGTAGAAATAAATTTTTTAGTCTTTATATATAAATATTATTTTACAATGTTAAAAAATAAATAATTATTTCAATACATTTTTAAATTGTGACCGAATTTCGAGTTTCAAATTACGATAATGATCCGCCCCATCACTAAAACTAGACAAATTACGATAATGATCCGCCCCATCACTAAAACTAGACAAATTACGATAATGATCCGCCCCATCACTAAAACTAGACAAATTACGATAATGATCCGCCCCATCACTAAAACTAGACAAATTACGATAATGATCCGCCCCATCACTAAAACTAGACAAATGATCCCAGCTGAAATCGTAAAATTTTTTAATCATTCATAAAAATTAATTTTGGGTATGACTTTAATTTTTTGAACGAGCACCATATTTTTTCTATATATACTTTCACGATATTCACATAAATATAAACCAAACACTGCAAATTCAATACGAAACCTCACACTTTTTCGCGTGAATTTGAAACACATTCACTTTAAACATGCTATGTATTATTTCGTCAAAACAAACCAAAAAGAACACACACAAGTCGTTCATATATTGAATTATAATAAAAAAATATTTAAAATTGACATTTTTTTAGAAATAATTACCTAATACACAATTCTTTAACGGTCAACGGAATAATTCCGCCAATTTGTAATCATGCACTTTGTTGTTTTTTTAGGTTTTTTTCCTTGGAATTGAGGATAAATATTATAGAAAAACTTAGAAGAATAATTATTCATCTTTCTAACTGCAATCACATATCTCCGCATTATAAAAAAATATATACAAAAACTTTTATGATGGATGTCCTACATCCGTTTTAATTCAGCCAAATTCTGGAGATCCCTACTATCTTACCTATATTTCTGCATTATTACAAATGGATTAAATTAATAATGCTGCGTTAGTTGAATGTATTAAAAAAAACATTTTTAAAAACTACTTTTTAAATTACCTCCCTTATTCCTTTCAACTGACTTTCAATCAACGAAACAACTACAATCCTAGTTACCTAATTAATGCAATACAAAAAGCTACACATGAATTATTTAACATTATTAACAGCATTATACGTGTTAATATAAGAATTTGAAAAGCGTCCATGATAATTGATTTTAAAACATTAGAAAACGTGTTTATAAATTCATTTTAATTTGATATACAACTGACCCCGTTTACGCTCGAGTTTAGAGATTTTGAGATTTCGAATTTAATTGTACCTCATCACTATTTGTCCGCCATTGTTGTTATTTATTTATTTATTTATTTATTCATTTTTGGGAAATCAACAGTTTATATTTTTACAGATTGTACATAAGTAAAATAGCAAAAAAAAAACCAATTACGGATTTCCTCCTTGTGACTTTACGTAAGACAGCATTAGAAGAAATAATTAAATTTATGAGAAATGTGAAGTTATAATTACATAAAATAAAATAATTGTATAAAATAATAGAACAAAATAATACAACAAAAATAAAGGGAAAAAAAAAAAAAACAAAATTTATATAAAATAAAAGATTATCGATACATTGGTAACCATAAGAATACAAACAATATTGTGCATATAAATCATATCATATCCATAACCATAAGAAGACAATATTGTGCATATAAATCATATCATATCCATAACCATAAGAAGACAATGTTGTGCATATAAATCATATCATATCCATAACCATAAGAAGACAATGTTGTGCATATAAATCATATCATATCCATAACCATAAGAAGACAATGTTGTGCATATAAATCATATCATATCCATAACCATAAGAAGACAATGTTGTGCATATAAATCATATCATATCCATAACCATAAGAAGACAATGTTGTGCATATAAATCATATCATATCCATAACCATAAGAAGACAATGTTGTGCATATAAATCATATCATATCCATAACCATAAGAAGACAATATTGTGCATATAAATCATATCATATCCATAACCATAAGAAGACAATGTTGTGCATATAAATCATATCATATCCATAACCATAAGAAGACAATATTGTGCATATAAATCATATCATATCCATAACCATAAGAAGACAATGTTGTGCATATAAATCATATCATATCCATAACCATAAGAAGACAATGTTGTGCATATAAATCATATCATATCCATAACCATAAGAAGACAATGTTGTGCATATAAATCATATCATATCCATAACCATAAGAAGACAATATTGTGCATATAAATCATATCATATCCATAACCATAAGAAGACAATGTTGTGCATATAAATCATATCATAACAGGATTATAAATATATAAATACTAGAAACATAAACATCAGAAACATCAATTCAAGAAACATCAGTGAAATACTCTTTTAAGGTCATTTTATATTTAGTAAATTCGCAATTGAAGATGTCGATATTGAATAATATGTTATTGTAAATATTACATATTCTGTTCTGTTTGATAGTATAATTCTAAAGATTCCATTGTATTAAGTATATTATGGTATGTGACCGTTTATTTATGTTTGTGACCGTTAGCCACACAAACCAAAGCGTTCTAGTTAATATTTTACGGTTTTTATTTATCCTTTTTCATAGTTATTTTGTGCGTTTTACATTGATTTTTTTAATAATTTGTGTAGTTATGGACTCTATAAATAGAAATATGTAAAGGTTTCTTCCTATCCGTGCATTCGTGATTGAAAAAATCTGATTTTAGTCGACGCTAAAGAGTCAAGTTATTTCATATGAGATGTGTTAATTGTGTTATTAAATTACTATATTTATAAAGAAATTCGTCACAGTGATGTTTATAAGTAATATTGATGCCTTATGCAGGTATCTGTGAACTTGTTTTTACGATATTAATATTTGTTTTGATACAAAATGAGTTCAAAATCTAAGAATATTTTTGGACATTTCCTTTGTCGGAAAATAATTCATAAAGCTTATACATTTTTGAATATATATATATGATAGTTTTCTTTTTAATTTTGTAAACAACAGGAAATGTTTTCTATACAGGGTGTCCGGAAACTCGTAGTACAAGCGGGAAACTGGTGAATCTACATCACATTTGGAGTCGATTTTGTGGTATATTTTTTTTTTATTTGAGCTTTCGTTATCGAGTAAATCGAGTTTGAAGTTGATTTTTTTTTTTTTTTTTTTTTTAATCAAATTCTTATAAATTATTACTGAAGATCAAAGTACCCAACTAATTAAAACTATTTGAAAGTAAAACAAATGAAGAAACTCGGATTTGAAGCATTATTTTGAAATCATCCTTCATTTAACCCGGTGTAATCATAAAATATTTCTACTCTGCAGGGTTAAAACATCTGTTGTTCAACCCTAAACACCAGAAAAAAATTTAACCCTAAAATAGCCAAAAAATATTTTTTTTTGGTTTTTTTTTTTTTTTTGAAAATGCTCAAATCAAAAAACTTTATGTTTTTTTGGGTTCCCCATGTGGTGTAGATTCTCCAGTTTCCCGCTTGTACTACGAGTTTCCGGACACCGTGTATATGGTATTATCTACATATTGCTGAGGTTTCGAGTAAAAATGTTTCAGTAAGTTTTTATTTAAACATTTTTCATGTTAGGTATTAAAATTTTATTGTTTAGAAATATCGATGTTTCAACTTTAAAAATAATAAATCTAGGTACCTATATTGAATTTAAAATACCTCAAAAATATTGTTAAAATTCATGGCAATTTCAATGTCGTTTGGGACTTATATGAGAACATATTTAAAATACTGAATGGTTAAATAAATTACTTGATTATATTCTAAATAAAACTGACTTATTGTGCATTCACCATCTGAAGATAATCCCGAAAGCAGCCTCTTCACCTACGATATCTAACTAATATCAGGAGATATTTGAAGAAGGAGCTAATATTAACTAGACTTCACTAATCTAGACATCTCACCATTGGTGTCTGAAGTGGGATTTGATATCAATATAAAATCTGAACCTTCACAGAACTTGAAAATCAACTATTTGAAGTATTGTTTAAATTTTGTGAAACAACCCGTCGTTAGTTTATTTTGCTTTGCCTACGGCGTGAATTAACTTTTGATTTAATATGGATTTTAAAAATGTCGTTGACGTACATAATAAATAATGTCCCAATGCAGTTAGTTCCCCATGGGATGCCAAAATCCCTGCTCTCTTAGATTAAATCCGAATAGATCATTTTTGGTCTACGTTTAAGCACTATTTCGTTACAGAAATGTTTGCCAGTTTGAATATAAGCCTAAAATCAGATTGTCAAAATCTTTTCTTAAGTCGACAAATATTCCAATGCATTATTTATTACGTGAAAATGTACAATATATAATATTTCAGATGTTAAATCTATAAGTTCTCAAATATGTTATATCTATGACAGCAGCTTTTTCCTGAAATGTAAATTCTATGATAGCATCTTGAGTCCTCAAATATTAAATCTATTATAGCATCTTTATTCGTGAAATGTTACATCTTAGTAATAAATTACAGCACAAGTAATGTATACACAAAATATAATAGCAAGTGGATACAGAAGTGCAGTGAGACAAAACATAATTAAAAGAAATATCTACCAGTGTAGTAATAGTTGAATGAATACTAGGTTTGTATAAGACCTGACATGAATAGAAGTATGAACTGTTTATGATAATGGGTATTAATTAATATTAAATAAATTCTGTTAAGGTATATAATGTTATAATAACAGAGAATATTTAATCTGAACAGAATATTAGTATGAATAAAGAAAGTGACTTGTCAACATGTACAATCTAGTAAATTATTATAATAGAGTAATTTGTCGTAATATAGTAATTAAGCCGACGTAGCTCAGTGGTCCAGAGCACCTGAACGGACATCAGAAGGTGCGGGTTCAATTCCCGTCGGCGACATTTATTTGTACTCACAATTTGTATTGATATTTCAGGCGTGTAATTAATGCTTATAATAATTTGTTATAATTTGTGCTTTGTATCAAAACCTTGTCTTATAAAAATTAGTGTATAGTTAAAAAAATAATTATATATTAACGCCCGTAAAAAAGAATTAATGAGAAATCCTTCAGATAATTACATATGTCTGATATAAACATATTTAATATGTTGAAAAAGAAAGTTGAAAGTTCTTAAAAATGCGTGTTTGCATAATGTGTTATTTTTCATAATTAATATTTAAATTATTTTCTCTTTAAAGGTCTCCACCTTGGGCTCCCCCAGAAGCAAGTTCTAAGTCAGCAGTAAAGGTAACTAAATTTATTTATTATTTGACGACCTATTGCCCTAGTGGACTTTGTATATAAATTGAATTTTACTCTTAGCTACAGTGTGTTAGTTAAACAGGATAGTGTATAATGTATAATGTTTGTAACTTTGAATTTGTTGTATTCAAGTTGAAAGTATGTTACTTATCGCATTCAAAGTGATGATGATGATTTAATGTTTGAATGTGGATGAAACAAAAAGTGTGTGGCTAATTTATTTATCGCATTCCAGTTGCTAGGATGATACTTTGAAGTTATGGCACATCAGAGAGATGAGAGATGGTGCTTCTTTGAATTTCCCACATTCCAGTTATTAAAATGCCACTGAATTTTTTTAACGCTTTCTAGTTAGTAGGGTGCTGCAATGAAGAGCATTTCAGTTTTTTGATTTTTCATATCTTTCCAGTTACAAGGATTCTACTTTAAATTTACCGCATTCCAGTTAGTAAATGCTACTTTGAATTTATCGTGTTCCAGTTAGTAGGATGCCACTTTGAATTTCACGTATTCCATTTAAAAGTATGCTTCTTTGAATGTATCGAATGTTAGTACAGTGTTACATTCACAGACATAGGAATTAATAGACGAGAAGATAATGGCGAGGGGTAAAATCAACTGTTGAAGAACGAAGGGAGTGAAGCTGACTGTGATTCGTCAATAAATCAATCTGACAGTAAATAGGCATCTCGCATTATAATATCACCATTTACTTCTTAAAAGTAAAATCTGCTTTTGAATGAATAGACATTTTTACATGGGAGCGCAAATTACTCGCCACCTTATGAACTAATTTGCGAAGTCCAAATTCGGCAAAGTAAATTTCTTCTGTTTGCAGAGTCGTAGTTAGATTCAGAGTATTTAGTTAAGACACTTTTACAAATGTTTCATAATTTACTTACCCCAGTAAACAACGATGAGCACACTTGAGAATCGCTACATTGTGATGTGATAGTATATGTTTCTAAAACTGATCCATATAATACGGTGTGAATAAGCTTAAAATAAAGTAAAATAATGCTTACTTATGGAATGTAATACGACAATTGGGTTTATTCTCTTTTTCACATCTATTTTTACAAGTTTTCATAGTACAAGTCAACATTTTGCCGTGTTATTTCGTAAAATGAACCGATGATGCCTCGACCATAGTTCGCACAAGAATGATGACGTCACGTTTTCAAATTTCACTTGAGGCCATACGCGAGCACAGCCGGATCCAATGGAACCGGTATGGTGAGTGGGGATAATACGCTTTTAATCACTTAGGGCAGGTCTACTAATATTCATATGTCTATGGTTACATTGAATTTACCGCAGTTCAGTTAGAAGGATGCTATTTTTAATTTATCGCATCCCAGTAAGTTCAGTGCTACTTTGAATTTATCACATTCCAGTTAGTAGGACGTTACTTTGAGGTTAAAGCATTTCAGTTAGTAGAATGCTACCTTATTTTTTCATCGCTTTCCAGTTAGTAGAATGTTTCTATAAATTAACCGCATTCTAGTGAGTAAGAGGCTACTTCGATTTGAACTTATTTTGTTAGAAATTCTTTACTTTGAATTTAATTATCGCATTCCAGACAGTATGGCGTTACTTTGAATTTATTGCATTAAAGTAAGAAGGCTGTTACTTTGAAATCATTACATTTCAATAAGTTGAATGTCACTATTAATTTCTCGCATTTCAGTAAGTAGGATGCTACTTCGAATTTAGCAAATTCTATTTAGTAAGAGGCTCCTTTGAATTGAACTTATTCTTATTAGAAATCTCCACTTGTCGCATTTCAGACAGTAAAGTGCTATTTTGAATATATCGCCTTCCAGTTAATTGATAGTAAGTAGGTTGCTACTTTGAATTAATCTATTTTTAGTTAGTAAGGTGCTACTTTGAATTAATCTATTTTTAGTTAGTAAGGTGCTACTTTGAATTAATCTATTTTTAGTTAGTAAGGTGCTACTTTGAATTAATCTATTTTTAGTTAGTAAGGTGCTACTTTGAATTAATCTATTTTTAGTTAGTAAGGTGCTACTTTGAATTAATCTATTTTTAGTTAGTAAGGTGCTACTTTGAATTAATCTATTTTTAGTTAGTAAGGTGCTACTTTGAATTAATCTATTTTTAGTTATTAAGGTGCTATTTTGAATTAATCTATTTTTAGTTAGTAAGGTGCTATTTTGAATTAATCTATTTTTAGTTAGTAAGGTGCTATTTTGAATTAATCTATTTTTAGTTAGTAAGGTGCTACTTTGAAATTTCGCTAATTGGCTTTGAATATATATTTGTTTTGTAAATGGTTCGATATTAGTTATTATTGGTCTTATTTAGTTTAGATAATTTCATGAAAGATACTCCAAAATATTACAGACAACAGTTCAGTGTGATTGTTGTGTCTCCATTGGAGAGAAATATACAAAGTGTAGATTGTATCATGTATCTAGGTGTAAAGTTGATACAAAGTGTAGATTGTATCATGTATCTAGGTGTAAAGTTGATACAAAGTGTAGATTGTATCATGTATCTAGGTGTAAAGTTGATACAAAGTGTAGATTGTATCATGTATCTAGGTGTAAAGTTGATACAAAGTGTAGATTGTATCATGTATCTAGGTGTAAAGTTGATACAAAGTGTAGATTGTATCATGTATCTAGGTGTAAAGTTGATACAAAGTGTAGATTGTATCATGTATCTAGGTGTAAAGTTGATACAAAGTGTAGATTGTATCATGTATCTAGGTGTAAAGTTGATACAAAGTGTAGATTGTATCATGTATCTAGGTGTAAAGTTGATACAAAGTGTAGATTGTATCATGTATCTAGGTGTAAAGTTGATACAAAGTGTAGATTGTATCATGTATCTAGGTGTAAAGTTGATACAAAGTGTAGATTGTATCATGTATCTAGGTGTAAAGTTGATACAAAGTGTAGATTGTATCATGTATCTAGGTGTAAAGTTGATACATTTTTACGATGGAATGATCATATCGATATGTTAACAAAGAATATCAGGAGACTTACATATATTTTTAAAGAACTGCGACACATATTGGACAAAGAGAAATTAAAAACTGTCTATTTTGCCTTAGTCCAATCTCGACTTTCTTATAACGTAGTATGCTGGGGAACATGTCTAAAGTCCAATGTTGAACCACTAAATATTGCTCAAAAATTGATCCTTAAAGTAATGTACAAAAAAAAATCTGTTATCCATCCAACCTACTTTATAAGGAATGTAATGTTATGTGTATAAAACAGCTATATATCACTCAAATACTGCGTCGATTTATTATCAATATTAAATTTGCTGAAGGAACACAACAAATGCGGACAACTAGAATTAGCTCTACATTGAACTTTGTGGCGGTACATACTAAAACTTCTTTTGGTCAAAGAAATTATTTATATCAGGCACCACTTATGTTTAATATTCTTCCAAATCATTATTAAACGATTGTCTTAATATTTTTTCATCCTTGTCCTTTCTTATTTATTTATTTATTATTATTTATTAATTTTTTTAAAAACATGACATATTACACATTACAGTGATCTTTGGCTGTCCAACTAGGAGATTACCTGTTTTAGGACAGTCAGAAATAGGCATATAATAATAAGAATAATAAGATTTCATATGAGTCCCATTTGCTAAAAACTGAATGTCACCCTATCTGTCTTTATTATCTACTTCGCTTCTTCTTTTGAATAATGATTAATGATTAGTTATGGTTCAAATATTGTTACAATATACTGTCAAATTACCCATCTGGTAACACATCTAATACTCATTTATTCTTTAATTTTGAAATATTTTGTGTTTTTATGTAGAATTACTTTAAGTTTGTGATTACTCTTATGTTTGCTTCACTCAAAAGTAAATTGTTAACCTCGATACAGGCTTAGTCCTAGTGAGGTTGATTTTTATGTGAAAAAAAGTGTTTTATGTTTAGTGAGATGCAATAAATAAATAAATAAATGTAATTATAGTATGTCAGTTTTGCTTCCACGATAAAAGTTAGCTCTTCTTTCTAATTGGTTATAAAATCTGACCGCTTTCTCTGTTTTTAAACTAGAAGCAGTTTACTTCATTCGCATAATTTCATCCTCATCAAGACCAAGTAATTAAATATTAACCAAGTTGACCTCAAATGCATCAATATTAATATTATATTATGTTTTTAGCCTTTTCATGCTAAATGATGTTTTAATAGAATTACGGATATCGGAGTATTCAGGTGTCAGTCGTCCCAAGAGATACTCTCTAAGATATAGGTTCTCTTCCCACATTTACTTGTTCTTTCGAGTTCCAACTGCTCACAACCGTCTGGAGCCAGGTAGACTATGACATCCTCATGCGGGGTGTGTTGTGATGGTGAACATGCATTTTAAGCAACGTATCAATGGTATGGTGGTCTTACACCAGGGCGATACTGACAGACAGCCAATCTGCCATTCTGGAACGTGCCACAAATATGGGTTCCTTAAATTATTTAAAATGATTAAATTGTGAAATATCACAAGTTAATAAAATAAAATTAAGTTGAGCACGTTAGGATTTTAATCTGCGACCTCCAGATTGCTAGTCGAGAGCCTTACTCCTCCACCACGGAGGACTTATAGGAAGGCATTACTGACTTTTCTTGTGCTAATTGAAAGCTAAAGTTTCAGTTTTTAGTTGTACTTTTCTTGTTATATTTCAGTGACCAAAGCCGAGGAAATGTTCCAATTCCTGAAACGCGCACGTTTAACGGCTGACGAGAAGGATGCTGTGTCAGACGAGGCGCGAGGATTGGACAAGAACTTGGAAGGAAGTGACTCTGCTAACCAGAAGGGGTCTCTTGAAGGTATGTTTGTTTGTACCTACCATGTACAGATACTTGTAAGCTACAGATGGCAAGAAGGATGCTCCATCAGACGAGGCCTTTAAACCGTCTTTAGTCTGAAGGAAGACATTGTGTATTTACTTACCACGGTAGAATAGCACTAGTGGTTTACTCCATTAGGCTCCAGTGCAAGTACGTATGAAGGATGCTACTTTCAACTTATCGCCTTCCAGTTAGTAGGTTTTTTCTTTGAATTTATCGCATTTCACATTGTTAATTTCAAATAATGGTTATGATTCGGTCTTAATTGATAAAATCCTCAATAAACTCTTATATAATAGTACTCCGTCAGTCAATAACAACACTCCAAATTACCATCGGCGTAGGATTTTATTTATAAATAATTTTTCCACCCTAAGTGTTAAGAAGCTTCCTTTAGACATTGGCTTTTTATACTAACAATACCCTTTTGATTAACACCAATGACAAAGACGATAAATTAAGCCACTCGGGCATTTATAAACTCACCTGTGCAGATTGTTCCGCCTTCTACATAAATGGTATTAAATAAGATAATCTAGAATCGTTAGGAATTATGAAGTCTTTAAATACTAATATGTCTGACCATTTAAAGTAATCAAATAAACCTTTCTAACCAAAAACCCACAATTTATAGCCCCATATTTAATCTTTTTCCCACAATCCATAATATTATATACATATATGTTACATTGTGTTTCTTATTCACTTAAAATGTATTGTTATATGTTTAATTCTTGTAAAGTTCAGTTAATTGATAGGAATAAGGATGCTACTTCAAATTTACAGCATTCTTTAAAGTAAGATGCTCCTTAGAATTGTACTTATTCTTATTAGAAATCTCCACTTGTCACATTTCAGACAGTAAAGTGCTACTTTGAATATATTGGTAGGATGCTACTTCGAATTTACAGCATTCTTTAATGTAAGATGCTCCATCAAAAAAAACTTATTATTATTAGAAATCTCCACTTGTCGCATTTCAGACAGTAAAGTGATACTTTGAATATATCGCCTTCCAGTTTTTTTTATAGTAAGTAGGGTGCTACATTGAATTAACTGCATTCTTTAAAGTTAAATGCTCCTTCGAATTGTACTTATTCTTATTAGAAATCTCCATTTGTCGTATTTCAGACAGTAAAGTGCTACTTTGAACATATCGCCTTCCAGTTAATTGATGGTGAGTATGGTGCTACTTTTAATTGATCACAGTCCAGTGAATAGGGTGCAAATTTGAATTTATCTCTTTCCAGATTGTAAGGTATTTCTTTGAATTTATCCTATTCCAGATTGTAGGATGCTACTTTGAATTTAACCCATTCAGGTAACTGGATGCTACTTTAAAGTTAACGCTTTTCAGACACTATGATGCCACTATATGATATATTGCCTTCCAGTGAGTTGGATGCTGCTTTCAAATAAATTGCTTTTCGGCCACTAGGACTCATCATTGTATTTATCTTATTCCAGTTAGTATGATGCTACTTACGAATTAACCACATTCCAGTTAAAAGAATGCTTATCTAATTTAATCCCAGTCCAGTAAGTAGGGTGCTACTTTGAACTTATCGCATTGCAGTTAGTTGAGTGTTACATTGAATCTTCTCATTTCAGTCAGTAGACGGATGCTATTAGAATATTATTAGGGTAATTATTATAATTAGTAGGGTGCTACTTCAAATTTATTGCATTACAGTGAGTAAGGAGCTACTTTTAATTTATCTCATTTTAGTAAGTAAGGTGCTGCTTTGAATTTATCTTGTTTCAGTAAGTACGGTGCTACTTTGAGTTTATCAAAGACCAGATAGTAGGATGCTACTTTGAAGATATCGCAGTCCAGTTAGTAGGGTGCTACTTTGAAGTTATCGCAGTCCAGTTAGTAGGATGCTACTTTGAAGTTATCGCAGTCCAGTAAGTAGGGTGCTACTTTGAAGTTATCGCAGTCCAGTTAGTAGGGTGCTACTTTGAAGTTATCGCAGTCCAGTTAGTAAGGTGCTACTTTGAAGTTATCGCAGTCCAGTTAGTAGGATGCTACTTTGAAGTTATCGCAGTCCAGTTAGTAGGGTGCTACTTTGAAGTTATCGCAGTCCAGTTAGTAGGGTGCTACTTTGAAGTTATCGCAGTCCAGTTAGTAGGGTGCTACTTTGAAGTTATCGCAGTCCAGTTAGTAGGGTGCTACTTTGAAATTTCGCCAATTTGCTTTCAATATATCTTTGTTTGTCCATGGTTTCATATTAGGAATTATTGGTCTTATTTAGTTTAGATAATTTCATGAAAGATACTCCAACATATTACAGACAACCTTATTATTAATCCCTCGGGCTTATTTGTTTGCTTTTGTGAACAGTTGGGATGATTGTTGTGTCTCCCTTACACTTATGGTGAGAAATATGATCTCAGAGGTGTTAGAAAGAGAAAATCCCACGCTTCATATTTAAATGTAGACGTTAACTACATTAGAATTAAATTGTCCACCACTATAAACCAAAGGTTCTGACCGCACTGACAAAGAAATGTGTGAAATTTCGTGAATTCTTATTAATTATTTTCATATTAATCGACGAACAAGTGACGTAATTATAATGTTTATAATTGAAATTAGTATTCTTTTTGGTTATCAGTTAATTAAGTTCAGTCTTCAGACGAGCATTTTTAAATGTTTATTTCTAATAATAAATGTAATCCTCTATTTATATATAAGAAATACACTCACACTCTGACAGCATATGCCAGAGGCCTGAAGGGTGCAGGCTTCAATGTACTTAATTATAGTATGTCAGTTTTGCTTCCTAATTGGTTATAAAATCTGTCCGCTTTCTCTGTTTTTAAACTAGAAGCAGTTTACTTCATTCGCATAATTTCATCCTCATCAAGACCAAGTAATTAAATATTAACCAAGTTGACCTCAAATGCATCAATATTAATATAATATGATGTTTTTAGCCTTTTCATGCTAAATGATGTTTTAATAGAATTACGGATATCGGAGTATTCAGGTGTCAGTCGTCCCAAGAGATACTCTCTAAGAGATAGGTTCTCTTCCCCCATTTACTTGTTCTTTCGAGTTCCAACTGCTCACAACCGTCTGCAGCCAGGTAGACTATGACATCCCCATGCGGGGTGTGTTGTGATGGTGAAGGTGGTGGGGGAGTACCTGGCTATTCAGATCTGGTCACCGAACATGCATTTCAAGCAACGTATCAATAATGGTATGGTGGTCTACCACCAGGGCGATACTGACAGACAGCGAATCTGCCATTCTGGAACGTGCCACAAATATGGGTACCTTAAATTAATTAAAATGATTAAATAGTGAAATATCACAAGTTAATAAAATTAAATTAAGGTGAGAACGCCAGGATTTGAATCTGCGACCTCCAGATTGCTAGTCGAGAGCCTTACTCCTCCACCACGGAGGACTTATAGGAAGGCATTACTGACTTTTCTTGTGCTAATTGAAAGATAAAGTATCACTTTTTAGTTGTACTTTTCTTGTTATATTTCAGTGACCAAAGATGAGAAAACGTTCCAATTCAATGAAATGTTCAAAGAGTTGGCCAAGGCGAGAGGATCGGACAAGAACTTGGAAGGTTAGTTACTCTGATTATCAGAAGGGGTCTCTTGAAGGTATGATATATATATTTATATTATTAAATATTTTATATTAAACCGTCTTTAGTCTGAAGGAAGACATTGTGTATTTACTTACCACGGTAGAATAGCACTAGTGGTTTACTCCATTAGGCTCCAGTGCATGTACATGTATTGTATGTTCTTTAGCGCAGTGAAGGCATCTTTGTGATATACGGCCGAAGCGCGGGCTATGTAGTTGTGCGTCTATGTATATTTATTTATTACGTTCTTAACTAGAAATAGACGGTAAAATAAATAGTCAAAGCGCTTTTATTAAATGTAAGTTTCTTTAAGATAAAATTTTACTATCATGACGTATCTAATGCATGGTAATACTATGTGTTTCAGGAACAGGAATAGTCATAATACAAATTGACAAAAATTTGCTGTTGACATCTTCGCGATTGGAACAACTGGTGGATGCCCTCCTCGATTCCTCGGAGCGGTTTCCAGAGGACCTACTGAATGTGGAGCCACACCCGAGCAATGAAACCCTGGCTACGTTTGCCGACCTCATCTACACCAAGAAGAATAGCGGAGAAAAGGATGCAGACTACGGGGCTAGGATGCTGTCGGGTGAGTTAGATGGCTGGAGACTTCTTCTGTCGACCGCCATCAATTCAGATCCGACTAATGGTTACTGCGGTGCCGCTTTTTATCACACCGGTTTGCAGCAAGTCGTGGTGGTCCATCGCGGAACCGATCCCTCATGCTCTGGAGCGTGGTATACAAACATAAAAGGCATCTACGGCACAAACTATACACCGTGTATGAATTCCGCTATAACCTTTGTGGATTCGATACGTCAAGTCATTCTTATAGCGAACAACCAACACGATAGGCACTACACACTAACACTCACTGGCCACTCTCTGGGAGGGTGGCTTGCTCAGATAACGGCATTCTCTGTCAAGTATTTAGTCAGTGAACGTTTAGATAGCCCAATTCTCTTTGAAAAGAACCCCGATGATGGTATACATGCGAGAACTGTTAGTTTTGATAGTCCGGGGGCCCGGGACATGTTGGTCCGAGTAATGGATAGTCATTACAACAGGTATGGTGACCAGAGCAATGTGTACTTACACGGGCTGGATATCACTGTTTACCTGTCGCTCCCCAACCATGTCAACACTTGCGGGATGCACCTCGGGAACATTTACCACGTTTTTGTTGACATGTCTGAGTTCAACTGGTTTGATAGGAATACCCCTAAATATACATTAAAGACTCATGCAATTACCAATTTTGTCAAGGCTTTTAAACACAAAAATTGGAAAATCGACCAAGTGTTGGATTGGGCCAGTGGCGTAGAAGAATATAGAAACTTTGTCGTGGAAAATGATGAAAATATAAATGATCAGTACTTTCTTGAAACGTCTCATCGGTTTGTCATAGAGTCCCCAAAAAATATTAGTTCGTTCAGAGTTTTTTCAGAGGTCGAATTGCAAATGCTTTTCAAAATGTATATATTACAAGAACAGCAAAGCAAATTGACCGTTATAAATAAATTCATCGCGAAGTATAAACTTAATGACAAAAGTACGGAACTGCTCCCTAAATTTGTTTTGGATTCTTTCAACCGAACAATCAGTTGTGAGTCTGTGCTGCAACTCTGCAATGGCCTGAAGCAGCTGATGCGGTGGCTGAAGAAGGACTTTACGGAGGCAGTGGAGGAGCAGATTAAAATCTCTAACCGCACTGCAGACTTTATTTACTTCACGGAGGGACAGAGCTACTTCAACTCGCTGCCCGAGTGTTTGCTGGAATTTGCGGATTCCGTAGGTATCCCAAAGGTTTCCTTAAGGTCAGGTTTCCTAGAGTTCCTCGAAGGCGAAGAGCGAGTTCTCTGCCTAGTCGCGAGTAGTGAACACGTTGCATTCCAGATGAGCCAACTTTGGAACATCCTCCATAAGACTGTTGTCTCTTCTGTCGGCTTCAGAAAATATTTCAGTCAAAATCGCTACACATTCTTAGAATTATCCCAGCTACAAAAACATATTGAAAATTATGGCTGGCCCATTGAGAAAGAATACTTGATGATGGTAGACTGCACTTCTTCCTCCGTTCTTCAAATAAAACAATTAATTGACAACGTTTCTCCTGAATCATTATTAAAATTTGTATTGATTGTGTCGCTAGAAGTCTCTTCTGAATTCAATAATACTAAAATAAACTTTGCCAGCAATGTTAATTTCTCAGATCTAACTCCTGAATCACAAGACAAAATGTTTATTCGAGATAATGTTATAACTATGGGGGGGAAAGAGTATAGTTTTGAAAGATTCCTAGGAGAAAACCGTTCAGTTTGTAAAATAGATAAGATCCTAAGTTCAGACACCTTGAAAAAATTTGCGACAACCGAAAACTATGCTATCGCCTTAGAGGACACGCGTCCCACCCTCGGCGATATACAGATGCCTTTCTTTAAATTAAACATAAAAATTAGTAAGGAATTCTTTGCGAGTTGTGTAAAGTCACCCAACAGTAACATCCTGGTGGTGAAGAGTAGGTTGAGCCGCGAGGTCCTGGAGACTGAGGCCGGCTGGGACCAGCTCAAGGGGATAGACATCATCCGCACCAAGGGAGATGCGCTACTTTTCTATAGAGATATCTGCAAGAAGAATCAGGATAAATGCATTTACCTGTTAGAAGTGTTAGGCAGAGATGTGTACTGCAAGGAAATATTTGATAAACGTTTTTATTTAGACAGGAAATTTCTTCATAGAGCATTTATTGACGTGAAGGAATTTGCAAAAACTGAACATGCCGATGACCTGTTTGTTATTAACACTGAGGCAAACAAGACGTTACTCATAAAATTGGTAGAGAATTGCGTTAAAAAGGAAGAGTTCACAAATAATATACATGTTGCGTCCCTAGAAGAAGAAGAGGTTAGTGTTACTCAAAACTATGTTAGTAAACGTATCCATTTTGTAAAAATTTGTCAGAGTGATGAAAGCTATAAACTAAAGTGGCGATATTCCCACGGGTCTGTGGAGAGCCTGATACCCCGTATGTACACAGACTCCAGTGAGCCGGTAACTGAAGCAGATTTGAGCAAAACAGACAGAAACTTGGTAATCATAGCTGATGAACCAGGTATGGGGAAAACAACTTCCCTCGCCAACTTGTCGAGGCTCGTGGCTGCACCATGGGTTATATATTTAGAATTGAAACACTTCCAAGAGCATATAAGAGATTTATCAGATCCGCTGACTCCTGAAAGCGTAGCAAAGTTTCTGTTAAGCGAGTGTCGCTCTGAGGCTGTCAGTTTATTAAAGTATTTGTTAGTAACTAAGAAACATTCCAAGCGGGTCGCGAGGTCCAAGCAGGTCGTAATACTGTTAGATGGATTTGATGAGCTGGATGATTATGTTAAAGATAAAGACAAAGCGAGTGCCAAACAGAAGATAATCAAGCTCCTTATTTTCTTTAAAAATATACCAACAGTCCAAATATTCTTGACAGCTCGTAAATATTTGGAAAGTTCATTAGAAAAGGAATTATGTAATTTTTGTACGTTATTTGTACCGTTTAATGAAGAAGAGCAACAGAACTTTTTAGTTAGGATTTGGCGTTCCTGTCTCTCTCTTGAGCTGGAATATAACGAAGTGAGAGAGGAACAACTAAAGGAGTACGCCGGAGAGGTGCTACAGCAAGCAAAGCTAGTTATCGGTTCAGACACAACCAGCTTCATGGGGGTTCCCCTGCAGCTGAGGATGTTAACGGAAGTATTCAGGCCTACAGGGAATATGTTGCATCAGTCTCGCGAAGTTTTATTAAAACAAATCAACATTAAAACTGTGTCAAATCTGTATAATAAGTTTGTTTCGTTAAGATATGAAATTTACTTTAATGATAAAACATGTCTAGGAGTAGCGGCGGATGAACTTATAATAAAATTTTTTACTGACGGTATAACCGAAATGCACGGTAAACTTGGATTTAAAATATTCTTTCCCGATTTTTATGTTAAGAACTTTGACGCCATTGAAGACGAGTGGCTAAATAAATTAAACAGAGTCGGTTTGGTTCAAACAAACAGTGATGGAGATTTCCAATTTGTCCACCGTACTTACGCGGAGTACTGCTGCGCGGTAATGGTGGTCCGCTGGCTCCAACAACGAACGCTCCATTGGAGGTATGAACTTTTCAAACAAATACTTTTCAAACAAATACTTTTCCCTCAAATACTGCTTCATCCTGACAGCAGGATCATCAGATATTTCATGAATGCGCTATTAAATGAAACACCAATGTCAGAGACTGCACTTGAATTAAACGCCAAATGCATTAGTCAACTGTGGCTTGAAGACAGAACGGTATTTAAGAACGAGAGACACCAAACAGCTCTGCACATTGCAGTTATAGAAAAAAACGAACACATTATCACATTTCTAATCAGTGGATTCAGAACACAAGAAGCCTTGGCCTCTTTTATGACACAATATGACTTTAAGCACAAAACAGCACTGAATTTTTTAAATATACGTAAACAATGTTATTTGATTGGAGATAAGTTAGTATTGGACGAAATAACAAAAAATATTTTACTCCGTGTAATTTGTTCTGATGAAATTAAGGAACAGATCTTTTTTGCAAGTTTATTTAACGGAGATTTTGTAGACGATGTTGAAACTATGGAAACAGATTTATCTAATCCGGATATTGAAAATTCTCATGAAATTGTGGTAAAGTTATTTTTAAAACATTTATTTTCTATGAACTTCGATGTAGAAATCGAGATAGAACGTATTTTTATTAATTTATTTTGTCAAGTTATTACCTCAAGTTGTATCTCACGAATAATTAATAGAGTAAAAAAAGTTAAATCAGTAATGGAACCATTTGGTTATGCTGTTATGCAAAGTGATATTAAAATAGTTAAAAAGATATTGTTAGAGGATTTACAAAATAATGTTGAACGTTATTGTTTATTATTGAATATACGCAAAGATAGGTCATATGGGCAATCTGCCCTTCAACTTGCTGTAGAGAAGGGCCGCCTCAAAATGGTTAAACTACTCGTGGAGCAAACTGCTGTTCCCTTTACTACATGGATGGCACGGGGGGATAGAAGGGGGCAGACTCCTTTACATACAGCTGCTGAGCGGGGTAATCTGAATATAGTAAAGTACTTAGTGAAGCGCGGAGCAGACATTCATACAGGCAATGGAGACGAGTCTGTTCTGATGTGTGCGGCCCGGGGGGGAGACTTACCAACTGTAAAGTATCTCGTTAGAAAGGGTGCTGACATCCACTATACAGATTGGGGGGGTGATACTGCACTACATAGCGCGGTAGTAGGGGGATCTGTCGAGGTAGTAGAATACCTCCTGCAGCAGGGGGCGGACCCTCATGGGGTAGACTCGGAGGGAGATACCGCACTAACTGTGGCATCGCGGTATGGGAACTTAGATATGGTGCAGCAGCTGATAGAGAGGGGAGTGGATGTTAATGCGGATGGTGGTAGAGCTCTTAGTGGGGCTATTTGGTTGGGTGAATGGTCTCTAGTGGAGGCTTTAGTAAATAAAGGAGCAAAACTAACTAACTAACTAACCATCACGCCGTTTCCCCGCAGGGGTAGGCAGAGAGGACGGACCGCCAAACAACTCGGTCTTGGCACACACTCCTTGCCTCATTCACATTCATACATCGTCTCATACATACTCTTCTATTATTCTGACTCTTGACATGGCCCGACTCGAGTATCTGATTCACTTGATCGTGCCATGTCTTCCTCGGGCGTCCCCGACTTCTGCTACCATTCACATTTGCATCATATATCCTTCTTACACTCCTATCTTCGCTCATTCGCTCTACATGCCCAAACCATCTAAGCGTCCCTTTCTTAATCTTACTCATTACGCTTACATCAGCCTTGCACTCTTTGCGGATCTCCACATTCCTCACACGATCAAACATGGTTTTACCACACATACGCCTCAGGGATCTCATTTCAACAGCATTTAATCTACTTTCATCCTTTCTTTGCCAGTTCCATGCCTCACTTCCATACATCAAGGTAGGTACCAGCACTCCGTTGTGGACTGCTAACTTCGCTTCTTTGGACAATCTTTTGTTAGCGCCTACGGCGTTCAGTCCTCCATTAACGGAATTACCTGCATTTACCCTTCTTTCAATATCTCTGTCAGCCTTCCCATCTCTCGTAAACATACTTCCTAAATACATAAACTCATCCACCTGCTCCAAGTATTCCCCATTCACAATTATATTGCACACTGTTTTCGTACTCTCTCTTTCAAACACCATTATTTTAGACTTACTTACATTCATCATTAACTCATTCTTCATGCATACTTCGTTCATCCTAGACACGAGAGACTGTAGATCATCTATACTATTAGCAATCAGCACCGCATCATCAGCATACAACAGGCAACATACTTTCAAATTATTCAAATTCGCGCCCAATCCCACCTCTTTCAATTCTTGCATACAATTATCCATGTATAGATTGAATAACCACGGTGACATTACGCAGCCTTGTTTAACACCTTTTGTGATATCAAACCACCCCGTAAAACCACCGTTTACCCTAACACATGCAACGCTTCCCTCATACAGAGACGCAATTGCCTGAGTCAGATTCGTATTCACTCCATACTTGGACAACACCTTCCATAGCTTTTTCCTGTCGACTCGGTCGTATGCTTTTTGTAAATCTACAAAGGCACAGAAAAGTTTCTGGTTTTTTGCCAGAAACTTCTCAGTGAGCATACGCAATGAGAAGATCTGGTCCATGCACCCCCTTCCACTCATGAAAGCACCTTGCACATCCCATATTTTATCCTTTGTTTCCTTTCTTACTCTTTCAATCAAAATTCTACCATACAGCTTGCCAACTGAACTAAGCAGGCTAATAGCCCTATGATTCCCACATTCCATACGTGACCCTTTACCTTTGTATAATGGCATGATCACTGCTCTTCTCCAATCTAAAGGCGTGTAACCTTCCTTTAAACATTGGTTAAAAAGATTGCACAACCATGTGAGAATTACACGGCTACCTCCTTTAAAATATTCAGCAGCAATATTGTCAAACCCAACAGCCTTACCATTCTTCATACATTTAATCGAGCTTTCTATCTCATCCATGCTAATTTCGGTAACATTCATTCCATCGTCATTCATATCTGATTCGCCGCTGGAATCACTGTCACTCACTTCGCTTTCGAAGACTTCCTCGAAATAATTCATCCATCTCTCTTTTATTTTTTCCTCATTCGTCAACATTTTTCCATCTTTTGATTTTATCACTTTCATGCTTCCGTTTTCTGGGCCACTCCGGGACCTTTTGACTTCTTTCCAAAACAACTTAATGTTTTCTTGGAAATGGTTTGTCATTTTCATTCCTTCTTCCTCTTCCATGCGTTTCTTTCGTTCTTTCACTCCAACTCTTACTTTTTTCTTACATTCCTTATATACTTCTTTCGCTCGATACTTCTCTTCGCTGGAAGCACTGCCAGCCGCAATCAGACACAACCATGCTTTCTTCTTCTCTGAGACCAATGCTTTAATCTCATCATCCCACCATGCATCACCTTTCTTCCTACCTTGTGTACTTTTTCCACAAACCTCCCTAGCAGATTCACAAAGACACACTTTTATGTGGTTCCATGTTTCGTCTATGCTTAGACCATCCATTTCCTTCGCATTCAATCTTATCTCTGCACAATTCACATACTTACTTCTCACATTATCGTTTTGCAGTTTTTCTATTTTGACTCTTGTTGGAGTTGGTACCGTTTTCACTTTAGAGCGCCAACCGCGAAAGAGGTTTACTCTCGACACTACAAGAAAGTGAGGAGCAACCGTTAAAGAAAGTCTAATACAGAGAAATTTATTCGAATTTAAAGTAAATTATCCGAATTTCGAATTTGAAGAAGAATAACATTTTTTTTTCTAATATTTATATAACATTACAATTTTCAACTATCATATTAGGCTAATGCCCGTGTTATGGTAGTCATACTAGGCTAATGCCCGTGTTATGTTAGTCATACTAGGCTAATGCCCCTGTTATTGTAGTCATACTAGGCTAATGCCCGTGTTATGGTAATTATCATCATGTTGATTACAAAATCTGCGACATTAATTTATTTTTATTTTCTGAAGTGAGTATCGCACAAGAGTCCCAACAGTGAGAGTATAGTGGGGAGGGGAAGTATATTATAGCATTCAGGTCTGGTCTCTGATCTCTTTCCCCAGGGTGATACTAAAATGGTACACAATGAGTTATTAAATTCTAAAACCTAAAATCAAAGCAAATCCGAGCTGTAGAGTTCGTTGAAGCAGAGTTACAGATAGACCTTTCTTCGGTTGTTTTTTAAATTTGTATTTTACAAAAGTATTCAGTTTGATTGTAAGAAATCTGTCATTTTAACAATTTTTCAATATACAAAAGTATTAATGTAATGTAAATCTTTTTGAAGTACCTATTGTTACATAATGATTTGATTAGTTACAATAGTGTTATAGCGGTTACGTATTGCAATATAGTCACATCTAATATTACACTTTCTAAAGCATTTTCACTGAGTACATTTAGATATTCTGTAATTACACTCTTTTTACTATCCAATATGTTTATGTTAATTTTTTTTATTTTTTTTTATTGTTGATACATTTTTTTTTACAATATTTCATATTTCAATTCAGTAATGTTGGCCTCACTGGGTTGTTTACCCGTGCTGAGGCCCCCATTTTATAATTTAAGAATTTATACATTTAAAAAAAAAAAGAAAAACAACATTAAAATAAAGATAAATTTAAAATAAAAATAAAGATTAAAAATTAAAATATAATTATAACACTAAAAGAAAAATATCAAAAGAGAATGTAAATCGGAAATATTAATGGAACAATACATTTGGTTGATAATTGTATGTGTTTCAAATAGTATTGAATCTTCCATGGCGTGGATTTAATAACTGATCAAATAGACTTGAAACGTGTTTTGTTATTTATTTTTATATTAAATATATTCCTTTATATCACTTTTCATATTCTGCCGTTATTTCCATTTTGTCATTGTTCGTCAGTGGAGTTTTCCATTCGTCTCCATTTAATAATTACGTTTGCTGCTTTGGAGTTTGTTCTTTCGTAAAGTCTCCACACCTTTTCAATGTTTTCATTATTTACGTTCAATTTCTCTGCAATTATTTTGACGGTTTTTCCAATATTTTCGTCTTTTTTCATCTCAAGACCAAATGTTACAATTTTAGTCCGCTTGTTGGATCTCTTGTATCCGGTATTCTAGGTATTTTAGTTAAGTTTATTTTCTTTTAGTTTTTTCTATATGTAGTTCATCCTATTTGTTAGATAAGTCAGTGTCTCCATGTCTTATAATGTTAATTTAGAATTTGCTTCATTTCTGTAATATTTTCTTGTGTGATGTTTATATTTGCATTATTATCTCGGTCGCAGTTAGCACAAATCCATTCCTTACCTACAGGAATGTTTTGGCAATTTGTGGAAACCACAGTCGCTGTATAATTCACTGTCCTTATTTCTTGCACTTCACCATCGTGAGGTAATTTGAGCGTTTCTTGTTGTTTTCTTTCACTTTTATTGATTTGAATGATCGCACCGTGATTAACACTGTTTGTGTTCGCTGAGAGACCGCGACACGACTTAATAAGTTGAAACAATTGAATTCAAACAGACGTAAGAACCCTTGTTATAAGTTATAAGTACTTGGTATGGATGCGTTATTTGAGCAAGCAAAACACACAAGTATTATTGGTAGGTAAAGCACAGACACACACACAGACAACAGGTGTTTTATATAATGTATTATATTAGTCCCTCTTCTGTTAATACTATTGTTCTATGAAAACTATTTATTGATTTATGTTGTTTATTTGTATTTGTTCAATACATGAATGGATCTGTATCTTTATAAGAGTACCTATCCTACATCTGATGTGAATATTATTATTGAGGCAAATTGTATTTAATAACTTACATTTAGTTTCAGTAACAGTATAGTCTCTGTAATGCAAACACAACAGACACTTCTCAAATGGCTAAATCGCCCGTTGAATTCTTGATAATGATATTCTTGCAACCAATTGAATTTGAACCAGAAAAGATGCCTCAAAGCAACCGAGGCCAACAGCGGCGGATATAGAAAGTATTAAATGAAGAGTTCTTCTCCAGGAATTGATAATATCAGGATGAAAGATATTAAAAAACATATCTTAGATAACCCATTTTATAAATAGAATCAATTCCCCATCACTTAAAATGTAGTATTATAAGACCTATATATATATATTCTGTATTGGGTAACTACAGACCAATTAGTGTCTTACCATCACTAGGAAATTACTAATCGTTTCTATAATAGATACTAATCGTTTCAAAAGAATTGCTAAATAATGCATTCAACTGTAAATAGTCTTATTTATAGATTACTCAAATACTATTGATCATGCTAAATTACTTCAAATACTAGAAATTATAGGAATAAGAGGAAAACTAATAAAACTTTTTGAAAATTACTTAAACAACCGATGCATGAAATTAAAACTCTTAAACTCTTTAAGCAAAAAAAAAAGTTTTAACCGGCGTTCCTCAAGGTTCAATATTGGGTCCAATTCTGTACATTATTTATGTATATTTTATTAAATACATTTTTAGACATCTTTGTATATGCGGATGATTCTGCTTTAGTGATTTCTAGCAGTGATTTGCAAACCTGTATAGACCTTTTACAAAAAGACTACATTGAACTCTTAAAATGGTCTCATGACTCTGGCTTAATCATAAATGCCAAAAAAACTAAATTGTTACAAATAAGATCTATTAATGTTAAGGTATATATTACAGAAATTAAGACCCATACCTCAGATTGCTTACACGATGGTATTCCTGCAATGTGTACATGTTAAAATATGGAACTAGCTAAAGAATATGTTTATTTAGGTGTCAATATTGATTGCTTTTTCAAGTGGGAAATACAAATAAACAAAGTTTGTTCACAACTAACAACAGTTTGAATAATTTATTTATCTCTAGCTGAATCTGTTATAAGGTATGGAATAACAGATTTTCCTGTAAAACTAATATCGACCATGTTCAATCCGTGCTAAATTCATTGGTTAAATTATTAGCTGAAAAAAATTTACACAAAGAAAGGCATAATATTCCATAATTCTATCAGAGTCTCAAAATTCTTTCAGTGAGAGCAATTCTGTGGTACAAAATTATATTTCAGCACAGAAATAACCCTTTATAAATAAACAGGCTAGAACACAATCATAATACTCGTTTTAACTTTAATGAAGGACTTATTGTACCTAAGCATACAAATAAATATGGACAAAGAAAGTTAAAGTATATGATTCCCAGTTGTTTTAATATGTTACCTGCTGAAATTAAAAACTGTGCCCAAAACAAACAATTGGTGAACTTACTGAAGACTTGGCGCACTGAAACAATTCATTTGTATTAACTTACAATTATATATTATTCTAAGACTTTTCAAATTGTTATTTATATTTTCATAGCTTTCTTTTCAAGTCAATAAGAAGTCAACTTGAGTACAATTCTTCTGTCTGGAACCCACATTATAATATACATGTAAAAGCTGTTGAAAGAATACAAAACAAATTCTTATGTTTTATAAATTTTAAAATGGGTATTCCAGAAATTATGTTGAACTACAATACACTCTGTTAAATTATATGAATATGCTCAAATTGTCAACGGAAGAATTTTCACTGACTTGGTATTTCTATATAAAATTCTAAATGATTTAGTTGATAATCCGGTATTGCTAGAATTGATAATTCCACAACGTAATACTAGAAGTCAGGATTTATTTCAGTGCAGAAATTCTGGGACTAACTACCATATGTATTCCTCGTTGCCCAGAATACTAATGGAGGGAAACAATTATACCAAGTCAGTGGACATCTTCAATTTATCTTTAAACAAATATAAAATGTTGTTAATGAAGCAATTCAGTTATGTACAATAAATAATATTCTCATTTAAAAGCCCCGAAAAAGAGTGTTAATAAATAAATAAATAAAGTGTTTTAATAAAAAATAAATAAAATAAAAAAACCACATAATTATTGATGTTTGTAATAACTCATTTCTGTTTAGTTTGTAACTTGTTTATACTTATGTTTGTTATGTATTACTGTTACTGTTGTAATGCCTGTTCTTTAATACATATTCATGAATAAATAGAAATGTGTGTTTTATTACATTTATGTATTTGGTGCAAGTTGTGCCTTTGTTAGTCCCGTTTTCCAATACAAGACTACAGTCATGTAAGTTACTGTACGCTGTCCTAGTTCTTGTATGTTCAATAGACCTTTTTTTACAAAACTGAGTTATGAATGCCAATATGTTCATTAGCCTATTGCGCATTAATGAAGCTCAATAAAACCATATTTTTTGGTTTTTAAGTGACATTTTAAGCATTTTTCGAGTGCCAATATCCACTCACGGAACAATGTTTCAGTTCTTATTTGTTCAATCTCCTGGATATTGAACATTCAAACACTCAAAGTTATGAATATAATATTTTTTTAAAGTTCATAGATATTTGTTCAACATCCTGCAGAAGGTTGAGGTCTTGAATGTTCAATCTCCACTGTCAACCAATCAGGAGCCGGCTAGTTAAAATGTGCGGCCATGTTGATTTTTAGTTGTTTTCTAACCACGAAATTGTTCCACTAAAAATACGTTTAATTGCGAATATATACTGTTATTGAACTAAAAAATGACTTCACCGACTCCAGAATCAATAAACCTTAGAACAGTAGCTCAAATAGAAAGGTAAGTCTTAAAATTATGTCATTTATAGGCTTTTTCACCATATTTTACATGTACTTCTTGAATTTGCTAGGCAAATATACAGGATGCTTCATTTATTATTTATTTATTCAATTATTTATTTACAAACTTAGGACATTTACCTAAAATGAGTATTAATAAATTATATTAATGCATTAAAACTTATTTTTATTCAAGAAATACAACAAAAGAGCCAGGAAATAGAAATGTGCAAAAAGTCGACTGTCCTCATAGTCTGATTGAAAGACATCTACGACACATATTTAGTCCGTTATCACTGCTGAGATCGCTGATGAAAACGAAGTCCAAATATTTAAATTTTGAATTCATTCAATTAAAAGTTTCTGATTTTTTGTTATTTTTAGTCACATAAAAAACAATAAACATATTCTTATGTAGGAACTACAATAAAACCAACTAGGCAAACGACTAACAACAAAAAATGTAATGTTGAATAGCGCACACTCATAACCCAAATCGCGGGATATTATAATTTTAGGATTTTAAGAGCTTAAAGTATTTAAAAAAATAATATTTTACTCACGATAATCAACATAAATAATAAGCTCACGGCAAATAAGACCTTCCGAAAGAAAAAAAATCTTTCTAAAGTAAGTAAACTTTAAAAATTACATTTATCAAATGTAGGTAACGAAACAATAAAAAAAAAACAAATTTTCAACTGAAAATTGAACTTCAATAATTTTATGCATCACTCGGGATTTTTTTAAATAGAATACCATACACAGTCTCAACTGCTCCCAACCATCTGGAGCCAGTGAAACTATGGAATCCCCAATTGGGGTATATTAGTATATTGTGAGGCTGAAGGTAGTGTGGAGGGGAAGGAGATGGAGAGGAGAAAGAGAGGAAGGAGGATGAAGGAGAATAAAGATGGTATGTGAGTATCTATTCAGATCTGATCACCAAACACGGCTAAAGCCATTTCAATACTTATGGTGGTCTTTACACCATATCTTCCTCTCTGGAACATGCCGCAAATAGACTGTATGTTATTTTAAATTAATAATTTGTGAAATAACATAAATGAATCAAATAAAATTTACTTGCGCACGCCGGGATTTGAATCCGCGACCTCCGGATTTCTAGTCAAGAGAACCCCTAGACCACGGAGGCCGTAATACGTACGATGTAAGAATATTTCACATCACCCATGCACCGACAACCGATAGTAGTATATTAGCGGTAGGTACCTTTGTACTTGTGCATTGTTTTCAAACTTCCAAAATATTGGATGATTTATATAGAGCAGTTTTTGTGAAAAATCAAATCAAGGACTCTGTTTGTATATTTTAAAGTAATACTTTAAGTCAACTACTAACTAAGATAAAAGTGAAGTATTTGAAATCTGAAAATCACCCTGTATATACAATTTAACACTAATTGGCTAATTGAACAAAAAATACCTCAAACTTATGGAAGCCGAATTGTTCAATCTCCAGACAATATGTTCAATATCCAAAAAAAATCCATTCATCATTTTCAAGCCATGTTCAACATCCACCTTTAAAGTCATAATATGGGCTTAATATAGCTTCAATCTTCGAAAAATGATCTTTAATAATTTCCTGTTACACATATGTATTAAACGAAATGACCAAAATCGAGAATTTTTTAGAATTTGCCTGTAAAAACAAAAAAAACGTCTCCTGTAAAATTTGCTAAATGGTCTATTGAACATACAAGAACTAAGGCAGCGTACAGTCATGTAAGTTACTGTAGTCTTGTAGTACCTCTAATGGAATTGTAATCTTTGGAGCACAGGCGTCACGTGAGAGTGGAGCAGGTGGTCAAGCCTCCACACAGCATCCCCAAAGGCGACGTAAGTGCTTGGGGAGCATGCTATTCAATACATCAGTATCCAATGATGATATCCAGGAATAGAAGAACACACTGGGACTGGGACTGGCAACCACAGCTTTGGACAACTTGGCTAACTAAATAAAATTATAGTCAAATTAAATCCACAGACACAAATATAATAATTATATTTAATATACAAACATGAAAAAATATTGACAATAAAGGTAACTAAACGTGTATTTTAAAAATAATTTCATTTACAATTAGAAGAGATCAGAAAGTGGATCTATTTAAAGAAATGAATTCATATTCATTAAAAATAAACAGAAGTTGTACCTCGCAGAGCGGTAGATACTCTCAGTATCGCCCTGGTGAAACATTGCTTGAAATGGCTCCAGCAACTCTGGAAAGTATAGTATTTGTTCACGCCGGGTCGGAGCCAAAGAGAAGGTCTAACGAATGCAGTTCCCATATACATTTATTTATTAAAACACAGCATAGCACACTGAACACAATATGATCTCTAGAAATGTGAACTACACCCATTTCAAATAAAACTGACCTGTTGGCCCCAATGTTGCGGGAGGGATGAAACACATCATTCTGGTGTTATTCTTGGTAATACTGGTGTTGATGGTTCGGGCATGTAGAGATTGACGTGGCACATGTTGATCACTGAGACGTGCGCATATCACAAAGGAATGGTAGGCCGATGAATAAGATAGAGAAAGGTACACTCAGATGATCACATTTGGGAATGTTCAGCCAATGTATGAAGAAAGGGGAGGATATACAATGAAGAACAAGTCGGTGACATTCCAGGGAGACAATATAAACTACATTCATACATACTCTTCTATTATTCTGCTTGACATGGCCCGACTCGAGTATCTGATTCACTTGATCGTGCCGTGTCTTCCTCGGGCGACCCCGACTTCTGCTACCATTCGCATTTGCATCATATATCCTCCTTACACTCCTATCTTTGCTCATTCACTCTACACGCCCATAAGCGTCCTTTTCTTAATCTTACTCATTACACTTGCATCAGCCTTGCACTCTTTGCGGATCTCCACATTTCTCGTGTGATCTACAGCATTCAGTCTACTTTCATCCTTTCTCTGCCAGTTCCATACATCAGGGTAGGTACCAGCACCCCATTGTGGACTGCTAGCTTGGCTTCTTTGGACAATGTTTAGTTAGCGCCAACTGTGTTCAGTCCTCCATGAATGGAGTTCCCTGCATTTCCCCTTGTTTCAATATCTCTGTCAGCCTTCCCATCTCTCTAGAACATACTTCCCAAATACACAAACTCATCCACCTGCTCCAAGTATTCCTCAGCAACAACTATATTGCACACTGTTTTCGTACTCTCTCTTTCAAACACCATGACTTTTGTACTGGACGGGAGTCCGCACAAGACTGTAGATTTAGGCGCCGGGTCCAAACCGTGTCTTCAACCGATGAGAATGCTCCTTTACGGCCGATGATGATGATGATAGTTGTATATTTGATGAAATCTGCCTCCCGCACCCAGGCTTGGTGAATAGTGGGCACTGGGTGTGCTGTTGTCTCTGCTCGCTTCTGGTGTTGGCGGTTTTCCAGAGGAGGGCCGGCTGGTCTTGAAGAGGTAACACCAGAAGATCTTGGAGCAGAAGACTCGGCGAGGTGAGGCAGATGTTGGGCAGGAGTCACTTGTAGATAAATAAAACGCTTGGTTTCGGTGGTAAAGATGAACTGATTTATTTTTAATTATGTGGCTGCTTATATTTAATTAGCCTGACTCGCGCCCGACATTGGGCTAGGAGCCCAAAAGTGGTGGGGGGTTGTACCCGCGCCAACAATGCGTTTATAGCCTCCGACAAAATGTTGCATATTCATTTTGTCGATAGCAATGGTGATAGTAGTCGCTTAAATTTGCGAGTTAGAAAAGATTTTGAGCGCTTACATGAATGACAATTACATAGTTTAAATGCATAGTAGTTATAGGAATGTGTATCTTGACAACTAGATTTTTTGTTTGTCAAGATACGACAAAAAATAAGAAATGTTTGTAAAATAAATGTGTAAAAATGATCTCAAGCGATCAAATTTGTAAAACATGTTAAGTTAGTATTTTTCCGAGGTCCCCCGTAACATAGCGCTCAGAAAGAAATAAGATTCACTATGCTACGAGGTTCCTGGATTTTTGTACACGCAAAAAAGGTAAAAAATATTGTTCATAAATGGGTTTACATATGGGTGAAAAACAGCTTTTTTAATATCTCCTCAGCGGTAGTATATCGAAAATAGTGTTTATTTGACTACCGCCGAGGGGATGAACAAGTAAAATATACATATTTGCAATGTTTAAAAATTGATTTTTCTATGTAAAATTTACATAGAAAAAATGCTGGACATTGATCCACGCGGCAGGTAAGCCGGCGATGTGGTATCGAAGCCATTCGGAGTCAAAGTTTTCAAGCCGCTTGGGCCGAAAATTGCACAAAATGGCCAGTGGCGGGGAGTGGTGATTTTGCCAGTGGCGTGGGGTAGGCACATTTTATAAAAGTAAAACAATTTTTATGAAATTAAATAATGTGGTCAACTACGTCCGTTACACTCCCCCCGTTTAGCTATGCTGAACTAAAAAATAGGACGTTTGTTGGTACGTCGCAGTCCGCGGCGGCCAGTCCCTCTGGGATGGTGCTGGGCTGGTGGTACTGTTGAGGTTGCATCGGTAGGTGGAGCCGGCAGGATTACAGCGAGCTTCACATCGGGGTGGACGTAAAATCCGGTGCTCGTCTGGATCCGGGCGGTCCTCACTCGGCCGTCTGCAGCAGGGGTGAATGGAGGAACATGGTGGGCTAGCCTTGATGGCGGCAAGGGCCCCATCAGAGGGGGGGCTGGCTTGCTCCTGCGCATCTTGCAGGTGGGGCAGTTGTGGGCGATCTTGCGAATATTTGTTCGCAGTCGCAGCACATGGTAGCTGTCTCGCACCTCAGCCATTGTTCTCTCCTTATTCGGATGATCGTCTTCCTGGTGATGATATCTCACTAGAAGTCGTGCATATGCATGATCACCATCCAAAATTATAGGTGTCCGCACTGCTTGGGGCACGTTACTGAGGGCTTGTAATCTGGAATTCATCCTCAGTAGGCCGTCAGGTCCAAGGAAGGGGCTCAAGGCTTTGAGCCGGCTGTCACTTGGTAGTGGATCTCCTTTCTGGAGCGCATTTATGTCATGATAAAATGTTTCTTCTTTTCTTGCCCATCGGGCCTCTGCTTCCTTGATTACATCGGTTCTTAAATAATTATCAGGTTGTTCGTGGCTTTTTCCACGACACCTTTTAATAGAATGATGTATCCGGCAGGTAGTTAGAATAAGATGATTAAATGAGGAAAATTTCTTGATGTCGGGCAGTGTATCTGCCACAGTTGAAGTAAGGCCAACGTTTTGGCGCCTTACTTCAATGTGCCTGGGAGACCCTTTCGCGGGGCCGACTGATTTTCTCGTACCATTTGCAGGCACAGATCCAGCTGGTACTCCTCGTACGGCCGCCTGTATAAGAGGTGCTCGCGGTACGGGGCCAGACGGTCCATGGGGCGTGGTAGAATGCCACCGGGCATGGTGCCTGGGTGGTCTTCTCTGCAAAGATGCTGGCACAGATCCAGCTGGTACTCCTCGTACGGCCGCCTGTATCAGAGGTGCTCGCGGTACGGGTCCAGATGGTCCATGGGGCATGGTAGAATGCCACCGGGCATGGTGCCTGGGTGGTCTTCTCTGCAAAGGTGCTGGCACAGATCCAGCTGGTACTCCTCGTACGGCCGCCTGTATCAGAGGTGCTCGCGGTACGGGTCCAGATGGTCCATGTTGCACTGTTTGAGGTCTCTCGGCAATGTGCCTGGGAGACCCTTTCGCGGGGCCGACTGGCCTTCTCTGCGAAAATGCTGGCACAGATCCAGCTGGTACTCCTCGCACGGCCGCCTGTATCAGAGGTGCTCGCGGTACGGGTCCAGATGGTCCATGGTGCACTGTATAATGCCTCCCGGCAGTGCGCCTGGGTGACATTGTGGCTCGTATGGCCAATGTGGTAGCTTCATTCACATGTCCAGAGGTCCCTCCGCCATGGGTGGTCCACCCCAACGCCGTTCGTGATAATATTCGCGTAGAATCACGAACGTCGCGCACTTCCCTCGAGACAATTAAGTTAGCATTGTCTTGCCCGATGAGAAGTGTGGGGGTGATGCAGCGACCGTGGTACCTCTGTACAGGAAGGCTGAGCTGCTTGATAGTATTTGCTCTGATGATAAACTCATCAGCTATTCCGGCGCCGCGTAGAGTGATTGGCACGCGGCGGGACGTCATGTCTGTTGAGCACATGTTTTTTGCTCCGTGTAGTCGTAGCTCACGGGTAGGTCCGGTTGTGCCGAGTTTTTGTGCTGTGGTGGCGTCAATAAGGGTGACTGTTGAGCCCTCGTCCAGAAGCGCAAAGGTTTTAATCTGCCGCTTCGGGCCCGACAATATGACTCCCACCACTTTTAACACGGCACTTTCGGTGTGGCGTCACATATTGTGAACATCTGCCACAGTAATGTCATTATCACGATTGTTATTATAGTTGCGAAGAAGTCGGTGGTGGGGGGATCTGCACTCCCCCACGCCGCACCATTCACTAACTTTGCACTGTTTTGTATAATGTTTGCCATTGAGGCACAATCGGCACAAACCGGCGTCGTTCACTGTTTCAAAACGATATTTCAAGTCTTTCGCGGCGAAAGTGCGACATTCGCTAAGTTGGTGGCCATTTTCACCGCACTGAACACACCCGGCGCGGTTGTCGAACTCGCGAACTTCATTGTAACTGTTTTGCACTTTTTCCCCGCTTCGATTATTTTCTCGATTATTACCAGACAAAATTTGGGGCATTCGATTATTACCAGACAAATTTTGGGGCTTTCGATTATTTTGCGCGAAATGTTGTTTTTCACTAGAATTGTCGTTGTAAACATTGTTTTCCCGCGATAAAAACCGTTCTGACGCGGCAGACGTGTTTAAACTGTGGTCACAAGTGTCACTTTTGTTCGAATTGTTTTTTCGCGAAAACTTTTCTGACGCGGCAGACATATTTTGGGAACTTTCACAGGTATCACGTTTTTTAGCACCGTTTTTGCGCGAAAACTGTTCCGTTGTGGCGAGCGTATGTTCACGGCGTGGGCGGGACCTCGCGGGGTCAACCAAACCGGACTTTGGGATGGCGTTCGCGACGGTTTTCAGGAAGGCGGCAAACTGGCAGATGGTAGCGGAGGCCTCGTAGTGCCGCACTTCTATCAGCCACGCCAACCGCAAGGTGGGCGGCATCTTCCCCGCGATGTCACTGAGCAGCGCTGGATTCGTCAGGTAGCCATCATTGTTGAGGGAGCGGAGTGATGCCACCAGGTTCTGAACTGTGCCAGAGAAGTCTGCGATGTCCTCCAGAGAGGCCTCAATTATGAGGTGGGGCAGCTTCTTCACCTTGTCCAGCATCAGGGCAGCGAGTGAGGTAGTCCCTCCAAATCTCTGCTCCAGGACTGCCAGGATCTCCGGAACCTGAGCAGGGTCCATCAGAAGGGGGCCGAAGGCTTCTCGGGCTTTCCCCTTGAGGGCCCGCTGTAGGCGGATCAAGTTTTCACTGGAGGTCATCCGACATGTGGAGGTAGACTGGTTAAACTGTGCCCTCCAGGTGGGCCACTCCAGTGGATCTCCAGAGAATGGAGGCAGGTCCTTGGCCATAGATTGTCTGGCAATAAGGGCCGCCATTCGTGGATCGTCCTCGATTGTGGGACGGGGGCTGTCCTGAGCCCTCGAAGCTCTGATGGCTTCTGTCAGGGCGGAGGCCAGCTGAGCCATGGGACTGCCATCATGCTGAACCCAGGCTCTGGTATGTTGGGCCGTCTCATCCGCCGTAGGTTGGGGCGGGAATCTCGGCATGGAGCTGGTACTGGCTGTGGGCGGGCCATCTGGCCGTGCCGGCACGCCATACTCCTGTTCGCGCAGTGGTACGGGCGGCACATGTCCAGATGGTCCAGATGGTCCAGAGGGTCCAGGTGGTCCAGGCTGTGTCCATGGCACGTCCCACTGCTCCAGCAGTCCGGCAGGTGATCCTGGCGTCGGCGCTGGGTACCCCGGGTGGGGCAGAGGTACGGGCAGCACAGGGCCATGAGGTCCAGGCTGCACCAGTACTGGGCATCCCTGAATGGTCCAGGGTGCTGGTTGCGCAGGGCCTGCTGGCTCTTGCTGCGCTCGTGATGCGTACCTCTGGTCCACCAGAGGTACAGGTCCGGCTGGCACTTCAGGTACGGCTTGCCTCTGTTCGATCAGAGGGGCGGGCGGTACGGGGCCAGAGGGTCCAGGCTGCATCATGTTTGGCCACCCTGCATTGGGCCAGGGTGACGAGGGCGGGGGACCGGCTGGCCTTGGCTGCGCCGCTGCTGAGTACCTCTGGTCCACCAGAGGCACCGGGCTCGGTTGGCCGGGCTGCACCCATCCAGGGCTGTACCCTTGGAAGCGCCAGGGTCCTCCTTGAGCAGGGTACCCTTCCAGGAGTACGGGTCCAGATCGGGCAGGCGCTGCTGCTGCTGGTTCCTCATACTTCTGGTCCACCAGAGGCACCGGGCTCGATTGGCCGGGCTGCGTCAATGATGGTGGTGACCTCTCCAGGAGCTTCGAAGGTCCAGGAGGGGCAGGGGCTGCTGCTGTTGGAGCTGATTGAAGAGCTGCTTTAAGTCTCTCAATGTGCTCGGTTTGACTGCGAAGCTGTTGTCGCAATGACTCCATCGCATCCTCTTGAGATGTGGAGGGCGGTGAGTCATGATGTGCAGGTGGTGCCATGTCAGGAGTAGTGCTGGGCGTGGGCATGGGGGTTACGTCAGGCGTGACGTGAACCGCAGCCGTGGCCTGAGACCCAGCGTCCAGGGCATCTGCAGATGGTGTTGAGGATCCATCGTCATGGATCCGGCTCGACCGTAAGGTTGGAGACATCCTGGTTGAAGGCGTGTGAGAATCCGGCTCGGAGGACCACTTGTACTGGACGGGAGTCCGCACAAGACTGTAGATTTAGGCGCCGGGTCCAAACCGTGTCTTCAACCGATGAGAATGCTCCTTTACGGCCGATGATGATGATGATAGTTGTATATTTGATGAAATCTGCCTCCCGCACCCAGGCTTGGTGAATAGTGGGCACTGGGTGTGCTGTTGTCTCTGCTCGCTTCTGGTGTTGGCGGTTTTCCAGAGGAGGGCCGGCTGGTCTTGAAGAGGTAACACCAGAAGATCTTGGAGCAGAAGACTCGGCGAGGTGAGGCAGATGTTGGGCAGGAGTCACTTGTAGATAAATAAAACGCTTGGTTTCGGTGGTAAAGATGAACTGATTTATTTTTAATTATGTGGCTGCTTATATTTAATTAGCCTGACTCGCGCCAGTTAACTTTCTTGGTTTTCCTTTATTTTATTTTAATTAAATAAAATGATGAGGCGGTGAAGTAACAATATTTATTTATAAAACACACAATTACAAGCGAGTTAAACGTAATTTCAAATGGAGAATCTAACAACAATATTGACAAGTAGTCTTGTTAACTGAAGGTTGAAGATTGACACCCTGTGAGGTGTTGCAGTCCTATTTATCGGTGCTCTCGTTGATAGGGCATTGTGCGGGCGGTCACGCGCTCCCACGTCCGGGTCCATCGTCGATGATGATAATGTTATTTGGTGGATCACCAAGTGTAGACACCGCTAGATAAGATGTATAGCCGGATGCTGGGTGTGCTCGGTGTTATCTTCGGGTCGGGAGCGTTCTTGATTAGGTAACACACCCCCCCTTAAATTCAAACTCCTCTTCTTCTGGAAGTAGAGTTTGAAGATTTTCCATATGAGTAATGTAACTACAGCGATAATGCAGCCACTGGTTAATGATATATGTAGACTCCTTTCAATTGGGTTTGTGATAGGGATAGTTAGTTCGTGTCCTTTCGTGTTTGAAAGATCTTGAATTTGGATCGGTGGAAGTTTCGACACTTGTAGTTTTTCCTTGGAGTAGGTAACCGCAATATCTTCCTGGTTTACCGTTTGTCCTATAGCTAGGGTTTTTCCTTGTATGTTGCAATCTGGGCTGCTGATTAATACAGATTTGAAGATAGTAGTCTCTCGTTGGTGTTCATGGCAGTTTATATAAATAGTTGATGGGATGTTCCTGAAGGCGTACATCATGTTTTGTGCAATGAGGCGGGTGTGCTCATTGGGACAGTAAATTTTTCTTAGTGTGCAGTTTTTTTCGTCTTGCGAATCCGCTAATCCTTTGGTGCAGTCGTCTAATGTTATAATCTGTTTGTTGCATATACTCGTAGTGTCGGTCATCTCCTGACATCTGTCGGCTAAAAATACATCTTTTCCATTCTTCAAAATTCGTCTTGGGAGGGATGCGGGTATAAGGCAATTATTATCGGAAGATTTGGAAATAATGGGTAAAATATCATAATAACTATAAAATAACTCTTCTACCAGAGTTAACGTTATAACGAAGTGCAATTTTCTTTCTGACCGTACTAATCTTACTTGTAGCAAGTGCTGAAGCAAATTAAAATCTTCTGATGGCACCTGTCGCTTATTTACGTTTTTAATAGCGTCTAAAAAAAGCTCAGGTTTTAACATGCTATAATGGTACATATTATGTGAAGCAAATAACACGGCTTCTGTTAAGCGGTCCAACAGTTCCGTTATCGTTTCTGCCTGATATATGAAGTGTATCAGCAATAATTCATTCATATCTTCGTAATGGTCGCGGCTTATTTGTGACCATAAAACAATTTGGTTATCGGAAAGATTTTTAAGTTTCGTGTAATAGTCCTCCATTGTACGAGAGGTCAGAGATACCCTGTGGTTATTAATGTTAATTTTATCTTTCAATTCATTTAAATCGTTATCGTCTAGATTACCAGTAAGGTACTTAATGATAGACCCCAGACCGTTAATGAGTCCTCGCTTAGTTCGCTTACTTATCAGATTACGTAATAAACCGTTATTATTTTCTATTAGAAATTCTATTCTTTCTATACCTATGCTAGGTAAGCTAAAATCATGTTGTTTCAAAAGTTTCTTAAAATTAAATTCCAATTGTTCCATTTGAACTATTAATGGGTTTACATCTAATGTGTGGATGACGTTCCATTGACCCTCTGCCACTCTTGCGGTCCCGAGCGGTGAGATAATGAAGTGTTCATCGTCTGTTATTTGTCGAATCCGTAGGGATCGCGTCAGCGTGATTAGCCTGAAACAGTTTCACACTATCTTTATGAATTGTTCCGATTCCTTTATCTGAGGCATACTTCAAAACATTATGGGGTAGCAATGCGGTGACCAGATACGGCCCACGAAATTTATTGATATGTTTACCGCGGTCATGGGTTTGAATCAAAATTTTATCTCCAATATTTATCTGTGGGTAAATATTTATATTTATGCCGGATTCGTTATCGTCCGTATTGCTGTGCAAAGTGCTAACTACACTTCGGGAGCATGAGGCAACTTCTCCCATCATCGAACTGGTGGTTGTTTCGTTCATATTAATCTCGACTCGCGAAAGCGCATCCGCTACATGATTAGTATTACCCTTTTTATGTTTTATAGAAAAATCGTATTCTTGGAGTTTCAATCTCCATCGCGTTAGTTTTGCGTTCGGTTCTCTTAGTTTTGTTAACCAGACTAGAGGCTGGTGGTCTGTTTCGATTTGAAAATGGCGGCCATAAACGTATGGTCGAAACTGCTGCAGGGACCATAGTATGCCTAGCAATTCCTTTTCCGTCGTGTTATACTTAGTTTCCGTTACGGAAAGCGTACGCGAGATATACGCAATTGGGTGCGAGTCTTGACTCAGTACGGCGCCGAGGGCTATATTGCTAGCGTCCGTCGTAATGGTAAATTCCTTGTCAAAATCGGGGTATCTTAATACAGGAGCGTTCATTAGCAGTTCTTTACATTGATGAAACGCTTTAACGAATCGTTCACAATTAGTATCAATTTTAACACCCTTTCGTGTGCATTCGGTTAGTGGTTTAGTAACCACGCTTAAGTTAGGGGCAAACTTGCGATAATATCCTATTAGACCTAAAAACGATTTTATTTCTTTAATATTCCTAGGCTTGGGGAATTTACGTATGGCATCTAGTTTTGCCGGGTCTGGTTGTAGACCAGTCTCATTTAGTATATGCCCTAAAAATTTCACTTCCTTTTGCATAAAATGACATTTGTTCATGTTAATTTTTAAATTTGCGGCTCTCAGAGCGTTAAAAATTATTTCCAAATTCTTAAGGTGATCGCACTCGTTTTTAGAATACACGATGACGTCATCTAAGTAAACAAGGCATATCTTCCCGATATATTTGCGTAGGACGTCATTCATCATTCGTTGGAAGGAGGCTCCTGCGTTTTTCAATCCGAAGGGCATTCGAAGAAACTCCCAATGTTGATTAGGGACGCTGAAGGCAGTTTTTTCAATATCGCATTCTGCCATTCTTATTTAATGATATTCACTCGTTAAATCTAGCGTGGAAAAATATTTATTACCATTCAGTTGTGCAAAAATATCTTCTATGTTCGGGAGCGGAAATTTATCGCTACAAGTCTGTTCGTTAAGGCGTCGAAAATCTACAACCATACGCCATTTTTTAATGTCGGATTGGTCATTTTTTTTAGGTACGAGATGAACGGGACTCGCCCAAGGGGAGTTACTAGGCCTGATGATCCCATCTTTGAAAATTTTTTGGAGTTGCGAGTCTATTTCATTACGCTGATAGTGCGGTAGGCGATAAGCCCTTTGGTATACCGGCGCTTCCGTTAATAGCGTTATCTTATGTTCCGCCACAGGGGCACAGTTCCCTGATAATTCTGTCGAAAATAAATCCTGATTATTGTTTAGAATATTATCTAAATCGTTCGCTTCTTCCGTATGAAAGAGCTTTACAATTTTATTTGGCGTACGCAGCACCTTATCTCTTAATACTAACGTGGCCCCCATTAAACTTAACATATCTATGCCTAGTAAAACATTATAATTATTTGAAAAATTAAAAACGTGAAAGCGCATTTCGTTGTCGTTTTCACCAAAAACTTTCTACCAGAACGGGGTAATGACGGTTCCTTTGTGGCAAGTCTTTTGATGCGCTGTTTGTACCGCAAAAGATTCATCTATGTATTTACAGCCAAAGAATAGTTTATTATATAATTCCTGAGTCATGAATGATTTCATACTGCCCGTAACTATTAATATTTTAATTCCCAGGGGTGCTTTAATAAATGGTAGACCACAAGTTAAATTGTGCAAATGGATTATGGAGTTGGAGCTTCTATTTCTCCCTCTTGAAAATCCTCAGGGTGTTCATTATGGAACAATTCCTGAGCCATGCGATCGTTTCCTAAATTGATGATGGGCCCTCTATCAGGGCGACGCTGAGGTGCAGTACGCATGCTAACATCCTCATTTCTATTGTAATTATTACTGCGCGGTAAAAATGTCGGTTGGCTATTACTATATCGGCGCGGAGCAAGATTATCACTTTTATTACCAAAGTGGGACTGACGCGGTGTGTAGGAATTATTTTTTTCGAGTGCAGTTTGTCCAACGTCTTTATTAAAATTACTATTACTTTGCCAAACGCGGTTTCCCCATGGCTCTCTATTATTCAAAGCCGAACGTTGCCTTCCGGACGCGAAATGATGGTCTTTAAACGATTCCGTGGCAAAGGGACGTTGCGTCGATGTTTTCTTAGTAAGTTCACCGTATGCGTCTAAGGTTCGAATTTCGTGACACAAAGTTTCATAATCTTTATTTAAATTTGCACACTTAATGTGCGTTGGCAACATATTCACTATAGTATTACGAGCTGTATCTTGATAAGCGGAAAATATTACTGGTGCGTTTGTTGCACCGACTGACTCGGTTATCTTTATTTTTATCGCGAACAGTATCTTGTTGACCTCATGTATAACAGTTGAGAAATCTCGGTTTCCTCTTTGTAAATTAATTAGTTCCGTCTGCAATAACGAAATTGTTTTATTATCGCCACATTCTTTTGGTAAAATTTCAAATATCTTTTCTATTGTAAAATCGTGGTCGTGCATTAGAATTACTTGTAGGGCTTTACCTTTTAATTTAGAAATAATTTTTTCCACATTATTAGGTGTATTGCCATTTCTAGATAAAAAGCCTCTAGCTGACTTGATGAAGAAATAAAGCTCATCTGGAGACCCGTGGTACTCGAAGATGGAGTCTGTGCATGACGCGGATCTCTCGTTTGATAGTGCCATTTTTAATTTCAGATTAAAAAATTATATAAAAATATATAGAACTACTTAGTACTACAAATATAACTTGCTCTTGGATGAGAAAGAAAAAATACACTCTGTCTTTGTGGATAAAGAAGGGTAAGGATTTATCGGATTATGGGATAGACGAAAAATTTGAAAAAATGTACTCACATGTAAATTATCAGCGTTTTCTTCATAGTGTCTTCAATGAGGTTAACGATTTGTGGGTTCAAGACTTCTGCGACGGGTTGAAACGATATCAGCCAGAACTTCTTAGCCAGATCCAGGTATCTGGAACGCTTGGGATTGTTCTCGAAGCCTCCTAGTTGGGCGCCAGTTAACTTTCTTGGTTTTCCTTTATTTTATTTTAATTAAATAAAATGATGAGGCGGTGAAGTAACAATATTTATTTATAAAACACACAATTACAAGCGAGTTAAACGTAATTTCAAATGGAGAATCTAACAACAATATTGACAAGTAGTCTTGTTAACTGAAGGTTGAAGATTGACACCCTGTGAGGTGTTGCAGTCCTATTTATCGGTGCTCTCGTTGATAGGGCATTGTGCGGGCGGTCACGCGCTCCCACGTCCGGGTCCATCGTCGATGATGATAATGTTATTTGGTGGATCACCAAGTGTAGACACCGCTAGATAAGATGTATAGCCGGATGCTGGGTGTGCTCGGTGTTATCTTCGGGTCGGGAGCGTTCTTGATTAGGTAACACGCCCGACATTGGGCTAGGAGCCCAAAAGTGGTGGGGGGTTGTACCCGCGCCAACAATGCGTTTATAGCCTCCGACAAAATGTTGCATATTCATTTTGTCGATAGCAATGGTGATAGTAGTCGCTTAAATTTTCGAGTTAGAAAAGATTTTGAGCGCTTACATGAATGACAATTACATAGTTTAAATGCATAGTAGTTATAGGAATGTGTATCTTGACAACTAGATTTTTTGTTTGTCAAGATACGACAAAAAATAAGAAATGTTTGTAAAATAAATGTGTAAAAATGATCTCAAGCGATCAAATTTGTAAAACATGTTAAGTTAGTATTTTTCCGAGGTCCCCCGTAACATAGCGCTCAGAAAGAGATAAGATTCACTATGCTACGAGGTTCCTGGATTTTTGTACACGCAAAAAAGGTAAAAAATATTGTTCAAAAATGGGTTTACATATGGGTGAAAAACAGCTTTTTTAATATCTCCTCAGCGGTAGTATATCGAAAATAGTGTTTATTTGACTACCGCCGAGGGGATGAACAAGTAAAATATACATATTTGCAATGTTTAAAAATTGATTTTTCTATGTAAAATTTACATAGAAAAAATGCTGGACATTGATCCACGCGGCAGGTAAGCCGGCGATGTGGTATCGAAGCCATTCGGAGTCAAAGTTTTCAAGCCGCTTGGGCCGAAAATTGCACAAAATGGCCAGTGGCGGGGAGTGGTGATTTTGCCAGTGGCGTGGGGTAGGCACATTTTATAAAAGTAAAACAATTTTTATGAAATTAAATAATGTGGTCAACTACGTCCGTTACAACTTTAGATTACTTAAATTCATCATTAACTCATTCTTCACACATACTTGGTTCACCCTAGACACGAGAGACTGTAGATCTTCCATACTGTTAGCAATCAGCACCGCATCATCAGCATACAACAGGCAACATACTTTCAGATGACTCAAGGTGTTTGTCATCCAATTAATGGTTCCCAGTGCAACTGTACTCGATTTAAATAATTTTAATATAAATTCAATAGGTAAAAAAACAGCGCTATATAAATTTTATAATTTTAAACAAAATAATGGGGTATCAATCAACATTTTATCAAAGTAATTGCATATATTCATAATAAATTTTACCTTTTCAAAGTTATATGCTTCTGGTAAATTGTACAGCTTCAGCTTCAGCTACAGGTTTCAGCTCGTTAAAGCCATCTTCAGACTGGTACTAATTGACCGTAACCGGTTTCAGCTCGTTAAAGCCATCTTCAGACTGGTACTAATTGACCGTAACCGGTTTCAGCTCGTTAAAGCCATCTTCAGACTGGTACTAATTGACCGTAACCGGTTTCAGCTCGTTAAAGCCATCTTCAGACTGGTACTAATTGACCGTAACCGGTTTCAGCTCGTTAAAGCCATCTTCAGACTGGTACTAATTGACCGTAACCGGTTTCAGCTCGTTAAAGCCATCTTCAGACTGGTACTAATTGCCCGTAACCGGTTTCAGCTCGTTAAAGCCATCTCCAGACTGGTACTAATTGACCGTAACCGGTTTCAGCTCGTTAAAGCCATCTTCAGACTGGTACTAATTATTCATTTAATATGATTTGTGCGGCTAGTAGTGTCCTTTCGAGGTTTGAAGGGTTAAGCGATTTAGTCTCACTATTTTACAATAGACAAGTTCAAAGTAATAGTGATGATGGAATAACAACGAAAAGACGAATGACAATGATTGATGAGTTGTATGGGCTTAAATACTATTCAATCCTTTGTTAGTTTATTGCGTGTCAAAACATCCTTGAACTTTTGTGGTACAGATTTTATAATATAATATTTGACTGGGATGTGGTTTTAGTCATATCCTTTGAGCAGCTTAACTGCGTAGCTAAGTGCGTTATTAAATGAGATCATCATTGATGAATTATCTTATATTACATATAATGAGGTAATGAAAGCTAGATGCATTGGTAGATGTTGGGAGTACATAACAGTACGTAAGTCGAGTTATGTACTCCCAACATATACTAGATGCATTGGTAGATGTTGGGGGTACATAACTCGACTTACGTACAACAGTACGTAAGTCGAGTTATGTACCCCCAACATATACTAGATGCATTGGTAGATGTTGGGGGTACATAACAGTACATTTTGTAAAATGGAGACCAAACAACTGATGCAAACTCCAAATGACTTCGTACATAGGCAAAGTAGAGTTGCTTAATGATATTGATGCTATTAAAAAGTTTTGTGTTTCTTATGATGAAGCCTTACATTTTAGCAGCTTTATTTGTGATTTGATGTATATGAAGGTTATATTGTAGTTTACTATCAAGGGTTATTCCGAGATCACGAATATCTGAAACTGTTGCAATGTTGTTGTTGTTTAAAGAATAATTAAATAATATTTTATTTGTATTTCTCTAAAAGACAATGTGATGACATTTTGAAACATTTAGATATAGTTGATTTTGTTGGCAATTGGTGGATATATTGTATTTATTAATTTATTATTTGGAAAAGTTGACAGCAAATCTTTAATTATATAATGATACAATAATAATATTATCAATTATGCCAATTATGAACTTTCCACTGATGAATAGTTAATGGTGTTACAATGGTGTACAATGGCATAGAGATGTTCTCTTAAATTAATTTCTTGTTTAGTTAGGAAATATTAAAAATATTAAAATAAAGGAGGGTGGGGGGGGGGAGGGGGAAATATAGGATAGGGATTAAGAGGCAAAGGACGGGAATATATAGGAATTGAACTTCTAGTTTGAGTTTTGTTGATTATTGAGTTTTTGTTTTATGTCGCGTAAGGTCGAGTTAAATATGTCAATATGGTTATAATTTAAGTTAAAAAAATGTGTGGATCTGTAGATAAATGAGTTTTGTTTGGAATTTGTCTTACAATGAGGGAGATTAAAAGTAAGCGACTGTCTGCTGTTGCGATTGGGAACATGGAATAATAGGCGTTGAAGAAGATCAGGACTATCGATTAAATTGTGTGTAATTTTGAATAACATTACCGAATCTGCTACGTTTCTTCGGAAAGTTAACGTCTGTATATTGAAGAACTTTGCAGAGTCTTCATTACTGATATGAGATCGAAAAGAGCGGAAATTAAGGTACCTTAAAAATCTATTTTGAACACTTTCAATTCTATTTTTATGTATTGCATAGCCTGGGTTCCACACTTGAGATGCGTATTCAAGGATACTACGAGCGTATGAGAAATACAGTGTTTTGAAAGTAGCAATGTCTTTGAATTGTTTACAGGAACGGATTATGAAACCCAGCATAGAAGATGCGTTAGTGACTACGTGGTCAATATGTTTATTGAAATTCAGTTTACTATCAAGTATAACCCCAAGGTCCTTAATTTCTGATTTGGTAGATAAAGGTTGATGATTAATTGAGTATTCGTGTATAAATATGTTTTTGTTTCTAGTAAAGCGTACGATGAAGCATTTGGATATATTTAATTCCAGACAATGGGCATTAACATACGCGTTTAAACGTTGTAAATCCTTTTGCAGCTTGTGACAGTCTTCGATTGATTTTATAGGTGAGAAGATTTTCATGTCATCTGCATATAGGATGGTCTGCGAGTGTAAAAAGCAGTGACCAATATCATTGATATAGATATTAAATAGTAACGGTCCTAACAGGCTGCCTTGAGGAACTCCCGATGTTACAGCAACAGAGTCGGATTTAAATCCAGCAACCACTACTATTTGACTACGGTTGGAGATATAAGAAGAGAGCCAACGATAAAGATTGCCGTGAATACCAATCTTTAAAAGCTTGTTCAACAAGGTTGAATGATCGACCTTGTCAAACGCCTTACTATAGTCGGTATAGACAGTGTCCACTTGTATTCTGTTATCCAAATTATCCTGCAGGTACTCTGTGAAGGTTAAAAGATTTGTGGTTGTAGATTTACCACTAATGAAACCGTGTTGGGTCGTATTCAGGCTGGGCTTAAGTGCAGAATATAGTTGGTCATAGACTATTTTTTCAAAAATTTTGTTAAATATACAAAGTTTGGAGATTAGCCTGTAGTTTTTAACGTCTGTTTTTTTGCCATTTTTGAAAATAGGAGACACATAAGCAGATTTCCATATAACAGGGACAGTGCAATCGGTTAGGGAACGATTGAAAATTAAAGAAAGGGGTAAGGCTAGATTGTGTGCACATTGTTTGATAAAGATTGAAGGTATTTCGTCAGGACCGGCACCTTTGCGAGTATCATTTTCCTTAAGGTATTTTAAGACAATTTCTCGTGTCACCTCAATATTGCTTATATTGGATGTATGGTTCCCGACGTCAGTTGGATCAAGGGTAAGTGGATCGGAGGGTTTACTGAAAACTGAACTGAAATATTTTGAAAATAAATTTGCAATTTCCGTTCCATTATTGGCTTTCAGCTCTCCAAAATACATACATTTTGGGACACCTTGGGATGCGTTAGAAGATTTGACGTGGCTCCAGAAGTTTTTAGGGTTTGAGGAAATATTGTTTTCAATATTACTCAAGAAACGGGATTTGCTTTTCCGACATAAGTCTTTGTGCCGTTTACGAAGCAGGGAAAATGCGTCATAGTCAGCCTGGTTCTTGTGTTTTTTATATTTGCCAAAGTATTTTGATTTTTCCTTTGTTACCTTAATAAGGGCAGCACTGTACCAAGGAGGATATTTCGAGTTCCACGAAAGTTTATGAGGAATATGAAGATTTATGAGGTATTTCAAAAACGTATAGAAACCGTCAAGCGCTGGTTCTATTTGAGAGGTAGAAAAAATGGAAGCCCAGTCAGCTTGTTCAAGGGCGAAATTAATTGAATCGCAGTCTCCACGATTATATAGAAAAACTTTTCTTTTCGCATTTGTCAATGAAGGAGTTTCCTGAAATGGCACACTAATGGATAGAGTTTTATGATGTTCATCTTCGGGAACTAGCGGGTCGTCATTAGATTCGACGGAGATTAGTAGATTTGACAGAATCAGATCTAGGATATGGCCGCTTGAGTTTAGTTCACCGTTATATTGAGAGAGGTTCAGAAAATGCATACAGTCTACGAAGTAATTACTAACGTGAGTAGAGTAATTACTAGCTGCATAGTGAGCAGATGGCGTAGTTTGGATCCATGAAATTTCAGGAAGATTAAAGTCACCTAAGATAATAAAAGAATCATTGGGGTTATTTGATACTACGTCTGATAACATGTTCAGGAAATTTTCGATTAAATATTGATGTTGAGTCCCTCCGGGGATGTACACGCAACATATATGGACCAAACTGTGAGGTGTAGTATTGGTGCGAATGGTGACCCAAATGTCTTCAGCACAAGAAGTCCATTCAGGTCTGGCGACACTGATTAGCTCCTGTTTAATAGCTATCACTACACCACCGCCAAGACGCTGACCGGTGGAAGCGTAATCGCGGTCTCTACGATATACATAGTATCGAGGATCGAAAAGTTCTTCGTCTCTGATACCTTTGGTGAGCCATGATTCTGTGAGGGCAATTAAATCGTAATCGTTTGAAAAGGTATTTTGGAGGATCGTCGTAGTCTTGGTACGAAGACCTCTACAGTTCTGGTGATATATTGCTAAAGACATGGGGAGTATTCGAATAAATATTAGTGAGTAGGCGGTAAGTTATACATATAAATGATAACTTCAATAAGTGAGTTCGGTTATAGTGGTCATGCAGTTTTACAAAGTAAGTACATCAAACACAATAATTTCTTGGTATGGGTGTATAAAGTAGTTTAAAATAATAATGGTATAGAAATCTTATAATACGCATCTCTGGCTCGGCTAGTGATAATATTATTCTGATGTTGATATAATTAGATAGAGGTAGATATCCATATTTGAGGTAAGAGCGGTTAATAATACTATTCAGTTTATATTTGAGTGAAATATTTGTTGACAAATGAGTAAACGGTAATTTGCTTACCACGGCGGAGAATATAATTATGTAAGGTAATTAACAATTAGTCACTTTTTCTCTGGTTCAGTGGTCAGTGAAAATCTTCTTCAGCAATGCGGGCACAGGCAGTTCTTCATCTAAACATTAAAATATCATTATGTAAGGTAATTAACAATAACTCTCTTTTGGCGGGTTCAGTGGTCAGTGAGAATCTTCTTCACCAATGCGGGCACAGGCAGTTCTTCATCCAAACATTAAAATATCATTATGTAAGGTAATTAACAATTAGTCTCTTTTGGCGGGTTCAGTGGTCGGTGAGAATCTTCTTCAGCAATGCGGGCACAGGCAGTTCTTCATCCAAACATTCAAATATCATAATGTAAGGTAATTAACAATTAGTCTCTTTTGGCGGGTTCAGTGGTCAGTGAGAATCTTCTTCAGCAATGCGGGCACAGGCAGTTCTTCATCCAAACATTCAAATATCATTATGTAAGGTAATTAACAATGAGTCTCTTTTGGCGGGTTCAGTGGTCAGTGAGAATCTTCTTCAGCATTGCGGGTACAGGCAGTTCTTCATCCAAACATTAAAATATCATTATGTAAGGTAATTAACAATAAGTCTCTTTTGGCGGGTTCAGTGGTCAGTGAGAATCTTCTTCAGCAATGCGGGCACAGGCAGTTCTTCATCCAAACATTAAAATATCATTATGTAAGGAAATTAACAATAAGTCTCTTTTGGCGGGTTCAGTGGTCAGTGAGAATCTTCTTCAGCAATGCGGGTACAGGCAGTTCTTCATCCAAACATTCAAATATCATTATGTAAAATAATTAACAATTTGTCTCTTTTGGCGGGTTCAGTGGTCAGTGAGAATCTTCTTCAGTAATGCAGGCACAGGCAGTTCTTCATCCAAACATTCGAATATCATTATGTAAGGTAATTAACAATTAGTCTCTTTTGGCGGTTTCAGTGGTCAGTGAGAATCTTCTTCAGCAATGCGGGCACAGGCAGTTCTTGATCCAAACATTCAAATATCATTATGTAAGATTATTAAAAAATTAGTCTCTTTTGGCGGGTTCGGTGGTCAGTGAGAATCTTCTTCAGCAATGCAGGCACAGGCAGTTCTTCATCCAAACATTCAAATATCATTATGTAAGGTTATTACTAATAAGTCTCTTTTGGCGGGTTCAGTGGTCAGTGAGAATCTTCTTCAACAATGCGGGCACAGGCATTTCTTCATCCAAACATTCAAATATCATTATGTAAGGTAATTAACAATAAGTCTCTTTTCACGGGTTCAGTGGTCAGTGAGAATCTTCTTCAGCAATGCGGGCACAGGCAGTTCTTCATCCAAACATTCAAATATCATTATGTAAGGTAATTAACAATTAGTCTCTTTTGGCGGGTTCAGTGGTCAGTGAGAATCTTCTTCAGCAATGCGGGCACAGGCAGTTCTTCATCCAAACATTAAAATATCATTATGTTAGGTAATTAACAATGAGTCTCTTTTGGCGGGTTCAGTGGTCAGTGAGAATCTTCTTCAGCAATGCGGCACAGGCAGTTCTTCATCCAAACATTAAAATATCATTATGTAAGGTAATTAACAATAAGTCTCTTTTGGCGGGTTCAGTGGTCAGTGAGAATCTTCTTCAGCAATGCGGGCACAGGCAGTTCTTCATCCAAACATTAAAATATCATTATGTAAGGTAATAAACAATGAGTCTCTTTTGGCGGGTTCAGTGGTCAGTGAGAATCTTCTTCAGCAATGCGGGCACAGGCAGTTCTTCATCCAAACATTCAAATATCATTATGTAAGGTAATTAACAATTAGTCTCTTTTGGCGGGTTCAGTGGTCAGTGAGAATCTTCTTCAGCAATGCGCGCACAGGCAGTTCTTCATCCAAACATTCAAATATCATTATGTAAGGTAATTAACAATGAGTCTCTTTTGGCGGGTTCAGTGGTCAGTGAGAATCTTCTTCAGCAATGCGGGCACAGGCAGTTCTTCATCCAAACATTAAAATATCATTATGTAAGGTAATTAACAATAAGTCTCTTTTGGCGGGTTCAGTGGTCAGTGAGAATCTTCTTCAGCAATGCGGGCACAGGCAGTTTTTCATCCAAACATAAAAATATAATTATGTAAGGTAATTAACAATAAGTCTCTTTTGGCGGGTTCAGTGGTCAGTGAGAATCTTCTTCAGCAATGCGGGCACAGGCAGTTCTTCATCCAAATATAAAAATATCATTATGTTAGGTTATTAACAATAAGTCTCTTTTTCTCTGGTTCAGTGGTCAGTGAGAATCTTCTTCAGCATTGCGGGCACAGGCAGTTCTTCATCAAAACATTAAAATATCATAATGTAAGGTAATAAACAATTAGTTTCTTTTGGCGGGTTCAGTGGTCAGTGAGAATCTTCTTCAGCAATGCGGGCACAGGCAGTTCTTCATCCAAACATTCAAATATCATTATGTTAGGTTATTAACAATGAGTCTCTTTTGGCGGGTTCAGTGGTCAGTGAGAATCTTCTTCAGCAATGCGGCACAGGCAGTTCTTCATCCAAACATTAAAATATCATTATTTATTTATTTATTTATTATTTTATTTACGCCCTAATGGGCTTTTACATGAAAATATACATTTACATTGATTACAATAATTGAACATAAGAAGATAAATGGAGTTAATTGTAAGAAAGCAACACATATAATAAAATTTTGTGCAAATTAGCAAAACACTAATAAGATGGATTCAATATAAAATATACCCAAGCATGAAATAGTAAGTAAAAGAAAGTTCAACATAAAAAGTAAGTAAGTGGGTGTGTTTAAACCCAGTATTAATTGTGAGTTTAACAAATCGATAAACCAATATAAATTAGAGTGTAACTTACTCGTGAGGTAAAGAACATTATAACAGAGATTTAAAAAAAAAAAAAAAAAAATAACAAAATAAGAGTTGCACCTGTAAAAAGCAAAAACTAATAGAATTTAGCAATATCGACATGAATAAGAAATAATAAGATCTGAGATGGAACATAGTGTTATGTATAAAAAGTAGTTAGTAGGTATATGCATACAATTATAAGTGTATAGTAGAGCAAATAAAAAACAAACAAATATGGATATAATTTACTTGAAAGGTTTCGAATGGGAGAAGATGTAATAAAATTATTAAAGCTATAAAAGTTAATTATTAGCCGATAGAATCGAAATAAGTTGCCTTTTAAAGCTCACAAAATTGTCAAAACCAAACATATCTATAAGTTCACAGTATTTATTCGCAAGGTTGTGAATTCTAGGAATTGGTGAAAAAATAGAATAATTAGTGTTGAGGTTCTTGTTAAATTTAAAAGTATCTTTACTGCGAGTTTGCCTAGCAGGAACATTAATGCAAATAAGTTCCAACAAATTAGGGCTGTCAATTAAAGATTTAATAATTTTGAATAAAAATAGCAAATCAATTAACACTCTTCTATCAGATAATTTAAGAAGTTTAGTTTCAGTATTATGTAAGGTAATTAACAATAAGTCTCTTTTGGCGGGTTCAGTGGTCAGTGAGAATCTTCTTCAGCAATGCGCGCACAGGCAGTTCTTCATCCAAACATTCAAATATCATTATGTAAGGGATTAACAATGAGTCTCTTTTGGCGGGTTCAGTGGTCAGTGAGAATCTTCTTCAGCAATGCGGGCACAGGCAGTTCTTCATCCAAACATTAAAATATCATTATGTAAGGTAATTAACAATTAGTCTCTTTTGGCGGGTTCAGTGGTCAGTGAGAATCTTCTTCAGCAATGCGGGCACAGGCAGTTTTTCATCCAAACATAAAAATATAATTATGTAAGGTAATTAACAATAAGTCTCTTTTGGCGGGTTCAGTGGTCAGTGAGAATCTTCTTCAGCAATGCGGGCACAGGCAGTTCTTCATCCAAACATTCAAATATCATTATGTAAGGTAATTAACAATAAGTCTCTTTTGGCGGGTTCAGTGGTCAGTGAGAATCTTCTTCAGCATTGCGGGCACAGGCAGTTCTTCATCAAAACATTAAAATATCATTATGTAAGGTAATAAACAATTAGTTTCTTTTGGCGGGTTCAGTGGTCAGTGAGAATCTTCTTCAACAATGCGGGCACAGGCATTTCTTCATCCAAACATTCAAATATCATTATGTAAGGTAATTAACAATAAGTCTCTTTTCACGGGTTCAGTGGTCAGTGAGAATCTTCTTCAGCAATGCGGGCACAGGCAGTTCTTCATCCAAACATTCAAATATCATTATGTAAGGTAATTAACAATTAGTCTCTTTTGGCGGGTTCAGTGGTCAGTGAGAATCTTCTTCAGCAATGCGGGCACAGGCAGTTCTTCATCCAAACATTAAAATATCATTATGTTAGGTAATTAACAATGAGTCTCTTTTGGCGGGTTCAGTGGTCAGTGAGAATCTTCTTCAGCAATGCGGCACAGGCAGTTCTTCATCCAAACATTAAAATATCATTATGTAAGGTAATTAACAATAAGTCTCTTTTGGCGGGTTCAGTGGTAAGTGAGAATCTTCTTCAGCAATGCGGGCACAGGCAGTTCTTCATCCAAACATTAAAATATCATTATGTAAGGTAATTAACAATGAGTCTCTTTTGGCGGGTTCAGTGGTCAGTGAGAATCTTCTTCAGCAATGCGGGCACAGGCAGTTCTTCATCCAAACATTCAAATATCATTATGTAAGGTAATTAACAATTAGTCTCTTTTGGCGGGTTCAGTGGTCAGTGAGAATCTTCTTTAGCAATGCGGGCACAGGCAGTTCTTCATCCAAACATTAAAATATCATTATGTAAGGTAATTAACAATAAGTCTCTTTTGGCGGGTTCAGTGGTCAGTGAGAATCTTCTTCAGCAATGCGGGCACAGGCAGTTTTTCATCCAAACATAAAAATATAATTATGTAAGGTAATTAACAATAAGTCTCTTTTGGCGGGTTCAGTGGTCAGTGAGAATCTTCTTCAGCAATGCGGGCACAGGCAGTTCTTCATCCAAATATAAAAATATCATTATGTTAGGTTATTAACAATAAGTCTCTTTTTCTCTGGTTCAGTGGTCAGTGAGAATCTTCTTCAGCATTGCGGGCACAGGCAGTTCTTCATCAAAACATTAAAATATCATAATGTAAGGTAATAAACAATTAGTTTCTTTTGGCGGGTTCAGTGGTCAGTGAGAATCTTCTTCAGCAATGCGGGCACAGGCAGTTCTTCATCCAAACATTCAAATATCATTATGTTAGGTTATTAACAATGAGTCTCTTTTGGCGGGTTCAGTGGTCAGTGAGAATCTTCTTCAGCAATGCGGCACAGGCAGTTCTTCATCCAAACATTAAAATATCATTATGTAAGGTAATTAACAATAAGTCTCTTTTGGCGGGTTCAGTGGTCAGTGAGAATCTTCTTCAGCAATGCGGGCACAGGCAGTTCTTCATCCAAACATTCAAATATCATTATGTAAGGTAATTAACAATTAGTCTCTTTTGGCGGGTTCAGTGGTCAGTGAGAATCTTCTTCAGCAATGCGCGCACAGGCAGTTCTTCATCCAAACATTCAAATATCATTATGTAAGGTAATTAACAATGAGTCTCTTTTGGCGGGTTCAGTGGTCAGTGAGAATCTTCTTCAGCAATGCGGGCACAGGCAGTTCTTCATCCAAACATTAAAATATCATTATGTAAGGTAATTAACAATTAGTCTCTTTTGGCGGGTTCAGTGGTCAGTGAGAATCTTCTTCAGCAATGCGGGCACAGGCAGTTTTTCATCCAAACATAAAAATATAATTATGTAAGGTAATTAACAATTAGTCTCTTTTGGCGGGTTCAGTGGTCAGTGAGAATCTTCTTCAGCAATGCGGGCACAGGCAGTTCTTCATCCAAATATAAAAATATCATTATGTTAGGTTATTAACAATAAGTCTCTTTTTCTCTGGTTCAGTGGTCAGTGAGAATCTTCTTCAGCATTGCGGGCACAGGCAGTTCTTCATCAAAACATTAAAATATCATTATGTAAGGTAATAAACAATTAGTTTCTTTTGGCGGGTTCAGTGGTCAGTGAGAATCTTCTTCAGCAATGCGGGCACAGGCAGTTCTTCATCCAAACATTCAAATATCATTATGTTAGGTAATTAACAATAAGTCTCTTTTGGCGGGTTCAGTGGTCAGTGAGAATCTTCTTCAGCAATGCGGGCACAGGCATTTCTTCATCCAAACATTTAAATATCATTATGTAAGGTAATTAACAATTAGTCTCTTTTAACGGGTTCAGTGGTCAGTGAGAATCTTCTTCAGCAATGCGGGCACAGGCAGTTCTTCATCCAAACATAAAAATATAATTATGTAAGGTAATTAACAATTAGTCTCTTTTGGCGGGTTCAGTGGTCAGTGAGAATCTTCTTCAGCAATGCAGGCACAGGCAGTTCTTCATCCAAACATTAAAATATCATTATGTAAGGTAATTAACAATTAGTCTCTTTTGGCGGGTTCAGTGGTCAGTGAGAATCTTCTTTAGCAATGCGGGCACAGGCAGTTCTTCATCCAAACATTAAAATATCATTATGTAAGGTAATGAACAATAAGTCTCTTTTGGCGGGTTCAGTGGTCAGTGAGAATCTTCTTCAGCAATGCGGGCACAGGCAGTTCTTCATCCAAACATTCAAATATCATTATGTAAGGTAATTAACAATTAGTCTCTTTTGGCGGGTTCAGTGGTCAGTGAGAATCTTCTTCAGCAATGCGGGCACAGGCAGTTCTTCATCCAAACATTCAAATATCATTATGTAAGGTAATTAACAATAAGTCTCTTTTGGCGGGTTCAGTGGTCAGTGAGAATCTTCTTCATCAATGCGGGCACAGGCAGTTCTTCATCCAAACATTCAAATATCATTATGTAAGGTAATTAACAATTAGTCTCTTTTGGCGGGTTAAGTGGTCAGTGAGAATCTTCTTCAGCAATGCGCGCACAGGCAGTTCTTCATCCAAACATTCAAATATCATTATGTAAGGTAATTAACAATGAGTCTCTTTTGGCGGGTTCAGTGGTCAGTGAGAATCTTCTTCAGCAATGCGGGCACAGGCAGTTCTTCATCCAAACATTAAAATATCATTATGTAAGGTAATTAACAATTAGTCTCTTTTGGCGGGTTCAGTGGTCAGTGAGAATCTTCTTCAGCAATGCGGGCACAGGCAGTTTTTCATCCAAACATAAAAATATAATTATGTAAGGTAATTAACAATTAGTCTCTTTTGGCGGGTTCAGTGGTCAGTGAGAATCTTCTTCAGCAATGCGGGCACAGGCAGTTCTTCATCCAAATATAAAAATATCATTATGTTAGGTTATTAACAATAAGTTTCTTTTTCTCTGGTTCAGTGGTCAGTGAGAATCTTCTTCAGCATTGCGGGCACAGGCAGTTTTTCATCCAAACATAAAAATATAATTATGTAAGGTAATTAACAATAAGTCTCTTTTCACGGGTTCAGTGGTCAGTGAGAATCTTCTTCAGCAATGCGGGCACAGGCAGTTCTTCATCCAAACATTCAAATATCATTATGTAAGGTAATTAACAATTAGTCTCTTTTGGCGGGTTCAGTGGTCAGTGAGAATCTTCTTCAGCAATGCGGGCACAGGCAGTTCTTCATCCAAACATTAAAATATCATTATGTTAGGTTATTAACAATGAGTCTCTTTTGGCGGGTTCAGTGGTCAGTGAGAATCTTCTTCAGCAATGCGGCACAGGCAGTTCTTCATCCAAACATTAAAATATCATTATGTAAGGTAATTAACAATAAGTCTCTTTTGGCGGGTTCAGTGGTCAGTGAGAATCTTCTTCAGCAATGCGGGCACAGGCAGTTCTTCATCCAAACATTCAAATATCATTATGTAAGGTAATTAACAATTAGTCTCTTTTGGCGGGTTCAGTGGTCAGTGAGAATCTTCTTCAGCAATGCGCGCACAGGCAGTTCTTCATCCAAACATTCAAATATCATTATGTAAGGTAATTAACAATGAGTCTCTTTTGGCGGGTTCAGTGGTCAGTGAGAATCTTCTTCAGCAATGCGGGCACAGGCAGTTCTTCATCCAAACATTAAAATATCATTATGTAAGGTAATTAACAATTAGTCTCTTTTGGCGGGTTCAGTGGTCAGTGAGAATCTTCTTCAGCAATGCGGGCACAGGCAGTTTTTCATCCAAACATAAAAATATAATTATGTAAGGTAATTAACAATTAGTCTCTTTTGGCGGGTTCAGTGGTCAGTGAGAATCTTCTTCAGCAATGCGGGCACAGGCAGTTCTTCATCCAAACATTCAAATATCATTATGTAAGGTAATTAACAATAAGTCTCTTTTGGCGGGTTCAGTGGTCAGTGAGAATCTTCTTCAGCAATGCAGGCACAGGCATTTCTTCATCCAAACATTTAAATATCATTATGTAAGGTAATTAACAATTAGTCTCTTTTAACGGGTTCAGTGGTCAGTGAGAATCTTCTTCAGCAATGCGGGCACAGGCAGTTCTTCATCCAAACATAAAAATATAATTATGTAAGGTAATTAACAATTAGTCTCTTTTGGCGGGTTCAGTGGTCAGTGAGAATCTTCTTCAGCAATGCAGGCACAGGCAGTTCTTCATCCAAACATTAAAATATCATTATGTAAGGTAATTAACAATTAGTCTCTTTTGGCGGGTTCAGTGGTCAGTGAGAATCTTCTTTAGCAATGCGGGCACAGGCAGTTCTTCATCCAAACATTAAAATATCATTATGTAAGGTAATTAACAATAAGTCTCTTTTGGCGGGTTCAGTGGTCAGTGAGAATCTTCTTCAGCAATGCGGGCACAGGCAGTTCTTCATCCAAACATTTAAATATCATTATGTAAGGAAATTAACAATTAGTCTCTTTTGGCGGGTTCAGTGGTCAGTGAGAATCTTCTTCAGCAATGCGGGCACAGGCATTTCTTCATCCAAACATTCAAATAACATTATGTAAAATAATTAACAATAAGTCTCTTTTGGCGGGTTCAGTGGTCAGTGAGAATTTTCTTCATCAATGCGGGCACAGGCAGTTCTTCATCCAAACATTCAAATATCATTATGTAAGGTAATTAACAATTAGTCTCTTTTGGCGGGTTAAGTGGTCAGTGAGAATCTTCTTCAGCAATGCGCGCACAGGCAGTTCTTCATCCAAACATTCAAATATCATTATGTAAGGTAATTAACAATGAGTCTCTTTTGGCGGGTTCAGTGGTCAGTGAGAATCTTCTTCAGCAATGCGGGCACAGGCAGTTCTTCATCCAAACATTAAAATATAATTATGTAAGGTAATTAACAATTAGTCTCTTTTGGCGGGTTCAGTGGTCAGTGAGAATCTTCTTCAGCAATGCGGGCACAGGCAGTTCTTCATCCAAACATTCAAATATCATAATGTAAGGTAATTAACAATAAGTCTCTTTTGGCGGGTTCAGTGGTCAGTGAGAATCTTCTTCATCAATGCGGGCAAAGGCAGTTCTTCATCCAAACATTCAAATATCATTATGTAAGGTAATTAACAATTAGTCTCTTTTGGCGGGTTAAGTGGTCAGTGAGAATCTTCTTCAGCAATGCGGGCACAGGCAGTTCTTCATCCAAATATAAAAATATCATTATGTTAGGTTATTAACAATAAGTTTCTTTTTCTCTGGTTCAGTGGTCAGTGAGAATCTTCTTCAGCATTGCGGGCACAGGCAGTTTTTCATCCAAACATAAAAATATAATTATGTAAGGTAATTAACAATTAGTCTCTTTTGGCGGGTTCAGTGGTCAGTGAGAATCTTCTTCAGCAATGCGGGCACAGGCAGTTCTTCATCCAAATATAAAAATATCATTATGTTAGGTTATTAACAATAAGTTTCTTTTTCTCTGGTTCAGTGGTCAGTGAGAATCTTCTTCAGCATTGCGGGCACAGGCAGTTTTTCATCCAAACATAAAAATATAATTATGTAAGGTAATTAACAATAAGTCTCTTTTCACGGGTTCAGTGGTCAGTGAGAATCTTCTTCAGCAATGCGGGCACAGGCAGTTCTTCATCCAAACATTCAAATATCATTATGTAAGGTAATTAACAATTAGTCTCTTTTGGCGGGTTCAGTGGTCAGTGAGAATCTTCTTCAGCAATGCGGGCACAGGCAGTTCTTCATCCAAACATTAAAATATCATTATGTTAGGTTATTAACAATGAGTCTCTTTTGGCGGGTTCAGTGGTCAGTGAGAATCTTCTTCAGCAATGCGGCACAGGCAGTTCTTCATCCAAACATTAAAATATCATTATGTAAGGTAATTAACAATAAGTCTCTTTTGGCGGGTTCAGTGGTCAGTGAGAATCTTCTTCAGCAATGCGGGCACAGGCAGTTCTTCATCCAAACATTCAAATATCATTATGTAAGGTAATTAACAATTAGTCTCTTTTGGCGGGTTCAGTGGTCAGTGAGAATCTTCTTCAGCAATGCGCGCACAGGCAGTTCTTCATCCAAACATTCAAATATCATTATGTAAGGTAATTAACAATGAGTCTCTTTTGGCGGGTTCAGTGGTCAGTGAGAATCTTCTTCAGCAATGCGGGCACAGGCAGTTCTTCATCCAAACATTAAAATATCATTATGTAAGGTAATTAACAATTAGTCTCTTTTGGCGGGTTCAGTGGTCAGTGAGAATCTTCTTCAGCAATGCGGGCACAGGCAGTTTTTCATCCAAACATAAAAATATAATTATGTAAGGTAATTAACAATTAGTCTCTTTTGGCGGGTTCAGTGGTCAGTGAGAATCTTCTTCAGCAATGCGGGCACAGGCAGTTCTTCATCCAAACATTCAAATATCATTATGTAAGGTAATTAACAATAAGTCTCTTTTGGCGGGTTCAGTGGTCAGTGAGAATCTTCTTCAGCAATGCAGGCACAGGCATTTCTTCATCCAAACATTTAAATATCATTATGTAAGGTAATTAACAATTAGTCTCTTTTAACGGGTTCAGTGGTCAGTGAGAATCTTCTTCAGCAATGCGGGCACAGGCAGTTCTTCATCCAAACATAAAAATATAATTATGTAAGGTAATTAACAATTAGTCTCTTTTGGCGGGTTCAGTGGTCAGTGAGAATCTTCTTCAGCAATGCAGGCACAGGCAGTTCTTCATCCAAACATTAAAATATCATTATGTAAGGTAATTAACAATTAGTCTCTTTTGGCGGGTTCAGTGGTCAGTGAGAATCTTCTTTAGCAATGCGGGCACAGGCAGTTCTTCATCCAAACATTAAAATATCATTATGTAAGGTAATTAACAATAAGTCTCTTTTGGCGGGTTCAGTGGTCAGTGAGAATCTTCTTCAGCAATGCGGGCACAGGCAGTTCTTCATCCAAACATTTAAATATCATTATGTAAGGAAATTAACAATTAGTCTCTTTTGGCGGGTTCAGTGGTCAGTGAGAATCTTCTTCAGCAATGCGGGCACAGGCATTTCTTCATCCAAACATTCAAATAACATTATGTAAAATAATTAACAATAAGTCTCTTTTGGCGGGTTCAGTGGTCAGTGAGAATCTTTTTCAGCAATGCAGGCACAGGCAGTTCTTCATCCAAACATTAAAATATCATTATGTAAGGTAATTAACAATAAGTCTCTTTTGGCGGGTTCAGTGGTCAGTGAGAATCTTCATCAGCAATGAGGGCACAGGCAGTTCTTCATCCAAACATTCAAATATCATTATGTAAGGTAATTAACAATTAGTCTCTTTTGGCGGGTTCAGTGGTCAGTGAGAATCTTCTTCAGCAATGCGGGCACAGGCAGTTCTTCATCCAAACATTAAAATATCATTATGTAAGGTAATTAACAATAAGTCTCTTTTCACGGGTTCAGTGGTCAGTGAGAATCTTCTTCAGCAATGCGGGCACAGGCAGTTTTTCATCCAAACATAAAAATATAATTATGTAAGGTAATTAACAATTAGTCTCTTTTGGCGGGTTCAGTGGTCAGTGAGAATCTTCTTCAGCAATGCGGGCACAGGCAGTTCTTCATCCAAATATAAAAATATCATTATGTTAGGTTATTAACAATAAGTCTCTTTTTCTCTGGTTCAGTGGTCAGTGAGAATCTTCTTCAGCATTGCGGGCACAGGCAGTTCTTCATCAAAACATTAAAATATAATTATGTAAGGTAATAAACAATTAGTTTCTTTTGGCGGGTTCAGTGGTCAGTGAGAATCTTCTTCAGCAATGCGGGCACAGGCAGTTCTTCATCCAAACATTCAAATATCATTATGTAAGATTATTAACAATTAGTCTCTTTTGGCGGGTTCAGTGGTCAGTGAGAATCTTCTTCAGCAATGCAGGCACAGGCAGTTCTTCATCCAAACATTCAAATATCATTATGTAAGGTTATTACTAATAAGTCTCTTTTAGCGGGTTCAGTGGTCAGTGAGAATCTTCTTCAACAATGCGGGCACAGGCATTTCTTCATCCAAACATTTAAATATCATTATGTAAGGTAATTAACAATTAGTCTCTTTTCACGGGTTCAGTGGTCAGTGAGAATCTTCTTCAGCAATGCGGGCACAGGCAGTTCTTCATCCAAACATTCAAATATCATTATGTAAGGTAATTAACAATTAGTCTCTTTTGGCGGGTTCAGTGGTCAGTGAGAATCTTCTTCAGCAATGCGGGCACAGGCAGTTCTTCATCCAAACATTAAAATATCATTATGTAAGGTAATTAACAATAAGTCTCTTTTGGCGGGTTCAGTGGTCAGTGAGAATCTTCTTCAGCAATGCGGGCACAGGCAGTTCTTCATCCAAACATTCAAATATCATTATGTAAGGTAATTAACAATTAGTCTCTTTTGGCGGGTTCAGTGGTCAGTGAGAATCTTCTTCAGCAATGCGGGCACAGGCAGTTCTTCATCCAAACATTAAAATATCATTATGTTAGGTTATTAACAATGAGTCTCTTTTGGCGGGTTCAGTGGTCAGTGAGAATCTTCTTCAGCAATGCGGCACAGGCAGTTCTTCATCCAAACATTAAAATATCATTATGTAAGGTAATTAACAATAAGTCTCTTTTGGCGGGTTCAGTGGTCAGTGAGAATCTTCTTCAGCAATGCGGGCACAGGCAGTTCTTCATCCAAACATTCAAATATCATTATGTAAGGTAATTAACAATTAGTCTCTTTTGGCGGGTTCAGTGGTCAGTGAGAATCTTCTTCAGCAATGCGCGCACAGGCAGTTCTTCATCCAAACATTCAAATATCATTATGTAAGGTAATTATTATTGATTATCATTGATTGCCTAATTTTACAAGCTAATTTAGATAAATTTTTTAAATGGTGCGAACAAAATATGTTATTTTTGAACATTGAGAAATGTCAAGTAATACGATTTTCCAGAACTCATTCTCATATCTTACATGAATATAATTTAAATAATGTTAAATTAACACCAGTATCACAAATTCGTGACTTGGGAGTTATATTCGAATCAAACTTAACATTCACAGCGCATATAGATGATATAACTAATAAGGCTTTAAAGATTCTTGGCTTCCTTTGTAGAACCCTAACTGATTTTAAGTCATTGGATTGCATGAAAACACTCTACATTTCACTAGTTAGAAGCCAAGTGGAATATAATTCACCTATTTGGTCTCCTTTCTATAAAGTACACTCTAACAAATTAGAACGGGTTCAACACAAATTTCTTAGGTACTTAAATTTCAAGCTTAAAATTCCAATAGAAAACATTAATTATGTAAATTTGATGAATGGACTTAATTTAATTACGCTGTCTGACAGAAGAACCATTTCAGACCTAATTTTATTATACAGAGTCATGAACAACCTTATTGACAGCCCTGCCATCGTTGCTGCTATTAAACTCTATGTACCGACAAGAAATACTAGACAAAATACAACATTCTTTTGCGACACATATAAAACCAACTATCAGTCAAACTCACTTACCAATAGGATGCATGATTTGGGCAACAAGTTTGGTGGTATTATAGATATATTCCATGATTCCCTTTATAATCTTAAATTCAAATTAAACCAACACTTTGTGGAATCATACAAATTATTGTAATAGATTTAACGATTAGATATGTTATTGTAATGTTTTATATTATATTTTGTTCTTTGTTATTGTTAAATATTATGTTGTTTAAAATGTTTCTTTACGCCATATTCTTCAAAAACTACTTGTATATTTTTTTAAAATTCTTCACTTTTATAACTCTTAGTATAAATTCTAACTCGATAACTTATGTAAAACTTATTTATAATCTATGTAAAAGCCCCTATGGGCGTATAACAACAACAATAAACAATAAACAATTAACAATGAGTCTCTTTTGGCGGGTTCAGTGGTCAGTGAGAATCTTCTTCAGCAATGCGGGCACAAGCAGTTCTTCATCCAAACATTAAAATATCATTATGTAAGGTAATTAACAATTAGTCTCTTTTGGCGGGTTCAGTGGTCAGTGAGAATCTTCTTCAGCAATGCGGGCACAGGCAGTTTTTCATCCAAACATAAAAATATAATTATGTAAGGTAATTAACAATTAGTCTCTTTTGGCGGGTTCAGTGGTCAGTGAGAATCTTCTTCAGCAATGCGGGCACAGGCAGTTCTTCATCCAAATATAAAAATATCATTATGTTAGGTTATTAACAATAAGTCTCTTTTTCTCTGGTTCAGTGGTCAGTGAGAATCTTCTTCAGCATTGCGGGCACAGGCAGTTCTTCATCAAAACATTAAAATATCATTATGTAAGGTAATAAACAATTAGTTTCTTTTGGCGGGTTCAGTGGTCAGTGAGAATCTTCTTCAGCAATGCGGGCACAGGCAGTTCTTCATCCAAACATTCAAATATCATTATGTAAGATTATTAACAATTAGTCTCTTTTGGCGGGTTCAGTGGTCAGTGAGAATCTTCTTCAGCAATGCAGGCACAGGCAGTTCTTCATCCAAACATTCAAATATCATTATGTTAGGTTATTACTAATAAGTCTCTTTTAGCGGGTTCAGTGGTCAGTGAGAATCTTCTTCAACAATGCGGGCACAGGCATTTCTTCATCCAAACATTAAAATATCATTATGTAAGGTAATTAACAATTAGTCTCTTTTCACGGGTTCAGTGGTCAGTGAGAATCTTCTTCAGCAATGCGGGCACAGGCAGTTCTTCATCCAAACATTCAAATATCATTATGTAAGGTAATTAACAATTAGTCTCTTTTGGCGGGTTCAGTGGTCAGTGAGAATCTTATTTAGCAATGCGGGCACAGGCAGTTCTTCATCCAAACATTAAAATATCATTTTGTAAGGTAATTAACAATAAGTCTCTTTTGGCGGGTTCAGTGGTCAGTGAGAATCTTCTTCAGCAATGCGGGCACAGGCAGTTCTTCATCCAAACATTTAAATATCATTATGTAAGGAAATTAACAATTAGTCTCTTTTGGCGGGTTCAGTGGTCAGTGAGAATCTTCTTCAGCAATGCGGGCACAGGCATTTCTTCATCCAAACATTCAAATAACATTATGTAAAATAATTAACAATTAGTCTCTTTTGGCGGGTTCAGTGGTCAGTGAGAATCTTTTTCAGCAATGCAGGCACAGGCAGTTCTTCATCCAAACATTAAAATATCATTATGTAAGGTAATTAACAATAAGTCTCTTTTGGCGGGTTCAGTGGTCAGTGAGAATCTTCATCAGCAATGAGGGCACAGGCAGTTCTTCATCCAAACATTCAAATATCATTATGTAAGGTAATTAACAATTAGTCTCTTTTGGCGGGTTCAGTGGTCAGTGAGAATCTTCTTCAGCAATGCGGGCACAGGCAGTTCTTCATCCAAACATTAAAATATCATTATGTAAGGTAATTAACAATTAGTCTCTTTTGGCGGGTTCAGTGGTCAGTGAGAATCTTCTTCAGCAATGCGGGCACAGGCAGTTTTTCATCCAAACATAAAAATATAATTATGTTAGGTAATTAACAATTAGTCTCTTTTGGCGGGTTCAGTGGTCAGTGAGAATCTTCTTCAGCAATGCGGGCACAGGCAGTTCTTCATCCAAATATAAAAATATCATTATGTTAGGTTATTAACAATAAGTCTCTTTTTCTCTGGTTCAGTGGTCAGTGAGAATCTTCTTCAGCATTGCGGGCACAGGCAGTTCTTCATCAAAACATTAAAATATCATTATGTAAGGTAATAAACAATTAGTTTCTTTTGGCGGGTTCAGTGGTCAGTGAGAATCTTCTTCAGCAATGCGGGCACAGGCAGTTCTTCATCCAAACATTCAAATATCATTATGTAAGATTATTAACAATTAGTCTCTTTTGGCGGGTTCAGTGGTCAGTGAGAATCTTCTTCAGCAATGCAGGCACAGGCAGTTCTTCATCCAAACATTCAAATATCATTATGTTAGGTTATTACTAATAAGTCTCTTTTAGCGGGTTCAGTGGTCAGTGAGAATCTTCTTCAACAATGCGGGCACAGGCATTTCTTCATCCAAACATTAAAATATCATTATGTAAGGTAATTAACAATTAGTCTCTTTTCACGGGTTCAGTGGTCAGTGAGAATCTTCTTCAGCAATGCGGGCACAGGCAGTTCTTCATCCAAACATTCAAATATCATTATGTAAGGTAATTAACAATTAGTCTCTTTTGGCGGGTTCAGTGGTCAGTGAGAATCTTCTTCAGCAATGCGGGCACAGGCAGTTCTTCATCCAAACATTAAAATATCATTATGTAAGGTAATTAACAATAATTTTTTTTTGGCGGGTTCAGTGGTCAGTGAGAATCTTCTTCAGCAATGCGGGCACAGGCAGTTCTTCATCCAAACATTAAAATATCATTATGTAAGGTAATTAACAATGAGTCTCTTTTGGCGGGTTCAGTGGTCAGTGAGAATCTTCTTCAGCAATGCGGGCACAGGCAGTTCTTCATCCAAACATTCAAATATCATTATGTAAGGTAATTAACAATTAGTCTCTTTTGGCGGGTTCAGTGGTCAGTGAGAATCTTCTTCAGCAATGCGCGCACAGGCAGTTCTTCATCCAAACATTAAAATATCATTATGTAAGGTTATTAACAATTAGTCTCTTTTGGCGGGTTCAGTGGTCAGTGAGAATCTTCTTCAGCATTGCGGGCACAGGCAGTTCTTCATCCAAACATTCAAATATCATTATGTAAGGTAATTAACAATTAGTCTCTTTTGGCGGGTTCAGTTGTCAGTGAGAATCTTCTTCAGCAATGCGGGCACAGGCATTTCTTCATCCAAACATTTTAATATCATTATGTAAGGTAATTAACAATTTGTCTCTTTTGGCGGGTTCAGTGGTCAGTGAGAATCTTCTTCAGCAATGCGGGCACAGGCAGTTCTTCATCCAAACATTAAAATATCATTATGTCAGGTAATTAACAATTAGTTTCTTTTGGCGGGTTCAGTGGTCAGTGAGAATATTCTTCAGCAATGCGGGCACAGGCAGTTCTTCATCCAAACATTAAAATATCATTATGTAAGGTAATTAACAATAAGTCTCTTTTGGCGGGTTCAGTGGTCAGTGAGAATCTTCTTCAGCAATGCGGGCACAGGCAGTTCTTCATCCAAACATTAAAATATCATTATGTAAGGTTATTAACAATTAGTCTCTTTTGGCGGGTTCAGTGGTCAGTGAGAATCTTCTTTAGCAATGCGGGCACAGGCAGTTCTTCATCCAAACATTAAAATATCATTATGTAAGGTAATTAACAATTAGTCTCTTTTGGCGGGTTCAGTGGTCAGTGAGAATCTTCTTCAGCAATGCGGGCACAGGCAGTTCTTCATCCAAACATTCAAATATCATTATGTCAGGTAATTAACAATTAGTCTCTTTTGGCGGGTTCAGTGGTCAGTGAGAATCTTCTTCAGCAATGCGGGCACAGGCAGTTCTTCATCCAAACATTAAAATATCATTATGTGAGGTAATTAACAATTAGTCTCTTTTGGCGGGTTCAGTGGTCAGTGAGAATCTTCTTCAGCAATGCGGGCACAGGCAGTTCTTCATCCAAACATTAAAATCTCATTATGTAAGGTTATTAACAATTAGTCTCTTTTGGCGGGTTCAGTGGTCAGTGAGAATCTTCTTCAGCAATGCGGGCACAGGCAGTTCTTCATCCAAACATTCAAATATCATTATGTAAGGTAATTAACAATTAGTCTCTTTTGGCGGGTTCAGTGGTCAGTAAGAATCTTCTTCAGCAATGCGGGCACAGGCAGTTCTTCATCCAAACATTAAAATATCATTATGTCAGGTAATTAACAATTAGTCTCTTTTGGCGGGTTCAGTGGTCAGTGAGAATCTTCTTCAACAATGCGGGCACAGCCAGTTCTTCATACAAACATTAAAATATCATTATGTAAGGTAATTAACAATTAGTCTCTTTTGGCGGGTTCAGTGGTCAGTGAGAATCTTCTTCAGCAATGCGGGCACAGGCAGTTCTTCATCCAAACATTCAAATATCATTTTGTAATGTTATTAACAATTAGTCTCTTTTGGCGGGTTCAGTGGTCAGTGAGAATCTTCTTCAGCAATGCGGGCACAGGCAGTTCTTCATCCAAACATTCAAATATCATTATGTAAGGTAATTAACAATTAGTCTCTTTTGGCGGGTTCAGTGCTCAGTGAGAATTTTCTTCAGCAATGCGGGCACCGGCAGTTCTTCATCCAAACATTCAAATATCATTATGTAAGGTAATTAACTAGTATTCTTAAAGTATTGATTCTGTGCAACATAAATTCCTAAGACTGTTTTCATATAAATTTGGATTAAATGCCTCACTCAAATCTTATGAAGAACGTCTACTAAACTTCAAATTTACGACATTAGAAAAAAGAATACAATTTGCGGACTTAATATGTTTATATAAAATTATTCATGATAAACTTCTTACCACTAATTGTCTGAGCAATATTCATATTAAGGTCCCTAATAGACATAATTTAAGGAGCCAAAATATATTCCATATTGATTTATATTTTAATAACAATATTGCATATTTCAATCCACTATCTAGAATGTGTCGTCTGTACAATACAGTTGAATGCGACCTTAAAGATATATTCGCAAACAGTCTCGCATATTTTAAAAAAACAAATCAACCATCTTCTACCATGATATGTTATGGAGAACAGTTAAGAGATATAATTGCTTTATTTTTTTGTTTACTTTTCTTCCTTATCCTTTCTCTGTACATTTACTATATTTTATATGTCATACTTAATTTTCATGTTTTATATTTCTTTATAATTATTATTATATTTGTATTTGTTTTCTTTCACTACTAGCATCTCCGCCTAATATCGACTAAACCTTATTTACGCATGCTGTGAACATTTTTAATTGGGATGTTAATATCTGTGCACATTCCCACCGAAATAATATAAATAAAATGATTGTTAACACCCTGTAAATGTTTCAAACAATAAATAAATAAATGTACGCTAGAGATGTTTTCTTTCTAGTTTCTGTCGCCGTGCAGCTCGCACGTTTCAGACATTTCTATTAACTCAGTAACCACAAATCACAGTGATACCCAGTTTAACATATTGTTGTTGCAAAAATAAAGCAGGCTGGCTGCGTTTAGTCGCCAGACAGCCCGCAAAAATAATAACTCATTATGGACCAAAGTGTCCAATCATTAATTGACTCAATTAAAATTGAAATAAGAAAATGCTCATCTGTCAAAGAGGCAAAACAAAGGAGTAACATAGAACAAGATATACACCAGCTAGAGGAAATATGGTGCAAGGAAAAACTTCAACTACAAGAAAAAATAATTGAGTTACAAAATAAACTTATATTAAATGAAGAAAAACATTCAGAAAAAATTGAAAATTATTTAAAGGAAAAAAATGAATCAATTAATACAACGTACAACAAGTCAACCCTCTCAATACCTATACCAGAGGCCAAATACTCATTAATAATTGCCAGTGAAAATACTAATACATCATCTGATGATATTCGAGACATGATAGTTAAAAAAATTAAAACTTCGCATTTGGGGATTGCAGTAAATGGAGTGCAAAAAGCATCAAATAATAAATTAATCATCTCTTGCCCCAATAAGGATCACGCAAAAAAACTAACAGATTAAATTAACAAATAAATATGGTCTTCAAAAATAATATGATCGCGAAAGAATTAGAAAAAAAAAATCCCAAACTATTCATCAGAAATCTACCTATCGACCTATCAGAAGAAGAAATAATAGAATCATTAAAAACCCAAAATGATGGAATTAAAATCATCATGGATGAAAATCCAAAAAACTCAGTAAAATTAGTTAAAATGCTTAAACCAAAAGGACAAAATAATCTTACAAATTATATAATTGAAACAAGTGGAAAATTTAGGAAATATCTCATATCTAAAGAGAAAATTAATATTGGATACCACAGAGATGGGGTGGAGGATGCTAATCCAATAATGCAATGCTTCCATTGCCTGAGATTTGGTCACTCAGCCGCCAACTGTTTTAATAAGGACAAGAATGCTTCGTGCCTGCACTGCGCCATGGATCATCCTTGGAAAGACTGTCCCAATAAAAACAAAGAAGAAAAATGCAAAAATTGTGATTTCCAAAACAACACTTTTAAGTCAACAAACGATACAAATCATAAAGCAAATAGCAAAAATTGAACGTATTTAAAAAAAATGATGACTATTGCCCAAGGGCGTATAAATTATGAATAGGTATGAACCTACTTTAACATTCTTAATAACTAACTTTAAAATTCTTAACAATACTAAAAACTCAATACCAAAATTTATTTTTTTTGTTTCAAATGCGCTTGTTTTCTGACATTTCACACAATTTAGCTATAAATATTAAAACTTTAAAACAATTGAGAAACATTTTAATATTATTAATCTGCCATCGAAGAGCTAACGATTTATCAGAAATATCCAACAAATATTTAATTATCTATTTCTGTAAAATTTTAAGACAAAAACAAAGCATTAAAATATTAGCCTACTCTCAAAGTGTTAATGTTTGTAAAATATTATTTATACAAAACAAAATTAAAATACTACATAGTATGTATCATCTTTATAATATTATCACTAGTAATATGATGCTAAGTTGTTCAATATTGTCACCAAAACTATTTCAAGTCAACCTTGATATTATCCGTGTACATTAGGGTGGAGTGACGTTGTATGGGACTTTTTTTTTAAAGATGCCAGTACTGTAATAGCAAAAAAAAGTTGCCTTTATATAAGACCTCTTTCGTCTAAAAAAATCAACTCGATCGAAACATTCCTTTATTCAACAACCAGCACATTTATATTTAGAAAAAAATTGTATGAAAAAAGTCGCTGAAAACTCTGCCAAGCATTATAAACAAGCGATATTCATAGCAAAAATACAATTTTATTAGGGGTTTTATAGCTAATAAGGTGCATAACACATGTGAAAATAAAAATAAAATTACAATAGTTTCAAGGCGGGGTCTATTTTTGGTTTTTTGAAGAGGATTATTTTATTTCTTTTTATTTTTATTTCATTTTATTAACGCCTAGAAGGCTTTTACATATACATGTTATGGGTTTTGTTGTTCAGTAGCATTATAAAATATTTTAATTACATAGCATAATAAATTGAGTATGAACTTACATAACAATGTGTAGGGTTATTGTTATGGTGTTATTATTTTATAAACATAAGCAAGCAAAGTTTATTGTACAAAGTACGTCGGTTGAATATTTTACAGAACATAGGTTAAACTAATACATAAACTTGAGAAAAATATAACAGATATAGGTAGGTAGTTAAGTAGATACAATTCAAGTATATAGTTACGGTGTTATTGGAATTTGGACAATGAGTTCGATAAGTTTATATAAATATAGTAGAGTTACAAGAGTACAATAATGTAAGTAGGTAATACACACAAGACAAGTAAGTTTGTTATTATTATTATAAAGATAAACACTACAGTTTGTTGTAAACCATCTTTGTAATCATCAATCTTTATTTTGCCCGATTGGGAATTTTACAAAACAAAGCTTAGTTAATGAAACAATAAAATATGCGTTTGAAAAAAAATTATGAATCTGTTACAAACATTCTAGTATACTGTATTTTAGTTTGTATACTGATTGGTGATGATAAACATCAATTGAGCTATACTTATTACCGAGTATGTGAAGTCTTTGAATAGGTGAGTTTTGAAAATAATTGTTAGCAGATATGGGAACATTATATAGAGCGGTCTGTCGAGTGTCGCGCGTAGGTACACGGAGCGATATAAGACTCGTCAAATCAATGGCGTCCAGGCTGCCATTCGAAATTTTGAAAAGAGATACTAAGTCGCACACTGTGCGTCTCAATGATAAATCGGTTAAATTTAGTAAGTTCATGAGGAAAGTGTAATTAAGATATTCGTTTGGAATTCCTAATTTATAATTAATAAATCGCAGAAATTTATGTTGCACTCTTTCAATTTTTAATTGGTGAATCTTATAAAATGGAGACCAGATTGTTGAGTTATACTCTAGATTACTTCTAACCAAACCAGTGAATAGCAGTTTGAAGGAATTTATTAATTTAAAATCTTTCGCTGTCCTTAATATAAAACCCAAACATTTCATGGCCTTGTTGGTTATTTCGTTTATATGAGGAACAAATGTTAGTTGCCTGTCAAAAATAATACCAAGATCCTTAATATTCTCAACTCTTTTTAGGAAAATGTTGTTGATGCTATATTGATGCGTAATGGGATTTTTGATTCGGGCAAAAGTTATCGTTTGACATTTATCAATATTGAGAAATAGTTCATTGTGGGTGCACCACTCTTGTAGCCTCACAAGATTAAATTGTAGTACGTAACAGTCATGAATATTTGTAATGGTTTTATAAATATTGAGATCATCTGCAAATAAGAGAATCATGACTCCATCAAAAACCGTAGTTATATCATTGATAAACAATAAAAATAGTACTGGTCCTAAATGAGACCCCTGTGGGACGCCGGTAAAGACTTCGAACTGGTGTGAATAGTGTGAGTTGAGTTTAACACATATTTTTCTTTTATGCAGATAACTCTCAAACCATCTCAAAATATTCCCTGTTATTCCAAGGGCACTAAGTTTATGTATGAGAATTTTATGTGAGACTTTGTCGAATGCCTTACTAAAGTCAGTATACACTACGTCTGTTTGAAGACGCTTTTGCATTGTATTAAATAGGTATTCCTGATAGATCATCAAGTTTGTAAAAGTAGATCTTTTTGCCATGAAACCATGTTGATGATGTGAAATAACTTTGTTAATCTCAGGCGAGAGTTTAGAAAGCAGAGCAGATTCAAATAGTTTAGGGATTGACGATTGGATACATATAGGTCTATAGTTAGAGATATCTGATCTATTTCCTTGATTTTTATTGATTTTTTATTCTTTTTTTCGTGTTTTTGAGAAACATGTTTTTTTATTAAATAAAATACTTTAACAAAGTGAATTTTTTTAAACATTATCGAAGTTTTATAATATTTATCGTGTTTTGAAATGAGATTTGGTGTGAAATTCTGGCATTATATGCCTAGATTTTATTGTCGCCCGAATGAATCCATCTCTTGCTTCAGGCCCAACTGTAGACAACGATGCCTGGGTAACTAATTTGATGCACCTCTCGACTGCTTGAGTGTGGCAGGGAAATCTGGGAAATTCAATACTGTCTTTTTCTTCACCGAAATTATTTATCATTTTGACTAGGTCGTCATAACTGATTTCGGATAGTATCGGTGGCGGTGTAACTTCGCATTCCTGCCAGTTGATAATATCGTAATATTTACTTGCTGAAAAGTTTATTGTTGGAATAATAAAGTCTCTAACAACAGATGGACTCGGACATCTATCTCGCACCTTTAATATTCGTCTCAATCCCAATTCTCTTACAATAAGGTTGTCATCCATTATCATGGATAGTAGCAGATTTTCCGGGTGGCAAAAATAGGCGTTTCTTTGAATTACTGGATTAATTATATCTCGTAGATCGGTGCTCTAATATCGGGTGAGTTTTATTATAGTAAAAACATGTAATGCCCCATCTTTACACGACGGGTGCCTCTTTATCTCAAACCATGTCGGAGCATATGCTTTAACAAGATATTCAACAAGAATTTTTAGGTTCACTGAAGGGTTAGTTGTTCGTATATATAATCGAAGTATTGAGTTTGCTGTCGTCAACCAGCGTGAGTGACAAATACTACCTGGATGACGGTTTGCTAAATTTGGTGGGCAGTGCTGCACCCGTTATAACTGCAAAACATATTTCGTACAAGTATTTTTGGTCCGTGCTCAAATTTTTCAATTCCTCTGCGTTGAGTTTGTGCATCTCAAAGTGTATTGGTGAATAATTTATAACGGTGTTTTTAGAGCTGCTTGAAAGAAGTTTTCCAGTAGGTCCTGAAAACCCTTTAGGTCCTGTTGTAGCACCGTCTAAGTGTTGAAACAAGTGGCGAAGGGGAAGTTTGTTTGCATGCAGCTGAGAGATAAACTATTGTAACGGATGACCTCATTCAAATTCCATGAATCTAATAGTTCCATTTTTTTGCCTGTATTGACAGCAGTCCCATCACATCCAATCGCTGATAAATTATTCAAATTAAAACCGTTCATTTTTAAATGGTGTAACATGCTCTTTGCAATGTTTTTGCAAGTTCCTGATGATGGTGTAACATGTCCAACATATTGAGACCCCGGCTCAGATAAAATGGAATAATGTTCTTCTGAAATCGTTCTCCGATGATATCTATCCCCTTTTTTTTCCTGAGACAGTGTTTTATCCTTCCTTCCATCGAAATATAGACCTCGAATTTTTGTTGACTCCGACGACATCTGCCATGTTTTTATTAAAGGAGTGCGACACGTTTGTCTAGCTCGTCTGAGTTTGCTCCTATCAATCACCATTTTAGAGTCGTCTTCGGTTACTATGCCAAAATCTTGTAATGTAATACTTGCAACAGCTGATGCCGACCTGTCTGACAAACCATACTGATCGCAGATTCTGGCCAAAGTGGGGAGTTTTTACATCATACGGGAATTTTCTGGATGTTGCGAAGAATGTGAAGAAAATGATTGGTATTCATCAAAAAAGGGTTGACGTGGTTTTGTCGCTGATGCTGTATATGAGCTGACCTTCGAAGCAAGTTCAGATAAACGAGCTTGCATCCTCATTTTCCGATGTAATTTTTTTGTTGTGTCGGTTTCTATTGCTCCCAGCATCATTTTTCTCGAGGATCTTTGGTCTTGAAGGAATGCTTGTTCTTTGGTCTTACCTTGCGCGTCTTTTCGCAGGAACACATATTCAGATTGTTACATTTGCATGAAGCAATATCGAAAAGTTTATTCATTTTGATTTTATAAGAATTTAACTTAACATAATAATGCACACTTTTTTTGGCCAATTTTTTAGTTTTAAGTATTTGTTATAATGATCTTGGATCAGTTTCATCACTCGATTGTGTGAAACAATGGGAATAGAAGCGCGCTTCCAAATTCCTTCAACAATTGCAGATATAACACTTTTTATTTCGAATACTGACGGTTTTTTTGTAGAGTTAAGATTAAGCTCATATCGTAAGAACAAATAATGTTTTATCACTTCTGAGACAGTAGGTAACACTTGAGAGTTCATTTCAGTTGGTGCCCCGAATATTGGACATAAAATTTTTCTTCTCGTGTAATTTGCATTCATTTTCACAACAATTATATGTGTCAAAATTTAATCGGACAAGGATTCTGACACGTCTACGGTTAGCGGTAGCCGAAAAGAAACTAGATGCAAGTCGCATCTAGTTTCTGCGACGAAACAATAGGAGCGAAATTATCCCCCCCACCTCCACAGCGCTCACAAACTCACTAGTTTAACAGCAATTTATGCAGTGTTTTTTGTTATAAAATATGTAATGTTCAATAAGGTAAATGCAATTGAAAGTAATGGATATTATTTTATATTTTTGAGACTGTACTCAGATTTTGGGAAAAAAAGGCTAAATTTACGTTTTTTACGTTACGAAATCGCTAGGTTGTTGAATAAAGACATAAGTTTAGATTTTTTTAAGTATTTTTACGAGAATATGAATGACATGAAGCATCTTTTGGCAGCTATTACAATACCGAGATTTGATTTTTGCAATGTCGCTCCATCCTAGTGTACATATGCTGCTAATTTATAGTTTGTCATCAAAATCAAATTCAGTTTTGACAATTAGTTATAACAATGGCTTGTACCGACATGAGATACAAATACTTGTGAAAAAAAATATTTTAGTTATTAAGTACTTTCTTCACAAACATTATGTCTTTTAGTTACATGGATGATGAAAATGATATTAATTTTTGTAAGGTAAATAACCTGCATGAATGGTTTCAAAAACAAGATACAATAAAATGTAAAACGAGTAAACTTAATTTTTTTAAACTAAACATTAGATCAATATGTAAGTATTGGGACCTATTTCATGTTTATTTTAAAGACTGTTTAAATCAAATTGATATACTCATGCTTTGCGAAATTGCAATTCGTTCGGAACTTGTTAATCTGTATGATATTCCCGGATACAATTCGTATCACTATTGTAGAAGCCATAACTCCGGTGGAGGAATTCTGTTATATGTAAAGAATAACCTCTCCTTCTCGCAAATAGTTCTGGACACAAAATATTTTGAGAATGTTTTTGGAATATTGACACTTCCAAATAACAGCACTTTAAATGTCTTAGCAATATACCGACCTCCGAATTTAAATAAGCAAGCATTCTTGTCAGAAATATCCTCTGTGTTTGATAACAATATTAAATCAAATGAAAGTGTTATATTTTTCGGCGATATAAATTTAAATTTATTAAATAAAAATGATGCTATCATAATAAATTATGAAAATATCCTTACTAATAACCATTTAAAAAATGTATAGATGTCGCTACTAGGGAAGTAATAGTTCTTCAGAAAATAAACCGCTCATGTATCGATCATTTTTATGTGCGTTTAAGTGGAAAGCTACCAGCTGGATTATCCTGTACAATATCTGCGTGCGTGTGTGACTATAACATAGCAGATCACAATACAACGGCTGTTAGTATACACTATAACTCGATAGATCATTTCAAATCTTCTGATTCTAATTACGTGAAAATTCTTTCGCAAAAACTGATCGATAAAAATATTTGTAATTATGATTGGAAATCGCTTCTAAAAGAAACCGAATGTTCTGTTATATATTTAAAAATAAAAAATATTTTGATGACTTGTACAAAAACAGCACGATTGAAATTAGCAAAAAATCTAAAAGCAGACCTCATGCCATAAATGACTGGATATCTACCGATGCACTATATAAAATTAAAAAAGAGATTATTTATATAAACGTTGGAAAAATGCTCTAACAAACAAATACTATGAAAAAGAATATAAGTGTTACCGAAATGTTTTAAATAAATTGTTACCTAAATTAAAAACCACATACTATAATGATAAATTCAAAAATCTTTTTCAAGATTCAAAAAAAACATGGGACGAGTGTAATCAAATTTTAGGAAAGAAATGTAAAATTAATTGTGACCAAGTTGCCTCCAAATATTTGATGAAAGATCAGACCAAAGAAAATGTAAATAATGATTTTGTTAATTATTTCTCTGATAGTGTTTGCAATATGTTACATAAATGTAATTACAGGACAACTGGGTTTGAACCAGAGGAGATGCCTCAAAGTATGTACCTACAAAGGGCCAAAATTTCTGATATAGAAAGCATTGTAAGACAACTTAAAAACTCTTCTCCTGGAATTGATAATATCAGAATGAGCGATATTAAAAAACACATATCTACCTTAGGTCCAATTATAACCCATTTTGTTAATAGAATCTTATTTGAGGCAAAAATTCCAGATGACTTAAAATGTAGTATCATCCGACCCATTTATAAAGGCGGTGATCACACTGTATTGGGTAATTATAGACCGATTAGTATTTTGCCATCACTCGAAAAAATCCTTGAAAAATACATTCAGCTGAAATTGATTAAATATTTAGAAGATTTTTCTATTATTGATACAAATCAATACGGCTTCCAGAAAAAAAAGGGCACTGAAATGCTAATTCAGAAGTTTGCCAGCCTAATAAATAATGAATTAAATAGTAAAAATCATGTATTAGTCTTATTTATAGATTATTCCAAGGCATTTGACAATATTGATCATAAAAAAATATTGAAAATATTAGAAATCATAGGAATAAGAGGGAAACTTCTAAAACTCTTTGAAAATTACTTGAACAACCGATGCATGAAAATAAAACTTTTGAACACCTTAAGTAAACAAAGGAAAATATTAGCAGGCGTTCCTCAAGGTTACATATTGGGACCAATTTTATATATTATTTATGTATCTTTTATTAAGTACATTTTTAAACACGTAAAACACTTTTTTATATGCGGACGATACTGCATTGGTGATTTCTCGCAGTGATTTGCAATTATGTATTGAACTATTACAAAAAGATTACATTGAACTTTTGAAATGGTCTTACGACTCTGGTTTAATTATAAATGCCAAAAAAACTAAATTGATACATATCAGTTCACCCAATGCTAAGGCAAATATTATTTATTTATTTTATTTATTTATATTTTACATGTATATTTACAGAATAAAAATATCCATTAACAAAGATACATTATACAATCATAATTGCCTAATTAGCAATTTAAATTTAGTGATGCGCAGGTGGAAAATGTCGATGTCAGAGGCTAGTGAGTTAAGAAGGCCTATCATTCTTCCGAGAGGCATTGCTGATGGTAAGTTAGTCCTACATCTCGGAAGAATGAATGGTTTGTGTCTACGCGCTCTTGCGAAGTTATCAGGGACGTAAAATAAAATTTTATTCAAAATTTCTGGATTGTTGATGTGACCGTTCAACAAGTTATAGGCCATCATCAGCAACGCAGCTTTCCGCCTGTTGACAAGACTATCGATACCTAGCATTCCGGAAAGGAAGGCTGATGGGTATAAATAGGGATAGTACCCGAAGTCTCTAAGATAAAGATAACGTAGAAACTTCTTTTGTACTTTCTCTACCATAGAAGTGTACGTTGCATCCCCTGGTCCCCATATTATTGAGCCACTTTCCAAAATACTACGTACTAGGCTAAAATATAGCAAGCGAACCACGGCAGAGCTGCAGAAATGCCTGGAGTTACATAGCACAAATCCAAGTATTCTCAAAGCCCTGCTGCATATCGTTTCAATATGAACGTGAAATGTTAAGTGTGGGTCAAAGGTTATTCCCAAATCTTTCGGTTCAGAAATATGTTTAAGAGAACATTGGGACATCCTATAGTTGTAATAAATCACAGTGTTTGCTCTAGTATAGCACATTATGGCGCATTTCTTAAAATTAAAACCTAATTTGTTAATTTCACTCCATACCACGATAGCATTTATGTCTCTCTGGAGCTGTGCGCAGTTTTCTAAGGTCCGGATTCTTAAAAATAGCTTCAAGTCATCTGCAAATAACAAAAATTTCACAAACTTTATAGCATGATGAATGTCATTAATAAAAAGGGAAAAAAGTAAAGGACCAAGATTAGACCCTTGAGGAACCCCAGAGTTTGTGGGAAAGTACGACGAGTTAGAAATACCATACGTTACGTATTGCTGTCTACTTGATAAATAGCTTACAAATAAATTTAAAATTTTTACCGAGAATCCAAAACGGTCTAATTTATTTAAGAGTATGTGATATGATGCACTTTTACTGAGATAATACAGGCGGAGACCTCTAGCGGCAGAGTCGAAAAATAAGTAGTTACAATCAAATGGATGGGTGGATGAAGCTTTACAGGGACGAAGGCAGATGTCTCTGTGAGGTGGAGAGGTGGACCAATCGTAGACCTCGATTTAATCTCTCACCAATCAAGAGGATCCAGAGAAAGCGGGGCGGCAAGTGGGAGTGGTTTACCAAGACAGACAAAGGAATGGACTTTGAACCGGGAGGGGCTACCTCGATTTATTACAGGAAAAAAACGGGAACCTTGGTAGAGGGTAGTGCGATGACGTCATGGGTTTGGAATGCAAGGGTGTGGCGGAACGGGATCGTAAACCATCGACGGACGAGGGGGACGTGTTTCAAGAAGGGTAACGGACACCACACGAAACGAACTGGGGACTGAGAGAAATTGGTAGAATCCTACGTTAAGACATGCCGGAAGTGGAAATCATTGGGGGAGAGGGCAGTTACACGCGTCACTTAAAAGAAAACAACAGAAATAAAGGAAAAAACAGGCAAATTACGTAAGAAAAGTGGAAAAAAAAAGGCAAACATTGAACTTCAATCGTAAGCATGACGTGGAACCGCAAAGAAACAGCTGAGGTTACGAGAGAATGATGGCGCGAAGTCAGTTGTGAAAGGGATACCAAGGAAAAAAAGGTTGGCGATGTCAGACACTTGAAAGCGCTGATTTTGAGAAAAAATACGGACATGGGTTTGGGCCATTAGGACGCTAATAACGAGTCAACGAGGTGATAAAATTAACCCGCGTCTTATGGAGACGAAAATACATTAAAATTAATGTATAAACAATTAGTGGGGAAATTATGAGAGAGTACGTCCGGGTTTGTTATGACAGGTGATTAAGGCCTCTGATCGATGCGAGATGAAGTAGGAGAAAAGGACAGGAGATGGGCGTTTGGAGGTACCACCCGAAGTTACACCCAGAATTACAGAGAGGGGTTGTAAGAATCCAGTAATAATTCTTGGGATAAAGTTGGTCGAAGGAATAGACAGGATATCAAACCGATGCGGACTAAAACGTGGGATAAAAATATAAACGAGATGAAGTAAACTGGGACGTCTCAACTAACACAAGTATCGATGGAAGCCTTAAATAGAAATAATCGAAAAAAAAAATAGAATAGCTATATTAGACCGTTTGTAAGGGAAGAGAACTAAATGTTAGAAGTAGGAGACGATCGTACGCGGGAGATTTAACACACTGAGAGGGGGAAACGGACGTGTACACCGTTTAAATTGTCGAAGGCATAGGGAAGAAGATCAAAGCTAAGCTCGTGAAAGCGTTAAAAACAAAGCGTATCACATCATAAACGACGGCCATTAAATAAATTGTGCGGACACGATAGCATTTAAAATTAAAAAGGCCGGAATTCACATTACAAAAAGACAGCTCGCGCTAGAGCGTAATATAGAAAACGCCGTATGGGAATACGAGACCGCTCCCCAGTCCGCGTCTGATCTTTTTGTCGCATGAGACGAATGCCAGGGTGTTAACTTTCTTGAAATGATCAGAATGGCCTAATTAGCATGATGCGACTATGGACTAAATAGAAAAGAACATACGAGTCGATAAAGGTTAGAATAGCATGTATTTGACGTGATTAATGAGGAAACGGGACTATAAAAGAGCTGAATTTAGAAAAAACGGGGAGTCCTTTCGTGAATTTTGAGGGAGTTGAAAATCGCCGGGAACCGTTCAAACACGTCGCGCTGCTTGGTAATTATTTGTGGACTTAGGGAAATTCTCTAGTCAAAAAAACGTACGGTTAGATTCAGTGTTTGGAAAAAAATAATATTCGCATCGGACCTTAGAGAATTTTAGAACTTCAAAGAATTAGTTAAACACAGTATTTGGCGTGATAATAAATTAAGGTTGAAAATTTAATTAATTTAAATTCAGTGAAAAAAAAAGATTAGTAACGACACTACGGTGTCGCGTTATAAGCCGAGCTGTTAATACGAAGTGTTGAAAGGGAGAGGGGAAAACGGTTATAATCCGAGACTAACGCGATCCTTCGTTGTAAGGAATTTAAACTAGAAAAAAAAATGATAATAATAATAATTAAAGATAAAATAATATTAATATCGGAACCAGAGAATTTAGAACCTCGGGGAATTATTCAGATTCGGTGTTCATGACGATTTACGAATTTAAACTAGAAAAATGATAAAAAAAAAAAAAATAATACATTTAATGCGGGTATGAAAAGGAAAAAATTTAAATCGCTTACTCGATTAACGTTCGATAAATAATAACCATACCTCGCTATAATGAAATAGTAAGAACCCAAAAATAGCAAATAGTAAGAACAAAAAAAAAGTTATTACTGAGATTAGAGGACTCAATTCAGTGAGATAATCAGGTTGCGCGTTTAGATTAGACATTTACAATCTTATAGAGAAATTATTGATAGGTGGACGGAGACAAAAGAACAGGTTGTTTTGCCGTCGATTATCCCGGTGGATTAGAGGAGGGGCGGGCTCAGGTAAGTGATTTGCACAATTATAATATATTTGCAGGCCAAGGGTGGAGGTTACTGTTCCTGCAGCTATCTGAAGGCGCCAGTTGGGACCGTAATTGTGTACGTATTATCAAATGACATATGTACGTGTATGTACGAATGAATGCATAAGCTGATAAAATAAATATCATTTGTTCCATGACGAAACAATTATCAATTATTATGGGGACTAGGACCGTAATCGGAGTCCGTCATTAGGGCTCATTGTAGGTAAAGTACCTATTTATCGTGGAGATAATTCAAATAATTGGGTACAACGCTCGCAACACGATAATACAAAGGAAGAAAAAAAAATATATCCATTTCAAACCGGCTTTAAAATAGACAGGGCATTGACTCGAGTTGGGCGGAGGATAGGTTGATTTATTAGGGTCTGAAAGTGCAAACGGCCTGGAAGATTAAATGGGACACTAGGAACAGCTGAGTCGGAAATGTAGGGTTGGTTCCAAAAAAAATACGGCGGATGGATGAATGGCGGCTTGGGTAATAAAGACTTGCTTCGGGGGTACGTACATAGCTAGAGTCATTCAACGGGAGGAACAAAAAATCAGACGGTGTCTGAGAATAATTAAAGTAATTTAGAGCGGCGATTGAGGGTCTACGAACATAGCTAATGTCATTCAACGGGAGGAACAAAAATCAGACGGTGTCTGAGAATAATTAAAGTAATTTAGAGCGGCGATTGAGGGTCTACGAACATAGCTAAAGTCATTCAACGGGAGGAACAAAAAATCAGACGGTGTCTGAGAATAATTAAAGTAATTTTGAGCAGCGATTGAGGGTCTACGAACATAGCTAAAGTCATTCAACGGGAGGAACAAAAAAATCAGACGGTGTCTGAGAATAATTAAAGTAATTTTGAGCAGCGATTGAGGGTCTACGAACATAGCTAAAGTCATTCAACGGGAGGAACAAAAAATCAGACGGTGTCTGAGAATAATTAAAGTAATTTTGAGCAGCAATTGAGGGTCTACGAACACAGCTAAAACCATTTAACGGGCGGATCACAAGGTCAGACGGTGTCTGAGAATAATTGAAGAAATTTTGAGCTGCAATTGAAAGTCTACGAACATAGCTAAATTCACTTAACGGGAGGATCCCAAGATCAGGTGGTGCCTGAGGGAAATTGAATAAACAGGGCGGCAGACTGGAGACCGGAGGAGTCTGGGAACATGGCTAAAGGTCATACCTGAGTTGGTGATCTCTATAAATAAAATCATCAAACAAACAAAACCATAATATATTATGTGTATCGTAATTATTAGCATTTATATTAGTATTTATGTATCAAGCGAACTGGTTGGAATTCACAACTCCTTCTTGGCGATGCTTGGTCTGGAATGTACTGTATAAATAGTACATTGCAGATTATAAAAACAAAACAAAGTAAATTTATATATATTTCTTGATATGTACTGTCTGCAGGGGGGATGTATGTGGTCTGGTAACTATCGGGATGATACACTACGGCTGCATACACGCCCTCTCAGAGGATGGGAAGCAGCCTAGGAAACTGCTCTCCACAAAGACCGCAAGTATATTTTTGCATATAGAACGAAGCCGGTTCGTACTAAGTAGACGTAATTCTCGGAGGAGTTGGAATCTGGGAGCGTGAGAACCTGTTGAGATCTGGACGTAGTATGTGACGACCACAGGAATGGTCAACTAGGACACGGTGACTTAGGCACCAACTAGGAGATTGGGTCGAGTGATCATGCCAAACCCAGATCGATACGGATCATTTTCACGTCTTGCAGGAGGAAGGAGCCAGATTTTTGCTAGCAAAGTAATATTCCGAGTTCGTCATATATGCAATAACCGAATCGTACTAACACGCTGAAAATTAGTCCCATGTTATCCCATCTAGTAGGAGAGGTCGGCGATCCAGAGGTCCCGGAGGACAAATTATGATTGTAATGTACTAACAAATTATGTTTGACTTTCGTTTTGTGTATTAAGGTTTTATGGCAGGTCGGGAGGACGGCTTAGATGAACTTCTAAGGAGATCAGATTAGGGAAGGTAGACAGTATGGAGAAAGCGGGGGTTTCAGGTATTTTGATCCAATTTCGATTCGTTAACTTTGAAATTAACAACTCTGACTTCATCCCTGTCCTAAAGAGAACTAGGGGTTACCAAACAAAGTAATTAAAAACCCGATACCATAAAGCAAAAAATCACACAACGTTTGGTGGGATTTAATTACAACTAAATACGAGGGAGTTACGTTGAAGGTCGTAACCGGCGTATTAATTAACTAAGTACATTTGTCTTTATATAAATGTATATATATATATTACTTGAGAACCATGAGTAGCCTTCGTAGCTACCGAAGGGAGAAAGAGTTCTAGGGATATTTTAATGCCAGTGGCCTAAGGTCACTTAGGTATTACAAAAAAAATTAAATTCAAAGGATGAAAGGAAGAGTCATCTCAACTGCGGCCAACATGACCAGGAGAATGGATAGGCATACCTAGAGTGGGGAAAGAGTTGTTAATGAAAAAAAAATAACGAAAAGAAAGAGTTCTAAATATTACGAAACAGAAAATAAATCACTGACAGCGGTACAAGTCTAGACAAAAGCGGCCGGGCTGCGAAAAGTATAAGCAAACCATAAATTAAGTTTAGGGCCCAATCGTAACAACCATAAGCGTGCGTACCTGCTTAAGAAAAAAATAGGGTTTCGCAATACACAAGGAAAGAATGTTAGGACGTCTTACGAACACTGAAAAATAATTTTTGCAAATTCAAGATAGAAATCGCGCAAATATCATGATAGGGATACGCCTATTAAACGAAAGACGTTAAAACGTAGATAAGGAATTGTTAGTGTTCAAACGGTTAATCACGGGATATTCGTTAGCATCGCGGCAACAACAATCATTAATAATAATAATAATAATTGGATAATTTGTGGGGCGTCGTTTTTGTGAAAAATCACCTCAAGGGCGCTGTACAATTTATTTCCTAGGATTGCGAGTTGTATCAAAGAAGATTAGATACATTCATTCGGAATTTAAAATACCTAAATAGAGAGATAGACTATTTAGGAATACGGTCGAAATTCGGCTTGATTAGGAATCGTTAAATAGAAATATAACGTGGTTATCGGGGAAGAGCTTCCCCTTCATATAACTGTGTAAAAATAATTATATATGTGTATAGATATATATATATATGTGCACATACATATGTATGTCCTGTATACGAAATCTTAACATCACTTATCATCATTTGAAAAAAAAGGAATATATAAATAAATAAATAAGAAAGAAAAAAAAAATAGTATTAGAAAGGCAACATACATAAAATAACTAAGTAAATTTATAACATCACTTTGGTTGTCGTATAATAAGGCGGAAGTGTATATCTACATAAACCGGCAACTCAAAAAAAAAAAAAAAAAAAAAAATTTAAAATGGCCGGAAAACGAAGGGGAACAGCAGAGGCTTTAGTGTCAGCGATCGGAGAAAATGCTGCAGCGGGGACTTCGACGGTGAACATCGAAGATGTGACAACAATAATCCAGGCAGCATTGGGACCGCTCGTTAGTAAGGTGCAAGAACTAGAGGAACAATTGGGAAGGTCGGCAACGGTAGCGGTAGCGGCAGAGGATAGTGCGCCGAAGAACGTTCTGCAGGTAGTGGAAATGCTACCGCAACAAGAGAGGCCGTCATTTTCGGGAGGGACTCAAAACCCGATTGCCTTCCTAGAGGAGTTGAAAGACTACATGAGAAAGGTCAAACGTACGGATGCGTTGAATGTCGTGAAAGAAAATTTCAAAGGGGAGGCTAAAAGTTGGTTCAAACTGTATGCTAAGAGGTGGCAGACGTTGGAAGAATTCGAGCGGGATTTTCTCGCGAATTATTGGGGAGACATCAAGAAAAACGCCGTACGACGACGTCTTGCAGAAGGTTGCTATGACGCAAAAAAGGGAACGTCAATGCTCGCACATTTCGCTACGTATTGGGAGCTCGCGAAGGCACTTAAGATCACGGATACGTCCGAGGGGATAGTAAATGAAATAATGCGGCATTTTCCAACGGAGACGCAATCTCTATGGTTTTCGGGTGAAATGGGCGATGAAATTGCGGCGGCCGAGCTACTACGACGATTAGATAACATGGTGTGCGATCCTGAAGAACGTCAACCGCGTAAAAGAGAATACGACGAGAGCAAAAAAATCAATAAATACCGAGAGCGCTATAATGCAATGAAGCGACGTATTCATAATATTGAAAGCGTTAGTGAGGGCGCCGGTTGCAGCAAGTGCATAGATACGCCGCCACCTACAAGGAAGGAATCGATTCCGGAAGCTAGCGGGAAGGAGGTATGCATTGTGAAGCGTCCGGGAAACTACAGCGAGTCGTCTCCGAGGTCCTGAGGAATTCGGCTCAACCAGACGGAGGAGGGACAACCACGCAGACACACAATATTGCGCTAAAAATAATGCTGAATTCAGGGTGGGACATCACTAAAGGACTTGGAAGAAATCAACAAGGAATAACTAAACCAATACAGGCAGAAGGGAGTGAGAGGAGATGTAAGAATGAGAGTTTAAGAATTAATTCAAATACTTATGTAGGAGCGTGCGTAGATTTATTGCAGCAAATTAGCACAGAATGGGGCAAGTCGGAATTTGAGGCGTGGGAGGGAGACAGCGACGTAAAGAATTTTCATAACATTTTCGAAGACGAGGCTTACGATGAAACGGAAAGGGGTAGCACTTTGCCACAGCTACCGGAAGCCAGGGCATATGTAGGGGACACGGAGGTGCGATGTTTGATAGATACGGGCAGCCAGGTTACATGTATATCACAGGAGTTTTACGACCACCACTTGACAGATACAGAGCAATACCCAGTTATGCCGGTAGCAGCGATTCAAATAAAAGGTGCTGTGGGCCACAAGAGTCAACGGATTTCTAGGTTAGTATTGGTGCCTTTACAATTTGGGGATCTTCAAATAAACACGCCGTGTCTAATCATACCGAAATTAATCAGAACAGTCATTCTAGGAATAAATTGGCTAGACGAATATGCGGCGGAGTTTAAGTGTGGGGAAAATAGACATTTTAAAGTCACATCTGGAGGGATTGAAAGAACAATAGGGCTGTCAAACTCCACAATAACGCGGGTAAAGTCGAGCGAAGAGGCCGGCGGAAAACCGTTAAATCACGCAACAAAAAATGTAAACACGGTCGTAAGTGATTTGGGCCAGAATAGCCTTTCAAGTCTTGAAGAAAAAATAACTACATTTGTAGCCGAACTTAGTTTAGACACGCAGGGGAAAGAGGGTTTGCGACAAGTATTAAGCAAACATAAAAAAGTGTTTATCGACCGGCCGGGGCTGACGACATTATACACACATGATATAAAAATGATAGATGAATCACCGTTTGTAAAACGATCGTACCCTGTGCCTTTCGCGTATAGGGACAAAGTCGACAAAAAAATATCCGAGTTAGAGGAGCTAGGTATCATTAGCCGTGAGGCGACGCAATTTGCAAGTCCTTTGACGTTCACGATGAAAAAGGATGGAGCCGTCCGGATTCTCCTGGATGCCAGAGAATTGAACAGTCGAATGGTGGGAGAGGTAGAGAAACCGCCGCTAACCTCCGAAATATTACAACGATTTCACGGTGTGAAATACATAACAACATTGGATCTTAATTCAGCGTACTTTCAAATACCGTTAAGTCAAGATAGCCGAAAGTACACCGGATTTGTGTACAACGGGAAATCATTCGTATATAAGGTACTACCACAAGGTCTGAAGACATCGGTAGGGAGCTTTTCGAGAGCTATGGATAAAATATTAGGCTATCAAATGCGGGACTTTTGCGCTAATTACCTAGACGATTTAGTAATATATACATGCGGGGACCGAGACGAGCATTTCGAGCACGTGGGTGCGGTGTTGGAGCGTCTAGAAGCGGCTAATATGACGTGTAAGTTGGAAAAGTGTCAGTTTTTATTTACTGAAGTGCACATGTTAGGGCATATTATTTCGCCATACGGAATTCAAATGGACCCAGGAAAGATAGCTGCCATAAAAAATTTTCCCGCGCCAAAGAAAGTGAAACAGGTTAGAGCATTTTTGGGTCTCTGTAATTACTACCGGAGGTTTGCAAGTAGGTACGGAGAAACTACAAGCGTTCTGTGCGACCTACTACAGAAAAATCGAACTTGGAGGTGGACGGATATAGAACAAAGGGCGTTTGAAAACGTGAAGGCGTCTTTTCTAGCTTCAGTAATTTTGCACCACCACGACCCGAGCAGCACGTATTATTTACAGACGGATAGCTCTGGGTTCGCAATTGGAGGGGAACTCTATCAATTGGACCACGATGGAAATCATCACGTCATCGGTTTTATAAGTCGAGCGTTACGAGGCCCCGAGTTAAAATGGACTACTTCAGAGCAGGAGCTGTGGGCAATAATCTATGCACTACATAAATTCGAAACATACCTACGGGGGGTGCGACTAATAATTCAGACCGACCATCAAGCGCTGACCTTTTTAAAAAACTGGAAAATGTACAGCGGCAGAATAACGAGGTGGATCCTTTATTTAAATCAATTTGACTACAAAGTAGAGTACGTGAGAGGGAAGGAAAATATCGGACCTGATATTTTATCTCGGTATTCGCATGAAGCAGTGAACGTACAAGAAGAAAAAGCTGTTTATCCGGAGGTAGCGAGCTTCGCGGTGAAGGGAAAGCGACAGATACGGCGCCACTTCGAGAATATTGTAGAATTACAACATAAAGATGATTTTTTGGGTGAGGTGTTGGGACTCATAAAAGGAAAACAATTCGGGCCGCCAACACGGAGTGTCAGTAGATACCTGAAAAATTATAAGAAAATAGGTCGGACTCTGTATTATGCGGCGAGAGGAGATAGAACACTTCTAGCCATACCTCAAGGATTAACCGAAGAACTAATTAGAATGGTGCATTTGGAAATTGGACACGGAGGTGTATTTAAAACGGGATCGGCGATCAAAGACAGGTATTTTTGGCCCGGTATGCACAAACAAATAAAACAAAATGTGCGGGTTTGTCACCTATGTCAAATGGCGAAGCGCGAAATTCGACCAACTGTAGGGCCGGGCAGGTCTATCATTACTCGAGAGGTGGGGGAATTAATCATGGCGGACTTATATGGGCCACTACCGAGAAGTCAAGGAGGGGTACGGTTCATATTGGTAATACAAGATACGTTCAGTAGGCTAATTAGATTATACCGTTTAAGAAAAACTACCACTAGAACCGTTTTAAACTGTGTAGAGAAATTCCATAAGGAAATAAAGATCGCCGCCATTTTAACTGATAACGGGTCAGTATTTTGCTCAAGACAATGGGATCGGACTTTAGAGAACATGGGAATCCGGATATTACATACTTCAGTGCGCAACCCGGGGCCCAACATCACAGAGCGGGTGAACAAAGAGCTAGGTCGCATTTTTCGTATATACTGCCACGAGAGTCACACGACGTGGGGGCACTTTATAAATGATATTGAACAGACATATAACAATACTGTACATTGCTCTACGGGTTTTTCTCCGAACGAGGTGGCCTTTGGGAAGGTTCCAAAATATAGTTTAGACAAATATACGAAGGAATGCAATCGGCCGGCGCGAACAAAGGAAGAGGTGCGAGAAGCAGTCCGGAAGAACTTAGTGAAAAATGCGGAGAGACGGCAACATTATTATAATCTAAACAAACGATTAGTGACTTACGAGATAGGCACCTTGGTAAAACTCAAGAAGATTACGCAATCAAGTCTACTGAAGAGGCAAATAAAGAAATTCGCATTATTATATGAAGGGCCGTATGTGATAGCTGCGGTGAGGTATAGTAACACATACACATTGGCGGACCCGATAACCCGAGAGATAAGAGGAGATTACAATGCAATCCATCTGGCGAGATATTACATAGAGAAAGAGGCGCGTAGTCCGGGGGTGATAATCACCGAGATGCATGAATAAATGGGAAAAAAAAAAAAAAAAAAACGGGAACACCCCCTGTTCAAGAAAACAAAAATGTTTTTGAAAATTTTCTCCTGATGCCTCAAGCATGCTAGGTAAGGATGCGACAAATTAAGTTCAGTAAGAAAAAAAATTCTAACGTCGGGAGAAAAAAAATAAAAATAAAGAGATAAATAAATCCTTAGTTAAGAGAGTTTAGAGCTATCTAGATGTAGGGAGTTTGTAGGGATACTGTTAAGAAGTTAATGCGTTTCATTAGGAATAGAGATTATAGAAATTAGAAAAAAAAAAAAAAAAAAAAAATGTTACAATATAGGCAGATCCAGGGGGGAGGAGATGCTCAGGTAAAAATTTAGAGGTGGATGGTTATCCGACTAGGTTTAGCAAAAAAAAATGTGTTACCAATGCAGTGTTTAGAAAGTCTTTTTTTTTGTTTATGGATTGCAAACGTAGGGTTAAGAAAAGCTGCTGCAACTAGGATTTAGGAGAATTTAACAAAAAGAGGGCGGAGCATGATTGAGTGAATGAACGATTAGTTTAAGAAAATGAAAAAAAAAAAAAACAACAAAGCTAGACTCAACCATGTACACCGATTGTGTGACGGGAGGGCGCGGTTTGTACGAACTAAACATTCATGACAAATTTAAATTCAAAGTAAATGTGTGTGGGAATACACTTATATACCATCAATAGGTTGTACACCAACGCCACCCGTCATCCAAATGGTCAGATAGGAACCGCGAGATTGAATATCAATCTTTTGATTTGAACCATTTGTAAGGGAGATCTCGGTTCAACCAGGTTGGAGATCACCACAACACGCGAGTCGAGGGGCGTGTTCTCAAAAAAAAAAAAAAAAATTTTTTTTTGATTTGCAATGGGAGAAGGGTGTCTCCTTGCGTTCATGAGGGCCTGAAAAAGGTTGCATTGGCCAACAAACGAAAATAACGTTAGAATCAACGCGAAAAGAAAAAAAAAAAAAAGACAATAAGGTTCAAATTCAGAGATTGCGATCAGTCCAGAGGAATGAGGAGGGGGAACAGGGGGAGAGGGCGTAGGTGAGGACAGGAAAAGGGGATGAGGAGGGGGAACAGGGGAAGAGAGGTGAGAGGGCGTAGATGAGGACAGGAAAGGGGATGAGGAGGGGGAGTTTAGTTTTCTCTAGATGTTGTCCCAGTTTCAGTGTCTACCACGGAAAAAAAAAGGGGAGAGGAGAAAGAAAAAAATAATAGAAAAAAAAAATTTTAAGAGAGAGGAAAAATGGTGAGAGGAAAGCGAAAGAAAAGTGGTATACACAGCAAACTGCGACAAGAGGAGGGTGTGATATGATGCACTTTTACTGAGATAATACAGGCGGAGACCTCTAGCGGCAGAGTCGAAAAATAAGTAGTTACAATCAAATGGATGGGTGGATGAAGCTTTACAGGGACGAAGGCAGATGTCTCTGTGAGGTGGAGAGGTGGACCAATCGTAGACCTCGATTTAATCTCTCACCAATCAAGAGGATCCAGAGAAAGCGGGGCGGCAAGTGGGAGTGGTTTACCAAGACAGACAAAGGAATGGACTTTGAACCGGGAGGGGCTACCTCGATTTATTACAGGAAAAAAACGGGAACCTTGGTAGAGGGTAGTGCGATGACGTCATGGGTTTGGAATGCAAGGGTGTGGCGGAACGGGATCGTAAACCATCGACGGACGAGGGGGACGTGTTTCAAGAAGGGTAACGGACACCACACGAAACGAACTGGGGACTGAGAGAAATTGGTAGAATCCTACGTTAAGACATGCCGGAAGTGGAAATCATTGGGGGAGAGGGCAGTTACACGCGTCACTTAAAAGAAAACAACAGAAATAAAGGAAAAAACAGGCAAATTACGTAAGAAAAGTGGAAAAAAAAAGGCAAACATTGAACTTCAATCGTAAGCATGACGTGGAACCGCAAAGAAACAGCTGAGGTTACGAGAGAATGATGGCGCGAAGTCAGTTGTGAAAGGGATACCAAGGAAAAAAAGGTTGGCGATGTCAGACACTTGAAAGCGCTGATTTTGAGAAAAAATACGGACATGGGTTTGGGCCATTAGGACGCTAATAACGAGTCAACGAGGTGATAAAATTAACCCGCGTCTTATGGAGACGAAAATACATTAAAATTAATGTATAAACAATTAGTGGGGAAATTATGAGAGAGTACGTCCGGGTTTGTTATGACAGGTGATTAAGGCCTCTGATCGATGCGAGATGAAGTAGGAGAAAAGGACAGGAGATGGGCGTTTGGAGGTACCACCCGAAGTTACACCCAGAATTACAGAGAGGGGTTGTAAGAATCCAGTAATAATTCTTGGGATAAAGTTGGTCGAAGGAATAGACAGGATATCAAACCGATGCGGACTAAAACGTGGGATAAAAATATAAACGAGATGAAGTAAACTGGGACGTCTCAACTAACACAAGTATCGATGGAAGCCTTAAATAGAAATAATCGAAAAAAAAAATAGAATAGCTATATTAGACCGTTTGTAAGGGAAGAGAACTAAATGTTAGAAGTAGGAGACGATCGTACGCGGGAGATTTAACACACTGAGAGGGGGAAACGGACGTGTACACCGTTTAAATTGTCGAAGGCATAGGGAAGAAGATCAAAGCTAAGCTCGTGAAAGCGTTAAAAACAAAGCGTATCACATCATAAACCACGGCCATTAAATAAATTGTGCGGACACGATAGCATTTAAAATTAAAAAGGCCGGAATTCACATTACAAAAAGACAGCTCGCGCTAGAGCGTAATATAGAAAACGCCGTATGGGAATACGAGACCGCTCCCCAGTCCGCGTCTGATCTTTTTGTCGCATGAGACGAATGCCAGGGTGTTAACTTTCTTGAAATGATCAGAATGGCCTAATTAGCATGATGCGACTATGGACTAAATAGAAAAGAACATACGAGTCGATAAAGGTTAGAATAGCATGTATTTGACGTGATTAATGAGGAAACGGGACTATAAAAGAGCTGAATTTAGAAAAAACGGGGAGTCCTTTCGTGAATTTTGAGGGAGTTGAAAATCGCCGGGAACCGTTCAAACACGTCGCGCTGCTTGGTAATTATTTGTGGACTTAGGGAAATTCTCTAGTCAAAAAAACGTACGGTTAGATTCAGTGTTTGGAAAAAAATAATATTCGCATCGGACCTTAGAGAATTTTAGAACTTCAAAGAATTAGTTAAACACAGTATTTGGCGTGATAATAAATTAAGGTTGAAAATTTAATTAATTTAAATTCAGTGAAAAAAAAAGATTAGTAACGACACTACGGTGTCGCGTTATAAGCCGAGCTGTTAATACGAAGTGTTGAAAGGGAGAGGGGAAAACGGTTATAATCCGAGACTAACGCGATCCTTCGTTGTAAGGAATTTAAACTAGAAAAAAAAATGATAATAATAATAATTAAAGATAAAATAATATTAATATCGGAACCAGAGAATTTAGAACCTCGGGGAATTATTCAGATTCGGTGTTCATGACGATTTACGAATTTAAACTAGAAAAATGATAAAAAAAAAAAAATAATACATTTAATGCGGGTATGAAAAGGAAAAAATTTAAATCGCTTACTCGATTAACGTTCGATAAATAATAACCATACCTCGCTATAATGAAATAGTAAGAACCCAAAAATAGCAAATAGTAAGAACAAAAAAAAAGTTATTACTGAGATTAGAGGACTCAATTCAGTGAGATAATCAGGTTGCGCGTTTAGATTAGACATTTACAATCTTATAGAGAAATTATTGATAGGTGGACGGAGACAAAAGAACAGGTTGTTTTGCCGTCGATTATCCCGGTGGATTAGAGGAGGGGCGGGCTCAGGTAAGTGATTTGCACAATTATAATATATTTGCAGGCCAAGGGTGGAGGTTACTGTTCCTGCAGCTATCTGAAGGCGCCAGTTGGGACCGTAATTGTGTACGTATTATCAAATGACATATGTACGTGTATGTACGAATGAATGCATAAGCTGATAAAATAAATATCATTTGTTCCATGACGAAACAATTATCAATTATTATGGGGACTAGGACCGTAATCGGAGTCCGTCATTAGGGCTCATTGTAGGTAAAGTACCTATTTATCGTGGAGATAATTCAAATAATTGGGTACAACGCTCGCAACACGATAATACAAAGGAAGAAAAAAAAATATATCCATTTCAAACCGGCTTTAAAATAGACAGGGCATTGACTCGAGTTGGGCGGAGGATAGGTTGATTTATTAGGGTCTGAAAGTGCAAACGGCCTGGAAGATTAAATGGGACACTAGGAACAGCTGAGTCGGAAATGTAGGGTTGGTTCCAAAAAAAATACGGCGGATGGATGAATGGCGGCTTGGGTAATAAAGACTTGCTTCGAGGGTACGTACATAGCTAGAGTCATTCAACGGGAGGAACAAAAAATCAGACGGTGTCTGAGAATAATTAAAGTAATTTAGAGCGGCGATTGAGGGTCTACGAACATAGCTAATGTCATTCAACGGGAGGAACAAAAATCAGACGGTGTCTGAGAATAATTAAAGTAATTTAGAGCGGCGATTGAGGGTCTACGAACATAGCTAAAGTCATTCAACGGGAGGAACAAAAAATCAGACGGTGTCTGAGAATAATTAAAGTAATTTTGAGCAGCGATTGAGGGTCTACGAACATAGCTAAAGTCATTCAACGGGAGGAACAAAAAAATCAGACGGTGTCTGAGAATAATTAAAGTAATTTTGAGCAGCGATTGAGGGTCTACGAACATAGCTAAAGTCATTCAACGGGAGGAACAAAAAATCAGACGGTGTCTGAGAATAATTAAAGTAATTTTGAGCAGCAATTGAGGGTCTACGAACACAGCTAAAACCATTTAACGGGCGGATCACAAGGTCAGACGGTGTCTGAGAATAATTGAAGAAATTTTGAGCTGCAATTGAAAGTCTACGAACATAGCTAAATTCACTTAACGGGAGGATCCCAAGATCAGGTGGTGCCTGAGGGAAATTGAATAAACAGGGCGGCAGACTGGAGACCGGAGGAGTCTGGGAACATGGCTAAAGGTCATACCTGAGTTGGTGATCTCTATAAATAAAATCATCAAACAAACAAAACCATAATATATTATGTGTATCGTAATTATTAGCATTTATATTAGTATTTATGTATCAAGCGAACTGGTTGGAATTCACAACTCCTTCTTGGCGATGCTTGGTCTGGAATGTACTGTATAAATAGTACATTGCAGATTATAAAAACAAAACAAAGTAAATTTATATATATTTCTTGATATGTACTGTCTGCAGGGGGGATGTATGTGGTCTGGTAACTATCGGGATGATACACTACGGCTGCATACACGCCCTCTCAGAGGATGGGAAGCAGCCTAGGAAACTGCTCTCCACAAAGACCGCAAGTATATTTTTGCATATAGAACGAAGCCGGTTCGTACTAAGTAGACGTAATTCTCGGAGGAGTTGGAATCTGGGAGCGTGAGAACCTGTTGAGATCTGGACGTAGTATGTGACGACCACAGGAATGGTCAACTAGGACACGGTGACTTAGGCACCAACTAGGAGATTGGGTCGAGTGATCATGCCAAACCCAGATCGATACGGATCATTTTCACGTCTTGCAGGAGGAAGGAGCCAGATTTTTGCTAGCAAAGTAATATTCCGAGTTCGTCATATATGCAATAACCGAATCGTACTAACACGCTGAAAATTAGTCCCATGTTATCCCATCTAGTAGGAGAGGTCGGCGATCCAGAGGTCCCGGAGGACAAATTATGATTGTAATGTACTAACAAATTATGTTTGACTTTCGTTTTGTGTATTAAGGTTTTATGGCAGGTCGGGAGGACGGCTTAGATGAACTTCTAAGGAGATCAGATTAGGGAAGGTAGACAGTATGGAGAAAGCGGGGGTTTCAGGTATTTTGATCCAATTTCGATTCGTTAACTTTGAAATTAACAACTCTGACTTCATCCCTGTCCTAAAGAGAACTAGGGGTTACCAAACAAAGTAATTAAAAACCCGATACCATAAAGCAAAAAATCACACAACGTTTGGTGGGATTTAATTACAACTAAATACGAGGGAGTTACGTTGAAGGTCGTAACCGGCGTATTAATTAACTAAGTACATTTGTCTTTATATAAATGTATATATATATATTACTTGAGAACCATGAGTAGCCTTCGTAGCTACCGAAGGGAGAAAGAGTTCTAGGGATATTTTAATGCCAGTGGCCTAAGGTCACTTAGGTATTACAAAAAAAATTAAATTCAAAGGATGAAAGGAAGAGTCATCTCAAGTATCAGCGGGTCTACGGTATCAAAAGCCTTTGCGAAGTCGTTGTATGAGACGTCAACTTGGTTGTTACCGTCAAGAGCTTGAGATACATATTCCGTAAAGACCATCAGATTTGACACAGTCGATCTGCAAGATCTAAAACCATGTTGTTCGTCTATTAAATAAGGTTCTACTTGGGCGTAGATATATTTATGAATTATTAGTTCGAACAATTTTGCCGGAGAGGAGAGGATCGCTACTGGTCTGTAGTTAGAGACCAAATATTTATCCCCATCTTTATACAGTGGTGTGACTTTAGAGATCTTCCATAAATTAGGAAATGTTCCCGTGCTAAGTGAAAAATTAAAAATGTAAAGTAGGGGTATTAATAAAGGCTCTATACAACCCTTTAATAAAAATGACGGAATAAAATCAGGTCCAAATGACGTTTTCGCTTTGAGTTTTTTAACTGCAGCTAACATATCAGATTTTGTGATGTTAGGAATATCAACATTCTGCGCTGCTGATGATGTATAAGTCCCCGGTTTAAATGAACTTAAATCCGTAACTTGCTGACTGTAAACCGATTTAAAATAGTCCGCAAATGCTTCGGGAATATCAATTCCCGAGTGTGATTGTCCATTCCAAGTGACATGGTCGACAAACCCACCATCACTTCTTTTGGATGAGACATATTTCCAGAACGACTTGGGATCAGATTTGATGTTTTTTTCAATGATATTTATGTAATTTGTATGGGCCAATTGCATACTGCGTTTAACTTTAGCTCTAAGACAACAAAACATTTCACGTTCTCTTACTAGTCCAGTTTTCTTCCATTTTCTAAAATGTCTGAACTTTCGCTTTATATCACTAATAATTTCATTGGAAAACCATTGAGGATACTTTCTTTCATTCTTCGGAATGCGTTTCCTTTTGAAGCACATATCGAAGTAATTATAAATAGTAGAATAGAAATAGTCTACGGCAAAATTAACGTTATCAAAATTCAACAAAAGTTGCCAATCGTGCGATTGTAAGTGATTATAAATCTGTTTAAAATTGCCATTTTCGAATTTCCACCCGCGCATTTTACTCACAAATTTATTATTATCATTAACTGGTTCATTTTTACATTTTTTTTTCATATAAAGAAACTCTACGTCCAGTGATGGATGGTAAGGATCTTCGCTAACTAGCGAAGAAATAGACTTGCACACATTCAAATCAAAGTTACTCACAATTAAGTCTAATGAACGTCCTTTTGAATTTAATACAAAGTTTTTGTTTGACATTTGAAACAAATCCAATACATACGAAAATTCAGAAGTAGTGTTTTTGAAATTTAAACACGAGTAGAAATTAAAATCACCTATTAGCAGTATTTTTTTGTTATTTAGTAATTTGTGATTTGAGATTTGAGATAATATTTTCAAATAGGCTAGTATACCTTTCAACAGGTGATGCCGGTGGAATGTAAACAATACATGTGTATATTTTCAATCCATTTAAATTAATTTTCAGCCACATATTTTCTCCGTCAGTCTCGAGATGTTGAAGTCTCTCGGCACGAGGTCCATCGTTATTCCAGACCAGTACTCCTCCTCCTCTTGTCTGTCCTGTGTGACGGTCTCTTCTGTGTACTTCATAGCGCTCATCAAACAGCTGTGCATTATATACACTACTGTTCAGCCAGGTTTCTGTAATTACAATGATGTCGGTCTCTTGCCCTAGCACGCTCATTAGGAAGTCCTGCGATTTCGACCTGAGTCCACGGGCATTCTGGTAGTAGAGAGACGAATGAGTGACATCATCATCGCCATCTAGTCACTTCCGGGCGCTCGGTTCCTTATCTTGGTGAGATGCAGTTTGCGGCGTCGCAGTAGTTTCTCGCGGTTTAAAGTACCTGTAGTGTCGTACCGGCACTCCTCGTGGCCACAAGTCTTCCTGCAGGAGCTTTTCATACAATTCCTCCTTTATTCCGATTCGGAATGCAGCGTATTCCTGAGAGTGTGCGACGAATTTTTGAATTTCACAACCCGTAATTTTATTCACCTCTAAATGCTCACGTATGTGATCCACTGTAGTATCCTTTTCGATCCTAGATATAATTATATTCTTGATCCTTGGAACTACTTTCACATTGGAGGTGATCTGAGAGTTACCGACGATCAGGTTCCTCGCTGTCTGTTGACGTTTTTTGCGTTTGATAACCACCCATTCTTTTTTATTAGAAAGAGCTGATTCCGATTCGAGCTCTGTAGCTGGATTCAACTCTAATTCCGATAATTCCGTTTCCTTTGCGAGGGCGCCACTTGCAGAGGTAGCCGCGAGTTAGCTTTGAATTATTTTGGTAGCCGCTCTAGTCCGTATACGTTCTTTGGTCAGTGCGTCGGTCGGCGGGTCAGCGGGAGCATTGCGGGGGGCTGCGTGCGGCGGGGGGGCCGTGGCGTTGGCTGTAGCGCCCGCTCTGTGGCGGACGGTAGACTCAGGTGTTGTAGGTAGTTTTGTATCTTCGCCGTTGTTCACAGAATTCACGTTTGACACTTGCCGATTCAAAATTGCCTCCACGCATTTCACACGAGTCAATAGTTCATTAATCATTTTGCTTTGCTGAAGCACAATGCTCCTTAATTCATGGAGCAAGGAATCACTCATATTTAAGCTCTAAAACGCGTAGTAATTTTAAAAAAATTGGCGCGATGTAGAGACGTGTACGTTCCGTGCGATGTGCGACTGCGATCTCTTATTACACCTGAAATAAAGACACACACTTCAAATTGCTTACATGTTGGTATTCCTGCAATATGTACATGTGAAAATATTGAATTGGTCACAGAGTATGTATATTTAGGTATTAGTATTGATTGTTTTTTCAAATGGGACTTACAAATAAATAAAGTATGTGAACGTCTGAGATCTATTGTTAATAGATTATATAAATTAAAATTCTATGTTCCAATACGTACACTTAGAATAATTTATTTATCACTGGCTGAATCTATTATAAGGTATGGAATCACAGCTTGGGGGCTTTCATGTAAAACAAATATAAACCATGTTCAATCAGTTCAAAATTCACTAGTTAAATTATTAGCTCATAAAAGTTTATACGAACAAAGGCATAATGTTCCATACCTTTATCAGAATCTTAAAATTTTCTCAGTAAGATCAATTCTGTGGTATAAAATTATATTTCAGCATATGAATAGCCCTATATACATAAATAGACTGGACCAAACTTACAATACTCGTTTTACGTTAAATGAAGGACTAATTGTACCTAAGCATTTAAACAAATATGGACAAAGAACACTGGACTACATGATACCTAGGTGCTTTAATATGTTACCTGCTAAAATAAAAAAATGTACAAATGTAAAAACAAATATTATGTTGAAAAATTGGCTCGCTGAAAGAAATAGTTTGCATTAGAGTCTAATACAAACTATAGGTAGATACTATCACTGTTGTGTATATGTTTTTATATTTTTAAAACGAATTGTTATTTTTATTGTTATCACTGTTGTCATTAAGTAAAATAAGTTTTTATCTTTTTTAAATATTTTTTATGTGAAAAGTTGCCATCGACAAACTACTGAAAAGTAGTTTATTGGAACTTTTCTATTTTTTTCTGTATTTTTATTTTATTATTTACTGTAGTATGTATTTTTTTTGACTTGCTTTCTTTAAATAAAAAAAAATAAATAAAAAAATGTGACAGTTTTTTGCGGTTGTCTCCAAATCAATGAAAGTTGATATAGCGGGTGTTGCGGCGTGAATTTACTGTAATTGCGGTATTTTGTGAATTTATTTGATTTGACTTACCAATATCTCCAAGCTGTCGGCACCTTCCAATTTGCTCCGCGGTAATCACCGGTAGGGTAATTGTTAGTATTGGAAGAGAGGTCAGGAAAGGGAATAGGGATATTGGATTTGCGAAATGGTCAATGCGTTAGAGATTGCTATTTTTATGCACTTTTTCACGGCGATCTTTTGCGGTATAACATTTGCTGTTTACAGCGCGGCGCGGTGGTTTTAATAACTCAAGATAGGTTATGCGGAAGCGGTAGATCGGTACCTTGCGGGCGGCGCGGTAACTTTAACAAGCTGACTCATGTAGGTAAAAGGCATGGGACGCGGGCGGGAGACAACCGAACCAAAATACTATGCAACAATTAAACCTGGCCCGAGCATGCCCCCCGCCTTGACCAATGGCCAAAGTCACTAATACAACAAAAGAAACACGTTATGAAAGGATTCAATAAACAATACTGAACCTGCGGTAGAACTAAATTCTAAATTTACTAAATCTAAGATAACAATACTAAACTTGTGGTAGATCTTAATTAACTAACTAAATCTAAGATAACGTTAAAGTTATTGTGTAGGCAGGGGACAGAGTTTAACGACTGCCCTGCGATATGTTCCGGAGTTAGTCTTAACGTCCGCAACGCGGATCACCCCATCTACGCCGGGGTGGACGTTTACCACTACGCCAATAGGCCATTGTAATGGTGCGATATTGTCACTCTTAATTATTACCACGGTGCCTTTCGTTATTGGATTCGAATTTGTATTCCATTTCTGACGCGATTGCAGCGTGTTCAGATACTCCATTCGCCATCGATTCCAGAAAGTCTGGACGAGACGATCGACAAGATGTTTTCGTTGCAGCAAATTTACTGGCGCATCTGACAAATCAGCAGCGGGTAAAGATTGTAATTTTTTTTTTTTTTTCTTCTTTATTCATAAAAATATATTTAGATACAGGTTTTTTACATGCTTTTCGACTACCACACTGTCGACTACTACATGTCCGTATTATGGTAGTCGAAATTTGTATATAATTATATAAATGTAATATATGATTCATTCAGTTGTAAAATAGGTATATGTTAAATAGGTTTAACTGAAAATAAGAAAGCGATGAAAATAAAGATAAATTAAATAATTATTTTAAAAATAAATTTTAAACAGAATTGAAATGAAAAAAAAAGAATAAGAAAGCAAATGAACTTATTTAATGATGTCAGGTATTTTTTAAAATAGTTCTTTCCCTTCATAAATAACCAATACTGAATATATAATATTATGTACTTGATCACATACAGGAAAGGAATTGGAGTAGGTGAATCTTGTAAACATAAAGATAAAAATAAAAATAAGGTAGGATACAAATAAAAATAATAGATAATGCTAGGGATAATAGAAATAAAAATAAAAATAATCGCAATAGCGTAATATAAAGTTTTTGTTGAAAGTTAATTTAGAGATAAAATTTTTACTCGAAAAATAAGAACACTATTAAGTTGTAAGGTATTCTTTATAATATTTCCTTCCTTGAGCAAATAACCAGTTCTGTACACTAATGGCATAAATATCATCAGTTTTCGATGTCTTAATATCAATACTCAGTAGGTTGAACATTTTAGGCGCTATATAAGAGAACTGTCGCTGGGCGAAGGCTGTTTTTGTTGGAGGAATTTTACATTTTTGGTGTGATGAGTAGCGGGTGCAAATATTGTGTTGAGTTTTGAGTGTTAAATCATTTTTCCTTATGTGTATAAGAATTGTCTTAACGCTGAGCACTGATAGTGGGCGTGAATTTAGAATAGCTTCAATCTGATAAAGAACCGTTTGCATCTCTTCGTATGTGAGAAGAGATGTACCCACAACTTTATTTGAGTAACATTTAATGCACTTAATGTTACTCTCCCAGATCCCACCGAAGTGGGGTGCTTGTGGAGGATTCATCTTCCACTCGATACGGTTTTCCAACAAATTTTCTGAGAATTCTTTCTTGTAGTCCGGTGACTCTAAAAGTTCGAATAAAGCCTTCAAATGCGATTTAGCTCCTACGAAATTCGTCCCATTATCAGAATACATTACATTTACAGGCCCTCGACGGGATAGAAAACGTTTGAACGCGTTGAGAAAGACTTCGGTCGAGAGGTCTGAAGCGAGTTCAATGTGAACCGCGCGGGTCACCAGACAGATAAATAAGCAAATGTATGCCTTTTGGCTTCTAATACCCCGTCTATGCGGGATTATTTGAAGCGGCCCAGCGTAGTCGACCCCCGTGTGCAGAAAGGCCTTAGCTTCGCGGACGCGGCAAGCGGGTAAATCTCCCATTATTGGGAATTGCGGTTTGGGATTGACTTTAAAGCATGTATTGCATTGATGCACGCGTTTCCGAATCAAATTGCGCGAAGAAAGTATCCAAAACCTTTGCCTCAACAGAGACATAAGTAAGGTGGGTCCCGTATGCAAGCTCTTAATGTGGTAATAATCTACTATTAAATCAACTATATGATCATGAGCGGGTAATAAAATAGGATGACGACTATCAAATTCAAGTTTGGCGTTTCTCAATTTGCCTCCTACTCTTAGGAGACCGTCCTGAATAAATGGATTTAATTTAGCAAGAACTTTCCGTACTTTCTTGCCGTCGTTCACTGACTTCATATCATCGGAAAAATGTACTTGCTGAACTGCCTTTAAAATAGCGGTTTCTGCAATGTCAATATGGTTTAACTCAAATTTACGCGGCAATTTCCTAATGAAGCGAAACACGTAAATGACAATTTGAATCAATTTCGACCACGAATGAATGCGAAAAGCCAATGTGCATAATAAAGGTGACACGGTTGTCTTGAGGCGATTATCAGTTTTAGGTTTCCTTTCGGGTGGATCAGCTACACGAGAGCACAAGCCAAAAGTAGTTGGCTGTTCATACTGATTGGGTTTCAATTCCGGTAACTGTTCTGAATTTGCGTGCTTAAATGGTGAAATAGGCCCCTCGAAATGCGGCTGGCAAAGCAATTTTGGACCTTTCCACCAAATGTCATTTGCTATCAATTGCGATGGTAGCATACCTCTTGACAGGCAGTCACTGGGGTTATCAGCACCTGAGACATGATAAAAATGACTACTGTTTAAATTTTCGTGTATTTTTGCTACACGATTGGCAACAAAGGTTTTCCAGCGGTGAGGTGATGAATGAATCCAACTTAAAGTTACAGTCGAATCAGAAAAGGCAAATGTTGAATGAATAGTAAACCTCGCGGAGTAATAATTATCAATTACCTTTTTTAACAGGTGCGATAACAATAATGCAGCGCATAATTCTAGGCGTCCTAAGGAGATGATTTTTAGCGGTGCTACCTTTGATTTTGCGCAAACTAATTGAACCTTAATTCGGTTATCAGGAGTGGTCACATGAGCATATACCACTCCTCCATATGCCTTTTCGCTTGCATCCGCAAATCCAACAAGTATTAACGTGCATCCTTCCGATTATATGACGTGGAATACGAATCGACGATATTGACGGCAATTCCGCGTTGAACTGCTGCCACTGTTGTGATATCCTTGCGGGCGGAATTTCGTCCCAATCGATTTTTAAATTCCACAGCTCCTTTATTAGAAGCTTGGCTTGTACAATTATAGGTGCTACCAGACCCATCACCTCAAAGAGTCTAGCGACAGATGATAAAATATTGCGTTTCGTACAAGTTCGATTGTCTGGAGTAACTTCAAATGCGAAAATGTCATCCGAAGGATGCCATCGTAGCCCAAGGATTTTTAGCGATGCATCATTATCAAAAGTTACACTTTGCGACAGGCGAAGTTCCAATGGAACGTTTTCTAAAACTGTGCTGGAATTGGATGCCCACTTAGCGAGTTGAAAACCTCCTGACTGGAAGAGCTCAATCAACTCTTCAGCCGCGCGGATAGCTTCTTGCTCATTTAAAGCAGAGCTAGCGATGTCGTCTACATAAAAATCTCTATTAATAATATCCCTTGCAGGAGGGAAGCGAGCGCCTTCATCTAACATTAATTGTTTAATTGCTCGAAGGGAAATCTCGAAAAATCTCGAAAGGAAAATCTTAATTGCTAAGAACGGACTACATTTAAGACCGAATGTTACGCGATTGCATTGGTAAGCCTGAAGCGGCTTTTGCGGATCGAATCTATATAAAATTCGTTGACAACGACGATCTTCTTTGCGAACATTTATACATAAATACATTTGACGAACGTCTGCGGATATTGCGATAGGAAAAATGTGTAAATTCAGAAGAATGCAAAATAAATCATTCTGTAGGCTTGGTCCCGTGTGTAAAATATCGTTCAAAGATAAACCAGTTTTTGTCTTTGCGCTTGCGTCCAGAACCACTCTCACCTTTGTTTTGTCATTTTATCTTCACGCCTCACTGCGTGATGCGGGATGTAGTATGCGTTTTCTGACGGTAAGGCTTCCACCTGGGACAGATAACCTTTATGAATATGTTCTCTTATCACTTCATCATAAAGCGGTTTTAGTTCTGGCAGATGATCAAATTTTCTTTCTAGTGCATAAAACCGATTTTGCGCAGCTTGCAATGAATTACCTAAGTCACAAGGGTTGCTTTTGAATGGCAAAGCCACTTCATAAGAACCGTCCTCGAGGCGAGTTGTGGTGCCTTTAAAAATGTCTTCAGCTTCTTTTTCTTCGAGGCTGTGAACTGGTTCCGAACCAATATCTTCGATTTCCCAGAATTTTTGCATTAAGTTCTCAATTTCGTGCGTAGCGCAGAAAGTGAATGCGGTGTTTGGTTGAGAATTGACTGGAGCGTCACCTATAAAAACATAACCTAATGTGGTTTGAATCGCGACTGGAAAACCGGGGGTGATTATCTTATTTGGTAGCAACAGTTGAGAGAACAGACTGACGCCAATTAGCAAATCGATTGGGCCTGGCATTGCCCAGGTATCGTCTGCCAGCGGAATATTTATTAATTTATATGACGTCAAGTCCACCTTGCAAGTAGGTAAATGAGCGGTAATTTTTTCTAAAACTATAGCGGTCATGGAGTATTTGAAGTAGGGATCAATCCTAGATTGAATTGTCAATGTGACACTTCCTCTTATTGATTGCGTTTTGCCACCTTAACCCTGGACTGCGAAGCGCGTTCCTGAGCTGACTGCCAGGCCAAATTTTTCACAACATTGTGAAGTTATATAATGCTTTTGTGAGCCTGGGTCTAGAAGACAGCGGACGGTATTGTCTTCACCGTTTCGATCAACAGTGTGAACTTTGGCGGTAGCAAGAACTTCAGTGGTTGCCCATTGTCGTGTGGTTGCTGACAGTACATATCGGCGGTTCTGCATCGTTAGGTTGAGTTTCTCCATTGAATGTGGAGGCGTTTGCTTGACTGGGTTTATCAAAATGAAGGAAAGTATGGTGCTTGCCATGACACTTATGACAAGTGCCTTTTGATTTACATTTTGTAGATGTATGTTGCGGGCTCAAGCAATTAAAACACAAAGATTTTTCCTTTGCGAAGGAACACCTTTCCTTTGGTGATAATTTTAAAAATTGTGTACAATTGTACAGTTGCGTGTGGCTCTCATTTTGACAATAAAGGCATTTTGATTGCGTACTCGTGTAAGTATGATGTGTGCGGGGTTGAGCTGTGCGTCCAGTTCCACCGGAACTGGTTGAATGTGTGTTGGCGGTGTTAGGTCCACGAGTTGTTGAAGTTCGTTGCAGAATGTTGACCTGATCTTGCACAAACGTCACCAATTGCTTGCAGGTGGGAATCTCAATTTCTCGAACTGAGAGCTCAAATGCTTGTGCAGTTTGCGATTTGCGACTCTAACTTCTGCAAAGCGCATTGTAGTAATATAAAATCTGAAAGGTCTTCTATTCCCAATTCTTTTAGTGCGGCGATAGATGCTGAATATTTTTCTATAAAAACTGTCAGATTGTTTGCGTTGTGAGCTACGGTTTTTGAATGAAATATGTTGTTCAGGTAATAAGTGGCAAGGGATCGCTTATCTTGATATTTATTGACTAGCGTATCCCAGATTATTTTGTATGTGTCTCCAGTTGGCACTTAACCTGACGTAACAATCAAATATTGTACGCGTTGCGAATCAGATAGATGTGAATTTAAATGAACATTTGTTTTGAATGTTTCATAAAATAGGTGCCAATTTTCCATCCGTCCATCAAACGTAGGTAATTATATAGCGGGTAACTTAATAAAATTATTATTATTACTCGTAGCAGCACACGCAGATGTAGATGTTTACGGTTCCGTAGCTAAATTTGGTTTTAAATTATTTCGTGCGCGAATAATACGTGTGTATAATTCTTCAAACTGTTCCCAGCTTGAATAATCTGGTTCAGAATTCGGGTCTGACGTAACAGTATTCTCGTTAATTTGATCAATAATTAATTCAAATTTATTTTGAATTTCTAAAATACTTTCAGATTCCGACATAAACGCCTCACCTGAACGTGACGCTTCGAAATTGATCGGCAAATTGTTTGCAAGCGAAAATAAATTTTGAACCCTTTTTAGAATATTATCTCTTTTGCTTTTTAGTAAAACTAATTGTCTTTTTTAGAATAATTTGCAAACTAAAAGTTTTATTATTTATAAAATAATGCGCAAGAATCACAAGTGTACTGGGCGTCAATTTGTACCGACGAATTATAGTGGAGAAGTTATTTACCAACTAATTAAATATATTAAGCGATAAATTCAAAGCGATGTTTACGTACGTACTTAGGTTGGCATTTATACACAAAGACGAATATAATATATTATATTACGCTGGAATATCTTTGCGATTTGCACCGAATAAATTTGCTTCAACAACATCGATAAATTATTTAATGTGGACTGTAAATCCATAGGTCGCTGGTTAAAATCCGGCTCGAAGGACCAAATGTTGCGGCGAGAATGGACTGTAATTGCGGTATTTTGTGAATTTGTTTGATTTGACTTACCAATATCTCCAAGCTGTCAGCACCTTCCACTTTGCTCCGCGGTAATCACCGGTAGGGTATTTGTTAGTATTCGAAGAGAGGTCAGGAAAGGGAATAGTGATATTGGATTTGCGAAATGGTCAATGCGTTAGAGATGCGCTATTTTTATGCACGTTTTAACGGCGATCTTTTGCGGTATAACATTTGCTGTTTACAGCGCGGCGCGGTGGTTTTAATAACTTAAGATAGGTTATGCGGAAGCGGTAGATCGGTACCTTGCGGGCGGCGCGGTAACTTTAACACAACTGACTCATGTAGGTAAAAGGCGTGGGACGCGGGCGGGAGACAACCGAACCAAAATACTATGCAACAATTATAACTGGCCCGAGCAGCGGGTATAGAAATTACACGACTCATATAATATATTTGGAAGTAGATACACAAACACATGGAATAATGTTGCGAATGCAAAAAATAAATTTTGGATGGGAAAGGGTCAGAGTATTTGACATTAAACGCTGCTATAAATGCTACGGGTTCAACCACAAAGGGAGCGAATGTAAAAAAGACTCAGAAGTGCACATTTTGCAAACTGTGCAGAAAAATGTCAGATGTGCACATTTAAAGTTTGGCAGGAGAGGTGTTAAAAGTTTCGTTTCTGCATTTTTATGGTTTTCGATAATGTATTTCTCCATTTAAATAAATAACTAATATATTAAAAACACTACATTTCTTGATTTCAAAAACAGTTAAAATACAGAAATGAAACTTTAAACATCTTTATTGCAAAAATACAATACATGCACATCTGACATTGTTTTTCGGGACTGTCGATTTGTTAGGTTTGTTATTGAATATACTCACATTTAAACAAAAGGTTTTTAAAACAATGTCAATTGACGAAAAAGTAATGGGACAGTAAGTTGTAGCCAAGTGCGCAACACTGTAACTTGGATTGGTCTCGTCGAAAGAGAATCACAAAGAAATGGCTCTCTGCAAGTGTCGATACCTGCATATAAATACACAAACAAAATATTTACATAAAAGCGTTAAAAACAGACAAACAAACTTGCAAATATCACAAACACATTAAAGCTGAAAAATTATTTAGTTGCAAACAACATTGTTTATTTTTTCTACAGAAACTCGGAAAACAAATAAAAATATAATTAAATTAATTATAACCCTTATCAAATCAATAATTAACCAGGTAAAATAATGGAACTGTTTTGTTGAGACTTTGAGACAGAACTAACCCACAACACGGGGGTGATTTGATAAGGTTTATAATTGATTACGATTATATTTTGATAATCAATTATTAAGAAATCGAAAAATCATCAGTTCGGTTTTGTAACGAGATTTTGATTGAATTAATGAAAATATGTCAAAGTTGTGGAGTTTATTTAGGTACTTTATGCATCAATCTTAGTGTTTTTGGTATGAAATTATGATATACCGTGTTATTTAACACTAGAAAGACTACTACTGCTCTGGTACTGCTCCATACCTATAAAGACCACAGCGGTCATTTTGACCGCTGATAACATGCGAGTTTATTATTATTGTAGTTGTGTAATAATTGTAATATTTGGCATAATATTAAATAAATTAAACAATAATTATATATTGAAATGATTAACTTCAATTAATTAGGTGCACATTTAGTACAAACTGTTTTTTTTTATAATATCCGAGGCACTTTCCGTAAACAGATTTCTTACAATTATCATATGTGTCGGTTGTTTTATTTTGCTTACATTTTTTATAAATTTGGCACTGTTGTCTTTTAGAAGTTTTATTTTCCGGTTCCCTTTCTGTCAATTTTTCAGGAGCAAATACAACTGGACCAGCTCTGCTATTTGTATATGCTGTACTTAGTTCTCCTACAAGCTATAGAATAAAATTGTGACGAGATATATTTTTTTATAAATTATCCATGCATTTATAGCGGTTAGATCAAGTATGTTGTAGAAAACGTGCACAGGCCACCTTCTACTTCCAGCTCTTACGTAATATTTATATTGACACAATATTTTGTAAAATTGTAAAATTCAATCGTTTCGGGAATTTTCTTTGTTCTGTCGCCAAATTGAAAATTTGGATGTACTGTACTCAATATCATTACTTTTTTCTTCGGTTTTCCTAGATAAACAGTTAGGACGGGTTATTTTGGAGAATTTGAACAATTCATCGAATTTCAACGTTCATTTCCGGGTTCTGTGAAAGTCCTATTCAAGTTCTGTTATTATATCATCATAGGCTAGGTGCTTGACAAAACTGAAATTAAAACAGAACTTTAAAAAATCTTTCACAGAACTTGAAAATGAACATTGAAATTTGATGAATTGTTCAACTTCTCCGAAACAACCCGTCCTTAGTGTAGTACCATTTTTAGCCTTCAAAATAAATTATTCATAACGTGGAGTACAAACGGTTTTGCAAACTGCTGGTATTTCTCTCCAGGCCCTTCTCATCGTCCGACAATACTTGTTTGTTCAGTTCATAATTTCTCTGCCAGCTTCATCGAAGTAAAAAAATTGTCAGTTGTGATATTTCGTCCCTTTTTGAGAAACGGTTGTTTCATTATTACATATTCTGGTAATGACTCATTTGAACGTTCCACAGTTTTACCAAAATATGGAAATCTATTACATAGGTATTTAGTATCTACGTCCACTAGAAGCCAATACTTTATTACAAATTTGTCAGGCTTATTTGCTATATACTGAGTAAACGGAAAACGAGTTTTGCTAGGAAAAAGCCGTTCATCGACCATCAAATTTTCACCAGGAACGTAACACAGATTGCAGTTTTCTAAGAACTTGTTCCAAATTGCCGATGCTAGTGCAAATTTATCAGTTGCCAGTCGTGAAGATCTCGTAGTTCGCAAATCAAAACGCAAATATTTCACAATTTCTTTGAATCTGTTCTTACTCGTAGTTTTTTTGAATATGAGGGGTCCCCATAATGTCAACCATAATAAGTCAATATACAGGTGGCTAGCATTATAAGCCCCGCGAGCGTAACTTGGATAAAGAAGATCCTAAACAAACCCTGCTTAAAATGGCCCTAACGGTCACATTGACCGCGGCGGTCTTTGTAGGTATAAATCATTATATTTTGATAAATAAATAAGGTACGTAGGGTGAACGCTATTGCTATTGGACAGTTAAGAGAATGACTTTTTTTAAAAGTGTATAATTCTAAAAATATTATTATGTAGGAAATATTTCAGGTATGTAGTGCTGTAGAATTGAATGGGCCATAAGGAAATATAGATAAAAATAAAAAATATCTAAGGTTTTTTTAATTATATTTTATTAGACTAAAAAGTACGAAAAAATACAGTTATTGGACACTTTTTATAGTATTGGGACATCGGTGGCACAGTTATTGTCAGCTCAGGTTCTACAAACATTAAAAAAAAAACAAAATAGTGTTTTCAAACTAAAAAAAACTAATTTACTACAAAAACCCATTTCAACGTTATAGTCATTGAGTTCTTTTAATATATGCGTTATGCTTTCATCAGACCCATCAGATTCTTCAGACACCTTATAGCATACGTGACATAAAAAAACGTGTCATTATCCTCTCTCATTGGTACATTTTCGGAATGCTTTTTTGGTATGCAGTTGACATGAAAAATTCGAACGCACTCAGAGCATTTAATTTTATCATTTTCTCTCACATGCCTTTCACATCTGTTACATATATTTAAAGATATATTTTGCGATGATGATTCTATGGTTATATTTTCCAATTGAGCATTTGATGTGCTAGGCTCATTTTATTTATCCTTTTTTTTATTTTCGGCATTTTTTTTCACCATTTTCAAACGCTTCATATTCTTTCCTTCATCCAATCGTCGTTTTTTTTCATCCCGTAATTGTTTTTTTAGCTTTTTTTCATCTTCGACTTTGATCTTTTCTCTTGCCTTATTTTTAAGGGCTTCTTGGTACTCTTTGGAAGAGATATTAAAGGAAATGCGTGCTGTTTGTCTCTTACCTTTCCTTTTAGGTCTGCAGGCCGAATAAGAAAATCTTTTATTCTAGTTTTCATCTCGATCCTCAGCACTTGGGTTATTGTTCTGTGCCAAAGGCAATCTATTTCTGAAGAGCAAGCCTTTGACATACCTTCAATTTCTGGGGAAGCAATTTCGTCTGTTGCAGTTAGCATGATGAATGCATTTGCGATTGAATTTTTTTATGAATTAGATCTTGATCTCCAGTGGAATTCAAGGAAATTTGCGAAACATCTTCAGTGTTAACAGTTGGATGCTGTGACGAAATGAAGAAGAAATTGGTTAAACAAGCCGTAGTTTGTTCGATGGATGTATTTGCTTTATAAACCTGTTCTTGAATTTCACCTTCAGAATGATGCAAACTGTGCGGAACTTCTTCATTATATCCTTCGGTTCGTTTTGATTTATAAAATTCCCAGATCTTGAATAATGTTTAAAGCTCCTCGTTTTTATTACGTTCAACATTATCGGTAAATCTTTTAAACTTTTCGATTGTTTCTATCCCAACAATCTCCTTAAAATTTTGATAGGGCATGTCTGGGAAATTCTCGTCAACGTCGGAAATCGGTGGGTACTTTGCTGCAAGGCACTTTGAATAATCCACTGCATCTGGGTCAAAGGGTTGCAAACCGCAAGCTCGGAAGCCGTTTATTACGCACGTTTTATCAATTTTTTCCACAGCTTTGTTTAACACCACGGCAAAATTCTGTTTGTTGACTGGTTCTCCCCCATGTTCTATTCCCCAATCACGCACAGCTGCCTTCCATAGTTGTTTAATGGGTCTAAAGAGAGCAACGTCCGCTGGCTGTAGAATGTGTGTGGAGTTTGGGTATAATGCAATTATTTCAATTCTCAGTGTGCTCGCTATTAAGCTTAGGTTGTAACTTAAGTGCGAACGATGTCCATCTACAAACAAAATTACTGGAAAAATAATGTTTTTCTGTACCAAATACGGATGAAAAATGTGCTCAATAAAAAACTGAAAAGCATCAGCTGTCATCCACCCAGACTGGCTGAGAGCTATTCCCCATTCTGATGGAACAGATTGCCTTATTCGATCTGGGAGTCTTACGTATGGGTAAATTATGGATGGAAGACAAATGCCCCCATCAGCAGATATCGTGAACAAAACCGTTATCGACTCTTTTGATTTTCCTTTATCTATAATATAGACGTTCTTTTCTCCCTTTTCTGCATAAACCTTTCCACTTGTAGGGCAGGTTCTGAAGCCAGATTCGTCCGCATTAAAGATTCGAGACGGATCTTTTAGTACACTGTCTAAGCCTTTTTCTTGTAGGTAGTCCAATGTTTTATTAAACCATTTCCTGATGTCATTTTCTGAAACGCAAGCACTGGCTGCAGTTCCCGCCTCTCCTTTTCCTTCAGAAATCTTCGAATGTCTTTTTAAAAATGCTTTAAGCCAGCCTCGTCCTTTAAAAGTACAAAGACAAAATTATGAACAAAAAGGCCACCAAAAAATAAAACCTAAACCATTAGTATTTCACATAAAATAAGAATTAGGTAGGTACCTGGTCTATTGTCTTTGAATGGGGTTTTCCTGGGAATCGCAGTTAGAAATGCCTGCACAGAGTCCAATATATCTTCTTTGGATCTAGGAAATCCCTTTCGCCCTAATTCACAAATCCAGCCTTCCAAGTCTTGCTCCTCTTGATTTGAAAGATATGGATTGGGTCCAAAATTTATCTTTTTGTTTGAATGGGTCATCTTGTAGTGAATGGTGCTTTTTTGAATTCCATATTTTTTTTATGTAGCCCTTATGCCTGCCCCTGCGCTGATTTCCTCTAAAGCCTTGTCCAGTAGTTCATTGGTATAAAGAGGTTTTTTTGGCATTTTGTGAGATCTTAAAAAAAGGCGTAAAAAATTTTTTAGTTATTGGACCGTACCTTGTTATAGTTATTGGACACCCGTCCAATTACTGAACGCATAATGTCAGAGATGTGATATTTTGTAGAATAGCTCTAATTGACATACTATTAAAGCTCACCAACTTTCATGAAGATCGATAAATTTTAAGCGGAGACAGTACTAGGACAGGGCGTTCAATTACCAAAACATTCATAAAATTTGTTATAGTAATTGAACACCCTCATTTTGAGGTTATTATTCATATTACTGATTAAATCTCAATGAATACTCACAGTGTGTAGTCCTTTGCAACCTCCCTTAGATGTTTCTTCCAAAATATACTGAACTTGTATGAAATAATCAGGAATAAAATATCTCTGTCCCTTAAACAAGTTGCTAAAAAAACACACGTTATAACGGTTTAATCACGACTTGACATATGAATGAAGTTTTGTCAGTGGTGACATCTGTTGGTAAATATTAGAACATGCATACGTATAAAGGAGAAAACAACATATAGATTGGTCCCTTTCACACTTACAGAAATGCTGAGATTGCCTTGTTTCGGAAGTTTAAAGTTGAAGTGTCCAATAGCTATAGCCCGTTCAATTACTATAGCACCCACCCTACCTGTTTTTTTCACAATGGTCGTTAAATCATGAATCATGAAAAGTAAAAAAAAATCAGATCATTATCATAAATTTTAAGCAAAATATCGTCATATTACATCAAGAAACGGTCAAAATGACCGCTTCGGTCTTTCTAGTGTTAAGTGGATATCTAATCTGTCCAGAACAGATCTAAATGTCTTGTACATTTCGGTACGTCATTAGGGTAAATGTCAATATTTCCAGGTTACTGACTTGATTTATGTGAATTCCTTAATAGCACAGGTACCTCACCTGTGTTATTAATGAATTCACAATATATGGAACGATATTCAAATTGTTTTTCTCACTGGAAATGTTCACTAACTTTGTTTTGTTCATTTTAAAATACAGCTGTAATAACATCTTGAATTTGAAGTGAAAAATGTTGACATACTCCTTCGAATCGTCCCAATTAAGCATTTTATTAAACAAATTAGAAAATTGAAGAACACATTTTAAGAAAAAAGCTTTAATCGGACGTAGTCGGAGGCATGACGGTGACCATAAACAAGGTGACAGTTGATTTAGTGTTGTTTGGAATATTTTTTATATATTTTTTTTTATTGTGCAACAGAATATTTTTTCCAATTACAGTACAATTTTACATATGTCAGCATTTAGGCAGGTGACTATTCAATAATTGTTTTAAGTCATTTAGAGAACAGTCACTTACATCCAAATTCTTTGCAAGTTCGTTTAACATCACACCTCCCCACGTCATACTATGCTTTGCCAGGACGTCGGTTTTGCCTTTTGGTACTCTGAATAGGTCATGGTATCAAAATCGGCTGTAGTGGTGTGGTACATATAAATGATAGCATCCCAAGAGAAATGGGCTATCGATAAAATTGTTTCTGATTTTGAAAGACATAATAGCTAAACTTGCTTTCCGCCTATATATGGGTAGTTGGTACGTACCACTTGCGTGGAATGACTCTCAAGTTTTTCTGAATATGAAATGTTCCTAAAAATCATTATTCTTAGTTACGATCACTCTTAATAAAAACCGTTCGGTAATTATTCGGAATCGCTGGACAAGGATTATATGAAATATTTTTAAATAAAACCTTCTGATTTACCTTAATTACTATAAAAGGAATCTGACTGCATTTGGGATATTTTTAATTTTAGCATTTTAATTTTTAATTACGTAAATCGAAAAATCACTTTCGTTGTATGGGATGACAGCTGGAATGCTTTCTGTTGATAAAATTTTCTTTTGTTTGTATTCCTGATACGAGTGGCTATATTTTTTACCATGTGCAAATACTAGTAAGGTACTATTTTAGCCAAACTCGAAAAATAAAATAAAGATATTTAGGTATGTTTTATAAAATAAAAAAATTAAAAAAGGTGGGGTTATTATAGGTAAGGTTGGATTATTATAGATTAGGTTGGTTTATTATTAGGATTTAGGTTAGGTTAGGATAGATTGGATATTATAGGTTAGGTAGGATTATTATTAGGATATAGGTTAGGTTAGGTTAGGTTGGATTATTATAGGTTAGGTTGGATTATTGTAGGTAAGGTTCAATTATTATAGGTTAGGTTGAATTATTATTAGGATATAGGTTAGGTTAGGTTAGGTTGGATTATTATTAGGATATAGGTTAGGTTAGGTTAGGTTGGATTATTATTTGTATATAGGTTAGGTTGGATTATTATAGGTTAGGTTAGGTTAGGTTAGGTTGGATTATTATTAGGATATAGGTTAGGTAAGGTTAGGTTGGATTACTATTAGGATATAGGTTAGGTTAGGTTAGGTTGGATTATTATTAGGATATAGGTTAGGTTGGATTATTATAGGTTAGGTAGGATTATTATTAGGATATAGGTTAGGTTGGATTATTGTAGGTTAGGTTAGGTTAGGTTGGATTATTATTAGGATATAGGTTAGGTTGGATTATTATAGGTTAGGTTAGGTTAGGTTTGATTATTATAGGTTAGGTAGGATTATTATAAGATATAGGTTAGATTAGGTTAGGTTGGATTATTATAGGTTAGGTTGGTTTAGGTTTGATTATTATAGGTTAGGTTAGGTTAGTTTAGGTTTGATTATTATAGGTTAGGTTACTATATAAAACAATAATTATAATATTACCTAAATATAAATAATTTAAGTTTTATAAGTAACATAAAAATATTTTATTTTTCGCGTTTGGCCAAAACAGTACCTAACTAGAATTTGCATTCCGAAATGATTCAAATTCTAGCTACTCGTATCAAGAATACCAACCAGAGAAAATGTCATCAACAGAAATCATTCCAGCTGTCATCCCATACAACGAAAGTGAATTTTCGATTTACGTAATTAAAAATTAAAATGCTAAAATTAAAAATATCCCAAATGCAGTCAGATTCCTTTCATAGTAATTAAGGTAAATCAGAAGGTTTTATTTAAAAATATTTCATATAATCCTTGTCCAGCGATTCCGAATATTTACCAACCGTTCTTATTGATTACCGTGATTAATTATCATATGATGAATATGTATGTTATCAATATGTATGTGTTCAAAAGTCACATGATGAAAATGTTTGTTTCTTTGAATTATCTGGTCGCCAAGAAAATTATAATAATTGTCTTTGACTTTATTCTTGTCTATGCATAACCTATAAATATTTTTGACAAGTGCTAACTAGTGCTTTCTTCTCCGACAACCGTTTCTTCCTGTTTCTCAACTCTGTTTATCCCGCGTTGTTAAACTTACTATCCCACGCCTGTGATGGTTATTGTTAAAGTAAGTACTCATTCTTATATTCATCGCTATTTATTTGGTAGCTGCCGTTATTCCAGTTTAGTTAGGGAATCATTGGGCGTTTTGTCACAGTAAAATGTTTAAACTGTCAATTTGACGTCTACCGATTATTAGATTAGTATTTAGAAGGCATTTATTACAATTACACAACAAAAAACATATGGTTAACAGATATTTTGTTAAAAGCGGAATGGCGGTAAACATTGTAAATATATAAATACAGTTTTTCCACGATAAACAACGTTTCTCTTAACCGTCGTCATATCTTTAAGGTTTTCAAATATGTGTTTTGGCTACGACTTACTTTTTTTTGACAGGATATTCCAAGCGAAACCACATTTTATTTTTTTAATGTTTTTTTTATTCTAGATAAAAGAAAATTACATTTTCATGTATTTAACTAGAAAAAACTAATACATTACATATTAATATATTACATTACGATTTTATTCACTATCATTGTTTTGTTGACTGAGCATAAAATTGAACAACTTTTTTTAAAATTTACCTACACTTTTTTTCATTTTTAATTTCGTCTGGGAGGCAATTATATATGTTGCTCCCCTCGTAACTAATGGATTGCTTGCCGTAATGAGTATGTATGGTGTTTGTATTTTATCGTGTTGCCATGTAAAATGTGTCTGTAATTTATACGTTTTAATGGTTTCTGTATTTAGATGTATTAGTTTATTATTTATTTTGCATATAAGGAGACATGTATAATATTCATAAAAAGTTTCTTAATGTTAATAGTTTTGTTTCCATGCATACTTTTTCTGTTAAAGTTCTAGGTTTAAAGTGAAATAGCTTTATGATTACTTTGTTTTGTTTTACGTGTAGTTCATCTATATATTTTTCATATGCATTTCCCCAGATTTCAATCAAGTAGTTTAAATGTGAATGTATGAGGCTATAATATAGACCTTTTTAAATTTTATCTGGTAACAGATATGATATCCGGCTAAATAGGCTAATTAAAGGGTTGATTTTATCTTTAATATCTTCAATTTGCTGTTTAAAAGTTATGTGTTTATCAATGTATCAGGATTTGCAGGTTGTTATATTCAATTTTTAATGGTACATAAGGTGGAATTATTTAACGAGTTGAGCTTAAAATCATGTATCCTGTTTTAATTTTACTTTTGGATTTTAACAACGTTCTGTTTCAGATATATTTTTGGTGTTAAACCAATAACCAAACTCTACCAAAGCAGAGCATGGATCTACTGAAGTCAGATACTATATCCATCAAGACGGAACCAGGTCTCCGGGAAGAAGATGGAGGTGAAATTGCATTTTCAGATTTAGATTTCGATCACCCAGCTGTAACGAAGGAATGCTCGCAATGTGCTCAGTACTCAGATGTACTCAGACAGCCAGATTGTTGCATTGCATACGTGTAAAATATAGAACTTTAAATTCGGATGTCCGGAATCAATATCTCTTTTGAAATGTCGTGCAAACAGGACACATACTTGTTCACAACATCCTTTCTCATAATAAATGAGGTGTATTGGGTATTTTCCTTAATATGCGTCCTTGCTGGAAAATACCAAAATACAGCACTCATTAAACTTTATTATATTATTCACAAAAGTTCTCGGTTCCTCGATTCTCACCTAATTTCATTTGGGACATGATTTTAACAACACGTATTTATTAAACGTTAAAAATACATAAATATCGATTGGAAAAACAATATCCCATTGACTGAAAACAATCAAACTCTCTACTACGGGTGCTCTAGAGAAAGTTTTTGTTTTTTTGAAGAATCAGAATCACTGAAGCGGAAATCTGAGGTAATTTTTTTTATCTGACATTGACCTCGTTGATCAATGTATCTGTATTCGTAAAAAAATAGTTTATTATTTACCAATTTAAAAAAATTCTCGTTTACATCAATTTTACGAAGATAGGCTGGCCCTATCCTGGCGCAATTGGAGTAGTTCGCTCCGGGCGTCGAGTGCTCAACCTAACACATCGCCCTTGATATTATTTTTGATAAATACCGCGCTACAAAAAAACACAAATCATCATTTTATTGATTTCAGTGATATCCTGCCTTGGCGTGTACTAATTGAGACTGTTAGGGCAGTCAAAATTTAACTCGCACCTGGCGCCGTTTGGTTCAGGGCTGGCCATGCAAAGATACATTCTATTTATTGTCCTTTTTATTACAGGAAGCATTTATGTGGAGACAGTTACCGTAAACGCGGATCTTGTACTCCGACAAGATGAAGCGGGGCTTACTTCTATGAAAATTGACATAGATCTGCCGGATGTAAAAGAGGAATGCTTAGAACGCTTTGGAAGAATTAGCAAGGCAGCAGGTAAAACCAATTTTTCACTGTAAACTTGAACGATTCGGACTCTCCTATTTTTTTTAACCTTTCTACGAACTTACTTCGCTTATTTACTCTAAGTTTAGAAAAATGTGTTTAACTGAGTCATTTTCACCCATGTTATTTTTAAAATTTGTCGACAGATCTTCAGACGCATTTTGTCGAAAAGGGATTCACTCCTCCACATAGCAACTACTCCTCCTCTCCTAAGTCAAATTTTGCAATAAACGTACGCACCCATGAAAGAAATAAATATTTTTACTGTACCGATTGTCACTATTCATCTTCTCGAAAGGGAGATTTAAAGAGCCACATACTTACTCACACGGGAGAAAAACCTTTTTCATGTTCTTTGTGCAACTATGCATGTAATCATAAGGGTCATTTAAAGAGCCACATGCTGACTCACAGTGGACAAAAACCTTTTTCATGTTCCGCTTGCAACTATGCATGTTATCAAAGGGGTCAACTGAAGAGTCATATGCTGACTCACAGTGGAGAAATACCTTTTTCATGTTCCTTGTGCAACTATGCATGTTATCAAAAGGTTCAACTAAAGAGTCATATCCTGACTCACAGTGGAGAAAAACCTTTTTTATGTTCCGTTTGCAACTATGCGTGTAATCATAAGAGTAATTTAAAGAGGCACATGCTGACTCACAGTGGAGAAAAATCTTTTTCATGTTCCTTGTGCAACTATGCATGTTATCAAAAGGATCAACTGAAGAGGCACATGCTGACTCACAGTGGAGAAAAACCTTTTTCATGTTCCTTGTGCAACTATGCATGTTATCGAAAGGATCAACTGAAGAGACATATGCTGACTCACAGTGGAGAAAAACCTTTTTCATGTTCCGTGTGCAACTATGCATGTAATAATAAGGGTAATTTAAAAAGCCACATGCTGAATCACAGTGGAGAAAAACCTTTTTCATGTCCCGTGTGCAACTATGCGTGTTGTCTAAAATGTCAGCTTAAGAAGCACATGCTGATTCACAGTGGAGAAAAAGCTTTTTCATGTTCGGAGTGCAACTATGCAAGTTATCAACAGGATAACCTGAAAAGACATATTCTGATTCACAGTGGAGAAAAACCTTTTTCATGTTCCGTGTGCAACTATGCATGTAATAATAAGGGTAATTTAAAAAGCCACATGCTGACTCACAGTGGAGAAAAACCTTTTTCATGTTCCATGTGCAACTTTGCATGTAATAATAAGGGTAATTTAAAAAGCCACATGCTGAATCACAGTGGAGAAAAACCTTTTTCATGTCCCTTGTGCAACTATGCGTGTTGTCGAAAGGGTCAGCTGAAGAAGCACATACTGATTCACAGTGGAGAAAAAGTTTTTTGATTTTCGGAGTGCAACTATGCAAGTTATCAACAGGGTAACCTGAAGAGCCACATGCTGATTCACACTGGAGAAAAACCTTTTTCATGTTCCGCTTGCAATTATGCATGTTATCAAAAGGGTCAACTGAAGAGCCATATGCTGACTCACAGTGGAGAAAAACCTTTTTCATGTTCCTTGTGCAACTATGCATGTTATCAAAAAAGCGAACTAAACGTACACATGCGGATTCACAGTGGATAAAAACATACAAAACATTTGTTAGAACACATGCTGACTCAGAGCGGAGAAAAACCCCCTTGTCTTGTTCCGAGTGCAACTATGCAAGTTATCAACAGTGTACCTTGAAGAGAAAAAACTGACTGACAGCTAAGAATTTTTTTTTTCATTTTATGGCTGAAGTGAGATTTGAAAAAACGCGTGCGCACTCACAGTTTTTTTTCATATGCAATTATGCGTTTTCTCGAAAAGACTCTTCGACTGAACACTTTTCTTCTTACTTGCGTTAACATTCACCTTCATAAAAACTATTAATATCAACAATAATATCAATTACTAGAATAAATTCTAGTAATTGATATTATATGTTTCACCAGAGAGTTTCCAGTATATTATTTATTTTTTAAATTTTATGGCTTTTCACCCCAAAGGAGTGTTCTAGCCAGTGTCAAGTAATGTTCAATGTGAATTTGTAAGTAGTGTCTTATATTGTTTTTCTCTTTATTTTTTATTTTTTTTTTTTCCCACATAAGTAAGTGAAATATTTACAGATTTAGATGTAAGAACTAGAACACCACATTACATAATAATTTAATACAAAAAATACCTTAGGAATTAACTATACAAGATGTCCATTTTTGAAGAAGCAAAATAATTAATTAATAACTTGTTAATATGTATCTAATGACGAACGCAATCAGATACATATTTAAATATAAGTAAGTGAAATATTTACAGATTTAGAAGTAAGAACTAGAACACTTCATTACATTATAATATAATACAAAAAATACCTTAGGCATTAACTATACAAGATTTCCATTTTTGGGGTAGCAAAATAATTAATTAATAACTTGCAAATTTGTATCCAATCACGAACGCGATCAGATATACATTTACAAGTTGAAACAATTGATAATTAATGAATAAACTAGTATAATTTATTGTACTTAAAAATAAACAAAGCAAACTACATAAATATATGAAATTAAACATACCAGCAAGAGGAAAAATGAGTATGTACAATTTAGATTACAAATTGATAAAATTAGAATAATTTTATAGTAGTCAAAATATTAATAATCTTGATATTTCTTTGAATTTGTTCTAAATCGCTTTGTAAATGATTTGATTTTTTAATCTTAAATGTACGTGTAACTTAAATGTCAATGTATGTGTAAAAAAGATAATTATGTCATACCACTAACACGAATATCAAAATATATATGAATATGTGTACAGTAATTTATTTAATTATTTCTTCAAATAATATTTTTACACTTCTAAATTCACTCTCAAAACTGTAGAACTGTAGCAGCAGCTACTAGTGCGTTCTAGAATATTTTTTTTCTATTTCCCTGCGGAGATCGCATCTTGTACCTACTAGAATTATTTGGTAAACAAAACTGCTAGGTACTTTAACCGCTCGAGAACGAACTACCTAGGCAGACAGAAAAAAGTTCCATTGATTTGACTGATGACCATTTTCCTCTTAGATATTTTAAAATGTAAGTATTTTTCTCCGTACATAACAGAACAATTTTTAACCCTAGATTTTTTTTTTAATTTTTGAAGTGAGGTTTGTAAAGTCTGCAATGCCACAATATAATCTAAGATTTTATTCGAAAAAAACAAAAACTCTTTCATTTTAAAAAATGAGTTGAAATATTCTTGTTTTTATAATTATTAGTAGTAAATACAGAAAACTACTTAATGGCTACAATTTTTCATTTAAATCTAACTTTACCAACCGCATTTAGCGTTGTTAACCGTAGTTAAAATTTGAACTCAGATATTACTAGTCTTACGTTCATTCAAAACAAGGCAGACACTCTGGATGAGATTTCAATTACACAATTTTTTTTATTTTTTTATTAACGACAATTATAATTACAAAGTTAAGTATATTATTCGCAGTCCTCCTCACTAGGTATTCCTGTTCCGAGGCGGACTGTAGGTTTTTGTATAGGTGTACATCGTGATTTCATTGTTAATTTCTACAAAAAAAATTTTAAAAAATTGTCTTCACATTTGTTCAGTTCATAATTTTATTGATTTCTTCATCTTCATGTTTACTTAGCCATAATTTGATTTCGTTTTTAAACTTTTGTGTCTCCGTTGTGTTTTTGAGTTCAATTGGGAGGGCATTTTATAGTTTTGTAGCATGGAAATGATGATTTTTCTGGCCAAAAGACGTATTTAATTTTGGGATGTTCAGTAGTTTTGAGGATTTCTTCCTTGTAATATAGTTGTGTTGGTCAGCAGGGTACTCATATTTTTCTGTAAATTTGATTAGTGCATTTTTTGAGTACCTATAGTTTTATAATACTGAACACTTTAAAATTTAAAAAAATGTCTTTTGATGGAGTTCTTATGGGTACTTTCAGGATTATTTTTATTATTGTTTTTTGAGTTTTAATAAGCTGCTTCATGTGGATGTTTGAGGCAGATCCCCATCCAATAATCCCATATTCTATGCGTGATTAACAGAGAGCATAGTATACCTTATATAAATCATTTATACTTAGTATATTGCGTATATTTATAAAGTAGTACATGAGCTTTGTGAGTTTCTTTGTAATAGTATTTATGTGTGAGTCCCATCGAAGATTTTCATCAATTTCAATGCCGAGATATTTTATACTTCTAGAGTGTATTATGGTGGGGCAGTGGCATGATTGTGTTTTGTTTTTTCCTTGACAATCATGTAATTTGAGAGCATAATCCTCAGCTGGTTGTCCTCTAGCCGTTATAGAAAACGTTAAATATTTATTTTTGTTAACATTAAGTGTGAGTGAGTTTTGCATAAGCCATTTTTGCAGAAGGATAAGCCCGTTTTCAGCTTCTTTGTAGGTGGTTATCCAATCACTTTCATTAAATAAAATGACAGTGTCGTCGGCAAAACTAATGATTTTTCCGTTGGTGTGTAAGTTGCAGATATCATTTATATATATCAGAAATAATAATGGTCCTAGGACACTTCCTTGCGGTACACTGTAATTTATTGGGAGAGGTTTACTTTTACACTTATCAATTTTAACACACTGTGAACGTTCTGACATGTAACTAATCAGTAGATTTAGAGTTGTGTTTGACATCCCAATTGTTTTAAGTTTCTTGAAAAGGATTTTATGGTCTATCGTGTAAAAGGCCTTTTGCAGGTCTTTAAAAATTGCCAAAGATTTATTTCCCTGGTCTAAGCTTTTCGTGATCGTATTTATGAAATCGTCTATGGCGTCGGCAGTACTCAAGTTTTTTTCTAAAACCGTACTGAGATTTCGATATTAGGTTATTATCTTCTAGGTACATCATAAGTTGTTTTTTTAGTACTTTTTCCAATATTTTTGAAAAGGTACTGAGAAGGCTTATTGGTCGATAGTTATTGATATCATTTTTACATCCTTGTTTATAAATAGGTATAACAGTAGCTTCTTTAAGGGATGTGGGAAATACGCTTTGAGCTATAGATAGATTGATAAGGTGTATCAGCGGGAAGGTAATTTCTTCACTGAGATGTTTTATTGCATTGGTTGAGATTACATCATCCCCTGATGACACATTTGGTTTTAGGGAAGTAATTATGTTTTTGATTTCGTCAGCGGTTATTTGTTTGAAATTCAGTTCTCTTTCCAGATATCGAGCTTCATTTGGTTTGTCGGCATCATTTTTAACACGTAATGTAATTTGTTTGGCTAATTTTGATCCAATATTTGTAAAAACATCATTAACATGATCAAGAATTTTGTCAGGGTTTTCGGTATATAGAGTGGGAACCTTTTTTATGTTCAGTTCATCGATTTTTGATGTATTACTGGTGGATTTAGAATTCGTGAGTTCATTTATGATTTGCCACATTTTTCTGGGATTATCGTTACATGCTTCTATTTTATTTTTATAATAGGATTCTTTTGTGGTGTTTATGATGTTTTTGCAGATGTTTCTATATCTTTTATAGTATCGCAGCTTGTGTAAATCATAAGGATTTTGTATAAGTTTTTTTATGTAATTCGTCTCTTTTTCGTATGCAGTTTATTATATTCTGTGAGATCCAAGGCTTTATGTGTATATTCTTGTGTGAAATTTTCTTCGTAGTTTTTTTGGTATTGGACACTATGTTATGTTGGATTATATCAATGAAGCTATTCCACGCATCATTTGTGTTGTCAATATTTTGATTTTTTTCCCAATCAGTACATTGCAAATTATGCTTAACGGCATTCCAGTTTGTTTCTGTTTTTTCTATTATCGACGGTCTATTTTGAATTTTCCTTGCTTTTTTTGGTTTATTGATAGGATTGTTGTAAAATGATTAGTTATTGTTGATTCGTATATGACAGATTGCGTATGTTTTTTAGTTTTACTCATTATATGGTCAATGCAGGTTTTGGAATTTTCAACTTTTCGAGTGGGTTCATTTATAAGACTTTTAAGACCATGAGAGGCTAATGTCTGCAGATATTCATTTTTTTGGGGGTGACCGTTATCGAGAATATTTATATTTAGATCTCCAATAAGAAAAACATTTTTAGTTTCTTTTTGTAGAGAGAGTACCTCATCCAAGGAATTAATAAAAGGATCCAAATTGTAAGATGAAGGTGATCGATAGATTGCTAGTATAGTTGATTCATTTCCAATTTTAATTTTAAGACAATTGGCATTTATTATTGTGGTTTCTTTCACTTTAGCTTTTATTTCGTTTTTTACGTAGACAATTACGCCATCATTTTGTTTATTACTAATTAAGGTTGAGTATGTAGTATATCCAGCAATCTCCATGGGTGAAGATTTCTCATTAATCCAACATTCAGTGAGAATTATGATGTCAAAGCGAAGTCCGATAGATTTTAGTAGAATTTGCAATTCATCGAAGTTTTTATTTATGCTTCTTATATTTGTATGTAGAATTTTGAAGTAATTATTTAAAGTTGTTAAAATCTTTGGTTCAGAAGTAATTATTGTGGTATTCATTTTAGCAAACTAAATTATTAAGTGGATGGTAACGTTTTTTTTTTTACATTTATTTTATATTAAATTATTTTCACTGTATCATCTAAGGGCTTAATATAGATATTTTTTTCATTTTGTTGTTTCCTCAGCATAACTTTACCTTGTTTATACCAAACAAATTGATAATTTTTTTCTTTGGCAATTTGTTTAGATTTCCAAATAATTTCTTTGTGGTACGGGCTTAAATCTTCCCCAATGAAGATTGGAGATGTAGTCAGATCCTTGATTTCTTCGTAATTTATCTCTTTCTTCTTTTCGCTACAAGCGGTTAACGACAAGTGATAACTTAGTTCCGTAACACTAATTGAGCCACTTTGACTAGTAGCAAGCGGTTAACGACAAGTGATAACTTAGTTCCGCAACACTAATTGAGCCACTTTGACTAGTAGCAAGCGGTTAACGACAAGTGATAACTTAGTTCCGAAACACTAATTGAGCCACTTTGACTAGTAGCAAGCGGTTAACGACAAGTGATAACTTAGTTCCGAAACACTAATTGAGCCACTTTGACTAGTAGCAAGCGGTTAACGACAAGTGATAACTTAGTTCCGAAACACTAATTGAGCCACTTTGACTAGTAGCAAGCGGTTAACGACAAGTGATAACTTAGTTCCGAAACACTAATTGAGCCACTTTTTTTTTTTTTTATTTATTTATTAAGTTAAAAGAAATTTACATTTCACTTTCTTAACTTAAATATATAACATTAAATAAATAATATTCTAATATTGTTCTAATAACTTAAGATTAAAAAGTTTTTTCTTAAATACATTTATACTCTCCGTTTTAAGTTTATCTGGAAGGAGATTGTATATTTGTACACCCTCGTGGCCAATGCCTCTTTTGCCACTTTCAGTCCTTACAGCATGTGTGTACAATTTGTTATGTTGCCTAGTATAATGTTCGTGTACTTGTGACGTTTGTTTAAATGTTGTGTTTGTGTGTATAAGTCCATTTTGGATTTTGTAGATTAGGAGGCATATGTTGTATTCGTACAATTTTCTTATTTTCAAAAGTTTCATTTCCTGATACAGTTTTTTTGTGGGAGTGTCCGGGTTATAATTGAAGAGTTTTTTAATAACTTTGTTCTGTATTGTTTGTAAATCATTTAGGTATGTAATGTATGTGTTTCCCCATATTTCTATTAAATAATTTAGATGGGACTGGATTAAACTAAAATATAAGCCCCTCTTTACCTCCGTTGGTAGGAGATGGGCAATTCTACCAAATACACCAATTAGTGGGATGATTTTTGCTTTTAATTTTTCTACGTGTTGTTTAAATGTCAGATGTTTATCAATATGTAAGCCAAGGTATTTTTCGCTGTCTAGAATAAGCAAGTCCCTTTCTTCTATTTGTAGAGGTTTATGCGACGGTATTATTATTTTAGGTGAGCTTAGGATCATGTAGCCGGTTTTATTAATATTTATTGTTAATATATTTTTTATTAGCCAACTGTTTAGAATATTAAGATCCTCTTGAGATTGTTCTAATAGAGTTTTTAAGTTTTTTCCGAAGTAAAATATTGCAGTGTCATCGGCGTATAGAAATATTTCACCATGTAGTTTCAACTGGCAGATGTCATTTATATATATTTGGAATAGGAGGGGCCCCAGTATAGATCCTTGCGGAACTCCATAGTTTATATTCTCTAACTGACTGTTATTATCTTCTATGCTAACATATTGTTTTCTGTTTGATAGATATGATTTAATTAATTTGATAGCTGGACCGGTTACTCCTGTTTTTTCTATTTTTTTAATCAGTATTTCATGACTTACGGTGTCAAAGGCTTTTTGAAGGTCTACAAGAATTGCTATGACATAGTTTCTATTATCTATGCTATTTCTAAGTTTATTTATAAGATCATTAGTTGCAGAAAGAGTGTTAGACTTTTTTCTGAAACCGTATTGTTTGGCATATAGAAATGATTTTTTTTTCAGAAAGTTGTTTAGCCTATCGTATATTACTCTTTCGTATATTTTTGATAGAATTGGTAGGACAGAAATAGGCCTGTAGTTTGATGTTTGAGTTTTCGAGCTCCCTTTATATATTGGGATAACCCTTGCGATTTTACAACTGTTCGGAAATTGACCTTCTTTTAGGCTCAGGTTAATCAGTTTAGTTAGTATAGGTGTTAATAGCGGGGCAAGTTTTTGTACTGTTACACATTTTAATTGGTCATGACCAGCACTCGCATTTGATTTTAGGGATTTTATAATAGCTAGTATTTCGGGTTCAGTTGCGGGTTGTAGGTATATTGACTCCGTACTTTCATACTTTAATGTAATTTTTTCATCCAGTTCATGGGTGTATTTGTTAATTATATTACCAGCTAAAGAGGCACCAACATTACAAAAGTAGTTATTAAAGCATTCGCATATCTTGATCTTTTCTGTGATAATTTCATTATCTCTCTTTAGTTTTTTACATGGTTTGCTTTGCGTGTTTGTTTGATTCTTGATGATGTTGTTAATTAGGTTCCAAGTTTTTTTGGTATTATTTTCACATTTTTTAAATAGTCTGCTATAGTGTTGTTTTTTAGAGTTTTGTTTTTGTATAGTTATTTGGTTACGTATTTTAGTAAATTCTGTTTTCAGTAATAGGTTACAGGGTTCTTTTTTTTATTTTTAAGTGTAGTTTATTTCTTTTATTAATCATTTTTAATAAGTCTTTTGTTATCCAACCAGGAAGACAGGTTTTATTTGTTTTTATTATTGTTGAACTGTAAAAAGTAATTTTGTTTATTAGATAGTTTACAAAGTTATTGTAGTTCAGTTCCGAGTCCTCGTTATTATTTATAGAAAAGGGGTTTTGTCGAATATCCTCCTCTAGTTTATCATAGTCAATTTTCGTATATTTATAGGAGGGTTTTTGTAAATTCTTTTTAGTGTAGGTGTGCAGTATGTCAAGAATCAGTAGATTGTGATCAGATATTGAAGTGTCACAGTTTGTTATAGAATATGAAAGATTTATGTCTGAGATGATGTGATCGATAATGGTGTTGGTGCTTTCTGTGATACGTGTCGCATGTTTTTTGTTTATTTTGTTTATTATATTGAAATTGTTTGACTTGATGATTTCTGTGTATTTACAAGTGTGTGTGTTTGTGGAGACAAGTAAGTTGATATTAAAGTCCCCTAGTATTATGGACCTTTTGTGAGTTTTCAGCTGTGTGTTTAACTTATCTATAAAATCTTGGAAATTGGTGTTTGGTTTTTTATATATCACTCCAATGTTTAAGTTTAGTTTGTTTAATTGTATCCAGAGGAAATTGTTGTCTGGATCTACTATATTGTCGATTAAATTATATTCTAAGTTTTCTTCAATAAATATGGATACTCCACCACCGATGCCCTCAGGTCGGCAGGATGCCTCGTGTTTGTAGCCTTCAATATTGATGTATGGTACGTCCGTTTCTTTGAGCCAAGTTTCTGTTAAAAGTATGATGTTGATTTTGTAGTTGATGGTTTTTAATAAGCACAGGATCTCGTCGACTTTTCCTTTCAGGCTTCTAATATTTAGATATAGGAATGAGATTGAAGTTTGGTTTTTGTTTGTTCCCAACTGTTTGTAGAGAGTTACGTCATCTACCCGTGCATGTAGTTTTTTTGTTTCTAAATAGTAAGTTACTTTTTTTACTTTTTTAGCTTGTTACTTTGACCAGTAGCAAGCGGTTAACGACTAGTGATCACTTAGTTCCGAAACATTAATTGAGCCACTTTGACTAGTAGCAAGCGGTTAACGACAAGTGATAACTTAGTTCCGAAACACAAATTGAGCCACTTTGACTAGTAGCAAGCGGTTAACGACAAGTGATAACTTAGTTCCGAAACACTAATTGAGCCACTTTGACCAGTAGCAAGCGGTTAACGACAAGTGATAACTTAGTACCGAAAGACTAATTGAGCCACTTTGACTAGTAGCAAGCGGTTAACGACAAGTGATAACTTAGTTCCGAAACACTAATTGAGCCACTTTGACTAGTAGCAAGCGGTTAACGACAAGTGATCACTTAGTTCCGAAACACTAATTGAGCCACTTTGACTAGTAGCAAGCGGTTAACGACAAGTGATAACTTAGTTCCGAAACACTAATTGAGCCACTTTGACTAGTAGCAAGCGGTTAACGACAAGTGATAACTTAGTTCCGAAACACTAATTGAGCCACTTTGACCAGTAGCAAGCGGTTAACGACAAGTGATCACTTAGTTCCGAAACACTAATTGAGCCACTTTGACTAGTAGCAAGCGGTTAACGACAAGTGATAACTTAGTTCCGAAACACTAATTGAGCCACTTTGACTAGTAGCAAGCGGTTAACGACAAGTGATAACTTAGTTCCGAAACACTAATTGAGCCACTTTGACCAGTAGCAAGCGGTTAACGACAAGTGATAACTTAGTTTCGAAAGACTAATTGAGCCACTTTGACTAGTAGTAAGCGGTTAACGACAAGTGATAACTTAGTTCCGAAACACTTATTGAGCCACTTTGACTAGTAGCAAGCGGTTAACGACAAGTGATAACTTAGTTCCGAAACACTAATTGAGCCACTTTGACTAGTAGCAAGCGGTTAACGACAAGTGATAACTTAGTTCCGAAACACTAATTGAGCCACTTTGACTAGTAGCAAGCGGTTAACGACAAGTGATAACTTAGTTCCGAAACACTAATTGAGCCACTTTGACTAGTAGCAAGCGGTTAACGACAAGTGATAACTTAGTTCCGAAACACTAATTGAGCCACTTTGACTAGTAGCAAGCGGTTAACGACAAGTGATCACTTAGTTCCGAAACACTAATTGAGCCACTTTGACTAGTAGCAAGCGGTTAACGACAAGTGATAACTTAGTTCCGAAACACTAATTGAGCCACTTTGACTAGTAGCAAGCGGTTAACGACAAGTGATAACTTAGTTCCGAAACACTAATTGAGCCACTTTGACTAGAAGCAAGCGGTTAACGTCAAGTGATCACTTAGTTCCGAAACACTAATTGAGCCACTTTGACTAGTAGCAAGCGGTTAACGACAAGTGATAACTTAGTTCCGAAACACTAATTGAGCCACTTTGACTAGTAGCAAGCGGTTAACGACAAGTGATAACTTAGTTCCGAAACACTAATTGAGCCACTTTGACCAGTAGCAAGCGGTTAACGACAAGTGATAACTTAGTTCCGAAAGACTAATTGAGCCACTTTGACTAGTAGCAAGCGGTTAACGACAAGTGATAACTTAGTTCCGAAACACTTATTGAGCCACTTTGACTAGCAGCAAGCGGTTAACGACAAGTGATAACTTAGTTCCGAAACACTAATTGAGCCACTTTGACTAGTAGCAAGCGGTTAACGACAAGTGATAACTTAGTTCCCAAACACTAATTGAGCCACTTTGACTAGTAGCAAGCGGTTAACGACAAGTGATAACTTAGTTCCGAAACACTAATTGAGCCACTTTGACTAGTAGCAAGCGGTTAACGACAAGTGATAACTTAGTTCCGAAACACTAATTGAGCCACTTTGACTAGTAGCAAGCGGTTAACGACAAGTGATCACTTAGTTCCGAAACACTAATTGAGCCACTTTGACTAGTAGCAAGCGGTTAACGACAAGTGATAACTTAGTTCCGAAACACTAATTGAGCCACTTTGACTAGTAGCAAGCGGTTAACGACAAGTGATAACTTAGTTCCGAAACACTAATTGAGCCACTTTGACTAGTAGCAAGCGGTTAACGACAAGTGATCACTTAGTTCCGAAACACTAATTGAGCCACTTTGACTAGTAGCAAGCGGTTAACGACAAGTGATAACTTAGTTCCGAAACACTAATTGAGCCACTTTGACTAGTAGCAAGCGGTTAACGACAAGTGATAACTTAGTTCCGAAACACTAATTGAGCCACTTTGACCAGTAGCAAGCGGTTAACGACAAGTGATAACTTAGTTCCGAAAGACTAATTGAGCCACTTTGACTAGTAGCAAGCGGTTAACGACAAGTGATTACTTAGTTCCGTAACACTAATTGAGCCACTTTGACTAGTAGCAAGTGGTTAACGACAAGTGATAACTTAGTTCCGTAACACTAATTGAGCCACTTTGACTAGTAGCAAGCGGTTAACGACAAGTGATAACTTAGTTCCGTAACACTAATTGAGCCACTTTGACTAGTAGCAAGCGGTTAACGACAAGTGATAACTTAGTTCCGTAACACTAATTGAGCCCCTTTGACTAGTAGCAAGCGGTTAACGACAAGTGATAACTTAGTTCCGTAACACTAATTGAGCCACTTTGACTAGTAGCAAGCGGTTAACGACAAGTGATAACTTAGTTCCGTAACACTAATTGAGCCCCTTTGACTAGTAGCAAGCGGTTAACGACAAGTGATAACTTAGTTTTTCGGCTTTTTTTATTGTAAAATAAGTCGATTAGTACATTAATCTTCTACATAAATTAAACACATTAAAATGAACAGGCAAAAGAAAACCACAAAAAAAGGCGCCATCTAGCGAATCGGACGAAGACTATCACACTTACAAAATGATGAAATTTATGGAAAAAAAAATTGAGGACTTATCAGAACAGTTAATGAAATCTTTTAACGAACAACTGAAAAAAGAACTAAGAGTACTAAAAAAGTCTGTGGAATTCTGTTGTAATCAAATTGACGAATACGAAGAAAAAAATAAAATCAAAGATAATTTAATTAAACAATTACAATCAGATAATAAGGAAATAAAAATGCAATTGAACAAAATGGAACAATTTCAAAAACAAAATAATATTGAAATACAAGGAGTTCCTTTCAAAGAGAATAAAAACTTACCTATAATAGTTCACAATATATTGGAAACAATAAAATGCGAAACTGAATTACCAAAAATAACAAACACATATAGAATTAAAAACAGAAACCCATTAAATAAAAATCCAGGGATAGTAGTTTCTTTTCAAAACAAAGAAAGTAAGGACAATATTATAACCCAGAAAAGAAAATATGGTATTTTGTACCCAAAAAATATAAATTTTTCTGAAGATAATAAAAACATTGTTTAAATTAATGAACAATTGTCACAAAATAATAAACACCTCCTATTCCTGGCAAAATCATCAAGACTAGGTTACAAGTTTATCTGGGCAAAAAATGGTAACATAATGATGAGAAAAGATGAATTTGATCCAATCATCCACATAAGGCAGCCGGAAGACATTCCCTCAGAATAAATAAACAAGTGACCATAATACATGTATAAATACTTCATCATTGTTAAACATGTCTGATGAAAATTTTTTGCATGAAAACTTTATATGTAAAAACACAAGTGAACTAAATAATCATTTTAAAAATGTTAATATTTCAGTTTTTAATATGAACATACGAAGTTTAAGAAAGCACTTTGATGAACTCTGTGTCCTAATCGAAAGTCTAGATTTTTCTCCTAGTATCATTATTTTAACAGAGACACAGATAAAAGAGGTAATCCCCTATAACCTGCCAGGATATATAACCATTTAATCTAAATGCAAAAATACTGGACACGATGGAATCACTGTATTTATGAATAATTGTCTCATGAAAACTGCTTTCGAGATCTTAGATCTTAAGACAGCAAATGCTATTAAATTAATATTTAATCATAACAATTATAATTATCTGCTAATAGCTATCTATAGATCACCTTCACTAAATGAATCTCTTTTCACTAACGAACTTAATTTGCTTTTAAAAATGACTAACAGAAATAACTTCAACTTTGCAATATTAACCGGTGATATAAATATAAACATTAATGAAAATAACAAACGAACAAACTGTATAAATGAGTACTTAGATTGTTTGTCGTGTGCTGGATATCAGTCTTACATAAACTCACCAACTAGAGAAAATCTGAATAACTCCACGACTCTAGATCACATATTCGTTAAATCACACAAACACTTTAAAACAACATCTTCAATTCTAATAACAAACATAACTGATCATTACCCAACATTTTACCGACACAACATCTTAACTGCAAATTCAAAAGAAAATTCTGTAACAGTTGAAAAAAATAATATTAATTACCTCACATTAAATAATCTACTTCTTTTGGAAAATTGGGACCAAATTCTATCAACATCAAACCCACATTCAGCATTAGAATCGTTTTATAAAACTCTCCAAGAATATATTTCAAAAAGTACATATAAAATTGTTATATCTAAGAGAAAATATAAAAAAATTAAACCTTGGATAACTGTAGGAATAATGGTCTCCATTAAACAAAGAGATAAACTATACAGAGAGATGCTAAATTATCAAAGAGCTTGTCAAAAAAACAATGTCAGAACAATGTCCTTCATGAAAACAAAATATTTACTGTATAGAAATTTACTAAATAGGTTAATAAGAAGTTGTAAAAAAAAATACTATGGTGAACAAATTGATAGTGCAAATAATGATACCAAAAAAACGTGGAATATTATTAACGAAATAACGAATTAAAAAAGAATAGCATCAACTGAGGTGAAGGAGATTAAAATAAATAACAATATTATAACTGACAAATCTGACATTGCAAATAACTTTAACAACTTTTTCACAAATGTAGTAGACCAAGTACTTGAATCATCTAATAAGATTGCTAATACAGCGCCCGTTGACTCATCTCTGCTTTTGGTACCAACAAACAATTCAATTAACTCATTAGAATATTTTACACCTATCACAATTAATGAAATTGAACAACACACTGACAGCCTAAAACCAACCAATTCTTCAGGAATTGATAACTTATCAGGTAATACACTAAAAAAAATAAAACAATATATTTTAACTCCTTTGCAACATATTTATAATATATCCCTAAAAGAAGGGTATTTCCCAGAACAATTTAAAATCTCCACTATAATACCAATCCACAAATCGGGTGACACGCACATATTAGACAATTACAGACCTATCTCCTTAGTTTCAAACCTTTCAAAAATATTTGAAAAATGTATCAAAAACAGAGTTATGAAATACCTAGAACAAAACAATATTCTGTCCGAAAATAAATATGGCTTCAGAAGTAAATTAAGCACTGAAGATGCAATATTCGATCTGACAAAAAATTTATACACATCTGTTGATCAAAATAAAAAAAAGTCTAGCTATATTTTTAGACTTAAGAAAAGCGTTTGATACTGTAAATCACAATCTACTCATAAACAAAATTAATCAAATAGGTTTCAAAAAAGATGCACTAAAAATTCTCACTAACTATCTCAAAGACAGATTACAAAAAACAAAAATAGGGAACTTTTATAGCACAGAAACAGTGATAAAAAATGGAGTACCACATGGACTGTGCTTGGCCCAATTCTGTTTCTAATATATATTAATGATTTATGTAATGTTGTAATCCCTGGTAAAATTGTATCTTACGCTGATGATACAGCAATAATAGTAAATGGAAAATCCTGGCCTGAAACTTTTTTAAATGCAAAAAAATGTATTTCATATGTCTTATCATGGCTAACTTGTAATAGACTTTTCTTAAACTATAGTAAAACATTTTATCTAACTTTTTATAAAAACAGTAAAAACAAACCTCCCAATAACCTTAAAATTAGATTACATAATGCTAACTGTAATAAAGTAACATGCACCTCTTGCTTTGAACTTGGAAAAATTGAAAAGATAAAATACTTGGGTATATATATTGACACAAATTTAAACTGGCAAACACAAATAAATAACACTGTTTCTAAATTAAGATATCTGACGTACATATTTTATAGACTTAAGGAAGTACTCAATGTTGACAAATTGAAAATGATTTATTTTTCTCTAGTGCAATCCTCAATTATGTACGGTATATTAGGATGGGGTGGCGCACTAGATACATTTATAAAACCACTACAAATAGTACAAAATCATATTATCAAGGTTATATATAATAAAAAGAGGACATTTTCGACTGATCAATTGTACAAGGAATCTCAACTATTCAATCTCCGTAAACTGTTTTTACTTCAAAGCCTGAAATATGTCATGAAAAACCAAATAATTTCAAAAATATTTATTTTATTTTTTATTTATTTATTTATAATGTATTACAAAAAACATGGTAAGTAACACATTATTCCCAATGAGTTGAGATAAAACTCATTACGGGAAGTACAGACACATAAAATACATTTTACAAGGATATTACACTTTAAAAAAAATACAACATATTGAAAAGGAAAAGAAAAATAAATAAAAAAGGAAAAATACTTTGTTAAGAATAGAGATTTTAGAAATACTGAGAGACATCTATACACATGAAACATAGTAAACCAACATATGAAAGCGAGCGAAAATTCACTGGTTTAAAAACATTTTCAGGAAATAATCTTTAAGCGTTTTAACTAATATTTTTTTGTTAGTTACTGATTGCTTTATTTCATTAGGTAATGCATTGTATTGTCTATATGCAATATATTGTAATGAGTTAATACCAAATTTTGTTGTGTGGGTAGACGATGCTAGGTGTATCAGATTTTGGGACCGTGTTTTGTGCTGGTGTATGTCTGAATTAAATGCTGGTTTGATGTTAGTGTGTGAGGATCTATGTATGATTTGTAATATTGTACAAGTGATATTGTATTTAGGTAGAACCGTAAAAGGAAGTATGTTTGTCTTTAAATATATATCTTTGATATGTATATCCCACGGTAGACGGTAGATATTCCTTATTGCTCGATTTTGAATCACTTGTATTTCTGATATTTGTTTTTTAGTAATAGTGCCCCAGATACTAACTAAATAACTCAGATGGGAGTGAATCATCGCATAGTATGTGGCCCTTAGTAGAGATGTAGAGAGAAGACCTTGGAGTCGGTACAGTACGCCGGTTATTGGGGATATTTTAGATTTCACATGCTCAACATGGGAATTCCACGAAAGTTTAGAGTCTATTAATAGCCCTAAATATTTCGTGACTTCTATATTTTGGAGCTTCTCAGTTCCAAGTGTGATATTCATTGGCACATAATCCTTATTACCGAAAGTTAGGTAGTGCGTTTTTTTTATATTGAGGCTCAATTTATTAATACGCAGCCAATTAGCTAGAATTGAGACATCTACATTCATTTGAGACTCCAGGTCACTCAGGCTTGTACTGTGATAATAGATTACAGTGTCATCCGCATAAAGTTGGAGGTTTCCAGAGATACCACATTTAGTTATGTCATTGACATATAGCAAGAAAAGCAGAGGCCCAAGAATTGATCCCTGTGGCACTCCACATGTGATTTTACCTAAGCCACTCGAGACACCTTTGACTTCAACAAGACAAAATCTATCATCTAAGTAGCTTCGGAGGAGATTTAGGGGCTTCCCAACAATTCCCAAATATTCCAATTTCTTTAAGAGTATTTCATGATCGACCGTATCAAAGGCTTTTTTGAGATCTATAAATATGGCTGCCACATATTCACCCTGGTCTATATACTGTTGAAGGTTGGAGATAAAATCAAAGGCGGCACATTGAGTACTAGAATTTTTCCGAAAGCCATATTGTTGTGGTGTAAGGATATTATTCGCAGATATGTATTTTAGGAGTCTATCTTTGATTATGGTCTCAAATACTTTTGAAAAAACCGATAGAAGTGATATAGGACGGTAGTTAGAGATACATGTTTTACAGTCTCCTTTGTGTATAGGTATTATCTTCGCTAACTTTAATTCATTTGGAAAAATTCCCGAGGACAGTGACCAATTAAAAAGTTCTGTAAGGTGACCCGCTAATTCTTCTTTACAAGTCTTAAGAACTGATGGTGTTACTCCATCGAGTCCCGGTGCTGCTTTCAGCTTAGTTTTAGAGATGATCCTCAGTACCTCATCTTTGTTTGTCCTAGCCATGTACAAGGATTAGCAAGCCTTCGGTTCCACAAAAACGGTATTACAGTCATCCGGGAATGACGGAATGGTAGCTGCTAGCTTTTTTCCTATTGAGAGAAAAAACTCATTAAATGCGGATGCTATTTGGCTCGGATCCTTAATTACGCAGTCATTTACCACGAGGGATTCTATTTCGTTAGTTGGTTTATGTGTTCGGTTTGATAGAATAGAGTTTATGATTTTCCAGGTTTTAGTGGGGTTATTTTGGTTTTGTTGAAAGCTGTTCGCATAATATTTGTGTTTTAGATTTCGCCTATAATTAGTAATGGTATTTCTCAATCTCTTTTTAAGTGTTACAAGAGTAAGATTACCAGGGTCTTGTTTCCACTGCTTGTGAATCTGGTTTCGTTCTTTGATTAATGTATTTAATTTGGAATCAAACCACGGAGTATTCAGTTGTACCCGACTTCTTAATCCTGTTTTTGGTGTAGTTGTACCTGATTCTATTGCCTTTTTAATGTGATAATTGAAACTTTTAAAAGGGTCTTCTGAGTTGCTTAAGTTGATCGTGAAATTGTTATCAAGAAGATAGGATTTTACTGACATACTGTTGATGATAGGTCTCGTAATCCGGGATTTGGTTCTATTATTAAAACATTTTTTTAAGTTGTTCTTATAATCAACAATAAGTATATTATGGTCACTAAGTGGATCATCAATATTCGATATAGTAGTCTGAATGTTTTGCCTATTTGATAAGATGTGATCTATTAAGGTGCAGCTTGTATCAGTGACTCTCGTGGGAAATGTTTTGTTATGTATTGAAAAATTGTAAGATTGTAAGATGTTGCAAAAATTTAATGAAGAATGTGTGGATATGGATATGTCAATGTTAAAGTCTCCGAATATTAATGTATCTTGTCTACTTTCGTTCAGTATTTTTTCTAGATGTATTAGAAAATCCTGCATATTTGTGTTGGGTTTTCGATAGATAGCATAGATGTTAACTGGTTTCCTATCACTGCTACTAAGCGTTATACCTAAAAAGGAATTTTCATTTGAGAAATTTTCAATAATTGCACACTTCATAGTATCAATCACATATATTGCTACGCCGCCTCCTCCTTCGTTGGGGCGAGAAGAAAAAACACTTTTGTAACCATTCAGGGAGTAAAACTTTTCCTCTCCAATCTTAAGCCACGTTTCCGTAATGACGAGCACGTGTACAATGTACCGCGAACTTCTTACTTTTTCTTCGATCTCATCAAACTTATTACGGATGCTTCTCGCGTTCATATACATTATTCGTAGACAGTTCGTCACGGGATTATAATTCTCGATGGTGAGGCACTTATGCTCATGTATGTTACACTCCATAATCTATAGTTGCAAGGTCGTTCTTGAGTGCAGCGATGTAGGCCGGGCAGTTGTCCCTATCTCCAGTTGAGTGATCAGCAGGCTTACCAAATCTGGTGCATGTCGCGCAAACTGGTTTGATGGTGGAATTTGGGCAGGACTCACCAGTATGATTTTGTTGAGCACAATGTCCACATGTGGGTTTGGTATCTCTGCAATACTTGTATGAGTGACCAATCATGTAGCATTTGGTGCAGACAGTAAGGCCAATAAAATCTCGGACGCGGCAAATAGTCCAGCTTATAAATACTTTCTCTTGCTCGACTAGAAATTTACGTACGGTAGCGGGTACTGCGTAGATACGGTGACAAGCGTTACCTGTGCGAGCACCAGCCAGGTGACTTAGTTTACAGCCTGCAATAGTTTCTTCAATGTCTTCAAAATACGAACCCAATATCAACTTTAGAAGAAATCATGTATTTTATACCCCACAAACCAATACCAAACTAATGCAAACTCACAGTAGCTTTATTGGACCTCGCACTTTTAATCTTTTACAAAAAAAAAAATCAAGTAACAACTAAACTAGCGCAATACCAAAAAGAATTAAAGTTGTGGCTGTACAATGCAAATGTTGAAGCATTATTCATTTAATTTTTTCTCTTTTTCTATTTTGTTTCTGTATTGTTTTTATTATTTTATTTTGTGTTCTTTTATTTCATATATATTATCTTACAATCTTTATTTTTACTTTGATTTATTTTTTAATGTGCACCTCTTGCACAATCTTTTAGGCTAACTTTAATTATAATCCTACCGTTTTTCTTTATATGCTTTCTGTAATTTTTAGGTACAAAAATATAGTGAATAAACTTATATTACCCACGCACAGGCTGCGCCTTAGTGGGTTCCCTTTCTTATTATTATAAAACTGTAATGTCAAATGTATAAATTGGGAAAAAATAAAGGAAAAAAAAAAAAAAAAAGTTCCGTAACACTAATTGAGCCACTTTGACTTAGCAAGCGGTCTGCTAGCTTGGCGTTTTTCACATTAACTCATATTATATTGACATCAGTTGATGACGCGGTGCTGATGCTAACAGGATGGAAGATCTACAGTCTCTCGTGTCTAGGATGAACCAAGTATGTATGAAGAATGAGTTGATGATGAATGTAAGTAAGTCTAAAGTAATGGTGTTTGAAATAGAGAGTACGAAAACAGTGTGCAATATAATTGTTGCTGAGGAATACTTGGAGCAGGTGGATGAGTTTGTGTATTTAGGAAATGTGTTCCAGAGCAGTGTTCCGCAAACTTTTTGTGTTCAAGGTACACCTATCAAATCAAGAAATTAAGAAAGGTACACCAAAGAAAAAAGCAATATTTATTTATTACTAAAATCAATATACCTACGAAAAGATGTTTAGTGTGAAATGTGAGCCTGTTTAACTAAGCACAGGCGATCAAAATTTGGACCAATCGTTGATAAGGCTACTCTCATCTCTTCATTGATCTTCCTCAGGCGTTCTCTTTTTTTCGTTTTAATAGTAAAATGAAAATTGAAAATCCCAATGCGCATAAGTAGGTTGTGGCAAATGGAAATATATTTTCAACAGCACGCTTTATAAGCAGTGGATACTCATTTTTTATATGCAGCCAAAAATGTGCTAGCTCTACTTTGGAAATTTTTTAGTTTTAATATCTGATCAGTTTTTAACTCCATGAATTCTTCCTGCTCGTTTATCGGTAAGTGTCCAAGGGAAATATTATCCGAGAGTGGATTTCGTATCCAGTCAATAAGTTGTAGGTCACACTTAGGAAAATAACAGTTCATTTTTTCTGCTAATAGCTCCGAGTGTTTCACTATCAAAGCCTGCACTTTGCTTCTGAATCGGCAGTCATGACATTTAGAAACAATTCATTACTACCATTGACAGCGTGGCTGATCCATAATACCAATTTTGTCCGAAGAAGTTAAAATATAAGGATTCCTGCAATGCATTTTTCTGTTGAGCTCATTTAAATGAGCGAATATGTCCGCCAGATATGCAAGTTTTGCTATCCATTCTTCTTTTTTAAACACAGAAGCAAAATCTGAACCCTAGGCCTCTAAAAACGTCTGGGACTCATTTTTTAGCTCGTGAATCCGAAATAGCATTATTCCGCGAGAAAGCCAACGTACTTCTGTATGAACAGAAGTTACTAATGATCTGATCCCATTTGTTTTCTTATTATCTTCACAATACCTTGATTTTTTTCCGCGGCACACCAATTGATCATCACGATACACCAGTTTGCCGCGGTACACGCTTTGCGGAACACTGTTCTAGAGAGATGGGAAGGCTGACAGAGATATTGAAAGAAAGGCAAATGCAGGTAACTCCATTAATGGAGGACTGAACGCAGTTGGCGCTAACTAAACATTGTCCAAATAAGCGAAGCTAGCAGTCCACAATGGAGTGCTAGTACCTACCCTGATGTATGGAACTGGCAGAGAAAGGATGAACGTAGACTGAATGCTGTAGAAATGAAATCCCTGAGGGGTATGTGTGGTAAAACCATGTATGATCGTGTGAGAAATGTGGAGATCCGCAAAGAGTGCAAGGCTGATTTAAGTGTAATGAGTAAGATTAAGAAAGGGACGCTTAGATGGTTTCGGTATGTAGAGCGAATGAGCAAATAAAATAGTGTAATGAGAATATATGATGCGAATGCGAAAGCTAGCAGAAGTCGGGGACACCCGAGGAAGACGTGGCACGATCAAGTGAATCAGATACTCGAGTCGGGCCATGTCAAGCAAGAGTCAGAATAATAGAAGAGTATGTGTGAGACGATGTATGAATGTAGTTTATATTGTCTCCCTGGAATGTCACCGACTTCTTCATGTCTACTTCTGAATTGTATATCCTCCCCTTTCTTCATACATTAGCTGAACATTCCCAAATGTGATCATCTGAGTGTCCTATCTTATTCATCGGCCTGCCATTCCTTTGTGATATGCGCACGTCTCAGTGATGTAATCTTTTGATCAACATGTGCCACGTCACTCTCTACATGCCCGAACCATCAACACCAGTATTACCAAGAATAACACCAGAATGATGTGTTTCATCCCTCCCGCAACATTGGGGCCAACAGGTCAGTTTTATTTGAAATGGGTGTAGTTCACATTTCTAGAGATCATATTGTGTTCAGTGTGCTATGCTGTGTTTTAATAAATAAATGTATATGGGAACTGCATTCGTTAGACCTTCTCTTTGGCTCCGACCCGGCGTGAACAAATACTATACTTTCCAGAGTTGCTGGAGCCATTTCAAGCAATGTTTCACCAGGGCGATACTGAGAGTATCTACAGCTCTGCGAGGATTTCTTTGAGGTTAAACGCGACGCTAGTTATATTCTACGTGTTCATAGATGGCGTAATTAATTAATTTGATCAAAATTCGGTTTTTGCAAGGTATTGCTTTACAGTATTAAGACAAATTATATGTTTGCGCCCGCATATACGCAATATGAATAGTTTTGTATCAATATCAATAGTTTTGTCTATATAAAAACTCAATTCTATCGAGAAAGGCATGCAAATACAATATTGGATTGAATAATCGGTACAATATTGTATTTGTATGCATTTCTCGAAAGAATTGAGTTTTTAAACGAACAAAACTATTGATTCATATTCATATTGCGTATATACGGGCGTAAACAAATGATTTTTCTTAATATTGTAAAGAAATACTTTGCAAAAGCGTATTTTAATAAAATTATTTAATTAACGCCATCTATGAACACGTAGAATATAACAAGCGTTGCGTTTAACCTTAAATAGATCCACTTTCTGATCTTTTAAATACACCTTTAGTTACCTTCATTGTCAATATTACTTCATGTATATTAAATATAATTATTATATTTGTGTCTGTGGATTTAATTTGACTGTAATTTTATTTAGTTAGCCAAGTTGTCCAAAGCTGTGGTTCCCAGTCCCAGTCCCAGTGTGTTCCTCTATTCCTGGATATCATCATTGGATACTGATGTATTGAATAGCTTGCTCACCAAGCACTTATGTCGCCTTTGGGGATGCTGTGTGGAAGCTTGACCACCTGCTCCACTCTCACGTGACGCCTGTGCTCCAAAGATTACAATTCCATTTGAGGTGGCTGCCACAGTAACTTACATGACTGTAGTCTTGTATTGGAAAACGGGACTAACAAAGGCACAACTTGCACCAAATACATAAAATGAATACATGTAATAAAAACACATTTCAAGATACACATTTATTGATGAATATGTATTAAAGAAACTACTTACAGGCATTACAACAGTAACAGTAATACATAACAAACATAAGTATAAACAAGTTACAAAGTAAACGGAAAAGAGTTATTACAAACATCAATAATGATGTGGTTTTTTTATTTAATAATACACACTTTATTTATTTATTTATTAACACATTTTACATGAGAATATTAAGAAATATACGTTTTTTATTGCACATAACTGTATTGCTTCATTAACAACATTTTATATTTGTTTAAAGATAAATTGAAGATATCCACTGACTTGATATAATTGTTTCCCTCCATTAGTATTCTGGGCAACGAGGAATACATATAGTAGTTAGTCCCAGAATTTCTGCACTGAAATAAATCCTGACTTCTAGTATTACGTTGTGGAATCCGAAAGCTTATCAATTCTAGCAATACCGGACTATCAACTAAATAATTTAGAATTTTATATAGAAATACCAAGTCAGTGAAAATTCTTCAGTCTGACAATTTGAGCATATTCATATATTATGTTCAACATAATTGCTGGAATACCCATTTTAAAATTTATAAAACGTAAGAATTTGTTTTGTATTTTTTCAACAGCTTGTACATGTATATTATAATGTGGGTTCCAGGCAGGAGAATTGTACCCAAGTTGACTTCTTATTGACTTGAAAAAAAAATTATGAAAATATAAATAACAATTTGAAAAGTCTTGGAATAATATATAATTGTAAGTTAATACAAATGAATTGTTTCAGTGCGCCAAGTCTTCAGTAAGTTCACCAATTGTTTGTTTTGGCACAGTTTTTAATTTCAGCAGGTAAATATTAAAGCAGGTAAATATTAATTATTAGGCAGATATTAAAACAACTGGGAATCATATAGTTTTACGTTCTTTGTCCATATTTATTTGTATGCTTGGGTACAATTAGTACTTCATCAAAGTTAAAACGAGCATATGTATTGTGTTATGGCCTGTTTATTTATGTGCTGAAATATAATTTTGTACCACAGAATTGCTCTCACTGAAAGAATTTTGAGACTGATAGAAATGTGGAATATTATACTTTTCTTTGTTTAAAATTTTTTCAGCTAATAATTTAACCAATGAATTTTGCACGGATTGAACATGGTCGATATTAGTTTTACAGGAAAATCCCCAAGTTGTTATTCCATACCTTATAACTTATAACAGATTCAACTAGAGATAAATAAATTATTCGAAGTGTGAAGATTGGAACAAAAAAAAATTGTTTATGAAAACTGCTTTCAATTGATCTTAGTTGTTGTTTATTTTTATATCTATCTTGAAAAAGTAATCAATATTGATTGACGCCTAAATAAACATATTATATTCTTTAACTAGTTCCATATTTTCACATGTACACATTGCAGGAATACCATTGTGTAGGCAATCTGAGGTATGGGTCTTTATTTCTGGTGTAATATATACCTTAACATTAGGGGATTTTATTTGTAACAATTAAGTTTTTTGGCGTTTATGATTAAGCCAGAGTCATGAGACCATTTTAAGAGTTCAATGTAGTCTTTTTGTATAAGGTCTATACAAGTTTGCAAATCACTGCTAGAAATTACTAAAGCAGAATCATCCGCATATACAAAGTGCTTTACATGTCTAAAAATGTATTTAATAAAAGATACATAAATAATGTACAGAATTGGACCCAATAAAGAACCCTGAGGAACGCCGGCTAAAGCTTTTTTTTTTGCTTGAAGAGTTTGAGAGTTTTAATTTCATGCATCGGTTGTTTAAGTAATTTTCAAAAAGTTTTACTAGTTTTCCTCTTATTCCTATAATTTCTAGTATTTGAAGTAATTTACCAAGGTCAATAGTATGAAAGGCTTTTGAGTAATCTATGAATAAGACTATTTACAGTTTAATTCATCATTTATCATGTTTGCAAATGTTTGAAGCAGCAATTCTGTATTCTTTTGAAACGATTAGTATATATTATAGAAACGATTAGTAATTTCCTAGTGATGGTAAGACACTAATTGGTCTGTAGTTACCCAATACAGAATATATATATAGGTCTTATAATACTACATTTTAAGTGATGGGGAATTGAAATAAGATTATATTTATAAAATGGGTTATCTAAGATTAAAATATGTTTTTTAATATCTTTCATCCTGATATTATCAATTCCTGGAGAAGAACTCTTCATTTAATACTTTCTATATCCGCCGCTGTTGGCCTCGGTTGCTTTGAGGCATCTTTTCTGGTTCAAATTCAATTGGTTGCAAGAATATCATTATCAAGAATTCAACGGCCGATTTAGCCATTTGAGAAGTGTCTATTGTGTTCAGAGACTATACTGTTACTGAAACTAAATGTAAGTTATTAAATACAATTTGCCTCAATAATAATATTCACATCAGATGTAGGATAGGTACTCTTATAAAGATACAGATCCATTCATGTATTGAACAAATACAAATAAACAACATAAATCAATAAATAGGAAATTAGTTTTCATATAACAATAGTATCAACAGAAGGGGGACTAATATAATACATTTAATTATGAATATAAAACACCTGTTGTCTGTGTCTGTGTCTGTGCTTTACCTACATGTACATCAAATGTAATATGTCTCGCCGACCAATAATACTTGTGTGTTTTGCTTGCTCAAATAACGCATCCATGCCAAGTACTTATAACTAATGGCCTTATAACAAGGGTTCTAACGTCTGTTTGAATTCAATTGTTTCAACTTATTAAGTCGTGTCGCGGTCTCTCAGCGAACACAAACAGTGTTAATCACGGTGCGATCATTCAAATCAATAAAAGTGAAAGAAAACAACAAGAAACGCTCAAATTACCTCACGATGGTGAAGTGCAAGAAATATGTCGCCAAGGACAGTGAATTATACAGCGACTGTGGTTTCCACAAATTGCCAAAACATCGTCATTCCTGTAGGTAAGGAATGGATTTGTGCTAACTGCGATGCGGACAGCGGACCGAGATAATAATGCAAATATAAACATCGCCATTCCTGTATGTAAGGAATGGATTTGTGCTAACTGCGATGCGGACAGCGGACCGAGATAATAATGCAAATATAAACATCGCCATTCCTGTATGTAAGGAATTGATTTGTGCTTACTGCGATGCGGACAGCGGACCGAGATAATAATGCAAATATAAACATCGCCATTCCTGTATGTAAGGAATGGATTTGTGCTAACTGCGATGCGGACAGCGGACCGAGATAATAATGCAAATATAAACATCGCCATTCCTGTATGTAAGGAATTGATTTGTGCTTACTGCGATGCGGACAGCGGACCGAGATAATAATGCAAATATAAACATCGCCATTCCTGTATGTAAGGAATGGATTTGTGCTAACTGCGATGCGGACAGCGGACCGAGATAATAATGCAAATATAAACATCGCCATTCCTGTATGTAAGGAATTGATTTGTGCTTACTGCGATGCGGACAGCGGACCGAGATAATAATGCAAATATAAACATCGCCATTCCTGTATGTAAGGAATGGATTTGTGCTAACTGCGATGCGGACAGCGGACCGAGATAATAATGCAAATATAAACATCGCCATTCCTGTATGTAAGGAATTGATTTGTGCTTACTGCGATGCGGACAGCGGACCGAGATAATAATGCAAATATAAACATCGCCATTCCTGTATGTAAGGAATTGATTTGTGCTTACTGCGATGCGGACAGCGGACCGAGATAATAATGCAAATATAAACATCGCCATTCCTGTATGTAAGGAATGGATTTGTGCTAACTGCGATGCGGACAGCGGACCGAGATAATAATGCAAATATAAACATCGCCATTCCTGTATGTAAGGAATTGATTTGTGCTTACTGCGATGCGGACAGCGGACCGAGATAATAATGCAAATATAAACATCGCCATTCCTGTATGTAAGGAATGGATTTGTGCTAACTGCGATGCGGACAGCGGACCGAGATAATAATGCAAATATAAACATCGCCATTCCTGTATGTAAGGAATTGATTTGTGCTTACTGCGATGCGGACAGCGGACCGAGATAATAATGCAAATATAAACATCGCCATTCCTGTATGTAAGGAATTGATTTGTGCTTACTGCGATGCGGACAGCGGACCGAGATAATAATGCAAATATAAACATCGCCATTCTTGTATGTAAGGAATTGATTTGTGCTTACTGCGATGCGGACAGCGGACCGAGATAATAATGCAAATATAAACATCGCCATTCCTGTATGTAAGGAATGGATTTGTGCTAACTGCGATGCGGACAGCGGACCGAGATAATAATGCAAATATAAACATCGCCATTCCTGTATGTAAGGAATTGATTTGTGCTTACTGCGATGCGGACAGCGGACCGAGATAATAATGCAAATATAAACATCGCCATTCCTGTATGTAAGGAATGGATTTGTGCTAACTGCGATGCGGACAGCGGACCGAGATAATAATGCAAATATAAACATCGCCATTCCTGTATGTAAGGAATTGATTTGTGCTTACTGCGATGCGGACAGCGGACCGAGATAATAATGCAAATATAAACATCGCCATTCCTGTATGTAAGGAATTGATTTGTGCTTACTGCGATGCGGACAGCGGACCGAGATAATAATGCAAATATAAACATCGCCATTCCTGTATGTAAGGAATTGATTTGTGCTTACTGCGATGCGGACAGCGGACCGAGATAATAATGCAAATATAAACATCGCCATTCCTGTATGTAAGGAATTGATTTGTGCTTACTGCGATGCGGACAGCGGACCGAGATAATAATGCAAATATAAACATCGCCATTCCTGTATGTAAGGAATGGATTTGTGCTAACTGCGATGCGGACAGCGGACCGAGATAATAATGCAAATATAAACATCGCCATTCCTGTATGTAAGGAATTGATTTGTGCTTACTGCGATGCGGACAGCGGACCGAGATAATAATGCAAATATAAACATCGCCATTCCTGTATGTAAGGAATTGATTTGTGCTTACTGCGATGCGGACAGCGGACCGAGATAATAATGCAAATATAAACATCGCCATTCCTGTATGTAAGGAATTGATTTGTGCTAACTGCGATGCGGACAGCGGACCGAGATAATAATGCAAATATAAACATCGCCATTCCTGTAGGTAAGGAATGGATTTGTGCTAACTGCGATGCGGACAGCGGACCGAGATAATAATGCAAATATAAACATCGCCATTCCTGTATGTAAGGAATTGATTTGTGCTTACTGCGATGCGGACAGCGGACCGAGATAATAATGCAAATATAAACATCGCCATTCCTGTATGTAAGGAATGGATTTGTGCTAACTGCGATGCGGACAGCGGACCGAGATAATAATGCAAATATAAACATCGCCATTCCTGTATGTAAGGAATTGATTTGTGCTTACTGCGATGCGGACAGCGGACCGAGATAATAATGCAAATATAAACATCGCCATTCCTGTATGTAAGGAATTGATTTGTGCTTACTGCGATGCGGACAGCGGACCGAGATAATAATGCAAATATAAACATCGCCATTCCTGTATGTAAGGAATTGATTTGTGCTTACTGCGATGCGGACAGCGGACCGAGATAATAATGCAAATATAAACATCGCCATTCCTGTATGTAAGGAATTGATTTGTGCTAACTGCGATGCGGACAGCGGACCGAGATAATAATGCAAATATAAACATCGCCATTCCTGTAGGTAAGGAATGGATTTGTGCTAACTGCGATGCGGACAGCGGACCGAGATAATAATGCAAATATAAACATCGCCATTCCTGTAGGTAAGGAATTGATTTGTGCTTACTGCGATGCGGACAGCGGACCGAGATAATAATGCAAATATAAACATCGCCATTCCTGTAGGTAAGGAATGGATTTGTGCTAACTGCGATGCGGACAGCGGACCGAGATAATAATGCAAATATAAACATCGCCATTCCTGTAGGTAAGGAATTGATTTGTGCTAACTGCGATGCGGACAGCGGACCGAGATAATAATGCAAATATAAACATCGCCATTCCTGTAGGTAAGGAATGGATTTGTGCTAACTGCGATGCGGACAGCGGACCGAGATAATAATGCAAATATAAACATCGCCATTCCTGTAGGTAAGGAATTGATTTGTGCTTACTGCGATGCGGACAGCGGACCGAGATAATAATGCAAATATAAACATCGCCATTCCTGTAGGTAAGGAATGGATTTGTGCTAACTGCGATGCGGACAGCGGACCGAGATAATAATGCAAATATAAACATCGCCATTCCTGTAGGTAAGGAATTGATTTGTGCTAACTGCGATGCGGACAGCGGACCGAGATAATAATGCAAATATAAACATCGCCATTCCTGTAGGTAAGGAATGGATTTGTGCTAACTGCGATGCGGACAGCGGACCGAGATAATAATGCAAATATAAACATCGCCATTCCTGTAGGTAAGGAATTGATTTGTGCTTACTGCGATGCGGACAGCGGACCGAGATAATAATGCAAATATAAACATCGCCATTCCTGTAGGTAAGGAATGGATTTGTGCTAACTGCGATGCGGACAGCGGACCGAGATAATAATGCAAATATAAACATCGCCATTCCTGTAGGTAAGGAATTGATTTGTGCTAACTGCGATGCGGACAGCGGACCGAGATAATAATGCAAATATAAACATCGCCATTCCTGTAGGTAAGGAATGGATTTGTGCTAACTGCGATGCGGACAGCGGACCGAGATAATAATGCAAATATAAACATCGCCATTCCTGTAGGTAAGGAATTGATTTGTGCTAACTGCGATGCGGACAGCGGACCGAGATAATAATGCAAATATAAACATCGCCATTCCTGTAGGTAAGGAATGGATTTGTGCTAACTGCGATGCGGACAGCGGACCGAGATAATAATGCAAATATAAACATCGCCATTCCTGTAGGTAAGGAATGGATTTGTGCTAACTGCGATGCGGACAGCGGACCGAGATAATAATGCAAATATAAACATCGCCATTCCTGTAGGTAAGGAATTGATTTGTGCTAACTGCGATGCGGACAGCGGACCGAGATAATAATGCAAATATAAACATCGCCATTCCTGTAGGTAAGGAATGGATTTGTGCTAACTGCGATGCGGACAGCGGACCGAGATAATAATGCAAATATAAACATCGCCATTCCTGTAGGTAAGGAATTGATTTGTGCTTACTGCGATGCGGACAGCGGACCGAGATAATAATGCAAATATAAACATCGCCATTCCTGTAGGTAAGGAATGGATTTGTGCTAACTGCGATGCGGACAGCGGACCGAGATAATAATGCAAATATAAACATCGCCATTCCTGTAGGTAAGGAATTGATTTGTGCTAACTGCGATGCGGACAGCGGACCGAGATAATAATGCAAATATAAACATCGCCATTCCTGTAGGTAAGGAATGGATTTGTGCTAACTGCGATGCGGACAGCGGACCGAGATAATAATGCAAATATAAACATCGCCATTCCTGTAGGTAAGGAATTGATTTGTGCTTACTGCGATGCGGACAGCGGACCGAGATAATAATGCAAATATAAACATCGCCATTCCTGTAGGTAAGGAATGGATTTGTGCTAACTGCGATGCAGACAGCGGACCGAGATAATAATGCAAATATAAACATCGCCATTCCTGTAGGTAAGGAATTGATTTGTGCTAACTGCGATGCGGACAGCGGACCGAGATAATAATGCAAATATAAACATCGCCATTCCTGTAGGTAAGGAATGGATTTGTGCTAACTGCGATGCGGACAGCGGACCGAGATAATAATGCAAATATAAACATCGCCATTCCTGTAGGTAAGGAATTGATTTGTGCTAACTGCGATGCGGACAGCGGACCGAGATAATAATGCAAATATAAACATCGCCATTCCTGTAGGTAAGGAATGGATTTGTGCTAACTGCGATGCGGACAGCGGACCGAGATAATAATGCAAATATAAACATCGCCATTCCTGTAGGTAAGGAATGGATTTGTGCTAACTGCGATGCGGACAGCGGACCGAGATAATAATGCAAATATAAACATCGCCATTCCTGTAGGTAAGGAATGGATTTGTGCTAACTGCGATGCGGACAGCGGACCGAGATAATAATGCAAATATAAACATCGCCATTCCTGTAGGTAAGGAATGGATTTGTGCTAACTGCGATGCGGACAGCGGACCGAGATAATAATGCAAATATAAACATCGCCATTCCTGTAGGTAAGGAATGGATTTGTGCTAACTGCGATGCGGACAGCGGACCGAGATAATAATGCAAATATAAACATCGCCATTCCTGTAGGTAAGGAATTGATTTGTGCTAACTGCGATGCGGACAGCGGACCGAGATAATAATGCAAATATAAACATCGCCATTCCTGTAGGTAAGGAATGGATTTGTGCTAACTGCGATGCGGACAGCGGACCGAGATAATAATGCAAATATAAACATCGCCATTCCTGTAGGTAAGGAATTGATTTGTGCTAACTGCGATGCGGACAGCGGACCGAGATAATAATGCAAATATAAACATCGCCATTCCTGTAGGTAAGGAATGGATTTGTGCTAACTGCGATGCGGACAGCGGACCGAGATAATAATGCAAATATAAACATCGCCATTCCTGTAGGTAAGGAATGGATTTGTGCTAACTGCGATGCGGACAGCGGACCGAGATAATAATGCAAATATAAACATCGCCATTCCTGTAGGTAAGGAATTGATTTGTGCTAACTGCGATGCGGACAGCGGACCGAGATAATAATGCAAATATAAACATCGCCATTCCTGTAGGTAAGGAATGGATTTGTGCTAACTGCGATGCGGACAGCGGACCGAGATAATAATGCAAATATAAACATCGCCATTCCTGTAGGTAAGGAATGGATTTGTGCTAACTGCGATGCGGACAGCGGACCGAGATAATAATGCAAATATAAACATCGCCATTCCTGTAGGTAAGGAATGGATTTGTGCTAACTGCGATGCGGACAGCGGACCGAGATAATAATGCAAATATAAACATCGCCATTCCTGTAGGTAAGGAATGGATTTGTGCTAACTGCGATGCGGACAGCGGACCGAGATAATAATGCAAATATAAACATCGCCATTCCTGTAGGTAAGGAATGGATTTGTGCTAACTGCGATGCGGACAGCGGACCGAGATAATAATGCAAATATAAACATCGCCATTCCTGTAGGTAAGGAATTGATTTGTGCTAACTGCGATGCGGACAGCGGACCGAGATAATAATGCAAATATAAACATCGCCATTCCTGTAGGTAAGGAATGGATTTGTGCTAACTGCGATGCGGACAGCGGACCGAGATAATAATGCAAATATAAACATCGCCATTCCTGTAGGTAAGGAATGGATTTGTGCTAACTGCGATGCGGACAGCGGACCGAGATAATAATGCAAATATAAACATCGCCATTCCTGTAGGTAAGGAATGGATTTGTGCTAACTGCGATGCGGACAGCGGACCGAGATAATAATGCAAATATAAACATCGCCATTCCTGTAGGTAAGGAATTGATTTGTGCTAACTGCGATGCGGACAGCGGACCGAGATAATAATGCAAATATAAACATCGCCATTCCTGTAGGTAAGGAATGGATTTGTGCTAACTGCGATGCGGACAGCGGACCGAGATAATAATGCAAATATAAACATCGCCATTCCTGTAGGTAAGGAATGGATTTGTGCTAACTGCGATGCGGACAGCGGACCGAGATAATAATGCAAATATAAACATCGCCATTCCTGTAGGTAAGGAATGGATTTGTGCTAACTGCGATGCGGACAGCGGACCGAGATAATAATGCAAATATAAACATCGCCATTCCTGTAGGTAAGGAATGGATTTGTGCTAACTGCGATGCGGACAGCGGACCGAGATAATAATGCAAATATAAACATCGCCATTCCTGTAGGTAAGGAATTGATTTGTGCTAACTGCGATGCGGACAGCGGACCGAGATAATAATGCAAATATAAACATCGCCATTCCTGTAGGTAAGGAATGGATTTGTGCTAACTGCGATGCGGACAGCGGACCGAGATAATAATGCAAATATAAACATCGCCATTCCTGTAGGTAAGGAATGGATTTGTGCTAACAGCGATGCGGACAGCGGACCGAGATAATAATGCAAATATAAACATCGCCATTCCTGTAGGTAAGGAATGGATTTGTGCTAACTGCGATGCGGACAGCGGACCGAGATAATAATGCAAATATAAACATCGCCATTCCTGTAGGTAAGGAATTGATTTGTGCTTACTGCGATGCGGACAGCGGACCGAGATAATAATGCAAATATAAACATCGCCATTCCTGTAGGTAAGGAATGGATTTGTGCTAACTGCGATGCGGACAGCGGACCGAGATAATAATGCAAATATAAACATCGCCATTCCTGTAGGTAAGGAATTGATTTGTGCTAACTGCGATGCGGACAGCGGACCGAGATAATAATGCAAATATAAACATCGCCATTCCTGTAGGTAAGGAATGGATTTGTGCTAACTGCGATGCGGACAGCGGACCGAGATAATAATGCAAATATAAACATCGCCATTCCTGTAGGTAAGGAATTGATTTGTGCTAACTGCGATGCGGACAGCGGACCGAGATAATAATGCAAATATAAACATCGCCATTCCTGTAGGTAAGGAATGGATTTGTGCTAACTGCGATGCGGACAGCGGACCGAGATAATAATGCAAATATAAACATCGCCATTCCTGTAGGTAAGGAATTGATTTGTGCTTACTGCGATGCGGACAGCGGACCGAGATAATAATGCAAATATAAACATCGCCATTCCTGTAGGTAAGGAATGGATTTGTGCTAACTGCGATGCGGACAGCGGACCGAGATAATAATGCAAATATAAACATCGCCATTCCTGTAGGTAAGGAATTGATTTGTGCTAACTGCGATGCGGACAGCGGACCGAGATAATAATGCAAATATAAACATCGCCATTCCTGTAGGTAAGGAATGGATTTGTGCTAACTGCGATGCGGACAGCGGACCGAGATAATAATGCAAATATAAACATCGCCATTCCTGTAGGTAAGGAATTGATTTGTGCTAACTGCGATGCGGACAGCGGACCGAGATAATAATGCAAATATAAACATCGCCATTCCTGTAGGTAAGGAATGGATTTGTGCTAACTGCGATGCGGACAGCGGACCGAGATAATAATGCAAATATAAACATCGCCATTCCTGTAGGTAAGGAATGGATTTGTGCTAACTGCGATGCGGACAGCGGACCGAGATAATAATGCAAATATAAACATCGCCATTCCTGTAGGTAAGGAATGGATTTGTGCTAACTGCGATGCGGACAGCGGACCGAGATAATAATGCAAATATAAACATCGCCATTCCTGTAGGTAAGGAATGGATTTGTGCTAACTGCGATGCGGACAGCGGACCGAGATAATAATGCAAATATAAACATCGCCATTCCTGTAGGTAAGGAATGGATTTGTGCTAACTGCGATGCGGACAGCGGACCGAGATAATAATGCAAATATAAACATCGCCATTCCTGTAGGTAAGGAATGGATTTGTGCTAACTGCGATGCGGACAGCGGACCGAGATAATAATGCAAATATAAACATCGCCATTCCTGTAGGTAAGGAATGGATTTGTGCTAACTGCGATGCGGACAGCGGACCGAGATAATAATGCAAATATAAACATCGCCATTCCTGTAGGTAAGGAATGGATTTGTGCTAACTGCGATGCGGACAGCGGACCGAGATAATAATGCAAATATAAACATCGCCATTCCTGTAGGTAAGGAATTGATTTGTGCTTACTGCGATGCGGACAGCGGACCGAGATAATAATGCAAATATAAACATCGCCATTCCTGTAGGTAAGGAATGGATTTGTGCTTACTGCGATGCGGACAGCGGACCGAGATAATAATGCAAATATAAACATCGCCATTCCTGTAGGTAAGGAATGGATTTGTGCTAACTGCGATGCGGACAGCGGACCGAGATAATAATGCAAATATAAACATCGCCATTCCTGTAGGTAAGGAATTGATTTGTGCTTACTGCGATGCGGACAGCGGACCGAGATAATAATGCAAATATAAACATCGCCATTCCTGTAGGTAAGGAATGGATTTGTGCTTACTGCGATGCGGACAGCGGACCGAGATAATAATGCAAATATAAACATCGCCATTCCTGTAGGTAAGGAATGGATTTGTGCTTACTGCGATGCGGACAGCGGACCGAGATAATAATGCAAATATAAACATCGCCATTCCTGTAGGTAAGGAATGGATTTGTGCTAACTGCGATGCGGACAGCGGACCGAGATAATAATGCAAATATAAACATCAGTGCCGGCGACGGCGGAGCACAAGACTCGCAGCAAGAAAATATTACCGAAATGAAGCAAATTCTAAATTAACATTATAAGACATGGAGACACTCGCGCAGTCGACTTATCTAACAAATAGGATGAACTGGTGTCACTACATATAAATTTAGGGAAAAAAAACTAAAAGAAAATAAACTTAACGAAGTAATGAACTAAAATACCTAGAATACCGGATACAAGAGATCGAACAAGCGGAAAAAAATTGTAACATTTGGTCTTGAGTTGAAAAAAGACGAAAATATTGGAAAAACCGTCAAAATAATGGCATAGAAATTGAACGTAAATAATGAAAACATTGAAAAGGTGTCGAGACTTTACGAAAGAACAAACTCCAAAGCAGCAAACGTCATTATTAAATGGAGACGAATGGAAAACTCCACTGACGAACAATGACAAAATGGAAATAACGGCAGAATATGAAAAGTGATATAAACGAATATATTTAATATAAAAATAAATAACAAAACACGTTTCAAGTCTATTTGATCAGTTATTAAATCCACGCCATGGAAGATTCAACACTATTTTAAACACATATAATTATCAACCAAATGTATTTTTGTTGTTTGTTTTTGGGGTGTTATGCCGTGTTGCGCTAACTCCTTCTTTAGCCGACGTTTCGGACAGCGTTGCAGTGTCCATCATCAGGGCAGATCCGGTAGATCCGAAGATGTGTGATCTACCGGATCTGCCCTGATGATGGACACTGCAACGCTGTCCGAAACGTCGGCTAAAAAAGGAGTTAGCGCAACACGGCATAACACCCCAAAAACAAACAACAAAAATGCTTTTGGCCGTGAGAATCTAAAAACTTACCTTACCAAATGTATTGTTCTATGGTGACATTAACATTAACATATTGGATAGTAAAAAGATTGTAATTACAGAATATCTAAATGTATGACTACCATAACACGGGCATTAGCCTAGTATGACTACCATAACACAAGCATTAGCCTAGTATGGTAGGTAAAAATTGTAATGTTTAAAATAAAATCTGTAAAATATTAGAAAAAAAATATGTTATTCTTCTTCAAATTCGAAATTCGGATATTTTACTTTAAATTCGGATAAATAGTCCTCTATTTGACTTTCTCTAACGGTTGCTCCTTTATTTACTAAAGCCTCCACTATAGACCATCTACCCCACCAAACAGCCTCACTAAGACATTTACCACCATCCGCATTAACATCCACTCCCCTCTCTATCAGCAGCTGCACCGTATCCAGGTTCCCATACCGCGATGCCACAGTTAGTGCGTTCTCTCCCGCACTGTCTACCCTGTGAGGGTTCGCCCCCTGCTGCAGGAGGTATTCTGCTACATCGAAAGATTCCCCTTCTACCGCGACATGTAGTGCAGTCTTACCCCGCCTATCTGTATAGTTGATGTCAGCACCCTTTTCAACGAGATACTTTACAGTTGGTAAGTCTCCCCCCCAGGCCGCAAGCATCAAAGCAGACTCGTATTCATCTCCCGTATGAATGTCTGCTCCGCGCTCCACTAAGTACTTTACAATATCCAGTTTACCCCACTCAGCAGCTATATGTAAAGGAGTTTTTCCCCAGTCATCCCCCCGTGCCATCCATTCAGTAAAGGGAACAACAGTTTGCTCCTCGAGTAGTTTAACCATATCGAGGCGGCCCTTATCTGCAGCAAGGTGAAGGGCAGTTTCCGTATCTGACCAATTACCGCTTATATTCAATAATAAACAATAACGTTCAACATTATTTTCTAATTCCTCTAACAATATCTTTTTAACTAATTCAATATTATTTTTTATAACAGCCTCTCTTAATGGTGCAATTTCAGATTTAACTTTTTTTACTCTATTAAGTGTTCCTGACATACAACTTGAGGTAATAACTTGACAAAATAAATTAATAACAATGCGTTCTATCTCGATTTCTTCATTGAAGTTATAAAAAAATATATTTTTTAAAAATAACTTTACCACAGTTTCATGAGAATTTTCAATATCCGGATTAAATACATCTGTTTTCAGAATTTCAACATTGTTTGCAAAATCTTGGTTTAATAAACTTGCAAAAAAGATCTGTTCCTTATTTTTATCAGAACAATTTTTGGTACAGTGTAATAAAATATTTGTTGTTATTTCGTCCAATACTAACTTATCTCCACTCGTATCACGTAGTTTAGGTTTCTCCAACAAATTCAGTGCTTTTTTTTTTTTTTTTTTACAGTATTACCGCACAAGAGTCCCAACTGCTCCCGTCTGGAGCCAGTGAGACTATGGCATCCCCAATTGGGGTATGTTGTGAGGCTAAGGGTATTGGGGAGGGGAGGGAGATGGGGAAGAGGAAGGTGGGGAAGTACCTGGCTATTCAGATCTGGTCACCAAACACGGCTAAAGCCATTTCAAGCAACGTTTCAATTCTGAATGGTGGTCTTACACCAGGGCGATACTGAGAGTATCTTCCACTCTGGAACGTGCCGCAAATATACTATATATTATTTTAAATGAATTAATTGTGAAATAACACAAATTAATCAAATAAAATTTATTTGCGCACGCCGGGTTCGAACCCGCGACCTTCGGATCTGTAGTCGAAAGCGTATACCACTAGACCACGCCGGCCGTGCTGTATTGCAATTAAAGTCATATTGTAACGGACGTAGTTGACCACATTATTCAATTTTATAAAATTTGTTTTAATTTTATAAAATGTGCCCACCCCACGCCACTGGTGAAATCACCACTCCCCGCCACTGGTCATTTTGTCCAATTTTCGGCCCAGGCGGCTTGAAAACTTTGACCCCGAATGGCATCGATACCGTACCGCCCGCTTACCTGCCGCGCGGATCGATGTTCAACATTTTTTCTATGTAAAAATTACTAGGAAAAATCAATTTTTAAATATTGCAAATGTTTATATTTTACTTGTTCATCCCCTCGGCGGTAGTCAAATAAACACTATTTTCTATATACTACCGCTGAGGAGATATTAAAAAAGCTGTTTTTCACACATATGTATAACCATTTTTTGAACAATATTTTTTACCTTTTTTGCGTGTACAAAAATCCAGGAACCTCGTAGCATAGTGAATCTTATCTCTTTCTGAGCGCTATGTTACGGGGGACCTGGGAAAAATACTAATTTAACATGTTTTACAAATTTGATCGCTTTGAGATCATATTTACACATTTATTTACAAACTTTTCTTATTTTTTGTCGTATCTTGGCAAACGAAAAATCTAGTTGTCAAGATACACATTCTCATAACTACTATGCATTTAAACTATGTAATTGTCATTCATGTAAGCCTTCAAAATCTTTTCTAACTCGCAAATTTAAGCGACCACCTTCGACTGTGCTACCGGCAAAATGAATATGCGACATTTTGCCGGGGCTTATAAACTCATAACTAGCGCGGGTACAATCCCCCACCACTTTTGGGCTCCCAGCCCAATGTCGGGCGCGAGTCATGCTAATTGAATATAAGCAGCCACATAATTGAAAATAAATTAGTTCATCTTTACCACCGAAACCAAGCGGTCCCAAAAATGATGTATCAAACTATCGACCAATTAGTATTTCAACTACACTATCAAAAATATTAGAAAAAGTTATAAAAAAACAAATGCTTACATTTTTGGATTCTAATAAAATATTATCATCTACGCAGTATGGTTTTAGGGTAAACCTGGGTACTGGTGACGCTATAGCTAATGTAACAAATACAATTATTAGAAAATTGGATGAAAGCAAAAAATGCCTAGCAGTTTTCATTGATCTTCAAAAAGCTTTCGATACCATTGACCACGAAATACTGTATTTAAAACTAAAAAAAAATGGAATAACCGAAACAACCCTAAACTTACTTAGAAGTTACTTAACGGGAAGAGAACAATTTGTACAAATTGGTAAAAGAAGGAGCAAAACTCTACCAATTAAGTACGGTGTCCCCCAGGGAAGCGTATTAGGACCTATACTATTTCTAATTTACATAAATGACCTTATGAATCTTCCCATCAAAGGAAACATAATGAGCTTTGCAGATGACACTGTAATTATATTCCATGAACATGATTGGACAAGCACATATAAGGAGGCTGAACATGGCCTAACTGTTCTTCAAAACTGGCTTAAAGCAAACTCCCTTACATTAAATGTGAATAAAACCTAATATTTAATTTTCTCCAAAAACAAAAGAGGACAACCAATGAATGAGCATATACTCAAACTACATGAATGTCAAAAAAAATTTCCTCAATGTTCCTGCTCGATTATAACTCAAACCAAAAGCATAAAATATCTTGGTATTGAAATTGACGATAAACTACATTGGGATTCACACATTGATCGAATTTCAAAAAAGTTAACTAAACTCATTTGTCAGCTAGGGATTTAAAGAGAGTTTACTATGCTTTATGCCACTCCAAATTGGAATATGGAATAATAGGATGGGGCTCAGCAGTATCAAAACATATAAAACAGCTGAAGGTAACTCAGAATTGCATCATAAAGACCATACTAAAGGTTTCCATAAGGACGTCAACAACAGAAATTTTTAAACAATTTGACGTTCCAAGCATACAGAAAATCTATGCCAAAAACATTTTGGTACAAAACCTCAAAAATAATTCTCAGGAAAATACCTCACATACTCATAAAACCAGAGCCAAGCAAACAAAGATACTAACTATACCAAAGTGTAACTCTACCTTTGGACAAAGAAGCTCTAAATTTTTAGCAGTAAAGGTATATAATAAACTCCCACTTAGTATCAAACAAATCAAAACAGAAAACAACTGTATTAAGAACATTAAATCTTGGCTTAAGGAATTACCGGAAAAAGAACTTACTAGCATATTTAAAACATCGTCGTAGAAGTTTCTGGAAACCCTTACCCAAAACATGGAGTCATACCATAGAAGTCGCTGAATAACTTATCCAAAACCTAGTCCCCCTCAGCACAGGATCTCCCAGTGAGGAGGACTATGAATATAATCAACATCTATTTTTTATATATATATTCTTATAAAAAATTTAAAAAAATGTATAATATAGCTACTAAATAAAAAAATAAAAATAAAAAAAATCTACAAGTGACTCCTGCCCAACATCTGCCTCACCTCGCCAAGTCTTCTGCTCCAAGATCTTCTGGTGTTACCTCTTCAAGACCAGCCGGCCCTCCTCTGGAAAACCGCCAACGCCAGAAGCGAGCAGAGACGACAGCACACCCAGTGCCCAACATTCACCAAGCCTGGGTGCGGGAGGCAGATTTCATCATCAAATATACTACTATCATCATCATCGGCCGTAAAGGATCATTCTCATCGGTTGAAGACACGGTTTGGACCCGGCGCCTAAATCTACAGTCTTGTGCGGACTCCCGTCCAGAACAAGTGGTCCTTCGAGCCGGATCCTCACACGCCTTCAACCAAGATGTCTCCAACCTTACGGTCGAGCCGGATCCAAGACGATGGATCCTCAACACCATCTGCAGATGCCCTGGACGCTGGGTCTCAGGCCACGGCTGTGGTTCACGTCACGCCTGACGTAACCCCCATGCCCACGCCCAGCACTACTCCTGACATGGCACCACCTGCACACCATGACTCACCGCCCTCCATATCTCAAGAGGATGCGATGGAGTCATTGCGACAACAGCTTCGCAGTCAAACCGAGCACATTGAGAGACTTAAAGCAGCTCTTCAATCAGCTCCAACAGCAGCAGCCCCTGCCCCTCCTGGACCTTCGAAGCTCCTGGAGAGGTCACCACCATCATGGACGCAGCCCGGCCAATCGAGCCCGGTGCCTCTGGTGGACCAGAGGTACGAGGAACCAGCAGCAGCAGCGCCTGCCCGCTCTGGACCCGTACTCCTGCCCAAGGAGGACCCTGGCGCTTCCAAGCGTACAGCCCTGGATGGGTGCAGCCCGGCCAACCGAACCCGGTGCCTCTGGTGGACCAGAGGTACACAGCAGCGGCGCAGCCAAGGCCAGCCGGTCCCCCGCCCTCGTCACCCTGGCCCAATTCAGGGTGGCCAAACACGATGCAGCCTGGACCCTCTGGCCCCGTACCGCCCGCCCCTCTGATAGAACAGAGGCAAGCCGTACCTGAAGTGCCAGCCGGACCTGTACCTCTGGTGGACCAGAGGTACGCATCACGAGCGCAGCAAGAGCCAGCAGGCCCTGCGCAACCAGCACCCTGGACCGTTCAGGGATGCCCAGTACTGGTGCAGCCTAGACCTCATGACCCTGTGCTGCCCGTACCTCTGCCCCACCCGGGTACCCAGCGCCGATGCCAGGATCACCTGCCGGACTGCTGGAGCAGTGGGACGTGCCATGGACACAGCCTGGACCACCTGGACCATCTGGACCATCTGGACATGTGCCGCCCGTACCACTGCGCGATCAGGAGTATGGCGTGCCGGCACGGCCAGATGGCCCGCCCACAGCCAGTACCAGCTCCATGCCGAGATTCCCGCCCCAACCTACGGCGGATGAAACGGCCCAACATACCAGAGCCTGGGTTCAGCATGATGGCAGTCCCACGGCTCAGCTGGCCTCCGCCCTGACAGAAGCCATCAGAGCTTCAAGGGCTCAGGACAGCCCCCATCCCACAATCGAGGACGATCCACGAATGGCGGCCCTTATTGCCAGACAATCAATGGCCAAGGACCTGCCTCCATTTTTTATTTTTTTATTTTTTATTATTATTATTTATTTATTAACCAATATACATATAATACATAATTAAACAATATATATAATATATAATATTAGTGGTAACAATACCTCCCTAATTGAGAAATTCTCGTGTTTAGGGAGGGAGCACTATCAAATTGACAGTACTATACATACTTATCAGTTGTTACAATTTGGATGCATGAAGAATTACTTTTTTATATATAATAAAAATATAAGTAGCAATTGTTTTTTTTTTGTACATAATGAAAAATTATTTTTATACATAATGAAAATTATAAGATGGAATTTATTTTGTACATAATGGACACATTTTGGTTGGCACATCGTAACACATACTTAAAAATTATTTAATAGTAAAATGTTTTTTGTGTTTTTGTTTAAAAATTTCATAATTCCTCTCGGATTGTATTTCTATAGGGAGTTCGTTAAAGCATTTTATTGCTGAGTATGTGTAATGATGTTGGGCTGTTGTAGAATTAAGTTTAGGGATTATTATTTGTCCTAAGGTTCTCGGTCTGGTGCTAAATGACTTTATTGTTAGTTTGTCTTTATGGATTTGTAGTAATGCGTTTTTTTGATAAATTTTATTTATTGTTAATACTTTGAATTCATCGAATAATTTTTGGGTTGAATAGTCTAATTGTTTCTTAAGAATTATTTTGATGAGTCTTCTATGTACTATTTCAAGTGGGGTTAAGTTGGTTTTATACGCTCCTCCCCATCCTATTATTCCGTATTGCAGAACTGATTGGGCTAATGCATAGTAAACCTTTAGTAGCAAAGATTTATGTAATATATTTCTTAGTTTGAGGAATACGTAATAAAGTTTACGTATTCTATTTACAGTTTGCGCAATATGTTCAGTCCATTTAATATGTTGGTCTATAATTATGCCTAAATATTTAATATTACTTTTTTTTGAGATTTTTGAGCATTTAGGTGAATAGCAGTTGTCAGTATAATTATTACAAGAGTTATGGATAGTTATATTGGAATTTATTGTTGGGTGTATTTTGTCTGATAATGTGAAAGTCATGAAATAGGTTTTGTCAGAGTTTAAGGAGAGGTAGTTGTCATCCAACCATTGTTTTAAGTTGTTTATTTCTACGTTCGCAGTTTGATAGGCTTCTTCCCAAGTTTTTTTTTCTATGATTAAAACTGTGTCGTCGGCGAAAGATATGATTTTTCCATTTTTTGGTACTGTAAGCATTTCATTCACGTAAATGATAAACAATATTGGGCCTAGAACTGTCCCTTGAGGAATTCCAAATTCGGAATAGGTGGGTTCACTCAATATATTGTTAATTTTTACGTGTTGGTGTCTTTTATGAAGATAACTTTTAAACCATTCTTTAACTGTTCCTTGAATTCCAATATTTTCTAATTTTTTTATTAGCTTCTTGTGGCTTATACTGTCAAAAGCTTTTCTTAGATCGATGAATATACTTAAACATTTATTTCCCGAGTCAAGAGCATTATATATTATAGAGGTTATTTTTGCGATTGCATCTTGCGTACCTAAATTTTCTCTGAAGCCGAATTGGTTATCATTAATGATTTTATTTGAAGTGATATGTTTAGTTAATTGTGACTTTACGACTTTTTCAAATATTTTTGCTACGTTAGATACAATAGATATGGGACGGTAGTTCGAGACGTCAGATGTAATTCCTGATTTGAAGATCGGGGTTATTATTGTATTTTTATATACTTTTGGGTAAATTCCTTGCTGTATGCTGTTATTAATGATATGTGCAATTTGTTTGGATATTAATTGTCTCATTTGTTTTAATACATTTACTGTGATATTATCAAAACCAGGGCTCGCGGACACTCGTAGGTTCATTATAATTTTTTCTATTTCTATTTGGGTGCATTTTTCAAATTTTTCAAAAATATTTTGGCAAGTTTGTGTGGATGTATTGGTAGTATTTTTAGGTTGGAACGAGTCGATTTTTTTGGCAAGTTTCTCTCCGACTTTAGCGAAGTAGTTGTTGAAAATATTTGCAATTTTAGTTGGTTCTTTTATTGAGTCTATTGTTTCGTTGTCATAAGTTATTTTATTTATTTGTTTATTTTTATTACCGTTGCCGATAATGTTGTTAATTGTAGCCCAGACTTTTTTGTTATCTTTACCACTATCTTCAATTTTTACCTTGAAGTAATTTTCTTTTGTTTTTTTAATTAAATTTGTAAGATTGTTTCTGTATTTTTTATATAATTGTAATAAAGTTAAGTCATTAGGTTGTTTTCGGGTTTGATAAAATAGTTTTTCTTTATTCCTAATTGAGGTAACTATTCCATGGGTGATCCAGGGCTTAATTTTTCTATGTTTTGATTTAGGTTTAACGTTTTTATGTATAGTTGCATTTATTATGTGTTCGAAAAGTGTTTTTTCGAATATAATTGAAGATTTTTCGGCATCTTCGGTGTTTAATGTTTCTTCCCATTTTTCCGATTTCAATTTAGTAGTTGTTGCAGCCTTAGTCCAGATATGATCAATACATGATGGGTTTTGTAGGGGCACAACTCTAGTGTAATCGTTTATACATGAAATGAAGTTAAGCTCAGCCATCGTATTAAGTAAATCATTTTTTTCGACGCTGTTTGAATTTAGACCTATATTTATATTGAAGTCACCCGTCACTATAGTATTTTGACATTTTGTTTTGTTTATTACATCTTTGAGGTTCTCTATAAATTGTTGAGTTTTTGATCCGTGGGTTCGGTAAACAGCAATAACTTGATAAATCTGATTATTTACTTTAAATTGTAATGCTACACAGTTCGTGAGTGTCATGTTTATTTCTTTATAAGATATATCTTGGTGTTTTTGGTTAACGTAAATAACTATGCCACTATTCTTGTTAATGTGTGTTTTCGTCGAAATACAAGTAAAGTTCGGTAATTGTGGTATATTATCTATATTTACTGTATTAAGGTGTGCCTCTGTCAAAACAATACAGTCGAGTTCAGTTTTTAAAAGACTAAGGGTGCATAATAATTCATTCATGTTTTTGTAAATGCTCCTAATATTTAAGTGCATAATTACTAATGAGTTTGTCATATTTTTGAAAACGAGGTTACATTCATCAACATTATTACATACTTTTTCTGTTATATTATAAGTGCTATCTAGTTCATCCGTGATAATATTATTCATCAGAATTTGAAAACGTGTGTCTTATATAAGAGTAGTTGCGAATATATAACATAAGCTTATAAATAACATATAACATAAGCATGAAACGTATGTAGAATTTAGGTATATAAATAATATAAGACATAATGTTATAATGAAGATAAAACATAAGCATATAAAAAATGTAAAACGTAAGCTTTAGCATATAAGATATACGAGAGATATAAGTGTTTAGTTGGTGCCAATATTTAACATAAGCATATACAATATATATGGCATAAGAATAGGTATATAAAGTGTAAATATAATTGTTGAAAATATAAGACCTAAGGATGTAAAGAATGTGAAGTATAATCATATTAAGAAAGTAAAACATGAGCTTATAAAGATTATAAAACATAAACATATAATGAATATGAAACGAAAACATAAGCATATAAAGTATACAAGAGATATAAGTTAATATAATCATATTAAGAAAGTAAAACATGAGCTTATAAAGATTATAAAACATAAGTATATAAAGAATAAGAAACGAAAACATAAGCATATAAAGTACGTAAGAGATATAAGTTAGTATAACCATATTAAGTAGGTAAAACATGAGCTTATAAAGACTATAAAACATAAGCATATAAAGAATATGAAAAGAAAACATAAGCATGTAAGGTATACAACAGATATAAGGATTTGGTTGTTGTGAATGTTTTACATAACGATATAAAGTATATATAACAAAATCATAAGTATACAGAGTATATATATAGTTGTTGCGAATATATAACATAAGTATATAAAGGATATAGAGCATGAGTATGTTAAAACACAACATATACTTCTTGATTCTGTGTTTTACATAGAGATTTATGTGAAAAAGTATAAACATATGAAAGTAAGTTATGTGAGTATATCTAAACGAGCTTTGTTTATTGGTTATTGATTGAGGGAGACAAAATGTTTTTGTTTGTTTCGTTAATAATAATAGCAGGTGTTCCGTTGTCTTTGCGGACATATACTTGTCCTCCCTTTGTCCAGGCGAACTTAAACCAATTTTCGTGTGTAGCTTTTCTCGCGAGAAACCATAAATGTTTTGCGCGAAAAGTCAGGTGTTCCGAAATGTAAATTTGCAAACTTGGTCCTGCCATTCCGATAAGGGCGGTGTTAAGTTTGTCCTCACGGTTCGGGGCTTGTTTGTTGTAGTTTTTAATGTCTCTCAGGAAATCATCACGGTCGACGCTGGTTTTGAATTTCACTACGATTGGCCTGCGTTGATCTTTTTTGGACTTTTGGTTGATACGGTAAGCTGCATCGATGTTATTGAAATCGTTAGTGGATTTGGTTATTTTTTTAATGTTAAAAATGTAGTTATTTAAGTTTTCCCCGTTAATTTCGGGGATCCCCCTAATTTCAACATTTTTTGACTTATTTTGCCTGTCAATTTGTTCCATTTGGTTTTCTAGGACGTCGATTCTCGTTTCCAGCTCAGTGTTCCTTTTTTCAAGTAAACTGTTTGTGGCTTCTAGATCGTGGACACGATGTAAGATATCCTCATACTGTTTACTCATAGTTGCCAAAGTGGCGAGAATTTGGGTATTTTGCTCGAGCAACTTAGAAAGTAGTTCAGTGTCCACAAGGGCACTACCACTTGCTTTGATAGTGGGCACAGCACATAAGCATTTAGAACATTTTAACTGTGTGCGTCGCTCCTTGCTGAGGCGACGGTATGAACTTTCTGTTACCCCACCACAGAGTAAATGATATGTTCCTTTGCAAAGTGTACATATAAAAACGGACTCGTCTGAGAGGGTAGGCTCAGAACAGGCTTGGCAATTCATCATTTATGTATTTTGATTTTTTTAATGTTGATTCGTATTGGAGATTGATACAATTGATGGTGTGTATAATTTATTTTAGCGCCTGTTTGTTGGCAATTTTCGCAACACCCTTGCTGACTGGTACTAACGCCTGTTGGCAGGCAATCAACAATATGTTGTTAAATAAACGTACCCACATATGAACCACTGTTTCAAGTTTTTATATGGTGGAATCACTGTTAAAACGTAGAATTTTGCACGATTTTTGGTGTCTGTAGCATAAACACTTTGGTATTTGTTATCACACAATGTTATTATTTATGATAAACTTAACTGTTAACTGTTTGTAGATATTTAGGTAGAATACCGGGAATCACTTTGACGTATTTAATGTTATTTTTTAATTTGTACAAAAAATGACACAAATGTCTTTTACGAGTGTAAAAAATAGGCTCATGAAATGCGCGGTAGTCACTTTAACCTACACTGACACTTTTTTGACTTGTGTGGATTGTATTTTGCTTGCAGATTTAAAAAACACTACCGTAAACACTATTTGACACCGCTGTCAACAACTGAAGAGGAATGAGTTGGAGATCCACTGGAGTGGCCCACCTGGAGGGCACAGTTTAACCAGTCTACCTCCACATGTCGGATGACCTCCAGCGAAAACTTGATCGGCCTACAGCGGGCCCTCAAGGGGAAAGCCCGAGAAGCCGTCGGCCCCCTTCTGATGGACCCTGCTCAGGTTCCGGAGATCCTGGCAGTCCTGGAGCAGAGATTTGGAGGGACTACTTCACTCGCTGCTCTGATGCTGGACAAAGTGAAGAAGCTGCCCCACCTCACAATTGAGGCCTCTCTGGAGGACATCGCAGACTTCTCTGGCACAGTTCAAAACCTGGTGGCATCACTCCGCTCCCTCAACAACGATGGCTATCTGACGAATCCAGCGCTGCTCAGTGACATCGCGGGGAAGATGCCGCCCACCTTGCGGTTGGCGTGGCTGATGGAAGTGCGGCACTACGAGGCCTCCGCTACCATTTGCCAGTTTGCCGCCTTCCTGAAAACCGTCGCGAACGCCATCCCAAAGTCCGGTTTGGTTGACCCCGCGAGGTCCCGCCCACGCCGTGAACACATGCTCGCGACAACGGAACAGTTTTCGCGCAAAAACGGTGCTAAAAAACGTGATACCTGTGAAAGTTTCATAAATACGTCTGCCGCGTCAGAAAAGTTTTCGCGAAAAAACAATTCGAACAAAAGTGACACTTGTGACAACAGTTTAAACACGTCTGCCGCGTCAGAACGGTTTTTATCGCGGGAAAACAATATTTATAACAACAATTCTAGTGAAAAACAACAGTTCGCGAAAATTAATCGAAAGCCCCAAATTTTGTCTGGTAATAATCGAATGCCCCAAATTTTGTCTGGTAATAATCGAGAAAATAATCGAAGCGGGGAAAAAGTGCAAAACAGTTACGGTGAAGTTCGCGAGTTCGATAACCGCGCCGGGTGTGTTCAGTGCGGTGAAAATGGCCACCAACTTAGCGAATGTCTCACTTTCGCCGCGAAAGACATAAAATCCCGTTTTGTGACAGTTAAAAGTGCCGGATTGTGCCGAGAATTCCTCAATGGCAAACATTTTACTAAATATTGCAAAGTTAGTGACTGGTGCGGCGTGGGGGAGTGCAGATACCCCCACCACCGACTTCTTCACAACCCGAACTATCGTTAAAATAACAATACAGTGGCAGACGTTCACAATATGTGACGCCACACCGAAAGTGCCGTGTTAAAAGTGGTGGGGGTCATATTGTCGGGCCCCAAGCGACAGATTAAAACCTTTGCGCTTCTGGACGAGGGCTCAACTGTCACCCTTATTGATGCCACCACAGCACAGAAAATCGGCACAACCGGACCTACCCGTGAGCTACGGCTACACGGAGCAAAAAACATGTGCTCATCAGACATGACGTCCCGCCGCGTGCCAATTACTCTACGCGGCGCCGGAATCTCTGATGAGTACGTCATCAAAGTCAACACCGTCCAGCAGCTCAGCCTCCCTGAACAGAGGGTCCACGGCCGCTACATCACCCCCACACTTCTCATCGGGCAAGACAATGTATACCTTATTGTCTCGAGGGAAGTGCGCGACGTTCGTGACTCTACGCGAATATTGTCACGGACGGCGTTGGGGTGGATCACCCATGGCGGAGGGGCCCCTGAACACGAAGCTGAGGCTACAACACTGGCCCTGCGCGAGGAGAGCCACAAAGACGACCTCATGAGTGATCTCATCAAACACTATTTTGCGATTGACTCATTGGGGATCACGTCCGCCTCTCGTGTAACTGCGCACATAGTGCGTGCAAATCAGCTGATGGACAATACAACCCATCATCTGACAACCGGCCGATGGGAAACCGGCCTTTTATGTAAGGAGAATAATATCACACTGCCTGACAATCGGCAATGTGCATTAAAACGACTGTGGTCTCTGGAGAGAAAATTATCGAAGGAAAAGGACTTGGCAACCGCCTATGCAGCTAAAATCAACGGACTTATAACACAAGGCCACGCACGTAAACTTACGGACCGAGAGGTAGAAAAACCCTCTGCCCGCAAATGGTACCTACCGCATTTTGCCGTAGTGAACCAAAACAAACCAAACAAGATCCGTGTGGTGTTTGATGCTGCCAGCCGCTGCCGAGGGACCTCCCTCAATGATCAGTTGCTGACTGGGCCTGACCTGCTGACTTCATTGTTGGGAAACATACTCCGGTTTCGAGAGGGAAAAATAGCTCTCGCCACCGACATCAAGGAGATGTTTTTACAAGTGAAAATCAAAAGTGAAGATCAACAGTCACAGTTGTTTTTATGGAGACCAACACCTCAACAAGAACCACGTACTTACATGATGTCATCAATGATGTTTGGCGCTACCTGTTCACCAAGCAGCGCCCAGTACGTGCGAAACAAAGTGGCCCAGGAGAATTCTGCATTATTCCCTGCTGCCGCAGCCGCCATCCAAACAAAGTTTTATATGGATGACTATTTGGATGCGGTCTATACTAAAACTAAAGCGACAGCACTCATCACTACTGTTGCCAAAGTGCTGTCAACTGGAGGGTTCCACCTAACAAACTGGGCCTCTAACGACACTTCAGTGATGGCTACTATCCCGCTTATAGAAAGCCAGGTCAGCCATCACCATAAGCAGCGGAGAAGCAGATACCGAGAGAATCCTCGGACTTCTGTGGGATCCTGTCACCGATCGATTTTTATATGCATTTCGCGATGCTGCCGATCCTGAACTGATCAGCAGGCCTACCAAACGCCAGCTGCTCAGCATTGTTATGAAAATTTTCGACCCTGTGGGCTTCGTCGCTTGCCTCACAGTCCGATCGAAGATTCTACTACAAGCTGTCTGGCGATCCAACATCGGATGGGACGACATCATCACACCTGAACACAACGAAAGTTGGATGGACTGGCTGGGACTTCTGCAAGACTGCAAAGTTGCCATACCTCGGCGCTGCTTACAAAACAAAGAGAGCTTCGTCACCCTCCACCTCTTCTGTGATGCCTCAGAGCAGGCATGCTGTGCGGTCGCCTACCATACCGAGGAGATTGATGGGAACACCACAGCCACCTTTTTGGCCAGCAAATGCAAAGTGGCTCCTCTGAAACCTCTATCAATACCCCGCCTTGAGCTACAATCCACGCTCATGGTGGCCAGACTGGCAGCAACGCTGAAGAAAGAATGTCGCAGCAACATTGCGCGAACAGTCTTCTGGACAGACTCGACAACAATGTTGTGCTGGCTGCGCACAGATCCACGCACATACTCCGCCTTTGTGGCCAACAGACTCGGCGAGATCGACGAGCTCACCCGCATTGCAGATTGGAGATGGGTCCCTACCAAACTGAACCCGGCAGACACCGGCATCCGAGACGTCAACACTCCTGACCTCTCGCACTCTGGACGATGGTTCAGTGGACCAGCCTTCCTGACCTCAGACGAGGCAGAATGGCCGCGCGAACGGTGCAAACTGCCTCAGCCTGATGATGGCACCCTAGAAGTGAGGCCTCAATACGTTGGCATCACAACAAATGTGGCAGAGACACTGCCCGAAATCAACAGATTCTCTTCATGGCGTCGACTTATTCGAACTACCTGCTGGATACACCGTTTTATTAAAAGGTGTTGTGGAAAACACCACGAACAACCTGATAAACATTTAAGAAGCGATGAAATCAAAAAAGCAGAGATCTCTTTCTGAGCGCAATGTTACGGGAGACCTGGGAAAAATACTAACTTAACATGTTTTACAAATTTGATCGCTTTGAGATCATATTTACACATTTATTTACAAACTTTTCTTATTTTTTGTCGTATCTTGGCAAACAAAAAATCTAGTTGTCAAGATACACATTCTCATAACTACCATGCATTTAAACTATGTAATTGTCATTCATGTAAGCCTTCAAAATCTTTTCTAACTCGCAAATTTAAGCGACCACCTTCGACTGTGCTAACGGCAAAATGAATATGCGACATTTCGCCGGGGCTTATAAACTCATAACTAGCGCGGGAACAATCCCCCACCACTTTTGGGCTCCCAGCCCAATGTCGGGCGCGAGTCATGCTAATTGAATATAAGCAGCCACATAATTGAAAATAAATTTGTTCATCTTTACCACCGAAACCAAGCGTTTTATTATCTACAAGTGACTCCTGCCCAACATCTGCCTCACCTCGCCAAGTCTTCTGCTCCAAGATCTTCTGGTGTTACCTCTTCAAGACCAGCCAGCCCTCCTCTGGAAAACCGCCAACGCCAGAAGCGGGCAGAGACGACAGCACACCCAGTGCCCAACATTCACCAAGCCTGCGTGCGGGAGGCAGATTTCATCATCAAATATACTACTATCATCATCATCGGCCGTAAAGGAGCATTCTCATCGGTTGAAGACACGGTTTGGACCCGGCGCCTAAACCTACAGTCTTGTGCGGACTCCCGTCCAGTACACATATTGTGTTATAAAAGAGGCCAAGGCTTCTTGTGTACTGAATCCACTGAGTAGAAATGTGACAATGTGTTCGTTTTTTTCTATAACTGCAATGTGCAGAGCTGTTTGGTATCTTTCGTTCTTAAATACCGTTTTGTCGTCAAGCCAAAGTTGACTAATGTATTTGGCGTTTAATTCGGGTGCAGTCTCTGACATTGGTGTTTCATTTAATAGCGCATTCATGAAATGTCTGATGATCCTGCTGTCAGGATGAAGCAATATTTGAGAAAAAAGTATTTGTTTGAAAAGTTCATACCTGCAATGGAGAATTCGTTGATGGAGCCAGTGGACAACCATTACCGCGCAGCAGTACTCCGCGTAAGTACGGTGGACAAATTGGAAATCTCCATCACCGTTTGTTTGAACCAAACCAACTCTATTTAATTTATTTAGCCACTTGTCTTCAATGGCGTCAAAGTTCTTAACATAAAAATCCGGAAAGAATGTTTTAAATCCAAGTTCACCGTGCATTACGGTTATACTGTCAATTAAATAATTTATTATAAGTTCATCCGCCGCTGCTCCTAGACATGCTTTATCATTAAAGTAAATTTCATATTTTAACGAAATAAACCTATTGTACAGATTTGACGCAGTTTCAATGTTGATTTGTTTAAATAAAACTTCTCGAGACTGATGCAACATATCCCCTGTCGGCCTGAATACTTTCGTTAACATCCTCAGCTGAAGGGAACCCCCATGAAGCTGGTTGTGCCTGAACCGAGAACTAGCTTTGCTTGTCGTAGCACCTCTTCGGCGTACTCCTTTAATTGTCCCTCTCTCACTCCGTTATCTTCCAACTCAAGAGAGAGACAGGAACGCCAAATCATAACTAAAAAGTTATGTTGCTCTTCTTCATTAAACGGTACAAATAACGTACATAAATTACATAATTCCTTTTCAAATGAACTTTTCAAATATTTGTGAGCTGTCAAGAATATTTGGACTGTTGGTACATTTTTAAAGAAAATAAGGAGCTTGATTATCTTCTGTTTGGCACTCTCTTTGTCTTTATCTTTAACATAATCATCCAGCTCATCAAACCCGTCTAACAGTATTACGACCCGCTTGGAATGTGTCTTCCTTCCTAAAAAATACTCTAATAAACTGTCAGCCTGAGAGCTACACTCGCTTAACAGAAACTTTGCTACGCTTTTAGGAGTGAGCGGATCTGATAAATCTCTTATATGCCCTCGGAAGTGTTTTAATTCTAAATAGATAACCCATGTTGCATCCACGAGTCTTGACAAGTTGGCGAGGGAAGTTGTTTTCCCCATGCCTGGTTCATCAGCTATGATCACCAAGTTTCTGTCTGTTTTGCTCAAATCTGTTTCATTTACCTGCTCGCGGGAGTCTGTGGACATACGGGGTAGCAGGCTCCCCACAGAACCATGGGAATATCGCCACTCTAGTTTATAGCTTTCCTCGCTTTGACAAATTTTTACAAAATGGATACGTTTACTAATATATTTTTGAATAACACTAACCTCTTCTTCCAGGGACGCAATTTGTATATTATCTGTGAACTCTTTCTTTTTAAGGCAATTCTCGACCAATTCTATGAGTAAGGTCTTGTTTGCCTCAGTGTTAATAACAAACAAGTCATCGGCATGTTCAGTTTCTGCAAACTCCTTCACGTCAATATATGCTCTATGAAGAAATTTCCTGTCTAAATAAAAACGTTTATCAAATATTTCTTTGCAGTACACATCTCTGCCTAACACTTCTAACAGGTAAATGCATTTATCGTGGTTCTGCTTGCAGATATCTCTATAGAAAAGTTGCGCATCTCCCTCGGCGAGGATGATGTCTATCTCCTTGAGCTGGTCCCAGCCGGCCTCAGTCTCCAGGACCTCGCGGCTCAACCCACTCATCACCACCAGGATGTTAGTGTCGGGTGACTTTACATAATTAACAAAGGATTCTATACAAATGTTTATGTTTAATTTAAAGAAAGGCATCTGTATGTCGCCGAGGGTGGGACGCGTGTCCTTTATGTTGATAGTATAGTTTTCAGTTGTCGCGAATTTTTTTAAGGTGTCTGAACTTAGGATCTGATTGATTTTACAAACTAAACGGTTCTCTCCTAGGAACTTTTCAAAACTATACTCTTTTTCCCCAATAGTTATAACATCTTCTCTGTCATACATTACTGTTTATGAGTCAAGAGTTAGATCCGAAAAATTAATATGGCTGGAAAAGTGAACTGTGTTATTGAATTTAGATGAATCGGGTTTGTGAATTGACTCTGACACAAACAATACAAGTTTCAGTGATTTGGAACATACGTCTTTAATTAATTGTTTACATTCAGTAATGGAGGAAGAAGTGCAGTCTACCACCATCAAGTAGTCTTTCTCAACGGGCCAACCATAATTTAGAAGTTTTTGCAGCTGGGACCATCCTATAAATGTGTATAGTTTCTTACTAATACATTTGGTGGACCCGTCTGAGGAGTCGTTGCTTCTTCCCTCTCCGTCGCTGATTTGATGAAGGATGTTCCGAAGTTGGCTCATCTTGAATGCAACATCTGTACTACTTGTGACTAGACAGAGAACGCGCTCCTCATCGGAAACTAGGAATTTGTTGAAACCGCCGGAACCCGTAGAGTCCAGCCAACACTTGGGCAACGAATCGAGGTAGCTCTGTCCCTCCACGTAGTAGATGAAGTCTGTATATTGCTTTAACTCTTTAATCTGATTCTCTACAGCCTGTACGAAGTCCTCCTTCAGCCAGCGCATCAGCTGCTTCAGACGCCTGCAGAGTTCCACCAATGACTCGAAACTTATTGTTCTATTATAATGATCCAAAATAAAATTGGGGAGCAATTTGGTGCTCTCATTATAACCAAGATTATTATTTTTAACAAATTTATTTAGAATATTCAATTCGCTCATCTGTTCCTGTAATATATCCATTCTGTAAAGCATTTTCAATTCGACTTCTGAAAAAACTGTAAAATATTTAACCTTTTCTTGGGTTGTGAGTTCTGCCACCGTATACCGCAAATCTTTTTTTAGGGCTTTAGAATTAGTAACTTGTGCTTGTCCGTGGTAATTATTCTCCCACTTCAAGATGTTAAAAAGTTTCCTGTACTCTTTGTTCTTTTTAGCCCAATCCACCACTTCACCTATTTTCCATTTTTCATTTTTTAATGCATCGACAAAATTATTCACTGTGTGAGTTTTATAAGTATATGTAATGGTATGCTTATCAATCCACGTGAAGTTCGATACGTTATTAAGAACGCGATACATCCTTTCGAGATGCACACCGCAAGTGTTGATATGGTTGGGGGCCGACAGGTAGAGAGTTATGTCCAACCCATCTAAGCGGGGTACATTCATCTCATACCTGTTGTAATGATCATCTAGTACTCGGGCCAACATGTCCCGGGCCCCCGTACTATCAAAACCAACGGTCTTCGCGTGTATACCGACCCCGGGGTCCTTTTTTAAGCTATTTTGACTTTCTTCACGTGTAATGGCTAAATACTTGACAGAGAATGCAGTTATCTGAGCAAGCCACGCCCCCAGGGAGTGGCCCGTAAGTGTGAGTGTGTAATGTGTATTGTGTTGATTGTTTGCTATGAGAATGACTTGACGTATCGAATCCACAAAGGTTATAGCGGAATTCATACACGATGTATAGTTTGTGCCGAAGATTCCTATCAAGTCTGTGTACACTGCTCCAGAGCATAAAGGATCGGTTCCGCGATGGGCCACCACGACTTGCTGCAAACCAGTGTGATAGAAGGCGGCACCGCTGTAACCATTGGTCCAGCCGGAATTGTTGGCGGTCATCAGAAGTCTCCACCCATCTAACTTACCCGACAGTATCCTAGCCCCGTAGTCTGCATCCTTTTCTCCGCTATTCTTCTCGGTGTAGATGAGGTCGGCAAACTTATCCAGGGTTTCGTTGCTCGGGTGTGGCTCCAGACTCAGTAGGTCAACTGGACATGGCTCCAAGGAATCGAGGAGGTTATCTACCAGTTGTTCCAATCGCGAAGATGTCAACAGCAAATTTTCATCAATTTGTATAATGGCTGTTACTGTTTCTGAAACACATAGTATTATCATGCATTAGATACATCATGACAGTAAACTTTTATCTTAAATAAACCTACATTTAATAAAAAGCGACATTGATATTTATGTTACCGTCTATTATTATAAATAAACATAGACGCATAACCATAGCCGGCGCTTCGACCGTATATCACAAAGATGCCTTCACTGCGCTAAAGAACATACAATACATGTACATGCACTGGAGCATAATGGAGTAAACCACTAGTGCTATTCTACCGTGGTAAGTAAATACACAATGTCTTCCTTGAGACTTAAAACGGTTTAAAGGCCTCGTCTGATGGAGCATCCTTCTTGCCATCTGTAGCTTACAAGTATTTGTACATGGTAGGTACAAACAAACATACCTTCAAGAGACCCCTTCTGATAATCAGAGTAACTAACCTTCCAAGTTCTTGTCCGATCCTCGCGCCTCGTCAGCCAGCCTTGACCACCTTTTTAGGTGTGAGTTTCAGGAATTTGAACATTTCTTTGGCTTTGGTCACTGAAATATAACAAGAAAATAAACTAAAAACTGAAACTTTAGCTTCGAATTCGCACAAGAAAACTCAGTAATGGCTTCCTATAAGTCCTCCGTGGTCGAGGAGTAAGGCTCTAGACTAGCAATCCGGAGGTTGCAGATTCAAATGCTGGCGTGCTCAAGTTAATTTTATTTTATTAATTTGTTATAATTTATGTTACCCATATTTGTGGCACGTTCCAGAATGGCAGATTCGCTGTCTGTCAGTATCGCCCTGGTGTAAGACCACCATACCATTGATACGTTGCTTGAAATGCATGTTCGGTGACTAGATCTGAATAGTCAGGTACTCCCCCACCAACTTCACCATCACAAGTCACTTCAATTGGGGATGTCATAGTCTACCTGGCTCCGGACGGTTGGAAGCAAAACTGACATATGTACTATAATTAGGTACGTTTAACCTTGCACCCTTCAGGCCTCTGGCATATCCTGTCAGAGTGTGTGAGTATTTCGGCTTTGCTATATATATAAATAGAGGATTACATTTTATTATTGTAAATAATCATACAATTTTGGAAACTTTGAAATTTTCAATGCAAATTCGTGAGTAGCATCATACTAACTGGAATAGATAAATTCAAAGGAATACCTTACAATCTGGAAAGAGATAAATTCAAATTTGCACCCATTTCACTGGACTGTGATCAATTCTAAAGAGCATCTTACTTTAAAGAATGCTCTAAATTCGAAGAAGCATTCTACTTACTATCTATTAACTGGAAGGCGATATATTCAAAGTAGCACTTTACTGTTTGAAATGAGACAAGTGGATATTTCTTATAAAAATTAGTTCAATTCGAAGGAGCATCTTACTTTAAAGAATGCTGTAAATTCAAAGTAGCATCCTAATTCCTATCAATTAACTGAAAGGCAATATATTCAAAGTAGCACTTTACTGTTTATAATGTGACAAGTGGAGATTTGTAATAAGAAAAAGTTCAATTCGAAGGAGCATCTTAGTTAATAGAATGCAGTAAATCCTACTTACTGAAATATGACAAGTGGAGATTTGTAATAAGAATAAATTCAATTCGAAGGAGCATCTTAGTTAATAGAATGCAGTAAATCCTACTTACTGAAATGTGACAAGTGGAAATTTGTTATAAGAATATGTTCAATTCGAAGGAGCATCTTAGTTAATAGAATGCAGTAAATTCTACTTACTGAAATGTGACAAGTGGAGATTTGTAATAAGAATAAGTTCAATTCGAAGAAGCATCTTAGTTAATAGAATGCAGTAAATCCTACTTACTGAAATGTGACAAGTGGAGATTTGTAATAAGAATAAGTTCAATTTGATGGAGCATCTGAGTTAATAGAATGCAGTAAATCCTACATACTGAAATGTGACAAGTGAGGATGTGTCATGAGAATAAGTTCGATTCGAAGGAGCATCTTAGTTAATAGAATGCAGTAAATCCTACTTACTGAAATGTGACAAGTGAAGATTTGTAATAAGAATAACTTCAATTCGAAGGAGCTTCTTAGTTAATAGAATGCAGTAAATCCTACTTACTGAAATGTGACAAGTGGAGATTTGTAATAAGAATAAGTTCAATTCGAAGGAGCATTTTAGTTAATAGAATGCAGTAAATTCTACTTACTGAAATGTGACAAGTGGAGATTTGTTATAAGAATAAGTTCAATTCGAAGGAGCATCTTAGTTAATAGAATGCAGTAAATCCTACTTACTGAAATGTGACAAGTGAAAATTTGTAATAAGAATAAATTCAATTTGAAGGAGCATCTTAGTTAATAGAATGCAGTAAATCCTACTAACTGAGATGTGACAAGTGGGAATTTGTAATAAGAATAAGTTCAATTCGAAGGAGCATCTTAGTTAATAGAATGCAGTAAATCCTACTTACTGAAATGTGACAAGTGGAGATTTGTAATAAGAATAAGTTCAATTCGAAGGAGCATCTTAGCTAATAGAATGCAGTAAATCCGACTTACTGAAATGTGACAAGTGGAGATTTGTAATAAGAATAAGTTCAATTCGAAGGAGCATCTTAGTTAATAGAATGCAGTAATTCCTACTTACTAAAATGTGACAAGTGGAGATTTGTTATAAGAATAAGTTCAATTCGAAGGAGCATCTAAGTTAATAGAATGCAGTAAATCCTACTTACTGAAATGTGACAAGTGGAGATTTGTAATAAGAATAAGTTCAATTCGAAGGAGCATCTTAGTTTATAGAATGCAGTAAATCCTACTAACTGAAATGTGACAAGTGGAGATTTTTAATAAGAATGAGTTCAATTCGATTTAATGAGAATAAGTTCGATTCGAAGGAGCATCTTAGTTAGAGAATGCAGTAAATCCTACTTACTGAAATGTGACAAGTGGAGATTTGTTAAAAGAATATGTTCAATTCGAAGGAGCTTCTTAGTTAATAGAATGCAGGGAATCCTACTTACTGAAATGTGACAAGTGGAGATTTGTAATAAGAATAAGTTCAATTCGAAGGAGCATCTTAGTTAATAGAATGCAGTAAATTCTACTTACTGAAATGTGACAAGTGGAGATTTGTAATAAGAATTAGTTCAATTCGAAGGAGCATCTTAGTTAATAGAATGCAGTAAATCCTACTTTTTGAAATGTGGCAAGTGGAGATTTGTAATAAGAATTAGTTCAATTCGATGGAGCATCTTAGTTAATAGAATGCAGTAAGTCCTACATAATGAAATGTGACAAGTGAGGATTTGTCATAAGAATAATTTCATTTCTAAGGAGCATCTAAGTTAATAGAATGCAGTAAATCCTACTAAATGAAATGTGACAAGTGAAGATTTGTAATAAGAATAAGTTCAATTCGAAGGAGCATCTTAGTTAATAGAATGCAGTAAATCCTACTCACTGAAATGTGACAAGTGCAGATTTGTAATAAGAATAAGTTCAATTCGAAGGAGCATCTTAGTTAATAGAATGCAGTAATTCCTACTTACTGAAATGTCTCAAGTGGAGATTTGTAATAAGAATAAGTTCAATTCGAAGGAGCATCTTAGTTAAAAGAATGCAGTAAATCCTACTTACTGAAATGTGACAAGTGGAGATTCATTATAAGAATAAGTTCAATTCGAAGGAGCATCTAAGTTAATAGAATGCAGTAAATCCTACTTACTGAAATGTGACAAGAGGAGATTTGTTATAAGAATAAGTTCAATTTGATGGAGCATCTAAGTTTATAGAATGCAGTTAATCTAAAATACTGAAATGTGACAAGTGAGCATTTGTCATAAGAATAAGTTCAATTGGAAGGAGCATCTTAGTTAATAAAATGCAGTAAATCCTACTTACTGAAATGTGACATGTGGAGATTTGGAATAAGGATAAGTTCAATTCGAAGGAGCATCTTTGTTAATAGAATGCAGTAAATCCTACTTACTGAAATGTGACAAGTGGAGATTTGTAATAAGAATGAAATCAATTCGAAGGAGCATCTTAGTTAATAGAATGCAGTAAATCCTTCTTACTGAAATGTGACAAGTGGAGATTTGAAATAAGAATAAGTTCAATTCGAAGGAGCATCTTAGATAATAGAATGCAGTAAATCCTACTTACTGAAATGTGACAAGTGGAGATTTGTAATAAAAATAAGTTTAATTCAAAGGAGCATCTTAGTTAATAGAATGCAGTAAATTCTACTTACTGAAATGTGACAAGTGGAGATTCGTTATAAGAATAAGTTAGATTCGAAGGAGCATCTTAGTTAATAGGATGCAGTTAATCCTACTAACTGAAATGTGACAAGTGGAGAATTGTAATAAGAATAAGTTCAATTCGAAGGAGCATCTTAGTTTATAGAATGCAGTAAATCCTACTTACTGAAATGTGACAAGTGGAGATTTGTAATAAGAATAAGTTCAATTCGAAGGAGCATCTTAGTTAATAGAATGCAGTAAATCCTACTTACTGAAATGTGACAAGTGGAGATTTGTAATTAGAATAAGTTCAATTCGAAGGAGCATCTTAGTTAATAGAATGCAGTAAATCCTACTTACTGAAATGTGACAAGTGGAGATTTGTAATCAGAATAAGTTCAATTCGATGGAGCATCTTAGTTAATAGAATGCAGTAAATCCTACTTACTGAAATGTGACAAGTGGAGATTTGTAATAAGAATAAGTTCAATTCGAAGGAGCATCTTAGTAATTAGAAAGCAGTAAATCCTACTTAATGAAATGTGACAAGTGGAGATTTGTAATAAGAATAAGCTCAATTCGAAGGAGCTTCTTAGTTAATAGAATGCAGTTAATCCTACTTACTGAAATGTGACAAGTGGAGATTTGTAAAAAGTATATGTTCGATTCGAAGGAGCATCTTAGTTAATAGAATGCAGTAAATCATACTTACTGAAATGTGACAAGTGGAGATTTGTAATAAGAATAAGTTCAATTCGAAGGAGCATCTTAGTTAATAGAATGCAGTAAATCCTACTTACTGAAATGTGACAAGTGGAGATTTGTAATTAGAATAAGTTCAATTCGAAGGAGCATCTTAGTTAATAGAATGCAGTAAATCCTACTTACTGAAATGTGACAAGTGGAGATTTGTAATCAGAATAAGTTCAATTCGATGGAGCATCTTAGTTAATAGAATGCAGTAAATCCTACTTACTGAAATGTGACAAGTGGAGATTTGTAATAAGAATAAGTTCAATTCGAAGGAGCATCTTAGTAATTAGAAAGCAGTAAATCCTACTTAATGAAATGTGACAAGTGGAGATTTGTAATAAGAATAAGCTCAATTCGAAGGAGCTTCTTAGTTAATAGAATGCAGTAAATCCTACTTACTGAAATGTGACAAGTGGAGATTTGTAAAAAGTATATGTTCGATTCGAAGGAGCATCTTAGTTGATAGAATGAAGTAAATCCTACTTACTGAAATGTGACAAGTGGAGATTTGTTATAAAAATAAGTTCAATTCGAAGGAGCATTTTAGTTAATAGAATGCAGTAAATTCTACTTACTGAAATGTGACAAGTGGAGATTTGTTATAAGAATAAGTTCAATTCGAAGGAGCATCTTAGTTAATAGAATGCAGTAAATCATACTTACTGAAATGTGACAAGTGAAAATTTGTAATAAGAATAAATTCAATTTGAAGGAGCATCTTAGTTAATAGAATGCAGTAAATCCTACTTACTGAGATGTGACAAGTGGGAATTTGTAATAAGAATAAGTTCAATTCGAAGGAGCATCTTAGTAAATAGAATGCAGTAAATCCTACTTACTGAAATGTGACAAGTGGAGATTTGTAATATGAAAAAGTTCAATTCGAAGGAGCATCTTAGTTTATAGAATGCAGTAAATCCTACTTACTGAAATGTGACAAGTGGAGATTTTTAATAAGAATGAGTTCAATTCGATTTAATGAGAATAAGTTCGATTCGAAGGAGCATCTTAGTTAGAGAATGCAGTAAATCCTACTTACTGAATTGTGACAAGTGGAGATTTGTTAAAAGAATAAGTTCAATTCGAAGGAGCTTCTTAGTTAATAGAATGCAGTAAATCCTACTTACTGAAATGTGACAAGTGGAGATTTGTAATAAGAATAAGTTCAATTCGAAGGAGCATCTTAGTTTATAGAATGCAGTAAATCCTACTTACTGAAATGTGACAAGTGGAGATTTTTAATAAGAATGAGTTCAATTCGATTTAATGAGAATAAGTTCGATTCGAAGGAGCATCTTAGTTAGAGAATGCAGTAAATCCTACTTACTGAAATGTGACAAGTGGAGATTTGTTAAAAGAATAAGTTCAATTCGAAGGAGCTTCTTAGTTAATAGAATGCAGTAAATCCTACTTACTGAAATGTGACAAGTGGAGATTTGTAATAAGAATAAGTTCAATTCGAAGGAGCATCTTAGTTAATAGAATACAGTAAATTCTACTTACTGAAATGTGACAAGTGGAGATTTGTAATAAGAATTAGTTCAATTCGAAGGAGCATCTTAGTTAATAGAATGCAGTAAATCCTACTTTTTGAAATGTGACAAGTGGAGATTTGTAATAAGAATTAGTTCAATTCGATGGAGCATCTTAGTTAATAGAATGCAGTAAGTCCTACATAATGAAATGTGACAAGTGAGGATTTGTCATAAGAATAATTTCATTTCTAAGGAGCATCTAAGTTAATAGAATGCAGTAAATCCTACTAAATGAAATGTGACAAGTGCAGATTTGTAATAAGAATAAGTTCAATTCGAAGGAGCATCTTAGTTAATAGAATGCAGTAAATCCTACTCACTGAAATGTGACAAGTGCAGATTTGTAATAAGAATAAGTTCAATTCGAAGGAGCATCTTAGTTAATAGAATGCAGTAAATCCTACTCACTGAAATGTGACAAGTGCAGATTTGTAATAAGAATAAGTTCAATTCGAAGGAGCATCTTAGTTAATAGAATGCAGTAAATCCTACTTTCTGAAATGTGACAAGTGGAGATTTGTAATAAGAATAAGTTCAATTCGAAGGAGCATCTTAGTTAATAGAATGCAGTAAATCCTACTCACTGAAATGTGACAAGTGCAGATTTGTAATAAGAATAAGTTCAATTCGAAGGAGCATCTTAGTTAATAGAATGCAGTAAATCCTACTTTCTGAAATGTGACAAGTGGAGATTTGTAATAAGAATAAGTTCAATTCGAAGGAGCATCTTAGTTAAAAGAATGCAGTAAATCCTACTTACTGAAATGTGACAAGTGAAGATTCGTTATAAGAATAAGTTCAATTCGAAGGAGCATCTAAGTTAATAGAATGCAGTTAATCATACTTACTGAAATGTGACAAGTGGAGATTTGTTATAAGAATAAAATCAATTCGAAGGAGCTTCTTAGTTAATAGAATGCAGTAAATCCTATTTACTGAAATGTGACAAGTGGAGATTTGAAATAAGAATAACTTCAATTCGAAGGAGCTTCTTAGTTAATAGAATGCAGTAAATCCTACTTACTGAAATGTGACAAGAGGAGATTTGTAATAAGAATAAGTTCAATTCGAAGGAGCATCTAAGTTAATAGAATGCAGTAAATCATACTTACTGAAATGTGACAAGTGGAGATTTGTAATAAGAATTAGTTCAATTCGAAGGAGCATCTTAGTTAAAAGAATGCAGTAAATCCTACTTACTGAAATGTGACAAGTGAAGATTCGTTATAAGAATAAGTTCAATTCGAAGGAGCATCTAAGTTAATAGAATGCAGTAAATCCTACTTACTGAAATGTGACAAGTGGAGATTTGTAATCCGAATAAGTTTAATTCGATGGAGCATCTTAGTTAATAGAATGCAGTTAATGCTACATACTGAAATAAGACAAGTGAGGATTTGTCATAAGAATAAGTTCAATTCGAAAGAGCATCTTAGTTAATAGAATGCAGTATATATTACTTACTGAAATGTGACAAGTGGAGATTTGTTATAAGAATAAGTTCAATTCGAAGGAGCTTCTTAGTTAATAGAATGCAGTAAATCCTATTTACTGAAATGTGACAAGTGGAGATTTGAAATAAGAATAAGTTCAATTCGAAGGAGCATGTTAGATAATAGAATGCAATAAATCCTACTTACTGAAATGTGACAAGTGGAGATTTGTAATAAAAATAAGTTCAATTCAAAGGAGCATCTTAGTTATTAGAATGCAGTAAATTCTAATTACTGAAATGTGACAAGTGGAGATTTGTAATAAAAATTAGTTCAATTCAAAGGAGCATCTTAGTTATTAGAATGCAGTAAATTCTAATTACTGAAATGTGACAAGTGGAGATTTGTTATAAGAATAAGTTCAATTCGAAGGAGTATCTTAGTTAATAGAATGCAGTAAATCCTCTTTACTGAAATAAGACAAGTGGAGATTTGTTATAAGAATAAGTTCAATTCGAAGGAGCATCTTAGTTAATAGAATGCAGTAAATCCTACTTACTGAAATGTGACAAGTGGAGATTTGTTTTAAGAATAAGTTCAATTCGAAGGATCATCTTAGTTAATAGAATGCAGTAAATCAAAAATATGGAAATGTGACAAGTGAGGATTTGTCATAAGAATAAGTTCAATTCGAAGGAGCATCTTAGTTAATAGAATGCAGTAAATCCTACTTACTGAAATGTGACAAGAGGAGATTTGTAATAAGAATAAGTTCAATTCGAAGGAGCATCTAAGTTAATAGAATGCAGTAAATCATACTTACTGAAATGTGACAAGTGGAGATTTGTAATAAGAATTAGTTCAATTCGAAGGAGCATCTTAGTTAAAAGAATGCAGTAAATCCTACTTACTGAAATGTGACAAGTGAAGATTCGTTATAAGAATAAGTTCAATTCGAAGGAGCATCTAAGTTAATAGAATGCAGTAAATCCTACTTACTGAAATGTGACAAGTGGAGATTTGTAATCAGAATAAGTTTAATTCGATGGAGCATCTTAGTTAATAGAATGCAGTTAATGCTACATACTGAAATAAGACAAGTGAGGATTTGTCATAAGAATAAGTTCAATTCGAAAGAGCATCTTAGTTAATAGAATGCAGTATATATTACTTACTGAAATGTGACAAGTGGAGATTTGTTATAAGAATAAGTTCAATTCGAAGGAGCTTCTTAGTTAATAGAATGCAGTAAATCCTATTTACTGAAATGTGACAAGTGGAGATTTGAAATAAGAATAAGTTCAATTCGAAGGAGCATGTTAGATAATAGAATGCAATAAATCCTACTTACTGAAATGTGACAAGTGGAGATTTGTAATAAGTATATGTTCAATTCGAAGGAGCATCTTAGTTGATAGAATGAAGTAAATCCTACTTACTGAAATGTGACAAGTGGAGATTTGTAATAAAAATAAGTTCAATTCAAAGGAGCATCTTAGTTATTAGAATGCAGTAAATTCTAATTACTGAAATGTGACAAGTGGAGATTTGTTATAAGAATAAGTTCAATTCGAAGGAGTATCTTAGTTAATAGAATGCAGTAAATCCTCTTTACTGAAATAAGACAAGTGGAGATTTGTTATAAGAATAAGTTCAATTCGAAGGAGCATCTTAGTTAATAGAATGCAGTAAATCCTACTTACTGAAATGTGACAAGTGGAGATTTGTTTTAAGAATAAGTTCAATTCGAAGGATCATCTTAGTTAATAGAATGCAGTAAATCAAAAATATGGAAATGTGACAAGTGAGGATTTGTCATAAGAATAAGTTCAATTCGAAGGAGCATCTTAGTTAATAGAATGCAGTAAATCCTACTTACTGAAATGTGACAAGTGGAGATTTGTAATAAGAATAAGTTCAATTCGAAGGAGCATCTAAGTTAATAGAATGCAGTAAATCCTACTTACTGAAATGTGACAAGTGGAGATTTGTAATAAGAATAAGTTCAATTCGAAGGAGCATCTTAGTTAATAGAATGCAGTAAATTCTACTTACTGAAATGTGACAAGTGGAGATTTGTTATAAGAATAAGTTCAATTCGAAGGAGCATCTTAGTTAATAGAATGCAGTAAATCCTACTTACTGAAATGTGACAAGTGGAGATTTGTAATAAGAATAAGTTCAATTCGAAGGAGCATCTTAGTTAATAGAATGCAGTAAATCCTACTTACACTTATTATTTTTTAATGTTTTTTTTATGAAAGTACTTTGCTGTGGCCGTTGAACTCATCATATATTTGTATTTATTTAAACAGCGACCCTGCTTTGCTACTGGTGCGAGAGGATCGCGTCAAGGCCCTAAAGGCTGTTAGGGCCCTGCCTGCTTCCTTCCGGCTAGAGCTGGAAAGCCGAAAATTCAAGAAGCAGGCGGCGCGCATTTTGCTCCCTACCGCACCTCCAAGAAAAACTAAACAAAAGTAAGTAATCGTATTTAGATGCTTGATACAATATTATTGTTTTTTCCTGACAGCGTTCCACTCTTACAGTGAGAGTTGGTAAGATCAGCGCTCTGTGCATTTGGCACATTCAGTGCATATTTTACAGAGTTCTTATTTTATTGTTTATTTACATACTGTACATACTGTTTCACACGTGAATGAGAACAATTTATATGATTTATGTAAATGTTTTCAGAATTCCATCTCCGGAGAGAACAACGTGTCCCTTTTCACAAGGGACGCCTTCACCGTTGCCACGACCCGTACCACCACCGTGGATGTCCACTCCCGCACAGACCCAATCAACGGCTCCCAATGCACCAATTATGCCTATCCGTGCAGCATCTCCCGAGCCGTTACCTGGGACATCGCGGAGTGGGGAACTCTTCTCTCCGGAGGCCGGCTATCATAGCGAGCTGTGGGTGGACGTGCCATTCTACGAAGAATTGAATAATCATTTTGAGTGAATGCTGGATCAATGAAAATTACCTTTCCAAAAACATAACAAACTACATCCACTACAATACACAGAACAACATAACCCAACACGATGGAGTTATCATATACATAAAAAATCACATATCTCACACAGTAAACGAAATCATAATCAGTAAAACTAACTGTCTCAAAATTGTTATAGATAATCACGTAACCATATTTTCTATATATCGATCACTTTCTCTCTTCTTGTGTGAGTGATTGTGATAATCTCCTTATTATTGGTGACCTCTATATAAATATAATTAATTCTATGCATTCTCAAGCCAATGATTATATAAATATGCTAACTCTTCATTGCCTCGTCCCAGCCATAACAGCACCCACAAGAATATCTGGCTCGTCTGTAAGTTGTATTGATCATGTTTTTTCAAAATGTAAATTAAAAACTAAATCTCTTGTTTACCAATGTACTGTCACAGACCACTACGCTACCATAACTTATTTATTTTATTTATTTATTTTTATTTATTTATTTTATTTTATTAATTTCAACGCCCTGGTGGGCTTTTACATAACAAGTTTTTTACATAACAAGCTTTTACATAACATAACATACAGAAACATTTTTAAATGGAAAAAGATAGATTATTAAAATAAAAGTAAACATAATATGGAAGATAAGTGGGTAAATAGATAAGTTAAGGTAGAGTTAATTCATTGCAATAAAAGAGAAATAATCTAGTAGGTATGTTAACAATTACAAAATTACATGTGAATGGCTAAATGTGATACATGACAAAATTTATTTATTTATTTGTTTGTTCTCGCCTTGACGGCTTTTACATGCAAGGTAAATAATACAGGAGCATTATAACAAGTATATAGCATCATAAGAAGTATAACATAGTAAATAAAATAATAAGCTGAGCATGAAAGACGTAAGTAGGCACAACACAGGTAGGTATTAGTATACGATAAGTAAATTGTATATTGTATTAAAAGGAGTTCAATTTAATTATTATTATCAATTCAACTTATCTTTCTTACAAAGTAGATAAGCCACAGCCGCATGAAATTCCAAAAAATAAAATATCCTATTGTTATGATGCAGGGCTAGACTCCTTTTGTTTTAATATTTTATTCATTAATTTATTCTGCATCATCACATTTATCCTCGCCGATTCTCTAACCTAGTTAGGAACTGGGCGATTGTCGCTGGTATTGGTTTTGGTAAAATTTCGAATCATAATTTAAAATCTGTACCGGGCGGAAACAGAAAAACAAAACACTTCTTGGCTAGACAGTCAACGCGTGGGTTGGTAGACTGTACAGACGATGGTCGCAGTGCTTTTCGTTTTTGAATAATTAATTGTACGGAATGTAATTCCTTATTTTTTGTCGCCGATGAGTGCGATCTTGCTTACGGGCACGGCGGTAAACGTTTTTGTGACCGTAAAATAACCATTCCCGAAGTGGGTAATAGTGATCTCGCTGGACGGAAGTTGTTACGAACGGACCACGCGACCGCCGTTATACAATTGAACGGGGATCCGTAAAGTAACGGTCAATCCTGCGTAGGATTGGATCATACGCTATTTATATTTTGTGCCATGCATGGCTGTCAATCGGGAACTTCGTTCTTTTTGATTTCTGGAGTTTGAATCCCGACATCGCACGTGTTCGACGGGCCGAGAAAGAGCCCTATGTATGGGTTGCACCATCTCCAGGAACGGCTACGCGCTTATAGATAGCTGGAGTTCATGGATGTGGCCAGGAGGAGTATATCCACCTTTCCAGAAGACGGATCACGCTTCTACGGAGTTACGTCCGCCGCCGAATGGGTGTGCGGGACGTTCCGTCACTTCTCCCATAGTTTAGATACAGATAGCTAAAAAACTGGTCGGTCTTTGGGGTAAGTCAAAATTATATAATTATGTTAATCTGTTGAGCTAGGGCTCATCAACAAAATGTCCAAAAGGTTTCTAATACATGTAATATCTATCCATGCACCGCCTTTTATTTATGTACATTGAGATACCATCCTAAAACAAAAGAAACTATCATGATGCTGACACGCGACCTTGGTTGCGAACTTTCACACCTGAGATTATTGAGTATAAACATTCTAGATGATTAATTCTAACCTAGATTGGCGCGTTCTACCGAACAAAGTTTATACAATTATTATTATTTGTACCCTGGGTCAAAACCTACTTAACACTATACCAAACTTTTTGAGCTGGTCTCACAAGAAAATTGGTCAAATTTTTACAAACAAAATGATCCTAATTTATTTATTTTTTGGAATAACTTGAGTAAAACCTAAAATTGAAATATTTAATTACTGAAGACAATATTAGCGATTTCTAAACGAAAATCTGAAACAGAAAAATCAGAAAAGGATAAAAGCATAAAAGTCACATCTAGGACTAGATGTGACCGTATCCTTTTCTGATTTTTCTGTTTCAGATTTTCGTTTAGAAATCGATAATATTGTTTTCAATAATTAAAGATCCTAATTTAGCCTGCGAATCTCTTGTCGAAACCCTAAATAACCACCTAACCAACGCTACATCCAGCACACCAAACAAAACAAAACATTTTGACACTCAACTCAAACCTTGGATAACTGTAAGTATCCTTCATTCTATACGTAAGCGTGATAAACTCCACGCACTCTGTAAAAATAACCCAACGACCATGAATCCTACATATTTTACAAAAAATACAGAAATGTTTGCAAAAAAATTACCTCTAAGGCCAGAGAAGATTACTATAAAAAACAAATCAAAAACGCCGAAAATGACAAGAAAAAATATGGAGTATTATTAAGGACATATCCCACACTAGACAAACGACTACACCCATCAATAAGATTAAAATTGAAGGCCGATCATTAACAAATACACTTAGTGACTCCGTAAAAGACAGATTGCAGACCATTTCAATGAATTTTTCACCTCAGTCGGATCTTACCTTTCCAATAATATTCTAACTAGAAACAATGTTTTGGAACATGACATTGCAAACGAAATAACCCTGGCTCATCTCAGTTATATTCCATTTATTTTCACACCTACCACAGAATTGGAAATTACAGAAATCATCTCAACATTCAAAAATAGTCACTAAACAGGAATAGATAAAATCTCTACTAAACTCACTAAATATTCAAAAAAAACCCTTATTGCCAGCCCTCTCAAACATGTTATTAACTTAAGCCTCCAATCCGGTTTATTCTCAAAATCACTTAAAAATGCCTCTATCATCCCTATTTTCAAATCAAGTGACAGATCTTCCCTAAATAGTTACAAGCCTATATCGCTATTGAGCACTATATCCAAAATCATTGAGAAAGTAGTAAAAATAAGACTCCTCAAATTCCTCGAGTATAATAAAATCCTTTCCAAAAACCAATACGGTTTTCGCAAAGACTGTAGTACTGCTGATGCAATTGCAACCTTTACCAAAATGATATCAGATAACCTCGATAAAGGCAATAAACCTCTTGCTGTCTTTCTGATCTGTCTAAAGACTTCGACACTATTTCCCACAGCATTCTTCTAAAAAAACTGCAACAGATTGGGATAGAAGGTACTAACCTGAAATGGTTTAAAAACTACCTCACGCAGAGGTCACAAACAACCGTCATCCACTCCAATCGAATACAGGAGTAAATGTTTACCCATTTCCTATGGCGTACCCCAAGGAAGTGTTCTAGGCCCGCTCTTATTTCTCATATATATGAAATCCTTGTTGAATTTGGATATTGAAGGTTATATAATATCTTTCGCTGGTGACACGGTTATCATTTTTACGAGTAAAATGTGGAAAACAACAATTGAGAAGGCAAATTCTGGACTGAACAAAATAAAGAAATGGCTAGACTCCAACCTCCTCACCCTAAATTTAAAAAAACACAATATTTACATTTTTCAATCCGAAAATTAAATCTCTCAGAAAACTTTCCTAAACTAATTTTTCACACTTGCCCACAAAATTTAGACACTCCCCCACTATCTCTTACTACAAGCTGTTCATGCCCAATTACTAAACCGTCAACTGAAATAAAATACCTAGGTGTCATTATAGATAACCATTAACGCTGGGAGGCCCAAATCAACTCCATAACAAAAAGACTCCCTAAGTTATGCTATATTTTTTATTCTCTTCGATCAATCGTTGATATAAAAAAACTCTATTTTGCTCTATTCCAATCTATAGCTACGTACGGCATTATAGGATGGTGAGGTTGTGCTGCATCCATTCTCTACCCTCTAGTGACTGTTAGAAAACTTTTGTTAAGTATCATCTTCAAATGTTCCCGTTCTTACCCATCAGAGCCACTCTTCAAGAAACTAGCAGTCCTGGACATTCGCCAACTATAAATTAAGAAAGTTCTCATCCATATCTGGAAAAATAGTTTGTTAAATTCTACGCAAAAAGATATACATACACGCGCTACTCAACGCATGGAAAATGCACAATCCCCATAACAAAAACCACTTTTTCACAAAGACAATACACATACATCGCACCAAAAATAAACAATGCACTAAATAGCGACACCAAAAGATCGTACACTTACTCACTTTGCAACCGGTGTCCAAAAATGGATTTCCGGAAAGGGTCGAAATTTATTTAAAGAATTTCTTTGGGGTATTTCTTTAAAGAACTTAGGTTATACCACTAATAAAAGTTTTTCTTTGTAAGGAACTATATATAATTACCAAAATATTAATAGCCGAAAGTTTAAAAACTTTTTACATAGATTACTTAAAACTGTTTGGCACCACTGTACGGCATACAAGTTCCATGTACCTACTGTGCCACCTTAGCTACTAGCTGAGTAAACCACCGTAACAATAATAATTTACTCTAGTGTTCAGTGTAATTCGCCGGATTTGAAACATGAATTCTAACTTTGATTTATTTGTACAAAATTGCTGCAAAATAATGTACCTACCAATGTAATCACGCACATATAGGTTTCCATAATAAAAATAATCCTTTCTTATTTGCTTACTATATAGTACTATGTTTGATTTTATATATTTTATAACTACATACTTTTTATATTCTTTTGTATGTATCTATTTTACTTTACGGAAATCAACAGCTTACAATGTGGTTCATTAATACATGTGTAATTTACCTAACTGAGAAACCAATTACAGATTTCCTCAATATAGATACTATTGTATTATGTATCTAAAAATGTAAACACTTTACTTACAAAAACTAAAAAATATTATGCGATTTAACAAACGTTATTTATGTTCTATACTTTCATACTATTTTTATATTCTACTGTATTCTTCCATACTTCCTATAAAGTCATTTACATTATTTTATGTTCTTAGATATTCTTTAATAATATGTTATGTTATATTCTTTTATATTCCCTCACATTCTTTATGTTAATGTATAGAAAATCGACCACCATAACACGGGCATGTGCCTAGCATGGTGGTCGAAAAATCCTCATTGCATATAAAAAACAACTTCAATGAATAAAAAAACTTTAGAAAAAAAATTTGACTCACCCGCGCTGTTTTTATCATGTCGTGTGCTGTGCGTACACAGAAACGGAACGATCGATATGTACGATGTCTTAAAATAATAATATTTCTAATGTAATTAACGCCGTTTTTGAAAAAAAATCACATTAAGGTCGCTGTAGAAATAATAAAATATTTAAATTGCAGTATTGCTGTTTACAGCTAGAACTCCAAATCTTTTGCTCTAAAATGCAAGGGATGCGGAGCATCCACAGCATGTATGAATGGACCGCGCCTGATAAGAAGGTACTTAACAAATATTTCAGTACCTAACCAACTTACAGAATTCATGCGTTTTTAAATACAGGATTTTCCAATGAGAGGTGTTATTTTGATATTCAATCGTAAAAGATCAATAGTTTCGTTGCTTGTGTGGCACGTAGCACCGTTTTGTTGAAAGAAAACGTTGTCCAGATCAATACCATCCAATTCCGGCCATAAAAATCATTAATCATCTCTCGATAGCGCAATCCATTCACCGTAACTGATGCTCCAGCCTGATTTTCGAAAAAGTAAGGTCCAATGACTCCGCCAGACCATAAACCGCACCAAACAGTCACACGTTGAAGATAAAGAGGCTTTTCAACAATAACTCATGGGTTTTCCGAGCCCCAGATGCGACAATTTTGCTTGTTGACGAAGCCACCGAGGTGGAAATGGGCCTCATCACTCAAGATGATTTGCATTTGATTCACTTAAGTGAATTTTAATAATTTAAATGCGTTGTTGAAGCGTGTATCGTTTCATTTTTATTAATGGCGTAGTTTCTACTTGTCAAATGTCAAAAAATGACAGCTTCAAAGGAAACATCTACCGAAATAGCGGGCTATTCAAAATAACACCTCTTATTGGAAAACCCTGTATAACTCACATTTTATTTATGGGACCTGAAAGAAAATATGGCTCTATTTGGATTACGCTGTCGCTCAAGTGGTTATATTAGGTATATTCATGATCAGATCAATAAATCAATCTGTTAAGTCCTCCATCATGGCACAAATAAGATGCTCCACTATAATAACGGCAATTAACAATATTAGCTTATTCATAACATTTATCTTTCTTTAAAATAAATATATTTTCGAACTTACCACTGCTAGAAGAATTGAAATCCTTCTCATTTGCGTCAGCAACTTTATTGGCAGAAACAACATTGATGAAAAGGCCAAGATCCAATATTGACACAAATGGCTTCATGTTAGTTCGCTGTTTCTGTAAAAAATATTATATATTATTTTTCAACGCACTTAGCGATAGTTCGATTTGTTCAAAATCTTAAATCTCCAAAATTTCTTCACAGATTGCTTTGAAATTTTGACACAACTTTGCATTCAAATACGCGTGCGTTTTTATATACCAACTAGCTGTACCCCGCCATGCGTTGCTGTGACTCAGCTTGTCTGTGCAGATATATATATACAATAGCTCGTGTTGCTTTAACGTCCAACAGATGGAGCTGTTTTAAAAAAAAAGCATGTTTGTCCAACAGATAGCGCTGTTTTTAAAAAAGTTTATTTTTACCTCCCATGGGAAGAATAAAAGCATGTGTTTACCTGTAACAGGTGACATCTATATAATAAAGGTTTATAAAAACACACCCATATTTGAATGTAGGGTTGCCATCCGTCCGGGTTTCCCCGGATTTGTCCTAGTTTAGAAGGCGTCCGGGGAGCGTCCGGGCGGGGTTTCATTTGTAGTCCGGGTTTAAAGTCTTGGGCCGGCCAGCATGACCTCTTGACTAAATGTATTGCTTTTGCTGGAGATAATTGCAATGTTACTTCGGTGGAATAGAACGAAATGGAACCAACAATGTTTTCCACAAGATGAAAGAAAATCTAAACCCAAACATGGTTGGTGTGGGATGCTCTGCCCAGTCATTAACAACGCAGTGCACCACGGATGTGATTTACTGCCAGTAGACGTTGAATCCATCATCTTAAAAATTTATAATTTTTTTGCCACTTATACAGTACGAACCGAAGCTCTTAAAGAATTCTGTGAAACAGCTGAGGTCGAATATAAACAGCTTCTGTATCATTCCAAGACGCGTTGGCTAAGCCTGTTTCCGACTGTCGAGCGGCTCTTGAAGCTCTACCGTCCATTAAAAGATTATTTTGAAAGCATAGAAAGGCTACCTATTTTAATTAAACAGCTTTTTGAAAATCCTCTCTCGGAGGCATACTTATTTCAATTATGCACACCGTTCACTCAAAAATACAGAAATTAGAGAAAAGTGATAATTCAGTCCTTGAAACCAGAAGCATATTTGCATCCATAACAAAAAGCTTAGATGACCGAATTAAGGAAAGTTTCGTGCCGTTGAATGTTCAGAGTATTATAAATAAAGATGAAAACACGAAACAAGAGTTTATAAAATGCTCGCATGACTTCTACAAGGAAATCAAAACGTACATTGAAGAATGGATGCAACCGTAAAACAATTTGAGAAATTTGATTGGATGTTTTTGCCAAAAATTAATAACAACACAGAATGGACTCTTATTGAAGACACTATTCTTTATTTTAAAAGACAAAAACATAGATATTGACGACGCAAAAGTATTTGACGAGTGGGTGAATTTAAAGGCTTTTAGTCAAAACCTAACTGAACAAGATAAGCTTTTAAATTCAAAACATTTTTGGGTAAAATTTTTTAAACACCAAATGCGAATTTATATTCCGAATTGCTGAAAATTGCACAATATATTTTTTTTGCATTCCAGCTCATAATGCCAACGTGGAGAGAATATTCTCATTAATTTCACAACAATGGACAAAAGAAATTAATTTACTAAACGTAGAAACAATCTCGTCAGTAATTAAAATTAAATTCAATTTCCAAGAAAACAGCTGCATTGATTTTTACAAATTCCTTTTAAAAGGGGAAGATATTCTAAAAGCTATCGGAAAGAGTGATAAATACAAAAAAACTGAAAAGTAAAAAGGCAAGAAGCTGAGGAAAAATCTTTAATAGCTAGATAATCAAATAATGTACTTACAAGTGCTATAATTTCTATTCATTTTTGTAGTTAAAGTTATGATTGTTTTTATTACGTTAAAGTAAAGTAGAATTTTTATTTTTTATTATTTCATAGATTTCTTGAAATTACAATTGTTATGTTTTTTTACAACCATACTAGGCTAATGCCCGTGTTAAGGTAATATGGCTGGTGATTAAAATTTAAGGTAATATAAATGAGAATAGTTTCGGATATTTTATGTTTTAAAAAATTAATAACGTAACTTACATTCCAGTAAGTCTAAACTTTAAAAAGTGTCAGTTTTGTTGCTTAAGATTTAAGAAGACTGAATTTAGTTCATATTATGTTAAGAGGTATTTTGTTGTGTAAATGGCTGCTGATACAAATTTAAAGAAGATAATTATTATTCAGTTAAAAGAGTCACCTCAAAAATTGTAAGACTGAATACTAAAATGGTCTCACTATTTTTAAGATTTTTTTAAAAAATTTAATTGAATTTTGTTAAGTTTAATATTTTTTTTATTTAGTTTTCATAACAGAGTATATTAATAATTTTTGTTTTATTTTAAGAATGAAAAAATTCTAACTGATTATGAAAACAATGTGTACAAACTGTAATAAGATTCTGTTTTGTTAGGTACATTTAAAATGATGATAAAAGTTAACAAAATTCAATTTTAAGGTCTGAAAATAAATACAAAGGTGATTTATGACATTTTAAACTGTTTTTGTTACACTGACTGTGTTTAAAAAAACCTGTTGACATGTCCGGGTTATGGGCTCTGAAATCCGGGGTTTTCACGCCTCTTGTCCGGGTTGCCAAATTTTAGAGATGGCAACCCTATTTGAATGCAACGTTGTGACGAAATTTCACAGCAATTGGTGAAGAACTTTCCGAGTCAGTTCTACATGTATTTCAGTGGAGCCTGCTCTAAGGAGCTAGCAGCACAGAGCCCGTTGACGTACACGAACGCAACACCAGAATACCATAAGAAAAAATTCCCTCAGGATCTATGTCATTTTTGGAGTTGCTGTGTGGAGGATTTTTATATGGAAAGAAAGTAGAGGAAGTTCTGGGAAGGAAAATAAATAAGGGATGGATATTTTAATATGTCCAGGTGTAACGAACGAATGAATCCATCACTCCCACTGCGGTGCAAGGCGATGGTTCGAGAGAGTCCGGCTGGAGAAGTCAAAAGAGTCTCCCAAAACCCCTATCCCGATCCGTCCCGCCACACAGTAGACGGGCAAACGCATCCGCCGCCAAGACACAAACCTCACCCAACGAACCCGGTCACCCCTGGTAAGTCATCAAAAGTAGCAAACCACTTGGGGTGAACTATGGCAGGGGTTTTGGTTCCAATAAATGGCTTCTGGGGCAGCGGTACCTATACTCGCCTCTCAAATTGAATTACCGCTCACATTTTGAGAAAATCATCGAGTCAACTTTAACGACAGCTATTTCATAAGATAAATATAATGTTAATAGATATATTGTTGTATGGTTTTGAATTTCATAATTATTTTTTACTTTGTAACCAAGTTATATCATTTTTTTCGCAAATGTACACTCCTTTTCCATCCACAAGCAAATACTTTGAATGGAAGTGTAGTATAAAACAGTAGTATATGTGATAATTTATATAAATAAAAAGGTATGTATCAGCACATTTGGCCAACAAATTGCTTTAGAACGCGGTTGAGAAACATTGAACTATTGCATACCTCAGGGCACGGTGCTTAGACCAGTGTTACCTATTCAATTTACGGAAAATACCTGTATTTGTTATTATTACATTACCAGATATTTAAAGGCCAATTTTAAACGTAGAAATAAAAAAAACCATTCACGTTAGAGTATGAAGGTGCATTTTTGTACTTCTATCTGTAGTTTAGATCTATGATTAACCTTTCCTCATCTGTGGTGTGTATTTACTACACTTTGCTTCTAATAACTTTAATAACTCTATAAATATAACAAATTCTGGGTTCAGATTTTAGGTATTCCTCCGTTAAACATTTATGCACTGAATTAAAAAATAATATATTACATAGTTTTCAAATTCAATTAAAAATCAGAGTTTTTTGTTAAAAATCGGGAACAAATACACCAATACAATCAACCGTGTTATCCTAAATACGCGAAGAGTGTGCGAGGAAATGACACGCTATTGATGTCCCGCTTTAATTCGCTATGCGGGAACATGAGACATCCACACTTCTGCAGTTGTAGTTTTTGATTTAGACCATCGATACCTACGACCGCACAGCTGTATTTGTGCCAGCCGTCAGTCGCGCCGCTAGCCAGTTGGCCGCGAACTGTCGTTAGATGTGGACCCCTCGCACGTTTCTTTAGCATCGGCCGATGGTTTTTTCATGTTTTCAGCAAACTAATTACAATTATTATCACTTTTGATATAAAATATAATCGATTAGCTATGAATATTCATACTTTTTTGATATTAAATCGCTTATTTTGAGATGTGTATTGACTACACAGCACCGTAACGCGTGTATTTTTTTAGCACAGTAAGGGAAAGGTTAAAATTAGAAACCATAAAATTGTAGATTAAATTTGGTTGCAGGATTAAGTACCACTACCCTCTAATTTGCCAAGACAATGGATTTCCTAGTAATTCACAGCACACCTCGATTTTATGCTATTTTGAAACTTGAAAAATGCCTCTAGCACACTATTTTTTTGTTAATCGCTTGGAAAGAAAATATTAACATTATTCTGGCTTGTCGTTTTGTTATTTGCAAATATGTTTACGATATAATATAATTTGGCAAAAAACAAAGAAGTTGTAACGAAAATCGTGTCAGCCGCTGTACAACGGGCGATTAGCATTTTACCTCTGCCATTCCAAGGTTTAAGGTAAAGAAAAGTATACCTAATCTGGCCTATAAATACGAAACTTACCCAAAGAAAAATAATGAATGAGTATGGAAGTAACAATTAACACGACTGCGTCAATGAAAACACAAGCACAATGCGAAACATGTGTTTCGGAAATAAATAGAAAATGAATGGGTAAATATTTGTATACTATTACTTATTGTTGTAACAGACAATGACTTATTATTTTTTGTAATATGAATAATCAATCCGTAAATAGCAAAGTTATTTTTACCATAATATAATTATTTTCAATTTTCTTACTATTTGCGCTCGGGCTGGTTTTGTTTGGTTTCACCGTGGACTGAGCCTTCCTCTCTAGGAACTAGCTGTTTCTTTTATGTCGAGAGAGTGCCCTAAAATAAAGCCAGAATCAACGATGCAAGTGAAGCAGCCGTGCAAAAAAATGCGACGCACGGCCCTGGTGAATTGGACAAACCTGCGAATGATTTTACCCCATAATATCTCTAAAATAAAGTAGAAATATTAAAGACGTAAGTAATGAAGTCGTTTAAAAACAATTTTCGGCTTGCCGCCCGGCGTAATTAACGGACCTACGGTCGACTTTGCCCCAGCTGGCCTAAAAAATCGATATTTCCGTGAGGTTTGTTTTAATTATTACTGATGAACGTATTCCTAAAATTTCAAAGTTTCTAGAGGGATCCCTCGAGTAGTTGTTAATTCATCGTCTAGAAAAATAAATTCTGGTGCTTCCCGCTAATTTTATAGTATAACCGTTTTACATAAAATATTTTAATGGTAATGTTGTATTGAAACAGTTCTTTGGATAATACCTAATATCATTTCCCATCCATATACTATTATATCTACTATCTATTCCCTTCTTTAAAACAGCCTTACCCACATTGGAAAGTATAAGATGATTTATGTTGCACTGTAAATTGTCGCAAGTCAGCAGTCGAATTTGTGTCGTATAACAAGAAGGTGCAATTTTAGTATCATCGTTGTATTATTCACATGCTTTGTGCTAAATATCAAAATTATAAAAAAAGTTTATCTCGTTGTGGAGGAAATTTCACCTGAACAGTGCAAGTGCATCAAGAGCCCTATTGCCCGGATTCATGGGAATTCCAGGTAGGCTGTTTCCTTCATTCCACTTTTCCCGTGATTTATTCTAAACCAATTGAATGAGCTCTTTACTGTCGTATTTTAATGTGGATGTGATTTATGGTTCATTTTTACGTGTAATAGATTACGTTACAGGTAAGGTTGTATGAATCTTAAATATAAATAACTTTCATCCTTAGAGGGACTTGAATGTGTCTCTGTTTATGTAAAACGCACAAAAGTAATTTAATCAGCAGATTAAAGGGATTGGAGATAGGAAAAAGAGATGGGGTCAATCTGAGTCGTTATTGCATCCAGCCAGGGTAAAATACCATACTAAACTCCTGTAAAAAATAACGGGATATTATAATTTAGGGTTTGTGAAGCAGGATAAATAAGAAAGAAATCAGAAATTAACATTTCGAATGAACACCGTAAGTAAATTTGAAAAATTCTGACATATGTCAAAAATTTTATCAAAAGTGCATTTAAAATTGTTAAAAATGTACGAGCTATTAGCTAAGTTCACAACCAGTTATTTTACAGGCTCCTGTCTAGCACCTAGCGGTCAGAAGAAAAACTAGGGCCTATAGATAAGACAGATGTTTTGGCTTTCTTTGACAGTGTTTTGTTTTGATAATTAGCTTGTCAGTGTGTGTTATTTGATTAGGTTATAAAAAGCCTCGCCGAGTGGATTTTTCACTTCTTCTCTCTTAAAAGTAATAACAGTCGGTCATTATGGTCATTAAAATTATTTGACCGTTATTAAAAGTGTTTTGCTCGGGTCGGGAATATTTTTAACTCGTAACATTTAATAAAGTACAAATGCAGTTTTGTGCAACAAAAACTATGCGTCTGTTATTTTGAAGACTTCATCAAGCCCCAAACAATTCTTGACAAAAATAAAGAATTAATTAATTACAGTAAAATAAATCTTGTAAGTACTTACTGTCTGAATCTTTCTGACTATCAATTCCAATTATGAAAATCAAAGCAAATTCCAGTTCTATAGTTCATTGAACCCGATTACACACGGACACACAGACACACCACTGAAATTATATTTTTAATAAAAAAAATAAAATAATAATAATTAAAATAAAATAACTTGACACATCTCCGAAATTGTCGCCGTTAATTGCTGCACTACCCATATTAACTTGCGTTTATTTTTCCTAATAGGAAGGATATAGAATCCTATAATTTCTATACCCGCTATATCCGATTTTTTGACAAAATGATCTGAGTATGACATCTTGTTCACATTTTTGCGAGCAACAAGAGGAGCCTAAAATTGAGTTTCAAAACCCTCCTTATCACGACCAAAAACCATGTTAAAACTGCGAGTGAGAAACCAAATCCGCTATATCATACAGAAAGTTACTATCAAAACCCGCTATATCGGATTCAACGAATCACAAGCAGTTATTTTGCCAAAATACAATATGGCCGCCGCTCTGACGCCACGCTCGTATGTCAAAATGATCTACGCGTGAGTTTCTAAACCCGCCATGTCGCCTCAGTTGACTTTCAAAATCACGAAGTGAGTATCAAAATCCGCTATATCCATTTTATTTATCGAAATTACTTAATTATTGCTAGACATATATAAAAAATAAATGCTTTTCGAAATTTTATTACTCCAATTCATTATATAAAAAATTTTAATGCATTTACTTATGTACGCTAGAGATGTGACAGTTTTTTGCGGTTTTCTCCAAATCAATGAAAGTTGATATAGCGGGTATAGAAATTACACGACTCACATAATACATAACCCGCATCTTTTTACCAAAACCAACTTAACTAATAACCGATTTGACAAGGAGCAGTAGGTAGTTAGTCACTTATCGCAGAGTAGATACTAAAATAAGAATATTAATGTGAGAAGCGGCGAGGTGATATTTCATACGCTGGCAACACCAGCCAAGCTTGCGTATAGGATTTATAACCTCAAAAGTCTACGCTTTTATTGAATGGGTCTCTGGAATACGTAATAATTCATGATAACTGTCAAGATTGGCAAACAGAAATATATTATCACCTGAAGCTGTAATCGTCAGTATATTTTGAATTACCCGAACATAAGAAAGAGATAAGTTGAAATTCGATTCAAACGCTCTTTCTCCGTGGCAGCGATTCACAAACCGGCCGTGAGTACTAACTACATTAACCTGTAAATACTGATGACGTGTCATTATTTATATTACGAGAGTGTTAGATACTTTTAGTACAAGTTTTTTTTCCTGTTCGCAATACACGAATACGTAAAATAATTCATAAAACACATTATATACTATCTATCAGTATAATTAGGTGGGCTGTGTACGTACATTGTACAATAGAAGTGTGTTCACTTTAATCTCTAAATAGTCACTAACTGCGTCTGTTTGTTTGTGCGCTTAGTTCTCCTAAACTACGCAACGGATTTTGGTAGGGTTTTCACTATCACTTGAGAATTTCTGCCGGAAGGTTTATATATAATAAAATAATAAAGTTAAAGAAGCATATTCGGCACGTTCCAGAATAAAAGATAATCTCAGTGTGGGCCCTGGTGTTAGACCACTATTCAGAATTGTGTTTGGTGACCAGATCTGAATAGCCAAGTAACCTATCTCCTTCCGCTCGCCACTACCTTCAGCCTCACAACATACCCCAATTGGGGATTCCTCTCACTGGCTTCAGACGGTTGGGAGCAATTGGGACTCTTGTGTAGTATTTACATAAAAAAAGGTACATACGTTTCAAAATAAATATGGTCAACGAACCCTTGAACATATAATACTATTTATATTTGACAAGTTGACATGAAATTAAAAGAAAAAATAACAAAAATTCTCTTATGAAATTCTCTCTGATGACTTCTGACATGGATCTTGGCAAGGAACCGTACATTGGATATTATGATGTTTTTTGACTTGGTTAATATGCAGAAAAGTGGGAAACGGTTAGTACGCACTTAAAAAAACTCTTTGTATCATGTCAGGAGTAGGGAACCAGCGGCCCGCGAGGTTTTTTAAAAATAAAAATAAATTTCTTTATTTTTACGGTGTTCCAGATACATTTTAAGGCATTATTACAAAACCCACAGAAAAGTACAAAATTACAGTTGTTCTGCAGGTTTAAAATTCTGATTGCTGATCATGTGCAAACATCGGAGAAAACCATGTTCATGTGCTGAGTGTCGCACAAAGATTCAATCTTAAGTTAAAAGCCGTTTTGTCTTCTGAATGATGTGTTCAAATTCCAAATACGGATTCATCTGCTAACGCATTTCGAAGGAAACCGCTTACATGTTTTTGAGTAGAATTTAAATTATATTTTCACACCATATGGTGCAAAATTCCGAGGAAAATCATTTACTTGTTCCTCGTGTAACGATTATTTCAGATCGTTGACTCTTAGGCAGATTTTTTCTTGAGCTTAAACCAGTTTTGTGTTCTGAACGCAACTTATATTTCGATTTGCAGAATCATTAATTTCTAGTAGTAGACTCATTTGTGAACGTGACTTTTAGTCAAGCATTTTCCGTTTTTTATTCGAAAAGTTAGGTGTTACATACAATAAAAATTAAAAAAAACAGTACTTGGCAAAATGAGGTTATAATAAAATATCGGGGATTCCCTGTCTGTTCTCAAGGTAACAAAACTTTCCTGCTGTTTTTCTGTTACTGTTACTTCCTGCACAACATTCCTCCCTACAACGATTTAAAATACGGTTAAAATTCGCATGTGTATCTTTACTTCTATTTATTATAATACTGCTGTACTAGGACTGCCAGAAGGTTTGCTTAGTGGTGTCTGCCTCACTCCCTGATACTAAACTCATTCCAAGTAAAGACTTTAGACTTATACATTCTCTCAGTTTGCAGGTGAACAGGGCTCTGGAACTCTACACACAATGGAGAATTCTATTCTAGAGAGAGTCACTATCAAGGTGGAACCAGAGATACAAGAAAAGGACGGAGGAGGATTATCGCATGCAGATATAGGAATGAATCACACAGATGTTAAAAAGGAATTCTCGGAGCATTCTGAAAGAATTCACCAAGCGACGGCGGGTAAAACCTATTTTCCTAGATGTGTTTTTTTAATTATGAACTCACGTAACCCGTTTTTTATCGAAAACGTTATTGTAGCTTTAAAATATTAGCGTATTTGGTGTACACAGTCCTAACATGTATCCATTTATTTTAGTAGATATAATATTTTACAAAGCTCTTTCTAACAATACAGTAGCATACCGGCTACAAATTCTCTTCGTATTAAATTAATATTATCTATGTCTGCATTCATTTAAAAAAATGTTGTTTCTCTTCTAGGAGCAGCAAAGCCAATTTATAATATAAATTCAGTTCAACAAAAAAGCAAAGCACAAGGGACAAAAAATTCAAAATCTTTCCCATGCACTGAATGTGACCGAAAACTTACTTCCAAGTCAAACTTAATAACGCACATGCGTACACATACTAAAGAAAAACCATTTTCATGTCCTTACTGTAATTATGCGTGTTCACAGAAGACAAGCTTAATAACACACATGCGTACTCATACTAAAGAAAAACCATTTTCATGTTCCTTCTGTGATTATTCATGTCCAGGGAAGTCAAACTTAATAACACACATTCGAACTCATACAAAAGAAAAACCATTTTCATGTTCTTATTGTAGCTATGTATGTTCACAGAAGTCAAGCTTAATAACACACAATATGTCTACTCATACTAAAGAAAAACCATTTTCATGTTCGTACTGCCCTTATGCTTTTTCACAGAAGTCAAACTTAATAAAACACATGCGTACTCATACAAAGAAAAAATCATTAGTGACTGACTGAAAGTAAATTTAAAGCCGATACTGAATTTTATCTTCTATTCTAGTGTCGACGCAAACTTAAATCAAAACTTGAACCTATAACACTCAATCATTATGTACTCATATTAAAGAAAAAACATTTTCATGTACTTACTGTTTTCTTATTATTATTTTACGTGTTTCCATTTAAGTTAAGTTTGTACAAGATTACGACTTAAATGGTAATTACAGTTATTTAAATATTGTAAAAATATATTATTAAAGAATGCGTAAAAAAATAACGGCACAGTTTTAAATAATAAAACTAAGTTTAACAATAATATTAATGACGAGTTTTGATTTCTTCGTATGCGGCCCTCCTTTTTAAAAGCCTGTGCACTCCTGCTGTACTGCGTTTCTTTGGCAACGGTTGTCGCGCTGCATTCGTTCGTCAAATTACGGAAACTGCCGAAATTGCTCCCCGCGCATCCCTCTGTGTTTAAGTGAAACGTGAATCTAACACAATCACCACGAACAAGATACATGGAGATGAATGATGGACTTGCCGAACGTCTCAGCGGTGCTGCAAAGGTGCCAAGGTCTGTTATCTATGTGAGGATACTGTGTCAACGCGGTGCACTCTCTCGCTGCAGCAGTTAGCTGGAAGCAGGAAGCTGCTGGTCCAGTTTCCTCACCACCTAGGATTCTTGCTGCAGAGTCTTCATCTTCGTGTCACCTGTTTCTGTAATTCATCATCTGTTCCTGTACTTCATTTTATTTAACTTAATTTCACTTTATTTTTGTATCCTGTTTTTTATTCCTGTTCTGAGGCGGCCTGTAGTTTTAAACTTTTTCATTTAGTTTCAAATTGTTCTTAGATCGTCTTCATAATGTTTGTAAGTTGAATATCACTTTGTTCTATCAGCCATGTTTTTACTTTTGTTTTAAGTATGATCATTTCCGTTATTTTTTTGTTAGATTTAGTAGAGTATTATATAATTTCATATCAAATAATTTAATATTTCTCTGTCCAAAAGATGTATTCAAACTGGGAGAAACCAGTATATTTTGGCTTGTTGCTCTGGTTGAGTATTTATGTTGGGCATAGGAGTTTTTAGATATCATTTTTTTTTTCATTTCAAACGAAATATTTTTTGAATAAAGTTCTTGTTCATTGTAGACTTTAAATATTTCTTCTATCGGAGTTCCAACTAGAACTTTTAGAATTATCTTTAGTACTGCTTTTGGGGCTATGTTGAGCCGCTCTTTGTGAGTGCTCAAGGCAGAACCCAACTAGTTATCATTTATTAGGTTTACACATCATTAACGAAGGAGATAAACAGTGTAGGGCCAAGGACAGTTCCTTGGGGAATTCCGAAAATGGTTTGGAGATTAGCAATTAATTTATTCACAGCGTTTCAGGATAATTCATCTATTAAAGGATGGCACAAAGCGTAGTACACTTTTTTTGTCATTTGTGTTGAGGATATTACGGATCATATGTACCTGGCGATTTTATTTGTAATTTCAATGTTTATCTTTACTACCAGTATTTATTCACTTGCTTACTGACAGGGAAAAATCAATTAGATTTGTTCCAAAAATCAAAGTAATGGTTTGAGTTGACCAGTCTGGGTACGTATTCTGGAAAAATATGAATTTATTTTATTTATTTATTATTGTACATTTATGTTATTGGACAAATAATGTGAACACGGGTATTGTATAGATTATGCACATTGATATGTAATAATACAAGTACAAACTACAAGTACAGGTCAAAGTACGTCGAGGATAAGCTGTAATGCAGGCCTGAATACATTATGTCCCAGTCCACAATACTTTCTAACTAGGCAGTGCCTTTTCTAAGAAACTAATCATGACATCAATTTCTTTGGTTATTTAAGTTGTTTCGTAAGTATTAATTATTTCGTATGTAATATTAATTGTACGTAATATCAAATTGTAAAGATTTATAAAAGTAGGTATATTACATAAATTTATTTGGATAAGTAATATTCTAAAGGCCAATTGAAGAAAAACCACGTAAAAAAATATTTTTTGAGTGAGAAGAATTAAAAACAAACATACAACTAAGTACTCGCATTAACTTATTATTTCCAAATCTGTCCTGCTGAAATCTGATAACTATTTTGCTATTTTTGGTAAGGATTACTATTCCCACAGTTTCAGTTGTGAAGGGGTTTTATTATATACTAGCTGTACCCCGCCACGCGTTGCTGTGGCTCAGGCTGTGTGTGCAGATAGAGAAACAATAGCGCGTTTTGGTTTTACGTTCAACAGAAGTCACTGTTTTTAAAAAAAAAGTTTTTTTATACGTTTTACTGGTAACATCTATATAATATAGGTATATATAAAAACGCATGCGTATTCGAATGCAAAGTTGTGACAAAATTTCAAAGCAATCGGTGAAGAACTGTCGGGGATTTAAGATTTTGAACAAACGAACATTTTTATTTATATATATAATTTATATAGATAATAGATCCATAATTATTTTATTATAATATATGTATCCATAATTAGTAGAGTGTTGACTAAGGAAGAGGGAAGAGCAGGTTATTATTTCCTAGTCTACGAGAGGGCAATTTTAGGGCAATATTCATTGAAAGGCAATCGTAGTAAAGTAGACAAATCAATAATACAATTAATTATTTTGATGAAACATATGAGATTAAATTAGTTCCTACGGTTCTTCCAAAGGAGAAAGAGAAAGTCTCTTCCTTATTCTAGCCTCCCAATAATTATTAGACAAATAATTCAAATGAATACTTACATCGTTTTTAACTGCAAAAGACATATTTTTCTATATTCCGTCTCGATTACCTAACCCAAGTTACAATAAGAAAATAGCAGAGAAAGCAGTCATTTTTTCTAAGATAATATTGAGATTAACAAAGGCTTTTTATTTATTTATCCCTTAGGCACAAATGTTGTTCATTACATATGTCGATAGAAAGGACTATGTTCTGCCAGATATTTAATGTAATTATATAACGATAATAAACAAACTTGGTTTAGCTGCTAGTTTGAACAGAGATTCAACGCCTTTGAAGTCAATTTTAAAGTTTCTCTTGAGATAAATGTGCATGTCCAGAGTCATGTGGCCTATGCTAGTCAGGTGACAGCATTCTGATTACTGGATCGAAGTTTGTGTCCAATTTTGAGTTCCATTATTATCCAAATTTTTCCAAATTGATGATATTTCTGAAATAGAGAGATTGAACTAATTTTAAGTACAGGTCGCTAACGTCAGGTTCTCTGCTATGAGGTGCAATTGGCGCTATGAGATAAGTAATTAAGCATACTATATTCACTAACTCTATTTTATGACTAGATTTTTCTGTTTCAAATTTTCATTTAGGAATCGCTAATATTGTCTTCTTTAATTAAATATTACGGTTTGAGGTTATAATCTTTAATTTATTAAAAAATAAATAAAACTATTAATATTGTTGAAATTTCTAGTAAACCCAGCTATTAATCCCAACATGATTAACAAATGAAAGATTTGATTGAAAAGTGATGCCCAAGTCTTAAAGTTGTAAGTCTCAAGAGCATTGTTATCAATATTGTCAGTAAAGATCATTGGATTTTTATTCGAGAAATCTGACAATTTAAAATTTTGATATATTTAAGTGAAGTCTGTTTAACAGTATCAAATCAACAATTTGTTGGGAGAATATTACAATGATAAATATTTGAAATAATTCTAAAAAGTTGGATGCATTAAAAGAAGTAAGATAAATCCATCATGAAATAATAAGATTTATAATATAATGTATAAACAAGATTGAACCAAGGTATGAACCCTGTGGTACTCCACTAGTTGAATTTTTTTTTTCTGACAGTAAACATTATGCTGTGTAGTAATCAACCTGTCTTTTTCTTTAACAGCATTTATTTTTGTTATAATTTTAAGAACACCTATTGTTTTAAAAATTTCATTTCATAATACAATTCCTCTTGTAATGCCATGCTATGCCAGAACATTTGTTTTGCCATGTGGTATCTTGAACAAGTCGTAGCAACGTTATGTTTGGTTATGTTAGGTTAGTTTGGGTCGAACTTACTTATGGCCACACGATCTTCTCAATCCAGTCTAGATATTGACTGACTCTAGTGTACACGGCGGGAATGGTGGAACCACATCCAATCCCAAAGGAGGTGATTCCAACCTGGTGATGGATACAGTCCTTCAGCCTATTGGTTGGCAGGTTAATAGTGAGAGGTCCACCACTCTCTCCCTGAAAGATAAACAAATTACTTTACGGTAAAACGCTACTATATTAAGGACCTCTTGCACCACAAATACTGAACTCACACCGGCCACAGTAGGTACACCTCTAATGCCATTAGACGAAAAAATCACACTTTGATTAAATATAACACCAATAAATTTGTGTGTTTTCATTTATAAAGTATTCAAAAAGTTAAATCCTTTTCTATCGTAAAAAAACAAAAATAAAAATAAAATTGTAAAAAAAATTTCAATTTTTAAAAATATTAAAAATTAATAAAATTTCAATTTTTATAAAAATATTTTTTTTTGCAATTTTCAAATAGGTAGATAGGTCCCTTAAATAGTCCACAAAATAAATAGTAAGTATGTAAAAATGAAAACAAAATTAGACTAACGCTGCACGTGTCTTTCCCGCCATCAGAATTGCCGGCGCAGAGCTGCTGCGGGATGACACCCTGCTTCATGGTCCTCGTCACTCCGAAGCTCTGACGGCACTGCTGGTTGCTGAAGAAAGACAACTCCACCTCCTGCAAGGTGACCGAGCCACTGCCAGCTGAAATAAGGAAAATCGTTTTCTCCTTTCTACCGACAGTGGCGAAAGCAGCGCTACTGCACTATTTTTATATATTTTTAAATTTTGGGATGCTGAGCGGGAGGAGAGGAAGTTCTGGGAAATAAAACAGTTGGACGTTTTGAAAAGGGGAGCCAAAATATGACTCGCGCCAGTTGCCATTTGGTTCAGGGCCGGATCTGATGTGGACACCCACACTTACATCCTTACCTTCTTTTCCCCAAGCCATCTCCTTTATCCTCACTACGTACACCTATTGGGGTTGCCATAAACCTGGCTACAGACGGTTGGGAGCAGTTGGTACTATTGTGCTTTATTCACATTAAAAAACGTAAACTTAAGGAGTTTTAAATTAAAGAATTTTAGTAAAGTCTATTATTAATACGTGAAGGTTAACTATTCAAAAAACGTGTGTAAATTGTTGTAAAGATTTTAATAAATGTTTCTTTAGTGCACTTCTGTTTAGAGTTGTAAAACATTAACAATATATAATATACCTAGGCTAGTTCTACCCCATCCAATGGCCTTAGCAATTGTCTGCTCCATTGTCTCGTTTTGCCACAAACAGACGGGCCGAACGAAATCTGTCAACCTGTTGAAAAACATACCAAATCAATGTGTGTTGAAAATACTAATCACCAAGGAAGATTGGTGAAAGAAGTTGCATGTTCCATTAAATCAGATGAAAGATAATGAAAAATGCTGACAAAAATCAATATTTATAATGCAATATCAAAATATATAAATAAATTAAAGTCAGTTGTTTCACAGAATTTGAAGATTTCATCAAATTTCAAAGTAAAAATGAAAGTTCTGTGAAAATTCCATCCAAATTCTTATTTTGCCCTAGCCCGGCTGTTTTATACTACATTGATAATAACAACTAGAATTAATGGGACATTCACAGAGCTTGAATATTACATTTGTCATTTAATATATATTGTTAAAATTCTGCGAAACAATCCGTTCGGTCCTAAGAAAGAATAACGTAAATTTAATAATATGAACTACTAACGGTAACATAAGTTATAATCAACGAATATTTAAAAATTGATAATAAACTTCCTTTCGACATAATAAAAACATTAAGCGTCCCAATGAAAATTGGTATGGATTTAATTATTTAAAATCTAATGGAAAATTTCAACAATTCTTCAAATTATAAGTAAATTGTCATGTTCTGTGAAAGATATTTTCAAGTTCTGTTATTATTTCAGTTATGTCAAGCAGCTAGTCTATAATGATATAATAACAGAACTGGAATGGGACTTTCATAGAACCTTAAAATGAACGTTGAAATTTGAAGAATAGTTCAATTTGTCCGAAACAACCCGTATGAAAATGGTAATGAACCCTTACTTGGCTGGTGTGGCTAATCTCAGCAGTGCTATGTCGTGATACTTGCTAGGCGACTTGTACTCAGGGTGAACAATAATGGACTGGATCTGGATATCCTGTAGTTCCGTGTCGTCCTTGGTAAAGTCCAACTCACCGAGGCGGACTATTTCTGGTCTACCGCTGGAAAATATTATAGCAAACAAACTTCTGCAAAGTTATTTTACAATTTATTTAAGAAATAATAAATACTTAAAAAAATGAAACGATCTCGCCTCTTTATGGTGAGAAGAGGCTACTTTAATTTCTATTGTTTTATATCTTGTAAATCCTGTATTTATCTATGTAAAAAAATATTTTTTTTTCAAATATTAAATTTAAAAAAAAAATTTAAAAAAATGAAATAAAAAATATTAAGCCTACTGTGTGGAAAACCAATATAACTGATCACTACGCGTGTCTTATATTACATGATACAAATAGAAAACTAAACACAAAACCCAAATTAAATCTTCCATATTTCCAAATAGACTACAAATTATTAGAAAAATCATTAAAAACTGAAAAATGGGAAGAAATTTAAAAAAATAAATGTCCAACCAAAGTGCCTTACTGTTTGAAAACACTTTAAATAAACACGTTTTAAAAGCAATAAAAATAAGACAGATCGTCCGCAACTCAAAAACAAGGAAAATTAAACCTTGGATTACTCTAGGATTAATAAAAGCCATAAGGCAAAAAAATAAAGTTTATAAAATAACACAAAGGCCACTAGTTAACAGTAAAATTGTATTATACTATAAAAAAGTATAAAAAGTTATTAACTACACTAATAAGAAAAACGAAAAACGACTATTACTCAAAAATTATGACAGAAGCTAAAGACAATAATAAAAAATATGGTCAACAATAAATGAAATAATAAATAAAAAGAAAAAATATAAGCACATACCAGAAATCTCAGATGGGGAAATAATATATAACGTACAAAATGACACAAAAAAATGTTGTAATATTTTAAATAACTATTTTAATAACGTGGGAAAAAATCTAGCAAAATCCATAAATAAGACTAATATATCTAATCCACAACAAATAACACAATGTCAAATTAATAAATTTCACCTAGTCACAGAAATCGATATTGACAGAACTATTTCGGAACTAAAAGGAGATTCTGCCCCCGGCTTTGATAACATAGATACTAAAACAATAAAATCGATGAAAGAATACTTAACTCTTCCCATAACAAATATAATAAACCCAAGTCATACGACCACAAAATTAACGCCTGATTTCACTTCTATCGAATATATCAAAAATACATGAAAAAATTGTAAAAAAACAAATTTGGACATTCTTAGAAGAAAATAAAATAATTAATTAAAACCAATTCGGATTAAAAAAATACAAGTACTCACGACGCGATAGCAAAAATAACCAACTATTTTTATACGGCCCTAGATTCCGATAAAAAATGTCTCGGCATATTTATAGACCTTAAAAAAGCTTTCGACAGCATATCACATAAAAAAATAATAAGTAAATTAAAATCAGTAGGGATTAGTGGAAAAGTCTGAGCATGGATAACTAGTTATTTACATAAAAGACCTCAATAAGTAAAATTACTCAATCAAGTCAGCAATTCAAAATATAGCGACTTTTCAATACCCCAAGGCACGGTTTTGGGACCATTGTTATTTATTATATATGTCAATGATATATTCAATATTTCCAAATATGGAGACATTGTCTCTTACGCTGACGATACAGTCCTACTACTAAAAGCAAACACCTGGTCTGAATTAAATAACATGGCAAATACAGATATCAATGAACTAAAATTATGGTTTGATGAAAAACTGTTGAATTTAAATGCTAAAAAAACTTATTATTTACCATTTTTTCATTGAAAAACAAGAAACACCTAAAGAAATAAACATCATTATCCACTCTGTGAAAAATACAGGAAACCACAAATGCAATATGTTATGTACAAACATAGAAAGCAAGACCGATATTACGTACCTTGGCATAACAATAGACCAGCGTTTAAAATGGTCCCCACATATAAATATTCTGAACGACAGAATAAGGAAACTAACTTATATATTTAGATGTTTAAGAGATATTTTATACGAAAAATTACTTAGAACCACATACTACGCTTTCTGTCGATCAATTATACAATACGGCATTATAGGCTGGGGCGGTACATATAAAAATCAAACACAAACAATGTACATATCACAAAAACTAATAATAAAAACCATATTAAAAAAACCCTATTCATATTCGTCTGAACTTTTATTCAAACAATTTAAGGTCAAAAATTAAGTGCATTATACTTCTACCGTGCAACATTACAAATTTATTAAAACAATTTTTTGATGTGTGATTGTTATAGTGTTAGTAGCCTATTCCAAGTACTCAGATAGAGGTGTATATATTGTTTATATGCGTGAGGATGCGTCATATGGGTGTATGTATACATTTGCTGTTATATGTATATAGGTATGTCTGCTGCTATATACACATGTGTGCTTGCATGCACACATATTAAAAATTATATATATAATTATGTACATTTTTACAATCTAATGCTAATTTACTTCTTTCTCCTTTCTAATTTCTATCTTCTACTTTTTATTACAATTTTTCCAAAATTTTAGCTTCATCTATAGTTACTAATTTCATATGTTTACACTAGATTTCATATTTCATACAAATTAATTACACACAATTGGTCACCATGAAACAGGCAGCCGCCTAGTATGGTGATTCATTATATCTACTATATGTAAATTTCATAATAATGTAACATGTATTAAATAAATAATATAAAAAAAAAATAAAAATATCTAAAATAAAATTGCAACCTTTAAAAATAACAGAAATCTTAGACAAACGTCAATACTTCCTACATCTAAATGTAAAAAAACAATAGGACAGTTCAACCATGAATATCTCGGAGTTAAAGTTATTAACTCATTACCAGAAAAAATTAGAAACATGAATGCAAATATAAACGAATTCAAAAGCCACCTTAAAAATATTCCAAACAGTTTATTTATTTATTTATTATTTTATGAATCATATCAAATATAAAATATGAATCATATCAAATATAAACCAATATAACAACACAAGCCCTGCTTATTTATGGGGGTACATCAAATACTTATATTATATAATATTATGTAATTAATAACTTAATTTATCTAATTGTGTAATATAATTCGTGTATCTTTTTTTACTAATAAATTTTTTTTTAGTCTATTCACCATCTTTCTTCATTGTGGAGAGTTTGCATATTTCGCCGTTCTATCCTAGTCCTAAAGACCATTTTTTGATAAACGGAGAGTTTTATATTTGATAATTGCAGTGTTTAGCGTATAAAACCGTTGTGAAGGATTGAAACACTTTTTACACTATTATTTTTACCAATTGCCATATCTAATCTACGAAAGCAATGTTGGCATACTGAGTGTGTTGCAAGCAGCACTGATTCTCTCCGCACCTGTGAAAGTATGCAAAACTCTATACAAAACTGTTCACAGATGATATTGGCTTCATCAGAACGTTTCTTTCTATGAATCATTTTTGTGTAAGTCGGCTCGCATGGGGAGAAAGCTACCGATATCTTTTTTAATGCCTTCAAATGTGTTTTTACTGCGGTAAAAAAATTGTGTAATAAAATATGTATAGTATCAATTTATAGTGCGTAAAAACAGACATCTCCGCATCTCAGAATCTTTTTATTTCTTTTATTTTATTTTTTTTTATAGTAATAATAAGTAAAATTAATATTCTTAAAAGTGTAAAAGATAGATAAACTCTTAGCAAAATAATTACTATTCACTATGAATTCACATGTATTTCTATAAATCTCTCCCTTTTATGATCATGAATAGTTGCACACGGAATAATTAAACGTTATTCTCCACTGTAAGTTAGCATATACTGCTTCAGCCGCTTTTTTGAGAAAAATAATAGATGTAGAGGGAACATGAAAAAATTATTCTCCTTTGTGAATCAGAATGTGTCTCTTCAAATTTCCTTTTTGGGAAGATGAATAGTGGCACTCAGTACAAGAAAAATATTGTTCTCCAGTGTGAGTCAGAATGTGTCTAATTAAATTGAACTTTTGAGAAAAAGAATGATTGCACTCAGAACATAAAAACAGTTTTTGTCCACTGTGAATCAGCATGTGTCGGTTAAGGTGGCTTATTTTATAACATGCATAGTTGCACAAGGCACATGAAAAAAATTTTCTCCACTGTGAGTCAGAATGTGCATTTTAAGGTGGCTTTTTTGTTACATGCGTGGTTGCACACGGAACATGAAAAAGGTTTTTCTCCACTGTGAATCAGCATGTTTCCGTTTAGGTTGCTTTTTTGATAACATGCATAGTTGCACAAGGAACATGAAAAGGGTTTTTTCCCACTGTGAGTCAGCATGTGGCTCTTTAAAGTGCCCCTTCGAGAAAATGAATAACCGCACTAAGAACATGAAAAACGATTAACTCCAATGTGAGTCAGTATGTGTTTCTTTAAAATGCTCTTTTGAGAAAATGAATGGTTGCACTCAGAACAAGAAAAAGGTTTTTCTCCACTGTGAGTCAGCAGGTGTCTCTTCAGGTCATCCTGATGAAAACTTGCATAGTAGCACTCCAAACATGAAAAAGGTTTTTCTCGACTGTGAGTCTGCATGTGCCTCTTCAGTTGATCCTTTCGACAACACACATAGTTGCACACGGAACATAAAAAAGGTTTTTCTCCACTGTGAGTCAGCATGTGTCGGTTTAGGTTGCTTTTTTTATAACATGCATAGTTGCACAAGGCACATGAAAAAAAAATTTCTCCACTGTGAGTCAGCATGTGGCTCTTTAAAGTGCCTCTTCGAGAAAATGAATAATCGCACTCAGAACATGGAAAACGATTTACTCCAATGTGAGTCAATATGTGTCTCTTTAAAATGCTCTTTTGAGAAAATGAATGGTTGCACTCAGAACAAGAAAAAGGTTTTTCTCCACTGTGAGTCAGCAGGTGTCTCTTCAGGTCATCCTGATGAAAACTTGCATAGTTGCACTCCAAACATGAAATAGGTTTTTCTCGACTGTGAGTCTGCATGTGCCTCTTCAGTTGATCCTTTCGACAACACACATAGTTGCACACGGAACATAAAAAAGGTTTTTCTCCACTGTGAGTCAGCATGTGGTTCGTTAGGGCGCTCTTTTGATAACATGCATAGTTGCACAAGGAACATGAAAAAGGTTTTTCTCCACTGTGAATCCGCATGTGCCTTTTAAGGTGGCTTTTTTTGTTACACGCATGGTTGCATACAGAACATGAAAAAGGTTTTTCTCCACTGTGAATCAGCATGTGTCCGTTTAGGTTGCTTTTTTGATAACATGCATAGTTGCACAAGGAACATGAAAAAGGTTTTTTTCCACTGTGAGTCAGCATGTGGCTCTTAAATTGACCCTTCTGATAAGACGCATAGTTGCAAGCGGAACATGAAAAAGGTTTTTCTCCACTGTGAGTCAGCATGTGGTTCTTCAGTTGACCCTTCTGATTACACGCATAGTTGCAAGCGGAACATGGAAAAAGTTTTTCTCCACTGTGAGTCAGCATGTGTCTCTTTAAATTTCGCTTTTGAGCATTTGAATAGTTGCACTTAGAACAAAAAAAAGGTTTTTCTCCACTGTGAGTCAGCATGTGTCTCTTTAAATTTCGCTTTTGACCATTTGAATAGTTGCACTTAGAACAAGAAAAAGGTTTTTCTTTTACATGGGGGCTAACGTTCATTTCAAAATTTGACTTAGGAGAGAAGGAGTAGATACGATGTGGAGGAGTGTATCCCTTTTCCACAAAATGCGTCTGAAGATCTGTCGACAAATGTGAAAAATAACATGGATGAAAATGACTCGGTTAAACTTATTTCCTAAACTTAGAGAAAATATGCGAAGTTAGTTCTTAGAAACGTTAAGAAAATAAGAGTGGCCGAATTGTTCAAGTTTACAATCAAAATTGGTTTTACCTGCTGCCTTGGTAATTCTCCCAAAGCGTTCCAAGCATTCCTCTTTAATATCCGGCAGGTCTATGTCAATTTTCATATAAGTAAGCCCCGTTTCAACTTGTCGGGGTCCGAGATCCGCGTTTATGGTAACTGTCTTCACATTAATGCTTCCTGGAATAAAAACGGACAATAAATAGTATGTATCTTTGCATGGCCAGCCCTGAACAAAACGGCGCCTGGCGCGAGTTTAATTTTAACTACCAGGACGCTAACCTAACCTAACAGTTTAAATTAGTACACGCCAAGGCAGGATATCACTGTCATCATTAAAATGATGATTTATTTTTTTTGTAGCGCGGTATTTATCAAAAATAATATAAAGGGCCATGTGTAAGGTGAAATATTCGACGCCCGGAGCAAACAGCTCTAATTGCAGCCACATAGGGCCAGCCCTGGATCTTCGTACCATTGATATAAAACGAAAAAAAAATTAAATTGAAAAAAATTAACATTTTTTTATCAATAAAACCATTGATCAACAATGTAGATGCGGAAATTTGGATGGAAGTTTTAAATGTCAATACAAGAAAAAAATGACCTCAGACGTCCGCTTGAGGGAACTTTTCAAGAAATAAAAACCCTGCTATAGATCACCGTAAGTAGAGAGTTTTAAATCAATGGGATAGTGTTTTCTCAATCAATATTTATAAATTTGTAGCGATCGATACTGCCAGAGTTTTCAAGAAAGCCGAACGGTTTAAAACGAAGGGGCTGAGAATGTACGAGACATTTTACACAACAAATTTCATCGCGTAATGTAAATAGGTACCAGGTACCTGTCTAAGAGCTACCTACGAAAATACTTTGCGAGTTGGACTATGCACATTACGCGCATCCGTTAGAAGGTTCTAACGGCATAATTCCAGCTGCATCGAAACTACCAGAAGAATCTCGCTGAAGCGAGTGACCCGTAGTTTACCAGCGGACTCGCGTACTTAGTACCGCCGCCGGCTGGGCTATATAAGTAGGTCCAACGCAGCGAGTAGTTAGTCACTTTTACCCAGTTTCCGAATTTAAGGTTCTATATTTTACACGTATGCAATGCAACTAACTGGCTGTTTGAGTACTCTCCGCATATTGCAAGCATTCCTTCTTTACAGCTGGGAGGACGAAATCTAAATCCGAAAATGCAATTTCATCTCCACCTTCTTCCTGGAGCCCTGGTTCCGTCTTGATGGATATAGTATCTGGATTCAGTAGATCCATGGTCTGCTTTGGTAGAGTTTGGTATTTTGTTTAACCCCATACATATATATCTGAAACAGAACCAAGTTGTAACGGAATTCTAATATAAATCAGTTTATATAATTTGGCTTCTCAAGTCTTAGCAAAAATACACATTAGAAAACCTTGAAGTTTTGACAAAGGCTGAGAGAGACCTCGTTTATCTTGGGTAAATTCTTTATTTATTAACTGTTATGTCTACCGCCATTCCGTTGTAATCCAACTGTAATAAAACATCTGTAATACGTATATATGTTGTAATTTTTAAAAATGCATTTGAAATTGTTATCTAATAATAGGTAGATGTCAAATTGACAGTTTAAACATTCTGCTGTGACAAAACGCCCAATGATTCCCTAACTAAACTGGAAGAACGGCCGCTACCAAAATGAATACGATGAATTAAAGTATTATTACTTACCAATAACCATCACATGCATGGGATAATAAGTTTAACAGGGCGGGATAAACAAAGTTTAGAAACAGGAAGAAAGACTGTCCGAGAAGAAAGCACATGTCAAAAAATATATAGGTTATGCATAGACAAGAATGAAGTCATAGACAATTAATATAATTTCACGAACCTGGCCTTTTAAGAACATTACAATTTCTTTCGACTTGGGTCTTGTAAATATTATAGCGCTAGCAGATCTTTAATCTATTAACTGTGAGAAATCCGCGACCATTAAAAAAAAACAGAACAAGAAAAACGAAATAAAATCGTTTTTAATCGTTTTTAATTTAGGTCAACCGATTCTGATTTTGTCCATTTTACACATGTTATTTTTTTTACACATGTGGGTCAAAATTCCTTAAAAATTCATCATATTACTCACTTCAGGCGAGTTAGAAAAGGGGTTTCCATAAAAGTTTTCTGTGAAAGGTAATTCCCCACAAGAATTTCCGATATTTGCTTTCCAACAGAAATTTGTCAAATCCTTGTAGGGGCAGTTATTAGGAAATTTCTGAAGGAAGTAATTCCCCACAATATTTATTCAACTCCATGGGAAGGGAGATTGTAAAATAACTCATAAGTATTTAATTTTTGGTCCCAGTATAAACTACTTATGAGTTTTGTTTAACAAGGTATTTTGTGGATTTGTCCAAAGTACAAAGTACCACATGAAAATACTCGGTTCTTTTACTGGCTACGATAAAAACGCCTCTCCTAGTAGTAGTTCAATATATATTTATCATTTTCCAAGAAAAAAAGAAGATTAATAAATTTATATTTTATGCAAAACATAAAAGAATCAAGACTCCCTTTTTATCAGGACAAAGAAATTCTCTTATCCGATAATGAATTCATGACCAATTATGATCTTGAATTTAATTTCTTAATATAAAATGTAACTCTAAGTAAAGGAAATAAAAAATTCTGTGTTCTTCAATTTTCTGTTAAAAGCAGAGAAATTACAAAATTCGATTATGTCTTAAAAAGCACGTCTTCATATTTCATATTTCATAATCTAAAATTTAGATTTAATTTAATGACGAGTTGTTTAGAAGAATTCTAATAATTCTACAAATTCAAAATTAATATTCATGTTCAGTAAAAGATTTTTTTCAAGTTCTGTTATTATTTCAGTTCTGTAAAGCTACTAGCCTAATAATACATTCTAACAGAATTTGAATAGGACTTTCACAAAACCCGCAAAATGAACGTTCAAATTCTCCGTAACAACCCTTTCCGATAAATGATTTTAAATCAAATCCTTTATTTAAAGAGTTTCAAATTTCAAGTCATTGTAGATTATTTTTTTAACAGATTAATTGTTTATCTTGGAGCAAGATTTTATATTACTTGCGCTGTCCTGAAAAAATGAGCAGTAAAGAAAGATACTTTAAGCTCGTTTTTGGAGGACAGGACTGTGTCTTAAAAATCTTTCTTGTTGTGATGGAATATTTCGATATTTTAAACTTTATTATTTTTTAAATAATATTTTAGTCCGATGAATGGAGTAGGCTTCGAATAAATATTTTATTGTCTACGGTCGCGCCGTTTTTAGTTTCCTCTATCCTCGTCGATGGTGTATGACGTACTTAAGAGTCGCAATTTTTCGATAGTGTAAATGTGTCCTGCCCATCACCAAAAGGGTAGACACAATCTTCCTTCAAATTTACTTCAGTCCTGCTTTTCTTTATCCTATACCTATACCCCTCATCCCTCCCACACTCCTCAACATATCTTGTAATAAAATGACAACACTAATATTGTCGCACTGGAATAACTAATATTAACAGAATGTTAACATTTGGCAAAGATTATATTCTTAGTATGGCCCGTACATCAGTCAATCCCTATCATCGCTATGAGAGAATATTCTGTACTCTAATATTCTATATTTCTCCATGGCGGAAGCACTTCTTGCAAGTAGTGATGGGAATGATCGAAATATTTATATATTCGAATGAATCGCTCGGAGTGCGGGAGCAATAGCTACGGACAGGGGCAACAAATTTTCCGTTGGGGGGGGGGGGGGGGGGGTAGGATTCGAAAATAGAAACTCGAATATCGAGACTATTCCTATAGTAAAAAAATTGTTTGCATATTCCGGTTGTAATTTATTTTCATTAGTATGGCAATATTTTTGGTAAGCAGGTACTAGCGAAATTTCAATCACTAATTTTCATTCCTGGCAAAGATTCCCTTGTTGTCTGCTAGCAACATTAGTATTATTCCTGTTAGCCACGAATTTCAAATATGTATGCATTTAACATTTTTATAAATAATTAATAAGATTCGAATATCTACATAGTACAATTAAAATAAATTATTAAACAAGTTTTTTAAGTACAAAGTTTACTTATAGTATTAGTTACTACAGAAAGCGTTTCATTTTAATTACTAACTAAGAGACACCGATGTTAATTTCATTCATGTTAATTTCAAATAAATTAAATATATTTGTTCGTAGCATAGGTAGCAGATATATTATGTTTATATGAACGAACACATGTCACTCGATGAATTTAATATATACTGTGTTGCGGCGTGAATGGACTGTAATTTGCAATTTTTGTGATATTGTTTGATTGACTTACCAATATCTCCAACTGTCGGCACCTTCCACTTTGCTCTGCTTTAATCACAGGTGGGGGGTAATTGTTAGTATTGGAGGAGGTCAAGGAAAAGGAATAGTGATATTAGAATTGCGAAATGGTTCAATGCGTTATATATTGCTATTTTTATGCACTCTTCACGGCGTTCTTTGCGGTTTAACATTTGCCGTATACAGCGCGGCGCGGTGGGTTTAATAACTCAATATAGGTTATGCGGAAAGCGGTTGCACTTGCGGCGCGGTTACTTAAACAACTGACTTGATGTAGGTAAACGCGCGGAACGCGGGCGGGAAACAACTCGAACCAAATACTATGCAACAATAACTGGCCCGAGCATGCCCCCCGCCTTGACCAATGGTCAAAGTAACTAATACAACAAAGAAAAAAAATGAAAAACAAAAACACGTTATGAAAGGATTCAATAAACAATACTGAACCCGCGGTAGAACTAAATTCTAAATTAACTAAATCTAAGATAACGTTAAAGTTATTGTGTAGGCAGGGGACAGAGTTTAACGACTGCCCTGCGATATGTTCCGGAGTTAGTCTTAACGTCCGCAACGCGGATCACCCCATCTACGCCGGGGTGGACGTTTACCACTACGCCAATAGGCCATTGTAGTGGTGCGATATTGTCACTCTTAATTATTACCACGGTGCCTTTCGTTATTGGATTCGAATTTGTATTCCATTTCTGACGCGATTGCAGCGTGTTCAGATACTCCATTCGCCATCGATTCCAGAAAGTCTGGACGAGACGATCGACAAGATGTTTTCGTTGCAGCAAATTTAATGGCGCATCTGACAAATCAGCAGCGGGTAAAGATTGTAATGGAGTGAGTATTAAAAAATGCGCGGGTGTCAAAGGCAATGGAGCCGAAACATCGGTAACGCTGAGCACTGATAATGGGCGTGAATTTAGAATAGCTTCAATCTGATGAAGAACCGTTTGCATCTCTTCGTATGTGAGAAGAGATATTCCCACAACTTTATTTAAGTAACATTTAATGCACTTAATGTTACTCTCCCAGATCCCACCGAAGTGGGGTGCTTGTGGAGGATTCATCTTCCACTCGATACGGTTTTCCAACAAATTTTCTGAGAATTCTTTCTTGTAGTCCGGTGACTCTAAGGGCGAGTTGTTTCGGAAAAGCTGAACAATTATTCAGATTCCCGAGTTCTATTCAAATGTAAAAAAATCTTCACGTCGATTTTATTCAAATACAAATTGGGTTGTTTCAACTCCGAAAAAGCTTCCGTTATATTTGAATAATCCGTTCCAGTGTTCCCCGCCGAATCGGGCAATTATTGCAGAGAATAATTTTTTTGCGAGACAGGAATTATTTTTACGCTGGCAACACCTCGTATTTTTATCAATCTGTCAAAACTTTTTCCCGCCGCGCCGTCACTTCGTTGGATTGCTTGTTTTGTGTGATTTTTTGTTGTTCATTTAGGCATCTCAATTTTTGACAACTTATAATGGATCCCAACTTACTGTAAGTATTGTAAATTATACCTTATTGCCATAATAAATATGAACCTTATTAATAAATAATACACGTTTGGAACCGTATAGATACGTAAGTGAGCATTTTATTTTCGTAAAACCATTATGTAAAGCTTGATAATATTTTGTGGAATTTCGTCTTATAAACGAGATAAACGAACATTATGAAAACATTTGCGATACGTGTATATACTTATCGTTAGTAAAATTACTTGAACTTTGTGAGAATGAACTTTCTAAAAGCATTGCGTTTTATTTTTTGAATGTTCTGCCATGGAATGGTGGCAAATCTTTTTGTTTATTTTTATATATTATTTTGAATTCTGCCACACTTTAATAATGCTTTACCGAGGAATATTATAGTGCTTTCATGTGTAATAAAATATCTATAAGAAACTATAAAATATCTATATATATTTTGAACCTAATAAATATAATATTTGCCGTGCATATTTAATTTTATATCAGCAATTCCTTGTACGATCTTGTTACTTATAAATATGAAATGTGTTTTCAGGAAACGATGCCATGTTGGTGAGGAAGTATAGCCATATTCTCACCAATAAAAAGACCGACGCAGTCATCTTCAAACAACGAGAGGCGACATGGCTTACTCTTATATCCGATTTCAATGGCGATGGATTCTGTCAAACAGCTCCGAGCTCGGTTTGAAAATATGAAGCGTCGGGCAAGGCAGGTTGGAATATATTTCTTAATTGGTATTAATCTTAACGCCATAATGCTGTTAAATGAACTGTTATATTTAGTAATTGGTTGCCCTGATGCTTTGTTTAATTCATGCAGGTATATATGTTTATTAATTGACTTTTAATAATGCTTCAAGGACGGTAGCAGAGAAATTCAGGAGAGGACTGGCGGTGGACACAAATTTTATGCGGAACATAGTGGCTACTTCGATTGACGGACTCCCTAGCGTGTTTGACGATGACATCAGCACTTTGGTGCTGCAGGAGCTATCTGGTGGTGGAAGAAGGTGGGAGTTTGGTTAGCGCCACAGCTGAGGTTTATTATGGTGTTGACGGCAGTTTACTAACTACTTGTAAGAACTTGTGTTTCAAACAATGTTTCCTAGTTTTATATCAGTTCTTCATTTAAGATAATCTGGTTAATGTATTCTAATGTTGTTAATGCATCCAAATCCAACCGTTTAGATAGCAGCGCCCCAGAAACCTCAATCCTAAAAGCAATTTCATCTCATTTAAATGTAAACGAATTTGTTGACTGACTTAATACAAGTTTTCAAACAAACTGTTAGTAGATTTGAGTACAAAATATTTGTATTTCACTATCGTTGCTTTACTTAAGATAATAATCTTATTAGTTAATGTATTCTCATGTTGTTGAAGCATCCAAATCCAACCCTTTTGACAGGAGTGCCCCCTATTATACATACCGATTTCCGGTTTAAAAAAAATTGGATTATTGAGACAAGAACGAGTAATATCGGAGTCATGCTAAAACTAAACTGAGATGAAAGCAGTTTATTCCCCTCTGTTCACTATCTACTGGGTGAATTCTTTAATATACTAATATTAATTTTAATAATTTTTCTCTTTTTTATGTACACAATTCTTAAGAAGTATTTTCTGGCTTCACAATTACCTACATTATATTACATGATAATACTAACAAATGTACATTGTGTACTTACGACGGGGTACTCCAGTAAGACCGCATTTTTCTTTTCTTTCCTTTTAAAACTGTAAATTAAAAAAAATGCATTTTATGCAATACTATGCATGGCATGTCCAGGTTTTTATATTATGCATATTTTTAATGCTGTGTGACCTTTACTTTATGGGCCGTATAATCTTTTGTGTTCTTTTTAATGTTTGTCAATTATTGTTAGAACAAGATGAATGAATGCATTCGCACACAATTAACTAGTCCATTATATTATGTTCTTAAATGTTTCTTTCCCATTGTATAAGTATGTATTTTTGCTGTAAATTATTCTTTCTTCCGAGAGAGTATTCTGGTATAATTTTACTTTTTTCAGGGCATTAATAAAAAATAAATAATCACAATCGCTAATCAATCGCTAATCAAGTCGCTACAGCGACCTTGATGTGATTTACTATGTAATACATTTCTAGAATGATCTATGTTATTACTAACTATATATGGAGATAATATACAGTACCATAGTTACCTGGTAGATAAGTATGGTACTGTAGACGGTATGGTACGGTACACTTAAGATTAATACTTAATTAACATTAACTAATTGTTAATACAGGATTTAGGACATAATTGGAAAATACCATAAACATTATTTTAAACCTTTATTTTATTATTTTTAACTGAATTTATATAAACAAATTATTATAATCAATAAATATAAGTCTGAAACACCCATACATATTTAAAAATAAATAAACTCTGAGAAAAAATAAATGCCGCTGATGGAAATTGAACCCGCAACCTTCCGATTTATTCATTTTTTTTCTATTTGTCCATTTATCTTTTTTTTTTCAATTTCTACAGTGTAGGTACCTAGGTGCCTTACTTATTTTCTCTTTTATTTTAATTTGTTATATTATTTTGATATATTTTGTTCCTCACTTATGTAAAATACAAATAAAAGAATATACTACATCTTGGTACTCTATTTATTTTATGAAATTAGGTAGGAGTATGCAGTTACACTTAAGTTATTCACATTCAATAATGATCCAATGCATATTACATAATATATGTATATGTGAGATAGTTGTTCAAAACATTTCTAATAGTATGTATTCTCTATTATTAAACAAAGTAATTTACTAAGTTTATAAACATTAAAGTATAAAATAAATAGAAGATTTATCGTTACATTAATTATTTTGTACATGTTAACTATCTATCTCTGAATATATGTAAATGGTCGTTTGTTGAAAAGTTCTTCACTGATTGCTTTGAAATTTAGACACAATGTTGCATTCAAATATGCGTGTGTTTTTATATACATACCTACATTATTTAGATGACACCTGTGACAGGTAAAACAGACTGAGCCACAGCAACACGTGGCGGGGTACAGCTATTTTTGAATAAAGACATTATTGTTTTGAAATTCAAAAGACTTTTATTATCTTCGCTCATGTACCAAGAGATTGTACACATGTGTTCGAGTCTCCAGGCGGAAGATGTTACAGAAAGTGTTGCCCCATGGGTTGGTAAAGAATCAATATAAACCGAGTTCTGCACAGAGAAGTAAAGTAAGAAAACAGTTTATAAGGCGGTCTACTGTGGAACCTCTCTTGCATTGCAGGGTTTTACAGCACTCGGCTTATGTGGATTCCTTACCGACACGTGGGACGATAGGCCTAATGGTACAGAAGGAGGTAAGATAGGGCTTTTTGTGCTGGGTAGTATTTTACTATTTATTAGTCCATCAATCTGGCAAAATATGAGTTAATGAGGGTTTGACGAACGTGGTCATCTCCCCTGTTAAAGATTGGTGCTTGCACCAGTACATCGTTAACCTCGTCCAAGGGGTCTATGAATACAGGTGGTTGATCTTGTTACAATGATCCCTTGTACCTACCTGCATTTTAATTTATGAAGAAAGGACTGGAAGCCATCTTTTAACAACTCCAAAAGTTCTTTCAACAACATTTCTGGTCCTGATCTGACTTTCTTTATATAAATGTTGTTCTCGAGAAACGAAATTCCTTAAGGGTGTTAGTAAATATGGCTTTATTCCATAACCACCATCTCCAACAATCACTTCATCTCCAAACTCACCGCATTCCAACCTTACTTTGATGCTGCTACTATTAAAAAGATGGGTATCTCCAGGCCACCTGGCTACTATGTTGGTCGACAAAAGAAACAAACTTGTAGTTTTTCAATAGTTTTACCAGTTTTTTCGTCATTTTAAATCACGGAAACCAACGATATAAAAACGAATTTCGACAATGTTTTATGTAGAAAAGGTATCTAAACTTCTTCCCACAAAACCTTCAACTTCATAAATTTTAATCGTTGGGTTTTCTTTGCGTTATTTGCCAAAATAGTGAGGGTCGTTATCACCAGTAATTGGCACATACGATATGTCAGACCGCAATTGTGACGTTCGCGCATGCGTCAATCTTTTTCAAAATGGCGGATCGCGTTAACCGGCCGATTTCGGCTGATCACATTTTCATGAATATTTCGTTGAATTTTCTCTTGACGGACGATGAAACAACCCAATTTATGGAAAATTGAGTGGATTGACGTTGTGATGACTTTCTCACACGTGATTTTTTCCGAAACAACTCGCCCTAAAAGTTCGAATAAAGCCTTCAAATGCGATTTAGCTCCTACGAAATTTGTCCCATTATCAGAATACATTACATTTACAGGCCCTCGACGGGATAGAAAACGTTTGAACGCGTTGAGAAAGACTTCGGTCGAGAGGTCTGAAGCGAGTTCAATGTGAACCGCGCGGGTCACCAGACAGATAAATAAGCAAATGTATGCCTTTTGGCTTCTAACACCCCGACGTCTATGCGGGATTATTTTAAGCGGCCCAGCGTAGTCGACCCCCGTGTGCAGAAAGGCTTTAGCTTCGCGGACGCGGCAAGCGGGTAAATCTCCCATTATTGGGAATTGCGGTTTGGGATTGACTCTAAAGCATGTATTGCACTGATGCACGCGTTTCCGAATCAAATTGCGCGAAGAAAGTATCCAAAACCTTTGCCTCAACAGAGACATAAGTAAGGTGGGTCCCGTATGCAAGTTCTTAGTGTGGTAATAATCTACTATTAAATCAACTATATGATCATGAGCGGGTAATAAAATAGGATGACGACTATCAAATTCGAGTTCGGCGTTTCTCAATCTGCCTCCTACTCTTAGGAGACCGTCCTGAATAAATGGATTTAATTTAGCAAGAACTTGCCGTACTTTCTTGCCATCGTTCACTGACTTCATATCATCGGAAAAATGTACTTGCTGAACTGCCTTTATAATAGCGGTTTCTGCAATGTCAATATGGCTTAACTCAAATTTACGCGGCAATTTCCTAATGAAGCGAAACACGTAAATGACAATTCGAATCAATTTCGACCACGAATGAATGCGAGAAGCCAATGTGCATAATAAAGGTGACACGATTGTCTTGAGGCGATTATCGGTTTTAGGTTTCATTTCGGGTGGATCAGCTACACGAGAGCACAAGCCAAAAGTGGTTGGCTGTTCATACTGATTGGGTTTCAATTCCGGTAACTGTTCTGAATTTGCGTGCTTAAATGGTGAAATAGGCCACTCGAAATGCGGCTGGCAAAGCCATTTTGGACCATTCCACCAAATGTCATTTGCTATCAATTGCGATGGTAGCATACCTCTTGACAGGCAGTCGCTAGGGTTATCAGCACCTGCGACATGATAAAAATGACTACTGTTTAAATTTTCGTGTATTTTTGCTACGCGATTGGCAACAAAGGTTTGCCAGCGGTGAGGTGATGAATGAATCCAACTTAAAGTTACAGTCGAATCAGAAAAGGCAAATGTTGAATGAATAGTAAACCTCGCGGAGTAATTATCAATTACCTTTTTTAACAGGTGCGATAACAATAATGCAGCGCATAATTCTAGGCGTGCTAAGGAGACGATTTTTAGCGGTGCTACCTTTGATTTTGCGCAAACTAATTGAACCTTAATTCGGTTATCAGGAGTGGTCACATGAGCGTATACCACTCCTCCATATGCCTTTTCGCTTGCATCCGCAAATCCAACAAGTATTAACGTGCATCCTTCCGTGACTCCTATATGACGTGGAATACGAATCGACGATATTGACGGCAATTCCGCGTTGAACTGCTGCCACTGTTGTGATATCCTTGCGGGTGGGATTTCGTCCCAATCGATTTTCAAATTCCACAGCTCCTTTATTAGAAGCTTGGCTTGTACAATTATAGGTGCTACCAGACCCATCACGTCAAAGAGTCTAGCGACAGATGATAAAATATTGCGTTTCGTACAAGTTCGATTGTCTGGAGTAACTTCAAATGCGAAAATGTCATCCGAAGGATGCCATCGTAGCCCAAGGATTTTTAGCGATGCATCATTATCGAAAGTTACACTTTGCGACAGGCGAAGTTCCAATGGAACGTTTTCTAAAACTGTGCTGGAATTGGATGCCCACTTAGCGAGTTGAAAACCTCCTGACTGGAAGAGCTCAATCAACTCTTCAGCCGCGCGGATAGCTTCTTGCTCATTTAAAGCAGAGCTAGCGATGTCGTCTACATAAACATCTCTATTAATAATATCCCTTGCAAGAGGGAAGCGAGCGCCTTCATCTAACATTAATTGTTTGATTGCTCGAAGGGCTAAGAACGGACTACATTTAAGACCGAATGTTACGCGATTGTATTGGTAAGCCTGAAGCGGCTTTTGCGGATCGAATCTATATAAAATTCGTTGATAACGACGATCTTCTTTGCGAACATTTATACATAAATACATTTGACGAACGTCTGCGGATATTGCGATAGGAAAAAGGCGTAAATTCAGAAGAATGCAAAATAAATCATTCTGTAGGCTTGGTCCCGTGTGTAAAATATCGTTCAAAGATAAACCAGTTTTTGTCTTTGCGCTTGCGTCCAGAACCACTCTCACCTTTGTTGTCAATTTATCTTCACGCCTAACTGCGTGATGCGGGATGTAGTATGCGTTTTCTGACGGTAAGGCTTCCACCTGGGACAGATAACCTTTATGAATATGTTCTCTTATTACTTCATCATAAAGCGGTTTTAGTTCTGGCAGATGATTAAATTTTCTTTCTAGTGCGTAAAACCGATTTTGCGCAGCTTGCAATGAATCACCTAAGTCACAAGGGTTGCTTTTGAATGGCAAAGCCACTTCATAAGAACCGTCCTCGAGGCGAGTTGTGGTGCCTTTAAAAATGTCTTCAGCTTCTTTTTCTTCGAGGCTGTGAACTGGTTCCGAACCAATATCTTCGATTTCCCAGAATTTTTGCATTAAGTTCTCAATTTCGTGCGTAGCGCAGAAAGTGAATGCGGTGTTTGGTTGAGAATTGACTGGAGCGTCACCTATAAAAACATAACCTAATGTGGTTTGAATCGCGACTGAAAAACCGGGGGTGATTATCTTATTTGGTAGCAACAGTTGAGAGAACAGACTGACGCCAATTAGCAAATCGATTGGGCCTGGCATTGCCAAGGTATCGTCTGCCAGCGGAATATTTATTAATTTATATGACGTCAAGTCCACCTTGCAAGTAGGTAAATGAGCGGTAATTTTTTCTAAAACTATAGCGGTCATGGAGTATTTGAAGTAGGGATCAATCCTAGATTGAATTGTCAATGTGACACTTCCTCTTATTGATTGCGTTTTGCCACCTTAACCCTGGACTGCGAAGCGCGTTCCTGAGCTGACTGCCAGGCCAAATTTTTCACAACATTGTGAAGTTATATAATGCTTTTGTGAGCCTGGGTCTAGAAGACAGCGGACGGTATTGTCTTCACCGTTTCGATCAACAGTGTGAACTTTGGCGGTAGCAAGAACTTCAGTGGTTGCCCATTGTCGTGTGGTTGCTGACAGTACATATCGGCGGTTCTGCATCGTTAGGTTGAGTTTCTCCATTGAATGTGGAGGCGTTTGCTTGACTGGGTTTATCAAAATGAAGGAAAGTATGGTGCTTGCCATGACACTTATGACAAGTGCCTTTTGATTTACATTTTGTAGATGTATGTTGCGGGCTCAAGCAATTAAAACACAAAGATTTTTCCTTTGCGAAGGAAAACCTTTCCTTTGGTGATAATTTTAAAAATTGTGTACAATTGTACAGTTGCGTGTGGCTCTCATTTTGACAATAAAGGCATTTTGATTGCGTACTCGTGTAAGTATGATGTGTGCGGGGTTGAGCTGTGCGTCCAGTTCCACCGGAACTGGTTGAATGTGTGTTGGCGGTGTTAGGTCCACGAGTTGTTGAAGTTCGTTGCAGAATGTTGACCTGATCTTGCACAAACGTCACCAATTGCTTGCAGGTGGGAATCTCAATTTCTCGAACTGAGAGCTCAAATGCTTGTGCAGTTTGCGATTTGCGACTCTAACTTCTGCAAAGCGCATTGTAGTAATATAAAATCTGAAAGGTCTTCTATTCCCAATTCTTTTAGTGCGGCGATAGATGCTGAATATTTTTCTATAAAAACTGTCAGATTGTTTGCGTTGTGAGCTACGGTTTTTGAATGAAATATGTTGTTCAGGTAATAAGTGGCAAGGGATCGCTTATCTTGATATTTATTGACTAGCGTATCCCAGATTATTTTGTATGTGTCTCCAGTTGGCACTTAACCTGACGTAACAATCAAATATTGTACGCGTTGCGAATCAGATAGATGTGAATTTAAATGAACATTTGTTTTGAATGTTTCATAAAATAGGTGCCAATTTTCCATCCGTCCATCAAACGTAGGTAATTATATAGCGGGTAACTTAGTAAAATTATTATTATTACTCGTAGCAGCACACGCAGATGTAGATGTTTACGGTTCCGTAGCTAAATTTGGTTTTAAATTATTTCGTGCGCGAATAATACGTGTGTATAATTCTTCAAACTGTTCCCAGCTTGAATAATCTGGTTCAGAATTCGGGTCTGACGTAAGAATATTCTCGTTAATTTGATCAATAATTAATTCAAATTTATTTTTAATTTCTAAAATACTTTCAGATTCGGACATAAACGCTTCACCTGAGCGTGACGCTTCGAAATTGATTGGCAAATTATTTGCAAGCGAAACTAAATTTTGGACCCTTTTTAGAATAATATCTCTTTTACCTTTTAGTAAAACTAATTGTCTTTTTTGTTTGTCTTCCATTTTTAGAATTATTTGCAAACTAAAAGTTTAATTATTTATAAAATAATGCACAAGAACCACAAGTGTACTGGGCGACAATTTGTAGCGACGAATTATAGTGGAGAAGTAATTTATCAAATAATTAAATATATTGGCCGATACCTCAAAGCGATGTTTACGTACGTACTTAGGTTGGCATTAATACACATAGACGAATATATATTACGCTGTAATATCTTTGCGATTTGCACTGAATAAATTTGCTACAACAACATCGATAAATAATTTAATTACCCAAAATATCAAAAAGTACCTATACCTAGGCATGTAATTTCAAATAGCGGACGAGTGTTGCTAACTGAATCCTTGCACAAATGAATGCGATTGAATAGGAACAAAACTACATTTAAATAATGCGGCTCGAAGTGACCAAATGTTGCGGCGTGAATGGACTGTAATTTGCAATTTTTGTGATATTGTTTGATTGACTTACCAATATCTCCAACTGTCGGCACCTTCCACTTTGCTCTGCTTTAATCACAGGTGGGGGGTAATTGTTAGTATTGGAGGAGGTCAAGGAAAAGGAATAGTGATATTAGAATTGCGAAATGGTTCAATGCGTTATATATTGCTATTTTTATGCACTCTTCACGGCGTTCTTTGCGGTTTAACATTTGCCGTATACAGCGCGGCGCGGTGGGTTTAATAACTCAATATAGGTTATGCGGAAAGCGGTTGCACTTGCGGCGCGGTTACTTAAACAACTGACTTGATGTAGGTAAACGCGCGGAACGCGGGCGGGAAACAACTCGAACCAAATACTATGCAACAATAACTGGCCCGAGCATACTGAATATTCTATACTGCCCGAAGAAGCTACGGTTGTAGTGAAACCCGATCAGCATTAAATATAAAAATGGTGTTTGCTAAGTTATTGGTTTATTTTATTTTAAATATACACTACCCGAATGTCCCGAATAGATGATACATAACCTAAAAATAACATAGGTAGGTATTAAACCTTCAATTGTGAAAAACTGTCACCATGAAAATCTTTTACACATAAACTATACCTACTGGAAACGTAAATCGTTACCTAAAAGTATTAATTCATAATTTACAATTCACACACGAGGTTGTTTATAACATCAACATGCTTCAGTAGGCAGCCAACAATGTACTTATAAAATATTTCGTTTGTCAAGCAATCCGAGATATTTTGACATCTCGAAATATAACCTCTTGAATGTGAGAATTGATTTGCGTTTTCGAACGAATTCTGACAGTTTGAAAACGATTGTCTCGGACTGACAATTCGAATGATTTCTGACATTTCAGAGCGATTGTCTCGATTCCACTTTCGATGACATTTGAAAACGATTATTTAGGACCTTGCATTCGAACTAATTCTGACCAATCACAACGCTTGGCTGGCATCGATTATTTCTAACCAATTACAGCGACGACTTTCGATGACGTTTCAAAACGATTGTCTCGGAGTTGCATTCGAATTAATTCTGACAATGAATCGAGATATTTCGAATGGTAAAAAAGATCGAGTAAACCATCGATGATTCATCGATTCCGCCCAGGGGGGGTCGACTCCGACCTAAATTTTGGTCCTAGAATGGTGGTGCTTTTGTGACGTCATAGCAATATTTAAAATGCCAATATCCAATAGGAACACTTTGAACGCCATAGAAGAACTGAGTTGTGTAAAATGGGATATCTGTGGTAACAAAAGTCAAAACACCACATGTTTATGGTTGTTTATTTATGTTCATGGTTCTTCGCCGACGTAAATATTTGTGAAAAGTGAAAGTAGATTTGTTAAAATGCCTCGCTAATTTAAAAACGACTTGTGGCTCGTTGAAAAAAGATGCTTTGCCGACCCTTAATCTTCCAGATATCGGAATAAATCGGGATTTACCTGGTGCACAAGGGACCCGGGATGTTAACCAAAATGCAGGTGCGAATCTCCCTCTGTTTGTTCAATGTTTCTAATGTAACTTATCATTAACTTGAATCACCTTAGAATTGAATCTATTTTCTTTTTTAGACCGTATTCGTGTTCCACGTGTACCCCCAGTGTACTACTGCACAAATTGTGGTGCCCTCCGAGATCACAATGACAGTTTTAAAGGTATAAATCTCTATCGACTTATCTTAATATTATTCATATGATTGTGAGTGTTGGTAGAGAGATAGAATGAAAGAATAGACGTTGATTTGAGTCGTTATTATGATAAAGATATTCATTCAATAGAATTATTATTTCTTCAAACCCAGCAACTGAATTACAGATATAATATTCTATGTTTTGTTTGAGTAATGTGATGATGTGATGTTTATTTATTTCAGATGCTAATGTCTTCCCTGAACCCAGCAGCGGGCCCATTGCTGCCAAAATGGACGTAGAAGCGTATACCTTCATACGCTTCTATGTACAACTGTTTTATTTTTCTCTAAAGGAAATAATATTCTAATATTCTGTTTTGGTGTGTTAACATTTTATTGTCATTTAAAATGTGTTTTGTGTTTGCACAAGCTTGTATGTCCCTTTTTGTGTTATCTGTGTTTGAGTAATAAAATAATTCATGCAATTACGAGTTTTTCATTTTCAAATAATATTTTAGGCTAATAAATTGGGACCGTATTTATATTGTCTATGGTAGTACCGTTTTTTTTTTTTACTTTCCTCTATCTTTGGTCGATGGTTTGTGACGTCGTGACAACATATTCCCTTCTCTTTCTTTTTCTCTTAGTTCCAAAAAAATCCGTCGGACGAAATATGTTCAGTACTAAAAGCACGAAGATGACGATCTAGGTGTAGGTTCATTTATGATTCCGCCCATCGCTACTTGCAAGTGATATTACTACAAAAAAATTCAAAGATACTGGGCTTATATGTTAATTAATTTGAAAGATTTATTGTCAACTTTACGAATAAAAATTGTCTATGACTTCATTACTGTTCATTATTGTTGACACATGCTTTCTCAGCATTTTTCACCTTCAGGCATTTCTTCCTGTTTCCAAACTCCGTTTTACCCACGTTGTTTAATTTGTTATCTCATTCTTGTGATAGTTATTGGTGAGTTCTAATGCTTTAGAAAAGGAATCCATTTGGGGTTTTTAAGAAACATTTAGACAATCAAGACGTCATATTTCCTATTTGTATTATATAATTTTAAAGACATTGATAAAAATTATACCGGATTATAAAATTATGGACTTCTCGACTTATTATTTGGATAAAAACGGAACGATAATACCGATGGATCTTTATATATGGAGTCATCTGATCATTGACAACGATTTTGACAGAATATTCCAAGTGAAACAAAATATTCAAAGCTCATACAAATAAGAATTCCGTAACAACATTGTTCTGTTTCAGGTATATTTGTTTGGGCTTAACTAATAACCAAACGCTACCACAGCAGTGACATGGATTTATTAAAGTCAGATACTGTTTCCATCAATATGGAACCAGGGCCCAAGGAAGAAGGTGGATGTGAAATGCCGCATACTGATATAATTTTTGACCTCCCAGATGTAAAGGAAGAATGTTTGCACAATTTAGAGAGTACTCGGACAGCCAGTTAGTTGCATTGCATATTTTATGAAAAATATTTAGATATTCGGAATACGAATCGGATTTGAATTGTCAGGCAGACGAGACATGTGCTTGTTCACAACGTCCTCTCTTTCCATAAATACGCCTATTTGGTATTTACTGTAAATGAATCTTTGCCGGAAACAGCCAAACTACAACACTCTTTGAACATATTTTTTTCTTCTTAATACCGCGCAAGAGTCCCAACTGCTCCCAGCCTCGTGGAGCAATTGGGTATTTTGTAAGGCTGAAGGTAGTAGGAAGGAGATAGGCAAGTGGAAGGTGGGAAGATCCTGGCTATTCAGATCTTGTCACCAAACCCGGCCCAAACCATTTCAATCGATGTTTTAGGTGTTAATGTAAATATTCTAATAATAAGTTAACTTTTTTCTGTAAATCTTATTTGAAAATCGATGATCTATGTACGTACTGATTTCTAGGTAGCATTAATGTGGAGACAGTTCCCATAAATACGGAACTTGGACCCCGAGAAGTAGATAAGGGGGGATTTCCTCATATAGAAATTGATATAGACCTTCCCGATGTTAATAAGGAATGCTTACAACGCTTTGAAAGAATTACACAGACAGCAGGTAAAATCAGTTTTTTTCTTAAATTAACTAATTTGTGCCATCCTATTTTGTATGCATTTTCGGTACTGTTTAATAAATGTATAATTTTTTTAATTTACCAACAGATCTGAAGACACATCCTGTGGAAAAACGATTCTCTTGTCCCCATTGTAACAATTCTTATTCTCACAAGTCAAATTTCAAAAGGCACTTACGCACTCATACTGGGGAAAAACCCTTTTCATGTTCTGAATGCAACTATTCCTATTCTCGAAAGGAACATCTGATGAACCACATGCTAACTCATAGCGGAGATAAACCTTTTTCATGTTCCGACTGCAATTACTCATGTTCTCGAAAGGAAAATTTGACGAGACACATGCTAACTCACAGTGGAGAAAAACCCTATTCGTGTTCCCATTGCAGCAATTTATATTCTCAAAAGTCTCATCTGACCAGCCATATGCTGACTCACAGTGGAGGAAAACCTTTTTCATGTTCCAACTGTAATTATACATGTTCTCAAAAGGGAAATTTGACGAGACATATTCAGACTCACAGTGCACAAAAACCTTATTCATGTTGATTACAACTACCCATATTCTCAAATGGACATTTTAGGAAACAATTGCCTACCCACAGAGGAGAAAAACCTTCTTCTTGTGCCTGTATGGACCATCTAACGAGCCATATATTGGAGAAAAACCTTTTTCATGTTCTGACTGCAATTATTCGTATTCTCAAATGGAGATTTGAGGAACCACGTTTGGACATAATCTTTTTCATGTGCCGAATGCAATTGTTCACTTCTCATAGAGTAAGGTATCTGGAGGTCAGTTTGTCTACGAGTGACGGATGTTCAATTCAATTCAATTTATTTATTAATTTCAAAAACATTACAAAATTGTTAATTAATTAATTTCAATGCGTTTTTAAAATATTTTTATAATAAGAATTCTTAGATTAATATAAACAGTGTGTATATCAACTATACCAGCGATAATAGAGCTTGCCTTTAAAATGAAGCTTCATTGATGCAAAAAATGACGATATCCGAATTGATTCTGTTCAACAGCAAGATTGTTCTCCCCACAGGCATGACCATTGGCAAGTTAGTTCTGCAGGCCGGGAGATAAAATAGTCTATGTTGTCGGTGACGTAGATAACCATCGGGCACATAGAAATGAATGCTCTCCATGATGACCGAGTTTGCAAACCATCCACGAATCAGTCTAAAGAAATGTGTAGCAATGAGCACATCTCTCCTGACCCGTAGACAGTTCATTCCGAGCATACCCAAAAGAAAGTCAGTGGGATAGAGCCACAGGTAGTAGGCATACTCCCTCGTGTAGAGAAATCTCAAGAATTTCTTCTGAACTCTCTCCAACACGAGAGAATACTTTACCTGGTGTGGACTCCAAATCACCGACCCACTTTTCAGTCTACTCCTTACTAAGGAATTAAATAAAACTATAAGCACCCGGTTATCTCTAAAATTCCTTGCAGTGCGTAAAACAAAGTCCAGAATTCTAAGTGAAGTGCTACATGCCACCTCAATATGAGCATGAAATGTCAGCCTACTATCAAACATGATTCCAAGATCCTTCATTGTCGAGACACGTTTTAAACTTCGGGCGTCCATTTTATACCGGTAATACCAGATATTACTCGCCCTATTGAATAACAAAATTAAACATTTAGAAACATTAAACTCAATCCGATTTATTTTACTCCATTCAACAATTCTATCAATGTCTGACTGGAGTTGATTGCAGTCTTCTAAAGTTAGTATTTCTAAGAAAAGTTTTAATTCATCAGCAAAGAGAAGAAACCTAGAATGCAGAATTACTTCTGAAATATCGTTTATAAATATGGAAAAGAGGAGTGGGCCTAAATTACTGCCTTGGGGTACCCCCGATCGTACAAAGAAATGATTAGATTGGAATAGTCCGTGAGACACAAACTGTTTCCTGTCAAAATGTAAGTAGTCTTATGGAGAATCCTATTGTAGCCAGTTTACTGAGTAAAACGTCGTGATTTACAGTATCGAAGGCCTTTGAAAAATCATTGTATGAACAATCTACTTGATGGCCTTTGTCTAATGATTTAGATACGAAATCCGTAAACACCAATAGGTTGGCTTCTGTTGATCGACCTTTTCTAAACCCATGCTGTTCAGAAATTAGAAACGGTTCAACTTGTGATAGTGTAAATTTATGAAGAATCGATTCTAAAAATTTAGAGGGTGCAGATAGTATTGCCACCGGTCTGAAATTTTCCCCAGAAATCTTTATGCCACTTTTATAAATCGGACAAATTTTTGATATTTTCCACAAAGCAGGAAATACACCAGTTTTTAGGGAAAGGATAAATAAGAAGCTAAGTGGCAGTTTTAAAAACTCGGCACAACCTTTTAAGAAGAATACCGTAAGAAAATCTGGACCAAGTGAACGTGTATTTTTCAGTTTCCGAATGGAAGATTCTATATCCGATTCATCAATTTGACCAATATCGATATTTTGGGCTCCCTTTACATTCGACTTTGCAGCAGTATTAATATTTAGAATTGGAGACTCATTACTATACACGGATCGGAAGTGTGTTGCAAATGCGTTAGCTACATCCACTCCTCGAACTTCCCGATCACGATGCATCATGGTGTCTTGAATACCACCATCTTTACTTGGCGATTTGACGTAGTCCCAGAACATCTTAGGATCATGTTTGATATCGTGTTCAATGGAATTTATATATGATTAGAAAGCAGTGCGAATGTTGCGTCTGACCACGGCTCTATGCGCACTGAACAGATCATAGTCACCTCGACAGCCAGAAGCCTTCCATTTCTTATGGAGAGCATGTTTCACCCTAATGCTCGCGATGGTATCTCGACAGAACCATTTCAGACCACTTCTACTGGGAGCTTTTCTGGGAAAACAGGCATCAAAATACTATAAATACTAGCATAAAATGGTGCACCGCCTCATTTATAGTGCAATAATTATAAAGTTCTTGCCAATCTAATTAGCTAATCATATTATATAACTTATCAACATCACCCTGCTCAAAATTCAGAATTCTTGTAGCCTTGATGTTTTTTTTGCATGAAAAAATAAATTCTAATCGGGATGATGTTGATCTTCGGTTAAAAGAGAAGTGCTATGAATAACATGCATGGCTGTATTGCAATAAATTTCATCTTACACTCTTGAATTTATATTAAGAATGTTATTGAATTGGGAGAGACCGAAAACGGCGCATAAAAAAATCAGGTCGTTTTCAATATCCCCGCTAACTCTTGATGAGTGTAGGTTGAAATCTCCGAGCACAATTACATTTTTTCCACCAATAACATCTACATTTTGATGTATTTTGTTGAAAAACAACTGATATGTGTCAAAGTTTGACGCAGGTGGAAAGTACACAATACATACATAAGTTACACACGAATTAAATGTAATATTAACCCATAATTCCTCGTTGACAGTTTCTAGAGCAGGTAAGTGCTCTGCCTTAATAAGGCCATTCACGGCTAATAGACAGCCTCCTCCCTGCCTATGGCCACTACCAGAGTCTCTATCTTTTCTAAATACTACGAAACTGTCATCGAAGAGCTCTGGGTTGAACACACTTGAGTTTAGCCACGTCTCAGTGAGTCCAATTACGTCAGAATTGTTTGCCAAAACAAGAGAAAAAAAGCCCATTTACTCTTCATACCTCGAACGTTTCGGTAAAAGTAATGTAAATTATTTGTATGTCAACTGGGTTTGAAACCAGGAAGCCGCGGGGTATTCACATTATTTTCCCATTCTTTCAAATAGGAATATTTGGGCCAATTTTCCGGTTTGAGTACCTCACTTTTAATGGAAATAGGAATGCCTATCTTAAATGAGGCGTATTCTCCTTTAGATTTTTATTTTATTCACTTTAACCCATATTTCGCTGACGTTGCAAAAACGCAACAGTTTGGTTGCTGGGTCATTTTGCGAACTTGATAAGGATTCACCATTATTCTTTCAGTTACTTATAGAAAAAGTTTGACTTTACCATTTTAAATTAAACAAATTAAAACTGAATGTCAACAAAACAAAATATATGGAAATAGGCAACAAAACGCATAACACAGAGTTAAAATTGACAATTAATGACGAAAAAATTGAAAAAGTAAATGAAATTAAGTACCTGGGTGTGATACTAGATTCAAAACTAACTTTCGCAGCAAATTTTGAATATGTGCTAAAGAAGGTATCTAAAAAAGTCAATTTTCTTAGAAGATTAAGTAATAAACTAAGTGGAAACACTACAGAGCTGATTTATAAAACTATAGTTGCTCCACATTTAGATTATTGCTCTACTATGTTGAAGGAAACTTGAACAAGCTAGATGTTATACAGAATAGAGCTATGAGATGTATACTAGGAAAAGGAAAATACGCAAGCATAGATCAAATGAGAGAACAGCTAAATTGGATTTCTATAAAAAAGAGACTATTATTTAATGTGTTAATTTTTGTACATAAAGTCATGAACAACCAAATGCCAAAATATTTTAAGGATGAAATTGTTTTTAATAGAGATGTTCATAATTACGAAACCCGAAATGTTAATAGGATTAGATTGCCACATATGAAAAAAACAAAATCACAGAACTGCCTAATGTACAAAGGACTAAAAATGTATGATGAAATGTCTGAAAGTCTGAAGAATGAAGGAAGAATGAATGTATTTAAAAAGAAATGTTATATTTATTGTAAAAATATGTAAAATTACAAAATGAAATATGATCTTGTTTATATTAGTTTATATTCAAATGTATAAACTAACTCAATAAATAAAAAATTAGAATTCAATAGATAGAAACATATTTGCTTCAGTGACTAAGTAGACGCCCCCAAAGTCGGACGAAATACGACACTCAGATAAGCAATTTTTAAATAATTATTACCGTTGACATATGATCAAAATTCTTAATATATTTTAGCCTTTTTTAATACAGAATCGATTCCTATTTAATAATATGTACACTTAAAAAAAAAAATTCTATAGGTACTCATTTTACACAGTTTATTTAAGTGATGCGTTAACGCAACGTCAGCGAAATACGGGGGTAAAAACTTGAGAATTATTTTTTTCATAATAACCAGCAAAAATCGCTATTATTGTATTTTTTTTAATAAGATGAATCCAAAGGACTTTTTTACCACACAATAGGCTGCCGACTTTATCGCAAAGAATTGGAATATCGATGATGAAGATGACGAAGAAGATATTCCAGATGTGGTGGTTTTACCCCCTAAAGTCGCCGAAGTTACTGATAAAGAGGATTTTGATGACAATGACTTACACGAAGACGCTGCATTTAGCCATACGCTCGGGGATACGGCAGGAACTTTGGAAGTCCACTCCAAGAGGCTAATGAGTGAACCTTCAACAACACCATCCCAACCCCAACCATCAACAACTTCGTCGTCAGTACCAAGGGAAATGCGTTGGAAGTAATCGAAACCTAGTTATTCGCGAGTGCCAAATAACGTTGAGAACAGAAGAGTTGAATATGTGAGAAAAAAAAATTGTGGGTTAATCTTATACCGAGTTCTTTGAAATATTTTTAATGGTGATCTCATTAACTTAATTGTACAACAATCAGCCTTCGTTCTCTCCCTACTCGGATGATTGGCATCCTGGTGATGATGGCTCACCAGGAGTCGTGTATAGGTGTGATCACCGTCCACTATAATGGGTGTCCACACTTCTTGGGGCACTTTACTGAGGGCTCGTAAACGTGAGTCCATCCTCAGTAGGCCGTCGGGTCCAAGGAAGGGGTTCAATGCTTTGAGCCGACTGTCACTTGGTAATTTAGCTCCTTTCTGGAGCTTATTTATCTCGATGGCTAATATTATACATCGGTCCTCTTCTTCTTATCTCATCGTTTCTTATATGCTTATCAGGTTGTTCATGGGTTTGGCCACGACACCTTTTGATAAAACGATGAACCCAGCTGCTGGTAGTCCGGGTTGGGCGGCGCCATGACGAAAATCGTTTGATTTCGGGCAGTGTCTCTGCCATAGTTGTAGTGAGACCAACGTGTTGGGGCCTTATTTCTGATGTGCTGTCATCAGGCTTTATTCATTAAAAAACAATATGAACACACCATTGACTATCAATAATATAAATAAAATTTACAGGATTTTTATTGTATACTGGATATCTAAGGTTACCTCGTAAGGAAATGTAATGGTCTCTAGATGAGGACATTACAAATCTTTTTGTAAGGTCATGCATGACCGGACAAACTATCGTGATGTCAAGAGCAATTTACATTTGGATGACAATTAAAATATTGATTCTACCGACAAACTTTATAAAGTTAGACCATGACCACATTGTTATAACATTTTTAAACAGCTCTGAATTATACGGCATGCGCTGTCAATAGACGAACCAATGATCCCTTATAGAGGAAAGCATTCGTGTAAAATGTATATTCATGGCAAGCCTATCAAATTTGGATATAAGTCTTGGATTAGTCGTAGATTTGCGACAGCATCGACGTCAAGTAAAACAGGGAGTAGTTATTTTTAAAATAAAGGAGAAAATAGAAATAGATGTCGTATATATCATTCACAAACATATTATATGTGTTCAGAGTGTAATGTGGCATTGCGCCATAAATGTAACGAAATTTACCATACCGGAAAATAATGTTTATTGTAATTTTTATGTATGCTAATTTCTTATTATGTCTTTTGGAAAGGTGCACTTTCCTACTTATTCCTACAATGTTTTAAATTTTAGTTACTGTTAGTAATATGATTTATAAATTAATACAATTAAATCCACTTTAAAAAAAACTTATTTTGTTACATATATTTACTTTTTACCCCCCTATTTCGCTGACGTTGCGAAAACGCAACATCTCATATTTTTGTTAGTATAAGTATTTATATTTTTTTAATTTTCTTAATTGGGTGTTTATATGCAACATATCCAAATTTAATCAAAATCTGACTACTAAGTGATAGCGGCGAAATATGGGTTAAACCGCAGTAAGCAGTATTATATGTTAAAATATTAGTTTTTCTTATACATTATTAATTATTTTTTAAATAATATGGTAAATGTACCTATATATTTCACAAATCACTCGAATATTAATTTAATGCAACGGTAAAAAACTGTTTTTACGCATTCAACCAGAAATATGTAAAAAATAATCATTCATTCGACATTAAAATATTATGTTTAACTAGCTGTACCCCGCCACGCGTAGCTGTGGCTCAATCTGTCTGTGCAGATAGAGAAACAATAGCGTGTGTTGCTTTTACGTCCAACAGATGGCATACATGTTTTTGTGGAATGCTAATGCTTTTAATTTTGCAATCAGATTTCATTGTTATAACAAGAGAAGCATTGAAAATTGAAAAGATACAAAAATACGTAATACTTTCAATACTGTAATTAAAACTCAAACCACGATAAAAATTATCGGAATAATAAATATATTATACTTTTTAATTAAAGCAAATTATACCCCATGAACCCGGGCATCCCTGCTAAGTCTCCAAACGTAGCGATCCACGTAAGGTGGTAAGGGTTATCCCATAAATTAATCCCGGGGCGGCGATAACAGTACCCGCCTCCGAAATTAAATAATTACAGTACACAATGCCTATCAGAAAATCAAAAATGTTGCTTTGAAATTCACTCCAATCAACAATAAAGAGAAAAAAATAAAATCAACTTGCCTGGATTAGCAATATAACCACGAATTATTCAGGCTTTTAAATAAAAATCATTTCTCCCTAATCCTTTTATAATAAGTATTGCAATAAAAACGTTTTCACAGATAACCATATAGCACTAACATGTGAGCAAACCCGGGCTGATGAATCCAAAAAATGGCACTAATAAATATAATATATTACACAAGAAAGTGTACAATGTGCGTGGGGCCAAAAGTCAGAACGAGTCCCGGTACGATCAAGGTAGTTATATGATGTGGTAACTCTCTATCCCCCATCCATGAAGAAAGTTCCCGTATTACCTGAAGGGCGGGCTTTTAAATATATAAGGGCTGGAAGTTTCGCCCTGTAGATATATCTATAACAGTCCAGAACAGTATTCGAGAGCATTCCACAACATTTCAAAACATTCCAGAATGTTCTGGAATGATATGTCCCAGATCATAAAGAACTGAAAACGGGATTACAGGCCGTTTCCTGATAAAGATTTAGTAAATTTATAATCGTGACAACACATTGGTATCTCTGGTTCCATGATAAATAGTCAAATGACAATTCAACATAATAAGTGATGAAACAAAAACTAGATTAAAAAGTTAATAGAAATATTCAGTGTGTGATGAATATTTCTATAGCGGAATAACTTAATTAGGAAACTGTATACAGGGTGCGTGACGCTGAAGACGAAAGACGTTCTCGAACGGTCGGAGCGCGTCGCGACGGGTGAGCTAGTTCTTCTTAACAGACTGAGTTTGCTAGACTGACTGTATTTAAGAACTAGATTGCGTGGTGCGGCAAGTGCATTTTTTATGTTTGAGAATGTTTTTTCGGACGAGCGTTCTCGTACCACGATAGCAGAAACAGTAGCAGTTGGAACAATAAACAGATTTTTCATCAAATGTACCCTTTGAGAACACGAATTGTAATATTCGCATAATGAAAAAGCTTTTTATCCACTATGGATCAGCTTGCGTATCGTCTACTGTCATTTTCGAGAAAATAAATATTTGAAGTGGGAACATTGAAAAGGTTTCCACAATAATTCAACGTCTCTTGTCGTATGTCGAACAAAAGAAGGTTTTTCTCCACTGGGAGTCAACGTGGTTCTTTAAATATCTTTTTGGAAAAAATGAATAGGTGCAGTCGGAAAATGAAAAAGGTTTTTCGTCAAATTGCCCTTATGAAAACTTAAAAACTACAATCGGTAAATGAAAAAGGTTTTTCTCTACAGTAAATAATCATATATCGGTTCAAATGAATCTTTTGAGAACATGAATAGTTGCAGTAGGGACATGAAAAAAGGTTTTTCCACAAAAAGTCGTCAGCAAACGTCTTCTCATACGTCCCCTTTGAGAACTTGAATAGTTGCAGTACGAACATAAAAAGGTTTTCGTCTATGTGTGTTTCTTCAAATCTCCGTTTCCATAGCATAAATAGTTGCGTGCGGACAATGAACAAGTCCTTACTCCACTGTGAGTCAACATATGTGTCGTCAAAGATCTTTTTCGAGAACATGAATAGTTACAATCGGAGCATACTACAGGTTTTCTCCACAATGCGTTAGCATGTGTGAGGTTAAAGCTCTTTGGTGAGAAAATGAAAATTTACAGACCGAACATGATAAAGGTTTTGCTCCACTGTGAGTCATCGTGTGTTTCGTCAAATTGCTCTTAAGAGAACATGAATAACTGCAGTCAGTACATGAAAAAGGTTTTTCTCCACTGTGAGTCATCATGTGTTCCTTCAAATGACCCTTTTGAAAACATGAATAGTTGCAGTCGGGACATGAAAAAGGTTTTTTTCCACCATGCCTCAGCATGTGTATAGTCAAGTGTCCTTTTCGAGTACATGAATAATTACAGTTGGAACATGAAAAAGGTTTTATTCCACTATGAGTCAACATGTGTGTCGTCAACTGTCCTTTTCGAGAGCATGAATAGTGGCAGTCGGAACATGAAAAAGGTTTTTCTCCACAATGAGTCAGCATGTGGGACGTCAAAGAACTCTTTTGAGAACATGAATAGTCACAGTCAGAACATGAAAAAGGTTTTTCACCACTGTGAGTCATCATGTGTTTCGACAAATTGCCCTTATGAGAACATGAATAACTGCAGTCGGTACATGAAAAAGGTTTTTCTCCCCTGTGAGTCATCATGTGTGTCTTCAAATCTACCTTTCGATAACATGAATAGTTACAGTCGGTACATGAAAAAGTTTTAGTTCCACTATGTTTCAGCATGTGTATCGTCAACTGTCTTTTTCGTGAACATGAATAGTTACAGACGGAACACGAAAAAGGTTTTACTCCACTGTGAGTCACCATATGTTTCGTGAAATCACCCTTATGAGAACATGAATAACTGCAGTCGGTGCATGAAAACGGTTTTGTTCGCTTGTGAGTCATCACGTGTGTCTTCAAATATACCTGCCGAGAACACGAATAGTTGCAATCTGGACATGAAAAAAGTTTTTCTCCACTGTGCTTCAGCATGTGCATCGTCAACTGTCCTTTTCGAGAACATGAATAATTACAGTCAGAAAATGAAAAATGTTTTTCTTCAGCGTGGGTGCGCAAGTGAAGTTCTAGCCGTGACTTACAAGAGCACGGGTAATTGCAAGGTGGACAAGAAGGTTTTTCCAAAGTGCGCTTCTTCAGATCTGTCAATACTGAAAATGAAAACGGAAAAAGCTGAGCACAGTTATTTTAAGAAAAAATAAAGAAAGATTAGGTTTTTATGAATCGTTAAATAAAATAAAGTAAATCAGTTTAACCTGCTGTCCGGGTAATTCTTTCCAGGCGTTCAAAGCACTCCCTTTTAACAGCCGGCACTTCTACGTCAATTTCCATACCAGGAATTCCCCTTTCATACATTTCTCGGGTTCCTGGTTTCTCCTTGATGGTATCAGTCTCCACATTAGTACTACCTGGAAAAACAAAACAACAAAAGGAACATTGATCAATCATATGCCAACACGAAAAGCAAAATTCATTTCAAATTACGATCACCCCTTTCTAAGAGTTCTCAGTTTCAGTACCGGCAACCCGGAAGTTTATTTTATTTAGATTTTTTATTATAAGGTTTACTATCCGCCTGACTAGACAAGTCCGTTCGAAGGCATAAATCCTGCTAAGATCGTATTAACGTCAAACAAATTCATTTCATAGACTCATGTCATACATACATCATGTCGAATCACAATAATACCACTGGACTCAGCCTAAAAAAGCCCCCAACCTCCACAAAATAAATTCGTTTTTAAAATAAACTACTGTGGCTTAAATATGATTTAAGATTTTCACGGCCAAAAGTATTTTTGTTATTTGTTTTTGGGGTGTTATGCCGTGTTGCGCTAACTCCTTCTTTAGCCAACGTTTCGAACAGGATTGCAGTGTCCATCATCAGGGCAGATGGGTTATTGTGTGTTACTGTGGCTTACTCGAAGACTTGCGTTCAGAAAATTGGCAAAATGTACTATATCAGATTGACATTGACCAAGCAATGAACGAATATGTATTGGAAGTACAAAACTACATTTCTAATCACACTTTTAACAAGTGTGTACTAAACAAACAATCCAAACTCATGCCATGGATCTCTCCTGGCTTTGTCAAATCAATTCATAAGAGAAATCAGTACCATATAAAGGATGAAATGCACCCAGAAAATATATTACTACAAAATAATTACAAAGACTATATCTGGTGGTAGTAGAAGATTTTAAAATATTGTCAGGATATTCGTTAAACGGGAAGTCGTCTTTCTTTAATTAATATTGAGACAAACCACTGCTGCCTCTTCGAAATCCATTGCCGGAATGAAGGGGACAGGAGACAGTTGCTCACCGTCTGCGTGCTAATACGAAGACAGCGAGGCAACTGTTGCCCGTAACTAAAGTAGCTCGTGTGCGCCTTGAGATACAAGAATGTAGTTCCAGCGCCTTTAACCCTGTCACACAAATTTGTAATTGAAACGGGACGATTTTAACAGTCAATTGGTTATCTTTTTTAGCAAGCCTAAACCTAAGACTGGATATGCAAGTATATAAAAATATAATCAGGGAAATTTGGTTTACCCGTTGGTTGGTGAATTTTTTTAGAAGGTTCAAAGTTTTCTTTTTTAATACCAGGAACCTCGAGATCAGTATATGAAATTCCACTTGCTTTGCTGGTGACCCCCTCTAGATTTGAAGGTTCCGTTAAAGTCATTTCACCTGTTAATTAAAAAATACTAATAAAATGGAACAGATGATAGATACAGGTCAGTATACCGGTCAGTTTTAACAGTCCGGTTGATTATCCTTTCAATTAAGCCGTTACCTTGTACTGGATATGGAAGTATATAAAAATTTTATCAAGGAAAGTTGGCTTACCCGTCGGTTGGTGAATTCTTTCAGAAGGTTCAAAATTTTCCTTTTTAATACCAGGAACCTCGACATCAATTTCATTATATGAAATTCCACTTGCTTCGCTGGTGACTCCCTCTAAATTGGAAGGTTCCGTAAAACCATACGTCAAACTCATTTCACCTGTAAAGAGATAATTCTAACATTATAAAATGGAACAGATGATAAATACAGTCGCAAAATATTATCTTAACTAAACGTTTTTTGCCTTGTCACTATTGCATTGTGTATGTCAATTTTATGCCCTGTGGGCTATAAGGCGCGGGGTTTAAGCGCGTGGTTGTTGTTCTTCAGTTTTTATTTTTACTATTTATACCGGCCATAAATTCAAAATTCAATTTTGAAAATATCGACGAATAATTTACCAACATCCATAGAACAGGACGTTTCACCGAATCGCATTTAAAAAAAACGGCTCGGATGTGTAACACCTACCGACATTTACCTTTTCTACAACATTTAATACAGACCTTTTCAAGGACCGAATTACAGATGTCCCTGTCAATGCCCTCGTCCCAGATTACCCTTACAACGTTGCCCAACCCAGAGGTGATATTATAGTTCCCACATCTTCAGGTGTAACCCTCTCCTGAGGTGTCAGGTATCTCATAAGAATATCCAAGTAGAATAGCGTAAGTAGGATCGATATATTTAGGTATGTATGAGCATGTTGATATAGCCTAGCAAAAAACCTGCAGTTTTGTTTTCGATTGTATTTTGCGTCTATATAACAGTTATGCACCAATAACAGGCAACAAAATACCTGAATTAATTTCAGAAATGGATTCCGAACTTTCTTTTTTGACAAAAGGATATTCCATATCGATTTCCGTAAAAATCACCGCAACACTCTCTTCCGCACTTGTGCCTGGTTCTAACTTGATAGCGGCGGAATCCATGCTTTTACGTAAGGATCTGATAGTTCTGACTGACTACAACTTTATAACAAGGATTTCCTGAGAGAAGTTTTCGTCCAATGTGTGCAATTAAAAGAATTAGTATAACCAAATAATATAACAAACAAAAAAGTGACAGCAAGCATTTGTGTGAAGTATATACGTAGATACCATAGTAGATACTACAGAAAAGAAAATTATTTACGAGTTTATGATGAAATCTAAGTGTTGCCATTTTAAATCTAACGTTTGTATAAAGTACCTAATTATGTTCATTTCTTATTTGTCCTGAAAATTTATTACTTAGAAGTATCTACATTACAAAAGAAGCATGATAATTAATTTTATTGTTACAAATGATTTTTTTAAACTGATCTATTTTATTTTGTAACCATCAGAATAATAAGTATTTTAAAATTATTGACGATTTCAATAGACGTTTCCCGCAACGTGGTAAAAATATTTTTTTTTTACCAAGATATAGATAATGATGTGGACTCAGCAGCTCGCTATCAAGAAAAGTCAACACTTAGGAACCGTAAGTTAAAAAACTAAATAACTAACCACCAAATCCACCATACCATTTCCCCGCAGGGGTAGGCAGAAATTATGGACCCCTACACAACTCCGTTTTGGCAGACATACTCTTGGCTTTATTCACATGCATACATCGTCTCATACATACACTAATGTTATTCTAAACCTTGACATTGCCCGCCTCAAGTATTTGATTCGTTTGATCGTGCTATTAGTTTATTTTTTAAACGTCGTACCAGAGGCGGTCCGTAATTGAAATACAGACCCATTAAATTAATTTGTGATTTCTGTTGTTTCAGAAACGGACATGGTGAATAGCCGCACAAGCGACGTGGACGATGAAGCGAGCGACGTCGACCACGGAGTGAGCAACGAGGATACTTTATGCATGTTACCAGAACCATCTCAACTTTTTAGCAATACACTTCACCCCGCTTTGGCCATAGAACTTAAGAGACAAGACCAGGATGATAGGCAGGCAATGCGATCGATTCTGCCGCCTGAGGTTTTTTTTGTGTGATAGCATCCCCAATTGGGGTAATGTTGTGAGACTGAAGTTATGGAAGGAGATGGGGAAGAGGAAGGTGGTGAAGTACTTGGCTATTCACTTGTGTTTGGTGACCAGAACATTCCGCATTCTTTCCAGGTTCTTTCCGCGTATTTACATCTCATTAAAATGTTGTTACGACAAAGCTCTCAAAGGTTCGATTTTGGGGTCCTTTTGGAGAAGGTTTGGTGGACGTTTAATATGTATATTTCAATTCTGATCATTGAAATATGCATATTTCAATGATGGTATTTTCAGGTATAATTTCAGGTATTTTCGTTTTTCCCTGTATATCGTACACATTACTTGTTTTGTTTTTGTCTTTTTATATATGTTTTTTCAATTTATCTATATCTACTAAAGTGGCTATTTTAGATCTAGTCACTATACATAATGAAACCATTTCAAGCAATGTTCAATTTTGAATGGCAGTCTGTCACCAGGGCGATACTAAGAGTATAACTCTGGAACGAGGCATAATGATACCATATATTGATTTGTTTAAATTATATGACACCAATAAAAAAATTAATTATTTTTATTGTAAGTAATAAATAAATAAATTGTTTGTTCTATAATTTATTTCCCTCCCAACTATTTTTTTTTCAAAACCCAACTTTAAAGTATAAAAATCATAAAGATTTTAATAAAATAAAATACTTTTTTGTTTTAAATAATTTTTACAAACGACCGGTTTCGCTTTACTCAAGCATCTTCAGGGTATAAATTATTACTACTTGTTGATTTAAAACTAAAAGTATTTTATTAAATATGTCAAACCAAATAGTGATTGCTTTCTACAATAATATAAAGATTTTAATTACCGTTCTAAGCTCCTACAAGTTTGACATGAAAGGTTTCATCACCACCATCAACTTTGCAAGGTGGTGTGTATTGAGCTTAAACGCTGTCAGATCACGTATTCTTGAGGAAAAAATGTCAAAATAACACGGAATTTAAGCAATTCACAAAGTATTTTCTGAAAGATTAGTAATATGTATTGCTTTGATATATATCTTTTTAAAAACCTTGTTTCTTGTTTTACTATCCAAATTAAAAACATGGTCATAAATATCCAGTATTAGATCTCAATTATATAAAAAAACGGCGCTTCGATTTTGACATTGTAAAATAGACTGTCTGTATTATACTTTCCAATTAGTTAAAAAAGGCAAAAATTATAATAATTGTTATTGGTAATTGTAGACAATGAAATTATCTTTCTAATTTAATACAATTTCAGTGTGTTAAATGTACTAAACATAGTAATTTAGTTCTTGACATTTGGACAGTCCGTGATCAAATTCTTTAAAATATTTTTTCACCCACGATCTCTGAAAGGTTGTTTACGGTTAAAATCAAGTCTTTTTTCCATAGACATGTATCATTTTTTATCAAGTAATCCACACTGTGGATATTGTACATTAAATATAATCTTAAATACTCAGATGTTGTAACGTTAAAAACTTACAATTTGGCGTGAAATAAAGTGATTGGTGATGTTATGGTTGTTAATTTTTTAAATATAATTTGATCTTTTTTTAAATGATACCAAATCTGTTATTTTTTTTATTTTTTCGGTAAGACTATATAATCATTTTATGCCTTTGTAAAAATAATTATTGTGCATTTGTTGTATTGAAAATAGAGGAATTTGGATGAAATGCTTATGCCTTAATGATGAGTTAAGTTTAATGTTTTTTATTACATTTTCATTGAAAATTTGTAATATTGAATCTTTTTTATAAAGGTTTTCAATTTTTATAAATATTGAACAATGTTGGTTGTTTTTTCAAAATTACTTTAATAACACAGGCCTGCGACCAAATTGCTTTCTTTAAAATAATGGGTGATTCTTATGTATTTTAGTGCGCTGAGTTCAGAAATGCCCCCAGTTTTTTTCCAGCACGTAAGCATTTTCCGCAAAATGCATTTTTCTGCGGGATTGCCTACCTTAAGGCGTATATTTATGAATATGCCGAAAAAAGTTATTTTTCCTATTTGGCTTTATAGTTTTATATCAGAAACTATGAAATATGATAAAAAATTAGTATATTTAACAGTATTAGTTGAGATTTGGAACTTCATTCTCTTGGTATAGAAGCAGAGAAAAACAATTTGAGCCAAATTTTTCTCAAAATGAGGAACTTGTATATTGTTCTGATGTTCCCAAGTTGATGTCAATGTTTAACATTCAACATGTATCAGATGATTGGAGGCTTTTTATTGACTCATCAAAAAGAAGTTTAAAAGCAGTTTTGCTACACAACGGCAATAAATACTCTTCTGTACCCGTGGGGCACTCTGTGGTGATCTCAAAGTCATCTCTATGGTGCTTGGACAACAAGGTGGCTATACGAAATTCCCCTGTTTCCTATGTGAGTGGAATAGCCGGGCAAAAGCACAGCACTGGAGCCAAAAAGTGTGGCCAACGAGAACTTTGAAGGTTGGAGAAAAAAATGTTCACATTGAGTCTTTGGTTGATTCCAAAAAAGTGCTTTTACCCCCACTTCACATCAAGCTTGGACTGATGAAGCAGTTTGTCAAGGCATTGCCAAAAGATGGCCAAACGTTCAAGTATCTTGAAAAGAAATTCCCGGGACTGTCTGAGGCAAAGTTAAAGGAGGGTGTTTTTGTTGGTCCGGACATTCGGAAACTAATGAAAGACAATCAGTTTGAAAAGGTTATGAAAAAAGCTGAGAAAGAGGCGTGGATATCATTTAAAGAAGTTGTGACTAAGTTTTTGGGGAACAATAAGGACCCGGATTATGAATAAATTGTAAATAAAATGTTGAAATGTTTTAAAACCTTGGAGTGCTCCATGAGCTTGAAACTTCACTTTTTGAACTCCCATATGAATTATTTCCCAGAAAACCTTGGTGCCGTAAGTGAAGAACAGGGCGAGAGGTTCCACCAAGACATCAAGGAAATGGAACGGAGGTACCAAGGACGATGGGATGTAAATATGATGGGAGACTACTGTTGGATGCTCCATAGAGAACTTCCAGACATCCCACACAAACGGAAAAGCTCAAAACCGAGTTTTGAGGGAAAAAGATGTAGGTATTATAAAGAATTATAAAACCTTATTGTATATACATATTATTTTTATCAAATTGTATTTTAAAATGTTAATAAACTACTAGTAATATATATTTATTTTTCATTTCAAAATGCATTTTTACTTATATGTACTGCGGGTTTTGCATAACTTTCATATTCATTTTGCGGAAAATCTCTACGTGCTGGAGAAAAACTGAGGTCGTATTTGGACTCAGCGCACCAAAATACATACGATTCACCCATTACGGTGAAAAAAACTTTCAAAAAGTGTCAATTTGCAGGCCTGTGTAATTAGTTTTTGTACCACCTTTACAGGACATACAATTTTTTCATATGCACCTCCCCATCCAATGATTCCATACTGAATTAATGATTGGACTAGTGCATAATAGACTTTTTTTAGATTATTTAACTTGAGGATATTTCTTAATCTAATAAATATATAGATACATATCCTTATGAGCTTAAAAATTTCACAAATGTGTATGTTCCATTTCATATAGTCCAAGCGATGACCGTAAAAATCCCATCCCATTGGCCACATGAACCAAATTAGTACTGGGCTTTAACCCCATATAAGATTAGTTAAAAAAGCGTATTCATCCAGATTTCGGCCCGGGAGGAGTCCTGGAAAGCGACGACTTCCGGTGACATTTTTGGGATGAAAATATCCGACGTGCCACACGAATGAAATTGATGTCAGAATTTAGATAAAAATTCCCTGTTTACGAATATGTCGTTCGGCCGAATGTCGGCCGATTAGAACCTTGTGGTCTACGCGATTATTCAATCGAAAAATACCTTTCTTCTAGCGACATTTTTAAATTACCCGCGTAAGGATCACCAGCAGATGGCCGCGACCGTCCCTTGTCAGCACCAGCACTCACCGCTTACCAAGCTGATTTTGTTGGGAAGTTGAACAATGATAACCAAAAAATTGTCGACTTGAATCAAGAATGTAAATTGATGGAATATTGATTCTGCTACTCACTCAGAATTTTTAGGCGTTTGCAGGACATGAGGTATGAGGGGACTGAGGGCGGGTGTTTCAAACTAGTTCGAAAAACTTTTCAAAATATGGGAGTGCACAAATCATTATTTTAAAACCACTTGCTTGTAGATCTCTCAGTTTCGCCCCGTTGAAAGACTACCACCCATAATCGAAATATTGTTTAAAAGTGCTCTAGCTATGTTTAGTGACCAGGTTTGAATAGAGAACCACCTCCCAATCGTAGTTTTTTCCCATTTCCTTCGCTACCTTAATTTTTTTAACCTTTCAATAACAGTAAAACATAATACAAAAAATATGTTTTATTTTATTCCAGCTGGTTGGGATTCTTGGGCAGTAATCTCATAAAAAAATTGTCAGTGCAATTTATTTTATAATGCTATTTTTACGAAAAATATTAAAAGCCGAATAATGGGTGCAGTGACGGCCGGCATAGTCCAGTGGTAACGCATTGGACTGCCATTCCGAAGGTCGCGGGTTCGAACCCGGCGTGCGCAAATAAATTTTATTTGATTAATTTGTGTTATTTCACATTTATAATTAATTAAAATAATATATAGTATATTTGCGGCACGTTCCAGAGTGGAAGATACTACCAGTATCGCCCTGGTGTAAGACCACCATTCAGAATTGAAACGTTGCTCCAAATGGCTTTAGCCGTGTTTAGTGACTAGATCTGAATAGCCAGGTACTTCCCCACCTTCCTCTTTCCCTTCCCCACTTACCTTCAGCCTCACAACATCCCCCAATTGGGGATGCCATAGTCTCACTGGCTCCAGACGGGAGCAGTTTGGACTCTTGTGAGGTATTCACTGTAAAAAAAAAAAAAAAAGAAGTAGATTCTAATTTACGATTTTGCTTATCCATCACTATTGAAACATTTTTGTATGTATTGCAACTTTCTATGGTTATGTTATTGACAGTAGTGATGGGAATGATCGAAATATTTATATAATCGATTTTTTTTAACCGAAACATCATAGATGGATTGATAATGGGAGACCGCACAATGGTCCCATCGCGGACGATAGAAGGACAAAGCGTGCCGCCTTCAAAACAGCTCTAAAACAATGCCAAAAGAATTCGACACAACTCCAGATGGATAAAATAGCAGCGGACTTAGATAATCGGGACTTCAAATCATTTTGGAATAAGTCTAATAAAATGTTGAACATGCGTTCCAAAGTCTCGTGTAACATAAACGGAGAAACAAATCCTGAAGTAATTGCCAATATTTTCAAAAAACATTTCGCGACTACCACGCCGACCATCTCCTCAAACGTAACGCATTTGAACGCCTATGATGACATTGACCCCATAGTTACTGCAAACATGGTGAAAATCGCCATCAAAAACATGAAATCCGGAACATCAGCAGGACATGACGGCTTAAGCACCGAACACGTCAAACATGCAGGGGTAGCGATTCTAAAACTACTGGCAACATTATTCACCGACATCATAAAGAGTGGTTATCTACCCAAAGACATGACAAAGACAATCATAATACCGATAGTAAAATCTAAACTGACAGACATAACTTTACAGGAAAATTACAGACCGATATCCATCGCCACCGTCACCGCCAGAATATTTGAACGAGTTCTCTTAGATCAAGTCGGACCCCAATTGAAAACGAAAGATAATCAGATGGGTTTCAAAACTGAATGCTCCACAGACTCAGCCATATTCTGCGTAAAACGGACGCTGGAATACTACAGGAAGAGAAAAACTACAACTTACGCATGCTTTCTGGACCTTAGTAAGGCCTTCGACAGAGTCTACCATCCATTATTATGGACCAAACTAAAAGAAAGAGGCCTACCATGGAAAGTAGTACGAATTCTCGACACATGGCACCGTCAACAAGAAAACCTAGTTAAATGGAAAGATGGTTTCTCAGAACCCTTTTTCTTAAAGAGTGGGGTCAGACAAGGAGGTTGTTTGTCCCCAGTACTGTTCAACATATATATGGATGAATTAACTCACAGGTTAAATAACGCTGGAGTAGGCTGCCATATTGGAGGACAATTCATCAACAACGTGAGCTACGCAGACGATATGGTGCTGATGGCACCGTCAATAAGGGGACTCAGAATTCTCTTGAAGATCTGCGAAGAATATGCACTCGAAACAAACATGTTATATAACGCGAAAAAAACAGCACTGCTGGTCGTCAAATACAGAGAAGGACCAAAAAATATTCCCACAGCATTTTTGAATGGAGAACCTCTCATAATAGTAGAAACAACGAAATATTTAGGGCATATCATCACCAACAACTTAACGGATGACGACGACATCGACAGGCAGAGGCGAGCACTGAGCATAAAAAGTAACATGCTTAGTAGAAGATTGAGACTCTGCAGCCCGAAGGTGAAAAGGACGCTATTATTAGCTTTCTGCACTACCTTGTATACGTGCGAGCTGTGGGCCAATTTCACAAATCGTACCATGGAAAGGCTTCGGATTCAATATAATAATGCTTACCGCATAATGTTCGGACTTCCAAGGTACTGCAGTGCCTCCTCGATGTTCATGGAGGGGAGAGTTCCCGGCTTTGCAGCCCTAATGAGAACCAGGATAGCAGGAACGAGAGGAAGGATCAACAACTCCAGAAACGTCCTCATCATCGAAACCCGCCAGACCTCAGGATCGAGCATCGAAAAACATTGGAGAAAAATATTGGCCCCCATAATTATCGCTCCGATATACCAATAAGCTTCCAAGAAATATAAATGTTTTATGTTACCACTCTCCACTCTATATATTTCCTTTTACTTTTTATTATGTTTTATTTGTTTTATCATACTTACATTTCATATTTTATTTTATTTGTACCTACTTATCTCTGTATATAACATTGTAGTTATATTTTATGGAATGTGTGGGATTGCACTCACCTCCCCACATTCTGGAATAAACAATTATTATTTTTTTTTATGCTTCCGATTTTGTTGTCCGGGTTAAATCTTCCCCACAGGAAAAACTAAACCCTTCCACTCACTTTTCCACAAATGATCAGCTAGTCAATCAACACTATGCAAGTGCATTATATAAGTAAAATAAATACAAAACAATACAAGAACAACAACACGTCAACTCACCAGAGATCAAATGGGAAAAAAAAAATTCACCGACTCCAGATATTTTCATATCAGAGGGTTCGGCTCGGTAGTACTTCTAACAGGGCCTATAAATCCTACTGATCCCTCAACATAAATATTTAAAAAATCTTTCGTTATCCTACATGTATTCAAAATGACCGACTTTTGCATCTTTATATATAAATTTTTTGATAGATCTAATACGCCTAAATTTTTAATGAGAGAGCTAGGTATAATGCCAGTAGCCGAAATAACGAATGGTAATATTTTTATTATTATTATAACTCTTTTTCTGATTTTCTCTACTAACTAATATTTTACTCTTTACTTTATCCGACAAATACCTCTCCCCCCTCCTTTCCGCAATCGCTGGAGAAATGAAATCAAACACGGACCTTAATCGTCGTCCTAACATAGCCACCGCTGGCTCTACACCAGTCGTGATATTTGGGGTATTCCTATAATCCATTAGGAATTTGGCTAACCTATCATCGACGTCTCTCGGTAACGTCCCATTATGTAAAATCTTTTTAAAAACATTTTTACACGTTTTAACTCCGTTTTCAGCTAACCCATTACTTTGCGGATGATTCACAGGAGAAGAGATGTGCTGGATTTTTCTATCTTTACAAAAACGCTTAAATTCTTCTGAACAGAAAACAGACCCGTTATCCGATACAATAGTTTCTACAGTACCAAATTGAGCAAATATCCTTTTTAATTCCCTTAAAGTATTATCCGTTTTAGCTTGTTTTAAATTATTGCATTCTATCCACTTGGTACTTGCATCTAATATAATTTAAAAAAATGGTATTAGCCATGGGACCAAAAAAATCAATATGTATTCTTGTCCACGGCTTTTCCTCAATCGGCCAATGTTGTAAAGGTGTTTTTGGTGGATTCGCCTGATTTTCCAGACACTCTTTACACGATCTAACTAAATTTTCTATATCTTTGCTCATTTTTGGCCACCAGAAATACCCTCTTGCTAACCCTTTAGTTTTAGCTATACCTAAATGTGAACGATGTAACAAATTTAACAAATCCCCTCTCATAGCATTTGGAATGATTGCTTTATGTCCCCAAAAATCACAATCTTCTACTAAAGACAACGAAGCTCTAATTTTCCAAAAAGCCCATAACTCTTTTGGAATTTTCCTTGGCCAACCCTGCCGTAAATATTGTTTTACCAATAATAATACGTCATCTTTAATAGTGGTTTCCTTTAAATTATCAACATTTAATGGAACCTGAGAGTTATCACCAACATAAAATAACAACTCTTTTTCAACATCCTGAAAATTAATAGAACTCAGCTTCTCAATATATAAATCCTCCGATTTATTTGTCTCTTCTATTGGTAATCTTGATAAAAAAATCTGAACAATTTTTTTCTGATGCTACGTATTCAATTTCATAGTTAAACCCCGCCAAAATTCAACTGTAACGTTGCAATCTATTAGCACTCAACACAGGAATGCCCATCTTTTCTGACAAAATTCGTACTAAAGCTTGATTGTCGCATTCTAATTTGAGTTTCCTACCGTATACAAAGAATTTTTTAATGCAAACACTATCGCTGTTGCTTCTAAATCTAAAATGCTATATTTACTCTCTGTGTCTGTCGATTTCCTTGATGCAAACGCTATAGGTCTACTACTACCATTTGAATAAGTATGTAAAATTGTCGCACCCAATCCCTCTAAGGATGCATCCGTTACTAATTTTACTGGTATAGGTGGATCAAAATGTACTAACACGCAATCAGAAGAAATTTCTTTTTTAAGTTCTAAAACTGCATTTTCACAGTCCTTTGACCAAATCCACTCCGAATCGTTTTTTAATAATTTATATAGAGGTCCTAACAAACTAGATATATTTGGAATAAAATTTCTATAATAGTTAACTAAACCTAAGAAACTTCTCAACTGTTTAACTCTTAAACCCTACCACTCTGGGAATGTAATTATTCCTATCACGGGGTACTGAAGTACCCCGCGCAAAAAAATTGAATAAAATAAACCTTTGATATTTTTAAAAAATATTATTTTATTATGGCAAAGTAATAAGTAAAGACAATAAAATTTATTAATAAAAAGTAATACAAATTTTTGTCGTTACATTGAGGACAAATTTTGAATTGATGGTCAACACAAATATGGTGGCGACAATTGTTACAGACAGATCGAGATTTTCTGTCCTTTGTGCGCGGACAAAGGCAGCAGCGACCAGGTTTGGGATTATCAGGAACCGGCCTATGATCTTCACTATGAATATTCAAGACTGCACGTATAGTTTCTCTGATATCCCGGGGTAAACTTGGTTATTGTAATTTTGCTCTCATATGAGGCTTTATGAGTGCCATTGACAAACTCTTAAGAAATTCACGCCGCTTGGTTATTTTCTCTTTATCAATGTTAGTTGGCAACTTGAATAAGACCCAAGAGTTGACACCAACGGCATTTAGCAACCCGTAGAAGAGACACATGGGCCACCTTTTGATCTTCCTGGACGTCGAGTACTTCTTATAAAGTTGGTCGAACACATCCACCCCACATTTGGTTTTATTATAGAAATGTATTATTTCTGGAAGGTACACTTCATTATCCTTATCAGGGCTGTCATGCATGGTGGACAGCATGGCAACAACTTTATTCTTAGCTGACTTAGAGGACAATACGACAAAAGTGTGATGTGCATCTCTCTCGATTTTTAGTGTCCATGAAAACATGAGGAATTTGTCGTTTATTCTTCTTTACAGTTCCAACTAATGTTATACACTTTTCCAGTAACTTCTTGGCTGTGGGTATAGACGTGAACCAATTGTCACATTTCAGGTTTCTGTTAAAACGTTACCAGTTGGGTGCAACAAAATATTGCGGCGAGGCATTCTTGAGCGAGAAGGCTTAACACCAGTCCACTTATGTCGATTATTATGACCTTTTCCGTACAGAACTAATGGAGAATCTAGCACACGAACCAAGCACCTACCTAAATACTCTTCATCTCCTTTCACACTATCTTGATCGCCGTCTTCGTGAGATGCGACTTCAGAATGGTCCCGGAAATCCTCGATTTCACACTAACACTATTCCTACCACGGGGTACTGGGGTACCCCGGAACACCTGTGGACGCGACTGCACTTGCCGGGCGGTCACGGCCATAAATATACCACTCTCTAGATCGATACCTTCGGGCTTTTTGTATGTAACGGAATTATACAGTACTTAACCACAGATATACAAGCAGCATACAAGCAGTACCTACCGTGCGGAGCAGAGCAGTAGACAAGGTAGAGGAAACTCAAGGCCATTTAAAAAAAGATGCGACCATAGACAACATAATTGCTCTCAGCCTACTCTGTTCATTCAATAACCCAAAAAAACTATTATAAAAATAAAAATGTCCTTGAAGCAGAAAAATGTCGAAATGTTTTCCAAGGGCAAGGTTCATCTGACTAAGAAAATAAACTTTTACAGTGCATTTCCTTAAGATGAAACTTGTTAATCTGAGAAGAAGAAACCCAAAATGACAAGAAATTTGCAAAAACACTGAAGAAAATTTCCAAAACATGATTGTCCGACAGTAGGACGAAGAATTCCGACATTTTTCAGCCTCATGAACTCATGGTTACATATGTTTAAAAATCTTTAATTTCACCAAAACAATAAGATAATACAGGATAACACTAATCAATAACATGAATAAGTTTATCGATATAATAAATAACATTTATACGTTGTGGAGGAAGACATATGCCAAGTATGAAGCATTGTTCAAAAAACCGAACGAATAACCTAAAAATTGTCAATTCACTTTAACTTACGTAAGTAGGTTGAATATATGTTTGTAACTCGCTAACACTATACTGGTTTATATTGTATTTTTATCACGAACAACTTTAACACGCAATATTTTCGACGGAAATGATAGTATTTCGGCAGCAAATGACAACCCGCGTATATAAATAAACCACACTAATTTTGTTTGAATGATTTGAAACTGTCAAACGGCAAAATTCCGTCATCTCTTTCTGTTACACGAGTCATTATGGTAGAGAGCGAGAGATCAAACCAATCCTTCTTTTCCTCACCAATGAGATCTGAGCTTTTAGCCATATTATTCGTTTTCTATAAGAATTTTGAGGTGGGCGTGGCGGTTTGAAATGAGTTTCAAGGCCAAAGCTTAGTTAAATGCCCCTGGTCACGGCTTACTGATGTACTTACGCGCCAAATATCGAGAGTAGATTAGCTAGAGCAATTTTTGCAACAGTGCAATATTGTTAAACTTGTTGATATTTTAAACACCAGGGGGGTACTCCAGTACCCCAGGTAGGGTTTAAGAGTTAATATCACAAGGACTACTAGACTCCATTATTGCTTTAACTTTACTTTCTAATGGTCTAAGGCTCAGTTGCATCGAAAATACTTAAAGTTACTTTTTAGTTAAGGTTAAATAAAAGTAACTTTTTTATCATTTCTTGCTTAAATGGGTTGTTTCAACTTCGTTTAAATAAAAGTTAACTAAATTGTTACAAATTAGTTACTTTTGTTTAACCCAGCGATGTTGAGAGTTTAAAGTTAGATTTTGGTCAATTTTAGTTCAGCTGTCATCCATCACCATCTTTCAAGGAACGAAATATTGTTTGAAGAGAAAATAGTTGAAAAAATGTCCGACAATCCGGGTTTTGATAATCGATTGATTTTAGAATATGTGGGAAATAGAAAAAAGAAACAATTTAAACCACGAACCGATCATTTTCTGTGGGAAGAGTTGGATTTTATCGCCAGATTTCGGATGTCGAAAAGTATGGTTAGGCAATTAACATCACTCATTGCTAATGACATCACAACGTCTACAAACAAGTAGGTTTATTTAAACTAATGTATCTAATAAGTTCTATTGATAATATACTAGCATAGTTATATTGTTTGTAACTGACAAAATACATTTTTTTGTCATTTCAGAAATCATGCTGTTTGTGCTGTGGACCAGGTTCTAATAACATTGCATTTTTATGCAACAGGAACGATGCAAAGATGCACAGGAGACATCTCTGGGGTGCATAAAAGTACTGTCTCGCGTGTAGTAGACAGGGTTAGCAGAGCAATAGCCCGCCTTCGGTCACAATATATTGTATTTCCTCAAACAGAGAATGAAATTCAGCAGTGTGCCAATGAGTTCTACAGCATTGCTCGATTTCCCAACACAATTGGTGCCATCGACTGCACCCATATAGGAATTCTCTCTCCTGGAGGGAACAATGCTGAGTATTACCGTAATCGAAAAGATTACTTTTCATACAACGTGCAAGCAATAGTGGATGCCAACTGCAAAATAACCAACATTGTGGCAAGATGGCCAGGTTCTACACATGACAGCACCATTTTTAACAATTCCAGAATTAAAGGAAAACTGGAAGATGGGCTCTATGGAGCCAGACACCTAGTTGGCGATCGTGGTTATGCGGTAAAACCGTATTTATTAACCCCACTGGCAAATCCTGTTTCTGACGCTGAACTTTTGTACAATGAAAGCCAAATCAGGACAAGAAATGTTGTAGAAAGGACTTTCGGGATATGGAAAAGGCGTTTTCCTGCAGTAGGAATGAAATTGAGAATCGATGCCACAAGAGTGGAAGCCGTGATTGTAGCCACAGCGGTGTTGCACAACATATGCACTAACAACAATGTCACAGAGCCACCAGACTTTGTCACCATTCTCCAAGAAATTGACGGAGGACATTTTCCTGAAAATGTTGGACAGGGTAATAATGACATACGACAAAATCTTGTCAACAGTTATTTTGCTCATTTATTGTAATTTTTTGTATAAATGTATTAATTAACTTAAAAATAAAAAAGATTTACAAATAATAATAGAAAGAAAGAAAATAAATGTTTTAAATTATAACGAGGAAATCATTCTCCTTTCGGTTTTCCTCTTTGAATTTTTTTACTTCTAACTCGTGTATATGTTTCATGTGTTTAATTTTTAATTCAAAAATAGCTTCACGATGCCTGTATTCCTGTTCGTGAAGAATTTTTTTGTGCTCGAGGTCTAAATCTGTAGACAAATCTACAGATTTTTTTTGTGCATCCGCCAACTCCATGAAATTTCTGCGGACATCGTTTGTCGTGGATAATTTTCTTTTTCTTGATAGGCCTAAAAAAATATTACATTACATTAAAAACGTTAGATAGTAAGTACCTACTACCTTTCTAAATTATGGTAGACTAGGTAGTTTAGACAAATTTACTGAAACATTTAGTGAGATGCTGTTAAGATAATAAGATTCTATAATACTTAAGGCACAACTAAACTCACTTTTCAGGGATGGTGTTATTGGTAAGCGTTTAGTCGCTACACCTTGATACTCCGATGCACAAGGGAGTGGGGGATCTTCCACTGCCACCTATAAAGACATCATTATTCCATGTTATTGTGGGAAGAATAATTGGCTAACAGTTGGGGGACAAGTTCCATACTCATAGCGGGTAAATGAGTTCTCCCTTTTCAACACGTATTGTGCTTATGGAAAAGTTTTACCAGACGAGAGATCTGGGTTCGAGTCCCAGTTGCAACCGCTATCTTTTATTTTTTCTGTGTCATGTACATTTTCATATTTTAATTTAGATTATTATTATTATCTTCTTCAATGATATATTACATTGATGAGAATAACCTTCAAAAATTAAAAAGAGAGTTTTCTTATAAAAAAAGTAGAATCAATTTTATTTGTACTTTTGTATGTAATTGTGGTGTCATTTCTCAATCAAATGCCACAATTAACTGTTATACTCTATTTTTTTTTATTATTTCTTAATTAACAATGATTTTATGATATTTAATCAGTGTTTAGGGTATATTTATACCGTTGATATTAAATAAATAAATAAATTGTAAAAAATATTAACGTCTTTCTTACAAATTCCATCAAAAATGGTGTCTGAACATCCGCTTCTTCCACAGTTGGGTCTTCCGGTGTCTTGGGTCTTATGTGCAGGATCGGGGCGCACGGCAGAATTTCAGCAGCTTAAAACAGAATGTTGGATTTGGTTTTATAACATATTTTGTCATAAATAAATGATTATTCGCAATCCATAACTGTGAATGAAAGTAAAGATGTTTGGAATGCTAATCATACAGTGGATAGTATATAGAACTTACTTATAGAAGCATCGTCATCAAATTCAGAGTTGATCCCTTCCATGGATATTTGCATGGCACCTTGCATCCACGTTGCATTATCGCTGAGCTTGGATGGTGGTGGACCACCCCCAGTCTTTTGGCGTTCTTTTGTGAATTGTGAAGATTCCTGGAAAAAACATTAACTCATCATTTCAATTTTGAAACAATCCATGACTTCAGAAAACAATGTGTGACAATCTACAAACCTTTCTGGCAGACTTTTTCAAGTTTTCAAACTTGTTTCTAAGCTGTTTAGTGGATCTATAACGGTTTGCGGGACAGGAGGCATTATATTTGGTTGTCAATAGTTCCCATGTCTGGTCCTTCTCTTTGACATGCACAGCATCGCTTTTTTTATTCAAAAGAATATTCTTGTGGACCTCCACGAGCTCTCTCAGCAAAATGACATATTCGGCGCTAAAGTTTGAAGATCTCTCTCTGAAAGTAAAGTTCGTCGTATTGAGAAGAAAATAATATAACAAGTCAAATAAAATACACATACGACAATAATAAAACCTACTTACTTTGTGATTGTTTCCATTTTTATTATGTTTAACTGAGCTGCGAAATAACCTAAAAACTTCGTAAACGTCAAAGATGCGTCAAAGACAATGATAAAGCGCGTTGAACTGCAGTGTTGACATGCGTAAAAATAATTATGTGTTTATTTTTATTAACAAACATCAAATACAAGGAAAATTCGAAGCCATTTCGATGGCAACACTGGTAACTTTAAACTAACTATTTTAATGTTGGTGCAACTCAATTTTGTTGAATTTTAGCTTAACTTTAGTTAGGGCTTAAACTCAGTTTAAATATTTAACTTTAAACCTTACTTTAATTATTTTCGATGCAATTGGCCCTAAAACAGTCATACTCAACCTGCGGCCCGCCAAGTTATTTTGTGCGGCCCTCAATACATTTATTATCAGGAACATGGTTTACAAAATCTGGCATTCTATATCACGTTAATTTGAGATTAATTGCGATTTTGACGTACAGACATTGAAACCGAAGAGGATAGTCGTTGTCGTGTCAACATCAGATCTGGTATAAGAGTGTTGCTATTGCATACGCTAGATCTATCTCCAAAATTCAAGATATGACAGACAAACATGCGCGCAAATAATTTTGCTCGTGGCAACACATACATTTTTGACAGCTTCAAAGTTAAATGCGTCACATTCACAGTGTTTCCAAAAAAACGGGGGTGGTGGGTTTCATGATATTTGTTGTCACCATTATTAGTGTTGCCAATGAAAAAATCTAAAATCGAAATGTAATTCCGTAACTACCCCCCCCCATGGATTTCGAAAAATTGGGAAATCACATATGATGTTTTTGACTGTGCGGATTTTTTTTCAGCGAAGTTCTGTAACAACCCCCCCCTCCTTTAGGCCGTTGGTAACAATGACCAGTATAGTGTTGCGGCCCGCGTAGCTTTACAAACATATGAATGTGGCCCGCAGAAGAAAAGGGTTGAGTATCATTGGTCTAAAACCTTCCTTCGAAATAAAGTACCCCAAGTATTCAATACTTGTTTTGAAAAATTCACATTTTTCTTCATTTACCGTGAGACCATCTATATAAACCTATGTTTGTAGCTATGGTAGTTATATCTCTACTACCCTCACTTAACTGTTATTGTGAATATGCCATTTTTAAATCTTATTTAGAAAACCTTACCGCTCCACTGATTTGTGTCAATAAATCCGTAATTACGGGTACTGGAAATTTATTTACAACCAAACCTGGATTAACTGTTAATTTATAATCTCCACAGATCCGAACTGATCCATCTTTCTTAATTATTGGAACAATGGGAGATGCATATCTACTCGTTTCTGCTGCTTGTAATATTCCCTCTGAAACAAGTCTATTAATTTCATGTTCGACTTTATCTTTAACAGCTAAAGGTATTTGCCTTGCATTTAGGGTTGCCAGACGTCCTTTATTTTAAAGGACGTCCTCTATTTCAGACCAAAAAATTGATCTTGTCCTCTAATTTAAAATCTCCAATAGACGACAATACTTTGTCGTTTAATTTGGAAAAAATAAATGAATCAGCGAGATTTCGCGCGATGTGCTGCGAGGCGGCGGGCGGCGGCGCGGCGCGGTCATCAGAAAACATCCTTTCCTTTAAGACATATTTTGGTATTTTATCACTTCAAAAAAGGAAAGTTATTTATTTAACATTAACTTTTCATTGCAATGGCGATGCCATCAGTGAACGGCAAACAACGCCAAATGCGGTTGGTAAAGTTAGACGAAAAGTAACGAAGTGTATGATTGCATGAAGGCATTTCGACAACAATTTTCAATAAGTAAAAAAATATAAAACGTAAATTTTGTCGGTTCTGTTGTGTACGGAGAAAATAGTTAAATTTTAAAATATCTGAGAGACAAATCGTCATCAGTCAAATCAATGGAAGTTTTTCCTGTCTACCCAGGTAGTACGTTCTCGAGCGGTTGAAGTACCTAGCGGCTGTGTTTACCAAATAATTCTCTTAGGTACAAGGTGCGATCTCCGCAAGGTAAACAAAAGAGAAAATTTTCTAGAACGCACTAGTAGCTGCGGCTACAATTCTATAGTTTTGACAGTCAATTTAGAAGTGTAATTATATTATTTGAATAAATAATTAAATTCATTACTGTACACATATTCACACATATTTTGATATTCGTGTTAGTAGTATGACATAATTATCTTTTTTACATTTAAGTTTAAAAGAAATCAAATCTTTTACGATGCGATTCAGAACAAATTTAAAGAAATCGAAAGGTAATAAATATTTTGACCATAACAAATGATACATCTTTTATTTACTGGAAACTCTCTGGTGAAACATCATGTCTATAACTAAAATTTATTTTGTAAATAGTTTTAGTGAAGAATGTTAACACAAGGAACAAAGAAAGTATCCAGTCTAAGAGTAAGTGTTTTTTCAAATCTCTCTTTTGAGAACATGAATAATTGCAGCCAGAAAACGAAAAAGTTTTTTCTTAGCTGTAAGTAAGCAAGTATCTCTTCAAGGTACACTGTTGATAACTTGCATAGTTGCACTCGGAACAATAAAAAATGTTTTTCTCCTCTGTGGGTCAGCATGTGATCCATCAAATGTCCAATATTTCCAATAAGAGGTGTTATTTTTAATAGCCCGCTATTTCGGTAGATCTTACTTTTGAAGCTGTCATTTTTTGACATTTGACAGGTAGAAACTAAGCCATTAATAAAAATGGAATGACACACGCTTCAACAACGGGTCCTTGAAATGCGTGAAAATGATCCGGAATTCCATCGAAAAATCATCTTGAGTGATGAGGCCCGATTCCACCTCGGTGGCTTCGTCAACAAGCAAAATTGTCGCATCTGGGGCTCGGAAAATCCAAGAGTATTTTTTGAAAAGGCTTTCTATCTCTATCCTCAACGTGTGACTGTTTGGTGCGGTTAATGGTCCGGAGGAGTCAGTGGACCTTACTTTTTGAAAATGAGGCTGGAGCAACAGTTACGGTGAATGGATGCGCTATCGAAAGATGATTAATGTTTTTTTATGGCCGGAATCGGATGGTATTGAACTGGACAACGTTTACTTTCAACAAGACGGCGCTACGTGCCACACAAGCAACGAAACCATTGATCTTTTACGATTAAATATCAAAATAACAACTTTTATTGGAAAACCCGTTATATCTTAAACAGGGGTAAGATTTCCTTTCCTAGAAACTGAATATGTGCACTTGGAACATTAAAAAGGTGTGTCGCCACAGTGAGTCAGCAAGTGGGCCTTAAGATGGGCGTTTTGAGCATGAAAAATGTTTTCCTCCATGTGATGTGGCTCGTTAGGTCGCACTTTCGATAACATGCATAGTTGCACACGGAACACGAAAAAGGTTTTTCTCCACTGTGAGTCAGCATGTGTGTCTTCAGGTTACCATGATGATAACTTGTAAAGTCGCACTCCAAACATGAAAGAGGTTTTGTTCCACTGTGAGTCAGCATGTGCCTCTTTAGCTGACCCTTACGACAGCACGCATATTTGCACACGGAACATGAAAAAGGTTTTTCTTCACTGTGAGTCAGCATGTGGCTCAATAGGTTGCACTTTTGATAACATGCATAGTTGCACACGGAACATGAAAAAGGTTTTTCTTCACTGTGAGTCAGCATGTGCCTCTTAAGCTGACCCTTACGACAGCACGCATATTTGCACACGGAACATGAAAAAGGTTTTTCTTCACTGTTGTTCTTCGCATGTTTTTCTTCACTGTTGTTCTTCGCATGTGGCTCAATAGGTTGCACTTTTGATAACATGCATAGTTGCACACGGAACATGAAAAAGGTTTTTCTTCACTGTGAGTCAGCATGTGGCGCGTTAGGTTGCACTTTTGATAACATGCATAGTTGTACACGGAACATGAAAAAGGTTTTTCTCCACTGTGAGTCAGCATGTGGCTCGTTAGGTCGCTCTTTCGATAACATGCATATTTACACACGGGACATGAAAAAGGTTTTTCTCCACTGTGAATCAGCATGTGGCTCGTTAGGTCGCTCTTTCGATAACATGCATAGTTGCACACGGAACATGAAAAAGGTTTTTCTCCACTGTGAGTGAGCATGTGAATCTTTAGTTGATCCTTTCGACAGCACGCATATTTGCACCAGGAACATGAAAAAGGTTTTTCTTCACTGTGAGTCAGCATGTGTCCCGTTAATTTGCTTTTTTGATAACATGCATAGTTGCACACGGAACATGAAAAAGGTTTTTCTCCACTGTGTGTCAGCATGTGGCTCGTTAGGTTGCTCTTTCGATAACATGCATATTTACACACGGGACATGAAAAAGGTTTTTCTCCACTGTGAATCAGCATGTGGCTCGTTAGGTCGCTCTTTCGATAACATGCATAGTTGCACACGGAACATGAAAAAGGTTTTTCTCCACTGTGAGTGAGCATGTGAATCTTTAGTTGATCCTTTCGACAGCACGCATATTTGCACACGGAACATGAAAAAGGTTTTTCTTCACTGTGAGTCAGCATGTGGCTCAATAGGTTGCACTTTTGATAACATGCATAGTTGCACAAGGAACATAAAAAAGGTTTTACTCCACTGTGAGTCAGCATGTGGCTCGTTAGGTTGCACTTTTGATAACATGCATAGTTGCACACGGAACATGAAAAAGGTTTTTCTCCACTGTGAGTGAGCATGTGAATCTTTAGTTGATCCTTTCGACAGCACGCATATTTGCACAAGGAACATGAAAAAGGTTTTACTCCACTGTGAGTCAGCATGTGGTTCTTCAGATGACCCTTTCGACGACACGCATAGTTGCACACGGAACAAGAAAAAGGTTTTTCTCCACTGTGAATCAGCATGTGTCTCTTTAGTTTATCCTGTTGATTACATGCATAGTCACACTCCAAACATGAAAGTGCTTTTTCTCCACTGTGAGTCAGCTTATGCCTCTTCAGCTGACCCTTTTGACGACACGCATAGTTGCACACGGAACATGAAAAAGGTTTTTTTCAACTGTGAATCTGCATGTGCACGTTTGAATTTCGCTTTTGAAAATTCATGGCAAAATTTGACTTAGGAGAGAAGGAGTAGTTGCGGTTGAGAGGAGTGAATCCTTTTTCCACAAAATGCGTCCGAAGATCTGTCAACAAATTTGAAAAATAACATGGATGAAAATGATTCAGTTAAACTTAGAGTAAATAAGCGAAGTAAGTTCGTAGAAACGTTAAAAAATAGGAAATGCCCATTTTTTCAAGTTTACGATGAATATTGGTTTTACCTGCTTCCTTGGTAATTCTTCCAAAGCGTTCCAAGCATTCCTCTTTAACATCCGGCAGGTCTATGTCAATTTTCATATAAGTAAGCCCCGCTTCATCTTGTGGCGATCCAAGATCCGCGTTTATGGTAACTGATTCCACATTAGTGCTTCCTGGAATAAAAAAGGAGAATAAATAGAATGTATCTTTGAATGGCCAGCCCTGAACCAAACGGCGCCAGGCGCGAGTTTAATTTTGGCTGCCCTTAAAGTCTTAATTAGTATACACGGGTCATTCCGCCGTTTCGTTCAAATCGCATGTTCTTGCAAAAAAGTCATATGAAAAATAATGTTTTTCAAGAAAGTTTTATTGGAAAATGTAGTTATTTAAAAAAGGAAAAAGTAGTATTTACCGGATTAGGCATTTGTTACTTAATAACTTTATGGTATACAAAAAACATGCTAAAATCTCATTACCTTCCCCGTGTAAATGAGGGACCGGTAAATTGATCAATAAATAAGAACATTTTACACTAGTAAAATCACTACATTCATTAATCGACCTGAATGTACAACTAATTTTGCATATTTATTGGTGTTTAATTTATTTTTAAAGTTACTGTATCATAGAAAGAATTGAGATTTTGTTTTTGTCCAGAAAAAATCGCTGTCGTCTTCCGCCAAAGCGGTAATTATAATTGTGACCGTGTTTAATAATAATATTTGGCTAATTTATATAGCGCCGTTTTCGTGAGAAATCACCTCAAGGGCGCTGTCACTGTTCGTCAGCTGTACCCCACCCCGCGCCTCCGTTACTAATCAGTGTACCGCTATATCTGGACGGGGGAGGATGTGCGTCGCTGAATAAAGAAATATCTGCGATCTCCGTGCTCGAAAACGACTTTGTCACCGACCAGGCATCATTACCTTCCAGCAGTTTTTAAAGTAAGTACATGTTTTAAAAATTCGAATCATGAACCTATAAACTATAATAAAGATTTGTAATATCATTATTAAGCGAGTTATTAAGGAAAGATTGTCAAAACCTCATTACCCTCCGTCTCATTACCTTCCGTATCGTAAAATTTTTTGCCGGATGGTAATTTAGAGGTGTGGAGGGTAATGATAAATTTGTAAGGGTTATTTTTACGTGCATCTGGGACCATGTTTGGGGGTTCATAAAAGTTAATATTATCAATAAAAGCAGTTTCTTGCGTTCTAGCGTCGGACAATTTCAGTTTTGGTGAAATACATATAAATATGAAATACGGATTTGGTTCCATCGCTTGCAACGATTCACTTCTTATCTGATTCGCCATCTAGTCAATATAGGGTTGCCATCTCTAAAATTTGGCAAACAGGACAAGAGGCGCGAAAACCCCGGATTTTAGAGCCCATAACCCGGACATGTCAACAGGTTTTTTTAAACACAATCAGTGAAATAAAAACAGTTTAAAATGTCATAAATCACCTTTTTATTTATTTTCAGACCTTAAAATTGAATTTTGTCATCTTTTATCATCATTTTAAATGTACCTAACAAAACAGAATCTTATTACAGTTTGTTACACATTGTTTTCATAAACAGTTAGAATTTTTTCATTCTTAAAATAAAACAAAAATTATTAATATACTGTTATGAAAACTAAGCCTTATTAAAATATTAAACTTAACAAAATTCAATTAAATTTTTAAACAAAAATCATAAAAATACTGAGACCATTTTAGTATTCAGTCTTACAATTTTTGAGGTAACTCTTTTAACTGAATAATAATTATCTTCTTTAAATTTGTATCAGCAGCCATTTACACAACAAAATACCTCTTAACATAATATGAACTAAATTCAGTCTTCTTAAATCTTAAGCAACAAAACTGACCCTTTTTAAAGTTTAAACTTACTGGAATGTAAGTTACATTATTATTTTTTTAAAACATAAAATATCCAAAACTATTCTCATTTATATCACCTTAAATTTTAATCAACAGCCATATTACCTTAACACGGGCATTAGCCTAGTATGGTTGTAAAAAAAACATAACAATTGTAATTTCAAGAAATCTATGAAATAATAAAAAATTAAAATTAAAATTCTACATTTCTTTTACGTAATAAAAACAATAATTACTTTAACTACAAAAACGAATAGAAATTATAGCACTTGTAAGTATATTATTTGATTATCTAGCTATTAAAGATTTTTCCTCAGCCTCTTGCCTTTTTACTTTTCAGTTTTTTTGTATTTATCACTCTTTCCGACAGCTTTTAGAATATCTTCCCTTTTTAAAAGGAATTTGTAAAAATCAATGCAGCTGTATTCTTGGAAATTGAATTTAATTTTAATTACTGGCGAGATTGTTTCTACGTTTAGTAAATTTCTTTCTGTTTTCCATTGTTGTGAAATCAATGAGAATATTCTCTCCACGTTGGCAAACCATTGGCAAACCCGGACTACAAATGAAACCCCGCCCGGACACTCCCCGGACGCCTTCTAAACTAGGACAAATCCGGGGAAACCCGGACGGATGGCAACCCTAAGTCAATATAGGAACCGCTACATTTTCTATATGATAACGAAGTTAATAGATCAAGTTCCTAATATCGAGAGGGTCACATGGAACTACCAAGAGGCGGGACATGGTAAGAGGGCCCCAGATGGCATCGGAGCGGTTGTGAAGAGATCTGCAGACAACTACGTGAAATTTGGCGGAGACATCGGTTCCTTTGAAGAGTTTGCTGAAGTTGTCCGTCAAAATGTTCAAAACGTCAAATTGACTGTCATTGCAGAAGACGAAATATATCGGAATAAATTTCCAGAAAAACTTCCCGGATTTAAAGGAACAATCAAAGTACATCAGGTGATTTGGTCTTCGTCGTTGCCATACAGTGTTGTTTTAAGAAGCCTCAGCTGTTTCAGTTGCCAACACAGCAATCTGTTATGTAAGCACAGCAAACATCTGGGAGTACTGAATGTAGAAAATGACGAAGCCTGTATAGATGTCACAGTTGACATGAATATTGAAAACTTAAGCCTACAAATTGACTCGCCTACTATTTTCAATAATATTGATGACAATATGCTATTGAGCGAATTCGACGGCTCCATGTTTTTGGACGATACTATTGCTTCAACGCCAGAGCCTGCTAAAACTATAGAAAAGAAATGTTAAGTGAAAATACTCTCAAACGTCCCGTTCGACTATCAGCATTATTCCCTTTATAAAAATAGTACGCAAGAATTCAATCCTTTCGATCAATGTGAGTTCGAGAAGTTCATCCGATCCCTAAGAGTAGAATATCCTGATTTCGATGAATCAAAACAGCAGTCCCCCAAAACTGTGGAACTCCCACACATGGACATTGACGAGGAAACCAACAAAGAGGATAAGGAGGCGCCATTCAAATACTACTTAGATGACTGGATAATGGTTCAATATAAAATAACTAACACGACACATCATTTCATTGGGAAAATTATTGGAAAACATGAGTACACACTAGAGTACAAAGTAATTTTTTTTAAAAAAGCTCAAGGGAATTCCAAAAAATTTGTCTGGCCAACAATTAGTGACGACGATTTCATTTTGGAATCACAAATTCTTCAGCGCTTGCAAGATCCAGATGAGAATGAAAGAGGACAATTCACTTTCAAAAATTTGCCGAACTTTGATTTGAAATAGTTTTCCAGCAAAAACTTTCACAAGAATGATCTCAAGTTCCTTAAATATTATGTTCCTATTTAGATGTAAGACCTTTATCTTGTACTTATTAGTTACATATGTTGTGTTTGTTTTAAGTATCTCTGATTTTATTTTAAACTGCATTTCAATTGACTTCTGATTTTTTCTTATTTTTAATTATTATTTTTATTATTTCTATTTTTCAAATATTACAATGTTTGCTTAGTTTGTTTGCCGTGGTTGGCTGCTGGTGGTGCTGGTGCTGAAGAGTATGATGCTCCAAACATGCTATTTTTGTAGAGTTTTTAGGTAACAACTTTTTTCCGTATCGAGGAAATACAAGTCCTCCAATCCTATAATATTTATATATTTTTATTTATTTTACGCCTGTTAAGGCTTTTACATACATAATATATAATAATATTTATAAAATTATACTAGAAAATAGTGCAGGAAATTACTATTTAAAACACTTGCACAAAAACATAAGGTAAACATTGTGAGGCTTAATGACACAGTTCTATTTGTATAAAGAACAGTAAATTTAAATGATTCATCAGTTCATGGGAAATAAGAATCTGGAGAATCAAAATAAAAGACGACGAACATAAAGACCACGTTCATGGAAATCATAATAATTTTCTATGACTTTTCTCTTGTATATGCATAACCTAAAAATTATGGTGACGAGTGCTTTCTTCACCAACAGTCGTTTCTTCCCGTTTCCTGTTTATTTATTCCTGTTTACTTATTCCATGCCTGTGATGGTTATTGGTAAGTAATAATGCCTATTTTCATCGCTATTTATTTTGGTAGCGGCAGTTATTCCTGTTTAGTTAGGGAATCATTGGGCGTTTTGTCAGCAGAATGTTTAAACTGTCAATTTGACGTCTACCTATTATTAGATTAGTTTTTCGAAGGCATTTCTTAAAATATACTGAAATAACAAATATACGTACTACGCGTATGCGGAATGGCGGCAGACACAGTAAATAACTATAGAATTATCCGACGATTCTCTTAACCGTTGTCATAATTTCAAGGTCAAGATAATATCACCATTTACATCATTACTACCAAATATGTGTTTTGATATCACATATTCAAATCTCACTAAAATGAGAGTTCTGTTAAAACTATTTTTTGTTTCGGGTAATTTGTTCTGGCCTAAACGAATTTCCAAACGCTACAACAGTAGTCCCATGGATATACTAAATCCAGACATTGTTTCCATCAAGACGGAACCAGGGCTCCAGGAAGAAGGCGGAGGTGCAATGCCGTATACGGATATTGATTACGACCTCTCAGATGTAAAGAAGGAATGCTTGCAATATGCGGAGAGTACTCGGACAGTCAGTTAGTTGAATGGCATACGTTTAAAATGTTGAATCTTAAATTCGGATGTTCGGACTCCATGTCCGTTTGGAAATGCCGTGTTAACTGGACATATTTACGTTCTGGTCGTATATAAGTTTATTTGATATTTACTTTTATATGTACTTTTGTAGAAAACTTTAAAATTAGATAACTCTTATTACTTATATATTTCTCACAATAAAGTCTTCATTAACCCGTGAATTTCGAAAACCTGAAACATATCTTCTTCTTTACTACACTCTGGTCCGTTCTCAACTTGAATACTGCACCTCCATATGGAATCCACTTTACGATATCTATAAAAAAAATATTGAAAGTATTCAAAAGAAATTTCTGCGATGCCTCAATTACAGAATGAGTGCACCCAAACGCGGGTACATAAATATGCTCTCGAGTTATAACGTCTCCACTCTATCTAACCGGCGAACATACCTTGATCTCATGACTCTGTATAAAATCTGTAACAACGTTATTGACTGTCCCGACTTACTGAAATTAATAAACTTCAAAGTACCACCCAGAGTAACAAGGCTTAACGACTTATTCCACATTAGCAGGACGCGTACAAATGCTGGTGTCAGGGATCCAATCAGAAGAATGTGCGAATCACTTAATCAGAATCAAAACCTCAAGGACTCTGACTTATTTTTTGATACACGCACTAATTTTAGTAGAAAAATGAAGACTGTTTTCCTACAAAGTTAAAAGTAAACAACTTACACTTACTTCGTTTAAATATATATATTTTTTAAATTTATGTTTATTTATTTATTTATTTATTTATTTATTTACCCTCTAAATTTTTTCAAAAATAATTTGTAATTTCTTATAAGGATATTGCGCATTTATTTCATATCTCTTTGTAAAATAATATTCTAATGTATATATTTTTCCCCTATTTATAAGTCAAAATATTTGTAAATGTTTTTAACTGCTGTTTAAGTCAATTCGTGAGGAATAGTTTGGATGCAAGTGACTTCTCTAGTTGATGTTTTGTATATTTTTGTCAATTGATATCTGTATCTGTTTTTTCTCCTAAATAAAAAAAAAATAATAATAATTATTCAAGCTTTCACTCAGACATTGGGTCAAATGGTTCTTCCTAGTTGAAGCAAGCATCTGACGATCTGAAGCGGACATCTGGAGTCATTCTTAATCATCAAAGTCACCTTTTTTTTCCAAATTCACGCTTTTCAATATTTTTTAATTGGGTCTTAAATCTTTAATGAATTATTATTAAAAAAACACTTTGCCGTGTATCAAATTGTAAGTAGTATTGATTTTTTCAGGTAACATTAATGTAGAGACTGATACCATCAAAGCGGAACTTACTCCCCGAGACGAAGAGGAGAGGGGATTTTCTCATATGGATATTGACATAGAACTGCCTGATGTTAAAAACGAATGCTTAGAAAGCATTCATACTATTACTGAGACAGCAGGTATATCCGATTTCTTTGTAATATTTAAATTCAATCGTGCTAACTTATTTTTTTAGGTTTTTTTATGAGCCTTCTTTATCCGTATTATTTTTCAAATTTGTCAACAGAGCTGAAGACGCATCTCGTGGAAAAACTATTCGTATGTCCCCACTGTAACTACTCCTGTTCTAGTAAGTCAAATTTCGGAAAACACTTTCGCACCCATGCTGGAGAAAAAACTTTCTCATGTTCTGACTGCAACTATTCATGTTCACGAAAAGGCCATCTATTGAGCCACAAGCTGACTCACAGTGGAAAAAAACCTTTTCTATGCTACAAGTGCAGTTATTCATGTGTTCAAAGGGGATGTTTGGCTATACATATGCGAACTCATAGTGGAGAAAAACCTTTTTTATGTTCTAACTGCAACTATTCATGTTCTCAAAAAAGCAATCTGACGACTCACATGCTGACTCACACTGGAAAAAAACGTTTTTCATGTTCCAAGTGCAACTATTCATTTGCTCAAAAAAGCCATCTGACGACTCACATGCTGACTCACAGTGGAGAAAAACATTTTTCATGTGCCGAGTGCAACAATTCATTTTTTCGGAAAGGAGATTTGAAAAAGCACATGATGATTCACGGTGGAGAAAAACCTTTTTCATGTCCTAAGTGCAACTATTCATTTACTCAAAAGGGTAATTTGAAGAGCCACATGCTGACTCACAGTGGAGACAAACCTTTCTCATGTTCTGAGTGCAACTATTTATGTTCTCAAAGGGGCCATCTGACGAGCCATATGCTGACTCACAGTGGAGTAAAACCTTTTTCATGTCTCAAGTGCAATTATTCATGTTCTCGAAAGGGAGATTTGAAGAGACACATGTTGATTCACAAAGGAGAATGAAATTTTTCTTGTTCCTAGTAAACCTTGACATATTATCAAAAAACGGCGGCTGACGCGCCATTTGCTAACCCAGAGTGGAGAAAGACGTTTTTCGCTTTCCGAAAATTTTCGATTATCAGAAAAACGTGCGTATTCATGGTGGATAATTTTTTTGAATTGTGAAACCTTCTGTTATTCTTGAATTCAATCTGATTCGAGTGGTAAATTATTATTTTTTTTCTTTTAAAACTTAAGTGAAAAATGTAATATATTTATACAATATTTTAACTTCTTGCTTTTTTAACTAAACGTTGTTTTGTTTTTTAAAATTGAAGTAAGTCTGAAAATTGAATGATAATGTAATTATAATTATAAAAAAATATTTATCTTGTACTTGCAGAAAAGTCAATAGATAATATAATTGAAATTAATAAATTACTTCGTTTTTACCACTTTTATTGTTTATTACCAACATGTTTCATGAGCAACGCTCACTTCTTCAGGGTTTTTAATAAAACTAATTATAAATAGTAGTAATAGTAGTAATATATGTATGTTCCACTGTTATATATTAAAATAAAGAGCATTGATAATTTTTCACCTATGAATGTATATGTATTTTTACAACAATATTCATATTCCTATTTTTAGGTGACTCTGGATACTATTTGCGGCCGACCCCAATTGCAAATGTGCAACCTCACTCAGTCAAAGATCGCCATAATACTGTGTTTAGAAAAGTACATTCAGTGATCGAAAGGTGCAACGGTGTGTTGAAAATGAGGTTCAGGTGCTTGTTAAAGCATAGGTGCCTGCATTATAAGCCTGAAAAGGCATCTCAAATAATTAATGCATGTGTCGTCTTGCACAATATGTGCATTGATAATAATGAACCAGTATTAGTTCATGATGAGCACATCGATTATGATTTCGGTGATATTAGTACAACCGACAATGTTGGAGGGAGTTCAACAAATGTTGATTTGCTTGCTGGAAGGGCTCTTCAGCGTCAAATTGTAAATATGTAATTATTTTAGAAGGTGATTTAGAAACTATTTAAGATTTATTTTATTGCTGTTTATTGTGGGCACATCATAGGTTTATCGTTTGTTGAATTTAAATTCGTATTATTTTTTTTATTTGCTGCTTCGTTCTGTTTTTTTCTTCTATTTTTATTAAATTAGTTTTATGTTTCTGAATAACTATCTGTGAACATTAATGATTGGTCTGTTTTTTTGCCATCCTCTTATGTATATTGTATATCCAAGACTGTTTATGTTCCTCCTAATAAATAAACAAATAAAAATATGTATGTATACATATTATTAAATAAATAGTAAAAAAAAAACAATATTTGAGAGTGTTCCTATTAGTTGCCTGAGAATAAAATATATTAACATTTGAAGTACCTTTATTTTTTATTACTCACCTTACTTTACTTTCATTCCGACATACATAGTGGTACATTCATTTGTATAACATGTGGTACGATGCATTTAAGTAAGCATGTGTGTGTATGTGTGTTACAATGCAATAATTGATATCAAATATCTCAGGAGATTTGGTAATAATTAAAAGAAATATTTATTTTATTTATTTATTACAAAATCCTTTTAACAATGTATAACAATTTTTGACAATAAAATATAAAAGTATACAATATTAAGTTTAAAAGTTGAGTAATCGGTATACTATTTTATTGCATTTTTGTTTAATTTGTGGATTATGCTATTCTACTAGGCTATGTCTGTCCCAGAGTAGCGTTATAGAACGGAATCTATTTTATTGTATTTATCATAGTATTTACTTTTATAGAACCTACATAATATGTTAAAACATTTTTATTAGTTCCCAGTATGCAAACGATTGAAATGTTATTTTATTAATACAGTTTCATTTGTGTACTTTTTTTATTTAATATTTAATATTAAATTTACAATTACATGTTATTACATTACATTAAGTTTATTTTCTTTTTATTACAGTACATCGTGATACACCTTTTTTTAGAGCAAATGCTCGTGTTAAAAAGGCGGAGAAACGCGTGTAAATAGTAATTTAACTTAAGTGTTTTATTTCTTTTACCGTTGGAAATGATCAATTTTTTTGGTATATGACCTGACTTAACTTATGGAAAATAGCAAAAAGTTAATGGTATTACTTTTTGCTATTTTCCATAAGTTGTAAAATTTTTTTCAACTATAGATTAGTTTGCCTTACTAATCTATTTTTTTAGCCACAACTAATTGCTGCTTTTGTATCTCAAGCTTCTCCCTTTTGATCTTCATGTTCTCTTCAGAATATTTCTTTTTTTTGCTGCCATAACGCTCCCTACTCTTTTTTTAAAAATAATTTGGTGTTGATTGTCCCAAGATGCAATCTACTTCAATATCACTTTGATCACCACCTATGGGACTGTTCACAGTTCCAACATGATCTATGGAAACCTCTGTATTGTCAACTGTATTAAAATCATTGGAATTGTGTAGTTTTGTGACTGCATCTGTATCATCTATCACCATATTAAACGTCGCTTTAGATTCGGAGACACCCACGTGTCCCTGTATCGATGCTGGGTTTAATGTCTCCAGGACTCTGGCTTCGTCTTCCGTGAGGTCTTCTTCAAGAGACGGTCCTCCACCTGTGCCCCTCGCAAACCGAACTAACTTGGCCTGTTTATTTTTAGTTTTGGCTTTTAAGTATTGCCAACACTGAAACATAAGAAAGTTGAAGGTTAATAATGTATTCAACACAACATTTTCAAAGTATTAACATTCTGCTAATATTAATTATAAAAGTGCGACAATATAAGTGATGTCAGTTTATTACAAGATATGATGAGGGGTGTGGGAGGGATGGGGGATATAGGTATAGGATAAAGAGACGTAGGACGGGAGTAGATGGGAAGGAAGATTGTGTGGTCCCTTTTGGTGATGGTCAGGACGCATTTACACTATCAAAAAATTGCGACTCTTATCGTTAAAACGAATACTAAATTATTTATTTTTATTATTTAAAATGAACAGTAACTGATTTGAATCCCCTGAAATAGTATCGCTGGTAAATTATGGTGTTCCTAGTAGACCAACTAGAATCATATTATTGTAACAATACTGCCACTAATGCTCAACAATTTTTTTTAATAGGTATATCGCCTGCGTAGATAAAGAAATGATGATTTTGATATCAATGATGAATGATATAATTTATAAAAGATGCACAAAAATATGTTTTTCGTTTGCAAGAATCAAAAGATAATGGTAATTTTTGGATAGGGCCTGACACGCTTATTACGAATATTTTTTAGAAAAAAACTTTATATTCGCCTTAATTACTATAAAAGAAAACTTTTTGCATTTCGGGAGGCGGAAAATTATGCATTTTGATTTTCAATTGTGTAAAACCAAAATTCACTTCGCGAATCGATGCGGCGGCGATCAGCTGCCATTAGGTACGTCACTGTTATGTTGGTATCCCTGATTCATTGCGTAGATACGACTATGGCTAACTTCGTGCAATATAAATGGATTGGCGCGAATTTATGAAAACACAACAGAATTATAATGTTAACAAACTTTAATTTTTCTAAAATTGAGGGAGATACAGCCATTTCTTTTGTATCACAAACCATGTTACACAAACCTAGCGTAGCCGGTAAACTACTTGAAAACTGGGATGTTTTTCTTGCCTTGACGCGAGCAGGCGTTATAAACGGGCACTTTCTTTTGTATCACAAACCATGTTACACAAACCTAGCGTAGCCGTTAAACTACTTGAAAACTGGGATGTTTTTCTTGCCTTGACGCGAGCAGGCGTTATAAACGGGCACTTTCTTTTGTATCACAAACCATGTTACACAAACCTCGCGTAGCCGGTAAACTACTTGAAAACTGGGATGTTTTTCTTGCCTTGACGCGAGCAGGCGGTATAAAGTGGACACTTTAGTTTGCTTTCTACGCTTTGCTCTAGCATCTTTTCGTATAGCCACATAATAGAATACTAACATAACAAAATTTGCATGTGTGCCTCCCGCGACATAAATACTCATATTTATGTCTTCCTTCCGGTTTTTTTGTTCCCGGTTTTTTTGTTTCCGTTTCCGAACAATGCATTTACTTAATTAGTTCCGTCTATTTCTTTCGCCGAACAAGACCTTCTAGTAGAAAAAATGTCGTGCAATTCGTGTTCAGTTGGACTTATGGGGTTTGGAGACATCGTAGGAAATGAAGATGCCATGATTGAGTGGTTAAGAAGCCACAGAGTGCTTCTCCGGGAGAAAAAGTGCGAACTTTGTCAAAATCTTTGTAGCTTCTCGAAAATGACGTACAGTTGCCGAAAAACGTTTGTGGTGGATTCGGGCCACAATCGGGTCAAGAAAAGGTGCAAGTTTACTGTTTCTATAAGAAAAGGCACATTTTTCGGCCAGTCAAATCTTTCAATCGCCAAAATATGCACCTTCGTGTCATTTTGGACGATGATGCGTTCACCTAGGACTACCTTCTTGATGGAAGAGATGGATATCAGCAGTGACACGGTCGTGAACTGGTCGTCGTATTGCCGGGAGGTTTGTGTGCTCTGGTGCGACAAAATGAAGCAGAAGATTGGAGGTGTTGGTATCACCGTGGAAGTGGATGAGGCAAAAATTGGAAAGCGCAAGTACAACCGTGGTAGAAAAGTGGACGGTAAATGGATTTTCGGTGGATTCGAAAGAGAATCCAAGAAAATGTTTGTCTGCGGAGTAGAGGATCGCTCCAAAGAAACCTTGTTGGAAATAATTAAAGCATACATCTTACCGGGCACCACAATCATAAGTGATTTCTGGAAGGCGTATGATTGCCTTGGAAATGAAGGTTTCGTACATCTGAGTGTGAATCACAGTTTATCATTTGTAGACACCGAAACCGGAGCACACACTCAAAATATCGAGCGGTGCTGGAGAGATGTGAGGGGAAATGTACCCAGATTCGGGAGGAGTAAGGCCCATTATGAGGGATATCTCTGTGAATTCATGTGGAAGAGAACGGTGCCCAAAAACAAAGACCGACTCCACGAATTTTTCAAAATGGCTGCTGAAGTTTACAAACCCTAATATATTTTGTTTTTTTTTTGTTATATTTTTTTTTTTATTATTATTATTTCTATTCTTCAATTATAATGACAACGAATACCAACACCTCCAACTATAACGACGATGAAATCCAAAATGATTCCAGTGCCTCAGCTTAACTCTGAAGTGATTCTGATTAGAGGTTCGTTTACATTATATTATTAATTCTGTTTTTCATAATTAAGCGCCTTTCATGTGCATCGCACGAAGATAGCAACGGTCGTATTTAGCTCTTGTTAATGCATCAGTGATACCAACATAACAGTGCGTTCCTAATGGCGGCGCATTGTCGCCACATCGATTCGCGAAGTGAATTTTGGTTTTACGCAATTGAAAATCAAAATGCATAATTTTCCGCCTCCCGAAATGCAAAAAGTTTTCTTTTATAGTAATTAAGGCGAATATAAAGTTTTTTTCTAAAAAATATTCGTAATAAGCGTGTCAGGCCCTATCCAAAATTTACCAAGATAATTAATAAAGCATACTTTATTCACTATATGTATTTTACGATATTGTTGATTAAATCGCCGTAACATTTTTTATTTGGAAAACAACCGTTTATAGATGTATATGTGTAATTTACCTGAGAAATTAATGATTGAATTCATTACTACACTAACACATTTTAGCTTTAATAATTATACAGAACAGCTAATACATTTTATTTAAAATTACAACAAGAATTACCCCATTAGACATGAACTTTGGTTTATTTGGAAAAATAATAAATTTTAAACACATTTTTAATTCACTTTAAAGGTGAACTTACGTAGGTAGTACATTAAGTTGAATATATGTTTGTAATTCGCTAACACTACCCTGGCTTAACATTTTTATCCCAAAGAACTTTAACAAGCAATATTTTAGACACGAAATGATATAATTTAACTAATTTCGGAGACCGTGTCGCGTGGCCTCGAGCGAAATGTCAAACTCTAAGCCAATGAGATCTGTTCTTTTTTTCTAAAAGAAAACGGAGTTGGACGTCGGTTTCAAGGCCAGACCCATAAATAAACAACTAACTATCATCGACGCGACGTCCTCGGGCTTCATGTACGTAGCAAATTGGTCCCCTATTTAACCATAAATATGTGAAGAAAAAAATTTGCCCGCAACAAAAATACGTCACACACCCTCGACGAGGATAAAGGAAACTAAAAAAAGGCGCGACCATAGACAATATAATTCTCATTCGCAGCCTACCCCATTCATTATCCTAAAATATTATTTAAAAAAAAAATATATTTAAAAAAAAATGTTTAAAATGTTGAAATATTCCATCACAACATGAAAAATGTATATGACATAGTCCTGTCCTGCAAAAATGAGCTTTAACCCATTACCTCCATGATTTTATTTTTATTTTTATAAACTTGAATCATCACTATAACCCGATAGTATAGACTTAAAGGAGAGCCCAAAATCAGTTTTAGAATTTTCCGCCCGCCCACCCTCTCACCGGAGCGTCTAGAAAATTGATGCCTAAACGCAACGCTTGGAGGTAACCCCCCTAAGCAAAATTTACGTCAAGTATGGGTAAAATGCTGTATGATTTATATTGATAATTTAAAATAAATAATTGCCATTGTTTATAATTCAATGAAAATACAATTTATTAATGAAAAATAACAAAAAATTCAATATTAGAAAAAACTTTCTAGAATGAGGAAAACTAACCAAATCTAACCAAATTATTCTCTAAATGATACCGTTCGAAGCAGTCAAAATGAAGGGCGCGGTTGCAGGCCCGGCATCGATAGACTGCTGGATTTTTTTTACATAGAGCACAACGAATTCGAGATTCTCCACAATATGTCAAATGAAATTCTTGCATTCGACGCACACGATTCCCATCTTCTGCGTCATGGCCTTCTTCCTTCATACGAGAATCTCCGAATCCGGTATTGACCTGATTTAGAAAAGACAATAAAAGAGTACGGGTAACCTCCACACGGAATGCCTTCTGGGAAGGTTTTCTCTGTCGCCTAGTCATCTGGTTTCCTATATCATGCTCGTACTTCCTAAAGAAGCATAGCAACTTCCATCCATTTAAAAGAGTGCTGCTCAGGCAAGATGCAAATAAAGGCCAGTACCACTTCTTTGACCGAATGTTGACCCGATAATTTTGTATACCATTTTCACGGAGGTCTACCCCTCCCATTCCCAAATTATAATTTCGTGTTGGCACGCTGGGCAACCGATTTTTTTCGCATGCTTCCTTCAAAACTTTGCTTTTTTGTCTTTCTTCAATTTCTGCTAACTCTGCACTTGACTTACTGGCTCCATTCGATCATAATTCGTGGCCACTGTTACTTCACGGTTGTCCTAACCAACGGCATAGGAGGATTTGGCTTTCTACGTCTACCACCGCATCAAATTCACCTGCTAGGTAAATGTTCGCTATACGCAAGGGAAATATAGAAGAAAATGTTACCTTTAGGCAATTACTTTCCTGTCTTCAACTTGCCTGAAGCTTCAAGGATAGGGAAGCGAACTGGCTTACATATGCCAGTAGCGCACATTCTCTTATCCTTCAGGATACACATCAAATGGTGAGATGTGAATAAATTGTCCATAAATAACTCATGGCGTGCGGGGAACTCTATATATTCCACCATAGACAGTTCGAAGGATAATCTTTGACCTAATACGGGGTCATATGTATCAGATGCTCAGGAATATGGCATTGCTTGGAAACAGGTAGCCTTCAGAGGAAGCAAGACACCAAATCTCGTAGCCAACTTTGATTGGCTTATTCTTAATGTACATCTCGCAATAATGTCGACCGAAATATGGCACCATTTGATCGTCGATGGAAAGTTTGTGGGCAAAAACATCAAATGCAAATAAAGGTGGAACGTTAGTGATTATCATACCCTAGCCATTTTGTCGGTTATATCTAGATTGTTGTTATCGCAAAAATGTTTAAAGCGCTTTATAAGCTCGAAATGTGGACGTTGGTTCCTTTTTTGATGACGCTTACACCCAAGGTCGTGTCAGACGAATAATAATCTGTGGTAGATGGCAATGAATTGTAGCCGGTCAACACAGAAACCAAGAAAACGCTTCAATTCGTATATATCTTACTGGAATTCGGTATTGGTTTTAAATCGAGCGTATTTGATCATCCTCTCAAGAATAAACTGAATCACTTCGTCATCAAAGAATAATGAAAACACTTGAAAAGCATTATAAGACTTCAGCTTTTCATACATATCTTTATGCACCACATTCAGCGGTTCAGGAACGCAACAGTTTACTGTAGTTTAAATTTTTTGGCTGGTGGTGCATTTGAAATAGATATTCGCAAGGTATTACGACTCGCACCAGAGGATGTCGAAGGCTGATTCCAGTCAAATCGTGATATGCCATCACATCATCGACAATCAGCTCTTCGTCCGTCTGTTCATCAACATTCTATGTTTAAAAATATCCAAAAACTGCAGACTAACTATTATTTTTAATAAAAATCACCCATAAAAATACAACAAAACCGTATTATTTGAAGGCAAGCTAACCAAAAACATATGAAAACACTGTCACAGCTAACCTCCAAACGTTGCGCGCAGGCATCACCTGATTTCAGTGACATTCAGCTGTCATCTTATGCATATAATACTATGTTGAAACAGTGTTGTCGACTATTTCATCTTTTGATAACAATATGTGATTCACACATGTTTTATTTTTTTCCGTTTTAAATGTTTTTTATTTATTTTCAAAATGGGTCTATTTTCAGGGCTTTAGTAAAAAAAATATTAAAAATAGAATAATTAATAAAATGTATTAATTTATGTTAATTATTGAAAGCTAACATACCAATCTGTAAATGCTGCATAACAACTTGGTGGGATTTAGCTTTATTCATAGTGAAAAAAAATCATACTTTTCATATATTTTTTTGATGCCTATAGACATCGTCATGGAGGTAATGGGTTAAGTATCCTTCTTTACTGCTCATTTTCTCAGGACAGCGCAAGTCAGGTAGAATCTTGTTCCAAGATGAATAATCAATCTGTCTCAAAAATAATTTAAGATTACTTGAAATTTGAAATAAATAAAGAATTATATTTGAAATCAATTATAGAGAAGCATTATGATAGAGAATTTTAACAATTGATCAAATTTCAAGGTTCATTTTAAGGTTCTGTGAAAGTCCTATACAAATTCTGTTTTCATATATTTATGGGCTAGTAGCTTGACAAAACTGAAATAGTAACAGAAATTGAAAAAATATAGCACAGAACATGAAAATTAACTTTCAAATTTGAAGAATTATGAAAATTCTCCGAAACAACCCTTTTTTAAATTACTTAATATGATATATGAAGATGGGCTTTTTACGACAGCATCGAATTTTGAAATTTCTCTGCTTTACAGGAAAATGAAACACTCATTATTTTTTATTTCGTTTAAGAGTTTAATTTATACATTTATATAAGGATATTAAATTAAAGATAATTATTGGACATGTATTCTCTATCAGAAAAAAGAATTTCCTAGTCCTGATAAGAAGGGCGCCACGATTCTTTTTTGTTTTGCACAAAATATAATTTTATTAATCCATTTTTTTGTTAGAAAATGATTAATGTATACTGTACTACTATTAAGAGAGGCGTATTTATCGTACCCAGAAAAATTAAAGTAGAAACTATCTGGTTCTTAAAAGGCTAGGTTCATGAAAATTTAATTATTATCTATGACTTCATTCTTGTCTATGCTTAACCTGTATATTTTTTGACAAGTGCTATCTTCTCCGACAATATTTTTCCTGTTTCTACAGTCTGTTTATCCCGCCCTGTTAAACTTATTATACCATGCATTTGAGGGTTATTGGTAAGAAATAATACTAAAATTCATTGCTATTCATTTTGGTAGCGGCCGTTCTTAGTTCAGTTAGTGAATCATTAGGCGTTTTGTCACAGCAGAATATTTTAAACTGTCAATATGACATCAACCTATTAAATGATTAGTATTTCAAATGCATTTTATTAAAATGATAACAAATATACGGATAACAGTTGTTTAATCACAGGTGAATTACAACGGAATGGCGCTAGAAATAGACAGTAAATAAATAAAGAGTTTTCCCAAGATAAACGACGTTTCTCTCAACCTTTGTCATAACTTCAAGGTTTTCTATTGTGTATTTTTGTTACGACTTGAGAAGCCAAATTTTAAAAACTGAATTCCGTAACAACTTTGTTCTGTTTCAGGGTTAAAATAATTACCAAAGCAGACCATGGATCTACTGAAGCCAAATACTATATCCATCAAGACGGAACCAGGGCTCCAGGAAGAAGGTGGAGGTGAAATTGCATTTTTGGATTTAGATTTCGACCTCCCAGCTGTAACGAAGGAATTCTTGCAATATGCGGAGAGTACTCATACAGCCAGTTGCATTACATACGTGTAAAATATAGAACTTTAAATACGGATGTCCGTAATCCATGTCTGTTTTGAAATGTCGTGCAAACAGGACATATACTTGTTTCATCCTGTCTTATAATTAGGTGTATTGGGTATTTACCCTAAAATGCGTCCTTGCCGGAAACTACCAAAATACAGCACTATTTTAACATAATTATACTATTCACAATAAGTTGTCGGTTCCTCTATTTTCCCCTAATTTTATTGAAACATGGTGTAAATTACACGTATTTTTTATACGTTAAAAATTTATAAATATTGATTGCGAAAACACTATCCCATTGACTTACAACTCCCTACTTAAGGTGCTTGTTGGTACCTATCATCGTGTTACCTACACCTTTCCTTTTGATCTCCTTTATGAATATTATTTTTGCCCATCGACCCAACTCCTACCTCTCCTATGCCGACTTAGTGAACTTTAGTTGAGTTGAAAGAATCGTCCTGTCAACAACGTTTGATTACGGAGCCCCCTTTATCGACCGTGTCGAAACTTAAACGCCATCGTGAGCTTGCGCATTTTGGTGAAATTTAGTGATTTGTGTATGAACCAGCGCAAAGGATAGAAGTTTTTTATTAATTGAAAAAATTATTGTTAATTTAATTATTTCAAGGTTAAATTGTTCATTAAAGTTGATCTATGTGTGAAATTCGCGTCAGCCGTGCTGTTAGCGAAAATTGCCTGTAGGTAATAAAAAATACTTAACTGGTTACAAATTTGTTAATATTATGTTGTATTCACTCGGCATTGTTTGTGCAAATTAATTTCTCAATACAATGGCTGAGAAAAAAAGTACTTTTGTTGCAAGCCCGACGTGAGCGAATAGTATCACGTACTCGTATCACGCAAGAGCTCATAGCGAGCATTTACGATGATAGTAAGAAAAAATATACGTTTCTTGCTAGATGTGAAAAGATAAAAGATTGGGTACAAGAATTTTTAACAGTTCATAACGAGATTGAGGAACAATTAATGTCGTTAGAAAAGATTACAGAAATGTCAGAACTAGGAATCATTGCGAATAATGTTGATTCAATGTATTTCGAGATCATGCAAATGAAAAGCGTTATCACTAATAATAATGAAAATTCAATTCCTAAAACGGCAAGTAATTCGGTGATTCGTGCACCAGTGATAAAGCTACCCACTTTTGATAGTGACATTAAAAGTTGGTGCTCATTTCATTCCTTATTTAAAAGTCTTATAAATGACAGCAATGCATATATACTAATGTAGAAAAATACCATTATCTTTTATCATTTATTACAGGGTCGGCACTGGCACTTATAAAATCATTGCCTCTTATTGAAGAAAATTATGACATTGCATGGAATATTCTGGTAAATCAATACCAAAATTCTAGAATTCTTTTGACGCATTATGTTGATGAAATTCTTAATTTCAAAATTTTACAAAACGAGTCAGCGTCAGGTATAGCGCGGTTACTCAGTACGTTTCAAGAGAATTGCGCCGCTATAAAAGCGATGAATATAGAAAATATCTTTGATAAATTTGTTGGTCGTATTATGATACGATCGATGGATCTGACTACTAAACGTCAATTTGAATCCAAATTGCCCGGTGAAGAGATTCCAGGGTTGGATTCAATTTTCGAGTTTCTGAGAAATCAAATGCGTATTTTAGAAATGTTATCTCCACATACTACAAAAGAGAAAAAAGGTTCGTTTAAAACGTTGTTATCTGCCAATAAGAATGATAATAACCTTCATTGCCCATTATGTAAAGGTGCACATTTTCTTTACAAATGTGCATCTTTTACATCTTTAAGTCCCATCAAAGGAGGGACAAAATTAAAACTTTAAACCGTTGTTTCAATTGTTTGAAACAACACCATGTAAAAGATTGTGTATCAAAATTTACATGCCAGGTTTGTAATAAAAAACACCATTCAATGTTGCACATTACCGCCGAACCATCAGGCGAAAATGAACTTAATAATTCAAGTGCAGCCCTGGCCGCAACAACGATTCCGAGCGTTTTGTAGGAACTGTACAACTTGAGGTCCGAAATCAATATAATGATTATATACCTATTCGCGCCGTCGTGGATTGTGGGAGTCAAGTCTCTCTGATTACGGAAAGATGTGCTAAGTTCTTGGGTTTGTCAATTAGAGCACATCGTATTTCACTGAACGGTTTAGGAAATTCTATTTTTGTTATTTGTTTTTGGGGTGTTATGCCGTGTTGCGCTAACTCCTTCTTTAGCCAACGTTTCGGACAGCATTGCAGTGTCCATCATCAGGGCAGATGTGTTATTAATAACATTAGTGTCCATCATAAGCCCTGATGATGGACACTGCAATGCTGTCCGAAACGTTGGCTAAAGAAGGAGTTAGCGCAACACGGCATAACACCCCAAAAACAAATAACAAAAATACTTTTGGCCGTGAAAATCTTAAATCATATTTAGGAAATTCTAGTATAAATTCTTGTCATGGAAAAACAAAATGTGGTTGCGCCAATACGCAATAGACATTAATTTATACATACATCTCATGCACACATACACACATACCTGCGACCACTGTACTGAGATAGTATTGTTGTCCTTTGTTCCTACCTTCCTTTCCATTCCTGCTAATTTATGTGCCCTTTGGTAGTCAGTATGTTGCAATAACCCGAACCGCTAACAATAAACCGCATCCGCTCGAGATCTCGTCTCCCTTATCTTACGACATTATTATTCGCGACAATATAGTGCAATCCGCTTGTGTTAAGTGACATTGTTGTGAAGAAAAGACGGGAAGAAACAAGTGCCCCTTTCCCAATGGTGAGTCCTTCCTGTATCCATACAACAAATATTATCTTATGTGCAGTGGGCATTGCTCAATCATTCAAGGTCCTTCGACAATCATTTTGTACACTAACATAAAAAACAACTACATAACTTCTTACACATCATAGTTGGCCCAAACGAGACTGATATTGAACCGTAATTTCCGTAATTTCGGTAATAAACCATAAGAGTGTTATTGCGTTTTACATACCCGCGTAATCAATTAATAATTACCCGCATTTTATTTCTGGAGATTCCTATCCGATATTACTGGATGAATTGAATGGAAATAACATATATACCCGCAAATAGAATAGATTTATAATATATGCCAATACCGCTATTTAATATCTATTTCTAATAATAATACCGATATTGTTATATCAACCGCATTTAAAATTAACCGCATTTCATTATAAATAATTTGGTTACTGTAATACATCCCAGTATTGGATGTATTATACATAAAAATAATAATACTTTAATAAGACGTAAAGTGATAAATTTCGTCTACCCGCATTATCTATACTTAACCCTTCACGGCACCCGCACTGAGTTAACCCTACGGGCATAAAAGTTAATATATTTAATAATAATTGAATATTGATCAATTTATTTTAAATAAATATTATTAATATAATATTTTTTACCGCATTAAATAATAAAATAACCAGAATCAGAAATGGCTACAAGCGCGTCCGGATCGTCGCGGGATGAAAGACTTTTGAAACGATTGAATGCAAAATTGGCCGCTAGTTTTGCATGTTTACAATCAGTCTTCGACAAGATGAAGAAGGCTTCTGATAGTGTTAACAATCGGCAATCTTTCTTATCAGGCGCAAGTACCTTAGAAAGAATTTGGTCCGAATTTATAACGCTTTTAGATGAAAAGGTTAATTGTGAACTGGAATTAAATCCAGAAGCAGTCGCTGAATATTCTCAATTAAATGCTTTTGAGGAATTTTTCGGCATTATTAAATATACCGAAGCGAACATGCTGGCTAATCCAGTTGAAAAACCTCGCCGTCAAATTAAATTACCGCCTTTAGAAATAGCGTGCTTTGATGGAAAATTAGAAAATTGGCCTCTTTTCTATGAGACTTATATCTCAGTTATCCATTTAAATAATTCATTGGATAATTCAGAAAAGATGCAGTATCTGATGTCCAAGTTGACGGGAAAGGCATTAAATATTTGCAAAACTATCACACCTACCGGTACAAATTACCAAGTGATATGGGACGCACATTTTTCAACTCAAGTGCACGCTATTGTCAACAACTGCTGAGCTCTGTTAAATTTATAAAAAATTGCAGTAAAAAGTAATCAAACCTATATATTTAAGTGATCAAACGATAAAGACTTTAAAAATCCACAATCTACGTGATTAATAAGTTAAATTCTGCATTGCATTCCATTAAAAGTGTACGAATTTAAATAATACGGAACTGTCAAAATTAATTGTTTTCAAGATTACGTTCAAACTACATCAAAAGTGCTCAATTTTGTTTTTTGCTAAGTGTAACAGTGTTAAATCACCCAGTTTTTTCTTTTTTTAAAAGTTTTAAATCCAATTCTATTAATATAAAAGTAAAACTATCAAATATTGAAAGTGAAAGATTTAGCAAAAACAGCACTGTCATCTCTCAAGCTGAATTACAATATATGAAGATCTATTATCTCGCCTACTCATAACTCGGTAGTGGTTCAGTGGATAAATCGGTCACGCTGAAAGTTATATCAACGGCGTACGTTCGAGCCCCAACCAAACCAACTAAAAATTTTATATTTTATTTTTATTTTATTTAATCTCTAACGCACGACTGTTAAGTTGCGGGGCGCGTTCAAGGCCCAGAGAATCCATCGAAAATTGAATAAATTAAAAATATTAAAAATCTTCTAACTATGCCTAATTGCTTAGCATGTCCCGAATCGACGGGAACTACATTTGTATGCCTAGTATGTAAAGGAGCATACCATCTTCTCTGCGGTGGAATCACAGAAACCGCTTATCGACGACTGACAATGGAACGGCGCACTCAAATTAAATGCAAGAAGTGCGCAACCGTAGCGGTTGGCACTTCTTCCCAGGCGCAGTCACCGGTTTACGATATCAGTTGTGATAAACCCATTGAATCGGAGAACAGCGAAATCCTGAAAAGTCAAAATGCAATCATCTTACAAAATAATAAAATACTGGATACAATAACCTTCATGAGCAAACAGTATGAAGATATTCTCCTCCGCGTGCGGGAGTTAGAAGATAAAAATATGGTGTTAACAAAACAAAATTCCTCTTTAGAATCCCGAATTGACCTACTAGAAGGCCAGCTTGAAAATGTCGAAAGGTCGGCAAGAGCCAAAAATATAGAGGTGAGGGGAATACCCGAAATAAAGGGAGAAAGTTTGAAAAATATATTCCACAATATATGCCAAACCATTCAATCAAAAGTAAATACTTCAAACATTGAAGCGTCCTACAGGACACAAAAACACAAAAATGGACCTATTGTTTTTAAACTGACCTCGAATCGCGATCGAGAACAATTACTATCGGATATAAAAGCCTTCCACAAACAAGCATCCAGTCCCGAGGAGAAGCTCAACACTCTGAACTTAGGGATTGCCGGACCAAGCTCACCAGTCTACGTTGCGGAACACCTGACATATCGTGCTAACCACTTGTGGTACCTGGCCCGCAAAGCTACAAAGGAAAATTTTTTTAAGTATTCGTGGATCAAATCAGGGCAGATCTACGTACGTAGAGATATCGGAACACCTGCAATTCGTGTTTCTAATGCGGAGACACTGGCACTACTCTCACCAAATTCATCACAATTATAGTTCTAAAATTATCATGTGTAAAACTTTTATTGTATCGTATTATTATTTTTTTATTGTACTTGTTTTGAGGTATCACATATATTGTACTAGTGTCAGAATCAAGAATCCTGTAAAAGATACTATTCCTATTTCTATTGCTTTGAAACATCAACATTATTTTCTAACATTGCCAACAGTAAAAACTCTACATACAACTTGTTTTCTAAATTGCTCGCCAAGTTTTGTTCAGCTTCTAGTCTTCATCCAAAGTTTAGCTACCAACACCCTACACCAATTTAAAAAATGGAAGATAATATAAATAATATTTTAGACAATTTGTCGCAGATTCCTTGTATCGAAACAAGTAGTTCTGTAGAAGTTCAAAAAACCCTAAATAAATCCAACCTAAAAATATTTTCCATGAATATCAGAAGCATGAACAAAAATTTCAATGAACTAATGATACTACTTACAGAACTTGACTCAGACTTTGACTTGATTATTCTGAGCGAATGCTGGATCAGAGATAACTATATTCCTAAAAACATAAAAAAACTATAATCAATACAGTACTCAGAATAACCAATTACAAAATGATGGCGTTATTATATACATAAAAAATCATATACAATACTCTATAAAGGAAATCACAATAACTCACTCAAATTGTCTTAAACTTGAAATAGAAAATAGCGTTACTGTTCTAACTATATACCGATCACCGAGCACTTCCAATATAACACCATTTTTAAACTCGCTTAATCAGTTTCTGGCATGTATTAGAGATCATGAAAATGTTCTAATTATTGGTGACCTAAATATTAATATTATAAATACAATGCATCCCCAAGCAAACGACTACATAAATTTATTAACTCTTCAAGGATTTATCCCAGCTATTACAGCCCCTACTCGTGTCTCAGAGTTATCCGCCAGTTGCATAGACCACGTCTTTGTTAAATGTAAGCTAAATATCAAATCTCTCATATATCAGTGCACTGTGACAGATCACTACGCTACTATCACCTCCATTTCTCATAAAATTCAAAAATTACCAGCATCCACTATACAACTAAAGAAAATTTCTTATGACACTCTCTTCAAACTGGTTTCCAATGAAAACTGGTCAAATTTCTACAAAATTAGCGATCCAAACTTAGCGTGTGAATCTCTCATCAACATCCTACATAAGCATCTGAAAAATGCCACATCCCACACACACAACAATCAAAGTAGTCGTACAATTAAACTAAAACCTTGGATAACTACTGGTATTTTACACTGTATCCGCAAACGTGATAAACTTCATAAATATTGTAAAAATAACCCCACTGATTACGAATCTCTCTTATTTTATAAAAGATACAAAAATGCCTGTAAAAAAATAACCTGTACGGCCAGAGAAGATTATTATAGGAAACAGATAGAGGAAGCTGCGAATGATAATAAAAAAATCTGGAACATTGTCAAAGAAATATGCTACACCGACAAAATTACCACACCCATAAATAAAATAACCATCACAAATAAAACACTAAATGCAACCGAAAATTCAGAAACAATCGCAAATCACTTCAACCAATTCTTCTCTACAATCGGATCGGATCTAGCAAATAATATTTTAAAAAGAAATAGCAAGTCTGAAAATAATCTTGCAAATACTATCTTTCTCGATAATCTGAGCTATGACCCTTTCAATCTCACACTAACAACAGAACAAGAAATCACTGAAATCATCAATTCACTCAAAAATACACACTCCACGGGAGTTGACAATATATCCACTAAACTAATTAAACACCTTAAACCAATCATTGCTAAGCCCCTTGTATACATCACAAATCTAAGTTTTCGAACTGGCCTTTTCCCAAACACTCTAAAACATTCAACAATTATTCCTATCTTTAAATCAGGGGACAGATCAATCGTCAATAACTATAGACCAATATCTCTACTGAGTCCAATCTCTAAAATAATCGAAAAAACAGTAAAACAAAGGCTCTACAAGTTTCTCGAAGAAAATAAAATCCTGTCAAAAAACCAATACGGCTTCCGCAAAGGTCTTAGTGCATCAGATGCAATTGCAGCTTTTACTAAATTAATTTCTGATAACCTCGATAAAAGTCGCAAGCCCCTCGCTGTATTCTTGGATCTGGCTAAAGCCTTTGACACTGTATCTCACCACATACTTTTGAAAAAACTCTCACAGATAGGAATAAAAGGTGTTCCTCTTAAATGGTTTGAGAGCTATCTAACAAATAGGTCCCAGTCAACTATTATTAACTCCGCTAAAGAGTATAGAAGTACAAGTTTGCCAATCACATATGGCGTGCCCCAAGGCAGTGTGTTGGGCCCACTTCTGTTTCTAATATACATTAACTCGTTATGCAATTTGGATACTGGTGGCACTATAATATCTTTTGCCGATGATACGGTTATAATATTTGCAGATGAAAATTTGAATTCAACATTTGAAAAAGCAAATCATGGTATAAATGAAATAAAACACTGGTTAGATTCCAACCTCCTCACTCTAAATATTGAGAAAACTAAATACTTACTTTTTTTCCATACGCAAACCTAATCTCCCTCAAAACTATCATAAACTTACCATACATTCATGTTCACAGAAATTCAACATGGCTACATCACCTCACAAAAATTGTTCATGCGATAACCTTATAATATCAAACGAAATTAAGTACTTGGGGGTCATTATAGACAATCAACTGCGATGGGAGGCCCATATAAATTCTACAACAAAAAGGCTTCGCAAATTATGCTACATTTTCTACTCTCTCAGATCTATCCTTAACCTACAAACACGAAGATGTGTATACTTTGCACTTTTTCAATCAATTACTACATATGGTATAGTGGGATGGGGAGGTTGTGCAAAAACGATTCTTCATCCCATGGTTTTAATTCAAAAACTGTTACTAAGGATAATATTCAAATGTAAGCCAACAAACCCATCAGAACCACTTTTTAGAAAACTCAGAATATTAGATATTCGACAATTATATGTTAAGACCATTCTCATATACATACGGAAAAATGACTTGGTGAATAAAACACAACAAAAAATTAACACCCGTTACTCGTCACACCTAAATTGTAAAATTCCCCAAACGAAAACAGCTTTCGCCCAGCGGCAGTTTTCTTATATTGCTCCCAAAATATTCAACTCGCTGAGTATTGATATCAGAAAATCAAAAACTCACAATTTGTATGTCATAAGTGTTCAAAATTGGTTATTTATAAAGGGAAGGAACTTTTTCAAGGAATGCCTGCCATCATTAAATTAAATTAAGCTCATTTTCTTTTCTTTATTAGTCATTTTTGTTTTTTCATTCAATTCTGTAAAGAAAAAAGTTTAATAATTAATTAATTAATCTTTATTTTCATTATTTCAATAAGTTCATTTTCATAATTTCTACTTTATTTTCATTATTTTAACAAGTAAAGTAACCTATTTATTTGCTGATTGTGTTCATTTTATCTCATTAATATCAACAGTTTAAAATACGGTTGATGTACACTTGAGCAATCTACTGAACTGGGAACCAGTAAAAGTGTCACCTATTATACACATACATTGCATGTAAAAAAAATTACTTAGATTAACAAGTTATCAAATATTACATTTATATAATTATATAAACCTATGTATATAAATTTCGACTACCATAATACGGGCGTGTGTCTAGTGTGGTAGTCGAAAAGCATGTAAAAACTGTACACATTAATATTTCATGAATAAAGAAAAAAAAAAAAAAAAAAAAAAAAAAAAAATATTAACGGCTGTCATATAGTGATCTGCTATGGAAATCTCGCATACACATTACACACGCTGATAGCGAGTCCACTTGTTTAAGCCCGTTACTGTACCTAACGTATATATATAGCGATATGCCCCCACCTGATTTATTATTACGACAATAGTTGTAATTTGAATAGCCCGGAATCTCATACATATTAATTTGGTCAGTTTGTATATTTGTTTCGCTAATCATTAAAATATCTATACGCTCCCAACAATTTCTTAAATAAACATGTAAAACATCCCAATTCTTACATAATGATCTGATATTTACATGAATACAAATTAATTCCCCTACATCACTTTTTTTAATATTTATCCACTGTTGTAGATCGTTAGTTCTTAAAAAATCTACTTCATTATCTTCTTCTAGATAATTACAGCAATATTTTAGAAAATAATTAGTTCAAATTCTGTGCTATTAATATGATAATTTCTTACAACCTCTCTGGTTACTATACCTAAGTATTTATTTGAGTAATGATTGAAAGGTAGGTTTACATATGTCATTTTTATATTTATTTCAATTTGAATGCAGTTTGTAAGAATTATTGGGTAATCTAAAATATTAACAATAATGAATTTCGTCAGAATGAGTACTGCAACACCTCTATTATTATTTTTGTTTATTGTCGTCTGAATATATTTAAAATAAGAGTGCCGCCGCTGATAAGCAATCGGCAGTGACTCGTGATTTGTAAATGGCTTGTTTAACACTATGCCGTCAGGCTGAATATTTAAATTATTGATTTTATTTAAAATAGTTAATTTATTCTGCATTGTAATCAATTTTTTGTTTGGCAACTTTTAACATATAATTTCTAAACTTACATGCTATACTATTTGGTAGGTGATCCGTAGGGATGTTTCTTTTGATTAGAATCCCAGCAGTTGGCACATTTGGGGGGGCAGTCCAGAGATTTGCATTCCCGGTATTGGTGAGCTCCGGCGCAGTGCATACATCTTGGATCCTTTATTTTATCTAGGCATTTATGTTCAGTATGGACAAATCTTAGACAATGGTAGCATTGCGTTAAAGGGTAGCAGTCTTCAACATATATCCTCAAGAATCCTAAGTTGACACGTTTTTTTCTTATAAGGTAATCTCTCATGTTTCCATTTGTTTCGACAATTATATTGTGGGACTTATTTATTTTGCTTTCGGTGATAGCTTTCACCTGAAATATATCAGGATTTTGATCTGTCATTGTTTTAATGTCATCATTTTGGAGTCTTAAGTCTGTTAAAAATTCTTCTTTTGTGTAATTTGTTTGTATTCCTTTGAATATTACACACGGTTTTTTTCTTTGTATTTCTTCTGCCGTAATGTCTTTTTTTGACATTTTGTTTATTTCATTTTTCAGTTTGGTTGCATCTTCTTTTTTAGGGCAAGTTATAATTAATCTGTTGTTAGTTATTTTTTTCATGCTGTTTACTCCGATGCCCAGAGCAGATATTTTAATTTTATTTTGTATTGTTTCCTTAAGTTGGTCTTGATTTTGGTTCGTATTTAATGAAGTTATTATAATTAAGAAAAGTAAGAAAAAATTAAGAAAAAAAACTTAAGAAAATTGGCATATCTGGCACTCCACTAAATTTACTGATGACGTACTTGACAGGACGAACACAACAAGTACAAATAGGCCAACAAAAAAGCAATCCTCTTCCAATAAACTACGGCGTCCCTCAAGGAAGTGTCTTGGGACCAATCTTATTTCTCATCTGTATAAATGAAATTACCAAACTTCCCATCAATGGAAATATAATTAGTTTTGCCGATGATACTGTTATGTTATTCCACGAAAAGGACTGGATGGACACTTATAAAGAGGCTGAACATGGACTAACTGCACTTCAAAATTGGCTTCGGATGAACTCTCTTACGCTCAATATAATTAAAACTAATTATCTAGCCTTTTCAATAAACTCAAGAGGTCAACCGGGTAAAGAATACACTCTAAAATTGCACGACTGTCAAAACAATAAGTCACATTGCTCTTGCCCTATTATAACAAAGGCAAAAAGTATTAAATATCTAGGAGTGGAAATAGACGAAAACCTTAGATGGGACATGCACATAAATGAACTCACTAAAAAGCTTACGAGACTTGTATATTTCTTCAAAAACCTAAGAAACATACTACCTAGGAAAGACATCAAAAAAGTATTTTATGCTTTGGTTCATTCCCGTCTTGAGTACGGAATTCTAGTATGGGGATCTGCTACAGCTAATAATATGAACCACTTATATATTGCTCAAAAGAGCATTATAAAAACCATACTAAAATTACCCATCAGAACCTCCTCAAAAGATATTTTCAAGTGTTTTGATATTCTAAATTTAAAACAAATATATGCCAAGAATATTTTAATACATCATTTTAAAAACAGAAAATCTCCTAATGAAACTCGGATACATGATACAAGAGCCTCAAAAAGGGATATACGAGATGTTCCAAAATTCAAGACAAGTTTTGGCCAAAGAAACCACATATATCTGGCAACCAAACTTTACAACATCCTTCCTCCAAGTTTGAAAAAGATAGAAAAGATAAATAAGCAAAAATCAAAACATGGGTGAAAGAAATTGATCCAGACATACTAGAAAATGTACTAAAAACATCATAGAAACTAAATAACAGAAAATCAAAAAAATCTACCAGTCCGCCTCAGCACAGGACTACCTAGTGAGGAGGACTAAGAAGAAACTATATGAATGAAATATTATAGATTTTTATATAATGTAAATCTCATCACACCTTATTAAATAGACACTAATATAAAAAAAAAAAAATGGAAAGTTTTTTTCTTCAATCTCTTCTTGGTGATAGTTGGTTTTTACTGCTGACGCGTACGTTACTCTTTCATTTTTAGTTTTTAGCATTTCCTTCAGCATTGTATTTTTTTCTTTCAGTTTTGCTAGGTCTATCGCCATATGCGAAATATTTTCCATAATAGAGCTCATTTTTTTCGAGATTTCTATTTTTGTTTCTTTTGTGATTCTTGATTCATCGAATAATGCGGTCATTTCAGCAATTTCTTTCTTAGCTTTGGATATGTAGTCATGCGGATCAACTTCTTCCTCCATCGCAACGTTTTATTTATCCTGTTTTGTATTTGGGTCTCAACGTGTTAGTGCGACTAACGTACAGTTAGACGCGTCCGTTGCCTGCCAGGTTGCAGACTGTACTGGTTTGAAAGATAAAACTTAATAAACACACAATAATAAGATATTGGTTTGAAAGATAAAACTTAACAAACACACAATAATAAGATATAACATTAAACAAGCTTGATGTGCTCTACATAGGTACACAGGTTGAAAAAAAATAAAAAAAATAACAGTGGAACAGTTTTTTCATAATAAGAACAGACTCCAATACAATAAAAGCATTTTAGTAATTGACAAAACATAACACTGAAATAGATCATATTAGAGAAGATAAATAACAATACAAGTACAATATTATGTACCTAATTTTAATTTTGTGTGTTAATATGACATTTTAATAACATAACATGAGCATACCTAACGTTTTATAACAAATAAAACAATAATTTCAAAAGAACATTACAAAAATTTAGGAAAAAAGTTAAATATTTTTGAAAACTGATGTACCAATAATAATATATTTTATATATTATTATTGCAGCAAGTATTGCTTCAGATGAATAGTATTAGTTACACAAATTTATGTTGCTGTTCAGGAAAATCATGTTGTCTAAATTTTTGGGGCACAAACGATTTCTCCGTTGATTTGTGAGTCGTCCGGCCTTTGAAAATACTCGTTCCGAAGGAACTGAGGTTGCAGGAATACATAGATACTTTTTTTGTAATTGGTGAAGTTCTGGAAAGGATCTTTCTTCCTTTTCCCAAAATATCATCGGGTTTTCGTTGCGCGGGGGTATTTCATTTTTAAATACTCTCTGATAATGGTTTGGCCGGAGGTACTGGGGTCAAATACATTGATTTTGCTTGCCCTTTGAGTATCGTAGTTTGACCAAGCGGATGCTTTGTTAACAGAATCAATTAATGTGAAGTTGGTTCGCACTCAATGTCAGCTTCGATTGATGATCCGGATCTGATGAGTACTTGAAGCTCACCTTCCACCAACTTCTGAGCAGCCAACGCATGATGTTTGGATCTAAATCCTATTTTCTTGAATCGCGGGTCCAAAAACGTAGCTTTGATAACGAATTCATTGTTTTCAATTGGTCCCAAACGTCTCTCTAAAGAATCACCGAGTGTCATCTGCAGAGAGGAGCCAATCAAGGTTGTGGTGGTCATTCTTGATACAGAAAGATGGAGACCAACGTACAGTGGAATAATCATTGAAATTGTGGGGTATTTCTCACCAGATAATACTTCTGTGACGCCTTCTATTGGTTTTAAATTTGGTATAAGGTCATTAATTACATTCCGATCAGAGGCGTCTAATGAATCAGGTGCTCGTGGGAGGGACGACAGCACAGCTGACAGTGGCAATTTCAGCTCATTGAGTATACTTATCATAATAAGAGATGAATTCCACCGCGTACTCACGTCTTGTTTTATCTTCAATTCTGGAAGACCCATTTGCTGCTGCATTTTTCTTAATTTATCAGTAGCAAATACACTATGTTTAAAAAATGACACCAATGCTTTGCATTTTTTTAACAATTGTACTATTGAAGCATCTGCTTCCAGTGCATCTTTAACACATAAATTTAATGTATGGGCGACACAGCCTAGATGTGATTTATTAAGATGGTCTTTAATGGCATTTTTCATGTTGGCCGCATTGTCCGACACCACGGTAATAACTTTTTCCAGAATGTTCCACTCGTTCAAAATGCGTGTTATTTCTATTGCAATATTTTCGCCGGTGTGAACTTCTCTAACCTCTCTTGTAGCTAATACAGGAGCATATAGTTTATTACTGTAGATGCAGTGTCCGGTAACTGTAATATACGATTTGTTACTATCGGAAGACCACAAATCTGTTGTGATTGCTAAGTCGTCAACCTTTTCAATCATCGATTTAGTTATATTGTGAAATTCTTTATAGCGGTTTACAAGTAAGGTAGAAGTCAGCAACTTACGACTTGGAGGTACATACAGCGGGTTCATTTTGAACGAATACTTTAATAAACCACTGTTTTCGACTATGGATAGCGGTTGGTAGTCTACCACTATCATTTCGATAAGGGCATTGTCTATCGACGTCTTCTCTGCATCCGATAACCCAGATTCTTTCTCGGAACCGTGGAGTCGCATTTGCCTAAGTCTCTTAGCCGTAGAGGTTTGTGGAATGGATGAGGTTGATGTAGAAGCAGCTGCATTTGTAGGAATAGAAACATTGTAGACGTAGAGGCACCAGCACTTGTAGGCGTAGAGGCACCAGCACTTGTAGACGTAGAGGCACCAGCACTTGTGTGGGGAACAGGAGGAGGCAAACGTGAGGATGATGAACGTGGTCTGTTGTTATCATCTTGGTCTGCCGCGTTTAGAAGACCTAAAGGATGTTTTCTTTTCAAATGCTCCATTAAATTTGTAGTATTCCCTAAATATTTCAAGTCTTTTTTACACAATTTACAGTATACGACTTTATCAGAGGATTTGGTGAAGAATTCCCACACCACGGACCTTTTTTTCCAGATCTCATTATAAATCAGCGTTGTAATAGCAGCTTCAAGTGAAATAACATAAAATAATGTGATTTTATTAATATTGACGCAAAAGTGACAAGAGGGTAAGCTTGGAATAATTTTATAGACAGATAGGTGCATTTCGAAAAAAGAGAAATTCCCCAAAAACCAAAAATAATTCGGACTTATTTACAGTACCTGTCCTACCCACCTAAATAACGTAAAGAAATTCAGAAAATATTTTTCTTTGTACTTAAAAAACTTGTATAATAATTTATTTTAATTGTACGTATGTAGATATTCGAATCTTATTAATTATTTATAAAAATGTTAATTGCATATGCATACATATTTGAAATTCGTGGCTAACAGGAATAATACCAATGTTGCTAGCAGACAACAAGGGAATCAATCATTGCCAGGAATGAAAATTAGTAATTGAAATTTCGCTAGTACCTGCTTACCAAAAATATTGCTATACTAATGAAAATAAATTACAACCGGAATATGCAAACAATTTTTTTTACGATAGGAATAGTCTTGATATTCGAGTTTCTATTTTCGAATCCTACCCACACCCCCCCGACGGAAAATTTTTTGCCACTGTCCGTAGCTATTGCTCCCGCACTCCGAGCGATTCATTCGAATGGATCATTCGATTCTTTTGTTGTTTCGGTTAAAAAAAATCGATTATATAAATATTTCGATCATTCCCATCACTAATTCTCAGTTCCCGTTGGATTTAAAATCATAGGTAGTAAGTAACACAATGTACTACGGGAATAATATTACGTTTTTCAAGCAATTCGAGTTATTTTGTACGTTTCTCCGAATTGGGAATCGATTTACGCTTTTGAGGGAATTTCGATTGTCTCAGACTGTGTAAAGATTTTTGACAGAATCGTGTTTTACGTCGTAATGAATCGAAATTTTACGATGATCAAAAAGATCGAGTTAATTAATCATCGATGATTCTTCGATTGTGCCCTACGCTGTACTGGAATCAAATAATAGAAATAAGCTTCATAATCTATGACTAATTATTATCTTTGTTACTTACATAACCTATATTTGACGTATACCTAACCTTATATTTGGAGACAGTAGACACGTGCTCACGTGAGTGATTTATTTATATATGCATTAGGGTGGAGTGAAATCTTTTTTTTCACTGGATGGTAATGTAAGAGTCAAAATTTGGTGCCTTTTAGGTTTAATTTAAGCCATGTAAAATATTATACCATTTGGTTTAGGGTAACTGCCTCCGCAACGGCATCGAATTTATGAAAATAATCGGTTTTACACTCGAATTTGAAGTAATGTTTATGTACTATATTTTTGAATAAACATACCTACCTATTTTTATCAAGAAAGTTTACTTGGTATAATATAGATTTGACACAAAATAAAAAGAAGTTCGAATTTGTGTTTTATAATTTAAATAAGGGGAGAGAGGAAGCGCGGGAGGTGATACTGAGCTTGCTTGCACTTGTCGCGTCTCGAGTCGCGCGTCGTCAGTGCTCTATCGTTCGTGGCTCGGATCAGTCGCACGCTCGTTTATCGTTAAAAATACGTTCGATAATCTTTCGTTGCAACCATGCAAAGAACTCGGAGTGTATTCAAATGTCCTCTATTTGGTGATGTTTGTGAGATGAAAGAAAACGTTCTACCTACTTATGAAGATGTAGTGAAATACTATGAGTGGACGAGACATCAACTGAAATTGCAATTAGAAACTGCAAAAGAACCAATTTTTGGCGAGATAGCAGACATAGTAACGTCGAGAATTGAAAATATATGGCAAACGGCATCTATTCCTACAGTGACGCGAACAAGGATCATTCAAATGTTGAAAGCATATCATCTAAAGTGCAAAAATCTACTCAAATCTATCAAGAGGCTCTCTCCGGACGAGTTAAATAGTTTTCAGCAAAGAAGTAAGATACTTTTTGATATTTCAGCATGCAAGTGCAAAGAATTCGCTCAATGTATCTGTCCTAAGGATAAAAAGGTTCCTAAACGAGAGCAAACTTTTTTGACCGATCAAAAAACGTCTCGGATAATGGTAATCAGCGGAATCGACGTAACTGCTACAAAGAACATTAAAAAAACTCTAAAAAGGAACTATGAACGAGAGAATTGCCGAAACACATCCTTAAGCACTTCAACGTTAGCTGATTTAAATGCTAGTATTTCTTCAGCGACATCATCAGAGACAGAAAAATCTGATTGCTCCATGATCAAAGGCGTTATTAAAAAGAAAATAAAAAAATCGACGCTTAATTTTCCTACGTTATCGAAGACATGTGATAGGTATGGAGTGTCTGACAGAGCAGCAGCAGCAATAGCATCATCTGTTTTGTTCGACATTGGGTCTGATGTTGAGGTCATTGATCGGCACAAGTTACGAAGAGAGAGAACTAAAACTAGAGAAAACATAACGGAAAATGCAACAATTACAGAGCTCTTGGCCTTATACTTTGACGGGAAAAAAAGAAAAAACTTTGAATATTGTTAAAAAGGGCGGTAAATGCTACAGGACTATGGTTGTGGAGGAACATATCTCACTAATTCAAGAGCCGGGATCTATTTACATGGGATACGTGGTACCTGATGTTGGGACAGCAAAAGGAATAGAAACCGCGATAACAGGGTTTCTGTTACATAAAGAAGTTTCCCAAGATAGAATTATGGCAATTGGTTGCGATGGTACGAATGTAAATACTGGATAGTATGCTGGAATTATAAGACTGCTAATAATTTGTTTGCTTCACATGAACGAACTGCCTTTGAGACATCTGTTTCTTCATCTCGATGGGGGTACTTCGGGACCTAAATCTTATATTGGTCCACTGGGAAAATCACTGGAAACCTGTAAAAAGCTGCCTGTTAAAAAATTTAAACGCATCGAAGGTCAAATGCTACCAGAAAAGGCCAAAGATCTGAGTTCAGACCAACAGTACTTGCATAAAATTGTCTCGGCGGTAATTTCAGGTGAATTTCCAGAAGACCTAGGCAATAAATCTCCAGGAAAACTATCACATGCCCGTTGGATCACGCGTGCTAACCGAATACTACGTTTGTATGTATCTACTGAAGAACCATCTGAAAATTTGAAAACTCTGGCTACTTTTGTGGTCAAAGTTTACGCACCGTCTTGGTTCTCAATTAAAAATAAACCATCATGCAAAGATAGCACGCGTCATCTGTTCAATATCAAAGGCCTCCAGATACCTGCCAGAAACTCTAAAAAAAATTATAGATCCTGTTATCCAAAGAAACGGCTACTTTGCGCATCCTGAAGGGATTCTACTTGCGATGATAACAGATGATAAAAAACATGTTAGAGAGCTGGCAGCCCGCCGCATACTAAAGGCACGCAGTACTGCTCAACCTCCAACACCTAGGATGTTTCAAGTGCCATTGATAGATTTCAATGCTTCTACATATATTGATTTAATAAATTGGCAGGAAAACTTAACCGAACCACCGATTTTAAAAAACTTATCGGACCAGGAAATTCAGAATATCGTGGAATCTGGTGGCGAAAGCGAACTATTGTTTATAAGGCTTCCCTGCCATACTCAAGCTGTTGAAAGAGCTGTAAAGAATACGACAGAAGCTTCCATTTCTCAGTGCACAAGAAAGTCGCGACTAGGTGCCATAAATGCCAAACTGGAATCGCGGAACATAATGCCTAAATTTGAAACTAAAAAGGATTTTAAACCTCAATAATAAATATATAATTTTTCAAGTTTGTTTCAAATTTCAAGAGCTGTAAAGACTACGACAGAAGCTTCCATTTCTCAGTGTACAAGAAAGTCGCGGCTAGGTGATGCCAGGCTGGAATCGCGGAACAAAATACCTAAATTTTAAACTAAAAAAGGATTTTAAACCTAAATAATAAATGTATAATTATGTTTCAATTTTTTTTTTTAGAGCGATGCCTTAATAAACATCTTAATATATATTGTTTATCATTTAACACCTACTTACCACTAAATTAATCATAATGTATCGTCTTATAAACTTTTTTACCCTAATTTTCAATTTTTGGGGTCACTGCGGAGGCAGAAGATCTTAATTAAATGAAATGAAAAATCCCACGTATTTTTATTTTAACATAAGGCACAAATCCCCCCCTCTTAGAACTCTGAATCATAAAAAAAAAATTTTTTCATACATCCGTGCTCCAGGCTAATATGCATATGCTATGCTATCGTCACCTGCCAATCGTATCGTCCTGTTTTTCTGAACTATAATTATACATAATTTTTCTTTCACTGTTTAACCCACGCAGTTAAATTTATAATTCCATCCTTTGACAGTTATTGGTAAGTTCTTATGCTGATATTTTCTACCCAAGTATTCAGCATAATCAAATGCGGAACTGCGCTGTGTCTGACGCGACCATGCTTAACTTACATGACTTACACCAATCGGTACACGTAAGTTAGGAAATCCATTATTTTACATTCTGTTTGAGAAACTTTTAAATATCAATTTGACGTAGAAGTACCTTTTTATGGATTTGTATTTCGAATTTTTGTTGTGTGTTTTTGGGGTGTAATGCCGTGTTGCGCTAACTCCTTCTTTAGCCGACGTTTCGGACAGCGTTGCAGTGTCCATCATCAGGGCAGATCCGGTAGATCCGAAGATGTCTTCTGATCTACCGGATCTGCCCTGATGATGGACACTGCAACGCTGTCCGAAACGTCGGCTAAAGAAGGAGTTAGCGCAACACGGCATAACACCCCAAAAACACACAACAAAAATGCTTTTGGCCGTGAAAATCTAAAAACTTACTTGTATTTCGAAGTTTTCGATTGAAAAAATCACAATTTCAAAAATATACGGAATACTTGGTTGTACCGATATTTATGAAAAGCCGGTCGAATATACCGATTGTGTCATTTGGTATAGAGATGTAGATGAAGACGGCATCAGATTACTTTAATAATAATAATAATATTTAGATGATTTGTATATCGCCGTTTTTGCGCAAAATCACCCCAAGGGCGCTGAATAAATATTTAATACATTTATACAATGATCTTTGTTATTACTAACTATATATGAAGATAATATACAGTACCATACTTACCTGGTAGGTCACTTGGGATTAACACTTAATTAACATAAATAAATTGTTTATCAGCGAAATTTAGAAACAGGATTTAGGACATTATTGGGCATTTGGATATAATTGGACTTTCTGTCGGGAATGGTAAATATATTTTAATGGTACGACAGCTTAAAAATGTAAGTTTTTAGTTTAGACCTGAATTCTGTTGGACTTGTTATGGATCTTATTTATTTATTTATTTATTTATTTATATATAATTTGTACATTTATTTATAACAATTACAGGTAATAAAGCCTAAGACGTTATAATTGTACCATTTATGCAGTGTATATGCAATGCCAAAAATCTCGTAAATGCGCTATAGGACACAAAAAATAAATCTAATTTTTTATCTACCGCATTCAAAAAGTACGTAGCTCTCCCTACAGGTGAGTTCATTAATAAATTAGTGCGGCTTGCTCTACTATATAGAAGATTGTGATGACGTCCTCGAGAGTGATACTCTGGTACAAAAAAAATTAATTGGGCCAGTATCTCATTATTAGATAAGTGACCGTTTATTAGTTGGAAAAAATATTTAAGCAAAGCAATACCTCTACGTGTCTCTAGGGAGTGGTAATTGGTCATGCCTAATATATAAATCGATGGGTAAAGCCAAGGGTAACGTCCATAGAGCCGCGAGAATAAAAACCTTAAAAATTTTTTATGGACTCTTTCAATGCGTAAAGTGTATGTTAATTCATGTGGAGCCCAGATGATCGAGTTTGATTCAAGTACACTTAGGACTAGTGTGTTATATAATAACGTCAGTGTTTTTGTGTTACGAAACGGATATGAGTTTCTAATTACGAAGCCGAGAAGCCTGTATGCTCTGTTTATTAAATCATCGATGTGTTGGTGAAAAGTTAGTTTGCTGTCGTAAATAACTCCTAGGTCTTTGATTTGGTTTAGGTGTTGGAGAATAATTTCATTGATTGTATATTCAAATACATGCGGTTTCTTTGATCTTGTATACGAGACGATATTGCACTTGGGTGTACTGAAGTTCAAGCCATTTATTTTGGCCCAGTTTGAGACGCAGTCAATGTCACGTTGAAGGAGAATACAGTCAAGATGGTTTTTTATTGAGCGATATAGTTTCAAGTCATCTGCAAATAGTAAATACAGCGAATGTGTGATGACTGAACCAATATCGTTAGTAAAAATCAGAAACAGAAGTGGTCCAAGGATGGACCCCTGAGGAACTCCAGAAAAAACTATGAATTCCAAAGAACTGGAACCCTTATAATAAACAAACTGTCTACGATTTCGAAAATATGAAGCAAAAAAACAGAGTAGTCTTTTGGAAAAACCAAATGAAGCTAGCTTATTTAGAAGAATTTCGATGTCAACCTTGTCGAATGCTTTTTCCAGGTCGAAATAAGCAACATCCACCTGTCCCCGATTGTCGAGAGTTTGTGATAAGAAATCTGAGATGCATAAGAGGTTTGATGTTACTGACATCTGGGGTCTAAAACCATATTGAATTATATTTATTTATTAGTTCCGGAGGGAGATGCTCCGAAAGCGCGATCACCAAACTTAGTATTTGGCTTGCGCTTAGGTTCCATCAGTCAGCCTACAGCTGCTGATGTTGCTGATCTAAGAGTTGACTGCCTCAGACCAGTGTTTTACGGGACGCAGAGATCAGAGATGTAGGGTGGGGCCATTTCATTGATGGATTTAATCTTACTTTTGATGACGATTCTGTCAATCGTTTTCAATTGTCTTAGCTTAAATGTTTACTCAGTCAAAATTAAAACCTCTATTTTAATTATTTACTAACACTTATTATTTGTTTATACAAAATATTCTTACCTACATAAAATTTTCAAAGGTCATCAAATAAGAGTTGCGTTATTGATACAACATTCTTTTTCCTGCAGTTTCAGGTGTATTTTTGGGATTAAACCTATTCCATAACCGTAACACAGTCTTGCCATGGATCTACTAAATCCAGAGAGTGTTTCCATCAAGATGGAACCATGGCCCCAGGAAGAAGACGGAGGTGAAATGCCGAGTATGGATTGTGGCCTCCCAGATGTAAAGAAGGAATGTTTACAGTACGCGGAGTGTACTCTCACAGCCAGTAAGTTGCATTGCGTAAAAATGTAGAATAAAAAAAAGTTATATTCAAAATCCATTTTCAGGTCAGAAATTTGCTGATTGTTTCCCAGTAACGGTGTGATTTTTCAGTTTTGCATTTATTAATATTTTATTTTCTTTGCAATCTGACGATTTTAAGTAAAACAATAAATTGTTCAATACGATCAATTGTTTAACGAATACGTTATAAAATAACAATAACAGAATGTGATCCGTGGTTAATTTGGAAATAAATAAATAAACTTGAATTTACTTTGAAAATGTTGGTCTCCCATTAATAATCACTCACATTGATGGAAAGGTTTATCGTAAAAATTTACTAATATAGGTCATAAATGTACTTTTCCACATAATGTTAAATCGTGGAAACTATTTTTTACACCGAATATAGGTAAACAAATGTTTTTTTTAGACTGTAAAATAAATCTTCCCTTTTAAACAAACGGAATTGAAGAGGGTGACCACACATTAGTTTGGAAGGGCCAAGACAGCTATATCAATTAATATTTTTGAATCGTGTGATATATTTTAAAACATTTTGTAAGGCATAAGGCAACTTCGCAGTTACTGAACCAATGAGTAGTCTGTACTCGTTTCTTTGGATGTTGCAAACATTACACCGCCGGTACGATGTTTGTCTCTTTGAGTTAAAAACAATAATATAAATAATAAAGTTATGGGAATTGGTAGTGAGACAATGCAAGATAATGATGTTGTAGGTCGTGTTTATTGGTGAGTCAGCATTATACATTGGTGAAGGTCATTGTGTTTATTGAGTCAGTTGCCGAGACGAGGAGATGATGTAGGACAGATGTTGAATACTCCGGTTGCTGCGATGATGTGGTGGTCAATCGCGGGTCAGTGAGTCGACGCCGGGCGCTGGTGACCGGGACTCGATGAAGGTCAGGTACTGGCGAAGAACGTAGGTCTTCAGGCACTCCAGTGCTGACGAGACGGCCAAAGGTGCGATGGACCTTGTAGGCAGTTGAACGGGCGCGGTGTGACCAGTGAGGATGCTGCGTGTCCTCGTGGTGGTCATGATGCGTGGAAGAAGCGCTGGTCAGAGACGCTGGGACCAGGGCGCTTGTAATCCGAGTAGCGCCTGCCAGGGACGACGATCCGGACAAGGCGCTAGGTTGATGTCCCGGTAGAGTCCATGATGGTAAGGGCGAAGCCGGGTATATGTCCTTCGTGGAGGGGCACGGGGCCCCCCAGTTGTCACTCGTGTTGAGTGGAACGATGTGGAATGATGACTGACTGTTGACTGACTATGACTGACTGATGTACTTCGGTCCTCCACCGCTTATATACCTGTTGATTCCTTTGTTGTCTGCCACGGGTTGGAGTAGCGTCTGGACTTCGAATCCGCAGGACCGCTGACTCGGTTGTTTAGCACATGCCGTCTGGTTTATGATTTTGATGACGGAGCGGTGACAAACCGCTACAAAGTTTACACAATAAAGCATGACGTATTCTTCAAAATATGAATGTTTATAAACATAAAATAATATCGAGTTGTAAACAATCTCCGGTTACTGGCGCCCCAAAACTAGATCAAGATAAGGGGTTCCCTGTGGTCTAAACAAACACACATCAAATGCGTGTAGCAACTGCTGTGTGGCATATCTTTCGTTAAGAGATTTCTGTGAGATACTTGTTACAAAAAAAGCTTTTTTTTTAACAAAAACAAAAACAAATTTTCTTCAGGGCCTCCTGTGTGGAGTTAATATAAAAATAAAAAAAAGTTAAGTTTAAAACCCTCAAGTAAGTGTTGACAAAGCATCAGGTAAATGGAAAATCCTTTTACTTTGGTCTTCAATCAGCAAATAAGAGTTACACATAAAGTCATCCACGCTCCGGGCCTGCGAATGTAGCCAGCCGTCCACTAGGCCAGAATTCTCTGATATAATGTAAGATGCATTAAAAACACATAAAATATCGATTAAAACATTATTTCTCTAGATTTATAAAACTCCGTACAGAATAAGCTCAAGAGTAGCTAGTACTTCCTTCCTGAAGCGGACATCGGGGGTCTTTGTTTTTTCCTAAATTAAGCTGTTTGCCTATTATCCAAATTCCCGCCTCTGCAGGGTAAATCAATGGTATCTTCAATCATGCACTTTTTTTAAATAAGAAAAGATTTTCTCATTCACTCTTTCGGAGAGGGATGACTGTTATTTCTGATGTACGTATTGTTGTTTGGTTTTACTAGGTGACGTAAAAGTGGAGACTGTTACCTGCAATGTAGAACCAAGACCACGAGAAGAAGATGGAGAGGGAATTCCCTATGTGGAAACTCACAAAGAACTTACGGATGTTAAAAAAGAATGCCTAAAACACGTTCAAAGAATTATCCAGACAACAGGTAAATAACGAATCGTGCTATCTTTTTTTCGTTTTTGTGAATGGTGCTAAGATTTACCTATTCGTTAACTTTTTCAGATTCATTTACAGATCTAACGACACATCCTGAAAAACTATTATCTTGTCCCCATTGTAACTTAATCAAAATCTCTCGGAGATGGCGATCGTAACAATTCAAAATGTATTTAGTAAATTTATTCGAGTTAGATTGTTCTTCTTGGAATACAAATGATCACTGTCACTACTGTTGTTTTTAATGTGGAGACTGTTAACATCAAGAAGGAACCAGAAACCCGAGAAGCAGATGAATGGGAAATTCCTTCTATAGAAATTGACATAGACCTGCCGGATATTAAAAATGAATGCCTTAAACGCCCTCAAAGAATTACTTACACAACAGGTATTTGTGCTTTTTTTATTTTATACATTTTTTGAACCAACGGTACTTTCAAGTATACCTTTATTCGTTATCTTTTGCAGACACATTGACCGATTTGAAGACACATTCTGCGGAAAAACCATTCTTCTGTCCCCATTGTAACTACGCCTGCTCTTATAAATCTAAGTTAGAACGTCACTTGCGCACCCATACTGGAGAAAAACCCTTTTCATGTTCTGACTGCAGCTATTCATGTTCTCAAAATGGAGCTTTAACAAGACACATGCTGATTCACAGTGGAAAAAAACTTTTTCATGTTCCGACTGTAAATATTCATGCTCTCTAAAGGGATATTTGGCGATACATAAGCTGAATCACAAAAAGGAAAAACGTTTTTCATGTTCCGATTGCAGCTATTCATGTTCTCAAAGGGGCAATTTGACGAGACACATGCTGACCCACAGTGGAGAAACACCTTTTCATGTTCTGATTGCAGTTATGCATGTTCTCAAAAGCAACAATTGACGAGTCACATGCTAACTCACAGTGGAGAAAAACCTTTTTCATGTTTTGACTGCAACTATATATGTTCACGAAGGGGACAATTGAAAAGACACATAATGACTCACAGTAGAGAAAAACCTTTTTCATGTTCCAACTGCAGTTATGCATGTTCTCAAAAAGAACATTTGACGAGACACATGCTAACTCACAGAGGAAAACCTTTTTTACGTTAGAAATCCGGTTATTCATGTTTTCATGAGAGCGATTTGACGAAATACATGCATGCAACACATGTACATATGCTGTCTCACAGTGGAGAAAAACATTTTTCTTGTTCCGTGTGTTAGTATACATTTGCATAAAAGTGTGCCTTAGCAAGACACAACGGACCCATTTAAAGAATATACTTGCTCAAAACTAGCGATTATAAATTTTGTCTGTCGTAACACCAGGGATTCTCAAGTATTCAAATTTAATTTAATTTAATTTTCGCTCTGCAGGTAAAGTGATAATGAATATATTTCAGTCATGCATTAATCAGCTGGATTCATCCGAATTATATTATTTGACGAAAGATGGCACCACTATTCCTGTTTGGTTGATTTAAGACTAAAGGATTAAAATATTTTTGTCACAATAATGTGGCAGTACTTTTGGAATTACAATGTGCTAATTCAAGATTATTCTAAATTCTACTCTCTTGAGAGCTGTTCGTGATAGATTATAAGTTTATGGTGCGAATGCAAGTTATTATTGTGCCGATTGCCGTCCGCTGCCGAATTTGGAGATTTAAGGAATTGCTGTAAACTCAATGCGAGTGATATTTTCGGTGAGTCTTCTGTTTTAGTGTATTTGGTGGCTGGATTATAATTTATTACTTTTCCTGCAGAGTGAATTTTGTAATCAACCCATTTTTTCATAGGTAATTAATTATTCCCTGGTGGTCTGTGTGACTTACAAGCCAGATCAACACCAGAAACCATTATTTTCTAGTTTTTCTACGTCACATTTCTAACACGAACTTTAAATATTTTGATTATATAATTATTATTATTATATGGCACTTCTGAATTGAGTGTTATTTGTTTTTGCTATAAGACCTAGTTCCATAGTTTGCAATTAATTATTTCTATAAAATATTCAATATATTTTCTATTTCTTTTAGAAATATTTTGTGTATTTATATAGTATTACCTTATGTTTGTGATTACTCTATGTTTGCTTCACTCAAATGTAAATTATTATCCTCGATACAGGCTAAGTTCTAGTGAGGTTGATTTTTGTGAGAAAAAAACAAGATTTATTTATAGTGAGATATAATAAATAAATAAATTCGCTAGGAAAAAATGCTTCCAGAACAGGTTCATTAATTTTTAATGGTCAACATAAAAATATACATTCAAGTAATAAATAATGGTACAGAAGAAAAAAGTTGCATTCTTAAGTACACAGCACTGTAAAACAGAAGTGTTTATATAATATGAATATTATGATGTTTGTCTGTCACTGTGCACTGAATTTTAAAAAATAACGTTGGTAAGTATTCCTAAACGTATGGATACATACGACAATGCTTACCTGATTTTGAGCTTTGAAAATATTTTTCAGAAAAAATGCAAAAGCCGGTTAAAAGTTTTAACGTAAGTCTTAAAATGTGTGTATTCAAGATGGATAGTAAATGAAACATTTTGAATAGTGAATTTGAGTAATCTGAAAGTATGTTGCCTGTTGTATGCTGATGATAGCTAACTGAATGGAAGATCTACAGTCTCTCGTGTCTAGGATGGACGAAATATGCATGAAGAATGAGTTAGTGATGAATGTTAGTAAGTGTAAAGTCATGGTGTTTGAAAGAGAGAGTACGAAAATTGCGTGCAATATAGTTGTGAATGAGGAATACTTGGAGCAGGTGGATGAGTTTGTGCATTTAGAAAAAATTAGAAATTTAGTTATTTTATTAAAAATTTAGTTGTGAACATTTTTTCACAGACTTATATGAATTTATTATAAAAACAAAATATTTATATTGTTTGCAAAATCTTTAATATAAAAAAAAGAATCATTCATTAAATAGTGTGCATGTCATCGTGCTATATGGCATTGCCGCCTTGCGAGCCGCACGTGGCACTGTAATGTGCTAGGAGGGAGTGGTAGATACGAGCAATAATTTAAATTGGAGTAGGTACGTTGTGGGAATTACCTGTCTATTTAGTTCTGGTCACCACTCATCAAACATGGCAAGAATCATTTCAAACAACCTTCCAATTCTAAATTCTAAACTCCGAGAATATCATCACCACCTCTAGTTTGTTGTTAAGGGATCGCGCATTCCAGGAACCAATCGCAAGCTTTCTGCCCCTATAGTTGGCATGTCGTTCTAATCTCATTTCATAAGTTATTGTGGAATTTATCAGAATCGCGGAGGGCTATAGACGGTAGGTAATTCTGTTTGTCGATCGGTTCGACTACTTGAACACCCTGTACTGACGGAGATTAATTATTATTTTCATTACTATTGTTATTATGAATAATTTTTAGAACGTATTGTTCCACCCTACATAAATATTTTGTTTTTTGTCCACCGCGACACCCCAAATTAGTTAAATTATATCATTTCGTGTCTCTAAAATATTGCTTGTTAAAGTTCTTTGTGATAAAAATATAAAGCCTGTGTAGTGTTAGTGAGTTACAAACATATATTCAACTTGATGTACTACCTACGTAAGTTCACCTTTAAAGTGAATTAAAAAGGTGATTAAAATTTATTATTTTTACAAATAAACCAAAGTACCTACATGCATAAGGGGGTAATTCTAGTTGTTATTTTAAATAAAATGTATTAGCTGTTCTGTAGAATTATTTAATTAAGCTATAATGTGTTAGTGTAGTAATATAATCAATCATTAATTTCTCAGGTAAATTACACATTATAATACTGTAGTTTTCCAAATAAAAAATGTAACGGTGATTTTATCAATAGCATAACATACATATAATGAATAAAATATGCTTTATTCATAATCTTTTGATTCTTATATGAAAAACATATTTTTTACACATTTTTATACGATAACAGACTTCATTCATCATTGATATCAAAATCATCATTTTTTTATCTACGCAGGCGATATATTAGAAAATTTTGTTCAGCATTAGTGACAGTATTGTTACAATAATATGATTCTAGTTGATCTACTAGTAACAAGATAATTTATCAACGATACTATTTCAGAGGACTCAAATCAGTTACTGTTCATTTTAAATAAAAAAAATTAAATAATTAAGTATTCGTTTTGACGATAAGAGTCGAAATTTTTCGATAGTGTTAATGTGTCCTGCCCATCACCAAAAGGGACAACACAATCTTCCTTCCCATCTACTCCCGTCCTACGTCTCTTTATCCTATACCTATATCCCCCATCCCTCCCACACCCCTCAACATATCTTGTAATAAACTGACATCACTTATATTGTCGCACTTGTATAATTATTATTAGCAGAATACTTTGTAAAGATTATATTCTTCTTGGTATGTCAGTCCCTATCTTCGCTATGGGAGATATTTTATTTTAATAAAAAGACAAATAACTTTGTTTAGATCACTTTATTTGTACACAATCAACATGTTTCGTGAACAATGTTCACTTCTTCGGGATCAAACGTATACTTAACTTAAAAATTAAATATAGATTACATATTGTCGGAAAGGACAGAAGGGAGGGAGAGGGGTAAAAGTGGGGAAAGTTTATCAATTAGGGATTTCAAAGCCATTAGCAGGGAAAGACTGGTTAAGTTGGAAAAGGTTCAAAAGAGGGTTAACAAAAATTTGCTGTTTATTAATTATGTCTGCCTTATTATTAACATTTTTTATTGTTTCTAAAATCTCTAACTTATTTATCTGTGATACCTTATAGCCTGTATGCAATATTTTAAGTCCATGGTGTTTGTCAAAATTATGATTATTGTTTAATAAATGATCTGCGATTTCAGACTCGCTATTCCCATTCAATGCCCTGAGATGTTCCTTAACCCTTACTTCAAAGTTTCTATTTGTTTTACCTATATAAAACCTATTACAATCTTTACAATCGAGTTTATAAACGCCCGACTTTTTTGTTTTGATGTCGCTGTCTTTGTTGTCAAGGATGAATTTTTTAAATTTGTTATTTGCATAAAATGCTGGTTGTATATTACCGGGAATACTTTTGCTAATTATTTTCGACATATCGTTATTAACAAATAGAATTATTCGCCATTGATTATTATTATGTTTAGAAAAAGGGTAGATATATAGTTTTAAGAATTTCTGTTTATTCTTTTTATTAAGTATTTGATCCACTAGTTTAGTAGAATTACCATTATTAACTGCTATTTGTTTAGTGAGATTTAATTCCAAAGTAAAATTAGGAACAGACAAAGGAATAGTAACTAATCTATTAACCATAGAGAGAAAGGCCGCGAGTATCTGAGTGAAAGGATGATTTGATGAATTATCTATAACAGTATCGGTGTACGTATCTTTACTGAATATATTGAAATCTATTTTATAACCTATCAGTGTTAAATTTAAATCTAAGAAATTTAAGCTCTTCTCTTTCCGCCCATATGTAATCTATATTTAATTTTTAAGTTTAGTATACGTTTGATCCTGAAGAAGTGAACATTGTTCACGAAACATGTTGATTGTGTACAAATATAAAGTGATGTAAACAAAGTTATTTGTCTTTTTACTAAAATAAATAATGCCATCACAAAGTGAAAACCTTTCTGAAGAAGTTTTCTTCGAATAATTATATATTTTATACTTCTATCAATTTACTCCCTGGCGGGAGCCCTTGCAAGTGAAATGATTACAAAAAAATACCAACATACTATATGTAAATTAATTTGAAATACTTACTGTCAACTTTACGAAAATAAAATTGTCTATGACTTCATTACTGTCTACTACTTAATATTAATGGTTAACCCATTCATGACGAACTATTTTTTTTTCGAATTTCGCGCAGAAAATTCACAGAGTGGTTGGTTTTGAAAGTAGAATAAGAACGTTTTTTTCGGAATTTGAAAAAATCGTCTCCTCATCCCGCAGGAGCATCGAGAAGGATGAGGTCCATATGGATCTTTCGGCAAATAACTAGTCAGAAATTTCATTTTTTCATCTTTATTGTTCAAAAAGTGTAATTTTCAACAACATTATTTAGTGTGATAGCCCTCGAAGCATTTCACGCATAGTCCGACCTTACATGTGATGCAACGGATGCGCTGCTTGCTTTTACAAGATGCACAAGACAGTTTTCCTCCCTTATTAGTCTCAGTTATCGGTATTGGCCCAGGATAATGGGGGACGGAGGTATCATACTGCATCGCCGTTTGACCTATTTTGGTGAGTTTGTCGGGTGCCTTGAAGTATTTCTTGATAGAATACTTCTCGCAGTAATGCTTTGATATTTCTTCACGGAATTCTAACTGCCCCAATTTAAAATTGCCCGTGGCTTTGCGCTTCAGAAGCCAGCAATTCTGAATGGTTACATCAATGGCCCAGGTAAAAATGGACCACCACCATTTCTGTTGGCGAACAGTAATGCGATAACATGCAACGTTTTGGTCCATTCTGTCAGTTCCGCCCATATTCGTGTGATATTGATGAATTGCATATGGCCTCTGTATACTGATCTTTTTTTGCTCCTTCCGTGAGTAACGGCTTGCTAGATCCAATGGATTCTTTCCGTATTTTGTTGAAGCTACAGAACAAACAGCGTTATCAACCCATTGAGTAACGTAGATGGGGGTCTTGCCAAATGATGTCTGCGCACTTTCAGTATGTCCTCGAGAAAGCACACCTTTGTTGTATTTTGACATTGTTGCCTTCTTCTTGGGGATAGGAGATGAACTGGGAATCCGATTGTCTCGAATTGTACCTGTGCCATTGTATCCATAGTACAGCAATGGCATACCCGTAAAAAGATTATCAAAGTAGAAGTGATATGGCAATTCGCGCTTTTCCACTGGCAATTGATCGACCAACATAAGTAGTGGTGAAGCATTCAAGCCTACAACACCATACTCCTTTGGAATCCGGGGATTGCTGCCTTGGTAGATCTCAAAATTGATCAAGTAACCGGAGGGTGTATTAAGGCTCCACACTTTATATCCGAATCGAATGGGTTTGCCTTTTATGTATTGCTTACATCCATGGTGGCCATAGTATGGAATCATCGATTCATCATAACTTAAATTTTCTTCTGGGTGGAAGTTTCGCATAAACCGTTCAATAAGCCTATCTGTAAATGGACGTAACTTCCACATCCGGTCTGCACTATTGAACTGATTTGGTGAAGCAAAGTGTATCATTTTGTGTATCTGTTCAAATCTATCACGAGACATGGTGGACGCAATCTGCTTATTGTAGAAAGGGCGAAAGCTGCTCCAGTACAATCGAGTTGATGGAATCGGGCATAATCCCGATGTTATAAGTATACCCATGTACGCTTTGATATCCCCGACAGTTAAAGGTGATACTTTATGACTATTTTCAGGGTCTTGCTTGGTCTGATATTTGTTGGATTCTGTAACGATGAATTCGTACATTTCGTTGTCAAAATTTAGTTCAAATAATTCCACCGGTGATAAAGCAGCTACGTCGGTATAATTTCCTTCGGGAAATATGCTAGAAACAATTGGCGTCACATCGTTAGACTTCCATTGAAACATAGTTTTCGGACCAGGCATACGTTTTGGAATGCGATAAGGTGGTTCAGCGGGATCATTCACTCTGTCTCCAGTACTAACACGGCATCGTTTCAAAGGAGGCTCGAAAGAAGTGCTTGCAGACGCTTGACCGTGTGATGCTGAAGCGTCGAATAAATTTATGTCGAAGTCACTGAAAGTTGAATCCAAACGCTCGTCTCCGAAATGCTCTAGATTAGGGTTCTCTTGATCTGAATCATAATCGGGCGTATCTTGTCCCCTTTTGTGTCGACGGCGATTTACGATTTGGCAATTAGAAAACAATTGCGCTCGAGAAATATTGGCAATTATTCCACCGTCATCTTCATCAGCTGAAACTGCTCCGGACAAATCACTCTCATTTGGCGGCTCCACATACACATCCACATCCACTACCTCATCATCCTCCAAATTCGTATCCGATTGTTCTTCAAGCAGTAACATCACTTCTTCAACAGTCAGACCCCTAAAAAACAAGAAAAAACAATGAAATCTGCGAAAAATTACAATTTATGTATAGTGAGATCTGCCGAAAGGTCCATATGGAGCCAAAAATCAAAACCTTCAATTCAAAGTACTCTCTTTGATACAATAAGGATTATTTTTGTAACAATATGTCTATAAATAGTTAGTAAATTTCATTCTTTACGGATCATAAACGGTTTTGGAAAAAAAAATCAAATCTACACATAAGTTTATTGGATTACTTACTTCACTCGCTTTGACATTTTGAAAAATTTGCACTTTTTTTCAAACTCCGTTTATACACGTCTGTCCACGCCGGCACATGCAAACGAACTGAGCGCCTCTAAGACAAACGTGTTCGTACATGCTTGTAGACTACATAAAACTGAATTTCGCATCGCCATTTTAATATATCGGCATGATGTGACTAATTGAGGTCCAACACTTTTTCGAGGTCCATATGGCACCTTCGTCATGAATGGGTTAAGTCATGGAATAAATTTGGCGTTTTTAAGGAACATTTAGAGTTTAGTATAAGTAAAAAATGGCATTCTGTCAAATAATAAGTTGGAAAGGTTATTTATGAACAAAAAATGATCATTTTTACAGTACTGAAAAAGCACCCAGTGGGCGCTCCATAAAGAATCTTAAGGTTGAATGTATTTTAAGGTTATGTGTGTATTTTATGTGAAAGACATATTAATATTATAATCGGTAATGGTTTAGTCTCCAGGTTTTGATATCCGCGGGGATGGATTATTTTAATTTTTCATTCTATTGAAGAATGACTTCACGGAATAAGGAAAAATATTATGAGATTTCAAATCTCCATTAGGAATATTCAACTATTGAGTATTTCTTAATAATTTGAAGAAGGTACGAAACTTATTTGTATTATTTATTCAGTATGTAGATTTTATAAATTTAACGTCATATGAAACGCTTACAAATTCGTTGTCATTCAAATGCACTATTACTATAAATTCATGCTACGTGTAAGTAAAATATTCAATAATCCGCCTAGAATTGTAATTTTATATTTCGCATTAGTCAGAAGTACACTGGAATATGCATCGCCTATTTGGAATCCACAAAATAAACTTTACATAGATAGTATAGAACGTATCCAAAACAAATTTATAAAATATATTACCTACAAATTCAACAATAACTTTTAGTCTATTTCTTTACTTTTGAAATATTGTTTCATAACACCGTTTTACCCAAGTTGTTTAATTTATCATCTCATACTTTTATTTATTTTATTGAGTACAGGTGATGATACAATGACACATGTACATATACATAAAAAAATACTTTGACTGCCCAACTAGGAGGAATTCCCGTTTTAGGACAGTCAAAATTGAATTAGTATTCATGCACGCATACATATTTTGTAAGAATAAAAACAAAAAAGAAAAGTAATATAATATATACATAACTAAAAAAAAAAAATGTCCGGAAAATCGTAGTACAAGCGGGAAACTGGAGAATCTACACCACATGGGGAACCCAAATAAACATAAACTTTTTTGATTTGAGCATTTTCACAAAAAAAAAAAATATATATTTTTCGGCTATTTTAGGGTTAAAGTTTTTTCTGGTGTTTGGGGTTGAACAACATATGTTTTAACCCTGCAGAGCAGAAATATTTTATGATTACACCGGATTAAATGAAGGGTGATTTCAAAATAATGCTTCAAATCCGAGTTTCTGCATTTGTTTTACTTTCAAATAGTTTTAATTAGTTGGGTAATTTGATCTTCAGTAATAATTTATAAAAATTTGATTAAAAAAAAAAAATCAACTTCTAACTCGATTTACTCGATAACGAAAGCTCAAATCAAAAAAAAATATACTACAAAATCGACTCCAAATGTGATGTAGAATCACCAGTTTCCCGCTTGTACTACGAGTTTCCGGACACCCTGTATATGTATAACTAAAAAATAATGATACATTAAAAAAATATTATTATAAAAGATTAAAAGCAAAAAGTTATAAAGTTAACTGATGTTAACTTGTTGTTTGGTTTGTTTAGTTTTGTTTATTTTCTTGTTTTCTTAATGTGTTTGATATTTCGTTTGTTTTATTTTTGGAAAAATGTGAGTTCACACTCTTTTCTCCCTAATTGGTGAAGCCAGACTGATCGATTTACGAAAAGCACCTATGCTTTCCTTTTTCCAAGCATCAGGTATAAAGTTGTAAAGTTTTGGGCCTAGGAATGAAAAATGTCTTTGAGCGAGTGAAGTTTTGGTTGTGGGTGGTACGATTGGATTCCTCCGTGAGTGTCGGGTGTCATGAGAGTGGTCGATAGATGGGTAGAGATGACGTTTTTTATGAGTGTTCAAAATTATTTTCCTCATGTATAATTGTCTGACATCTAGAACTCGTAACTCTTCAAATAGTGAATCGCTGTTGTACCTAAAAGGTTTTTTCATGATTACCCTTAGTAAGGATTTTTGGGCCTTTGCTAAGTGGTCTAAAACCATTTTTGCGCATCCACCCCAGCCTAATGATGCATAGTCTAATAGTGACCCACACATAGCGTTGTAAATGAGTCTTAAATCTTTTTGACATAGGATATTTCTAATTGGCATAAAGATATGCGTCAGCTTTCTAACCTTAGTAGTCACAAGGTCTATATGTCCGTCCCATCTAAGATGTTTGTCGATAACAATACCGAGATATTTTATACTGTTCACGCATTCTAATTTATAGCAATTACAGATAGTTAATTCGATGCATTTATGTATGAAAATATTGTATAATTCTTTGGATTGGCCCGCTTCTGTCGCACTAAATCGTATAAATTTTGTTTTTTCTGAATTGAGAGTCAAAAGATTATAATCTAACCAATATTTAAGCTGATTAATACCGTCTTCTGCTTTGTTGTGTACAGCATTCCAGTTTCTTCCTTCAAATATTAAGACAGTATCATCCGCAAATGTTATAATGTGATTGGAGGGATTACTGTTACACAAATCATTTATATAAATACTGAACAGAAGTGGTCCTAGGGTACTCCCTTGCGGTACACCAAATTCTATAAGGGCGGGATCTCTAACAGTATCATTAATTTTAACTTTTTGATATCTGTTCGCTAAGTAACTATCCATCCATTTGAATAGCTGTCCCTGAATGCCGATGGCCTGTAGTTTTTTAAGAAGTATTTTATCCGAGATGGTATCAAAAGCTTTTACCAGATCAAGGAAGAGAGCGATGGACTTAACTCCCTGGTCAATATTATTGGAAATAATATCAGTCAGCTTAGCAATAGCATCTTCTGTTCCTAAACCAGGTCGAAAGCCAAATTGGTTCTTAGAAAGGATCTTATGTTTTTCTAGGTAGAGGCTAAGACGATTTTTGACGATTTTCTCAATAATTTTTGAGATTGAATTTAGTAGAGATATAGGCCGATAATTTTGTAAATCCGATTTGTCTCCATTTTTGTGAATCAGTATGACAATTGATTCTTTTAAGTGGTTCGGAAATATGCCTGATTTGAAACTAAGATTACAGATAAATTCAATAGTACTAGCTATAAGTGGTTTCAACACTTTTAGCAAATTTGTTGACACTTTATCTGACCCACAAGCATTCGATGTCTTGAGTTCATCTATCATTTTCATTATTTCATTAGTCGTAGTTTGAATCTCATCTGCTTTACAATTATAAACAGTTGAAGGTATGTTGGCTAGATCGGATTCAGTTTTCTTACATTTATCGAGTATTTTGTTAGCGAGTGGAATAGTGTTAGTTGTAATAGTTATTGGTAAGTTCTAATGGTTAATTCAAGGAATCCATTTGGGGTTTTTAAGGAACATTTAGACAATCAAGACGTCATATTTGCTGTTTTTATTATATTATTTCGAAGACATTAATTAAAATTTTACCGGATGAAAGAAATAATTGATCAAAAAAATAATTAATTAATCATCCTGTATATTTGCCTAGACAATTCAAGAAGTAAATGCAAAATATGGTGAAAAAGCCTATAAATGACATAATTTTTTTTTTTTTAATTTCAGCTGGACAGAGCGGTGTGTGCAATGCTCTGCCTGCCATAAAAGTTTACATTTAGGTTAATACATAAAAATAAAATGAATAAAGAATAAATAAAAATAATCAATGCACTGATGAGCACATTAGGACTTTATGGTGGCTTGGGTGAAATTCTCCATCTCCGGTGTAGAGGCGCTCCCTGCCACTGGGCAACGGCCTGGACAAGAGTGTTGTCCGATCTCTGGTAGCGCTGACTCGTCCCGGCTATTCTGTGGCGCATCAAAGCAACGAACCCATGCACCCTTCCTTCGGTGAACATCTGTGAGGCGCTGCATCGCCAGGGGAGGCCAAATAGGGCTCTGTATGCGTGGTTGTACTGTACTCGGAGTGTGTTCATGACGCCTTGTGTGTATGTCGTCCATAGCTCGCTAGTGTAAAAGCTCATACAATATGCTTGGAAAAGTTGCTTCTTCACCGGAGGACTGCATTTGTTGAATCTCCTGGCAAGCATGTTAGCTCGCACACTCAGTACTCTTCTTTGACGTTCTATGTCTTTTCTATCATTTAGGTCATCGGTGATGACATGCCCCAAATATTTGATTTCGCTGAAAATTTTCAGATTGGCCCCGCCGAGACGTATGGGTGGAATGACAGTGGGACCAGTATTTGCTTTGAATATCAGCAGGGATGACTTTTTAGCATTGTACATCAGCCCGTGACTATCAACGTACGCTTCGCATATTGCCAAAAGTTTTCTCATCGCTCTTACCGATGGAGCTAGTATGACCATGTCGTCTGCATAGCTAATATTGTTCATACATACCCCGGCAATATGGCATCCGATTCTTGTCGTATTTAGTGTTTTACTAAGTTCATCCATATACACGTTGAAAAGCACTGGGGACATTGAGCCTCCTTGTTTAACGCCGCACTTTAATTTGGCTGCTTCTGATAGGCTTTCATTCCATCTGACAATGTTTTCCTGTTGGTTGTACCATGTTCTCCAAATATTAACAATTTGTGGTGGAACTTGTCCTTCGGTCAGTTTTTTCCACAACGCATTATGACAAACCCTGTCAAAGGCTTTGCTTAAGTCTAGGAAGCATGCGTACACCGTTGTTTTTCTGGCTTTATAGTATTCGATTGTTTGTTTCATGCTATATATGGCCATATCAGTAGAGCATCCAGCTTTGAAGCCCATTTGAGAGTCCTCTGTATTGAGCTTGTCTTCCGTTAAATTTAAGATGACCTTTTCGAAGATTCTTGCAATTATTGTGGCAAGAGATATGGGTCTATAATTAACAGATGATGTCAGGTTCAACTGGCGGCTTTTGGGGATCGGTATTATTATTGTTTTGGACAGCTCTTTCGGAATGTGTCCGTGGCCGATGATGGCAATGAAGAGAGAGACAAGCAGTATTGTTAAATACTCCCCCGCATGCTTTACATGTTCTATGACTAGTCCATCGTGACCTGCATATTTACCTCCTGCCATGTTGCGTATTGCTCGCTGGATCATCTCAGGTAATATGACGATGGACGGCTGTTGTTCTGGTTGATGCGTTGTTGTTTCAATCTCTTTAACCATTATTTGCGGTTAATCTGGTGCGGAGCAGAATGTATTTCTGAAAACTTCAGCAATATCTTTATTTACAGATTTTACATCAATCTGGCTCGGTGCGGTGTATTTCGCTTTCAAAATGGCATTGGTTTTATTCCAGAAAGATGAAAAATTCTTGCATTCAAAGCTGTTCGCTATTTTGTTCTGCTCAAAGCTTCTTTGACAATTCTTATATTTTTTCTTAAAAAGCAATCTGGTTTCTTTTCTAGCTTCCATGATGGAACCTTCAGTAGGTCGTCCATTCTGCAGCCAATTTATATGTGCATTTCTAGACGCTTCATAATATAAGGCAACCTGCTCATTCCAACCCACTGTAGCCTTCCATTTTCTCCCATTTTTTGGCCTTCTCCCTATGTTAAACGCAGATATAGCTGAGTTACTCAATGCTTGTACAATGTTTTTGTATAGGTCATTGATTTGGGCTACATTCATCGTGGTGCTGTCATAAGTTTCTGTGTTGGTTCCATAAATTATCTGAAGTTGACCTATTGCAAATTGGGCATACCTGGAGTAGGACTGCACTTCTACATGACTTTTGCGCCGCCATCGACACGGATCCTCTACTTTGTGTGACTTGCGGTATATGTGGGTAGCCCATTAGTTCTTAGAGTGGTGTGCATTGGTCTATGATCAGACCAGTCGGACTTGTAGTCAATATACATATTTTCTATTGTATTGAGTACTGCCTGAGTCACTAGACAGTGGTCGAGCCACTTTGTGGTATTATGTGCATCGCTTACGTATGTGTAGGAGTCGAGCGGGAGTATGTCAACATCCGCAATTTGTAGGTTATATTCGGAGCAGAATGATTTAAGCTCACGTCCAAATGGCGAATTCATGTCGGCATTAAAGTCTCCCAGAATAATACAATTAGGGTTGTCTCTTTCCTCAATAATTATCGTGTGCATTTTTAATAGACAGGATAAATATTCCGGTAAATTATTAGTGCTGTCCACTGGCATGTATAAACTCATGACAAGTAATGTTCCAGTGTCGAGTGTGATATCAATCGCTATTATCCTGGGAGTTTCACAGTCGATTGTCACTGCCTTGAATGATTTCCTCCATAGTATAGCTGTCCGCCATATGGTCGTCCTCGTAGTGGGCCATTAGAGACGTCTACCGCTGAGGTACCATAGCTCATGAATTCAGGGTGAATTTCGCTAAGAAAATCTAAATCAGTTGGTATAAGCCATGTCTCTGGTAATAGAATGATATCGTTTGTAATACACAGATTTGAAATAAATTTTTCTACTCTTTTTACAGATCGGCAATTGATCGAAGTGATGTTTAACTTATTCATTTTGTTTTGTTCCTTTCGTGGTTCGCTCGATAGCTTCTCTGTATCTTCTGAATACGATGCCTTGGGGCCAGAAATCGTGATTCATCACAGTTTTAATGTCGCTTTGCTGGATCATGATTTTAAATGTCCTGAATGGAGTTTCTTTGAAAGGTTTTAGGATTTCAACATTAATTACTTTTAAACCTTTATTTTCGCAAAATAATTTTACATCTTCTGTGTTTGTTTCAAGTGCGAAACGAGATACATATAGCCCTATTGAAAGGTTAGCTATTTTTAAATTTCCTTCATTACTTCCTGTTCCACGATTACTTAAGAATCGCTTCTTGCGATGTTTATTCATAACAACCGTAAAACCATTGTTTACGTTTGACGCGTTTGACAGTGAACTGCTTCGGGCTGCTTCGGTTTTTTCCGGCTCTCTTCGGGCTTTCTCAATAACACTAGCATAAGTACGAGCATTTCGTTAAGATTTGCCGTCGTGCGCGGCTGTAGGTTGCGGCCATATTTGCGTATTCTCGTGATTTGCATTGTTTTCGTTTGAAATGTCAAGAGAGTTTATGGAAGGACTCACAATTTTTGGTTGTGCATTAGAATTTGAGCGTTCATGTGTGATATGGCTGACGGTTTCTTTGATTTGACTAAGTTCCTGCTTCAAAGCATTCAAATCTAATATTGTTGCCTTTGCGGCAATTTCGGTTTTCAGTAATATTAAATCTTTAAGAAGTCTTGTAACGTCGACGTGGTCAAAAGTAACTGGTGGTAACTTGTTGAGTTCACGGGCGACAAACGTAGGAAGTTGGTCTGGATCGGTTTCCTTCATGATCTTTATGATATCTTGCAATGTTTTCGTTATTTTGCCATCGCCTTTTCTCGTGATACGACGGCCAGGGACGGATTCTAACAGGAGGCATTTAGCACTTTCAATTTCTTCCTCTTGGAAGCTTTTGGAACATATTTGTACAATGCTCACTTCAACAAGAACATCCACTTTATTTTGTACGAATGTTAATAATTCGTTAATAATAACTCGACAGGCGCAATTCGTTGACATTTTAATTGAGCGGTTATAAACGCGACTTATGGCTATTCAAAACCATAGACAATAAAATAATATAACTCCATATACAAATACTTTTCGCAGAGATGTGCTGTGCTTACACTGCCCTGTCACTCGCTACCTACTTAATGATGTGCGGATATAAAAATAGATAGAATGCCAATCAAAACTATATTTTTTAGGAATATCTGTTATCCTTAACCTTTCCCTTACTGTGCTAAAAAAATCCACACGTTCCGGTGCTGTGTAGTCAATACACATCTCAAAATAAGCAATTTAATATCGGAAAAATATGAATATTCATAGTTAATCACTTATGTTTATTGTATATTATATCAAGAGTGATAATAATTGTAGTATAATTGCTGAAAACATGAAAAAACCATCGGCAGATGCTAAACAAACGTGCAAGGAGTCCATATCTAACGACGGCCCGCGACCGACTGGCAGCAGGTGCTGGACGGATGGGCCATGGGCGCTGGACTCACACACACAGCTATGCGGTCGTAGGTATCGATGGTCCAAATACAACTGTGGACGTGTGGATTTCTCATCTTCCCGCATAGCGAACTAAAGCGGGACATCAAAAGCGTGTCATTTCCTCGCACACTCTTCGCGTAGCAGTGTCACACGGTTGATTGTATTGGTGTATTTGTTCCTGATTTTTAACAAAACACTCTGATTTTTAATTGAATTTGAAAACTATGTAAAATATTATTTTTTAATTTGGTGCATAAATGTATAACAGAGGAATACCTAAAATCTGAACCCAGAATTTATTATATTTATAGAGTTATTAAAGTTATTAGTAGAAATGTGTAGTAAATACACACCACAGATAGAGAAATGTTAAAGGAAAGGTAATTTTTAAGAGTTTATTCAAAGACAGATTATTTTGAGACACAATCACGAAAGTGCTAAAAACAGAAAGAGAATAAAATGTCACCTTAAATCATATATGTATAAAAGTATCGATAAAAACTAGTTTCCTATATTTCGCATTATTTATATAGGTTTATTTGGTTATACCCTATATTTTTATATTTCGCGGAAAACCTGGCACGATCAAGTCAACCAAATACTTGAGTCAAGCCATGTCAAGAGCCAAAATATAGAACCAAAATAATTTAAAATTACTTGAAATTTGAAATCCTCCAAGTAAAGGATTTGATTTGAAATCATTTATAAGAAAGGTTTCTTTCGGAGAATTTGAACAATTGATCAAATTTCAAGGTTCTGTGAAAGTCCTATTAAAATTATGTTATTTTATCTTTATAGGCTAGTAGCTTGAGAGAACTGAAATAGTAACAGAATTTTGAAAAAATCTTTCACAGAACATGAAAATTAACTTTAAAATTTGAAGAATTATTATAATTCTCCGATACAACCCGTTCTTAGACTATAAAATATGAAATATGAAGATGTGGTTTTTACGACTTTATCGAATTTTGACATTTCTCTGACTTTAACATTAAAATTAAATAAACAGTATTTTTTATTTCATTTAATAAGAGTTAAATTTATTTTTTAAACTTCCGATTTAGTTGTCCGGGTTAAGTCTTCCCCAAAGGAAAAACTTAACCCTTCCACTCACTTTTCCACAAATGATCAGCTAGTCAATCAACACTATGTAAGTGCATTGTATAAGTAAAATAAATACAAAACAATACAAGAACAACAACACGTCAAATCACCAGATATCAAATGGGAAAAAAAAAAAAAAAAAAAATTCACCGTCTCCAGATATTTTCATATCAGAGGGTTCGGCTCGGTAGAACTTCTAACAGGGCCTATAAATCCTACTGATCCCTCAACATAAATATTTAAAAAATCTTTTGTTATCCTACATGTATTCAAAATGACCGACTTTTGCATCTTTATATATAAATTTTTTGATAGATCTAATACGCCTAAATTTTTAATTAGAGAGCTAGGTATAATGCCAGTAGCCGAAATAACGAATGGTAATATTTTTATAGTCTGAGAATGCCAAATTCTTTTTATTTCATTTCCTAAATCTGTGTATTTTCTTATTTTTTCACTAACAGATTTTTGAATATTACAGGAATTTGGAATAGCAACATCAATGATATAAGTTATTTTTTTAATTTTGTCATGTAAAACTATATCGGGTCTATTATGACTAATCGCTCGGTCTGTTAGTATAGTTTTATCATAATATATTTTATAAAATTCGTTTTCTAAAAATGAATTTGGTTCGTATTCATAATATGGTACTACATTACGGCAGTCAATCAAGTTATGTTTAATTACCAAATTTTGGTGAATTATTTATTATTATATTTGAATATTAAATTGAAGATTATTATTGGTAATGTATTCTTTATCAGAAAAAAGAATTTCTTGGTTCTGATAAGAAGGGAGCCACGATTCTTATATGTCTTTATAAAAAATAATTTTATTAATGCACTTTTTTGGTAAATGATTAATATATACTGTACTACTACTAGGCGAGGCATATTTATCGTACGCATTAAAATTAAAGTAGATATTACAATTTTCTTAAATGGCCGGGTTCATGAAAATTATATTAAATGTCTATGACTTCATTCTTGTCTATGCATAACCTATATATTTTCTGACAAGTGCTTTCTTCGACAATATTTCTTCCTGTTTCCACACTCTATTTATCCCGCCCTGTTAAACTTATTATACGATGCAAGTGATGTTAAGTGGTAAGAAATAATACTAAAATTCATTTCTATTCATTTTGGTAGCGGCCGTGCTTCCAGTTTAGTTAATGAATCATCGGGCGTTTTGTACAGCAGAATATTTAAAACTGTCAATATGACATCAACCTATTATAAGATAAGTATTTCAAATGTATTTATTAAAATGATAAAAAATATACGGATAACAGTTGTTAAATCACAGGTAGATTATAACGGGATGGCGGTAGACATAGACGGTAAATAAATAAAGAGTTTTCCCAAGATAAACGACGTTTCTCTCAACCTATGTCATAACTTCAAGGTTTTCTATTGTGTATTTTTGCTACGACTTGAGAAGCCAAATTTTAAAAACTGAATTCCGTTACAACTTTGTTCTGTTTCAGGGTTAAACTAATTACCAAATCCTACCAAAGCAGACCATGGATCTACTGAAGTCAAATACCATATCCATCAAGACGGAACCAGGGCTCCAGGAAGAAGGTGGAGGTGAAATTGCATTTTCGGATTTAGATTTCGACCTCCTAGCTGTAAAGACGTAATTCTTGCAATATGGAGAGAGAAGTTGCATTGCATACGTGTAAAATATAGAACTTTAAATACGGATGTCCAAAATCCATGTCTGTTTTGAAATGTCGTGCAAACAGGACACATACTTGTTTCATCCTCTCTTATAATACAAAAGGTGTATTGGGTATTTACCCTAAAATGTGTCCTTTCCGGAAACTACCAAAATACAGCACTATTTTAACATGATTATACTATTCACAATAAGTTGTCGGTTCCTCTATTTTCCCCTAATTTTATTGGAACATGATGTAAATAACACGTATTTTTTAAACGTCAAAAATTGATAAATATTGATTAACAAAAAACTATTCGATTGACTTACATCTCCCTGCTTAAGGTGCTCTAGAGCAGGTTTTTTCTTTTTTGTCGAATCGGTCCCTCAAGTGGACGTCTGTGGTCATTTTTATCTGATATTGACCTTTAAAACTCTTATCCAAATTCCAGCTTTTATGGTATCTTTATTCGTTAAAAAATAGTTTATAGTTTTTTAATTTAAAAAATGTTTCGTTTTACATCATTGGTACGAAGATACATGGCTAATACCGTGCTACAAAAAACGAAAAATCATAATTTTATTGATTACATTGATATCCACCCTTGGTGTATACTATTAAGACTGTAAGGGCAGCCAAAATTAAACTCGCACCTGGCGCCGTTTGGTTCAGGGCTGGCCATTCAAAGATACATTCTATTTATTCTCCTTTTTTATTCCAGGAAGCATTAATGTGGAAACAGTTACCATAAACGCGGTTCTTGGATCCCCACAAGATGAAGCGGGGCTTACTTATATGAAAATTGACATAGACCTGCCGGACGTTAAAGAGGAATGCTTGGAACGCTTTGGAAGAATAACCAAGGAAGCAGGTAAAACCAATATTCATCGTAAACTTGAAAAATTGGGCATATCCTATTTTTTTTTCTAAGAACTTACTTCGCTTATTTATTCTAAGTTTAACTGAATCATTTTCATCCATGTTATTTTTCAAATTTGTTGACAGATCTTCGGACGCATTTTGTAGAAAAAGGATTCACTCCTCTCAACCGCAACTACTCCTTCTCTCCTAAGTCAAATTTTGCCATGAATTTTCAAAAGCGAAATTCAAACATACACATGCAGATTCACAGTGGAGAAAAACCTTTTTCATGTTCCGTGTGCAACTATGCGTGTCGTCAAAAGAGTCAGCTGAAGAGGCATATGCTGACTCATAGTGGAGAAAAACCTTTTTCATGTTCCGTGTGCAACTATGCGTGTCGTCAAAAGAGTCAGCTGAAGTGGCATATGCTGAATCACAGTGGAGAAAAAGCACTTTCATGTTCGGAGTGTGACTATGCATGTAATCAACAGGATAAACTAAAGCAACACATGCTGATTCACAGTGGAGAAAAACCTTTTTCATGTTCTGTGTGCAACTATGCGTGTCGTCAAAAGGGTCAGCTAAAGATTCACATGCTGACTCACAGTGGAGAAAAAGCACTTTCATGTTCGGAGTGTGACTTTACAAGTTATCATCAGGGTATTCTGAAGACACACATGCTGATTCACAGTGGAGAAAAACCTTTTTCATGTTCCCTGTGCAACTATGCGTGTCATCGAAAGGTTCAACTAAAGATCCACACGCTCACTCACAGTGGAGAAAAACCTTTTTCATGTTCCGTGTGCAACTATGCATGTTATCGAAAGAGCGACCTAACGAGCCACATGCTGACTCACAGTGGAGAAAAACCTTTTTCATGTCCCGTGTGCAACTATGCGTTTCGTCACAAGGGTCAACTGAATTGGCACATGCTGACTCACAGTGGAGAAAAATCTTTTTCATGTTCCGTGTGCAACTATGCATGTTATCGAAAGAGCGACCTAACGAGCCACATGCTGACTCACAGTGGAGAAAAACCTTTTTCATGTCCCGTGTGCAACTATGCGTTTCGTCACAAGGGTCAGCTGAATAGGCACATGCTGACTCACAGTGGAGAAAAACCTTTTTCATGTTCCGTGTGCAACTATGCATGTTATCGAAAGTGCGACCTAACGAGCCACATGCTCACTCACAGTGGAGAAAAACCTTTTTCATGTTCCGTGTGCAAATATATGTGCTGTCGAAAGGGTCAGCTGAAGAGTCAAATGCTGACTCACAGTGGAAAATAAACCTCTTTCATGTTTGGAGTGCGACTATACAAGTTATCATCAGGGTAACCTGAAGACACACATGCTGACTCACAGTGGAGAAATCTTTTTCATGTTCCGTGTGTAACTATGCATGTTATAGAAAGAGTGACCTAACGGGCCACATGCTGACTCACTGTGGAGAAAAACCGTTTTTTATGTTCCGTGTATAATTGTGCCTGTCGTCAAAAGGGTCAATTGAAGAGCCATATGAAAACCAAAAATCTCTTCTATTTTAGGTGTTTAACAATACATGTTATTTGAAGTGCCACATGCTGACTCACAGTAGAGGAAAACATTTCTCATGTTCAAAATGCCCATCTAAAGGCCCACTTGCTGACTCACAGTGGCGAAAAACATGTTTTATGTTCCATCAGTCCACATTTTAATGTTTTAAAAGGCAATCTGATGCGCAAGCTGATTCACTGCGGAGAAAAACTTTTTCTTGTTTCTTGTTCATCTATGAATGTTCTCAAAAAGCACATCACAAAGCCACATGCTGACTCACAGTGGCGACACACCTTTTTAATTTTCCAAGTTCACATATTTAGTTTCTAGGAAAGGTTATCTTACCCCTATGTAAGATATAACGGGTTTTCCAATATGTGTTGATATTTTGATATTCAATCGTAAAAGATCAATGGTTTCGTTGCTTGTGTGGCACGTAGCGCCCTCTTGTTGAAAGTAAACGTTGTCCAGTTCAATACCATCCAATTCCGGTCATAAAAAATCATTAATCATCTCTCGATAGCGCAATCCAGTCACCGTTGCTGTTGCTAATAATAATAAATTTATTTCACATAAAAATCATACAGTAAAACATGCGGAAACTTTGACTAGCCAACTAGGAATGGATCCTGTTGTTATGAAAATAACATACGATTTTCACTCTAAGTAAGAACCTGTCAAATCTGTGATTTATCTTGTCTATTGTTTATGCTCTGGCAACTTAGAACTTTAACAGGAAGTGAGAAAAAATTCAAGATGGTGGCACTTCCCGGCCGGTCACAGGGGAGACAGGCTGTCCGGTCGGGGGGTCAATTATTATTTCTGGAGGTCTGAGGATCTAATCGAAAGTTATTTCATGGATTTGCGATTAATACCGAAATGTTCAGTTTGTGCTTCGAGATTAGAAGTCTAGTCATATTTCCCGCGAGTGGAATTCGCCCCGGGTGGCGTGAATAATGAAAACGTTTTTACCATGTGTGGCCGTGGGGGTAATCATAGTTTATCCAAGCGATCGGTGATTATTTCTGCCGATAAACTGTTTTCGCCGTGTGCATTTTGATTCAGAGCATTATTAAGTTCCACCTTGCCTCGTGGAAGGGCAACTTACGGATTAACCGTCTACTCAGGGCTGGACCACACTGGGCCGTAGGCCAGCCACATTCTGATGCCGTCTACTCCTCTTGGCTGGACCACACTGGGCCGTAGGCCAGCCACATTCTGATGCCGTCTACTCCTCTTGGCTGGACCACACTGGGCCGTAGGCCAGCCACATTCTGATGCCGTCTACTCCTACTGGCTGGACCACACTGGGCCGTCGGCCAGCCACATCCTGATGCTGCCGTCCTCTAGCTACATGGCTGATTCATCTACTCCGCCATTCGCGGCACTCAGTGTTCGTTCCTCATAACTAAATACGTTCTTATTATTTTAGACAGGGTAGATAGATTCTACGTTCTGGTCGATGGGGGTAAGTTTTCACTTTTTTTGTATTTCTCTGTGAAATTTATCAAATATAATTTGTTACGGCCAGTCCAAAGTTTATCCAGATTACTTTCATTCTACAACCTTGCAACTTCCTTTCGAACGTCATGCATCTATTATAAATTTTTCCCCGCCATGTATGCAAAATATTCATAACATGGCGCATCAACGTGGTTGGTTCGTATTTATTGTTATTATTTGGTTTTGAATCGAAGTTGCAAGCGTTTCAGTAATCATTTGTATTTGTTTTTGTTGTTTCGACGTCTCACATAACATAACCTATAAATGTCATTAGGTGCCTAAATGTTAACAGTGCGAGCTTATCAAAGTGCCATCAGTGCAACCAACATAAATAACGATTTTTACGCATTATTATAATTTATTTTTATTTTACGGGCAATATTATTTTATTTTACGGGCAACACAATACTATGTGTCAACTTGACAGCTAGGAATGTCAAGCGTAAACAAACATCGCGATTTTGACAACAACTGTCAAAATAATAATACACTTTGAAAGTTTCGATAATTATGTTATGCAACCAATACTATACAGTGCTTATAAGTGCATTTAATTATATATTTGCCTCGCGGGAGTACAATATATTCATAGCTATCGTCATTAGCTAATTTATAATCATTTTGTATTCAATACTTGCGGTTTCATAAGTTAACTTCAAAATGTCGACAATAATAGACAACATCAATGAGAAAAGGAGATGTGTCATACTGAATCAAATTCCTCAGGGAACAATATTTATTGTTCTTTTTGTAAATTAAGGGGGCATCTAATATCGGAATGTAGGAAGAAGAGTCACAACAACTCTAAACCTAGGGTAGCTTCTTTAAAAATATGGAGATTCAAAAAAAAAAAAGGAAAAAAAAACTAAATGTGAGTCGCTCTGTTCACGCGCCTTCCTTTGCGCAGAGGAAGTGCGAGTGGCGGAATTGGCTCCGTTTGGTTAGACAGTTCTGAGGAGGAGGTACCGCCGCCGAAGAAAAACAGAAAATTTAATTTTACTCGAGTAGATTATAAATATTTATATTTTTAAGTTTGTCCTTCACGGAAAAATAATTTTACTCCAGTTAATTACTCGAGTATAATTTCTCATTAAAATAATAAGTTAAAATTTGGTAGATTATAAAATATATATACAAATGTGAGATGCTTCGAAACACAAATACATACATATTTCTGGTCACGATCAGTTCAACTTAGCTCATATTTATTTTTAAGTTTATTTTTATGTCAACTTGGATTATACGACGATATGAACCCGCATATCCTCTTGTATTCTAAGCTCAATATCATATGAACTGTGTTCATATACCTTTATATTGTATTACTTTAAGTAAAAACATATGGAGTTATTCGCCCAGTATTTCAAGATGTTCCGAGTTTAAATATATTGTGCTTACATAGGTCTCATTGCCCATTTGTCTATGTAAGTATCTTTACTATTACAAAAAATTCTTGTTAAGTTTCTATAAACAAGTTACTACTGAACTAATATTAATAAATTTATATAATATTAAAACTTCATCATTTGAAAAATGTAAATCAATCCTAAAAATAAATTAGTGATTGATTGGTTCCTGTGAGAACCTCGGTAATTAGTTACACTAATACTACAATTTACAAATTGAACCCTCGGGGACAAAAGACGAATACTTAATTGATTGGCACCATTTTTAACGATGGTTGTAGACTATTTATAGCACCATTTATTTACGATGGTCGCTAACAATTCTATTGGCACCATTTTTAACGATGGTTGTTTACTAAATAATGTGGCATCATTTTTGCGATGATTGGTAAGACTATTCATAACACCATTCATTTACAATGGTTGGTTATATCCTGTATTTCATATACCAATGGTAAAATAAACTTATATGTTGTTTTCTATTGTATAACTGTCAGAAAAACTAAACCCACGAGACCAGTTTAGGGAGTTAGATAGGAATACTCTTCTATAGAGGAACTCTTCTTTTCCAAAATGGATTAAGAATCAGTCATAAAGTGCAGATGGTACACCATCTACGAGTGTAGCCTACTTTGGCTTATTTAAAAAAGTGAATCTGAACAGTGATGCTTTGTGCATATTTAATGTTTTGATGTATATTGATGTCATGCTTTAGTGATAATATTTGTATACTAATTTTAAGTTCTATTCTGTTATAGATGCTACGTCTACGGTAGTCCCAGACGAGAGTCAGAATACATCACCCAGCGTCGTACATGCTGCGGGTGATTACGGGCCCCGTCCACGTATCTTCTTACTGCTAATTGTGTACAATTTAAGGTCTTTATTTCTAAGTTCTGATTTTGTTATATCTAATACTCTGAACTTCAATTGGATGCGCCGCAGACTCATCCATCATGTCTTACGCATGATGGGCGCGACTGATTTTGTGACACACCCTTTTGCAAGCATACTATTACTTTTAGTACATTTCTGCTATATAACTCGTTTTTTTATGTTATTATATCATGTATGTTTTAGGAACCCATCAGACCAAGTTAGGGTATCTCTTAGCTCAGGCTTTTATTTTGTTCTCCTTGTGTTTGAGGGCAAACACGTTGGGGGCGACCGGGGTAATGTTATGAAAATAACATACGATTTTCACTCTAAGTAAGAACCTGTCAAATCTGTGATTTATCTTGTCTATTGTTTATGCTCTGGCAACTTAGAACTTTAACAGGAAGTGAGAAAAAATTCAAGATGGTGGCACTTCCCGGCCGGTCACAGGGGAGACAGGCTGTCCGGTCGGGGGGTCAATTATTATTTCTGGAGGTCTGAGGATCTAATCGAAAGTTATTTCATGGATTTGCGATTAATACCGAAATGTTCAGTTTGTGCTTCGAGATTAGAAGTCTAGTCATATTTCCCGCGAGTGGAATTCGCCCCGGGTGGCGTGAATAATGAAAACGTTTTTACCATGTGTGGCCGTGGGGGTAATCATAGTTTATCCAAGCGATCGGTGATTATTTCTGCCGATAAACTGTTTTCGCCGTGTGCATTTTGATTCAGAGCATTATTAAGTTCCACCTTGCCTCGTGGAAGGGCAACTTACGGATTAACCGTCTACTCAGGGCTGGACCACACTGGGCCGTAGGCCAGCCACATTCTGATGCCGTCTACTCCTCTTGGCTGGACCACACTGGGCCGTAGGCCAGCCACATTCTGATGCCGTCTACTCCTCTTGGCTGGACCACACTGGGCCGTAGGCCAGCCACATTCTGATGCCGTCTACTCCTACTGGCTGGACCACACTGGGCCGTCGGCCAGCCACATCCTGATGCTGCCGTCCTCTAGCTACATGGCTGATTCATCTACTCCGCCATTCGCGGCACTCAGTGTTCGTTCCTCATAACTAAATACGTTCTTATTATTTTAGACAGGGTAGATAGATTCTACGTTCTGGTCGATGGGGGTAAGTTTTCACTTTTTTTGTATTTCTCTGTGAAATTTATCAAATATAATTTGTTACGGCCAGTCCAAAGTTTATCCAGATTACTTTCATTCTACAACCTTGCAACTTCCTTTTAAACATCATGTAGATGGGATATATTTTTCCCCGCCCTGAATGGAGAATTATGCTCTACCGTCGGTAGGTCGGTTTGGCGAGCTCTTTTCCAGTTCAACCACTGGAAGGGACTCTGGCGCGTTGGCCTTCATAGACCAACAAAGTCAAACTTGGCCACCCACTATTCAATCATATTAACAGTCAATCATGTACTTAGAAAAACCACACACAATAACAGCCTATTAACACATCTATGGGCTAAGTAAGTATCGTAACATTGTGTCAAATACATATTCATAACATGGCTTATTCATAACACTGTTTTAGGCCAGTCAAATTGACAAGTTTAGTTCATATTACAATTTAGTACTTAATATAAAACAAAACCGGTAAAGTAAATATCAGCCAGATAGAAGTAATAAAAAGACAGATCACCACAGCAGTTTTAAGGTAGAAAAAATGGGAAGGGTAGTTTATAAGTTTATTATATAGTTGGACGATTAGAAAATAATCGATAGCATTGATAAATAAAGTACAGATTAATACAGAATTGACAATTGTGTTCAGAGGTGATAAATATGTGTTTTTGTAATTGTATGTACTTTAAAAAATTATGTATCAGTGTTTTAATAATAAAGTACATATATATTTTTTATAATTTTTTTGTAATGAGATTATCTATTGATCAACATATCTTCACTTTTTACCCTCCCTAAATCAAGGAGCCAGTCGTTGACCAATTTGCGCAAAACATTTGTACTTTTCGTTTTCCAAGCATTAGGAATGATATTAAATAATTTAGGTCCTAAGTACGAGAATTGCCGTTGCCCAAGGGACGTCGTGGTTTTTATTGGGACTATTGGATTATTCCTTGAAAGTCGGGTGTCGTGAAGGTGGTCGATGGAAGGGAAGTGCTGACGTTGTTTTTGTGCAAGTAATATAATCTTTCTAATATACAGTTGTCTAACATCGAGAACTTTTATTTCCGTGAATAATGCATCACTGGGGTACCTGAATGGTTTTTTGAGGATGACTCTTAGTAGTGATTTCTGTGCTTTAACCAGGGAGTCTTATATTGTTTTGGCACAGCCACCCCAACCTAGGGATGCATATTAGAGTAAAGAATTACACATGGCATAGTATATTGATTTCATATCTTTTACAGAGAGAATATTTCTGATGGTCATAAAGAGGTGTGTAAGTTTTCTGACTTTTGGGGCAGTTGAGTTAATGTGTTCTTCCCATCTCAGATATTTGTCAATGGTGATTCCTTAATATTTTAAACTATCTACGGATTCTAGGTTTTCGCAAGTACAAGTATTCGGTTCTTTACAAATGTGAATAGTAATATTCAGTATTTCCTTGGGTTGTCCCGCTTGAGTTGCACTAAAACGTATAAATTTGGTCTTTTCCGTGTTGAGAGTAAGGAGATTATTGTCTAGCCAGTGTTTAACATTGTTTATCCCAATTTCGGCTTTTCTGTGCGTTTCAAACCAGTTTTTCGCCTCAAATATTAAGACCGTATCGTCAGCAAAAGTGATGATATGATCGGCAAGGTTACTGTTACAAAGATCATTGATATAAATATTAAACAATATTGGTCCTAAAGTACTTCCCTGTGGAACACCAAATTCGATATTCGCTGGATCGCTTAGGGTGCCACTAATATTAACTCTTTGGCTTCGATTTTCTAGATAGCTTCCTAACCATTTAAGTAACTGCCCCTGAATACCGATTTGTTGAAGTTTTTTCAAAAGGATTTTGTGCGAGATGGTATCGAAAGCTTTAGCCAGATCCAGAAAGAGCGCGATGCTTTTAATTCCTCGATCGATGTTATTAGAAATTACTTTAGTAAGATTGCCAATGGCATTTTCGGTACCTAAACCCGGTCGGAAGCCAAATTGTCTTTCAGAAAGAATGTTATTATTTTCAAGGTAAAAGCTAAGACGGTTTTTGACAATTTTCTCGATAATTTTTGAGACCGAATTGACCAGAGATATCGGCCGGTAATTTTGAATCGCAAATTTATCTCCATTTTTATGTAGCAATACAACAGTTGAATGTTTTAGATGGTTGGGGAATATTCCTGATTTGAGACTTAGATTTGAGATAAAAGCTATTGGAGTTGCTATGAATGACTTAATTACTTTTAGAAGATTTGTCGAAACTTTGTCTGGTCCACAAGCGTTGGATGGCTTTAGGTCGTCAATTATTTCCAAGACTTCGTTCGTCGATGTTTGTATATTGTCTATTTTATGGTTGAGGTTAGAGGTGACCAACTTTGCAAGATCGGTTTCAGTTTTATTGCATTTATCGAGGATATTCTTGGCAAGTGTGGTTCCCACCGACGTGAAGTAGTTATTAGCAAAATTCGCCATATTTTTTGGATAAGAGGAGTTTGTGTTACCGATATCTAATGATTTAATTTCGGAAGACCTGTAGATTTTTGTTTTACTAATATTACGAAATGCTTCCCACATACGTTTTGGAGAGTAAGAATTTTCGTAAACGAACGTTTTATAATAATTTTCTTTAGTATTTTTAATAATCGTTTTGCATAAGTTCCTGTATTTCTTATAGTGAGTTTGAACTAAAATATTATCTGGAAACTTTTGCGCCCTTTTGTGTAGTTTGTTTCTTTTGTGAATCGATTTGACAAGGCCGGGAGATATCCAGGGCGTAAGTTTTAACTGACTGTTCGGTATGAGTTTGTTACTTGTATGTTTAGATATATATGTATGAAGGATGGAGATGAATTCGTTCATCGCAATGTCAGTATCAGTTTGATCAAATACTTTTTGCCAGTATTCTAATTGCAAGTCCTCAATTAAATTCTTGTAGTTTGTTCGAGGGACGGACTTAATTTTTGCAGTTGTGGGCGGTTTATCTTTAAAGCAGAGGGCTGTTGTGTAGTGGTCGGAAATTGAAGTGTGGATAACAAGAGTCAATAAAGTTAATATTTTTTACGTTGATGTGATCCAAACAGGATTTGTTCGTGCCCTGTTCACGAGTAGGTGTATTGATTGTTGCTATGAATCCGTTTTCTGTGAGCATGCATAGGTAGTCATCGAATTGGGCGTGAAATGGAGATAAAGTGTTAATATTAAGGTCGCCTATAATGATTTGACGTTCAAATTTATCGGAACTACTGATAACAGTTTGGAGTGAATTCAAAAAAGAATCTATGTTCAGGAAAGAAGGTGATCTATATATAGCAAAAATACATAAGTTATTATTAAGAACAATTCTAAGGCAGTTACCTTGCGATACTAAGATTTCTTAGACTTGCGCTTGAATACCATCTTTGATGTAAACAACGACCCCACTAGATTTATTTATATTATTAATTGAGTGATATTCCGTGTAAGTTTGTATTATTTTAGATGTGTAGTTTTTGTTGATCCAACACTCTGATAAAATTAAAACATCAAAAGTATGATTGAATTGATCTAGAAATAACAGAAAATCATCAACGTTTGACATACTTCTGATATTCTGGTGAATAATCTTTAAACTATAAGACTTCCAACTGTAATTATTTAATTTGCTGAGATCGACAATCAAATTCGAGTTGCAAGTTATATCTGTGTCATTGTAGATATCAGGAGGTAATTGAATCATAATTATTCAGGTGAAATGCTTAGCACAGAATATTTCACTACTATACGATTTCGATACATTTCCAGAAACAGTATAACATACATAATATAATAGTATTTATGAAAACAAGCATGTAATAATAATCGAAGTATTCCCAGGTAAGTGAACATAGAAGTATTAGTGAATAAGTACATAGTAGAATCGGAAACATAATAATAATATAATGCTACAGCCTCATTTTCGTAAAAGTAAGGTCCAACGACTCCGCCGGACCATAAACCGCACCAAACAGTCACACGTTGACGATAGAGATAGAGAGGCTTTTCAAAAATTACTCTTGGGTTTTCGGAGCCCCAGATGCGACAATTTTGCTTGTTGACGAAGCCACCGAGGTGGAATCGGGCCTCATCACTCAAGATGATTTTTCGATGGAATTCCGGATCATTTTCACGCATTTTAAGGATTCAATATAATACGATTATTGGAAATATTGGACATTTGATGGATCACATGCTGACCCACAGAGGAGAAAAACATTTTTTCTTGTTTCGAGTGCAACTATGCAAGTTATCAATAGTGTACCTTGAAGAGAAACTTGCTGACTTACAGCTAAGAAAAAACTTTTTCGTTTTCTGGCTGCAATTATTCATGTTCTCAAAAGAGAGATTTGAAAATACACCTGCACACTTACAGTGAAGACTAGTTTGTTTCATATGCAATTATGCATTTTCTCTCATTTCCATTTTGCATTTAAAATGGTTTTGGGTACCCCCATTTTGCACATCTCTGCACTCGATAGAGATCATTCCTTTTCGCCAGGATACTGTCACTCCGCACCCATACGTATTTATAGCCGTTTTCTTTTCCGGCGGCACGTGTTTTTGCAAAGAGTATTTTATTTTTTATTGTCAGGTGTTCATTTACATAGAAGTTAGTGGTGGGAGCGCCAAGTCCTATTAGGCCTGTTGAGAGTCCGCGGCTAGTCCTTACCGCAGCGATGACATCAGCTGCTCCATTTCATCATGAGCGTCTCTGATTGATTCCATTTCCTGTCTTGGGCTGGCATGTTCTTCCTGGAGAACAGTTACACATCCCATAATTTTGGTGTACCGGTCCTTCCACTCATTTGACAGCGCGTCCAATTTTTGATGAATGGCGTCAACTGCGAGTTTACTTAAAGTGCGCATTGTTTCGAGTTTCGACTCAAAGATGTTGATAAGGGAGTCTGTGTCACTGTTTGTTATTGACTGGTGCGTTGCCGACGGTGAGTCCATGGGGCCAGATTCAGTCAATAGAGGTGATGATGGTGTTTTCTTCACACTGCAAACCATTCTGCGAGATTTAGACATTTTGTTAATTTAATGTTTTTCTTAGGCCAAAATATGAAAATAAAAATAAAATAGAAATAATTATTTTTACTTAATGCCAGAAGGATTCTTTCGGAGAACCTCAGTTCTCCGAAACTCTACAAAGTAATGGAGGGCGCTATCACCACTGGGATAAAAGCCGCTTTTGTATTTGGGTAAAATATTTTAGTAAGAATCGTGTTAGCACTAGGATTTTGTGTATTTATTTAGAACGGCATTAAAAAATATTTATATCATAATCGTATTTATTTTCTTTGAATCTTTGGGATTCTAACTGGGGTTCTTCCAATCTCGGTGCAGGTTTAGCGGGAGTTCTCACCACTGGGCTAAAATCCGCATGTGAGGTACCGTGAAATAGGTGTAATATGAATTGACTTAGCACAGGTATTATAATAAGTATATGAATGTTTATTTCGGCGACAACACTTACTGTCACTTCACAGAACTTGAACTTTTATTTTTTATTTTTTTTTATTCAGTAAATTTTATGAATTATAATTTTTGTGTACTTACCCACACTAGGCTTATGCCCGTGTTGTGGTAGTCATAATGCTATAAATTACAATAAAACCATATGTTTTAGTAAGAAAAGAAAATTAACATATTTAAGGAAAATATAAAACAAAATATATGTTTTTTATACATACATACATACACATATAGATGCTCAGATATATATACATATACATACATACATACATACATTCATACATAAATACATTCTATAGAAATATATATATATATAAAAAAAAATATATATATATATATATACATATATACACAATTATATATATATACACAGACATACATACATGCATATATAAATACATTAATACACATCTATATATGAACACACACAAACGTAATGTGTATTCACATATATATATACATATACAGATACATGGTAAATTTTATTATAATGGCTTAAAAGTTAGGATTTCATGTATTCTTTAAAAAAGGCTCGTCCCCTTTCAAATATCCAGTTTTGGACACGTATAATAAAAAAGGATATAGTATTAGTTGATTTTATGTCCCTGTCCAACGCGTTGTATGTTTTAGGGGCGATTATAGTGAATACCTCACAAGAGTCCCAACTGCTCCCGTCTGGAGCCAGTGAGACTATGGCATCCCCAATTGGGGGATGTTGTGAGGCTGAAGGTAAGTGGGGAAAAGGGAAAGAGGAAGGTGGGGAAGTACCTGGCTATTCAGATCTAGTCACTAAACACGGCTAAATCCATTTGGAGCAACGTTTCAATTCTGAATGGTGGTCTTACACCAGGGCGATACTGGTAGTATTTTCCACTCTGGAACGTGCCGCAAATATTATATTATTATTTTAATTAATTAATTGTGAAATAACACAAATTAATCAAATAAAATTTATTTGCGCACGCCGGGTTCGAACCCGCGACCTTCGGAATGGCAGTCCAATGCGTTACCACTGGACTATGCCGGCGATGAACCAGAATTGTCTTTGAGCGAATGTGGTTCTAGTTTTTGGGACCACGCATCCCAGATTTGATGAAAAGCGGGTGTTTACCAGAGGAGCCACCAGCAGGTCGTCACCATTTTTTCGTATGTAGCATAAGCTTGACTTAATGAATAGTTGGCGAATATCTAAGACCCTAATTTTAGTAAATAGTATTTTGGAGGGATAGGTAGGATGACATTTAAATATAATTCTGAGAACTAGTTTTTGTACTGTAATTATTGGATTAATGACGGATTCTGCACAGCCACCCCATCCCAGAATACCATATGCTGCTATCGATTGAAAAAGGGCAAAATATACGCTTTTTAGAGTCGTTAGGTCTAAGATGGATCTAAGAGAGCAGAATATGTGGGAGAGTTTACGAAGTCTTTTTGTTGTTTCTTTTATATGGGTTTCCCAGCGTAGTTGGTCATCGATTATTATTCCCAAGTAATTAACTTCCTTTGAAGATTTAAGAGTTGAGCACGTGCATTGAATATTAGGTGAGGTTTCAGGAGTCTGTATGTTGAGTGGAAGGTAGGTTTGGGGCAGTTATTGGGAAAGCTATGTTTGGGTATGGAAAACGTCATATATTGTTTTTTTTTTTTTTTTTTTTTTTTTTTTTTTTTTTTTTTTTTTTTTTTTTTTTTTTTTTTTATATATTCAATAATATTATTATTGGGTTTATAAAAACAGTTTATTTTTAAACAAGTTCTGCTGTGTAATTATTATTACGCGTGACAGCTGTTTCGCCCTCTGAAGGCATTATCAAACTTCTGCTTCAGAGGGCGAAACAGCTGTCACGCGTAATAATAATTACACAGCAGAACTTGTTTAAAAATAAACTGTTTTTATAAACCCAATAATAATATTATTGAATATATAAAAAATAAAAAATAAAATGGAGTTCTACAAATTAAACTTAATAACAATAAATAAGTCATATATTGTGTTTTGTCGATATTAAGTATGAGGAGGTTTGTGTTTAGCCAATGCTTAACTTTTGTTAGGCCAATATTAGTTTTGTTTGTAACTGATTGCCATGTTTCATCTTCAAATATTAAGAATAAGTACGACCGTTTAGACATAGATAACGTAGCTAGTTCGCTTTACTGTTCAACAGGAAATCATTTACCGATAGATTGATTGATTATTATGTATTCTAGACCCTGAATGTGGGTGATTTTTAAAGAGCGATTTTTTGACGTGCTTTCTGAGTGAATGTTGGTGAAGAAAGCTCGCACGATTGGGCATTTTTTTAAATTTTTTATTATACATTATACACTTTACAAATAAGATAAAAAGTCCCGATAAACTGCTTTTTAGCAGTTTGTCTAACGGGTTCTTTACATTATAAATCTTTTTATATTTAATTTACAGTTACATTTTTACAATTATTTATTTATTTCACGCCTATTAGGGCTTTTACATACATACATATAAAAAAAATGTACGAAATTATACATGAAAATAGTGCAGGCGACTATTTAAAACAATTGCCGAAAAATAACTATAAAGTCAAAATATCACTGAACTTGATCTACACAGCATGCAGGCACAAAACATAATTTTTTTCTGTTTCAGTTGACAAAATTATTATGTGTTAGTCAAATCAAATTAAATACCTTTTTTAAAATAATCCACTACTTGATGAAAAAAACTTCAATAGGGTATGCTTATATATTGAAATCGATGTACTAAATATATCAACAACATCGTAGTATTTGTTTCCTAGCTGTTGAATCCGTCGCATAGGAGTGTGATATTGGGACGTTGATATAGAATTGCTACAATAATATGGTAGGTACTGTCTTGTAACCGACCTGCTTGGAGTATGAAAAGAGATTACATATAATAAATCAGGGGTATCAAACATTGAATTATTAATCTTATACAAACAGGTTAAAACGAAAATAATTCTGCGATCAGATAATTTTATTAAATTTAATGAACAAAGTACATTATCGTAATATAGGTTTTCTCTAGGATTTATTTTGGATTCTTTCAATCGCATGTGAATGAACCTCATAATTTGGGGATCAAACTGTGGAATTGTATTCTACATGACTCCTTACTAGTGACATATATAATGTTTTTACAGTATTTACATTATTGAAATCACTAGATACCCTTAAAATAAATCCCAACATTTTCAAAGCTTTATTGGTTATTATTTCAATATGCTTGATAAAGTTAAGTTTCGTGTCAAACCAAATGCCTAAGTCATTAATTACCGAGACAGATACTAACAACATATTTTTAATGGAATAATAAAAAAATATTGGATTCTTTATTCGATGAAACCTCATAATTTGGCATTTTCTTATGTTAAGTTGCAAGCGGTTATCACGACACCATATAATTAATCTCGACAAGTTATTTGATAATATATGGCAATCGTTAATGTTTCTGATTGCTTTGAATAATTTCAGGTCGTCTGCCAACATTAACACTTGAACATCATTGAAAATATACAATACATCATTGACAAATAATAAAAACAGGTGGCTAAGTGTGACCCCTGGGGAACACCACTCGTAGCAGTGAATTTGTATGAAAATGTACCATCAATTTTAACAGCCAGTAATCTTTTAGTCAAGTTACTATAAAACCACTTATATAGTGAACCACCTATACCAAATTTATGGAGTTTATTCAGCAATAACTCATGATTGACTTTATCGAACGCCTTGCTAAAATCGGTATAAGTTGAGTCAACTTGACATTTACTAGACATGGAATCAGATATATAGTTTTGATAGGTTAACAAGTTAGTAAGGGTAGATTTGCCAGTAGAGAAACCACGTTGTTTAGGAGAAATGACGTGGTTTAATCGGAAAATAACTGTTTTGAGAAGATTTTTTTCAAAAACTTTAGAAATCGTTGATATAAGGCACACCGGTCATTCTCCACTGTGAGTCAGCATGTGGCTCGTTAGGTGGCTCTTTTGATAATAATAATATTACCTGTATGACTTTTATAGCGCCGTTTTTGTGCAAAAACACCTCAAGGGCGCTGTACAAACTTATAATACATTTCTACAGTGTTATTACTTAACTATTTATGGAGAAAATATACAGCACAATACTTACCTGGTAGGTCACTTGAGATAAACACTTAATTAATATTATAACATGCATAGTTGCACACAGAACATAAAAAGGGTTATTCTCCACTGTGAGCCACCATGTGCATCTTCAACCGACCCTTCTGACAACACGCATAGCTGCACACGGAACATGAAAAAGGTTTTTCTCCACTGTGAGTTAGCATGTGCATCTTCAGCTGACCCTTCTGACAACACGCATAGCTGCACACGGAACATGAAAAAGGTTTTTCTCCACTGTGAGTCAGCATGTGGCGCGTTAGGTGGCTCTTTTGATAACATCCATAGTTGCACACTGAACATGAAAAAGGTTTTTCTCCACTGTGAGTTAGCATGTGCATCTTCAGCTGACCCTTCTGACAACACGCATAGCTGCACACGGAACATGAAAAAGGTTTTTCTCCACTGTGAGTTAGCATGTGCATCTTCAGCTGACCCTTCTGACAACACGCATAGCTGCAAACGGAACATGAAAAAGGTTTTTCTCCACTGTGAGTCAGCAAATGGCTCCTTAGGTGGCTCTTTTGATAACATGCATAGTTGCACACTGAACATGAAAAAGGTTTTTCTCCACTGTGACTTAGCATGTGCATCTTCAGCTGACCCTTCTGACAACACGCATAGCTGCACACGGAACATGAAAAAGGTTTTTCTCCACTGTGAGTTAGCATGTGCATCTTCAAATGACCCTTCTGACAACACGCATAGCTGCACACGGAACATGAAAAACGTTTTTCTCCACTGTGAGTCAGCATGTGGCTCGTTAGGTGGCTCTTTTGATAACATGCATAGTTGCACACTGAACATAAAAAAGGTTTATCTCCACTGTGAGTCACCATGTGCATCTTCAGCTGACCCTTCTGACAACACGCATAGCTGCACACGGAACATGAAAAAGGTTTTTCTCTACTGTGAGTCAGCATGTGGCTCGTTAGGTGGCTCTTTTGATAACAGGCATAGTTGCACACTGAACATAACAAAGGTTTTTCTCCACTGTGAGTCACCATGTGCATCTTCAGCTGACCCTTCTGACAACACGCATAGCTGCACACGGAACATGAAAAAGGTTTTTCTCCACTGTGAGTCAGCATGTGGCGCGTTAGGTGGCTCTTTTGATAACATGCATAGTTGCACACTGAACATGAAAAAGGTTTTTCTCCACTATGAGTCAGCATGTGCCTCTTCAGCTGACCCTTCTGACAACATGCATAGTTGCACAAGGAACATGTAAAAGGTTTTTTTCCACTGCGAATCAGCATGTGTCTCTTTAAATTTCGCTTTTGAGCATTTGAATAGTTGCACTTGGAACAAGAAAAAGGTTTTTCTCTCACATGGGTGCGTAAGTTCATTGCAAAATTTGACTTGGGAGAAAAGGAGTAGTTGCGATGGGGAGGAGTGTATCCTTTTTCCACAAAATGCGTCTGAAGATCTGTCGACAAATTTGAAAAATAACATCGATGAAAATGACTCGGTTAAACTTATTTCCTAAACTTAGAGTAAATAAGCGAAGTAAGTTCCTAGAAACGTTAAAAAAATAGGAGAGGCCGTATTGTTCAAGTTTACAATGAAAATTGGTTTTACCTGCTGCCTTGGTAATTCTCCCAAAGCGTTCTAAGCATTCCTCTTTAACATCCGGCAGGTCTATGTCAATTTTCATATAAGTAAGCCCCGCTTCAACTTGTCGGGGTAAGAGATCCGCGTTTATGGTAACTGTCTCCACATTTATGCTTCCTGGAATAAAAAAGGACAATTAATAGAATATATCTTTGCATGGCCAGCCCCGAACCAAACGGCGCCTGGCGCGAGTTTATCTTGGCTGCCCTAACAGTCTAAATTAGCACACGCGAAGGCAGGATATCACTGTAATCGATAAAATGATGATTTGTGTTTTTTTGTAACGCTAAAAAAATAATATAAAGGGCCATGTGTTAGGTAAAATATTCGACGCCTGGATCAAACTGCTCCAATTGTACCCACATGGGGGCAGCCATGTATCTTCGTACCATTGATATAAAACGAAACATTTTTTTAATTGAAAAAAAATAAACTAATTTTTTACGAATAAAGATACCATTGATCAACAATGTAGAAATGGGAATTTGGATGGAAGTTTTAAAGGCCAATATCAGATAAAAATGACCTCAGACGTCCGCTTGAGGGAACTTATTCAAGAAATAAAAACCCTGCTCTAGAACACCGTAAGTAGAGAGATTTAAGTCAATGAGATAGTGTTTTCTCAATCAATATTTATGAATTTGTAGCGATCAATACTGCTAGAGTATTAGAGAAAGCCGACCGGTTTAAAACGCATGGGATGAGAATGTACGAGACTTTTTATGCAACAAATTTCATCGCGTAATGTAAATAGGTTCCAACTACCTGTCTAAGAGCTACCTATTCGCGACGTCCAAGCGAACTACCTACGACAATAATTTGCGAGTTGGACTATGTATATTTCGCGCATTCTCTAGAAGGTTCTAGCCTATTGCCTAGGCATAATTCCAGCGCCATCGAAACTACCAGAAGAATCTCGCTGAAGCGAGTGACCCGTAGTTTACCAGTGGTCTCGTGTATTTAGTACCGCCGCCGGCTGGGCTATATAAGTAGGTCCAACACAGTTAGTAGTTAGTCATTTTTACCCAGTTCCCGAAATTAAGGTTCTATATTTTACACGTATGCAATACAACTAACTGGCTGTTTGAGAACTATCAGCATATTGCAAGCATTCCTTCTTTACAGCTGGGAGGTCGAAATCTAAATTCAAAAATGGAATTTCACCTCCACCTTCTTCCTGGAGCCCTGGTTCCGTCTTGATGGATATAGTATCTGGCTTCAGTAGATCCATGGTCTGCTTTGGTAGAGTTTGGTATTTTGTTTAACCCCAAACAAATATATCTGAAACAGATAAAAGTTGTAACGGAATTCTAATATAAATCAGTTTTTAAAATTTGGCTTCTTAAGTCTTAGCAAAAGTACACATTAAAAAACCTTGAAGTTTTGACAATGGTTGAGAAAGACGTCGTTTTATCTTGGGTAAATCTTTTATTTATTAACTGTTATGTCTACCGCCATTCCGTTGTAATCCATCTGTAATAAAACATCTGTAATACGTATATTTGTTGTAATTTAAAAAAAATGCATTTGTAATTATAATCTAATAATATGTAGATGTCAAATTGACAGTTTAAACATTCTGCTGTGACAAAACGCCCAATGATTCCCTAACTAAACTGGAAGAACGGCCGCTACCAAAATTAATACGATGAATTAAAGTATTATTACTTACCAATAACAATCACATGCATGGGATAATAAGTTTAACAGGGCGGGATAAACAAAGTTTAGAAACAGGAAGAAAGGCTGTCGGAGAAGAAACCATATGTCAAAAAATATATAGGTTATGCATAGACAAGAATGAAGTCATAGACAATTAATATAATTTTCATGAACCTGGCCTTTTAAGAACATTACAACTTCTTTCGACTTGCGTCTTGTAAATATTATAGCGCTAGCATATCTTCAATCTATTAACAGTGAGAAATCCGTGACCCTAAAACAAAACACAACAAGAAAAACGAAATCAAATCGTTTCTAATCGAATAGGTATTTAGGTCAAGCAATTCTGATTTTGTCCATTGTACATTTCTTTTACACATATGGGTCAAAATTCCTTTAAAATTCATCAAAACACTCACTTGAGTCAAGTTAGATAAGGGGTTTCCATAGAAGTTTTCTGTGAAAAGTAATTCCCCACAAAAATTTCCGATATTTGCTTCCCCACAGTAATTTTTCAAATCCATGTAGGGGCAGTTATTTAGAAAAAAAAATTTCTGAAGGAAGTAATTTACGCCAATATTTATTCGACTCCATGGGGGGGTTGTAAATAGCTCATAAGTATTTAATTCTTGGTCCCAGTATAAACTACTTTTGAGTTTTTTGGAACAAGGTATTATGTTGATTTGTCCAAAGTACAAAGTACCACATGAAAATGCCCGGTTCTTTTACTGGCTACGATAAAAACTCCTCTCCTAGTAAGTAGTTCAATATATGTTTATCATTTTCCAAGAAAAAATGAATGAATAAAATTATATTTTAATCAAAACATAAAAGAAACGTGACTTCCTTTTTAGCAGGACAAAGAAATTCTATTTTCCGATAAAGAATTCATGACTTATCTTGAATTTAATTTCTTAATATAAATGTATAAATGTAATTCTAAGTAAACGAAATAAAAAATTTTGTGTTCTTCAATTTTCTGTTAAAAGTAAAGAAATTACATAATTCGATTACGTCGTAAAAAGCACGTCTTCATATTTCATATTTGATAATCTAAATGACGGGTTGCTTAGAAGAATTTTTAGTATTCTACAAATTTCAAAATTAATTTTCATGTTCTATGAAAGATTTTTTCAAGTTCTGTTATTATTTCAGTTCTGTCAAGCTACTAAACTATTAATATATACTTACAGAATTTGAATAGGACTTTCACAGAACCCGAACATGAACGTTGAAAATGATTTCTCAATAACAACCCTTTCCGATGAATGATAAATCAAATCCTTTATTTAAAGAGTTTCAAATTTCAAGTCATCGTAGATTATTTTTTAGACAGATTGATTGTTCATCTTGGAGCAAGATTTTACATTACTTGCGCTGTCCTGAAAAAATGAGCACTAAAGAAAGATACTTTAAGCTCGTTTTTGCAGGACAGCACTTTGTTTAAACCCTAAAAAGATAATCATATTGTGTAGTACGGAAAAGAAACTCATGCATAAAATTGACGCAATTGTTTTATGCAGCTGCAGGTCGAGGTTTATTTATTTATTTCAATAAATTTTATGTGATTATTTACACATATTTAAGAATATTTTTATTAAAGATAGTTTACTTATACTCCTTTATTTATTAAAAAGAAAAAAAAAACTTTATACTTCTTCTATAAATCAACGAAATTTTTGAACACTTACTCTTTCATACGAAACTTATTTTTTACTACAATAATCAGCTTTTTTTAGTACAAAAGCAACAATTAGCATGATATCTTATTTATATTAGAAACATATTATGGTTATATAAAAATCAGTTACAAACATCTTTGGCACATATCATCAAAGTAACGTAATAGATAATCATGCGTAATTTTGACTCACGCGCTCGTTATATTTCAAAACAGGTGACACTTACCTTATCGACACTATAGCTGCTGCCACACGCAAAGCTCACATCAAAAGTTAATGTACAGCGCATCATCTTTTCTACCGACACACGACGCTATCAAATATTTCTTCCTATGGTAGGAGAGGGGGTCAGTTGAATTCGAGAGCGGCCGAGGAACATAATTTCATCTGTCAAAGTGACAACTTTACTTACTGACAGCTTGAGCACGTTTTCGAAATGGATGATACTTGTCGCCTATTGCTGGATCTGTTGGACAGCTCATCCTCAGATGATGATGCCGCCAACTATATAATTATAAATGCTATTTATAAACTTTTTAGATTTTAAACAATCTGCGCGTAAATAGCGCATTTTCACATAACCTGACATAACCTCTCCGTCGAATCAGGAAATTCGCAGTTCGCACGCCGATCGACGAAAGCGACATATAATAAATTATTGTAAAATAAGCTCACGTCGATTTCCAAAAATGTCGAAGGCAAAGGCGGCAAGGACCAACACCAGGGCAGGGAACGAGAAGAGAGCACGAGAGCTGACGAGAGCAAACCAGATTACCCAGGAAAACAATTGAAAACAATCATCAAACGAACAAACTAGAAGCCTATCTATGTAGGTATCAGGCCGTCCAACTTTATCAAAAAACCGAATGATATTACCATATAAACATACTGAGTTAAAAATATGATTAATTTTGAAAGGGCGAAAATTTGTTTACTTCAAATTCAAATATTGATTATATTTATATTTTAAATATATGTGAAGTATGTTTGCCAAATAAAGTTTTTTTTTATGTTTCTAAATTTACTAGCACACATGACGATATGAGCTAACATAATAAATAAGAAATGCATTATTAGGCTGCTTATGTCATGGCTGTCAAAGGGAACACGGAACTTAGTTGGTAGCTCCGTAATTAAAATGACCCCCTCTCCTTTTTACGGCGGAGAGGGGGACGCATAACTTTTCAAATATCGCGTCGGGAGCGGTTACGTAAAATAAATTCGGTTAGCGAAGTTCAGAACCACACTTATAGCGCGTTATCTTTTTACGTGTGTCGGGTCTGTATGGGATTGTATGGCGAGCGCTATTGTGCTTTATATTATCTGTTGATGTGAGCTTTGCGTGTGGCAGCACCATTACACTACATGACAGCTCTCAGTGACGAATAAGATGTCCTAAACGCACAGCTATGGATTCGCGCTATTTAGAAAGAGAGAGCGATATTTCACAAACGCATGCGTAAAATTTACGCAGACTATCTTTCTAGGGTTAAAGATCTTTCTTGTTGTGATGGAATATTTCGACATTTCAAACATTTTTATTTTTTAAATAATGTTTTAGTCCAATGAATGGGGTAGGCTACGAATTAATATTTTATTGTCTATGGTCGCGCCTTTTTTAGTTTCCTCTGTCCCAGGGGCGTATAACTCCCGTCTGACCTTGTAACCCTGATGGGAAGAGTTATCCCCAACCCAGATTTTTACAGACAAAGCTGTTGTAGCTGAAAGCTCAGATCTCATTGGCTCAGAGCAAAAGTTGTAGTTTGATCTCTCGCTCTCTACCATAGCGACTTGTGTAACAGAAAGAGAAGCTAAGCATGGGTTATGCTCCGATAAAAATTAACGGTAATTTCCAAGACGCCATTTCGAAAGTTGAAGTCAGTTGAAGTTTTTAGCGTGAATATTTTGAATTTTCTTTCACCATCTAAAAATAATGTTGCTGGCTAGAATTCTTCAAGGTGATAAATTAATGCCGTATTGTGTTAAAGGTTGCTCAGACGGATTCGATAATCCGGTGCTAGCAAGAAGCAGCAAGAAATACGTTTGTTTGTGGGTGTCATTTCGCGATTGAAAGCAAAAATACGGTACTTTTGGGATGAAAAAAGAATGCGTTGCAAACGCTTAATCTTCCAGTCATCATAAAATATCCGGTCTATCTCCACCAATTGAAAGAAGGACCCGAACCCGTTGTTAAATACAGGTACTGACCTCTCGTTCTTTGATACAATGTTCCTGATTCCTGAATGTATTTCATTGGCTAATAATTTAATTAATTTTCCTTTTCAGACCTCTCCGTGACTTGATACTATACCACGTATTAGGATGAAAAAACTGTTAAACAAAGCCACGATTACATCATACAAGGTCATTTAAACCTCTCCAGAATTGCATCATGTAAGTACCTTATTCAGATTTAACCAGCATTTTCCATGATGTTTGCTGACGACAAAGTTGTGGAAATTATATGAAATCCTTGCAGGAGAATTTGAATAACTTCTAGTGCTGTAAAATATGATTTAATATTTTCACGGCCAAAAGTGTTTTTGTTATTTGTTTTTGGGGTGTTATGCCGTGTTGCGCTAACTCCTTATTTAGCCAACGTTTCGAACAGCATTGCAGTGTCCATCAGGGCAGATGTGTTATTTGTTCTAGTGCTGTGGCAATAATAATTAACATTTAAATTTGTTACTCTCTAACTAATATTTATAAGATGTAAGTCACCTATATTACGCTTCAACGGTGTGGAATCCTCATTTGAAGGAATATTCTGAAGGTGTACACCTAATTTAAATTGTAGTGAATTCGCTCAAGAAGTTTTGTTTTCGCTCCCTACAAATTCTGAAGAAACTGCATAAAACGCGATTTTTTCCCATTCAAGAAAGTTCAACAGTGAATTAATCCATCACCATTAATGTCCCCTTTTTCTTAAAATATGTTTAATTAATTTTATCTAGGAAATTTATTAAATATGTGTACAATACTAGAATAGTAAAATCATTGGTCTCAAATTTTGTCTTTTTCTAGGTAAGACGAAGGGCATTTTGAGCTGCATTGGTCCGACGGCAGCCCTTTCTCTCAGGAAACAGAAGACGCACTTGGAGATTTTGGGGACCAGACGGCAACTGCGATATGTATAACGTTTGTATATATATAACAGACTTTTCTGTGGGCATTTTTAAGGTATACAATTCCGTAGTACATTATTTTGATATTCTCATAAGGTCTCGCCAGCGTTGACAATGTAAGCGGCCAAAAATAATCTTTATATCGACTTTTCTCTGCTTTTTATCAATATGTGTCAATGCATGTGTTATTTATCTAAAACTTCCGGAAGAAATTCTCTAAATGATGCTGAAAACCTTATCGAAATCAGTCGCATAGTTAAGACGAACTAAGCGCACAGACAGACGCGAATGTCACTTTATTTTATACTATTTATAGATAATTGATTCCACCACGAATTGTCAGTATCCAAAATAGAAAAATTATTATTTTACTTTTTTTTTATTTTTTATTATCAATCTAATGTTTTTTTCAGGTTTTTTTTTCGATGTCTGCCTCACTAGGATAACCCTGTGTCGAGACAGACGTATTTGATACATGAATTAATTTATACATATTTTTTTTTGATACATAAAATATTTCATTACATTAAACATTGTGAAAAAGATAAAAAATAATAAATAATAATAATAATAAATGATAAATTTGTTAATCAGCATCTAGTTGGAGTACATACTTATGTAGGGATTTTTATAAAATTTTTGATCATGGATCTGTCTTGGCTGATGATCCAAGACTTGATGTCTGTTTTATATTTCAGAAAAAAATCGTTCAGTCTAATGGCTAGTGGGAGAGCATTATATAGCCTTGTTGCAAAATATCTAAAATTTCTCTGGCCAAAAGTTGTTTTAGCGAAAGGGATTTCTAAGAAATTATGTCCTTTGGTTCTAGTATCACGAGCAGTTTAGATATTGTCAAAATAGTTTTGTGTTTGAAGAGGTATGTTAGTATGTTTTTGGCATAAAGTTGCCTTATGTCCATAACACAGATTTTCCTAAAGATTTCTTCCGAACTGCTTGTGATTGGTAGTTTGACGATAATCATTATCATAAGTTTCTGAGCTTTAGATATTGGATCAATGGAGGCAGCTTTTGCTCCTCCCCATGCTATGATACCATACTCTATTAAACATTGACAAAGTGCAGAGTAGATTGTTTTGAGCTGGCTTAGGTTGAGAAAGTTGCGAGTTTGTCTAAAAAAGTAAATGAATTTTCTAAGTTTGTTTGCTGTAGAGGTTATATGTTGTTTCCACTTTAAATTGCTGTCAAAAATAATACCTAAGTATTTAATTTTAGTTACCTGTTCTAAATAAGGGCAATCACATATTATCGTATTTGTCAGGTTGCAAGCACATATTTTAATTTGATTTTCTGGGTTTCTTAAGGAAGGATTAATACTAAATTCAATGTATTTAGTTTTGGTCACATTCATTGTTAGTGTATTATTGTTTAACCATCTTTTAACCACAGTTATGCCCCTGTTAGCTTTTATGTATACATCATTCCAATTTCTTGATTTGAAGAGGAGAATCGTATCATCAGCGAAACTTACAATTTTGGCATCTATTTGAAGATTGCATTTAATTACATGTTCTTAACTTCTATTTCATAATATCTTTTGTTGTTTTACAAGCTATATTTCTTTACAAGCTTTTATTATGTACACGATTTTTATTTATTATATTATGGTTTATGTATTATGATTTAAATTATACCATGTAAAAGTCAAAAGGCGTTACTATTGTTGTTCGTCTAGTCAGGGCTGGTTCTGAGCCAAATGGCGCATGGCGCAAGTAAAATTTTAGCGCTCCTTGTCAAAACCAATAGATGCCTAGGCCCTAGGAAAAAGATAGGCGATCACTGTAGGTAATCAATTATATTTTGATGATTTGTATGTATGAGTAGCGTGGTTTTTATGAAAGATAATCTTACTGGTGGTGTGTTAGTTTAGGAATTATCACTCTTGGAAATTCACCACCCATTTTGTATTTGCCTCCAGAGAAATTCGGAGTGAAAACGAGTTCTTCGCCTGCTGCTCCGCTTGCGACACAACTTGCGCCACCCTTGGGGATCCTTGTACTACTATCAACAAGAACTGCAGCAAAAATTGCTACTTCAAAGCAGGCTTCGCCAGAAACGCCAAGAACGTCTGCATTCCAGTCAAGCAGTGTCCAGGTTAGTCTCAACAACAATCATCAACTATCAGATCTGTGTGCCTTTCTGTGATATCACTAACTAGCAGTGGCGGATTAACCCTAAGGCAAAGTAGGCACGTGCCAAGGGGCGCCAGTTACAAAGGGGCGCCGGCGGGCGCCCCTTTGTAACTGAATAATAATAAATGAAAATATATAAACTTAATTTTGTAAGTAAGTATGCACCTGCTTACACAATATAAAAGATTATTTACTTCTGTATAGATGCAGAGCTTCCAAAGCATACTCGCCTTCTTGATTATTCCTCCATGCCTCCATCGCATGATTTTTTAATAGAAGACCGCTCGCTCGTGGATTCGTTCGCGGGCGTTGCTAGATTGCAGGGCAAAGGGCGCAGCGGGGGCAGGGGATAAGCGGCCGGCACCGGACTTCCGAACGGATGACGGGGTGACAGTCACACTCATCACTTTCAGCTTGGATGTCGCCGGTTACGCGCGCTTCTATTGATTACGTACTCGCAGCGGTATTTGTGTGAATTAATTAGTACATTGCGTTTTAGTTCATTACCCAAATAATGAGTGAATTGAAGAAGAAACCTAATGGTGCAGCTTATAAAAGGAAGGCTAAGGAAAAAGAAGAAAAAAATCAAAATATTATAAAGCATACGAAACATATTGAGACATTTTTTTCTAAATTAAAAAGTGATGATTCGGAATTTTCTAACGCAATTCACAGTGCGTCTTCTACCGAGTCTATTCAATGTGAAATTCCTACTAGTTCTAAACAACACGATTTGTCCATGCTGCCTACTCCGTCAGCCGTAGAAGTTGTGAGGCAGTCGCAAAATAGACTGTTTATCGTGGGATGTGACCCAGTCAAGTTGGATATCAATAACGAAACACAAGAATACATTGCAATTAATGGATTTAATCAAAATCAAAATGCAGATTTTTCATTGATTACTCTCTTACGAGAATATATGAAGATAAAATCTCACGTTTTTTAACAAAAACAATGTTTGAAAGAAAGTTGTTAAATAGAGAAAAACTTCCAAGGAAATGGCTTATTTACTCTCCAAGCACAGGTAAAGTTTATTGTCGACCTTGTTTATTATTCGGTGGTGGAACTAGTTTTGGAAAACAAGATGTTGGTTTTAATGATTGGAAGAACGCATCGAATAGATTAGAAAGCCACGAAAACTCATGTGAACATAAAACATGTATTTTGAGCTTGCAACGTAGATCTAACATTGACGGTCGTGTCGATCATGAGCTCGCCGCTCAATTTCTAGAAGAGATGACTTATTGGCGTGAAGTTTTAAAACGAGTGGTTGCCACTGTAAAATCTTTAGCATCGCGTGGTTTACCTTTTAGAGGACATGACGAAAAACTTGGCTCTCTTCATAACGGAAATTACTTAATGACGCTGGAACTCATAGCGGAGTTTGATCCGTTTTTAAGTAAACATATTGCTCAATATGGCGGCAAGGGAAAGGGATATACCAATTACTTAAGTTCTACAACGTGTGACGAATTTATTGAATTGATGGCAAACAAAATATTAACACAAATAAAACATGAAATCAAGATATCAAAATATTATTCAATAATAGTGGATTCAACACCAGATATTTCCCACATTGACCAATTAACTTTCGTGATCCGATACATTCAAACCGACGGTACGCCCGTTGAACGTTTTCTTAAGTTTATCGCAAATGTTGGTCACAAATCACAAGACATAGCAAATGCTATTATTAAAACATTGGACATGATTGAAATTAATATATTAGACTGTAGAGGCCAGTCGTATGATAATGCCGCAAATATGTCAGGCATTTACAATGGATTACAGGCCAAAATAAAAGAACTATGTCCCCTAGCAGAATATATACCCTGCTCTGCACATTCGCTTAACCTAGTGGGTGAATGTGCCGCTGAATGCGCTCAAGAAGCTTGTTGGTTCTTTGGTCTCCTTCAAGAAATCTACACATTTTTTACAGCTTCAACTCAAAGATGGCAAACTCTACAAGCACAAATAATCCTAGGTAATGATAAAAAAAATAAAACTACTGTCAAAAATCCATCTGACACACGCTGGTCAGCTCGAGCAGATGCTTGCAAAAGTTTGAAAGAGTCATTTCCAGAAATTTGCAATGCTTTAATTGCTATCGAGAGCAATACAGAGGAAAAACGTTCTGTTGTATGTGAAGCTAAAGACATAAGATTGAAATTAGAACGACTAGAAACTGCTTTCATGATCGTGTTTTGGGGTTTTATTTTAGTTCACATGAATAAAACCAATAAAAAATTACAGTCCGTTGATATTGATATTTGTACAGTTATTCAAATGTATGACAGTCTGATTCTAATAATTTCTTCAGAAAGGGAAAATTTTAATAAATATGAAGAGCAAGCCTTAGAATTCGCATTAGTCAGAGAATATGAAAAGGACATCAAGAGGATACGGAAGAGAAAACTCACAGCAGATGAATCTGCCGAAGATATTACTTTTTCATTATCTGGTCGGGAAACATTTAGAGTGACAGTATATTTAGTAATTATAGACAGACTTTTCGTTGAACTTCAAAAGAGACGAGAAGCGTACAGCAATTTTTATACCAAATTTTCGTTTTTAAGCAATTTGGTCAATTTGAACACCGAAGAAGTTCAAAATAGTGCTAGTATGTTAGTAACAATATATTCTAGTGATTTAGAAAAGTGCTTTGTTGATGAATGTATCCATCTACGTTCTTATTTAAGAACGATAGCTCGAGATGGAGATCTGCCCCGAACAACCAAAGCGATTTTACAGGTTCTAAGAAAAAAAGAACTTGAAACAATTTATCCAAACATTGACATAGCCTTAAGAATGTGCGTATCGACGGCAGTCAGCAATTGCAGTGGCGAGCGGAGTTTTTCCTGTCTAAAGAGAGTGAAAAATTATCTTCGCTCAACCATGACAGACAGGAGATTAAATTCGTTAGCCATACTTAAAATTGAATCCAAATTACTGCTCTCTTTAAACTATGACGATGTTATTGACAACTTCGCAAAACAAAAATGTAGACGCAGAGATGTTTAATTTTTTTTGTGATTAGTATATACCAATTTTTAAATTTAATTCCCGTAATTAACCTATTAAAGTTTATTTGTCGTCCTTTTTTATATTAAAAAATTACATTATTTTTATTAGTCACTCAGTCAGCCACATAGCGAGTACACAATGCTGTTCATAAATAAATGCTGTTTAAGTGTAACCAAGACAACACATAAGTGACATTTGAAAAGTGCATAAAATAAAATTCGTAATTTAAACACAAAGGGATCCTAGGCATTTCTAGGTAGGTACTTATTAGTGAGTACTAATTCCTTTACATAAATAATTGATCACTTAAATTTTTTATGTTTTATTAATTATCCCTATTAATATTATAACTGCGAAAGTGTATATGTGTGTGTTTGTATAGGTATATGTTACTTCTTCATGCAAAAAAACTACTGAACCGATTGTGATGAAACTTGGTATGTAAAAAAAAGATAGCTGGCAGTGTTGCCAACGAGGGCGATATATCGCCATTTAGGCTACTCAGAACGAGAACTAGCTAACTCTAGCCAGTAGCCACCCCCCCCCCCCCATGAATTTTTTTTTCGGGACAAATTTTATTTTCTTGAAATTCTCTAGCCACCCCCCCCCTCCCACGAAATTTTTATTTTCACGTAAAACCCACCTAACTACAAATTCGGCTACTTTAGGTACTTGTTAAAATTTATAATATGTGGTCGCTAGAGGGGCGCCGATGAGGTGCTTGCCTAGGGCGCTCTCAACAGTTAATCCGCCTCTGCTAACTAGTGTTGCACTATCATCAACAAGGCTTTCGAAAAGACTTGTTACTGCAAGGTGGGCTTCTCCAGGGACGCGAACAATGTCTGCATTTCAGTCGAGCAGCGTTTAGACCAGTCCAATCAACATCAAAACAACTACCAAACCTAAGTATCCTAAGTAACTAAGTAACTGCGTTATTACTTAAGTAACCTATGTAACTGCGTTATTACTTGCTAGTGTTGCACCATCAACCTAAGTAACTGCGTTATTACTTGCTAGTGTTGCACCATCAAAATCAAGCAACAATAAATGCTATTGTGAGATGGGCTTCGCCAGGGATGCCAAGAACATCTGCATTACAGTCAAGCAATGTCCAGCTCAGTCCAAACAACTACGATACCTGTGCCTTACTGTGATATCATTTGCTAGTATTGCACCATCATCAACAAGACCTGCAACAATAAGTGCTTCTGCAATGCGTTCCACTCGAGCAGATGTGTTGTGAAGCTGGATATAGTGGGAACGTTAAGGAGATAGGTAAGAGGAAGGTGGAGGAATACTTGAGTATTCAGATCTTGTCACCGCATACCATATAAATTCATTTCAAGCAACATTTCCATTCTGAATGTTGGTCCTACACCAGGGTGATATTGAGAGTATCTTACACTCTGTAACGTACCGCAAATATACATTTGATGAAATAATTGTCAAAATTTCAAATTATCTTTACTTGTGCGGGATGGGATCAAATTCGAACCAGCGAACTACAGATTCTTAGTCTTACCCCTCGACAACAGAGGCCGTCAAATATTTCTCTTTTACCCAACTAAAAACGCCAAACGAGTACATTGTATTATAAGTGTCATACATTTTTACATAAGTATGCAAAAATTTCTTATCGATGCCTTTGCATAACTCTTTTTGCAGCTAAACCAAGCCAGGGAGACTTGAACGCAAACCGATCCGATGGTTGCAAATGCAAGAGTGGATTTGTCAAGGACAAGGGCGGGAAGTGTATTGCGCGGCCAAGTTAGTTCTTTTAGATGACTTTCCTCTTAAATAAATGTTTATAAACTAGATCAAGGGCTTGGAGGAATAATATCCTCCAAGGTCGAGTGAGATAATGTTTACTTTGTTTTTAATAGCGCAGAATCAAATGAGAACACAACATATTTTCCACTCTGTGCAGTGGTCACTTGTATAAAATCAATGGTCCTTTGATTACATACATAATCACACAATTTACACACCAATTAGTCATTATTATTAATTTCATCAAACTAATTAAATAATAATATTATTTCTTCTAACTCAGCAAATAAATAAATAAATAAATAATATTATTATCAGCTATCTTATTTTAAAACACCCCAATGTCTTCTTATTCACTTTTTTTTCAAATGCAATTTTTGTGGTCTATTACTATTGAGGGGGACGCAAATTCAATGCCCATTTTCATTTGAATTTGCATATTATTACGAATTTCCTAATATTTCCAGCCCCTCAATGTGGTGCGAATGAAATAGTTGACACCTGCGCGCTGTGCGCCGACCGGACTTGCGCAATGGTGTTTTCAGGTGAAGAAGCCAAAATGTACAAAGCCGCCCGGTTGCCCTGTCGCGTGTCGCTGTCTGCCTGGATTCGTGAGAGGCCTGTCCAATCAGTGCGTCAAACCAGAACAATGTAAGAACAAATTGATAAATTACAAATACTCTCATTATGTGAGGCGGTTATGGATACCACCGCCCCTGGAACTATTGTGCCATAAGTCACCCCAGTGGCGACCTACGGCTGGTAACTTTTAAGAAAGTTACAAACAATGTTGGACCCAATACTAATCCTTGCAGTACCTCTTGTGTGTTTCCTATAGAAGCTATACATTTTATTTGTTAGGCCACCAAAAGGCACAGAAACTTCAAAGGCTCAGATGGCGTTGACCCAGAGAATGCACAGTTACATCAAAGGTTTTTCTTTGGGTACGAACCTCATTTTTAGTGTCTGATTATGACTAAAAGGTATCGATTTGATGGTATAGCGGCATCAACTGATACAATCTTTCCAATAAGCATTCCGATTACATCATTCCTGTACCAGTGTCATGCCTCACTGCCATACACCAGGGTGTATACCAACACTCCATTGTGGACTGTTAGCCTTGCTTCTCTTGACAACTTTTCACTAGCCACAATCGCTGTCAGTCCTACATTTATCCTTCTTTCAACATTTCCATCTCTCAATACACAAACTCGTCCACCAGCTACAAGTGTTCATTATTCACGACGAGAATTCGTACTGCTTTCGTACTCTCTTTTGTAAAAATATAACTGTGGAGTTATTGATATTCATCATTAACTCATTCTGCATTGTATCTAACTACATAAGCATTTGGTTCATTCTAAACACAAGAAACTGTAGATGGTGTCAATCTTCCATACTGTTAGCACCGCATATTGAATAAGCAATATCAATTCAGATTGTTCATTTTCGCACCCAAGCCCACATGTTCAACATTGTAGCAAAAAAACACTCTGATTCCAGGCTGCACTGACCTTAACTACGAACTGGTGGCCTCTCCGAGTCCCTGCGCCAGTGGCACGTGTGAGTGCCCCACGGTGGCCCAATGCAAGGACAAGGTGCCAGCAAAGGGGTGCCGCTGCAAGATCTTCTTCCTGAAGAAGAGTGCTGCGGATGCCACCTGTGTGGCCCTCAAGCATTGTCCTAAAAAGGCCACCAACTACTAAATAATATTTTAAATAATCTTGAATAACATAAAATGTTGAATAACATAATATTGAATAACAATGAACATATTAACCACTCAAACAGATGCGCTGATTCTATACAGCATGTTTCAAACTACCTTTTGGAAATATTAAAAATAATATTTTTTCCCCTATTGTAAAAAAATATATTAATGAGTAAACATAAATTCTTTGCGCAAACCTGTATTTAAGTACATATTTCTGTTATTAAAATTGCAAGATTTAGCAAATAAAAATTAATACATTATTGCTGTGTTTTTTCGGATTCAGTTTGGGCTGATTCTGTTGTATTGTTCCAAATTCTCATCCTGAAATTCCTACTAATAATTTGCCAACACAGTTCCACCTGGGACCACAAACCTGAGTTCTACATCATCCGTCATCAGAGCAGGAGTAACTCAGCAAAGAGCTAGAGTAAAGTTCCAACCTGATCTGTAAAACAATAACGTAAGGAAGTTCTTCTAACTCAAACTATGTCGCTTCTGTACGATCTTTTTCACTTCCCATTTCCAAATCTTAAAATATTTCTCAAATGAAGGACGCCAGTCTACTATAAACTACTACACTGTCTACCGTAAGCCTGTAATCTATATTTTATCATACCTACTTTCTACTATAGACTACAGCACTGTCTACTGCAAGCCATTAATCTATATTTTCTCATACCTAATGTCTACTATAGACTACTGCACTGTCTACTGAAAGCCTGTAATCTATTTTTTATCGTACCTACTCACTGTCCCAGTTCTTGTATGTTCAATAGACCTTTTTTTGCAAAACTGAGTTATGAAAGCCAATATGTTCATTAGCCTATTGCGCATTAATGAAGCTAAAAAAAACATATTTTTTTGGTTTTTAAGTGACATTTTCAGAATTTTTCGTGTGCCAATATCCACTCACGGAACAATGTTTTAGCACTTATTTGTTCAAACTCCCGGATATTGAACATTCAAATACTCAACGTTATGAATATAAAATATTTTTAAAAGTTAATAGTTATTTGTTCAACATCCCGCCAAACGTTGAGGGCTTGAATGTTCAATCTCCACTTTCAACCAATCAGGAGTCGGTTAGTTCAAATGAGCTGCCATGTTGATTTTTAGCTGTTTTCTAACAACTAAATTGTTTCACTAAAAATACATTTAATTGCGAATATATACTGTTATTGAACTGAAACTTCAATTTCACTACTCAAGAATCAATAAACCTTAGACCAGTAGCTCAAATAGAAAGGTAAGTCTTAAAATTATGTCATTTATAACCAACATTTATTTACCGGATCTCTAGTCAAAAGCTTTACCCCATGGACACGGAGGCCGTAATACGTACTATGTTAGAATATTTCACATCACGCATGCACCGACAACCGATAGTAGTATATTAGCGGTAGGTACTTTTGTACTTGTACGTTGTTTTCAAACTTACATAATATTTGGATGATTCAAGGACGCTGATTGTATATTTTAAAGTAATACTTTAAGTCAACTACTACCCAAGATAAAAGTAAAGTGTTGAAATCTGAAAATCACCCTGTACCTATATACAATTTATCACTAATTGGCTAATTTAACAAAAAAATACCTAAAACTTATGGGAGCCGAATTGTTCAATCTCCAGACGATGTGTTCAATATCCAAAATAATCATTCATAATTTTCAAGCCATGTTCAACGTCCACCTTTAAAGTCATAATATGGGCATATTATAGCTTCAATCTTCGAAAAATGATCTTTAAACATTTCCTGCTACTCATATGCATAAAACGAAATTACCAAAATCGAGAATATTTCAGAATTTGCCTGTAAAAACAAAAAAAAGTATCCTGTAAAAGTTGCTAAATGGTCTATTGAACATACAAGCACTAAGACAGCGTACTGGGTTTATTCAGATATTTCACACGTGAGCGAAAACAATTAAATAACAACTCAGTTTAAAGATGGATGTAATTTAAAGATGGAAGGAACATAATAGATAAACTATACAAAGGAAAGGAAAAATAGGGATAACATAAATAGTATTTAGACATATGAGAATAATAAATAGACTGATATAAATGAAAATAAAACATTTATGAATATTAAAATATACACAAAGAAGTAATAACATACTTCGGTAATAATAACTATTGAGGTTAGCATAATACATCCCTTCTGCATTCCTTCTATATCATTTTACTTTTGATTTCTGTTTCACTAAATTATTCAATCACCACACTACAACTAGTATGAAGTCCAGTGTAAAAAAAAGTGAATTAAATATGTTTGCATAAACATGTTGCTGAGAATTGTAAAACTTGTAATAGATATTTGTAATAAGCATTTACTTTGTGGCTCGTCATAATTTACAATAATATTCTAATTCTATTTAATATTCTCCTGACGAAGGAAGGGTGCTTCCGAAACCGGTAGAGTACAGTTAAAATTAAAGTGGTCTAAAACAAATTTATATCTTTTATTGCTTGTAATAGATAGCTGAAAATAGAAGACACATATATACATACATACATACATACACACATATACCCGGTCAGCGGCTGAGTTGGCATCATGTTTGGGTCCCACCCAGGCTTTGTAGACAATATTTTCCGCTCAAGGTGATGGCAGTAAGAGATTTTTAAATATTGTCAAGTTATTCGTAACACAGGAATGTTTGTCTCTCTTTAAAACAAATATAAAATGTGTTTGTAGAGTAACTACAATTATATATGTATGTATTTATAATTAGTATTATATAAATTATTGATGTAAAATAAAAAATAATCGCCAGTATTTTGACGAAATTTTGCCTACAAAAATTTTCTTTTGTAAGGGACAACGGCCATATTGACATATTTGTATGTCAGTATTCCACATATTTCAGAATGTGTCTCGTCAATTGTCCCTTTTGAGATCACACATAGATACATTAGAATCATGAAAAGGGTTGTATCGATGTGTCGGAATACGTCTCGTCAAATCTCTCTTCCAATATTATTAATAGTTACAGTTGGAAGAAGTAAAAGGTTTTTCTCCACCGTGAATCATTGTGTGTTTCGTCAATTTGCCCATTAAATAACATGGATAACTGCAATTGGAATACAAAAAAGGTTTTTCTCGGCTCTGAGTCACCAGGTGTTATATCAATTGTCCCCTTTGAGAACATGAATAGTTGCAATCGGAACATTACGAAGGCTTGTTTCGACTGTGAGTCAGCATGTGTCTCTTTAAATCTGCCCTTCGAGAACATGAATAGTTACAATTGCAACATGGAAAAGGTTTTTCTCCACCGTGGGTCAGCATGTGTCTCGTCAATTGTCCCAATTGAGAACATGAATAGTTACAATCTGAACACGAAAAAGGCTTTTCTTGACTGTGAGTCAGCATGTGTCTCTTCAAATCTCCCTTTCGAGAACATAAATATTTACAATCGGAACATGAAAATGGTTTTTCTCCACTGTGAGTCAGCATGTGTCTCGTCAATTGTTCCTTTCGAGAACATGTGTAGTTACAACCGGAACACGAAAAAGGTTTTTCTCCCCTGTGAGTTACCATGTGTCTCTTCATGTCTCCCTTTCGAGAACAAGAATGGTTACATTCACCACATGAAAATGGCTTTTCTCCATTGTGCTCCAGGATGTGTTTCGACAAATCACCCTTTCGTGAACATGTAAAGTTACAATCGGAACATAGAAAAGCTTTTCCTCTACTGTGAGTTATCATATGTCTCTTCAATTGTCCCTTTCGAGAACATGAATAGTTACAATCGGAACACGAAAAAGGTTTATCTCTACTGTGAGTCAGCATGTGTGTGGACAAATAAACTTTTCGAGAACATGAATAGTTGCAATTAGAACACGAAAAAGGTTTTTCTCCAGTATGGGTGCGCAAGTGCTGTTCTAACTCTGACTTATAAGTGCACGAGTAGTTACAATGGGGACACGATAATCGTTTTCCTGCAGTATGCTTCTTCAGATCTGTCAAAAAGTCAGAAAATGATTACGGATAAAATATAACAAGTGTAAAAAAAACAAACAAATATCAAGAATTGTTGAATAAAACAAAGCTAGTTGGTTTTACCTGCTGACTGTGTAATTTTTTTATAGCGTTTTAAGCATTTATAATTGAAACGCGGCAGGTCTATGTCAATTTCAACTTTATAAGGAACTCTCGCTTCATCTTCTTCTCGGGCTTCTGGTTCCGGCTTGATGGTTACAAACTCCATATTAAAGCTACCTGGAAAAACAAAACAACAATACCTACATTGATCAAATGATCATATTAATCATGCCAAGACGAACATCAAAAACTACACATAATGCATTTAAGAATACGATCGCCCCTCTCCGACAGATCTGAAATATATATATTTTTTTTTGTTATTACGCTTAAAGATACAACTGAATAACTACGTAGATGAGTAAAATTGGATAAGAGACTAAAATAAATAAAATGGGCCCAGATTTCCGCTTCAGGGACCAATTTTTCAAGAAGGTTGTGCAAATAGTTGTTTTTTATAGTTATTAAGTTGAGTCATAGGGTTTTTTTACCAAACAAAATATTTGCATTAAGCATGGCGAGCGATCCTAAAAGTTGACCACAGAGTTTAACTAATTAACCATGACACCGTATTTCCACAGACATAGGCAGTGAAAATGGACCTCAACAGAACACACTATGTCTTGTCACATTCAAATATCACGTCATACGTAATCTTCTATTATTGTGACTTTTGACATGACATGACCCGATTCAAGTATTTGGTTTACTTGATTTTGGTATGTCTTCCTTGGGAGTCATCAACTTTTTCTACCATTCAAATCCGCATATGTATAACGAAAATGTATCACGAAATCTGAATATGTATATCGATTTTACTATGCTAATTGTAATGATAACTTAAGATTAACAAATAATGTTACACATAGTTTAAAGATAAAACAAATTAATATACAACGCGATTCAACATAATTTTTCGAGAATTTTGATTTCGCTATTTCGACCACTTATTATTGACATTGATATTGAATACTGGACACTCTCTGATGTAACTGTGTACATGTCTGTTCTATGACTGTCTTGACATATGTCCCTTTTAAGAGTTGAATAGTTAGTAATCGGAACATGAAAAAGGTTTTCTCCACTGTGAGTCAGCATGTGTTCCATCAAATCTCCCTTTCGAGAACATGACTAGTTACAATCACAACATGGAAAAGGTTTTTCTCCACTTTGAGTCAGCATGTATATCGTCAAATGTCTCATTTAAGAACATGAATAGTTGCAATTGGAACATCAATAATTGCAGTAAGAAAACGAAAAATGTTTTTCTCCAGTATGGGTGTGGCGTTCTAAATCTGACTTTTGCACGAGTGGTTACGATGGGGATAAGATAATGGTTTTCCAGCAGAATGCTTCTTCAGAACTTTCAATTAGTCAGAAAATTATTACAAATAAAGCTTAACAAGTGTAAGAAGAATTAGTTAAAAAAAGGAAAAAATGGCACGAATGAAATGAAACAAAGTAAGTCACTTTTACCTGCTGACTGTGTAATTCTTTCAGAGCGTTTTAAGCATTCATTATTAACACCCGGCAGGTCTACGTCAATTTCAATTTTATATGGAACTGCTCGTTCATCTTCTTCTTGGGGTTCTGGTTCCACCTTGATGGCTACAGTCTCCATATTAAAGCTAGCTGGAAAAACAAAACAACAATAAGTAAAAAGATCAAATGATCTAATAAATCACGCCAAACGAACATCAATAACTACAAGTAATGCTTGATGATCAATCTGCGAGAGATATTGCAATGAAATAATTTAATTTGTTAAAATAATTACGCTTAAAGATACAAGTGAATAACCATGTAGATGCGGGAAATTGGATAAGAGACTATAAGAAATAAAAAGGACTCCAGATATCCGCTTTAGGGACCAATGATTCAAGAAGTAAAAACCATTAGCTCTTGAGCACCTTCAGCATGGAGTTTTGTTGTTTACAGAGAATGAAATAAGGTTTTTTTTAGAGGAAAAACTTGAGAAATCGAGTAATTTAAGATAAATATTTGCCTTGGCAAAATAGGACGTTCTGAATAAGCACATGTCCTGTCTGCGCGACATTTCAAAATGGACATGGATTCCGATCATTTCAATTTAACTTTTTTTTTCATAATATACAATGCAACTTACTGGCTGGGCAAGTACTCTCCTCATACTGCGAAAATTCCTTCTTTACTTTTGACAGGTCAAATTCTATATTCGTATATGATATTTTACCCCCGACTTCTTCCTGGGGTCCTGGTTCCGTCTTGATTGAAACAGTATCTGAATTTAATAGATCCATTGCACTGCTGGGGTAACGTATGGTAATTGGTTTAATCCCAAAGAAATATACCTGGACATTGTCATAATGAAACATTAATTTGTATGAGCATTCAATATGTGATGGTAGTTAGAATCTTCTGTTGAAACAATGAAGTTGTGCGCATTACACATATTTGACCTTGTAATTGTGAACTTAAACTTAAGTCATTTGAAAACGGTTAAGAGAATAGTCGGATTACTCAATTTAAACAGGTATTAGTGTAGCAGGTGTAATAGGTAATGTGTCAAAATCCAGTTGTAATTTTTCTAGTAAGTTTTTGACGAAGTAAAATATAGCAATCTTCTTAAAGTTACCAATAAATGACAGACATGACAGAAGGTATGCAAATTGAATTTTTTCTGAAATATTGTTTGTTATTTCTTTACATTGTATCTTTTTCACGTAAGAATTTTTAACCTCACTATGACAAGCCTGTCTTGAAGTCAATTATTTTTCGTGTGCGTTGAATTGAAATTGCATTTGTCATTCCTATATATTTGAAAAAGGAGTGGCCCTAATGTGGATCCTTGAGGAGCTCCTTAGTTTGTGTTGTGTTGTGTTGACTGTTTTTGTTTTCTTAGCTGACATATTGCATTCACAGGTCACATTGACAAACTAAATAGATTCCATAACTGACTGATTGGTGCTATAAAATAATTCAAGATATGGCGATACGATAGTTCACGTTAGCGTTAGACAATTGTTTATTTGAGCAGCCGTAGTTCAAATTAAGGAACAGAGGTCACTCAGTTTGATTTGGATTAAGTTTCGCTGCCTAAACGAATAGTGTGATTAGAAAATATCATCTTTAGCACTTACCAGTAACTCTCATGCATGTGGTGATAAATTTAACATCCAGGGTTAAACAGTGTAATGTATATTATGTAGAAATAGATTAAGAAACTGGATAAAACCATTGGCCGTGAAGAAACCTTGCGTCATAAATTTAATAGTGATATTCAGTGTTGCCAACTCGATAATTAATGATGAGATACAAAAAGACCTAGAAAGGATTTAAAAATCTCGTAACTCCAAATTTCCGTTTCACAATATTTTCGTTTTATTTCAAAATTTCAACACATAAATGTGAGATTTAGTTCAATATTTAAAGATTTGGATATTTAAAAAAAACCACGAACTTAACCGTTTAAAATTGCGTCTCACTTCTTATTTTAATTATAAATCACTAGTTGCAAGAACCTAACAGTTGTTATTCGCTAATTATAAGTTGTTATAATAAACGCATGTTATATTTATTGAAAGTAGAGAAAAGTTGATGTTTTTTAATCAAATCATAAAAAACCCTCAGCAACGCCGGGTACACGTAAGTTAGTAAAATAATAAAAAAAATTCACACATTATTATAAGCATTAATTACGCGCCTGAAACATCCATACAAATTGAAAATATCTCCCGAGTAAAAATAATTTCGCCGATGGGAATGGATATTTGAGGTGAGTGATTTATGCTTATAATAATTTACTGTCGTTTGTGCTATGGATAAAAACCTTGTTTTATAAACATTAATCATTAAAAATATTGTTAGGTATTTTTCCTCTTAATTTGGCCTCCGTGACAACTTGGAACACTTTGCTCATTGTTTTCATCGCCAATTGTCGATCGTTTTCATTACCCTCATTCTCAAAATTTTCAAAATAAGAATTCGTTAATACTGGAATGACATTTTGCAACATAGCTGTGGAAATGCTTTTCATAAAAACCAAAGTTTAAATTACCAGAATACGTAAGCTGCTATGTTTGATCGTAGTTAGTCGAGAATTCTAATATTCCATACCAACCAAGGGTCTACGTTCAACCTGAGCAGCATCCTCGTTCGTGACTCCAGAAGCTTCCAGTCAGGTTGTAAGGCTGATCGGCTTGTTGGCTTCTTTCGTTTTCACGCCAAGGATTGGCTTGCCGTTTGAGAGAGATTGAGAAGTTCTCTTCTAAGTAAAACACTTGTGTTTTGGCTTGATATGTTTTAATATGTCACAAACAAGAGGGTAGACTTAAAACTCAGAAAGAGAAGCGAGAGTTTATTGATAATGAATGTAGACTCAATGATAATGTAGAATTGAATCCCGGTTTGGAATCACAACACGCTATTTATAAACAAACCAATATTGGACGTGACCACAGACACGAGATATTATAGACGCGAAATTCATGACAATATTACACTATGACGTGTCATAGACAAAAATATATAACATAAAAGGTGGCATAGACTGACAAAGATAATGTAAAAGGCTCTACACATCGAGATTATAACATGAGAAAACGAAAGATTTTAGGCTTGACTGAATTTAAATATGAAACAGGACAATCACAAAATACGACACGAAACACAACAGAGTCCTTAAAAAACGTTAAAAATTGTTAAAATGACCTACGAGCGTTGCATCAAGCTTGCTCAAGATTGTGATAATAACGTTTAAATGCATAAAAATAATCTAATTTAAATTATCCGAATATGTAAACTGATGAGTTTGGCCGCAACAGGTTTGGGATTGTGATGGTCCATTGCAACCGACGCTTTACTTTCGGCCATATCCTGAAACATATTCAATTTGTTACTTTTACCCAAGAGCGGTGCAACAAGCACACCCCAGATGAGATTGAGATAATACTGTTTAAATGCATGTAATTGATGTCATTAGATATATACAAATAATATAAATCATCAGATAATTGCTGCTGTAAAAATCTAGCATACTTTCCCAGATAATCTGACTGCCGGTGAAAATCTGGCTCTGCAAATTTTCCTGAATTGCCGTCTCCATGCTGAGGGTCGTCGTACTAACAGTGGTTTGTCATTTAAAATATATTCAGTGTCCTAATTAAAAATATTATGGATTGCCCAGAAGCCCAAGGACCCGTTTTTTTTTTTTTTTTTTTTTTTTAAAGTCGGAGGCGGTTTACTTACGTTCCCCGCGAGCACTTAGGCCATACGCCCATTGTACTATCTCCCATTTTACCTCATTCCCTTGCCAGTAACCCGGTCCCTTTTATGAAGTTCACCAGGGCTGTCATTGGATATGTGGCGATGTCTTCTGGTTCCACACTGTGTCTTCCCAGGTATCTGAGCCTTATTCCCAGCAGAGCGGGACATTGGCACCATAGGTGAATTGGAGTCTCTTCCTCCTCTTCACATTTCCTACAGATGTTGGTGTTTTCCACTCCCAACAGTTGCATGTGTCTCCTGAGATGGCAGTGTCCCGTTAATAGTCCTACCAGTTCCCTCAGTGAGTTTCTGTCCATATCGAGTAGTTGCCTGGTTCGGTTAGGGTCCGGTCCCTTTATGAGTACTTTAGATTGCCTCATTCCGGGTGCCTTCTTCCATTCCTTCCAGTGTTGGGATTTGACCCACCTCTTGATATGTAGTTTGGTGTGGCAAGCTGCTACTCCTACGGCCGGCTCAGATCCCGCAAGTGGTGCTTTCGCCCCTTTCCTTGCTAGTTCGTCAGCCCGCTCGTTGCCCTCAATACCTTTATGTCCTGGTACCCAGAGCAGGGTTACTTTATTGATGGTCGCCATTTCTATTAGGATAGTCCTGCATTCCATCACCAGTCTGGAGTCGCATCGGTTACTTTCCAGTGCCATTAAGGCCGCCTGGCTATCCGAACATATGTTTATGTTCTTATTTCTGTACCCGATACTCATATTCTCCTGTGCGCAGGCTAAGATGGCTTTCATCTCAGCTTGACCCGTTTAGAAATGGCAACATTCCAGGTGGGAAGCATATACCACGGTAAGGGTTTTTACAATCAAGTTGGCAACACTGACTATTAATTATATCGAAATTGTTGACGCATTTTTCCTTCAGGTTTCATCCTGTTTCCAAATCTATCTTTACACAATATACCTTACACTTTTTAATCCTGCTTTATCGTCACATGCTTGTAATAGTTACTGGTAAGTTCAAATGCTGATATTTTCTATACAAGCATTCATTACGGTAGGCATTCATTTTGCAAGCGGCCCTTTTTCCAAATCAAACTAAGCGACCCTGTTTTAATTTGGACTACAGTTGTTAAAATGCAAAACTGCACTGTGTTAAATGTGAAATTTGTGCCAATCGGTAAGTTGGGTAATTCATTTAGCGTTTTGTTTGAAGAACGTTTAAACTCTCAATTTGACGTCTACCCAGTATTACCAAGACGTTGATTCAAATAATAACAAAATATGGATTGCACATATTTTGTTATAAAAGCGTTATGTCGTATCCGATACACTGTAATACCTGTTAATACAAAGATAGTGGGTAATCCGACGATTTTCTTCACCGTTTTAAAATCACTTAACTTCAAGGTCACAATTAGCATATGTGTATTGCATACGTCTTCACAGTTTTAACTGAATATTCCAACCGGATCAAAATATTCAAAGATCATGCAATTTAAAGTTCTGTTATAACAATGTTATGTTTTTCAGGCATTTTCTTGGTCTTGAACCAATTATCGAACGTTACCACAACAGTGCCATGGATCTATTAAATCCAGATACTGTTTTCATCAAGAAGGAACCAGGACCCCAGGAGGTGGTCGGAGGTAAAATACTCTATAAAAATATAGATTTCGACCTGCCAGATGTATATAAGGAATGTTCGAAGTATGCTGAGTTCTTGTACAGCCAGTTAGTTGCGTTGTTTATATGAACAAACATTTAAATGTTCAATTCCGATGTTGGGGATCCATGTCCATTTTGAGATGTTCGTAAGGTTCTTTGGTATTTACCTCAATAAGTTTCTTTACGGATAACTGCCAAACTACAGCGAAATTCAGTTCCCGATTCCTCAAGTTTTCACTTCACTTGGTTTGGGACATAATATTTTATCTAATTATATATTAACTTATAAGTTAGAATACACAATTGACGCAAGACAACATTATTCCATCGGCTACGAACAACGAAAGTCCGTACTGAAGGTGCTCCATAGGTTTTCCTTTTTGAAACATTGGTCCTCGAAGCGGACATCTGGGGTCGTTCTTATTTATCAAAGTCTCTTATCATGTTATTCAATATTTTCCCTTTACACACGAGTTTTAGACTCTTGTAAAGGTAAACATGTTAATTTTTATTGAAATATGTTCTTACTATGTAAATTTAAACATTATACTGTATTTTATAAAATAAATAAAAATATTAAATAAAAAAAAAAAAAAAAAATATCTTCAATTGACAATTTTCAGAGAGGAAGTAATAATTTGAAATGTGTAACGTGAAGTTATTAAAGTATACGTTTATTGTTTTTCATATTAAAATGATCAATTATCAATATACGTACCATCAATTTATTTTTCCAGGTAGCGTTTATGTGGATACTGTTACCATCAAGCAGGAACCCGGACCCCGAGAAGAATATGAAGGGGGAATTCTTTGCCTGGAAGTTGAAGACCTGCAGAATGTTAAAAATGAATGCTTAAAACGAATGGAAGGATTTACCCAGCCAGCAGGTAATTAATATCGATTATTCTGTTTCATTTAATAATTGCAAATATCCTTTTAAATTTTTTCAAAATTATCTGCATTTTCCGTATTTATTTTCAGACTTATCGACAGAGAAGCATCCTGCAAAAAAAAGATTTTCTTGTCCCCATTGTAACTTCTTTTGCTGTTATAAGTCACGGTTAAAACCGCACTTGCGCATCCATACTGGAGAAAAACCTTTTTCGTGTCCCGACTGCAACTATTCATGTTCTCAGAATGGAGATTTGAAGAAACACATGCTGACCCACAGTGGAGAAAAACCTTTTTCATGTTCTGACTGTAACTACTCATGTTCTCAAAAGGGATCTTTGAAGAAACATATGCTGACCCACAGTGGAGAAAAACCTTTTTCATGTTCCGACTGCAACTACTCATGTTCTCAAAAGGGATCTTTGACTATCCACATGATGACTCACAGTGGAGAAAAACCTTATTCATGCTCCAAGTGCAGTTATTTATGTTCTCTAAAGAGCCGTTTGATGAGACACATGCTGACTCACAATGGGGAATAACCTTTCTTATGTTACGACTACAATAAATCATCTCCACAGAAGGGAAGGCTGAAGGTACACAAGCTGACCCACTGTCGAGAATAAACCTTTTTCTTTTCGTGTGTTACTACTCATCTTCACAAAAGTGTGCCTTAATAAGACATGCTGATTCATTCGCATAATACAAGCGATTTGTGGTCTTACATCTGACGTCAAAGGGATTCGCCACGATTCAAAATTAAAACTTTTAATGGGCAGTTAAAATGTTTGGAGCTTTTGAATCCCCAGAATTTATCCTTAATTGTATATTATATTAATTAATTTGTTTTCTTTTCCAACTCAGAAGAACGCATTACTTTATTATGATTTAAGTCAATATTTAAATTAAAATGGCACTATAGAAGTACCTACCTATGAGGCTTATGTAAGAATAGCGGATGATTATGTATAGGGCTGTACTTGAATGTGACAAGACGGAGTGGGTTGTGTGGAGGATTATCCTCTATGCATACCTTTGCGGGTAATCGGCGTTATGGGTAGTTAGTTAAAATCTGTTTTAATTGGCATAATCCAATCCGTCTAGAAGGAAATGAACTGCTTGTAGCCTCATAGGTTAAATATCTGGGAATTATCCTTACAGAAGACATGAAGGATATAAAAGGTATGGAACGACAAAGAGGAGCAATCAGTTTGAGGACCGGAATGCTCTCAAGGCGGTTCCACCACTGTAGCGAAGATGTTAGGTACTGCACTGCCCTATACATGTCAGTACTGTGGACACAATATCCAGTAGCGCAATGAGACAAGCTGAGGGTGTGCCACAACAACGCATATAAGCAACTTATGCAACTATCGAGGTTTTGCAGTGTCTCCACGATGTTCACAGAAGAGAGGGTCCACTGCCTTACTTCGCCACCGACTAGCCAGCTTCTGGACCGGACATGGCTGCTTCCGAGTGGCTCAGCTCTCCACTAAACGAGCGATGGATGCGGCGACCTCCCTGATGGACGATCATTTAATTTAATATCTTCTTCTTTATGTACCGTATCAGGTCCCCCCGACGTTGGCGATCACTCTTGAAAATGTCTCTTTGTCTTGCGCTGCCCGGAATAGCTCCTCCACACTTCTAATGCCGGTCCACTCTCGTATATTTCGCAGCCAAGACATTTGTCTCCTACCCGGCCCTCTGCGACCCTCTATCTTGCCTTTCAATATTAACTGGAGCAAGTGATACTAACAAATAAAATAAAGTGATATTAAATAATTTAATATAATGTTTTTCTATGTTATCATGTGGCAACTATTGTGTTTTTATTTCTCTCTTATATATATATATCATGTTACATTTCAGACTGGGATTGCACCACCCTCCTGGTCCTGCTGGCTTAAAAACTTAAAATAAAAAATAAATAAACCTTTTGATTCGACTCAGATAATTTGTTTTCAAAAAGATGTAAATTATTCACCTAAACGTTCTTTAAAACCCAGTGATAAAGAAAACAGACCTACGTGTCAAGACAAAGTTATCAGTGAGTATAACCAAATACTATATTTTCTGAAAGTCGCACAGCTTCATAAAAATACTGGCAACATTCCACAATATCACAAGAGTGTGTAGTATGAGGCCATCCCTTTTGGACTATTTTGTTGTTTTTTTTGTATCCGAAAATAATTAATTTTATGCAATTTTAGTAAGTTTTACGGGACATAAAAACACGTATATAAAGAAACTGGTAAGTTTAAAAAAAATAGATAATTTTACCTAAAAAAAAACCGAAATACTATAAAACAGAAAACATTTGTTTTGTATTAACTCTTGACAGGCCAAGATGCCAAACAAAACGACCGTAACCATGTAGGTCTTCCGACGACCCCATACATTTTTCTGTCTTATGGGAACTATAAAAATCCCAATTATTCAGTCAATTATTAATGGTAGGTAACCCATGTATTTGTGATGAATTACTCTGTCTATTTGTGTTGTGCAGTATGATGACTAACTTTGTCCATATGTGTTGTGTAGTATGATCAGATGTCTTACTTTGTGCATTGTGTTATGCAGTATGAAGAATTACTCAGTGAATTTGTGTTGTGCAGTATGATGACTATTATTATCTCGCTAGGATATTATTGTGTCATTGATGGGCGGCCACACAATTAAAAAAACACAAATAAAACATATAAACTTAAAATAATATTGAAAATGTACACCTACTAATTTATTACAAAAATTAACACAACATACAGCTTGGCAGTAGGTTTATAGTTGGCTACAATAACATTCTACTGTAAACTATATAAGTATTACAAAGTACCAGTGGTGGCTTATCAGCCACAATAAATGGCTAACCATACTCACAATGACAACTCAAAACTATAAGAGTTGTTATAGAGTCAGTATAGCGTAGTCCTTAAAACTGAATTATAGCCAAAATCCAATTAATAAAAAATAAAAATATATTGTTTGTAAAAGAAGAATCTGTTTAAATTATCTGTAATACTATTTTTTTATTATAATTCAATATATTAACGACTTGTGTGTGCTATTTTTGGTTGGTTTTGATGAAATAATCATACAACAATAGAACGTCAAAAGTGAGTGTCTTTCGAATTCACGTGAAAGTATTTAAAAGGTGTGAGTTTTTTTCTTGAATTTGCAGTGTTTGGTTTTAATATATGTGTGTTACAACTATACTTAGTAAAAAAAGAATTTTACGTAGTTACAAATTTTCTAAACATTTATTAAAAAAAGTGTATAAGGTTGAGGGATAGTTTTAATCTAAGCTTAATACTAGTCTTAAATTGTAATTGTTAAAATTAATATTGTCCTTTTTCATAACTCTAATTTCTTGTTAATTCAAAGTATTTAAAAAGTTGTAACTCGTTACGAAGTAAACATACAAAAATTGTTTAGGCACTTCTCTTTTCGATTATTCTGGAACCGCAGATCTTCACGTTTTCACTTATTACTGATAACATACTTGGCAACTTGGGCTGGTTCCCAAGGGCGGAATCAGTGTATTATTGAGAGTAGGGCGGTCGCTCGCAGTTCAGCCTGGGCCAAGACTCCGAAGGGCGGAGTCGGCAGGCAGCGACTCTTGAGAGGGCAGCCTCCTGGGCGGAAGTTCGCGGGGTAAGAGCCTCGGCGACCGCTCTAAGGGGGAGGGCAGGAGGTTCCCCGGCGGAGGCGAGATGGTAACTACTTGTTGAATCATCTCGGTCTTCGGCTGCGCGATCCGGGGACATTCGCACTCCTGTCGTGGGGAGCTAAAACTATCGTGGTTCCGCTTAACACCACTTTGTTACTTTGTTCGGGTCCAATTAGAGTCCTTGTGAGAGCCCTGAAGGAGTAACCATCTGTTACGTATACCAGGGCGGGTAAGCGGTGGATAACCTCCAGTGGGTCCATGGCGCTGGCGTCTCCACTCTTACCGCTGATGTAACTGGCTGGCTCATTCAGATCTCCCGATCCACTTTATGATCAAAATCTTAATATTATGCATACATACATTTAATTGATATCTGGTTGCCAATTAATTATTTATCTAAGTTTACAATTATACTCTTATATCTAGATTAATAGTTATGGTTAAATATTTACAAAATACATAATTACAATTTACCTTCAATTATTCGCAATATAGCCCAGCCTTGGCCGAAGGTTTTTATTGCCCTAGGGTCGCCGGCTTAAAATTTTCCCTTTTCAGATAACTAACTTTATGAGGGTCTAGAGCTAAATCTGCGGACTAATAGATATATTCCTAGGTTGGCTTTCTAATTTTTACGCCGGTTGCTGGCCAATCTGTACAACTACATTTTTAAGTCTAATAATACGAACTGCCGCCTCCATCTGCGTGTAAAATTACGGAGAACATATTAAGCTACACTTCCAAAATGTTGCTATACCTTTGTACAATGCTTTGCCTATGTCCACCCCCCTCACTCCACCCCATCTAATCTGGTTCTGTCCACAGCTAGTACTCCCGATGAAATCAGAGCAATTAAATCGATTAATCACTCGATTCTTTTGATGTTTCGATCACGTAAATGTTTTGATCATGTTAATGTTTCGATCCATCCTATCACTACGAACGATGAACTACTAAATCTTCCGATATCCATAAAAAATCATTTTTCAAATTTCATGCATCAGATGAGTACAGATGCATTTATGACAACTTAAAGCATTTAGTACATTGAAATCGTTTCTTTTCATGGTTAGTAATTCTGATGTTTTTTTTTTTATAGTGTGAAACAAACGACCCAAATTTTCTTCTCTAAAATTCAATGAGCCCCTCCTGACGTATAAGAAAATATTGTGACACCTCACCTCATTTGAGGTTGGATACTTAAACACCTAATTTCGTAAATGGATAACCTTATTCAAACTCATTTTGATATTGTTTCTTTCCCAACACTAGAAGTATAAAACACTCGGATTATCTTTTTTTTTTAAACATTATTATAGTATTTAGGGAGTTTTACATCTATGGACGACTGAGCGAATTGATTGTTATTTTTTCGTAAATTGCCTTTAATTGAAGATCTGCAGTCCCTGCAATAAATAAAACAAAATTTGAATTAAATTACTATGAACCTGAAAGGCCAGATTCATGGAAATATAATCATTGTCTATAACTTCATTATTGTCTATGCATAACCTGCAAATTTTGTTGACGCATGTTTTCTAAACAGACAGTGATTACTTCCTGTAACTAAACTCTGTTTAACTTAATCCCACATTGTGATAGTTATTAGTAAGAAGGATTGTTTATATTCCAAACGATTCTCTCAACCTTTGTCATTACTTAAAAATCACAATTTGTATCATTTTTTTCTAAATAAGTGTCTTGGCTACGACTTCATTGTTTTGACAGAATATTCCAATCGTAACCAAATTTTAAAAACTCATTCAAGTTAGTTTGCCGTTAACACTATGTTCTGTTTCAGGTATGTTTAATTGATGTCAAACCAATTACCAAACGCTACTACAGCCTCTCCATGGATCTACTAAATCCAGAGACTATATCTGTCAAGACGGAACCAGGGCCCCAAGAAGAAGGCGGAGGTGAAATGTCGTATACGGATATGGATTTCGACCTCCTAGATCTAAAGAAGGAATGTTTGCAATATTCACATAGTACTCGGTCAGCCAGTTAGTTTCATTGAATATATTAAAAATGTAGGATGATTACTTTGAATGTTCGGAATCCAAGACCGTTTTGAAATATCGTGAGAACAGGACAGACTATGCTGGTTCACCCCTCTCTTATCGTACATGAGTTTATTTGGTATTTACCTTAAAATTCATCCTTGCTGGAAACTTTTAGATTAAAGTACTCTTTTAACTTTATTACATTGCTCCAAATAAGTTGTCGTTTCTTCAAGTTTTCACCTCGTTTTATTTGGGACATGATGTTAGTTTCAAGTGTTATTGTTTTTATCAAGTGCAGTTCGGGAACTTCCTTATTTCATACGAAAATTAGTATGAAATAAGGAAGTAGAATACTTTAAACACACGTGTATTTGTACTTTACATTGATTGATGCTAGATTCCATCGACTTAAAACAACCTATTGATAGCGCTCAAGAGTCAAACATCGGTCGCTGGAGACATCTGGGGTCATTCTTATTCATTTATCTGTAAGCCTTAAAAGGTTTTTGAATAAATTGATACATTGAGCAGTGTACATTAATTTGAGAATATATGTATAACATTGAAAATACTAACAGTGTATAGGTGTAATCCATTATATAGCACGTACATCATATATCTATAAATACACAAATGTAAAATTCTGATTACAAGTATATTAGAATATATATAAAAATAATGAAAAAAAAAACTAAACAATATTAGTAAAACGTAAGAGTAACTAAAAAAAAAATTAAAACAACACTACATGTAAGTCAAAACACTTCACACGCTTCTCTAATTTGTAGGATTCAACAAAGTGCTGGTATAGATTATGCTTAGTTCTATAAATGGAGTCAATAATTATTTCAATAGTACCCCCTTACTTGTTACCCAGATGATGCACCCTATTGGTCAGTGAGTGTGTCTGTGTTCTTATGGTATCGTCAATTGACCTTAAAGCCTTTTATACAAAATCCCGCATCTACGTGGTTAATCAATGGTATCTTTATTCGTTATTTTTACGGTTATTGCTTTTTAATGTGCAAATTATTGTTTTGTTTTTCCAGATAGCTTTAATGTGGGGACGGTAACCATCAAGGCGGAATCAGGACCCCGAGAAGAAGAAGAAAGTGGAAGTCCAAATATTGAAATTGACATAGACCTGCCTGATGTTAAAAAGGAATGCTTAGAACGTTTTGAAAGAATTGCCAAGACAGCAGGTAACACCGATTTTCATTGAATGATTTATCGATTCGTGCTTTCCTATTTTATTAACGTTTTGACGACTTAACTGCGCTTATCTACACTTTGTGTTGGTAATGAGACTTATTGAGCCTTAATCCGTTTTATTTTTCAAATTTATCCACAGATCTGAAGACAAATTCCGTGGAAAAACGATCATCTTGTCCCCATTGTAACTACTCCTACTCCCGTAAGTCATCTTTGACAAGACACATGCTGACTCACAGTGGACAAAAACCTTTTTCATGTTTGGACTGCAAATATTCATGTTCTCATAAGGGAGCTTTAAAGAGTCACATGAAGACCCACAGTGGAGAAAAACCTTTTTCATGTTCCGAGTGCAACTATTCATGTTCTCATAAGGGTAATTTGTTGAGCCACATGCTAACCCACAGTGGAGAAAAACCTTTTTCATGTTCCGAGTGCAACTATTCATGTTCTCAAAGGGGAAATTTGAAGGATCACATGCTGACTCACAGTGGAGAAAAACCTTTTCCATGTTCTGAGTGCAACTATTCATGTTCTCGAAGTGGAGATTTGAAGAAACACATGCTGACCCACAGTGGAGAAAAACCTTTTTCCTGCTCCGAGTGCAACTATTCATGTTCTCGAAGGGGTCATTTGAAGATACATATGCTGACTCACAGTGAAGAAAAACCTTTTTCATGTTCCGAGTGCAACTATTCATGTTCTCGAAGGGGTTATTTGAAGATACATATGCTGATTCACAGTGGAGAAAAACCTTTTTCATGTTCCGAGTGCAACTATTCATGTTCTCGAAAGGGTTATTTGAAGATACACATGCTGACTCACAGTGGAGAAAAACCTTTTTCGTGTTCCGAGTGCAAGTATTCATGTTTTCGAACGGGTCATTTAAAGATACATATGTTGACTCACAGCGGAAAAAAACCTTTTTAATGTTCCGAGTGCGACTATTCATTTTCTCGAAAAAAAAATTGACATCACACAGACTCACTGTGGAGAAAAACCTTTTTCGTGTTCTAAGTACGACCATTTGCTCTACTATGTTGTATTTGGCCAATGAAGGAAACATGAACAAGCTAGATGTTATACAGAATAGAGCTATGAGATGTATACTAGGAAAAGGAAAATACGCAAGCATAGGTCAAATGAGAGAACAGCTAAATTGGATTTCCATAAAAAAGAGACTATTATTTAATGTGTTAATTTTTGTACATAAAATCATGAACAACCAAATGCCAAAATATTTTAAGGATGAAATTGTTTTTAATAGAGATGTTCATAATTACGAAACCAGAAATTTAAATAGGATTAGATTGCCACATATGAAAAAAACAAAATCACAGAACTGCCTAATGTACAAAGGACTAAAAATGCATGATGAAATGCCTGAAAGTCTGAAGAATGAAGGAAGAATGAATGTATTTAAAAAGAAATGTTATATTTATCGTAAAAATATGTAAAATTACAAAATGAAATATGATCTTGTTTATATTAGTTTATATTCAAATGTATAAACTATCTCAATAAATAATAAAATAAAAAATCGTGTTTTCGAAAGATTAATTTTTTCGCAGCTAAGAAAAAGGTTCCCATTGCATTTCATAGTTGTATTGTTCATCAACAAAGTGATGTTTTTATTTGTTTAACTTTATACAGTAAAAAATAAAAAGCGAATTATGATTAATTGTCATTTATGAAATCAATAGTGATGCGTCATAAAGTGAATGTGTTTTTTTTTTAAATTTAATTTTGATAATTAATTATTCAAAAAAAATTTTGGAGAAAAGATATATAAGTTTTTTTAGCTAAATAGCTATTAAATACCTAATTTTCCATTTCCTGAAACAGAAATTCCTACTTCTCACTATCGTCTATCTGATAAAAAATATTTTGGAAACAAAATGTGCGTATTAAGTGAGTCACTATTTACAATATATTAATAAAAAAATTTTATAAGCGCGGCTTCATAATAAAGTTAAGAAGTGAATTTAATTTTTTTTTTGAAATCAGTGTTTTTTACACCACCTTACTTTGTAGACAAACATGTTTTCGTCATCTGCCAATCGTTTCATCCTTTCACTAAACGCTAATTTTACATTAAAATCCCTTACACTGTTACCCACACAATTAAATTATAATCTTTACCTATATTTAAAGTTCTGATGCGTTCGTCGGTTATGGCCACAATTATTACATCGAGGTTTTGCTTTTGAACTCATGTGATAGTCTTGTGCTTAAACTAACATTATTATGTGTGCTTCTTCGTGTTTAGTGATTGGCCTCCCTTTTTTTCCTTCTTTCATACCTTGTTTCATCCCTACACGTATGATCACCCAATTACAACAAACATAATTTGTTTCGTTTCAAATTCATTCACAGTCCATTATTCATGTTTATCTGAAGCTGTAATTCAGCAAAAATGTAAATACACCACAACAGTCTCAACTGCTCCTAATCATCTAGAACCAGTGCGACTATGGCATTCCCAAATGGGGGATGTTGGAGTGGCAGCTCGTAACTTTTAGGTGTACTAGAGTGATAATATTTCAATTAATAGTAGACCCAAAAGTCACGAGCCGCTACTGGTATGTTGTAAGGCTAAAGGTAGTGGGGAGGGTAAGGAGATGGGGAAGAGGAAGGGAAATACCTGGCTATTCAGATCTGGTCACCAAACAAGGTAAAAGTAATTTCAAGCAACATTCGAAATGAATTCTGGTCAGTAAATTGTGAAATATCACAAAGTAATCTATTAAAATTTACTTGCGCACACCGGGATTGGAACCCGCGACCTCCGGTTTACTTGTCTAGAGTCTTACCTCTCAACAAAAGATGCTGTATATATATATATATATATATATATATAATATCAAGTTGCAGGGCGGTAGATGCTTTCAGTATTGCCCTAGTAAAAGACCACCATGTAGAATCCAAACGTTGCTTGAAATGACTTAAGCCTATATGGTAATTAAATTTGAATATGCATGTACTTTCACCTTTTTCTTTCCCATATCCTCCCCCTCCCCAACCCCACTATCTTCAGCCTCACAAAATACCCCAATTGGGGATGCCATAGTTCCACTGGATAGGACTGTTGGGGCTCTTGTGCGGTTTTCAAACAAATTAATTAAAACCATAGAATTTTATGATCTAATTTAAAACATTGGTAAATATGCCGTAAGAAACTGCAACAAATACATGCCGACTGATTACATAAATTCTAATATTAAAAGTACAGAATAAATATTTTACAACCCTGAAAAAGATATTAATTTATAAACACCATTTCACAAGTATGAATGAACTACTTACCAGTCTGAAGATGCCCATAGCAGGGCGAAACTAGTCCGGTTTTGCAGAGAATTATTTACCACGAAAATTTAGAGAATTAGCAACTAAAAACCCGAGGAACATAGACTTTTTAACCATATAGTACTCTGTTTTTATTCAAGTTCCTTCAAATTACTTAAAAATGTAAACAAAATATGTGTCTCTTTCTGACCGATTGCTTTTCCATGTGAGAAACAGAGACAGACATAATTTTAATGTTGTCTCTAAACATGAAACATTTACCGGATGTATGCTAGACAGGCCGATCTTGGTCCGGCAAGTGAACATTTTAGCATCGCAAAAGGAAACACCAGTAGTGCAGTGTACGTGACCGGGAGTTAGCCCTTTTCATAAAATGCAACTTTTACGGTCCAGTTCGCAGCTCGCTGGATCGTTCTCGGTGGTGAGCGGATAGTAGGGATGGGGACGAGGGAATTTTAGCCGATGCTACGAAGCTGAGGTGCGGGGCAGGGGACAGGAATTTTGCCGGAATTTTGTACAAATTATTTAATATCTAAGAAACTAGAAATAAAACATACATATATATTTTTTAAATGCAGATCGATAACCAAATAGTTTTTTTTGAGATTACCTAAATTACAGAGTATGTGGTGTAAAAAACAACTTAGATATAGCATAAAACTCTCGTTAGTGTAAGTTTGTTCCCCCCGTCCGGTACGGGAGTGTTAAATTCTGAATAATAATCAATTCGAACCGTAATTAGGTAGGTACCTAGCTCCTTTGTATTTACGACCTACCGCGCATATAATTATAATAGATTAAATTATTATCATTTATTTTCGTTTCGTTTCTGGGTACGTTTCTACTCGTGTTTATTCAAAATGGCCCCAGCGTTTCAAGAATTGCGCCGGAAACGGACATAAGCGAATAATAGGTTACTAAAGACACATGAAATTGCAAAAAGCGCTTTGCACGATGCAACTAAGTCAAAATTACTGTTAGCTCATTATACTACTCTGGAAAAGATAGTTCTTGATTTTTAAACATCTCATGCGGAAATATTAGCTTTAGATGACACGAACGAAATTGACGAAGATAAAATTCGCGAAGCCTTTGACGAGATGTATTATCAAATTGTCGAAATTTACCAGGAGTTAACCAGTCAGCCTCTCGATTGTAAGACCGCGAACGCGTGCACAAACGTTAAATTACCAAAAATAAACACTCCAATATTTTCTGGAAATGTAAAGCAATGGCCCGAATTTTACGACATGTTTAACGCTCTGATTCATGAAAACAAATCTTTACCCAACATCGAACGCATGCAGTATTTGTTCACGTGTTTATCTGGAGAAGCTTTAGGGTTGATTCGGACATTTCCAGTACAAGGAGCTCACTATGTTGAAGCTTATCAAAGATTAATCGCGCGCTATCGTAACGCGCGTGAACTCGCATTTACGTGTTGTCGGGAAATGCTTAATTTAAATTTTCAGCCCAACGATCCTTTTGTGTTCGATGAATTTATTGAGGATTTAACAATTTTATAAGAATTGGATCTCCCAACAGATAATTGGGACTTCGTGCTTTGTTATTAAATTCTGTCGAAATTAGATTCCATGAGAAAAATAACAGCGATGACGAAGAAATAGTATCCTTTTTTAATATAACAAAATGTGTTTTTTCTCCCACACTAATTCTCTCATAAACTTTTTTGCAGGACCACCGAAGCGAAAAGGACGCAGCCAAAACATGAAAAAATGAAATACTTAAATTCAGTAAATCACAAAGTCAAACAGCGTAAAAAGTTCAGAACTTATTGTTTTTTATTTCTTGTCATTTGTATGAGGTTTTTTATCCAGTTAAGAATTTTTCCTCATAAAACTTATTAATGTAACATAAACTCAGTCAATTAAATACAACCATCAGATGGTGATAGTAATAAGGCTAATCAGCCGCAGTACTAGTTAGTTAGAAACATGAAGGGTATTGTTATAAGCCCTAGCTAGTAAGAGGATTACGAAAGAATCCATAAAATCAAAAAAAAAAAAAAGTTTGTTCAATCACACCGTTGGTGTTTCAATTGTCTTCATTCTTCTCATTATCTTAAAGGTTGTAAATCTTTGTTTACATGTCAAAAATGTCAGCAAAAACATCATACTTTGCTCCATCGAGACGAAAACGCTTCTTTGGAAGATCAGCATCAACACCCCACGACGTCTACGGACCAGGAGACTTCTTCCAACTCTAAAATTCAGGTCCTCACCAACTTAGGAGACAAGTCCATAGTACTATTGTCAACCGCCAATGTTGGCATTCGCGATTCATCTGGCCGTTTCCAAACCTTTCGCGCATTGATCGATTCGGGCAGTCAAGCTCACTTCATCACCGATCGTGCTGCGGAGCTCGTCGGCATCCCTCGTCAAGCCAGTTCTCAGAGAGTTAGCGGCTTAGGCCAATCTTCCGCAACCACGTCAGGAGTCATTCAATTAAGGATCGGTGTTAAGGGACGGGTTCTCTTCAACATCAAGGCACTTACGCTGCCTAGTATCTGCGGCAACATGCCAACTGTTCGTCTAGATAAGTCATCGTGGCATCAGTTGAGAGACTTGCCTCTTGCCGATCCTGTTTGTCACAAACCGGGACCGATTGATCTTCTTCTGGGTGCTGAGGTTTTCTCTTCTCTTCTGAGACCTGGTAATGTGAATGGTGGTCCACGTCAGCCATCAGCTTTCAATTCTGCATTTGGTTGGCTTCTTCTAGGTTCAGTTGGTTCGGACACTGCTCACGAAACGAAATCTTTCATCGTTACTAACGAGGACCGGCTTCACGAAGAGGTCCAGCGACTGTGGGAGTTAGACACCATTCCCCAGTCTTCACACCTTACTCCTGAGGAACAACTTTGTGAACAAATGTACTGCACTGACCACTCACGGGACGGATCTTCGGGAAGATACATCGTATCCTTGCCTTTCCGAGAAAGGGGAAGGGATATCTCTTTCCCAGGGTCGCGTGAGATCGCTTTACGCAGATTCCATTCACTCGAGCGCAAACTCATAGCAAATCCAACCTTACGTGAACAATATTCTGCTTTCATGGCTGATTATTTACACAGTGGTCACATGACTCGTGTTCCTGGAAAAGATTTGCACAAGGGAAAGTATCACATACCTCATCATTGCACTCTTCGTCCAAGCAGCGCTAGCACTAAGTTAAGAGTGGTTTTCGACGCCTCAGCGACGGATGTGAACGGATCCTCGTTAAATGATACCTTGCTTATCGGTCCAAAGCTTCAAAAGAACCTGCTGGAGCTTTTGCTAAAATTCCGTATACCATCGGTAGTGTTTACTGCTGATGTACGACAAATGTATCGCCAAATATTGGTTCAAGAACCAGATCGTGCTTTCCAAGGAATATTTTGGCGTTTTCATTCGTCGGAACCCATCCAAGAGTACCAACCAAACACTGTAACCTATGGTGTCTCCTCCGCCCCATTTTTAGCCTATCGTACTGTCAAACAGTTGACCAAATATGAAGGTTATGATTTACTGCTAGCGCGTCGTGTGCTAACTTCGGATATTTACATAGATGACATCGTCGCCGGTTGTAACAGCTTGGAACAAGCTCAACAAACGAAAACCGAAGTTATCGAGCTGTTCAAACGAGGTCAATTCGAATTGCGGAAGTGGGTTAGTAACAAACCAGAATTACTCGCCGATCTGCCTCCGGAATACTGCCTCAATTACTTGCGAATCATGGATGTTGACAATAAAGTCCAAATATATTTGGTTTGCGCCAAGTCTCGAGTCACCCCCACAAAACAGATTTCATTGCCTCGCCTTGAACTGTGTGCGGCAGTTCTTCTAGCAGATCTATTAAAATTCGTCAAAGATTTATACGTACCATTGCTTCCGATCTCCAATATCTTTGCGTGGTCGGATTCAATCATCGTGCTCGCCTGGTTACGTTCTCTTTCGTGTCGCTGGAAGACTTTCGTGGCTAACCGTGTCAGTCACATTCAAGATGCCCTCGAAGGGACTTCCTGGCTTCACGTGTCATCTGGAGATAATCCAGCGGATGTCGCTTCTCGTGGTCAATCTCCAGCCGATCTGATCGATAACACGTTATGGTGGGCGGGGCCTTCGTGGCTGATCCAGTCATCCGATTCTTGGCCGTTGTTAGATGGCAATTTCGACGAAATTGAACTTCACTCTGAGGAACGAGTTCGATCTTTATTTGTCCAACAGGACGAAAATCTGGTGGACCTATTACTAGTTAAAATTTCTTCGATTCGGAAGACCCAACGCATTCTCGGTTACTGTCTTAGATTCATATACAACCTACAGAATAAAGAATCTCGTCGTTTGTATCTTCCATTTAACCGTGCCGAAATTCACACTTCACTTTTGACAGTAGTTAAACGCACTCAACATGTACATTTTAATGATGATATCACACGCTTGAAAGAGGGCAACCTTATTTCGAAACAAATGCGGAAGCTTAATCCCTTCATTGACAACCACGGTGTGCTCAGGGTGGGTGGCAGGTTATCTCAATCTGGGCTCGAATTCGAGTATAAACATCCTGCCCTATTTCCTCGCGAATCTAAGCTGACTTCTCTTGTGATAGACGCTCTACATCGAGAACATTGTCATCCAGGCCCCAACGGCGTTGTTCGTATCGCTACGGTTCGTACATCGAATGGTTCTCTTCTCACGAGACCATTAACCAAATTATGTCCATTGCCTAGTCAATGTGACTAATCATCTTCGCTTCCGCGGCGCATTCTTTCTTATCATTTTCATTATTATTATTAATATATTTTTTTTCTTTTTCTTCTCTCTTTTCACTGTTTCTTCGTTCACGCAACGTTCCACAGCATTGCCCGTTTTGTTTCTAAATTTTCTTTAAAATACACGTTGTTGTATTTTGGTGGGCGGAATGTTCCGTAACGCCAATTGCTTTGACAGGCCGTGTACTAACCAATCGTATCGTCAGAATTTGAACTGTGTAGTTTAAATTCGCACAAGTCAGCTAAAACGACGGATAGCCGTGAGCCGAGCCAGTTGCACAAAAACGGTTCGTCCTGTCAAGATCGATCCCCGGTTGTGTTATCGGAATAATCGTAATACGTATTTTTTATCGCAATTTAGTCTAAAATAACGAGTGATAACGAACGACAATCCCGTTCCAGTGTTGACAGATGAGGCTTATGCAGATTTCACCATCATTTCACCGGTAAGTTGATTGTGAATTAACGTTATGTATTGTGTTTTTGCATCGCCTGTCACAAGCCATATAATTCATTTATACTTTATCTGTGTGGAATAGCCCTTTAAAGTGCGGCTATTCCAACCCCTGTTCGTTCTTAGAACAATCAGAGTTCAAATGTTAACTACGGTGAACAACGCTAAATGCGGCTGGTAAAGTTAGATTTAAATGAAAAATTGCAGCCAATAAGTAATTATCTGTATTAACTACTAATAAGTTTCTGTTTTGTACGGAGAAAAATACTTACATTTTAACAATACACTACCAACTACTAGGCCAGTGCAATTAGCGCCAAAAAGGGGGTCGCGATCGAAGTAATTCCGGTAGTCCCAATTTTTTTATATGTTATATAAACTGATCTCCTGATGTAAAATCTGAGTTTCCGACCTTGGCGCACCTGTGCTCGCGCCGCCATTTTGAAAATACTAGCCGAAATCGGGCAAAAATCTAGTTTTTCCCAAATATCTCATTTCCAATGCAAATTTCGGCTAAAGTATCTTTACAAGTATAATAGAACATAAAATAACCTACAACTTTTGTGAAAAAAAATTTCTTCTATCTCTAATAGGTACCGAGGTAAAAAGTCGTAAAGGTGCGTATATTTTTGAAAAAACAAGTTTTTTGCGCGACTAGGTATGGTTTTTTATAAATACCTCGTTTCCAGTGGAATTTCATGAAAATTTTATTGATACCAATTATGGAGAACATAAAATTTAAAAAAAAGCTGTGCAGTTTTTATGTTTATATAGTTTTTTTACCGATATAAAGAATAAACAAATCTAGGTAGGTACTCACAGAAAATCTATCACGGTTTATTATCACGTTATTAGATTTCTGTTTGCATTTTTAAATACATACATCTATAAATTTATTAGAGGGCACTTCGGTATGGGGGGGGCTACCCCCACACCCTTCTACTCCTCCCCTCCGGTTCCCTTCACAGACAGTTCCATCCCTCGTTGGACTGCTGGATTCGTTTATCTGCATAACATTTGTGAGGGTATCGACTCATTCTGTGGGATTGAATCAGGAACGTCAGAGCAACATGTAGAGATGAGGCCTACAAGAATTAAGAGGGATGATCGAGACGTTAAAACTCTCATTGATTGGTTTGCTTGCCATGAACCATTTCCTAAAACAAACGTGATTATGTCTATTAGCAGTGGCACAATCGGGGATAGCAAAGTCACTTGTCACATGGCTGAAAAGATGGGGAAATTAGCTATGTCTAAAGTTATCAACCAGAACTTTGGAAACCTACACTTAAAACGTAATGATGCGATAGTTTCTCTTGCGACGGTGACCAGCAGTGTCAAAAATCAGGGTGTGACTATGGCAATAGATCCATTAATGCTATACAATATGAACTCTCTCCTGTACCATTATCTCTTTTCTCAGAGGAAGGCATGCGCAAAGGAACGAAGTCTATATTTTATCCACCATTCAACCCTCTACCAAATAATACAGAACTGGGAAGCAGTAAAATACACGTAATTGATGGAGGATATTTACTGCACAAAGTTGTATGGGGTCGTGCTCAACCTTTTTCAGTAATTTTCCAGCAATATGTCAGGTATGTACAAAATCACTATGGATCCAATGCAGTAGTGGTATTCGATGGATATCCAGATTCGATGGAAAAGAAAAGCACTAAAGGGGTAGAAAGAGCACGGCGTGCCAGAGTTACAACTTCTGCTGAAGTTTTGTTTTTTGAAAGCATGCACCCACAAGTGCCACAGGAAAAGTTTCTGGGAAATGAGAAGAACAAGTCTCGTTTTATTTCCCTACTCAGAACCTCATTTGCACGATCCCACATAACGACAGTACAAGCTGAAGAGGATGCTGACGTTCTCATAGTGAACACAGCAAATTCGTTGTCATCTCAACATGATGTAGTCATAATCGTTGGTCAGGATATTGATCTGCTGGTACTCTTCACAGCTCTCTCACCTCCCAACGTATGTTACCAAAAAGTTGGAAAAGGTAAATCACCTAACGCGTTGTACTCTAACAAATGTTTTAAACACATTGAAATAGTTGAAAACATTTTATTCCTTCATGCCATAAGTGGTTGCGATACAACTGGAATAAAAATCAAGAAAATAAAATCAAGGAATTCCAAGTTTAAAACACCTAACCTCTGTTTCAATTATTGGCCTGATTTTGGTGGATTAGAGTTTGGATACGTAATAGAGATAAAAAATATAAATTATATACCTATTTCTTTAACGAAATTTTATTTTCTACAAAATTTAAACAATAAATTTTTCACAAAATTGTACTGGAAACGAGGTATTTATAAAAAACCAAACCTAGTCGCGCAAAAAACTTGTTTTTTCAAAAATATACGCACCTTTACGACTTTTTACCTCGGTACCTATTAGAGATAGAAGAAATTTTTTTTCACAAAAGTTGTAGGTTATTTTATGTTCTATTATACTTGTAGAGATACTTTAGCCGAAATTTGCATTGGAAATGAGATATTTGGGAAAAACTAGATTTTTGCCCGATTTCGGCCAGTTTTTTCAAAATGGCGGCGCGAGCACAGGTGCGCCAAGGTCGGAAACTCAGATTTTACATCAGGAGATCAGTTTATATAACATATAAAAAAATTGGGACTACCGGAATTACTTCGATCGCGAATCGCTAATTGCACTGGCCTATACGATCAGACAATTAGAAACAATGACAAAATTTAAACACGGAATAAAGAAATGGATTGCAATCACAGGGCGTCCCACTATTGCAAGCATATGTAAACCAAATTGCACATAGACAACAAGTACTATTTACACACGACCAAATTCAAACTTAATTAAAATGATCTATTTATATTCTCCCACATTTGTAATGAACACAATCTTAACAGGATTAACCCACCGTTCTTTTGATTGTATTGAAATTATTTTGTATTATTTATATATTTTGTATTTACCCTTATTGATATTCACTTAACTATATGTAAATACATCGATGTACTCTGTGTCTGTCTCGGCACAGGTTTACCCTAGTGAGACAGGCATCGAAAAACGACTTGTAAAAAACTTTATATAGATAAATAAAAAATAAATATATAAAAATAAAAATAAAAAATGTATCTGAGAGGAAAATCGTCAATCATTCAAATCAATGGAACTTTTTTTCTGTCTGCCCAGGTAGTACGTTCTCGAGCGGTTGAAGTACCTAGCAGATGTGTTTACCAAATAACTCTCGAAGGTAGAATGTGCGATTTCTACAGGGTAAACAGAAAAGAAAATGTTCTAGAACGCACTAGTAGCTGCTGCTACAGTTCTACAGTTTTGAAAGTGAATTTAGAAGTGTAAAAATATTGTTTGAAAATAATTAAATACATTACTGTACACATATTCATATATATTTTTATATTCGTGTTAGTAGTATGACATAATTATCTTTTTTACACATACATTTACATTTAAGTTACACTTAAATTTAAGTTTTAAAAAAAATCAAATCTTTTCCAATGCGATTCAGAACAAATTCAACGAAATCGCAAGGTTATAAATATTGTGACCATTATAAAATTATATTAATTTTTTATACTGGTAACTCTCTGGTGAAACATATCAGATCTAGAACTAGAATTTATTCTGTAAATAGTTTTCGTGAAGGTGAATGTTAACGCAAGGAACAAAAAAAGTGTCCAGTTAAAGAGTCTTTTCGAGAAAATGCATAATTCCATATTAAAATAAACAGTGAGTGCGCACGCGTTTTTTTCAATCTCTCTTCAGCCAGAAAACGAGAAAAATTTTTTTCAGCTGTCAGTCAGTTTTTTCTCTTCAAGGAACACTGTTGATAACTTGCATAGTTGCACTCGGAACAAGAAAGGGGGTTTTTTCTCCGCTCTGAGTCAGCATGTGTTCCAACAAATGTCATATATGGGGATAATGTGGCCTTTCCTAGAATCTGAATATGTTCATTTGGAAAATGAAAAAGGTTTGTCGCCACTGTGAGTCAGCATGTGGCTTTTCAGATGTGCGTTTTGAGAATATCCATAGATGAACAAGGAACAAGAAAAAGTTTTCTCCGTAGTGACTCAACGTGCGCTTCAGATTGCCTTTACAATAACATAAATATGTGCACTTGGAACATAAAACAGGTTTTTCGCCACTGTGAGTCAGCATGTGGGTATTAAGATGGGCGTTTTGATAAAATTAAATGTTTCACACGCGATTTGAAAAAGGTTTTTCTCCACCGTGAGTTAGCATTTTGCACTTCAGAAAACATGTTTAGTTGCACACGGAATATTAAAGAGGTTTACCTACGATGTAAGAGAGCATATGGCTCTTCAGATGGCCTTTTTGATAACATGCATAGTTGCATACGGAACATGAAAAAGGTTTTTCTCCACTGTAAGTCAGCATGTGGAACTTTAGTTGACCCTTACGATAACACGCATAGTTGCACAGGGAACATGAAAGAGGTTTTTCTCCACTGTGAGTCAGCATGTGTGCCTTCAGGTTACCCTGGTTATAACTTGTATAATCGCACTCCATACATGGAAGAGGTTTTTTTCAACTGTGAATATGCATGTGCCGCTTTAGCTGACCCTTTTTACAACACGCATATTTGCACACGGAACAAGAAAAAGGTTTTTCTCCACTGTGAATCAGCAGGTGCCTCTTGAGCTGGCCCTTTCGATAGCACGCATAGTTGCACACGGAACATGAAAAAGGTTTTTCTCCACTGTGAATCAGCATGTGCCTCTTCAGCTGACCCTTTTGAGAACACGCATAGTTGCACTCCGAACATGAAAACGGTTTTTCTCTACTGTGAATCAGCTTGTGCCTCTTTAGCTGACGCTTTTGATAACACGCATAGTTGCACAAGGGACATGAAAAAGGTTTTTCTCCACTGTGAGTCAGCATGTGGCTCGTTAGGTCACTCTTTCGATAACATGCATAGTTGCACACGGAACAGGAAAAAGGTTTTTCTCCACGGTGAGGCAGCATGTGGCTCGTTAGGTCGCTCTTTCGATAACATGTATAAGTGCACACGGAACATGAAAAAGGTTTTTCTCCACTGTGAATCAGCATGTGCCTCTTCAGCTGACCCTTTTGAGAACACGCATAGTTGCACTCCGAACATGAAAACGGTTTTTCTCCACTGTGAATCAGCATGTGGATCTTTAGCTGACCCTTTCGACAACACGCATAGTTGCACACGGAACATGAAAAAGGTTTTTCTCTACTGTGAATCAGCATGTGACTCTTTAGCCGACCCTTTTGATAACACGTATAGTTGCACAGGGTACATGAAAAAGGTTTTTCTCCACTGTGAGTCTGCATATGGCTCGTTAGGTGGCTCTTTCGATAACATGCATAGTTGCACACGGAACATGAAAAAGGATTATTTCCACTGTGAGTCAACATGTGGCTCTTTAAATGACCCTCATGATAACATGCATAGTTGCACTCCAAACATGAAAAAGGTTTTTCTCCACTGTGAGTCAGCATGTGCCTCTTCAGCTGACCCTTTTGACAACACGCATAGTTGCACTCCAAACATGAAAACGGTTTTTCTCCACTGTGAATCAGCATGTGCCTCTTTAGCTGCCACTTTCGATAACACGCATAGCTGCACAGGGGACATGAAAAAGGTTTTTCTCCACTGTGAGTGAGCATGTGGCTCTTCAGCTGACCCTTTTGAAAACACGCATAGTTGCACTCGGAACATGAAAAAGGTTTTTTTCCACTGTGAGTCAACATGTGGCCAATTAGGCGACTCTTTTTATAACATCCATAGTTGCACCCGGAACAAGAAAAAGTTTTTTCTCTTACATGGGTGCGTACGTTTATTGCAAAATTTGTCTTAGGAGAGGAGGAGTAGTTGTGATGGGGAGGAGTGATTCCCTTTTCCACTAAATGCGTCTGAAGATCTGTCGGCAAATTTGAAAAATAACATGGGTAAAAAAGACTCAGTTAAACTTATTTCCTAAAATTAGAGTTAATAAGCGAAGTAAGTTTGTAGAAAGGTTAAAAAAGTAGGAGAGTCCGAATCGTTCAAGTTTACAGTGAAAAATTGGTTTTACCTGCTGCCTTGGTAATTCTTCCAAAGCGTTCTAAGCATTCCTCTTTAACATCCGGCAGGTCGATGTCAATTTTCATATAAGTAAGCGCCGCTTCATCTTGTCGGGGTACAAGATCCGCGTTTATGGTGGCTGTCTTCACATTAATGTTTCCTGGAATAAAAAAGGACAATAAATATAATGAATCTTTGCTTGGCCAGCCCTGTACCAAACGGCGCCAGGCGCAAGTTTAATGTTGGCTGCCCTAACAGTCTAAATTAGTACACGCCGAGGCAGGATATCACTGTAATCATTTAAATGATGATTTGTGTTTTTTTGGAGAGCGGTATTTATCAAAAATAATATCAAGGGCGATGTGTTAGGTTAAGTATTCGACGCCCGGAGAGAACTGCACTAATTGCGCCCGCATAGGGCCAACCCTGTATCTTCGTCAAATTGATATAAACGAGAATTTTTTTAATGGAAAAAAATAAACTATTCTTTTACGAATAAATACCATTGATCAACAAGGTCAATGTCAGATAAAAATGACCTCAGATGTTCGCTTCAGGGACCGATTATTCAAGAAGGAAAAACCTTTCTCTAGAGCACCTGCAGTAGAGAGTTTGGTTGTTTTTGGTCAATGAGTTATTGTTTTGACAATCAATATGTATGTATTTTTAACGTATAAAACTTGGAATTCACATCATATCTCAAATAAAATAAGGTGAAAATCGGGAACCGACAACTTTTGATGAAATATATAATAAAGTTTAATGAGTGCTGTATTTTGGTATTTTCCGACAAGGACACATATTAAGGTAAATACTCAATACACCTGATGTTTTATAAGAAATGATGTTGTGAACAAGTATGTGTCCTGTTGGCACGACATTTCAAAAGCGACATTGATTCTGGACATCCGAATTTTAAGTTCTATATTTAACACGTATGCAATGCAACAAACTGGCAGTCTGAGTATTCTCCGCATATTGCGAGCATTCCTTCGTTACAGCTAGGTGGTCGAAATCTAAATCTGAAAATGCAATTTCACCTCCATCTTCTTCCTGGAGCCCTGGTTCCGTCTTGATGGATATAGTATCTGGTTTCAGTAGATCCATGGTCTGCTTTAGTAGAGTTTGGTTATTGGTTTAACCCCAAAAAATATATCTGAAACAGAACATTGTTAAATTAAAATAAAATGATTAAATTAATAAGTTAAATTAAAACAGGATACATGATTTTTAGCTTAACTCGTTAAATCATTCCTCCTTACGTACCCTTAAAAATTGAATGTAACAACCTGCAAATCCTGATACGGGAGAATTATCTTGGGCTGTGCATTGATAAACACCTTTAATAGCAACTTTTAAATAGCATATTAAAGATATAATCACCCCTTTAATTAGCCTATTTAGCCGGATCTCATGTCTGTTACCAAATAAAATTAAAAAAGGTCTATATTATAGCCTCGTACATTCACATTTAAACTACTTGATTTAAATGTGGTTAATTGCATATAAAATATATATATATATATATATATATATAAATGAACTACACGTAAAACAAAACAAAGTAATCATAAAGCTATTTCACTTCAAACCGAGAACATCAACAGAAAAATTATGTATGAAAACAAAACTAATAACATTAAGAAACTTTTTATGAATATTATACATGTCTCCTTATATGAAAAATAAATAATAAACTAATACAACCAAATACAGAAATCATTAAAACGTACCAAGTAAACACACACACACGGCAACAAGATAAAATAGAATTAAACACCATACATACTCATTACGGCAGGCAATTCATTGGTTACGAGGGGAGCAAGAAATTAAAAATGAAAAAAGTGTAGGTAAATTTTAAAAAAAGTTTTCAGTTTTATGATCAATCAACAAAACAATGATCGTGAATAAAATCGTTGTGTAATACATTAATGTTTAATGTATTAGTTAATTCTAGTTAAATAAGTGAAAATGTATTTTTTTTATCTATAATTAAAAAAAACATTAGAAAAAAATAAAATGTGGTTTCGCTTGGAATATCCTGTCAAAATAACGAAGTCGTAGCCAAAACACATATTTGAAAACCTTGAAGATATGACAACGGTTAAGAGAAACGTTGTTTATCGTGGGAAAACTATATACCTTTATGTTAACAATGTTTACCGCCATTCCGCTTTTAACAAAATATCTGTTAACCATATGTTTTGTTTGTGATCATTGTAATAAATGCCTTCGAAATGCTAATCTAATAATAGGTAGACGTCAAATTGACAGTTTAAACATTCTACTGTGACAAAACGCCCAATGATTCCCTAATTAAACTGGAATAACGGCAGCTACCAAATAAATAGCGATGAATATAAGAATGAGTACTTTCTTTACCAATAACCATCACAGGCGTGGGATAGTATGTTTAACAGGAAGAAACGGCTCTCGGAGAAGAAAGCATTTGTTATCACTTGTCAAAAATATTTATAGGTTATGCATAGACAAGAATAAAGTCATAGACAATTATTTAAATTATCAGGGTGACCAGATAACTAAAAAAAAAAACATTTTCATCACGTGACTTTTGAACACACACATATTGTTAACATACATATTCATCATAATATGATAATTAATCACGGTAATTAATAAGAACGGTTATTATTAAGAACGATCGTTATTTTTAAGAACATTTCATATTCAGCACAATTTGCGAGTCATTCCACACGAGTTAATGTTAGTTCTGCCTCAAAGTCTCAACAAAACAGTTTCATTATTTTACCTGGTTAATTATTGATTTGATAACATTATCATTGCAACAATAATCTCAGTGACATCAGTTTGTGTTTACACTTTGCTCTTGCAAAAAAACTAAAAAAAAACTCCAAATTCATGTGCAAACAGTATTTATATGGAAAATTTAAGTGCCAAAAAGTTTATTTGATAAAACAGTAATAAAATAATACTATTCTAGCGGATTCTAAACATTTTTATCGAAAGTTTTAAAACAACCTAAGATTGTGTGTTTGTTCTCATTGAAATGTCCATCCCACCGATGCCTGATGAATGCTGCCATCGGCGTAAAAAAAGAATTCTGGACATGATGACGTCCTCATTACAAAAAAAGGCCTCGGGAACGATTTCTTCAGTGGTTGAAGATGAGGAATCTGACGGAGCATCGGACTATTCCGACGTGTCTGAAAATGATAGTGAAATCCCAGTGTCCTCAGTCCAGATACTGAACGACACTGAAGCAAGTCTAAGAGCACTCCAAGATGTCCTTGCTGAAAAGCAGTCAAGAGTCTCAAAGGACCAACAACTGCGGATAAGCGCATATGTATCCGCTGTATTCAGATCAGTTTCACAGCTGTTATTGGAACGAGAGGGCTTCAAAGCTGATCTGGCAACAGTCAATGCCAAATTAATAGTGGCAAAGGGAGAGATCGCGATTGAAAAAGCAGAAAACCAACACAAGTTAGAAAAAATATTGCAGTTGGAGTCGGATCTAGGACCAGTGATGCGTAGAGTAGCCGATGCCACGGAAGCAAGCCTATCGTTTGCCGATATTGTGAAAAATGGCCCACAGAAGATGATACCATCAATCAACCGCTCAGGACTTAGCGTTGGGACCCCCAAACCTGCTGTATGCATCTTCCCAAAGCTGGATTCTACAAAAGATTGCGACGATACGAAACAGCTACTAAAAGATACATTACGACCATCAGAACTTGGAATCCGTGTGACGGGCATTAAGAGTATCCGAAACAAAAGCGTTGTAATCCATACTGCAACACAAGAAGATCAGGATAAAATTCTGAAAACCCCATGTCTAGCAAACTCGGACACTCTAAGCGCTCGATTACCAACAAAACGGCTTCCAAGGGTGATCTTCTTCAACGTTCCTCGTGACCTAACGGACGAGTGCTTCCTGAAAATGCCTTAGCAGGAGCCCATGACAAAGCAGGCCTAGATTTTGCAGTAAAAAGTTGCAAGCTAAGTCACCTTGCTGGCGCTCGAACTGGATCAACTTGCCACCGGGTCTTTGAGGTTCCTGCCCACATTCATCACGTGCTGGTGGAGCAGGGGAAAGTCTTTGTGGACTGGAATGTGTGCCGTGTTCGTGACTTCACTGGACTTACAGTGTGCACCAAGTGCCAAATGATCGGACATTCCTTCAAGTTTTGCAAGGACCAGCAAAGATGTGGACACTGCGCAGGTGAAGGTCATGCCCGGATAAACTGCCCAAAAGCCGCCGCCGAGCCTGTCTGCGCCACCTGTACAAGATTTGGGAAGTCCGCTGGACATCCGACTGGAGACAAGGACTCCTGCCCGGCCTACAAGGCTGCCCTTGTCAAGGACTTTGCAATTATTGATTATGGCGTCTAATTACATTGAAGAAGATGACGAGGTAGATTACGAAAATACTCATAATTTCTGTGATTGGCTAAAGTTTCATAGCAACTACAATATGGAAAATATTAATATTGTTCAGTTGAATGTTAGATCGATTTATAAATACTGGGATACTTTGAATGTCTACTTAAATACTTGTTGGAAGTATATTCATGTGTTAATGTTATGTGAAACGGCTGTAACACCGAATCTTGTCTGTCTGTATAATATTCCTGGATTTAATTGTTACAACTATTGCCGAACTAAAAAATCTGGAGGAGGTATATTGCTATATGTTCGAGATGAATTCACATTTCAACAGAAAACAATAGACACAAATCATTTTGAATGTTTGCTTGGCTCTATAACACTTCCAAACAAGAGTATTTTAAATATCATAGCAATATGATGTTTAGAAACTGCTAGTGGAATTTGCGGAAAAAAAGACAAGAGACAATCTTCTTTCTAAAAGGAAAAATATTAATTATGCAGCTATAAAAGATATCTCCACCGAACCAATCTATATTGCAGAGGAATTGAGCCCATATCAAAGGGAACTGCTCTGGAAAACGAAAAAATCTGCCAATGAAAAAATGTACTCCTACGTTTGGTTCAAAGATGGAAAAATAATGACGCGAAGAATGCCAACCGAAAAAATAATTTATATAAAACATGTAGATGATATAAAAAATATTGTATAACAAAAGGGCACAAAAACGATTACGAAAAAAATATAAAAATGGCTGACATTATATTAACCTCGGAACCAAATGATCTATCGAATTTAAATAACAACTCTTTCAATATACTACACAAAAACATAAGAAGCATATAAGAAAAAAATTTGATGAATTGCAAATTTTATTGAAATATTTAAAAGTTAATTTTCAAATAATAATACTTACTGAATGTTGGATAAATCATAAATACATGAAATTGGAAATTGCTGGATATACAACCTACTCAAGTTTGAATAACAAAAAACAAAACGATGGTGTAATTATATACATTAAAAACGAAATAAAAGCCGAAGTTGAAGAAATTATTATCACAAATGCCAATTGTTTAAAAATTAAAATCAGTAAAGAAAAAGCTATATTAGCAATCTATCGATCGCCCTCAACAAGAAACATCGACCCATTCCTTAAATCCGTAGACGAGGAACTCTGCCTTCTTAAAGAAACGAAAAACATATTTATTATTGGAGATGTAAATATAAATATTTTAGAAAATGGACACCCTAAGCGAATTCAATATCTGCAGATGCTAGCATCCCATGGACTGGAAAGCTTAATAAATGTTCCTACTCGAAAAGTGGACAACAGTGAAAGTTGCATAGACCATATAATGAGTAAAACAAAAGACATTACTCAAACTGTTGTATTTAATTCAACTATAACCGATCATTATACAACTATGCTTTCAATAAAAATAAACAAGTCAAATAAAATGAAGAAAAAACCATTAACAACAGAAAAAACAGAAATCAACTGGAATATCATTAAACATAATCTACAATGTACCGATTGGAAAAAACTGCAAAGTATGAACAATACAAATGATGCATGGAATTATTTCATAGAACTTCTTCAGAATAATATACTATCTAATACCACAAAAATTACTAAGAAAATCCCACACAAAAATGTACATATTAAACCATGGATTACACAGAATGTTATAAAATGCATAAGAAAAAGAGACTAGTTACACAAGAAACTTAAAAAAATTCCATACGATATACACATGTTAAGATACTACAAAAGATACAGAAACATTTGCAAAAAAGTTATTATGTGTACAAAAGAAACCTACTATAAGAAAAAAAATGTAGATTGTGAACAAAATCCCAGGAAAATGTGGCAAATAATAAATGAAATAACCAGTTCTAAATCTGCCAAAGTTACATCAATTGACGTGCTGAATATAAACAATGTTCCCAGGACATACGCTGATAATCCTGACCAAATACTTGAATATGTCAATAATTTTTTCATAAATATAGGATCAAATCTAGCAAAGAAAGTTACAAAATGTAATGAAGATGTACAAATAAACGAACCACCTGAGCAAGGAAATCAGCTCAATTTTAAACAAATTACAGCTGACGATATCAAAAACACAATTTCTTCTTTAAAATCAAATATTTCTTCGGGGGAGGACACAATCTCAAGCAACGCAATAAAATATCTCTGTAAAGAACTTATTGAACCACTTACATACTTAGTCAACATGTCTATAACGAATAGCATATTCCCTACAGCCCTCAAAAAAACGATTGTTATACCAATATTTAAACAAGGATGTAAAAATGACATAAACAATTACCGACCAATAAGCCTACTAAATGCATTTTCAAAAATATTGGAAAGAATACTAAAAAAACAACTCTTATCCTACTTAGAAGACAATAAAAAATTATCAAAAACTCAGTATGGATTTAGGGAGAACTTGAGTACTAGTGACGCCATAAAAAAAATTACCGATATGATCACTAAAAGTTTAGACAGTGGAGAAAAAACTTTGGCAATCTTCATAGACTTACAAAAGGCTTTTGACACAATAGATCACAAAATACTTTTTTCAAAATTTTCAAAAATTGGTATGTCATGTACAACACTAAACTTACTAAAAAGCTATATGACGGAGCGTACACAGAGCGTCCAAATTAACAAGAGAAAAAGCAAACCTCTCCTAATCAACCATGGAGTACCACAAGGAAGCGTACTAGGTCCGATATTATTTTTAATATACATTAATGATATCTGTAACCTAGAAACAAGAGGAAAAATCATTAGTTTTGCTGATGACACAGTAATTTTATTTAAAGAAAAAGATTGGATAAATACCTACAAAGAAGCTGAACACGGACTTGGTCTCCTGCAAAACTGGCTTAAAAGAAACTCCCTGACGCTTAATGTCAATAAAACAAAATATCTGACATTTTCTAAAACAGCCAGAGGGCAGCCGTCAGAGGACCTTAATCTCAAATTACATTCATGCCGAGGAATTTATCAAAAAAATCAAGGCTTATCATGCCTCTGTCCCACTATAGCATACTCCAAAAGCATCAAATATCTTGGAATTGAAATTGATGATAATCTCCGTTGGAACTCACATATAGATGTAATTACAAAAAAACTAACCAGGTACATATACTTCTTTAGAAACATTCGCAATATCCTCAATATAAACGATATTAAAAAAGTATACTATGCTTTGTGTCAATCACAAATAGAGTACGGAATAACTGGATGGGGGTCTGCCTTGAGCACTCACACAGAGCGGCTCAATATAGCACAAAAAGGAGTATTAAAGACTATACTGAAAGTTCCGCTTAGAACTCCGACAGAAGAAATATTCAAAAACTTCAATGTTTACAATGTACAGAAACTATATTCAAAAAATATTTTATTTAAACTGAAAAAAAAACATATCCGAATACTCCACTGCCCAACATAAATACACAACCAGGGCAAAAAGCGAAAATATCCTGATTACTCCCAGTTTGAACACATCCTTTGGACAGAGAAATAATAAATTCCATGCTATAAAATTGTTCAATGCTCTACCAAATGAAACCAAAAAAATAAACGAAATGAGTATATTTAAAACAAAAGTCAAAACATGGCTTAGAGATCAAAGTAATAATCAACTTACAAACATTATGAAGACAATGTAAAGACAATTCAAAACTAAATACAAAAATTTAAGAAAAACTACAGGCCGCCTCAGAACAGGAAACCCTAGTGAGGAGGACTGTGAAAAAAATACAAAAAATATACTTATATTATACTTTAAACCTACATAATGTACAAATTTTGCTATTGATATTAATAAAAAATAAAAAATATATATATACCGTCCCCCCAACTCTAGCCAACCACAATTTCTTAACCTGTGGTGTGCCAGGAAATTCCAAGCTTTTTTGAAAAAAACCGCGCGCAAATTACTCTCCTGCCTTTTGGTCAAACATCCGTTTAAAAACAAAGAAATTGTTTATTTTGCAATTGTTTTCTGTTTATCAGATAATGTATCTTATTATTCATATATATTACATGATAATATTGTTACAAGTTTTCCCAGAATAGCTAACTGTAACAAAAAAAATGTGTAAAAATTTTCCCATTCGGCAAACAAATGTAAAAAAAATATATTCATATAAAAATTAACTGATTTTTTTATTTCTACACAAACCTGAATAGACACCCCTCGTGAAAAAAAATAATCCAAAGGTTTTTTCGAAGAAGTAATGCCATTGACACTTCTTTGAAAATGTAAAATATTTTCATTTATTCAAAAAAAAAAAATCAAACGTCAAGTGTCCACTTTAAATTTTTTGTGTCGTATTTTATAAGTATATGATAACAATTCTTCCAGATTTCGGTAGTTTATACAACTCTTGTTACTAATAATATTATTTTGAACAAGAAACCTGTAAATAAATAATGCTAAAAATAAAAATATTCATTAGGACGTAAAAATTTTGACATTTCTACGATAAACTTACAAAGCTAATTTTCATCACTTTTCTTGGGTGAAATATTATAAAAATTACATCAAAATAATGTAGATAAAACTATCTTTCTGATGATACCTCAAATCTATTATGTCCACAATCAATTTATATCAAAAATAATGAAAGAAGTAAGAGGTTACCTTATAAGAATTTGCGGTGTGTTTGCACTGTTGTGATTTCGGTTGCCGACAATGGCCGCCGACAGATATGTACAGATATGTTTGAAAGGGTGACAAAAAAATCATGACTCGGGGAATAAAAATAAAATTTGCTTATATTTTTTTATTAATATTTATTTATTTAGTTATTTATTTAAATACGTTTTTTTAATTCAGATACTGTGTGGTTCAAAATAAATAAGAAAAAAATTTCATCATATTTATTTCAGTTTCAGAACAGGTACATGAAACACGTTTTTTTAATCTTTGGTCGAGAGACTGCGAAAAAAATCAATTTTCACATACATAAATTTATTATTATAATATTCAAATTTTTAGACACTGTTTCTGTCCTCCTCAAAAGTGAAAGATACAATGAATGGAAACGAAAATTCAAACAATGCAAAGATGCACAATGCACTTGGTGAAGGTCTGCTCCTCTGGATTCTTCTCCTCCCCCTCCTCCAAAGGCTCCAACTCATCCTCAAGAACATCCATATCCACCATTGACGGTAGTTCTACATCACCGGCGAGGGTGTTAACGCCGAAGTTAACATTTGGCGTGAATTTATCTTGAGCGCCACCTGTTTTTTTGTTTGAGTAAGGGAAACAGGAAACCATTAATGGAATTTCAGGGTTTAAGTGGACAACGAGTGCTGGCATTCATAGGTTAGGTTATTGTAATAAGAAGATAAATTTATGAGTGTAAATTAGATAGATATAATTTAAAGATATGAGTCGCACAAAGTACAGAGAAGTGTTATACATCCTAATCTAGCTTTGGGCAAGAAGTTAATACGTTACTCGGGCATTTCAAGTCTTGAAATTATTGCGAACTGCGCCTTCCAGGTACGATGTCATCTTGTCAAAATAATTATACCGCTCGGGCGAGCGATGGCTTCAAATGGATTCTCCTTGTGAATCCATTTCATCGGTAAGCAGGTAGCAATTATGAATATTATCTGAGGTTCCAGAATTAGCGGAGGGTAGGCAAATTTACATCTTACTTGAGGATTTGAAGTGTGGCTTTGTATTGCCAATCCATTGGTCTTATTAGAGTTATCCTCGCCGGGATATTTAGATTGCCATTTTAATCCATCTGCCTTTTGTAAGTTGAAAATGGCGATCAGGCTGTGATCCGTCGTTTTTATGATTCCACGGTGCTCCAAGCCGTTGAACCAAAAAATAAAGAATGACCGCTTCCTTCCTTCCGATTCCAATCTTGCCACCTTGAAGAAAAGTGTTGCCAGGCGCATCCCACACAGTTCCTTTTATGTGGGGAAGGAGAAGTTCTTACTTTGTTACGATTATATATGTAACATTTCACTTGAGGATTTGAATATTTATGTAACAAATTCTGCTATTATTTTACCATCAAATGTAACTGTTTTAAATATTTTATATTATCCAAACTCTTTGAATTATTTTACCATCAAATTTTATGGTTTAAAAGGATTTTATTTTATTATCCAAAGTATTCTAATTATTCCACCATGAAATTTTGTGTTTCTAAAAGTTTTTATTATCCAAAGTATTTGAATAATTTTACTCTCAATTTTTACTCCTATATTACTCATTATTTACCACCACTAGCAAAATGTGTGAACTTTGTATGGATCAACTTATGTATTTTCGCAACCGCAACATGATCACTCAACTTAATATTGATACAGAAACATTTAACAACTCAGAACACACTTTTGACAAAGCGACAGAATGTAATTCTCTGTTCACAGAAAAACACAACTTAAACATAATTTCCCAAAACATTAGATGTATTCGAAAGAACTTCGATAATTTCTCGATCCTCTTAAACGAAATAAACATAAGCTTCGACATTATTATCTTGACTGAATGCTGGTTAGATGATTCGTACACAAACCTAAACTTAAAAGACTATACAACTCTCCATACCACTAAACATCTAAATCAAAACGACGGTATAGTAATCTTTGCCAAAGATTCACTAAACCCATCAATAACAGAAATCAACCTAACCGAAGCAAACTGTATCCAAATCTCCCTCGGAACAGACATCTCCATATTTGCCGTCTACAGACCCCCATGCTATAACAATCTCTCACCTTTTTTCAACTCCTTAAATAAACTTCTCGAAAAAAATAAAAAAACACAACAATTAATTATTGCAGGGTATATGAATATTAACTTACTAAACGGGCAACCAATAACCACAGAATACTTAAGTCTACTTACTCACTATGGATTAAATTCGACAATCAACTCACCAACAAGAATTACGTCAAACTCTGAATCCTGTATTGACCATATATTTGTTAAAACTAGGAAAAAAACATCTTCATCCATTATTCGATCAACGGTCACAGATCATTTCACTACTACACTAAGCATACATCATAACAAGAAACAAAAAGATGAAAAAAACAACTCCGTACAAGACAAAATTAATTTTAAGTGCCTAATAGAGGACATACATAAGGAATCTTGGTCAAATGTAATAAATGAACCCGACCCAAACAACGCGCTTAACACATTTATGAACACAGTTGGAACCTACATTGCTAAACATACAACAAAAAATACCCCGAAAAACTACTCACATAAAGAAAAAAAAATAACACCCTGGATCACGAAAGGATTAGTAAACAGCATTCATAAAAGAGACACAATGCACATGCAAGTGCGCAAAAATCCATATGATGACAAACTAAAAAATAATTACCTGCTATATAGAAACCTTTGTAATAAATTAATCAAACAAGCCAAATACAAGTACTACAAAAAAGAAATAAAATCCGCCAAAAATGATCCCAAAAAAATCTGGAAAATCGTCAAAGATATTACTTTCTCCAATCCGAAAAAAGACTCGAAGATCAAAGTACTGTTAATAAATGGAAACAAAACCCTTACAAAAAATGAACCTGGTAAAATAGCTAATTTTATTAACTCCCAATTTGCAAAAGTCGGATCTAACTTGGCTGAAAAAATTCTTCTAAAAAACGGCACAACAGAAGACTCTTTAACCAAACTATCCTCTACCATACAACCAAATCATTCGTTTTATGCTCACAAAATAAGTACAAAGGAAATCTCGGATTTAATTATTTCTCTCAAACCAAATTGCGCTGTGGGCCCAGATAACCTATCCAATCATATACTGATTAGTCTCCGAGAACATATACTTATACCACTTCAACATATTTTCAACCAAAGTTTCAGCCTCGGCATTGTCCCCGATCACCTAAAAATAGGTTGTATTACTCCAATACATAAATCGGGAGACAAAACGCTGATCTTAAATTACAGACCAATCACTCTGCTAAATTTGCTATCGAAACTACTAGAAAAAACTATGAAAAAAAGACTGCTCGCATACCTTGATAAACACAAACTGATCTCCACCCGTCAATTCGGGTTTCGAGCGAAAATGGGAACAGAAGACGCCTTATCGGAACTAACCACCTACATAGTGAAAAACCTAGATGGCGGTTCAAAGGTGTTAGGAGTGTTCTTAGACCTAGCAAAAGCTTTCGACACCATCTCACACAAATTACTCCAACAAAAACTCAAAAACATTGGCATAACAGGTCCACCACTAAAATGGTTCTAATGAACATTGAACATTCTAGCTAATGCTACATTGAAAATAGACAACAAATTGTAAAAATAAATAATCAAGAAAGTGACAAAGTAGGCAACAGGTATGGAGTACCCCAAGGCAGCGTCTTGGGTCCCATACTGTTTCTCATCTACATTAACAGTCTAACTGAGATAAGCCTAGGGAACATAGAGTACAAAGTAATCAGTTATGCAGATGACACTGTGATTTTATTCAAAGCCCAATCATGGGAAAACGTCTTCAAACACACGGAAACAGGGATGACTGAAGTAAATAGATGGCTAATAAATAATCTACTGACACTAAATATTTCTAAAACTAAATACTTAACTTTCAGTAAAACATTAGCTGGTCAGCCAGATAGTCGCCCACAACTTCATCTTCACCCCTGCACAGTTACTTCATTAACTAACTCACGCTGTGTTTGTGACAAAATTGATTATGCGCAAAATATTAAATATCTCGGTTTAACTGTTGACAATAACTTAAAATGGGATCTCCAAATCAACCTAATTACAAAAAAAATACGGAAACTCTCTTACATCTTCAAAACAATTCGAAACATTATGTCACTACCTCAGCTAAAAAATATATATTTTGCACTCTGTCAAAGTATTCTTATGTATGGTATTTCAGTATGGGGAGCAGCAGCAGAGACTCATCTCAAATCACTTAAAATTAATCATAAAACAATAATCAGAATTATGTTTAGAAAGCCTTATCTACATCCGACAGAACAGCTAATGATCAACAATAACCTATTAGACATAAATAAACTATTCATAAAGAAGATCATCTACAAAAACTGCATAAAAATATCACCACACTTCATAACTCACTCGCAAAACACAAGAGCAAACACACACAATCAACTACAAGTACCATATATCAAATCGAATTTTGCAAAAAAACATGAATCTTACTTGGCACCACATATATTCAATAAGTTTGTAGCCCAAACAAAGACCTACGTCGCATCTAATAATTTGAATTGGGTATTCAAAAGATTTTTAAACTGGTTGAATGTCAAAGAAAGAAGAGAGATAAGTAATATTCTTAATATCTAAAATTATATATTTTCTTTTTTGTACTCTGTTTTTAAATTCTGATTTTCCTCTTATTATATTATTATTATTTTTACTATAATATAGATATTTCTTTTTTTTTTTTTCTTTACCACTTATTTGTTTTTATGTAATTAGAAATTGTTAGTTACCAGCCTCAGAACAGACTTTGTCTAGTGAGGAGGGTAAGGAGAAAAATCATGTATGTACATAACTAATAATAAATAAACGCCCGGGTTGCCGGCACTGAAATTGAAAATTGAATTGATTTCCCCGCTCGCCGCTGAAGAAAATTTGCCCACAAATTTTCTTGACAACTTGAAAACTCTGCCCAGAGAAAAAAAACTAATCTAAGCTGATATAGAAACATAAATTATTACAATGTATTTTCTTGTTTTATTTCTAACAAATATTTCTTAAATATCAATAAATCTTGTAGTAACAGTATAAATTATTACCATTTTATTTTATTTTTATTAACCATACAAATCCTACTGTTAATTAACTTTTTATAGTCTCAAAGGCAACTACTTATGCTAATATTTACTCAAAATTAGCCAAGACTCAAACCAAATTTTTTAACCAAAACTCTGTTTTTTATTTTTTATTTTTTTTTTTTACATCATAATTACTATGCTAACAATTGGTATTGCATCTTAATTGACAAAAAAATATTCATGCAATTATTTGATTAAGGAAAATTTAGAAAAGAATTTATATAACAAACCGTAATATTTACAAATTTTCTCGCACAGCGAAAGATAGATTTGTCCAACACCATCTCGATATCCTCTAGGATTCCGGAAGTCCCAAAACATACCCGAAATGGTATTGCAGCAAACCACCTTGAAAAATTTTTTTTTTTTTTTTTTTATAAACAAATTAACATACTTATATTACATCAGAATTACCAAGTACACAACATATATATCATGGCTTTAATAGTTTAAAAAATTGTTTCCTTTTTTAATGGAAATAGAAAAGTTCAACATTTTTCGTACACTTTAAGACCTAATCAGTTCATGATATAAATCACTGCACCAGTCACTTCACTTATACTCAAATTGTAAATGTTCGGAGAATATTGCCCACATAAAGAATTCCTCCCTAATGCCCATTGAAGTAAATCTAATGCTGCAGCTAGAAATGTTATACATTAATGCTTCTGATGTTAAAGTAATAATGAGTTTAATATTATACAGTCTTAATTCAATAATACTTCGTGATATTTAACAACTATAAGGAACAGAAAACTCGTTTAGGAGTTTAATAGTAAACGATAATGATATAAATTAACCTATATTTATTTAAGCAGTAATCTGCCCATCACTCGGAAATCAGAGTGTTGAATCAATATAGCACTAAAGCTAAGCAATTATCATTAAAATTATACAACTCTATTTTAATTTAGTAAAATTATCATATAAAATTATGCTACACATGTGAATACGCTATATAAACATAAAAAAACAATCGCGTAGACACAATTTTTTATGTATTTTTTTTTTTTTTAAGACACTTTTTCTCGATGCAATCACGGAGAATTGTTTATTTTAATTTTTTTATTTTATTATATATTTACCTTGTATTTAAGTTTACTTTATATTATTTCTTATACTAATTTGTAACTTGTCTCGATAAATACATAGAGGCAGGAATTTACTTTTTACATAAAATTAAAGAAAAGACAATTCTCTTTACATCAATTTTGCGATGCACTGAAGCAAATGTCTTTGTTAACCTAACACATAGAAATATCCTAAAATTTATTAGTTTTAGCAATCCATCAATCCAATCATCCATGTTTTATTTATTGATATAAAAGAACCCACGACCAAAACAATAAATAAACCGAGAGTCATCTATACCCCACATATAGAGGATAGCTACTTCTCTACGTGCTAGGTTAGATGTCTTCCATTTAATTTGACTTAACTATGTCTTTTACATGGAAATCACCAACGATTTTCCCGTTCAAATCTGCTAGTTTATATACTAAATCAGAAATTTTCTTTACAACAACATTACATACGAATCGAGGCGCGAGCTTCTGCGCAAAATAATTAATCGCGCTAGACTGTACGAAATTTCGTCTCCAAACTATATCGCCCTCTGCATAAACTACAGACTTCCTACGCAGATTGTAGTGATTGGCACCTTTTTTATATGCTTTAAATAGAGAATCAGTAACTTGTTCATATATTGGGATTAGTTCTTCTAATTTTTTTCCATACGTTTGTCTTGTATCCTGCGCCGCAGTATTAGAAGACTCTATAAGTTTGTGTAAGTTACCATCTATGATTTGTTCTCTACCATGCATGAGAAAATATGGCGTAAAGTTTGTAGAAAAATTTACGCAATTATTTAAAGCTGTTTGTACCCGTGGTAAAACTTTCGCCCATTTACGATGATCATCTTCTACCAGAATTGAGAGAGCGGTACCTATTGTCTGGTTGTAACGCTCCACGACATTATTTTGTGGCGTATACAAAGTGTTATAAAAAGGAGCTGGTACATTGTATTCAGCAAGTAAGTTTTTAAAGTTTTTGCTAACAAATACTTTTCCGTTATCGCACACTAAAGAATGCGGAACTCCGTGCACCAAGAAAATGTTTTCTTCAATATTTTTAACAATACTAGGAGCGGTACCGTTCCTCAGTGGAAACAGCCAACAGTATTTAGAAAACACATCAACGCAACTCAAAATATAATTATGACCAGAATATGAACGAGGTAACGGACCTACCAAGTCAACCGATAGCATCTGCATTGGTTTTGTAACCACTTTATGATTAGTTGATAAACCTAATGGGGGAGACGTACTAATTTTATGTGCCTTGCAAACGGAGCAGTTATTTACGAAGGACTTAACGTTTTGATATAAATTTGGCCAATAATAACGCAGTTGTACTTTTTTGTATGTTCTAAATACACCAGGATGACAGGCTAAATCAGATTCATGTTGATTTACTAAAATTTCCTTACGTTTCTCCTCTGGAACAACAAGTTTCCACGCCGTGTCCTCACATAAGCTATAACGTGTTTTACTATGTCTGTACAACTCATTGTCACGTATTTGAAAATTTAAATAGCGCTGAGGGAATTTTTTACAACCGGACCATAAGTCTATGTACCATTTATCTTTACTAATGGGTACTAACGTATCATTAACTAAAGCCACCTCTACACGTGATAGAACATCGGGAACCGTATTTAAAGATCCCTTCTTATGGACAACGTCAAATGAATATTGGGATAACCGTGTCGACCATCTCGCAAGTCTCCCACTCGGATTACTCAGAGTAGTTAACCATTGTAGACTTGAATGATCTGTGACTATTTTAAAATGTGAACCTTCAATATATGAACGAAAATGCGTAACTGAATCTAAAACCGCTAACAGTTCTCTTTCTGTGATTCCATAATTACGTTCATGTACATTAAGACTACGTGAAAATATGCTATAGGATGTTCCTCTTCGCCGAACACCTGCGTTAAAACACTTCCAATTGCCACCCCAGAGGCATCACAATGTATTGCAAATGGCAATTTAAAATCTGGACAAGATAAAACAGGAGCAGATATCAACGCATTTTTTAGCAAGTTAAACGCATTCTCTGCTTCCGGCGACCAAATAAATTTACTTATACCGTTCTTTGATCCAGAAAGTTTTGTAAGCGGAGCTGCTATAGTAGAAAAATCTTTTATAAATCTTCTGTAGTATCCACTCAGACCCAGAAAAGATTTGAGTTGTTTAGAATTTTTTGGCACCGGATAATTCTTAATACACTCGATTTTTGAAGGATCAGTTCTCAAGCCTTTCGAGTCCACAATATAACCTAAGTACTTAAGTTCATGCTTACAAAACTCGCATTTCTTTAGATTTACTGTTAAACCAGCTTCTTTTAATCTAAGAAATACCTTTTCTAACAGGTTAAAGTGAGAGTTTAAATCTTCAGAAATTAAGTTTAGATCGTCTAGGTAACAGAACACATTCTCGTCAAATTCCGGACCGAATAAAATATCTGCCAGGCGCTGCATTTCACTAGCTGCGTTTTTTATACCAAAAGGCATACGTACAAACTCAAATAGACCACGACCCGGGACTACGAACGCCGTCTTTTCACAAGAATCCTTATCTAAAGGTATCTGCCAAAACGCGCGTGAGAGGTCAATTGAAGAGATGAACCTTGCTCCCCTTAATTTATCCAGAATGCGTGATATATAAGGTAAGGGATAAGCGAAAGGTAATGTATTCTTATTTAAAGCGCGACTGTCTAAACATAATCTCCCCGAACCATCCTTTTTAGTAACAATTACAACAGGGTTTGACCACGGCGACCGGGACGGTCTGACAACTCCTAATTTTAACATTTCATCCAACTCAGCTTCAAGCTGTCTTTGCCGTGCCGGTGAAAGAGGATAATATCTTTGTTTAATTGGATTACAATTGGTCTCAATCTTATGTTGGACCAGATGCGTTAGGCCTAAACCTTTTTCTTCAAACGAAATACTACGAAATTTATCAATAATATGAATTAATCTAGAATTTTCTTTTGACGATAACTTAGAAGCAGGCGTTATAGAACGTACATCACCTTTTTCACTATAAACTACTGTATTAGACAAAGTATCGGAATTAATTGATGTAAACAATTCTGGAGCAATTTTGAATTGTTTCCAGAAATTAATTCCCAGTATAAACTTTTGCGTAAACGCTGGAATTATATAAAATAAAACTAATTTTGATGTTCCCTGATACACAATGGGAAGCAACATGGTACCCAGGACCGTCTGACGCTTACCGTCAGCCGTCGTAACGAATGTTTTGGATTCTTTAAATTTAATACCTAACTTAACAAAGTTTTTATACATAGTATCACCTATACAACTTAAGGAAGCACCCGAGTCTAACAAACCGCAAAACTCCTTATTTAATACAGTAAAACTGGCATAAGGACGATTATCCTTTGGTTGTTCCAACTTTCGAGGCAGGCCATTACCTTCGAAGTCAGGAACAACTTCAGGAGAATTCACCAAGGGCAGCCAACCAGAACAGACATCATTCCGCTGATCAGACGGAAGACGCTGCGCAGATCGACTGCTTCTAAGTTTTTTGACTTGTTCGAGTTTATAAAAAAATTATTTTTATTATTGGAATTATTTTTATTACCTTCATTCGATGAAGCAGAAGAATTTCTTTCATTAAATTTACGTTTCCAGCATCTCTCAGAACTGTGCCCTGGTTTGTTACAAACAGAACAAGATACTGTGGTTGTGGTGTTTTGATTATTATTATTATTTGAATTAAAATTCTTGTTACATAAGTTTTTCTCATTACTACGCACAACTCTTTCCGGACAAAATTTATAATAATGACCAGGTTTGTTACAATTATTACATTTCGGTACAAATGTCGATTTACATATTGAACTTGAATCATTGATATCCCGTGATTTGATCGATTTATGTATGTTACTTTCATCCTTGACTGACAGTCTCTCAAAGTCAGTACAAAAACGTTCCAGTTCATCAATATCACCCACATGAACTGTCACTAAAAGTTTAGCATATTCCGTTAAAATAGCTTCCTTTGCAATCTCTAACAATTCATCCTGCGGTATAGGATTATATAACTTCAAATTTGCTATTTTGAGATCTAAAAAGAAGTCGGAGACCAATTGATTATTTTTTTGCTTCACGGAGTAAATAAATTTACGCGTTTGTAACTGTGCATCGCGAGGTTGATATCTACTAATTAATGCACACTTCAATTTTGGCCACGAAAGAGTTTCCGTGTAAATTGTACGAAACCATAACAAAGCTGTTCCGTCTAGAATATCCGGAAAACATCGTATCAGATCCTCATTTGATATCAAACGTATTCTACTAAGTTCTTCGACTCTGTCAATAAACACTTTCACATCAGTTTTCCCGTCAAATTTTAGATCCCAATTAATCAGGCCTTTACATTTTGAGAATTCACGTGAAGCGTTACAATTTACACGAAATACTTTAGTCGCAGAAGTACCTGGATCACTACATTTATCAGACAACGCAGGGTCTTCTGAAGATTGATCGTAACATTGTTTAGCATCACGTTTTTCCCTCACCGATTTATTGAACATTATTGCCTGTTCACGCATTCCCGATAAAGTCAGTAAAGGCACAATGTTTCGGTCCGTTAATTTTCCAGCTAATTGCACTTTCGTATGCGTATTAATCTTTTTAATCGTTTTAAACTCCATTTTTTTCTACTTTAACAAATTACGCAAGCAAAACTAGTTCTTTTACATCTGTCAAACTAAATCACCATAGAAAACTGCACTTTCACTTCCTAATGTTGCCACTCTATCGAACAGAAACTGCAAAATATTATTCGCAAGTTCCAAAGTGTCAACTTAATAATCCGTTTCAACAGACCAGTATGATTCAAGATTTCATATCACATTGTTACCAACATAAAAGCAAACTTCTACCTTCGAATACGAATGTCACAATAATCGCAAAATTAACACTTAGCATATGAGGAATGTTATTCGCACATTTTAGAATTACCGCAATTATCGCAAACAAAATTACATGTTAATAAATATTTGATGAATCGATGGATTGCTACAGATCGCAGATCGCCAAACACAACAAGACAAAATAAACCCAATCCATGAATGCCAATTCGAACCAGAACACAGTTGGTGCGCCATTGTTAACGCCGAAGTTAACATTTGGCGTGAATTTATCTTGAGCGCCACCTGTTTTTTTGTTTGAGTAAGGGAAACAGGAAACCATTAATGGAATTTCAGGGTTTAAATGGACAACGAGTGCTGGCATTCATAGGTTAGGTTATTGTAATAAGAAGATAAATTTATGAGTGTAAATTAGATAGATATAATTTAAAGATATGAGTCGCACAAAGTACAGAGAAGTGTTATACATCCTAATCTAGCTTTGGGCAAGAAGTTAATACGTTACTCGGGCATTTCAAGTCTTGAAATTATTGCGAACTGCGCCTTCCAGGTACGATGTCATCTTGTCAAAATAATTATACCGCTCGGGCGAGCGATGGCTTCAAATGGATTCTCCTTGTGAATCCATTTCATCGGTAAGCAGGTAGCAATTATGAATATTATCTGAGGTTCCAGAATTAGCGGAGGGTAGGCAAATTTACATCTTACTTGAGGATTTGAAGTGTGGCTTTGTATTGCCAATCCATTGGTCTTATTAGAGTTATCCTCGCCGGGATATTTAGATTGCCATTTTAATCCATCTGCCTTTTGTAAGTTGAAAATGGCGATCAGGCTGTGATCCGTCGTTTTTATGATTCCACGGTGCTCCAAGCCGTTGAACCAAAAAATAAAGAATGACCGCTTCCTTCCTTCCGATTCCAATCTTGCCACCTTGAAGAAAAGTGTTGCCAGGCGCATCCCACACAGTTCCTTTTATGTGGGGAAGGAGAAGTTCTTACTTTGTTACGATTATATATGTAACAAGGGATTCATCCTCGCTATCAGTGAATCCGTAGAACTCCGCAACGACGTGGTCGGTTTCCTATAGACAGAAAGAAAAGAAAAAATATATACAGCTATGTAAAGCGTCCTTGAGGTAATACAAGACAAAAATGGCGCTGTAAAAGTTAGCCAAGTGTTATTATAACTACCCGAGTTTTTGGAGCCCAATGCGTAGTGGATGTTGATGGTCTTGGGTCAGCCTGCCATCCCGGAATCTGAAACTGTAAACATTAATTGTTACACGAACGTCTTTCAATTTTGGAAAGGATGAAGCGTACAACCACTATAGAACTACTACTAATACACAACATACCGTCGCAATGACTGAAAATCTTTCTTCGGTGGTGTCTTCTTCCGTTTACGGTCTTGGAATCTCCATTCTTTAACAATAGAAACAATCATGTATATCATTATATAATATAATCATCAATACGCGTATAAATATTTTATGCCTAAACAAAAAAAAAATTTGTTAGTACTTTTTTGCACACCCTATATAACTGATCTAATTTTGTGATATTTATTACTATTTTTATAAATAAAAAATAATATTTCTAATCAATATTATTAGAAATAAATATTTATAATAAATAATACTTTGTAAGAACCCTGTATCTCCCATACAAAATTTAAAATTGTAAAAAACGTTGAAACCTGCGCGCGCAGTTTAAATGCATTTTACGCATGCGCGAATGTTATTTCAATATGGCGTCTCACACATACATATAAAGAGTACACATGTATTTGTGCAGGTTTCCGATGTTTGGAATTTATTTGGCTTTTATACACAATCTCAATAGTTTTCTTTACATAATGATGTACAATCCTTAAAAGATTAGGCAATATTTACGTGAATATCGATAGAGAAACGTCAAAATATTTCTCGGACAGTTTTTTAGCGCGGGGGACATTCGAATATTATTTTTTGTAAAATATTAACTAAATGTGGACAAATCGAAGGCTGTGGTATATGTTCTCAATTGATTTATCTGCAAAATGAGATACAAAACAAATCAAATAACACAATATATGATGCAACATAGCTAGAAATATAACTTAAATAGACTTGTTAAATTGTCAAAACCCTTTTATTATGGCATATGAAAATATAATGTCGGATAATTATTTAATCAAATGTATTTGTAACGTAACTAGAGAAGCAGTTTTATTAGGAAAAGTTACTCGTACTTGTTTAGACCACGTATTTGTCCGATTTAACAGTGGATGTAAACAAAGCGATTTTCTTTCCTCATGTGTATGTAATAATATTACTATAGCGGATCACTTTTTAACTGCAGTTAATATTAAATATAGTGCTGTAACGATTTGAAACTACTCGCCCCGGTATCAAGCGCTTGCAAGAACTTATTAATTTTAACAAGCGTGCAATTGTGAACACAGCGACGGTCGAGTAATAATCGGGGAGTCGCTATATGCACAGCGACTAATCGACAGGGGGCGTGGCCAACATTTCCGAGCATACTCGAAGTGAAGTGTTTCGGCGCTTTATTTGAAATTGGTTCTCCGTTCAGATTTTTTTTGTGACGTCACGGCCGAGCATTTCGAAATATTGCCGAGCAGCCGATAGCTAATTTTCATCTTTCATTTCATACGATTCTTGCACCTTGATTTCATTTGGTTAGATTACATTACTATAGGGCCAATATCATAAAGTCGATTCCAAAGCCTTAATAAAGACTGTTTGGTATGGCAACCACATTCTAATTCCTGCAAATATAATTAACTTTTGGACAATAAAAGACTTGTGGTAGGTCCTATGTTCAACTTTTGTACAGATTCGTATTAGGCCTATATATACTCAAAGTATCTTATCCACTGGAACGATTTCGGTCGAAAAATCGACCACTTTTATTTTTCTGCGATTGACATCGGTCCAAAAATGGACCGATTTTTCTACCATTCGTAAAATATTTATTGTAATTATTTAAAACGTTTATATGGCCAGCTACTTGTTTTATCGAATAGCTGATAATATATTCTCTTTGTCTATGAACTTATCCGTTGTCTTTGAAGTGTTATTTAACGAGTTTTCGCGGTTTTTTTATGGCGTCCTGTCAAAAACATAATTATAAATTTTCAACATTCACGTAATTTTGGACTCTTCCTAAAATGCCGTAAGTAATTAATTTATTGGGTTTTTAACGCATAATTATATATCTGTGTAATCATGATTGACTTATCTATCTTTGAAATGCGTTTTTAATTCGTTTGTTTGTATTATATTGTTTTGGTTGAAGTTTTTGTGTAAGATTACGTCAACTGAAGACGTCATCTGTTTTTGATTTACCTACAATAATGTCTTAAATACTGCACTCGCGCATTTTAAATATAGATATTCCATCACAGTGATTCAAAACAAAGAGATATATATAAGTTTCATTTGAATTGGTTCATTATTAATACAGATATTTGCCAACCAATTATTTTAAGTCATATGTCAAAAAGTTGACTCTTTTTCACATGTAAAATGGTGTAAAGCCTTCGTCACACAATAAAAATTTAGTAATTTAGTTGTATAATTAATTAATTTGTTTACTTTTACCAAATTTGTGCAGTAACAGCTGTCGTCCAGGGAAAGGGATCACTCCACGACCCAATAATTATTTTCAAATTTTATATTAGTGCAATATTTAACAAAATTTAAACATTTTACATTTTACATTACTTACATTAAGTGTTTTCAATTTAAAATATATATAGAGTGGTGCTGACTGCAAGAGGAGGCAGAGGAAGAGGGAGAGGTGGGGTACGAGCTGGTGCCGGACTACCCGCACGTGGACGTCAACGCAGAGCTGCAATTGCAGCCTCGTCTGGAGTGTTAGTATTTTTTAATGTTTTTTTATGAAAGTACTTTGCTGTGGCCGTTGAACTCATCATATATTTGTATTTATTTAAACAGCGACCCTGCTTTGCTACTGGTGCGAGAGGATCGCATCAAGGCCCTAAAGGCTGTTAGGGCCCTGCCTGGTTCCTTCCGGCTAGAGCTGGAAAGCCGAAAATTCAAGAAGCAGGCGGCGCGCATTTTGCTCCCTACCGCACCTCAAAGAAAAACTAAACAAAAGTAAGTAATCGTATTTAGATGCTTGATACAATATTATTGTTTTTTCCTGACAGCGTTCCACTCTTACAGTGAGAGTTGGTAAGATCAGCGCTCTGTGCATTTGGCACATTCAGTGCATATTTTACAGAGTTCTAATTTTATTGTTTATTTACATACTGTACATACTGTTTCACACGTGAATGAGAACAATTTATATGATTTATGTAAATGTTTTCAGAATTCCATCTCCGGAGAGAACAACGTGTCCCTTTTCACAAGGGACGCCTTCACCGTTGCCACGACCCGTACCACCACCGTGGATGTCCACTCCCGCACAGACCCTATCAACGGCTCCCAATGCACCAATTATGCCTATCCGTGCAGCATCTCCCGAGCCGTTACCTGGGACATCGCGGAGTGGGGAACTCTTCTCTCCGGAGGCCGGCTATCATAGCGAGCTGTGGGTGGACGTGCCATTCTACGAAGAATTGTCGGCGTTTGGGAACGGTGAGTTTATTTTTTGAAATGTCATACCAGGGACTCAATATAAAATCAATTATCTATATTTTATATTGATATCCCTAGCACAGTTTCACTGTTGGTATATTGGCAGGAAATAAGCATAGTTATAACTTCCACATAACAAACATACAAAATGTATTGTTGTTATGACGTGGATGCATCATTACACATCTTTTTTTTCTGTAACGGGTATTGCAGAGTGAGAAATAAGACATGCCGAACTTCTTTGCGAGGATTACATTTGATTCACCGGCTTCTAAACGGTGTAATACATATTTTTTTCTTGAATTGAAAAAACACTTTCGCTTCACGGGACTCATTGTGTCGAGCTTCCTAGTTAAAAGCGAGGCTGTATTGGTAGGTGGGTTTTGTAACCGGACAAATTATCATTAAAATAGGTCGCTTTACGTAGTTGGTCACTTTAAACGGATACGTTTTCCTACTAAAAGCTATGAAACCTTACTAGAGTTTACATTATCGTCACTTAAAACAGTAGACCGTTAAATGCAAAGTCATTATATCCAAATTCTACTGTAAATTTGTGTTTTCTTTTATTTCAGAGTCAGACATGGGCAGAAACAGTAACGTGGACGAGGCAGCTGTACTAGAAGAGTCTGTACTTGGAAACCGTGAGTTATAAAACTAACTCACTTACCTTCACGCCATTTCGGTAGGCAGAGAGGATGAACCACCATGCAACTCGATCTTGGCACACACACTCTTTTCTTCATTCCATACCTACCTGACTGTGCTATTCTGACTCCTGACATTGCCCGCCTCAAGTATTTGATTAACTTTTTATTTATTTTTTTATATGAATACCTCACAAGAGCCTCAGCTGGAGCCAGTGAGACTATGGCATCCCCAATCGAGGTATGTTGTGAGGCTGAAGGTAGCGGGGAGGGGAAGGAGGTGTGGCTATTCAGAACTGGTCACCAAACACGGCTAAAGCCATTTCAAGCAACGTTTCAATTCTGAATGGGGTCTTACACCAGGGCGATACTATGGGTATCTTCCACTCTGGAACGTGCCGCAAATATAATATATATTATTTTAAATGAATTTTGTGTGAAAATAACACTAATTATTCAAATATAATTTATTTGATTTGATCCCGCGACCATCGTATTGCGAGTCATAAGCCGTACCAGAGGCAGTGGGTTATCGTAATATAGACACATTAAATTAATTTGGGTTTTCTGTTGTTTCAGAAATGGATATGGACAGATCGAGCGACGAGGATGACGAAGCGAGCTACGTCGACCACGAAGAGAGCGATGAGGATACATGCCACCAATACCTTATCATAATATTATCAACGTTTCACCTAACTCCGCTATGGCCATAGACTTTAGTAGACAAGACCAGGTAGATAGTGAGGCAATGCGTTCGATTCTGCCGCCTGAAGGTTACTCTTTCGATTGGTCTAATGATATCTTACGGGATAAGGGAGACTTTCACAGGCACGCCAAGACCAACTTTCAATACCGACGAAATGGGCAAACCTTTCTTAAAATCTTTGATGCAGATTTCGTTGAACTGATCGCGAGAGAGACCAACAGGTATGCAGATCAATGGATTGCGAAAAAACAATTTAAGCGTCATGCGCGTACCAATAAATGGGCTCCCACGAATAAAGAGGAAATGTATGTATTCTTGGCAATTTTAATGTATCAAGGTATTAGTCCCCTTCCTGTTGAAAAAGACTACTTCTATTCAAAAAAACTCACCGCCATGCCTTATTTCAGCCGAGCCATGGATTATAATCGTTTTCTTCTAATTAAAAAGTTCCTTCACTTCACCAACAATGAAAGTCTTTCTTCTGATGCACCATTATCTGTGCGAAGGTTACAAAAGATTCAGCCCGTCTTGGACCACCTCTCAAATAAGTTTGAGACTTTATACCTGCCCGAGCAAGACATCTCTCTGGATGAATCCTTACTCTGCTATAAAGGCCGTTTGGGATTCGTCCAGATGATCAAAACCAAAGCGGCCAGTGCGGGTATAAAGTCTTACGAGCTTTGTGAGTCTTTTTGAGTTTTTTTCTGTAAAGAGGCTTTTCCAGATCTAGTCACTAAACATAACTAAGCCAATTCAAGCAATGTTCAATTCTGAATGGTGGTCCCTCACCAGAGCGATACTCAGAATCTCACTCTATAGCGAGGCACAATGATATTATTATGTATTGATTTTCTTAAATTATGAATAAACCAATAAACTGAATACATTTTTATTATGACAAAGTGTGTAAACAATGTTTAAATCAATATACTGCTCTTTCATTGTAACCATACAACTGTAATATTGATTTAAAAGGATATTAGGGCTTAATAAATAAATCAATTATTGGTTCCATCAATTATTTTCCCCTCACCCCTTTTTTTTCGATACCTTTGCGTTTAGATATAAAATTATCACTATGATTTTATTTGCATTCTACGGTCATACAAAGGTTTGATATATATACAAATTTATCATCATTTTACATATTCCGATTTACTCTATGTAGATTGACCTTAAGGTAGCTGTCAGAAGTGATTTTTCGTCAAATATTGGTGAATTTCATCAACTTTCAAAGTATCCCCCTGAAATATTGGCAATGTTTATATCTATGATATATATCTCATATTAAGCCTTATTTCCTCGTTTTGCACGTTATATAAAAACATGGTGACAAATCTCCAGTTCTAATTTACAATTATTTAAAAAGTAGCACCATGATTTTGACATCGTGAAATAGGCTCTCTGTATAATTCATCAAATGAATAAAATAAAGCCAACACGGCGACTATGCTTATTAATAATTGTAGACAGTTAATGTATCTTCCTAACGTTATACCAGTTTTTGTGGTAAATTTATTATATAGTATAATACAGTGATTTCAATTTTGACACGTTACGCACTCAAATTTTAAAAAATTATTTTCTAACCAAACTTTTGAAGAGAGCATAACGTACAAAAAATTATTTTTCTATTACATTCTTGCATTTGTGGTTATCAAACAGGCCATAGAGAACATAAAAACGTAGAAAATATTCTATAAAGATATTTAAAACTGCCACTGGCGGCAATTTCAAATCACAAAAACGCTAATTTCACGCATTTATAAAGTTTAAGATTTTTTAATAATTTATCTATCAATTCTAAAAATATAGAATAATTATTAAAATATAGGTGAATTCATTGGCTGTATAGCACTACAATCAGTTTTATGTCTCCGTATTAAAATTCGGAGGTTTGATTTTTTTAATGTTGGCGGAAAATATTCAAATTCGTCGCCAAAAAACCGCGAGCAATCGGAGAAAAAAGTTTTTTGACGCGCGATCGTTCGAGTGGTTATCTTTTTACATTACAAAACAGTACACCTATGGGAAAGTAAAACTAGCATTATTTGGAGTCAATGTGAAAATTTGGATGCCATATAGCATGTTGAAAGATAAGTAAGCAATGAAGGAAGTTGGGAAATTCATTGATACATTTATTTATTGGACAATTTGTATAGCGCCTTTGTGAGATATCACCTCAGGGGCGCTTTACAGTTGATGCAGGTATTACAAAAATATAAATATTTCAAAAAAACTGAATTTAATTTGATACATATAAGCTGCATATTTGATATTTGACATTATTTTATTAATGGAAAATAATACATTACACCACACAAAGAAAATATAACCATTGAGGGAACAAACCCCTTTAATAACATGACAGATAAACCCTGAATTGAGCCGATCAGGTTCTGCCTCATCCTGAAATTTATGTTTAATAAATTGCTCCAACAATAGACATATCTCGTACTGAGGAAACTCCAGCTTCAACAAGCCTGAATTTCTTTTGAATCACAAACCATGTTACACAAACCTAGCGTAGCCGCTAAACTATTTGAAAACTGGGATGTTTTTCTTGCCTTGACGTGAGCAGGCGGTATAAAAGGGACACTTTCTTTTGAATCACAAACCATGTTACACAAACCTAGCGTAGCCGCTAAACTAATTGAAAACTAGGATGTTTTTCTTCCCTTGACGCGAGCAGGCGGTATAAAAGGGACACTTTCTTTTGAATCACAAACCATGTTACACAAACCTAGCGTAGCCGCTAAACTAATTGAAAACTAGGATGTTTTTCTTCCCTTGACGCGAGCAGGCGGTATAAAAGGGACATTTTCTTTTTCATCATAAACCATGTTACACAAACCTAGCGTAGCCGCTAAACTATTTGAAAACTGGGATGTTTTTCTTGCCTTGACGTGAGCAGGCGGTATAAAAGGGACACTTTCTTTTGAATCACAAACCATGTTACACAAACCTAGCGTAGCCGCTAAACTAATTGAAAACTAGGATGTTTTTCTTCCCTTGACGCGAGCAGGCGGTATAAAAGGGACACTTTCTTTTGAATCACAAACCATGTTACACAAACCTAGCGTAGCCGCTAAACTAATTGAAAACTAGGATGTTTTTCTTCCCTTGACGCGAGCAGGCGGTATAAAAGGGACATTTTCTTTTTCATCATAAACCATGTTACACAAACTTAGCGTAGCCGCTCAACATCGCAGAAATAGTTAACTTAAATAAAATTTGAACGTAAAATAATAAAATCCAGCTAATAAATTTCAATCACAACGCACACAATGCATGCATATTAGGTAAATACTAATTTGACGGAATTTAACATTTAAAAAAACTTGGAACAGTTCGGGTATGCTCGGATATGTTGGCCACGCCCCCTGTCGACTAGTCGCTGTGCATATAGCGATTCCCTAATAATCGTAGAGATCATAGATTTCGGGCCAGTTCTAGGGAGATTGGACACGGATTCCCGAGAGGTTTTGCGCCATTAAACACGTGAGCGATTGTCATCATGCTAATTTAGATTTCACAATATGGTTTATTTTTATTATTTATTATTTATATATATTTTATATACTTAATTAAAACTATAATTTTTCCCAAAATTGTTATGAGATGTCTTACTGACAGCCCTGATTCAATAGAGCTAACTCTTAGTTCTCAGCAAATTCAACCAAATTCAATATTGAAGGTAACAATAACCTCAATACTAAACTACTGTATGGATTGAAAATAAAAATGCTAATGTACCTATGTATACCAGATGTTATTTTTGTTTAATTTTCAACATAATTTCTCAGTAATTATTCTGTTTAACATAATACTGTTTCGCTCCTGTGAACCACTGTAAACATAAATCATGTATATTGTAAAAGCCTTTTACGGCGTCTAAATAAATAAATATCATTTCAGGTTCTAAATAGGTACTAAATTTTCTGGTTTGCTAGATTCAGGTTCTCACCTGTCTATTTTGGGAAATAACTTTCACACACATTTTGTGAGATTAGGATTTAGTTTGGCGATTTTAAAAGAAAATTTTTCTCTAACTTCTGCAACAGGTCACTCAGTAAAATTTACACAAAAGATAACAGTTCCGGTGCTATATAAAAACATTGTCAAATATTTCACTTTTGTAGTTATGCCTGAGATCACTTCAAATGTAATTCTAGGTATAGACTTTTGGAAACATTTTAATATTTGTCCGGAAATTTGCAAATATATATCACCACGGGAATCAAAATCTGAGCCGAAATCAGTCACAGAGATAAAAGGATTAGAAAACAGCTTAAATTTATCGAATAGACAGAAGCATGAGCTTAAATGCGTCATAGACGAATTTAAAGGTATCTCGGGAGACGGGTTAGGTAAAACCGATTTGGAATATCACGTCATTGACACAGGTGATGCTCAACCGGTAAAACAAGATATTACCCAGTTTCACCACACTTGCTACCGGCGGTACACAAAGAATTAGACAGAATGTTAGAGTTAGGAGTCGTGGAACCAAGTCATAGTGCGTGGAACAGTCCGATTTTACTTGTTCCGAAGAAGGATGGGTCATTTAGGCTATGTTTGGACAGTAGAACTTTAAACTCGCTGTCGAAAAAAGACAGTTTTCCTATTCCTTATGTTTCAAGCATACTAGATTCCTTAGGCGGTGCTAAATACCTGTCTACTATTGACTTGACAGCAGCTTTCTGGCAAATTCCTTTGGAGGAAAACTCTAAAGAGAAGACGGCTTTTACTGTTCCGAAACGAGGATTATTTCATTTTGCTAGAATGCCATTCGGTCTTCATGGGGCGAGCTCTAGAATGATGCGCTTAATGGATAAAATATTTGGACCTGAATTTGAGGGCAAAGTATTTTATTACTTAGATGATATTACAATTATAAGCACTTCATTTGAGGAACACATGTCTCTTTTGAGGAAAGTTCGACAAAAACTTTCTGATGCGGGTCTAACTATCAATATGGACAAATCTGTTTTTTGTAGAGACTCATTAAAGTTTCTGGGTTATGTCGTCGATAGTCAAGGTTTAAGAACCGATCCAGATAAAGTTAAAGCCATACTGGATTTTCCTATACTGAACTCGCAAAAAAGCTTAAGACGTTTTATAGGCATACTATCTTGGTTTAAAAGGTTTATTTGTAACTTTTCCACAATAGCAGCTCCGTTGCATTATTTAACAATTTGATAGACAACAATAATACCGCTGTACAGAAACACGCTGTGAATTTCGTTCCTGTTTAAAATTAAACAAGTTAATATTCTAAACGTATTTGACAAAAAATAGTGGACTAATATATACGGAATTGCAGTAGCAGTGTAGTAAAGAAGTGTCAAGCTGTACTAGTACATCTGTAATAACCTAAATCCGATTTTTTTTTAAAAAAGTTTGCTCTCAAAACATTTGATAAACAGCGATTACTCGGTAATAGGCCAGTGTTGAACTCAGTTTGTGTGTGTGTGTGTGTACGTGCTACGACGTTCGACCGCCGACCAACATCGTCCACGCAGGGCCGCTAAACCTTTTACCGCTCTACATTTCGAAGCAGTACCATGGACACCAGTGACACCTTTTCTTTCATCTCTGCGGCAAACCAAATTATAAATTCCTTACAAAATACTATAATGGACCCAAGCAATAAGTTTACAAAAGAACAAATGGGGAAATTGTCACCAAAACTCACAGAACTGCTAGGGAATATAAACCTTGTTGCTACCAAAATGGGCTTTCTGGAGAATAATCAACCTGCTGATATAAAAAAACAAAAAAATATAAAAAACAAGTACAGTATCTTAATTACTCCAAAAAATAAAGATACATCAACAGAAATACAAAATAAAATTCAAAGGCACTTTAAAACCAGCCAATTAGGAATATGCATTGAAGGCATTAAACAAATCTCCCAAAATCGAATTGTAATCGATTGTATTAATAAAGAAGACGCTAAAAAACTACAAACTTTAATTTCTAAAGATCTACATGATATTGACTGCAAAGAATTAACAAAGAAAAAACCAACAATGATATTCAAGGGAATTTTCAACGACTTTATCAAAGAAGATTTTACTGACGATATCTTGAACAAAAATGAGGATATCAAAATTGTAACGCAAGAAACAGAAAAAAATTCTATTTTTAACATAAAAGCAATAATTAAAAACAAATACAATGACACCGCTAACTACATAGTAGAAGTAGACAGCACAACCAGGAAGATTCTATTAAATAAAGAAAAAATAAACATTGGCTACCAGCGAGTTACGGTTGGCGACGCCTGCCCAGTAATACAATGCTACTTCTGTCTACGTTACGGACATACATCAAGAAACTGCAACCAGAAAGAGAAAAACAATTCGCCTTCCTGCTCGCACTGTGGAGCTGCTCACTTGTTCAAAGAATGTGCCTCAACAAATCAACCGAGGTGTGTAAACTGCACTTTTCAAAATGAGAGATTTCAACTGTCATTTCCTACCAATCATAATGCGAATGATAAAACCAACTGTTTATATTATAAAAAAATGCTGGCATTCGCACAACAGAAAATTGAATACTAATTTGGATTCAAGGTATATTTTTCATAGTAACTCATGTTTATTGTCAATATATTATGCATGTACCTGCACTTTCAAAATTTTAAAAACTAACAAAATTAATAATGCTATGACATATTCTTTAAAAAAACATGATGTTCCCTATCAATCTCCAGTATATAAAACAAGTATACTTACTATTAAAACTGAAAATTCTAAGAAATATTCAAAAATGATACTAACAATTTAAAAAAAAATGTCCATAATCAAACGAACTGTCAATATTACAAAAAAATACTTGCTCTCACGGAACAAAAATTGGAATATTGTTATAAATTTTAAAGATGTCTATAAAAATATCTCATGTCTATTCTCAATGTTTTACAAATACGCATATACTTTTGAATATCCACAAGCTATAAAAATAATAATAATATAGTCTATACATTAAAAAACCGACAAATCTTTCATCATTCTACATACTTTAAAGTCAGGATATATGTATTTAAAACCAAAAAATTTAAATCATTCTCTATATTGAAGATAAAAAACCTAAATGTTTTCTTCATGATAACACATCTCTACTTACTACACTTTTATGTTTATTTTTACAATTCATTACATCTACGTTCTACATTGGTATATTCCTACCAGAAAATAGATAGTACAATAACAATCCACAACTGCATTTATCGAATTCTAGTAAATTACAGAATACTAAAGTCTAATTATAGATATATTAATTTGTCAAAATTATTAATATATACATTACTAACCCATATATCATGCTGCCAATATTCTATATGCAATAAATCTCTACACTATATGTTCACTTGTACTATTGATATATTCTTACAAACGCTATTTTTTATTGTAATTATTATAAAAAGAAGAACGAATCAAATTAATTATTGCTGTCAATTAAACAAACACTCACTTTGTCTCCGAGTATTATCTAAACATAAAATAAATCTTATAGAAAAAATCAAAACCTACAAATTTAGATATGAACTGAAATCGAGCAAGAATAGTGTTACACTAATTATGAGCATTATTACTTATTCATTTACTCGTAGAATTTTATATACATATTTTATCACACCTAAATAAATACAATGGAAAATTTTAACTTAAGCGAAATTGATAAAAATCTAAATAAAGAAGAAAACGTATGTGAAGCAGCCAGTGAATGCAATAAGATCTATGACAATATAATAAATAGACTAACAATCTTGCACCTAAACATTAGAAGTATAAATAAAAACATGGATGAACTTTTGGTATCCCTAAATACATTATGTTCACAGCCAGATTTCATAATACTATCCGAGGCGCACATACATGCAAACATAAATATACCAATCATCCCGAACTACAAAAATTACAATACAAATTATCAGATTAATAAAAATAGTGGAATTGTAGTATACGCTAAAGAAAAATTTACTGATATCAATATTACCGAAATACACATATGCAAAGCAAACTGTTTGTCATTAAATTTTGTTTTAAATAATATGCCATTCAATATAATCGCAATATATCGAACACACAGCTCTGATGTACCTTTATTTATAGAAGAATTAAAAAAAATACTATGTAACAAAAACCATCTAAATTGTATCGTAATAGGTGATTTAAATATTAATATTGGTCCTAATAACCACTGTAAAAATAAATTAGATTATATAAATGCTATGAATGAAATGAACTTTATATCATGTGTAAATAATTTCACAAGAGAATTTGCAAACCAATCGCCATCATGCGGGGCCTTAGCATGAGAAGTCGATATAGCCCTATAGCAATACGATATCGTTAAAATACGTCATCAATGAGCACTTAACGACATATGCTAGCACGATCAAAATATAACAACCGACGATTGTTAAAATTTCTTGTCTATGGTCAAAGTAGCGACGGTATCGTTAAAATTGCGAGCATGAGAATGTATCGATAGGATAACTTCCGACCGACGGTTGCTAAAAGCCCGCCGAATATAACGTGGGGTCTTGAGTGTCAGTTAAAACTTTGGTTGGCTGTCGATATACATATTTTTTTTAATAATGTCGTTCATTATGCAAAATTTCTGGTTCAATGAAAGGAGGCAGGTTAGGGAAGATCGTAGGATTGAAAGGCGTCTTTTACGCGATCAATTGAATCCGTTCGAACTTGCAGAGACGGAATTCAGACAATTGTTTCGAATATCTCGCATTATGGCTAGAGATCTCATTGATGAATTAACTCCTTTTCTAGTGTCAAAAAATACATTAGGACTTCCAGTATACATTAAAGTGAGAGTATTAAACATTATTGATATCTTAGTAAAACAAAAACACAATATAAATCTATCCACCACTGGAACGACCACGTGAAATAAATAAATTTGTTTCGATTGCTGATGATAATTTTTCACAATAAAGTGATTAAAATGATCAAAAGTGAAGTTTGTTAATTAGTTGTATTATTTATGATGTTGAAAGATACTCGCACCCATCAGCTTCTTTGCTACAGGGAGCTACCAACGTGGAGTAGGCCAAGATCACTTCTTGGCGATAGGGCAAACTACCGTTAGCAAGTGCATAAAACTGTTTATGAAAGCAGTTTTAGAACATCTGTACAGAAGATGGATACATTTTCCGGCTACAAATGAAGCCCGCAAGCAAGTAGAGAGTAGTTTTAGGGAAAAATTAAACTTTCCACATGTTCTGGGATGCATCGATTGCACCCACATCGCCATCGTCACCCCTTCCAGACACGAGGAGCAGTACAAAAACCACAAAGGATTTTATTCGCTGAATGTTCAAGTGGTAAATATTTTTTCAGAAATAAAACAGCCGGATTGTTGTTTTCAAATTTTATTGAAGGTTTTTTATGTTTGATAAACAGGTCTGCGATGCTACGTTGAAAATATTGAGCATCAACACACGCTTCCCAGGTACTGTCCATGACCAATTCATTTGGAATAATAGTTTAGTCAAAACTGAAATGAACAGACTATACAATCAGAGAATTGGGACATATTTCTTGCTAGGTATGTATTTCAACAACTCATTTTAAAAAAAGGCAAAAAAATTATAACTTAGTAGTTATATGTACCTATTATAATGGGTGTTTTGTTTCAATCAGGCGATTCTGGATATACACTCGAGCCTTATCTGATGACACCAATATTGAATGCAGTCGAGGGGAGTGCCCAATACAGATACACAAAGGCGCACTGTGAGGCGAGATGTTCCATAGAACGCCTATTTGGGGCATGGAAGGCTATATTCCGTTGCCTCAGGAAAGACAGAGTTCTCCATTATGAGCCCGATGCTGCTGGTCAAATAATTATTACTTGTGCTATACTATACAACATGATGAAGCACTATAAGTCAGTTTCCTTGTTGAACTATATGCATTTAAAAAAGTAAGGCAACAGTACAAAATATTAATAAATTGTTCTCTATTTTCAGATTAACAGACGATTATAATGATAATGTAGAGTTAAGAGAGGTTGAGCTGCTGCACCAGCCTGAAGATGTCAGCAGGGTTGTTGCAGCCCGCAGAGTGAGAGACGAACTAGTGCGGAAGTACTTCTCCCACGAATGATAATATATTAAACAAGGAAACTGACTTATAGTGCTTCATCATGTTCAAACATTGTATCGTATGTACCTACATTGTAAAAACAATTCACGCCTCATAGAGACATTGCAAGAGTTTGAAGAACTGCTACTAATCAAGTATACATATATGCAAAGCGCTGCATGCAATATTTCTCAAAAAGAACTTCAATAGTACTTTAAAACACTGTATTGTATGTACCAACACTGTAAAAACAATTCACGCCTCACAGAAACATTGCAAGAGTTTGAAGAAATGCTACTAATCAAATATACATGTATGCAAAGCGCTGCATGCAATATTTCACAAAAAGAACTTCAATAGTACTTTAAAACATTGTATTGTATGTACCTACATTGTAAAAACAATTCACGCCTCACAGAGACGTTGCGAGAGTTTGAAGAACTGCTACTAATCAAGTACATATTCATATATGCAAAGCGCTGCATGCAATATTTCACAAAAAGAACTTCAATAGTACTTTAAAACATTGTACTGTATGTACCTACATTGTAAAAACAATTCACGCCTCACAGAGACATTGCAAGAGTTTGAAGAAATGCTTCTAATCAAATATACATATATGCAAAGCGCTGCATGCAATATTTCACAAAAAGAACTTCAATAGTACTAATCGTATTCATCCTCTGACTCCAACTGCAACGTATAGTTGGGCGAGTTGGCAAATGATGTTGACCGTTGTTTCGATGGTTGAGTTCGTCTAGAATTAGAAATGTTTTATTAGAGATCTTATTCATTCTACTTTCATCGTACCTCCTAGCTGGACTGCTTGCCTCTCCAAGGACAATTGTTAATAATCGTGTTCCATCCCTTGTGAACATACTTCGCAATCTCTCAAGTGACATATTAAATAATGCAATATTTAATTTAATTTGTTCAGTTTTGTACATTAAATGTTTTTAAAAGCCTGTATAGATGTATAGCAAATAAATACCTCGCCAACTGTCGTTGGAGTAAACAAACCCTTTCACGTTCCACTGCCGTGTATCTCTGAAACAAGAGATGATAATTCATTAATTTACTAACTTAATTTACCTTCTATAGTAAATGAGTTATTAGTGCCAGTGAGACGAGACCAGAAAAGCACCATGTCTATGTAGACACTGTATCTTGCCCGGTCTCGGGGTGCCCTGACAAATAATTACAAAAAGGAACAGGAAATACCTCAAAAATGTCAGCAAATCGATCCATTGAACTCTGAAATGATAAATAACAACTCATTAATTTAATTTAAATAACAATAGGTAGTCGACATACTAAAAGGAAGATTATAAATTAATTTATTCATTTTGAATTTCTCGCCAAGCTGGATTTTATATGTTTATTAATTTTTTTTAACACAAAGAATATCTAAACAAACAGATCAATAAAAACTCCACCGCGCAAAATGGAAAAATAGTACATTGGGAATAGTACAATAAATAAATGAAATAAGTCAAAGCTGGGCATTTTATTTTGTTCTACTAAGATTTAATTCTAATTTAAAAGTACAGTGCCACACTTATAAGTTGAACTTACTCACACTTATAAATTGAATGAATTTAAACATGAATTGACGCTATTTCTTTATATTTTAATCTGGCAACTTACACGTGTAGCGCTGTATTTGGGAGTGATTCGAAGAGAAATAGGAAATACCTTAAAAATATTGGAGAAATTATTAATAGCTCCCACAAGCTCCTTGGATGATTTGTTGCTAGCCTCCTGCGCCATCACCATCCGAACCCCCACATCTGGCTTGTCAGTTAGCTTCCTCTTCTTGCTCGGGCGAGAAGGGGAAGCTAACTGCGCCGTCTGGAAATCTGTGGGCCCTTCTCCAACTTCATCGGAATACTGTAAAACACACAAATAATTTTCATTGATAATGAAAGATCAACTAAATTTTGACAGAATATATTATATTAACATTTTAAGACATTAGTGACCTCAACATCCTGCATTATGAGTTCAGGTCCATCTCCTATACAGCTTTCTGGAAGTCCGCTGCCCTCAGAACTGGCTCTGCCGATGATGTTGATGACCTTCTGTGTCAGGTCAGTTAACACCGGTATCTCGGCAGTGTTTCCAGTCGTGAGGGCAGCTCGCTTGGCATCGGCGTTTTGGGCGCGCGATTTGCATTTTAAGTCACGCCATGTCTGTAAAATGTAAAAATAATGTCAGGTTAAAAGTGATTTACGGTCGTATATCAAGTGTCTCGATGATAGATTATATTAGAAGGTCAGCAAAGTTTGCTGCAACCAGTTTGTATAGGTAGGTACAAATACTCACTGTTTTCCACTGCTCGGCTGACTTAGGAGGACCCAATTCTGCCAGTTGTTCCGCCAAATTACGCCACATCTCCTTATTTTTTTGGGAACCCTGAGGTCCCACAAACCTTCCAGCCGCGAACTCCGAATGGTCAGCCATATAGCTGGTTAACAAATCCATTTGACTGGTCGTCGACCTTACTCTCTTCCTGAAATCATAATATCAGCATTTTGAATATCTTAAAATACTGCGTATGATTGAAATATTAGTAAAAATAACTTCAAAATTTTGACACAATAGAATGTAAGTATATCTCTTTGATAATAATGGAAATTCTTTCACATAAAAAGATAAATAAATAACTTACCCAGCTACCATTGCTTGCGACATCGTAAAATATTAAAACAAACACGGCGGTTAAAATGGTCACGCTTGAAATCTGACGTTTGACGTCTATTCAATTCATAGACAATTCCGTCCCAGTATTGCCAGCGTATATCGATTTGTATTTATTGCCTTATCGATGTCGTTAGAGTTATCAATAGCATTCTCATGCTAGGGAAGTCGTTATAAAATGGTCGGTAGATACGCTTAGCAATCCGATATCGTTAAGTTCGATCGATTCTCATGCTAAGGCCCCTGCTGACCACATATGGAGCAATATTAAACACACAGAAAAAATTAAATCTATTATATGGAAAAATGATACAACAGATCACCATACAAATATTTTTATTTATGATTTCAATAAAAACTTAGGATTAAATGACTCTAGAAAAAATATTAACATAATTTCCAAATTGAACAATGTAAAATTAAACAATAAATTAAGTAACGAATCTTGGTCCTCAATACTAAATTGCCAAAACCCAGACATGTGCGCAAACTTCTTTGAAGAAACTTTAAATGCTCATATCGCAGACTGTACAACCTTTATAAATAATCAACCAAGTTCTAAATTAAGGCAAATCAAACCATGGATTACGCAAGGATTACTCATATCTATCCGGAAAAAAGAAAAACTTTTCATAGACACAAAAAAAACCCTACGAATAGCCAAGTAAAAAACGAATACAAAATATTCCGGAACAAACTCATTAAAATTATCAAAGACACAAAAGAAAAATATTACAGGGAGAAAATAATCCTCACAAAAGAAAACCCTAAAAAAACATGGAACACTATAAATGAAATAATGAATAAAAATAAGTCTACAATAAATGTCATAAACAATAATGGAACTAAAATAAATGCTATCCGTGAACCAAAAATGTGCGCAAATATTTTCAACAAATTTTTCGCTACCGTCGGTCAAAACTAAAACTTGCATATAAAATTGACCAAAATTATCAACCTGATGACATACATGAAGATAAAATAACAAATAGCAATCTTTCAATTTTTAAACCGACTTCAGAAAAAAATATTGAAAACATAATACAATCACTTAAAAATGGTAGTGCGCCAGGATACGACGGTATAACTACAGAAATCTTGAAAAAATACTGCAATTTTCTAACCAAACCGATTACGCATATAATTAATGTAAGTACTAAATACGGAATATTCCCGTCTAACTACAAAAAAGCCATTATAATCCCAGTATATAAATCCGGAGATTCAAAAGAAGTAAACAATTACCGCCCAATATCCTTATTATCCGACTTTGCAAAAATACACACATAATACAAAGTAATAAAAAAACAAATTACTGATTATACAGATAACCAAAAAAGTATTAACCCTAGTCAATACGGTTTCAGAGATAAACTTAGCACACAAGACGCAATTGCAGAATTAACTAAGCTTATTTACAAAACATTAGATAGAGGCAAAAAATGCTTAAGTATATTCATTGACATCCGTTAAAGCTTTTGATAGTGTCTCACATTCAAAATTAATTAATAAACTAAATAATATAGGAATTACTGGCAAAGCTAAAACATGGTTAAAAAGTTATCTCTATCAAAGAACTCAACAGGTTAAAGTAAACAACGAATTAAGTGAAATAGAAAATATAGATTTTGGAATTCCACAAGGAACTGTTTTGGGACCTTTACTATTTATATTATATGTAAACGAACTTTTTCAACTCCCAATCATTGGAAACATCATATCTTACGCAGATGATACAGTTATAACTATTGAAGGAAATTCATAGAATGAGGTCGTAGTATCAGCTAATAATGCAATAAATATCGTTAAACTATGGTTTGACGAAAATTTATTGACACTGAATGTCGAAAAAACCCATGTTATACCTTATAGCCTAACAGGGAATAACTCAAATGTAAATCTAAACATAAAAATTCACGAAAGAAATTGCCTCCTTAAATTCGCACCCTGTAATTCAAACTGTATAAACATTAGTAGTAAAAAAGAAATAAAATATCTTGGAATAATTATTGATAATAACATTAAATGGAAAAGTCAAATAAATTCCACAGTAGACAGAATGAGAAAACTAATCTATATATTTTTTAGACTAAGAAATATTGTATCATTAAAAATACTAAAAGATATTTATTATGCACTGGCGCACTCTGTCCTACAATATGGAATCGTGGCTTGGGGGGGTGCATATAAATCATCCCTACTCCCACTGGAAACTATTAAAAAAATACTAATAAAAATCATCTTAAAAAAGCCATATTACTACCCAACTATAAATGTTTTTCAAGATTTCCCGGTTCCCCCACTTACAAAAATTTATGACAAAATTGCACTTCTACAAATACATAAAGATTTCTTTAGTAAAAATAATTTACCACAATGGAATATTAGCAAAAGAATAATATCTGTTGGAGGACTAACCGTGCCACTAGCACGAACCACAACAGCACAACATCACTATATATTCAAGGGTGTAAAATTATTTAATAAAATACCCCTTGATATACGATCGGAAGAAAACTACGAAAAATATTAAAAAAAAATTAAATTAAAATACTCTTGTACCACCTCATAACTTTACTTATTGTTTAGAAATATGTTTTTGCCTTTTAAATTCTTTGAATCATTTATTAACTAACCTATATTTTTATTACTTTTATTGTTATTTTTTGTGTTATTTTTTGTTTTATTACTAATAATTTTTGTTTAATTTAAACAAATGTAAAATATTTTTGTTGTCCTCTCCTAAACACAAGCAGCTGCTTTATTAGGAGAGTGATTGATATATTGGTGTTTATATTGTTAAAAAATTGTAACCTTGTTTATATGTTTCAATAAATTAAAAAAAAAAAAAAAAAACAAGAAAGGAATTTACGGGAAACAAATTTAAATGGAACAGTCAGGCAGAATTATAGCTTTTAAAAAACTTAAAGATATTTAAGTGAGCGCACCTGTTTTAGCTTGTCCTAACTTTGAAAAACCTTTCATCATATCCATCCAACACCGGGCTAGGGGCGGTCTTGACGCAGGTAGACGATTCGGGTAGAGAACACCCTATATCATTTATTAGTAGGTCTCTGAGTGCTCAAGAGAGAAATCATTCAATTACAGAGAAAGAGCTAAATGCAATGATTTTTGCTCTGGAGAAATTTATAGCTTACATAGAAGGTTCTGTCGTACCGGTTAAAATAATAACAGATCATTACAGTCTAAAATGGTTAGTGAATATTAAATCTCCTACAGGCAGATTAGCAAGATGGGCTGTGAGGTTACAGCAATTCAATTTTATTATAGAACACCGTAAAGGAAAAGATAATATAGTGCCTGACGCATTATCACGTGATCCCGTAGAATTAGCTGTAGTAGGACAAACTACACCAACCAAAGAATCGTGGTACGATAAAATGTGTACCGGACGTACCTCCACCGACTTTAATTAATTTGCATAAATCTGAATTTACGCAGAGGCTGTTCCTTTACAAACTCACCTCTGCGCATATTCGAATTTATGCAACAAAATCAAACTTGTAAAACTGTAAATCTTATCTGCTGATTAATAAATAAAACCACGGGGTTAAGCAGTCATCATTATAGACAAAAAACAAAGGCTTGACCCCCCAATACCCTCTTATAAATTAAAATACCTATCAAAACATGGAAGACTTGCATGAAATTTGAAATTATGCAGACGCAGTTTCCTTTACAAAACTTGCCGTTTGCACAAAATTGAATATTGTGCAAAGCTTCCCTTTTAAATATTGTGCAAAGCTTCCCTTTTTTTATATTATAAAATGAAGGCCTCAGCACGGGCAAGCCACCCAGTGAGGCCTACATTACTGAAAACCTTGAATTGTAAAAAATATTGTACCTAATAAAAAAAATAAAAAAAATACCAACTCCCTTTAATATGTAAATTTGCACAAAATTGAATATTGTGCAAAGCTGCCTTTTAAATATATTTTCCCTTTTTAATATGTAAACACTCACAATCACTGCCATCACTGCCAAGATGCCGTGCACATTGAGGATGGCCTGGCTGCTGGAGCTGCGGATGCTGGGGCAAACAACCCAGTCCACCATCCTCCAGTTGGCAGCATTTCTGAGGGGCGTCGCCGGCGTGATCCCGGTCAGCGGGATGGTGGATTCCTTGCGATCCAGCAAAGGGCGCCGGGAGCATGTGCTGGCCAACGCTGTGGCCACACCGCCAGAGGGGAAGGCCAACCGCCCACCACCGCCTTTAGTGAGAAAGAACAAGGTTAAAAGTGCGTGCGCTCAGTGCGGTGAGCCGCACAAAACGCGGGAGTGTCGCGAATTTCTCTCCAAATCGCTCTCCCTCCGGTGGGAGACAGAATGCACGAACAATTTGTGCCGCAAGTGCCTGGAGCCGCACCACTCCAGGGACTCCAAGGAGACAGTGTGGTGTGGTGTGGGTGAGTGCCGCTACCCGCATCATCGGCTGCTCCACCGGGAGACGGTCGCGGAGGTGAACCTTTGACGCCAGACAGTGGACAGCCGCGTGCTGTTAAAAAATAGTGCCGGTTGTGTTGCAGGGCCCCACGGACGGGGAAGTGTCAACGTTTGCTCTCCTGGATGAGGGATCCACCATCACCCTCATCGACGCTGACACCGCAACGCAGATCGGCGCACGCGGCCCAGTCCACAGTCTGCGGCTGCACGGGGCGAAGGGGATGGGTACCTCCGACGCCCGCTCCCAACGCGTGAAGCTGACGATCCGGGGCGCTGGACTGGAACCCACCTTCACCATCACCGCCCACACAGTAGCTGACCTGAGCCTGCCGGAGCAGCGCGTTCCTGGAAGACGCGTCACCCCAAAACTCTTGATCGGGCAGGATAATGCCCACCTTATCGTGTCAAGAGAGGTCCGTGAGAATAGCATTACCCGAATAGTGTCACGGACCGCTTTGGGGTGGATCGCCCACGGAGGCTCGAGCAATGACGGGCCAGCTACCACACTGGACCTCCAGTCTGAGACCGCTGCAGATGCCCGCGTGAGGGAGTTGGTAACATCCAACTTTGCCGTCGACTCTCTCGGCGTCACGTCTGCGGCGAGAGTCAATGCCATGGACACAAAGGCTATGGCATTAATGGCAGAAACCAGTCGCCCCCTACCTTCTGGGCGGTGGGAAACTGGCCTCCTGTGGAGACACCCTGACGCCACACTACCCGACAACCGGCAGTGTGCGCTGAAGCGGCTCCAGTCCCTCGAGAAGAAGCTCGCAGCGGACGCAACCCTGGCAGCGGCGTACAACGACAAAATGACGCAGCTTGTCGCCAAAGGCTACGCCAGACGCCTCTCCCCCAATGAGGTGTCGCTCCCTGCCCCGCGGAAGTGGTATCTTCCCCACTTCGCCGTCACCAACCCGAACAAGCCAGGCAAGATAAGGGTTGTGTTTGACGCCGCCAGCCGATGCCGAGGGACGTCACTAAACGACCAGCTGCTCACTGGCCCCGACCTGCTGTCCTCTCTCCTGGGGAACATCCTCCGGTTCCGGGAAGGCGGTATAGCCATCGCCGCCGACATCCAGGAGATGTTCCTGAGGATCCAAATCAGGAAAGAGGACCAGTCTTCGCAACTCTACCTGTGGAGGTCACCAGACCGGCAACAGCCGGACACCTACCAGCTGGCGTCCATGATGTTTGGGGCTACCTGCTCGCCCAGCAGTGCCCAGTACGTGCGGGACAGGGTGGCCGGTCAGTACGAGCACCAGTACCCGGCCGCCGCAGCAGCCATTCGTTCACGGTTCTACATGGACGATTACCTGGACGCAGTGGACAACCCTGACGAAGCTGCTGCCCTAGTCCGAGACGTAAGGGCCCTCCTTGCAAAGGAAGGGTTCCACCTTACAAACTGGGCCTCAAACAGCCTGGACGCCATCGCCGATGTACTCCCTGAAGACCGCGCCACCTCCACGGTAGCTATCAGCAGCGGGAGCAGCGAGACAGAGAGGGTCCTGGGACTGGTGTGGTACCCATCTACCGACCGCTTCATCTACACTTTCCTGGAAGCGGCCAGTCTAGAGGAAGCCACACGGCCTACAAAGCGGCAGCTCCTCTCCATCGTGATGAAGATCTTCGACCCGGTGGGCTTCGTCTCCTGCCTCACCATACGGTCGAAGATCCTACTGCAAGCCGTGTGACGTTCGAGCGTTGGATGGGACGACTACATAACCTCGGAGCACGCCGAACGCTGGAGGGACTGGATGAGCCTGCTCCAGGAAAACAGCGTCTCCATCCCACGACAGTCGCTCTGACAGAGGTCAAGCAGCGTGACCCTGCACCTCTTCTGCAACGCCTCGGAGCAAGCTTGCTGTGCCATCGCCTACTTCGTGGAGGATGTGCAGGGCACCCTAAAAGCCACCTTCATTGCCAGCAAATGCAAGGTGGCACCTCTCAAGCCGCTTTCCATACCCCGCCTTGAGCTGCAGTCCGCACTCATGGCGGCTAGATTGGCCAGAACCATCCGGTTGGAGAGCCAAGCGAGGATAGCTTCAACCATCTTCTGGACGGACTCGACCACAGTGCTGTGCTGGTTACGCACCGACCCGCGCACGTACTCTGCGTTCGTGTCCAACAGGTTGGGCGAAATAGATGAACTCACCTCCATAGCCAATTGGAGGTGGGTTCCCACCAAGCAGAACCCGGCCGACATCGGCACCCGGGACTTGGAGCTGCCCGACCTGTCTCTACAAGGAAGATTGTTCAACGGCCCCGCCTCCCTCACCACACCGGAGAGCGACTGGCCAAAGGAGCGCACCCTCACGAAGCCAGACGAGCAGACCCTCGAGACCCGGCCCCGACACTACGTCGGGCACATCGCCACAGCCGGAGAGGCCCTACCGCTGGTCGAGAGGTTCTCTTCATGGCACCGGCTGATTTGGGCTACAGCGTGGATGCTACGCTTCATCAGGCGCTGTCGGACGGGCCCAAACCGTCCCCCTGATGGCTCTTTACAAGCAGACAAGCTAACGGAGGCTGAGCGCAGATGGGTGAGAAGGTCCCAAGAAGACGCCTTCTCCACTGACCTGCACACCATTCGTCTCAGCCAGGCGCTACCTGCCGCCAGTCGTCTCGTCAGTTTGGCCCCCTTCCTCGGACCTGATAACGTTTTGCGGATGGGCTCACGGCTGAGGGAGTTTACCGGAAGCATGAGCGTGGCGAAGATCCCCGTGATCTTGGATGGCACCGATCCATACGCCCGACTGCTGATTCGCCACTACCACGAAAAGGCGGACCATCCGAACACGGAGAAAACTGTGGCCGAGATCCGGTGCAGCTTCTTCATCCTGCGACTCCGTACCATCAGCAGGAAGATCAGCCACGACTGCCCCACTTACCGCTTACGACGGAGCAAGCCCTCTCGTCCACTGATGGGGGTTCTCCCGCCGACCCGCCTGGCTCACCACGTTCGCCCCTTTACACACTGCGGACTTTAAAGGCACCCACCACTGTCCCATCCCGGTATAGGTGACTTATTGTCACCCCTTCGGACTCTCGCAAGAAGCTATTTTTTTATATTAAAGAATTCGAATTATCAATAAAAGACTCGAGACCTTTAAATGTCCCTGCATGAGGTGTTAGCGAGCACTATGCAGGATGCTCGAATTAGTAATGTTAGACGTGCACATGCGGTGTTAGTAGTCACATAACAAAATATATATAAACAGTGATGCATTTGAAGTATTTCAGGTCCTCGGCAGTCCCATAGGGGCGCAACCAGTCGCCAATCAGCCCACAGATGAGTTTCCACCACCGCCCACCACACGCTGAGGTATGGTTATGCTCGAAGACCCTAAAAGAAGTAAGACTGGGTTGTAGACAACCGAAGAAGGTAACTGTAAGTGGAGAGCGTCACACGTCAACGGGAAGTGGGGAAGGTGATGTAGTTCATTGCAAACGTCACGACGATCCGGAACACACCATATGGGGGAAAGCCGATTATCAGCACGTGCCAAATCCAAGGGTCATGAGTCATCGAACTAGATGCAGGGACTGGAGTCTTTATGCCACGCCCAAGAAAAGGGCTAGGACAAGACATGACATGAAAATAGTTCAGATAAGGTAGGTTAAGATAAGGTAGAACAGATCATAATGAAACATATGCATTTCACAGGTAACATAAATAAATACGTAATAAGAATGAAAGTATATGAGAGAGAGAATGTACAAAATCAAAAACCGGGGGAATCAGGAGCAGTACATCCGGCTAAACTAAATCAAAAGAATTTACACTAAATAACATCGACTCTCAACACAGGCCACCTCTCAACCCATACCTTTACAAACTTCTTCAGGCATTCAAAATTACTCTGATTCGAAACGAGATCTACGTTCAAGATCGGTCTCGTTGAAACATTCAAACCATTTCCTCTCTAGCGTCCTTCAGTATCTCGCATTGCCACATAATGTGCTCGGCGGTTTGGTTGGAGTCACCACACGCACAGGTGGGGTGTGGGGACAAGGTAAGACTATGTAGCCTCCCTCTAAATTCACCATGTCCGGTTAGAATCTGGGTTGTGTGGTGATTCAACCTAATGTGTGCGCCTTCCATTCTGACTTTAACTGATGGGAAGAAGGAGTGAGTCCATCTTCCCTTTCTCGAACTATCCCAACGCATTTGCCATTCGCTCAGTGTCCTTTCTCGCATCGCTCGAAGAAGGCTTTGGAGAGACACAGCATCACCGGGGGTTAGTTCAACCCCTAGGTGGTTGGCTGGTCTTCCTCTGGTCAGCTTCTTTTTAGTTTGTATTTCTCTTATCTCTAAATCAATGGGCAAAATGCCCGCCAGAACAGGCAACGCGTCCGAGGCCACTGTACGGTATGCACCCGAAAGTGCCAGCAAGGCAACTCGCTGACCCCTCTTAAGTGCAGAGTGGATCAGGACGTTATCCAGACGGTGCTCCCAAACAGATGCGGCATAAGCCACCTGTGATATGTATACACCTCTGTACAGAACACGCAGAGCCGGAGAACGTAATCCCCACTCCGCAGTTGAGATTCACCTCAATTTCATAAAAAGAGTCTGGGCCTTGCTGGACACATTTTTCACGTGTGCCAGGAAAGATGATGAGCGGTCCAAAGTAACGCCTAGGTACTCGGTGTCTTCCGCAAACTTGATGCTAGAGTTGCCCATTTTGATCGAGGGGTTTCTTCTTCTACTGAGGAAACCCTTCATGAGCAAGCCTACGGTCTTATGGGGAGCGAAGTTTAACCTATTTAACCATCCCCATTCTAAAATTTGTTTCAAACCTTCAGCAGCTTTACGCTCAATTTCATACCTACTGTCCCCAGAGACCAAAAACAACTTATCATCAGCGTAGTCTACCGAGATACATCCCTCAGGCAAGGGCAACCTAGAGGAATCATCGAACAGGATGTTCCAGAGAATGAAATTGTCGATAAAAAACATTTAAAAAAAAAAAAAATCAACAATGTAAATCATAATGATTCAAAAATCTGCTGTAAAGATAAACCTCTAGAAGCCGCAAATGTATTTAACAATTTTTTTGCTAATGTAGGAAAAAACCTCGCTAAAAAAATCCAACAAGGCCTTACCCCAAATGACCCAAATACTACAGTAAATAATGAGAATAAACTTGAATTATTTCAACCAACAACACCAGAAGAAATTGAACAAATTATTACAGGTATGAAAGGAGGTTCTGCCCCTGGTTTTGATGGGGTCACAATACAAACACTGAAATGTATAAAATCACAAGTATCAAAACCATTAACTCATATAATCAATACAAGTTTTCAAAGCGGAGTTTTTCCATCCATGTACAAACAATCTGTAATTATACCAATATTTAAAACCGGCAATCCGGAAGAACCAACCAATTACCGCCCTATTTCTTTACTATCAAACATTGCAAAAATATTTGAAAAAATTGCCAAAAAAAGAATAACTCAGTTCATAAAGATTAATAATATAATTCACGAAAATCAGTTTGGATTCATGGAAAACAAAAGCACAAAAGACGCCATTGCTAAATTATCTAGTACCATACAAGACGCTTTAGACAAATCATTAAAATGTGTTGGTATTTTTGTTGATCTCCAAAAAGCCTTCGACAGCATATCCCATGTCAAACTAATACAAAAATTAAAGATCGTAGGTTTTAATGACACAGCATTAAGTTGGCTAAAAAGTTATCTTCACCAAAGAACACAAGTTGTAAAAATTAATCACGCATCTAGTCTACCACTCACAAGTGATTTTGGGATACCACAAGGTACTGTTTTGGGTCCTTTACTTTTTATCATGTACGTAAACGATATTTTCAAACAAAACCTCAGTGGAACAGTTATATCTTACGCAGATGATACAATTATCATAATTAAAGGTAATGACTTGAAAATTGTAAATGAAAATGCAAATAATGACATCCAAATCCTAAAAAACTGGTTCGATACAAATCTACTTACAATTAACGCAAAAAAAACAGTTTATATACCATTCACAATAAATAAATTCAAAACTAACCCCAACATTCATATAATAATACACAACAAAAAATGTAACAAAGATGTTTGTAATAAATCATGTACCATACTTAACCAAACAACTGAAATAAAATACCTCGGTGTAATTGTAGACCAACATATGAAATGGAACAGACACATATGTGAACTTGTTAAACGCATTAGAAAATGTATCTATATATATTAGTAGTAGTATTAGGATATTAGTGTCAATCGTTGAGCCACGCGGATGTTTGTGTTCAGCGGTTACAAAAAAAATCAAATTACCAAGCGATAAACATATCTAAGTGAAGTGAAAATTATAAAAATCTTTAGGAGAAAGTGCCAGACGTAATCTCAAGTGTTTTTTTGTAACATTCAATTAAAATAAACCGTTAAAACAAACAGTTCAAAATTGTGAAAAATACCTGCATATTATTATTGTGACATTCATCGACAGTTCTAACGTCTCAGTTTGCGCATAAATGTGTATTGTGTAAACATAACACACAGTATATACCTGCTTACGGGCACGTTACTTAGGCGGTCGCTGTCACGAAAAGGGGAAGCTGGTGCACTACCGAACATAAATTCAGATATCAACTAAATCTAAATCATGTCAACCTCTCATAAATACTTAAATGAAGCTAAAACAGTTATTGATGAACTGATAAGTGTTGTTCAAGATGAAAAGAAAAAATATAACAAGGATCAAATAAATTTTATTTCCGGGAAAGCCCAACAATTATTATTCCTTATAGGACACTTCGGAATTGAATATACTGAAATAAAAAAACAAATCCCAACAGAACCTATAAGCAGTAAGATGACGCTGAAGCCAACAATATATAAAAAAAACTCGGAGCAAATAAATGAATTCTGCATTCTGATAACACCAAAAAACAGCGGCGAAACAAGTGAAACTCTGAAAAAAAAATACAAGAAAAGGTCAAGCCGGGAAAATTAGGTGTTCGTATCAACGCTATAAAACAGATTTCATCAAACAGACTCGTCATAAAGTGTCCCGAAAAAAAAGATGTAGACAAACTATCAAGTATGATAAATAACGAAGTCAGGGAAGCAAATGCAGAAGAAATAAAGAAAAAACAACCTACAATGATCTTCAAGGGAATTTCCAATGACTACAATAAAGAGGACTTTGTTGAGGACATAATCAACCAGAATGAAGGCATAAAAATAATAACTCAAGGTCTAAACAGAAGTACCCTATTTGAAATTAAAAAAATAATAAAAAATAAATTTAATGACAATGTTAGCTACATTGTCGAAATCAACAACAAAGTCAGAAAAGAAATAATAAAAGAAGGAAAAATCAACCTGGGGTATCAGCGAATATACGTGGAAGACACAAATCCTGTCGTACAATGCTATTTTTGCCTTAAATTTGGGCACACATCAAGCAGATGCCTACAAAAGGTAACAAATAAAATTTCGTGTATGCACTGTGCAGGAGACCACTCCTACAAGGACTGTGAAAATAAGGAAACTTCTCCAAAATCTAAAAATTGTGCCACAAAAAATGAAAGATTCAATCTAAAAATACCAACAAATCACCTAGCAAATAATAAAGCTTGCCCATATTATCAAAGAATGCTTAAAATAGCTTTGGAAAAAATAGAATTCTGACTATATCATAAAACTAATTTACTAGTTAGATTGTATTATAAAAACTATAATATACCTTCAGTACTTTATATAAAATTCTGTATATTAATTCCCAATAATTTACACATCAATTTATTTCCATTTACGAAAAACTCTCATTGTATACTACAAATTATAATATCGTTTAAATTTTTCAAAACTTTAAATGTGTTTAAAGAAAACATTTCACAACCGTTTAAAAACTATATACAATACGATTACCAATATCATAATATTTTTAAAATATATTCCTTCGCTTCACTGAACAAAAATGCATCAAACGCTTATATATTATTTAATCCTTTTGCTAAAACTAGAAATGGATGACTACATTATTCAACATCTGGAAAAAAAATTTTACGTAAAAAATGTAATTTGTGACAACTCTAATGACTGTAACACAATACTTCAAACGACTCCAGATTCATTTACCGTAATGCATCTAAACATACGATCCATAAAGAAAAATTTTGATCATTTTCTAGTAAACCTAAATTTATTAAACAAATATCCTGACATAATCATACTGACTGAAGCACATTTAAACACCAACTCAACCATCCCAACTCTCCCCAATTACAACTACTTTCAGAGCTCACATTATATTAACAAAAATAGTGGTATTGTTATATACACGAAGACGATATTTAAAGACGTACTCTTTACTGAAACGAATATGACTAATGCAAACTGTATTATTATAAGACTGAGCATTAATAATAAACTACCTATACAAATAATATCAATATACAGGACACACTCTGCTGTTATATCCACTTTTATTGGAGAATTGAATAATATTATTTTAAATAATAAATGTACAAATAATTTTCTAATTGGCGATATTAATATTAACATTGCTGAAAATAATCACACTATTGAAAAGGACAATTATATTAACATGATGACCGCTTTAAATTTTAAACCCTGTATTAATAAATATACTAGAGAATTTAATAATCAAATACCATCATGTATTGATCACATATGGTGTAATTCCAACTACATTGATAATCTTCAATTAATAATATGGAGAAACAACATAACGGACCATCATACATGTATTCTTAACCTTAACATAGAAAAACAAAACATTAATAATAGTAATAAATCTAACATGCCTAAAATATCGATAAACCAACAAATACTTCATGAAAAACTGTCTCACGAAACATGGGAATCTATACTCTGCACAGAAGATGTAAATAATAGTGCTTTAAAATTTCATGACATCTTACAAAAGCATATAAAAGATTCAAGCTGTGAAATACACAAAAAAATATATAAAAAAAAATTCAAAAAAATTAAACCATGGATTACCCATGGTCTAGTGGTTTCCATTAGAGAAAAAGAAAAATTATTTAAACTTACAAAAAAATTCCCACTAAATAATTCGATTATTTTACACTTTAAAAAATACAGAAATAAACTAACGGCACTAATTAAAATGACCAAAGAAGAATTCTACAAACAAAAGATGTTAAATTCAGGTAACAGTGGTAAAAAAATTTGGAATACAATAAATCAAATAATTGATAAAAAAAGAAAGACAAGTGACATTTCAAAGCTACACATTAACAATAATATGATGCAAGTTTCTGATAACCCAAAACTATGTGCGAATGCTTTCAATAATTTTTTTTCAAATGTCGGAAAAAATCTCGCAAACGAAATAACTAACAACATAGATAATACCACCACATCAGGAATTCCAGTAGCTTCATTAAATAAAACGGTAAAAACATTCGAAACGATAACCGAACAAGAAACTGTTGTTATAATACAAAACCTAAAAACTGAGTCCGCACCAGGTTTTGATGGGATAACCGTTGAAATTCTGAAAAAAAATCTTAACTTTTTGAAAAAACCTATTACACATATCATAAATAATAGTCTTAAAAAAAGAATCTTTCCATCTATTTACAAAAAAACTATTATTTCACCGATTTTTAAATCAGGTGATACTAAAGAAATTAATAACTACCGACCTATATCAGTATTATCAAATATCTCAAAAATTTTTGAAAAGGTAGCAAAAAAGCAACTGCTAAAATTTATTGAAACTAATAATATATTGAGTGACCAACAATTTGGATTTCGCGAAAAAATAAGCACACAGGACGCAATCATAGATTTAACAACAAAAATACATCAAGCACTAGACAAAGGCAAAAAATCTCTTGCAATATTCATAGACCTAAAGAAAGCCTTCGACAGCATAAGTCACAAAAAATTACTCTACAAGCTTAACAAAATAGGAATTATAGATAATGCCAAAATGTGGATAGAAAGTTTCCTGAACTCTAGAAGTCAATATGTAAAAATAAATAACACTCTCAGTGAACCGAACACAAGTGACTTTGGAATACCACAAGGCACCATATTGGGCCCTCTTCTATTCATATTATATGTTAATAATATCTTTAAATTACCATTAACAGGAAAACTCATTTCATATGCAGATGATACTGCAATTATATTTCAAGCGAATTCATTGAATGAACTTGAAATAATTGCTAACAATGATATCAATACGTTAAAAGAATGGTTTGATAAAAACTTATTAACATTAAATATTGAAAAAACATATTATATAATTTTTAGTATAAACAAAACAAACCCTTTTATTACATTAAATATTAAAATACATTAAAAAAAATGCATATCAAAAAAATCTACTTGCCAAAATAATGACTGTTTATCCATAGGAAATAAAAATGAAATTAAATATTTAGGTGTAATAATAGATAGTCAACTTAAGTGGAAAACTCACATAAACAATATCATAAATAGATTAAGAAAACTCATTTACATATTTATTAGTCTAAGAAATATACTTAACTTAAAAATTCTTAAAAATATTTACTACGCTCTAGCCCATTCAATAATACAGTATGGTATCGTTGCGTGGGGGGGAGCTTACAAATCATCACTTTTACCGCTGGAAATCACTCAAAGGCTGTTAATAAAAATTTTAATAAAAAAACCATCAGACTACCCAACCTTACAACTTTTCCAAGATTTTCAAGTCCCATCACTAAAAAATACATATACGAAAAATACGCTACTTCAAATCCACAAAGATCTGTATAAGAAGTCACACCATGCCATGGTTCGTGTCGAGAGCAATAGGCAAAATACAATGGGTCGCTTATGGACTCCATTAATGCATACCAGTTTTGCACAACACTATTACACGTACACTGGAGTGGTATGGTTTAATAAATTAACGACTGAGATGAGATTAGAACCGGACTTTAATAAATTTAAAAATAAAATTAACTTCACTACAATAAATAATTTAACGAATTAGAATGACGATGATATCTCACTATATTATTTTATAAATTATTGTATAAAAAAACTAAAATCTCTTCACTTTATATGTTATGATTCTTTTTTTCTTCTATTTACATATGTATGTTAAGTTTTTATTATTTTCCCTTTACACACGAGTTTTAGACTCTTGTAAAGGTAAACATGTTTATTTTTATTGAAATATGTTCTTACTATGAAAAAAAAAAAAAAAAAAAAAAATATATATATATATATATTCATTAGATTAAGAAATGTTCTCAAGATACACAACCTGAAAAAAGTCTATTACGCACTAGTCCAATCATTACTTCAGTATAGAATCATTGGGTGGGGAGGTGCATATGAAAAAATTTTAAGCTCTGTTAAAGTGGTACAAAAACTAATTATCAAAGTAATTTTGAAAAAAAAAACAACTTTCTCTTCAGCATCATTGTTCAAAATTTTCGAAGTACCAAAAATTGAAGACCTCTATAAAAAAGATGCAATATTACAAATATATAAAGAAACTGTAGTAAAAAAACTTAAATTTAACTCATCCTTAAGGCATAATTTTAACATCCAAATTCCTCTATTTTCAACACAACAAATGCACAATAACTACATTTACAAAGGCATAAGATATTTTAATAGTCTTCCCGAAGAAGTGAAAAAAATACCAGATTTTATTTTATTCAAAAAGAAGGTCAAATTTATCTTTAAAAAAAAAAAAGTGGGTGTGTCAAGCCTACGCAAGACAGAAGTGAAACTTCTAGTTTCAGCTGATGCTTGGCGTGGCGCAGTTCGCTGGTGTCTGAGAGAGAGGAAAGAAGAGAAGAGAGAGAACGTTCGTGAGCGGCTCCCCCACCTCAACAAGGTTTCACTTCAAAAATGCCACAGCCGAGAATCGAACCTCGCTTAACTGATTGAAAGCCAACCACGCTGAGCACCAACTGTAAGCAAAGCCGCATAAATTGATTATATTATGTAGGTTCTGAAAATATGAGAGCTTGTTATGTTTTATAATGTTACCTACATCACACCCAAAATATAATATATTTTTAAAAATAATGTACAATGTACAGAAATAGAATCCCACACAAGATCGCGTAGTGCGCTCTAGCGAACGGATATTTTATCAGAGGGAGATAGTTTTAATTTTTTTTTCTGTAAATTATTACATATTATCAAAATAAATAAATTAATTAAATAAATGTAATACAATTATCATAATATACGGATTAGATAATAATTTTAATCCAACACAATAACGCAAAGCGCGCTCTAGCGGAGTAATGTTTTATCACAGTGAGATAAGTGTTTTTATTATTTTGCAATATTATTTTCTTTTAAAAAATGTTCTGACCTACTAAAAAATAAGATATTGAATGAAAAAGGCGTTAAAAACAAAAAAATAATGTGCGATGGCCGAGAATCGAACTCGGATCAACTGCTTGGAAGGCAACGATGCTGACCATTACACCACCAACGCCAGTTGTCGGGATGAGCTAAGAAGCATTTATATGTTACTTCAAAACTTTGACTAGATCAAATGAACTTTAATCGGTGGTCCCGCATTTTCGTTTCGGTCATGAGTCGGTTTTACTCCGGTCCTCGAAATTGCATGACGCGCGTAAAGAAGTTTCACTTCAATAATATCACCTATCAAATGTTATAACTTCAATTCATGTTACAACCAAAATTAACGTCACAATCCTCATTTAAGTTTATATTTATTGTACTGTAATAATGTTAATTACTGATATAAACATGAAAAAATTGTCAAATAACTCCTACGCCAAGCTCAAGAGCTAGCACTCTTCATTGGAGTAGAATTTCAACAACATATGTTTTACACTATTACTTATTATTACCTTATTTTATGTACAATGTAACAATGTTATAAGTTAAACAATAAAAAAAAAAGAGTTCAGGTCCAAGGACCGACCCCTGAGGACATCCCATGTCGACATGCCTTGAGATGGTTACGTCACCATACGATATTTCGATTGTTCTATTGGATAGGTAGTCGGATAGAATTTTAAAAAGAGGTTTAGGACAATTACGCGCTTTTAATTTAGACAGTATCATCGGCCACCACGCATGATCGAAGGCACCAGTGATATCTAAAAAGATCCCTATAACATACCTCTTATTACAAGCCTTCACCCAATCAAGCGCATTCTGAATGGCGTGCTCGGTGGACATCCCAGGGACAAAACCAAATTGCCTCTCATATGCAGGTGACAGGGTAGTTCGCAGGCGCTTTCTGATAAGTTTCTCCAGGATCTTGCTGAAAGCTGGAAGAAGAGTGATAGGCTGGTAGGCCTTGATGTCTGTTTTTGGCTTATCTCCTCCCTTGGGAATGACCCAAAGCACGCCCTTCTTCCATTCCGAGGGAAAAACTCCCCTCCTCATACACGTTTGAAACACCTGAAACATCTCATCCTTTGCGTAGTGCCACACTTTCTTCACAATTATTCCATTCAGTCTGTCAAAGCCTGGTGCTTTCTTTTCACCAAAGCCCTTAATTATCTCGTCCACTTCCGCTAAAGTTATAACCATTACGTCCTCCTGAGCGAGGCTGGGTGGAAGCCGTGAAAGATCTCTGATCCTTTTGTGGTGGTCGTTTTCCCCAACTACTGAATCTACTGGGACTAGCTCGCTCAGAAGCGTTCGGAGGGTGGAAGCAACATCAACACTCTCGGCGTCCCCTCCATCATTGTTGGAGATAATGCTTTGTTATGACGCTACGTCACAACGTCCAATGATGACGGGATTTTGCATTAATAGCAATATAATGGACAGCATTGTCTTTGACAATCTTTGTTTATTTTTAATAATAGCAACTCCGAGAGGCAAGAAGAACGAAGCTTCCTGTTTCCGGCCATTCTAGAACGGATTCACGAGCAGGCCAAGTGGATCCGTTGGATACAGTCAACTAGTTAATTAAAATGTCATCTTAATCGTACGATTTCAAGCACAGTAGTGCGAGAGTTGTGTACTCATTATGAGTTGTGCATATTTCGAAATTTCAAATCAATAGCACGGATGTTAAATTTACGGCGAGAAGCTGAACTCGATTGAATGGCGTAATGAACAGCATCGGAATATTATCGGCACCCGTCCTTAGCATGAGAAGTCGATATAGCCCTATAGCAATACGATATCGTTAAAATACGTCATCAATGAGCACTTAACGACATATGCTAGCACGATCAAAATATAACAACCGACGATTGTTAAAATTCCTTGTCTATGGTCAAAGTAGCGACGGTATCGTTAAAATTGCGAGCATGAGAATGTATCGATAGGATAACTTCCGACCGACGCGCGACGGTTGCTAAAAGCCCGCCGAATATAACGTGGGGTCTTGAGTGTCAGTTAAAACTTTGGTTGGCTGTCGATATACATATTTTTTTTAATAATGTCGTTCATTATGCAAAATTTCTGGTTCAATGAAAGGAGGCAGGTTAGGGAAGATCGTAGGATTGAAAGGCGTCGTTTACGCGATCAATTGAATCCGTTCGAACTTGCAGAGACGGAATTCAGACAATTGTTTCGAATATCTCGCATTATGGCTAGAGATCTCATTGATGAATTAACTCCCTTTCTAGTGTCAAAAAATACATTAGGACTTCCAGTATACATTAAAGTGAGAGTATTAAATATTTTTGATATCTTAGTAAAACAAAAACACAATATAAATCTATCCACCACTGGAACGACCACGTGAAATAAATAAATTGGTTTCGATTGCTGATGATAATTTTTCACAATAAAGTGATTAAAATGATCAAAAGTGAAGTTTATTAATTAATTGTATTATTTATGATGTTGACAGGTACTCGCACCCATCAGCTTCTTTGCTACAGGGAGCTACCAACGTGGAGTAGGCCAAGATCACTTCTTGGCGATAGGGCAAACTACCGTTAGCAAGTGCATAAAACTGTTTATGAAAGCAGTTTTAGAACATCTGTACAGAAGATGAATACATTTTCCGGCTACAAATGAAGCCCGCAAGCAAGTAGAGAGTAGTTTTAGGGAAAAATTAAACTTTCCACATGTCCTGGGATGCATCGATTGCACCCACATCGCCATCGTCACCCCTTCCAGACACGAGGAGCAGTACAAAAACCACAAAGGATTTTATTCGCTGAATGTTCAAGTGGTAAATATTTTTTCAGAAATAAAACAGCCGGATTGTTGTTTTCAAATTTTATTGAAGGTTTTTTATGTTTGATAAACAGGTCTGCGATGCTACGTTGAAAATATTGAGCATCAACACACGCTTCCCGGGTACTGTCCATGACCAATTCATTTGGAATAATAGTTTAGTCAAAACTGAAATGAACAGACTATACAATCAGAGAATTGGGACATTTTTCTTGCTAGGTATGTATTTCAACAACTCATTTTAAAAAAAGGCAAAAAATCATAATTTAGTAGTTATATGTACCTATTATAATGGGTGTTTTGTTTCAATCAGGCGATTCTGGATATACACTCGAGCCTTATCTGATGACACCAATATTGAATGCAGTCGAGGGGAGTGCCCAATACAGATACACAAAGGCGCACTGTGAGGCGAGATGTTCCGTAGAACGCCTATTTGGGGCATGGAAGGCTATATTCCGTTGCCTCAGGAAAGACAGAGTTCTCCATTATGAGCCCGATGCTGCTGGTCAAATAATTATTACTTGTGCTATACTATACAACATGATGAAGCACTATAAGTCAGTTTCCTTGTTGAACTATACCTATGCATTTAAAAAAGTAAGGCAACAGTACAAAATATTAATAAATTTTTCTCTATTTTCAGATTAACAGACGATTATAATGATAATGTAGAGTTAAGAGAGGTTGAGCTGCTGCACCAGCCTGAAGATGTCAGCAGGGTTGTTGCAGCCCGCAGAGTGAGAGACGAACTAGTGCGAAAGTACTTCTCCCACGAATGATAATATATTAAACAAGGAAACTGACTTATAGTGCTTCATCATGTTCAAACATTGTATCGTATGTACCTACATTGTAAAAACAATTCACGCCTCATAGAGACATTGCAAGAGTTTGAAGAACTGCTACTAATCAAGTATACATATATGCAAAGCGCTGCATGCAATATTTCTCAAAAAGAACTTCAATAGTACTTTAAAACACTGTATTGTATGTACCAACACTGTAAAAACAATTCACGCCTCACAGAAACATTGCAAGAATTTGAAGAAATGCTACTAATCAAATATACATGTATGCAAAGCGCTGCATGCAATATTTCACAAAAAGAACTTCAATAGTAGTTTAAAACATTGTATTGTATGTACCTACATTGTAAAAACAATTCACGCCTCACAGAGACATTGCGAGAGTTTGAAGAACTGCTACTAATCGAGTATACATATATGCAAAGCGCTGCATGCAATATTTCACAAAAAGAACTTCAATAGTACTTTAAAACATTGTATTGTATGTACCAACACTGTAAAAACAATTCACGCCTCACAGAAACATTGCAAGAGTTTGAAGAAATGCTACTAATCAAATATACATATATGCAAAGCGCTGCATGCAATATTTCACAAAAAGAACTTCAATAGTACTTTAAAACATTGTATTGTATGTACCAACACTGTAAAAACAATTCACGCCTCACAGAAACATTGCAAGAGTTTGAAGAAATGCTACTAATCAAGTACATATTCATATATGCAAAGCGCTGCATGCAATATTTCACAACAAGTACTTCAAAAGTACTTTAAAACATTGTATTGTATGTACCTACATTGTAAAAACAATTCACGCCTCACAGAGACGTTGCGAGAGTTTGAAGAACTGCTACTAATCAAGTACATATTCATATATGCAAAGCGCTGCATGCAATATTTCACAACAAGTACTTCAATAGTAGTTTAAAACATTGTATTGTATGTACCAACACTGTAAAAACAATTCACGCCTCACAGAAACATTGCAAGAGTTTGAAGAAATGCTACTAATCAAGTACATATTCATATATGCAAAGCGCTGCATGCAATATTTCACAACAAGTACTTCAAAAGTACTTTAAAACATTGTATTGTATGTACCTACATTGTAAAAACAATTCACGCCTCACAGAGACGTTGCGAGAGTTTGAAGAACTGCTACTAATCAAGTACATATTCATATATGCAAAGCGCTGCATGCAATATTTCACAACAAGTACTTCAATAGTAGTTTAAAACATTGTATTGTATGTACCTACATTGTAAAAACAATTCACGCCTCACAGAGACATTGCAAGAGTTTGAAGAACTGCTACTAATCAAGTACATATTCATGTATGCAAAGCGCTGCATGCAATATTTCACAACAAGTACTTCAAAAGTACTTTAAAACATTGTATTGTATGTACCTACATTGTAAAAACAATTCACGCCTCACAGAGACATTGCAAGAGTTTGAAGAACTGCTACTAATCAAGTACATATTCATATATGCAAAGCGCTGCATGCAATATTTCACAACAAGTACTTCAAAAGTACTTTAAAACATTGTATTGTATGTACCTACATTGTAAAAACAATTCACGCCTCACAGAGACATTGCAAGAGTTTGAAGAACTGCTACTAATCAAGTACATATTCATATATGCAAAGCGCTGCATGCAATATTTCACAACAAGTACTTCAAAAGTACTTTAAAACATTGTATTGTATGTACCTACATAGTAAAAACAATTCACGCCTCACAGAGACATTGCAAGAGTTTGAAGAACTGCTACTAATCAAGTATATGTATATGCAAAGTGCTGCATGCAATATTACACAACACGTACTTTAAAATATTGTATTGTATGTATCTAAATTGTAAAAAAATGACATTTGTTGTTGAGTTTCACTTTTTCACAAGAAACATAAAAATTATGAACATACAAAACGTTAATAAAAATAAAAAATTAACACACAAAGTATACAAAAAACTTATTATCTTGAAAATTATAAAAAAAAACCTAAAAACTAATCGCAGTCATCCTCCGACTCCAACTGCAACGTATAGTTGGGCGAGTTGGCAAATGATGTTGACGGTTGTTTCGATGGTTGAGTTTGTCTAGAATTAGAAATGTTTTATTAGAGATCTCATTCATTCTACTTTCATCGTACCTCCTAGCTGGACTGCTTGCCTCTCCAAGGACAATTGTTAATAATCGTGTTATTTATTTTATTTATTTATTTAACGCCCAGAGGGCTTTTACATGGTTGGTAGTATAATTTTAATTTGACAAATATTTTCAAACATAAAAAATAAGAATAAAATTACATTTGATAAAAGCTATGCAACAAGTCATACAAACACAAGAAACAAAAACAGAAAATTACAGCTATTTGTTGGTTTACATGATGTGTTTAGGAGTATTGTTGAAATAAATGTTTTAAATGTTCCATCCCTTGTGAACATACTTCGCAATCTCTCAAGTGACATATTAAATAATGCAATATTTAATTTAATTTGTTCAGTTTTGTACATTAAATGTTTTTAAAAGCCTGTATAGATGTATAGCAAATAAATACCTCGCCAACTGTCGTTGGAGTAAACAAACCCTTTCACGTTCCACTGCCGTGTATCTCTGAAACAAGAGATGATAATTCATTAATTTACTAACTTAATTTACCTTCTATAGTAAATTAGTTATTAGTGCCAGTGAGACGAGACCAGAAAAGCACCATGTCTATGTAGACACTGTATCTTGCCCGGTCTCGGGGTGCCCTGACAAATAATTACAAAAAGGAACAGGAAATACCTCAAAAATGTCAGCAAATCGATCCATTGAACTCTGAAATGATAAATAACAACTCATTAATTTAATTTAAATAACAATAGGTAGTCGACATACTAAAAGGAAGATTATAAATTAATTTATTCATTTTGAATTTCTCGCCAAGCTGGATTTTACATGTTTATTAATTTTTTTTAACACAAAGAATATCTAAACAAACAGAACAATAAAAACTCCACCGCGCAAAATGGAAAAATAGTACATTGGGAACAGTACAATAAATAAATGAAATAAGTCAAAGCTAATAATAATAGAAGAGTATGTATGAGACGATGTATGAATGTAAATGAGGCAAGGAGTGTGTGCCAAGACCGAGTTGTTTGGCGGTCCGTCCTCTCTGCCTACCCCTGCGGGGAAACGGCGTGATGGTTAGTTAGTTAGTTAGTTAAGTCAAAGCTGGGCATTTTATTTTGTTCTACTAAGATTTAATTCTAATTTAAAAGTACAGTGCCACACTTATAAGTTGGCAGTTTCCTAAACATGGATTGACGCTATTTATTTATATTTTAATCTGGCAACTTACACGTGTAGCGCTGTATTTGGGAGTGATTCGAAGAGAAATAGGAAATACCTTAAAAATATTGGAGAATTTATTAATAGCTCCCACAAGCTCCTTGGATGATTCGTTTCTAGCCTCCTGCGCCATCACCATCCGAACCCCCACATCTGGCTTGTCAGTTAGCTTCCTCTTCTTGCTCGGGCGAGAAGGGGAAGCTAACTGCGCCGTCTGGAAATCTGTGGGCCCTTCTCCAACTTCATCGGAATACTGTAAAACACACAAATAATTTTCATTGATAATGAAAGATCAACTAAATTTTGACAGAATATATTATATTAACATTTTAAGACATTAGTGACCTCAACATCCTGCATTATGAGTTCAGGTCCCTCTCCTATACAGCTTTTTGGAAGTCCGCTGCCCTCAGAACTGGCTCTGCCGATGATGTTGATGACCTTCTGTGTCAGGTCAGTTAACACCGGTATCTCGGCAGTGTTTCCAGTCGTGAGGGCAGCTCGCTTGGCATCGGCATTTTGGGCACGCGACTTACATTTTAAGTCACGCCATGTCTGTAAAATGTAAAAATAATGTCAGGTTAAAAGTGATTTACGGTCTTATATCAAGTGTCTCGATGATAGATTATATTAGAAGGTCAGCAAAGTTTGCTGCAACCAGTTTGTATAGGTAGGTACAAATACTCACTGTTTTCCACTGCTCGGCTGACTTAGCAGGACCCAATTCTGCCAGTTGTTCCGCCAAATTCCGCCACATTTCCTGTTTTTTTTTGGAACCCTGAGGTCCCACAAACCTTCCAGCGGCGAACTCCGAATGGTCAGCCATATAGCTGGTTAGCAAATCCATTTGACTGGTCGTCGACCTTACTCTCTTCCTGAAATCATAATATCAGCATTTTGAATATCTTAAAATACTGCGTATGATTGAAATATTAGTAAAAATAACTTCAAAATTTTGACACAATAGAATGTAAGTATATCTCTTTGATAACAATGGAAATTCTTTCACATAAAAAGATAAATAAATAACTTACCCAGCTACCATTGCTTGCGACATCGTAAAATATTAAAAAAACACGGCGTTTAAAATGGTCACGCTTGAAATCTGACGTTTGACGTCTATTCAATTCATAGACAATTCCGTCCCAGTATTGCCAGCGTATATCGATTTGTATTTATTGCCTTATCGATGTCGTTAGATATATCAATGGCGTTCTCATGCTAGGGAAGTCGTTATAAAATGGTCGGTAGATACGCTTAGCAATCCGATATCGTTAAGTTCGATCGATTCTCATGCTAAGGCCCCGAGCTTTACTCGATTCTGGCAGTCGAAGCAACTTCATTACCACAAAATTAGCTACGCAGTTAGGCGTTCAGATAATAAAGTCATATATCCCAATTACTGGAATAACCGGCGCATCATTCAACAGTAATTTCAAAACTAATATAACCATTGCTTCAAAATATAATAAGCGTTTTGTAAAACAATTATCTTGCATCTGTTTAAATGAAATTACTCTAAATATTCCAGTACACAAGATCACCAGCAACGCAACAGCTACGCTCCCATCACACAAGAAGCTAGCAGACCCAACCTATCATGAACCTGCATCAATCGACATCCTTCTTGGCTGTGACATGTTCTGGAGTTGCCTAGAACAAAGGCGAACAAACATCTCAGGAATGCAACTTCAACAAACCACTTTCGGCTGGGTAATTACACACACCGTCACACCAGCCGACGAAGGTATTTCTTTATTTTCCATTAAAGACAACAATGCCCTTCATGATCTCATGACTAAATTCTGGCATATGGAAGAAAACCTTTCTCATCCACCTCAGTCCTTGGAAGAAAAGGCTGTCGAATCCCACTTCATGGACACACATTACAGAATGGTAGATTCGTCGTGGAGCTTCCGCTCAAGGGAAACCCACAAGACTTGGGTTCTTCGCAAAATGCAGCTACAAAACGATGGCTCTCCGTTGAACGGAAACTCTCACCTCCATTACAATTGCAATACTCTGAATTCATGAATGAATATATTCAACTAAACGATATGTCTGAAATATCTATTAAGGACAGCACTTCATCCTCTAACCATCATTTCTACTAACCTCACCATTCTATTCTACTTGAATCCAGCGAAACCACCAAACTGAGGGTCGTGTTTGATGGATCTGCGAAAACCTCCTCAGGGCTCTCTATAAATGACATCTTCATGGTTGGACCGACCATTCAAGATGATCTCCTTTCAATAATCCTACGTTTCAGAACTTACAGATATGTAATATCCGCGGACATAGAAAAAATGTACCGTCAGATCTTAATAACTCCCAAACATCGTGATCTACAAAGAATTGTTTGGTCAAACCCATCTTCAAACAAATTGTCTCATTTCAGACTCAACACAGTTACGTACGGTACAGCATCAGCTCCGTATTTAGCGACAAGATGTCTACGGCAACTAGCACTGGATTCACAAGAATCGTCGCCAGACGCAAGTCAGCGCATATTGCTCTAGGAAGTTAATATTAAGCATGAGACTCATTATAATAGCTTTAACACTCAAGGCGTGTCGAGTTAGAAATTTACCTCGATAGATGACATTAATTAAATTTAAGAACGGATAAAATGATGCTACAAAGAATTTACTGGGCGCCAGCTCAGAATCCTATTATTCTGAACAATTTATATAAATTATGAGAGTAATCTCTTAAGATACTAATGTATAAAAGTCAATCTCAATTTGGAAGGCATCTTACGTAAAATCCTAAGTCCGCCAAGGTCAGCAAGCTTCAACAAACGTCACGCGTACCCGAGAATCTCGCCACAACTCACGGAACAAAATCGAAACCATCCACAGCGCTTTTCACACCCGTAGCTCGCAAATCAAAACGGCAACTTGAGAATCCTGTCAGCCGCTTTCGGTAGGAACTAAAAAGCAAGACTGCTACAGACGTATTCGAAATCAAATTGTCGATTCACTCTTTGCACTCTGACATTTAATGTAATTTCTTTTTAATGTATTTTAACGACTTTGTCTTTATTAGGTTTCCCCATACAAACTGTTCTTTCAGTGACAGTATATTATTAATGTACAATAAATAATATTCAAATGTTTAAATATTAAATATACAGATCCTAGCGAGGAAATCTTATACAATCATTTGAATATTGGTCTACATTCATTTGCTGTATATTGTATCCTTTTTGGAATTTAGATACTCTTTTCATAAATAAAAAAATGTCACACTGGTTTCTCCCAACTGCTTTTCTAACAACAGGTAGATATGCAAGTAAACACATATATGTAGGTGCAGCAGGACCACCGAAGCGAAAAGGTGCAGCCCAAAGATGAAATATATACATTCAGTAAATCATAATGACATAATAGAGTAAAAAGTTCAGAACTTATCGTTTTTATTTTTTCTGTCATTTGTATGAGGTTTTTTATCCAGTTAAGAATTTTTCCTAATAAAACACATTAATGTAACTTAAAATCAGTATTGTAAATACAACCATCAGACGGTAATAGTAATAAGGCCAAATGAGCCGCAGCACTAGTTAGTTAGAAACATAAAAGGGCATTGTTATAAGCCCTAGCTAGTTAGAGGATTTCAAAAGAATCCATAATATCAAAAAATAATAATTTGTTAAGATAATTTTTGGTTTTCCAATTTTAAGTGAAAATGTAAAACTTAAATGGCCATAATCGGTGAAAGCCAAAATAAAAAATTTAAAAAAACATTAAACAAATTGACATTGACATTTTATAATATGTAATAAGTTATCAATTAAAGAAAACAAATAAAGAGTTAAGAGTGAGATTGAAAGTCACCTTTATAAAAAAGTGGGTGTGTCAAGCCTACGCAAGACAGAAGTGAAACTTCTTTTGTTAAACCGTATGAACCACAATCAATTACGTATTTCACTCGTATTACACTCACGACGCAGTATACTAACCAAGCAGCTGATGCTTGGCGTGGCGCAGTTCGCTGGTGTCTGAGAGAGAGGAAAGAAGAGAAGAGAGAGAACGTTCGTGAGCGGCTCCCCCACCTCAACAAGCGCATATGGTGAGAGAGGGACAGTGAACGGTGAGCGGTGGTGGGGGTACCCGCATTTTCGTGTCGATCCTGACTCGGTTTTACTCCGTCCATCGAAAATCCATTACGCGCCTAAAGAAGTTTCACTTCAAAAACTAACTTAACTAAAAATGCTTTTTCTCATCCTCTCTGCCGTCTCTCACCTTCTCGTAAGTCTACTTAATAATAACATATGCTGCGTGAATAGCTGTGCTCTCTCTTCCCTGTCGCTCTCTCTTTCTCTCATTTTCTTTCTCTTATTCTCTCTCCCCTCTCTTTTCTTTTCTCCTCCATGAAAGATTTGCTATTGTTTTCATTTATCTTCACTGATGCCATTTGTGCTTCTGCAATTTTCTGTAAAAAAAAATATTATCAATCTTCAAATGTAATCAAGCTACTACATAGGAATAAGGCCACAAATAATATTCAATGGTAAAGTAAGTTTTCCTCACCAACATAGCGCCATTCTGCTGATCCATCAGCTTCTGAAAGGCAGCTCTGCTCTCGTTTTGGTCTGAAAGATTTAATAACTCTATAAAGCTGATGTCTTTAAAAATGTTAATTGATCTTACGAACATTATAAAATATAGTTTTATTTATTTATATGCATATAAATAAAGAAAACTATTTATATTTTTATTTACTTCATACAAAAGCAAGCATGATATAAGACCATGCTTGGTTTTCCTGCGAACTTCCATTCGATGGATGTGAAGCTACTTGATTTGTATAAAGAATTACCTGCTACGAATCGAGGTCTCCTCCTTGGTCTCTGGGTTGACGCTTGGGGAGGGAGAGGTCTCTCTACTGTGGGAGGAGTGGTCGGCGGTGAAGGGCTTGCCACAAGTATTCACCCAACACTCCACCACTGCCACATATATTCGGAACACACTGCTCCTCTACCACGATCTCTACCTCTTGCATCTCTAGAGCTGCAGGAGCCTCATCAGCGTCATCAACTTCCGCCAGCCAGTCCCATCAGTGCCAGAAGAGATCTCTATTAAATAAATAAACATATCAAATTGTATCTCATGAAATTTTATTGTTTAGTAACTCATATTATGTAAACTAATTTGTGTATTCTCTCTGCATATCCTCTCTGACAAAGGTATGTTGTGTTTAACCGCTATACAATTCAACATGTGATACACACAATATCAGTTGTGTACTTGTGAAACATGATATAGCACCATACAAAATAAATAAACTACGTACATCGTCATTTGGAAGGACTTCGGGCACATCTATTCCTTCAATGGACACTCTGCCAATCAAACCTACTACTTTTTGCTCCAACTCGGTGAGAATAATTCTCACCGAGGTGTTCCCAGTTTGAACGTGGCCTCGCCGCATTTTGGCAACCTTCGTCCTTACATTGGATTTTAATGTGGTCCATACCTGAAACGAATAATTCATTACAGAACATAAATGAAATGCACTAAAACATTGTTAAACAAATACTGTTCAAATTGGATAAATCAACTTACTTTTTGCCATCGGTTTGTGGTCTTGTGTGAACCAGCATTATTTAAAGTTTGTGTGAGGTTTTCCCAAAATGCGGCTAAATATCTTCTTCCGTGCATTCCAATGAAGCGATGCGCGGCAAAATTGGGCTCCGCTATCATGGCATCTGCCAGCAGCATGTATTGCAAATTTGTAGTGCGTGCAGACCGAGACATTCTGTTGATTGTCACGCTGAAATAGAATTTTTTGACAATTGACGACACGTTACACACTATTCTTAGGTTTTAAAAACAATGATGTAGAAGAAGGATAATAATACAATAACTGTCTCACTTTTTCAGCATTTGCTTACCTCATTTTAAACAATTTTGTCAAATTAATTAGCAAACGAACACGAAAACGGTAACAACATAAATCAACTTGGGTGACAGTTAGCGGCATTAGAATCGACAGCAAACGTCACTTTAGAAGTGGTGAATCTGTAACAAAGTCATTACTATCCAGCGAGGTAAGTACCTTTTCACAAAACGTGAATCTTCGATATATGGCTTATTTATGTCATTCATAAATGAAATAAGCAGTTATTAAAATGAATTATAATATAAAGTAATTGTTTTTTTAAGTTTTAGTTAGAAGCTTTGCGTCACTTAATTAAATTTCACCAATTTGTGTTTTCAATAATCTCTTAACAATTTCGTAGATGCTCTTAACCACGCTTCTTTAGGATTTTTACTAGGTATCTCAAAAATCGATTTTGTAAGGCTATCAGAAGAACGAGAATCGTTTATAGTTAAGAAAAGATGTTACAAGCGACGGACAGCTATCTTTCGCAAACGATAGCAGTCGTTGACGAATGCTATCATTTAGCTTAAGGCTAAAAGAACGAGAATCGCCCTCCTGGTACATAATATAAATCATAGCATCCCAAGACGAATGAGCTATCGATAAAATTGTTCCTAATTTTGAAATACATAATAGCTAAACTTGCTTTCCGCCCATATATTGGTAGTTGGTACCACTCGCGTGGAATGACTCGTAAATTGTGCTGAATATGAAATGTTCAAATCATTATCCTTAGTTAAGGTCGTTCTTAATAATAACCGTCCAAGAGGGCGATTCTCGTTCTACTTAACGACACTAAAATCGTCCTTACATTCAAATTAACGATTTTTCTCGGTTTATTCGTATGAAGCGATTCCGGTTCTCTCGATGACAGATGGAATCCTTAGATTTTCGATTGCGCGCCAAAACTTATAGCCTTACGCGAAGAGTACCCCTAGACCTGTCTTTCGGCGGCCGAACGTTAGCGTTCGCGGAGAATTTGCTTCATTTAAGTGTGACGTTTTGACAATTAGCAATATTTGCGTAGTTTTAAGAAGAGAAAACTTAATATTATCGTAAGTATTGACTGTAAACATGATTAGTGACTTGTTTGTGGCACAATAATGCTATTAAATGAATAGAATAAGGTACCTAATTGCGATGTTTATAAAGTACGTAACATGTCGAAAGCCAGATAAGTGATTTAATTTACAATAAACTACACATACTATTGAGGATTTCTACATAAATAATAATAAGTTTCAGATAAAATGGCTGCAGGATGGCTGGTGCTGGAAATTGTGGGTTTTGAAGTTAACCACAACGAAATAAGAATCCCTTTCCGTATCTTAAGAGACGCCCAAAATCCCATGGAAATGGGGCAAACAGAGTTCCTGAATTTATTCAGAATATCTAATGAACTCGTTATCCCCTATCTTACAACCGAGAAGAAAGCATGGGCTGTCTGTCCAGTCACAGATGAGAGATACATTCAATTAACTATGTAATCCATGAGAAAATAAGATACACTATTAATAGCTGAATTTTTTACAGGTACTTACTGCAGTAAGATTGTATGCGGTGGGCTCGTACCAGAGAGGTATAGGACACGAGTGGGGCTTGGCTGCCTGTCAGTCGTCGGTTAGCCGATGCATATTAAATGTTTCATCGGCTATCAACGACACACTACTCCAGACGTGGGTTAAATTTCCTTTGACTGCTGCAGATAGGCAAAAAGCCAAACAAATATTTGAGCAGTCCGGTGATCCTTTCCCTGGTACTATAGTAGCAATTGACTGCACTCGTATAGCTATCGTTGGTACTGCAGTACAGGAATATATGTACTGCAATCATCACGGGAATCGCTCCTTAAACGTGCAAATAGTGAGCTCTTCATATGCACAAGAAAGTCATATTATAATAAAAAATGAACATTTCAGATTTGTGATCCGAACTTGGTTACCATGGATGTAAATGCAAAGTGATGAAGCTGCGTTCTTTGTGTTATGGAACTCCGGAATGAAATAGGAAAACTCATAGCTCATAGGTATAAATAATTCATGACATGTAGTACATAATAAACGTTTTATTGACAACACATAATTATAAATAATTTTTCAACAAAAACAAGTACACAACAAATAATATTGTCTTCTCTCAACATAGAACGGGAAACATTATATTTAGTTCAAAGATATTGATATATAATATTGGATTTAAAAACAAAAAGAATATGTATATGAGTCTGCACGAGCGACCCG